>NC_143052.1:211057500-212307500 GCF_052426305.1 Pelodiscus sinensis
TAAATGCCGCGGGGGATATTTAAATCCCCCGCGGATTTCCCTACGACGACTGCTGAAATTTACATGCCCCTTCCGGAAAAGGGGCCAGTGTAGACGTAGCCGTAATGTCTTAAAGAAACAATAGATTGAAATTAATAAGCTTCTTTTTCCAGAGTTCCCAGTCATTAACATTGGTAACTGACTTTTTTACTCTGTTCTTTGGCATTCCACAATTTATAAAGCTTATGAATCTTAAAGGTGAGCAGCAAAGCTAAAATGAAAACTCGAGTTAGGGTGAGAAGTGGCAGTGTTACCTGCAGAAATAAGTAAACTGTTTTAAAAATGATTTCCTCCTCATTTTCCCTTAAAATTCTCTGTCACGTCCTGCTTTGCTGAAAGATCTGTTTGAGGTTATCAGTTATGTCACACACTGTCTAATGCAATCCATTGAAAACCGCTCTGATCTGATTTATACCTAATCTTGTTTTGCTTCTAAAATAGAACCACCCCCCAGTGAATAGCAATGGACAAGTGACAATTTCTGTCCTCCTTTTCAGATGATACAAAGTTTATATTGCTTACAGAAGCCCTCTTCTTATCTAAGGGTTCTCTCCCTACCCAGGGCTAGAACACACTCCAAGACTACTTCTCACTTGTAGCTTCTGCAGGAAGCTTCTGTAGAAGAGTGGCCTATAACAGCTCCTCTGCACTACAGACAGACACTGCTTGGGTCTCCAGAGAATTCCAGGTGGTTGCTTTTCCTAATTAGTGATGGTGACATAAACACCACCCTATACCGAAAACCTACCAATCACTATGCTTACCTACATGCTTCCAGCTTCCATCCCAGACACACCACACGATCCATTGCCAAGCACACCACAGCCAAGCACTAAGGTACAACAGCATTTGCTCCAACCCCTCATACAGAGACAAACACCTACAAGATCTTCACCAAGCATTCTTAAAACTACAATACACACCCGAGCAAGTGAGGAAACAGATTGACAGTCGGACATGTACCCAGAAACCTCCTGCTACAAGACAGACCCAACAAAGAAAATAACCAAACACCACTGGCCATCACCCACAGTCCCCAGCTAAAACTTCTCCAGTGCATCATCCGTGATCTACAACCCATCCTGAACAATAATCCCTCTCGGACCTTGGGAAGCAGGCCAGTCCTTGCCTACAAACAGCCCGCCAATCTGAAGCAAATTCTCACCAGCAAACTATACACCATACCACAGTAACTCTAACTCAGAAACCAATCCCTGCAACAAACCTCGGTGCCAACTCTGCCCACGTATCTACGCTAGCGACACCATCACAGGACCTAACCACATCAGCCACACCATCATGGGCTCATTCACCTGCACATCTACCAATGTAGTATACGCCATCATGTGCCAACAATGCCCCTCTGCCATATACATTGGCCAAACTGGACAGTCCTTATATAAAAGAATAAATGTACACAAATCAGATATCAGAAGTGTGAACATATGAAAACCTGAAGGAGAACACTTCAATCTCCCTGGAGACACAGTAGTAGCAGATTTAAAAGTAGCCATCTCGCAACAAAAAAACTTCAAAAACAGACTTCAAAGAGAAACTGCAGAGATACAGTTCATTTGCAAATTTGACACTATCAATTTAGGATTAAACAAAGACTGTGAATGGCTAGCCAACTACAAAAGCAGTTTCTTCTCTCTTGAGGTATGTCTAGACTAGAGGCTTTTGTCGACAGAAGCTCTGTCGACAGATACTGTTGACAAAGCTTCTGTTGATGAATAGTGATAGAAATGTAGCCGTGTTAGTCTGGGGTAGCTGAAGCAAAATGCAGGACAATGTAGCACTTTAAAGACTAACAAGATGGTTTATTAGATGATGAGATTTCGTGGGCCAGACCCACTTCCTCAGATCAAATAGTGGAAGAAAATAGTCACAACCATATATACCAAAGGATACAATTTAAAAAAATGAACACATATGAAAAGGACAAATCACATGTACATTGGACAAACATCTCAGACACTTCGCCAAAGGATTAATGCCCACAAAACAGATATCAGACAAGATCACAAAGAAAAAACAGTTTCTTGCCATTTTAAGCAGAAAGGACACTTTCTCAATGACTTAACCACCTGCATTCTGCTACAAAGACCTTTTACATCTGCACTTGAAAGGGAATCCTCTGAACTGTCATTCATGTTAAAATTCGACACTCTCCAAAAAGGAATGAACAAACACTCGAACTATCTTACCCATTACCAAGATCGCTTCCCCAATTATCACCTCTAATACCATTAACTCACAAACATCCCACTCTCCCCACCTCTAATATTATCAATTCACAGACACTTACGTTCCTTCCTCCCCCCTCCCCCGCATTCCCCTCCTGTTCTGAAATGTGATTTGTCCTTTTCATATGTGTTCATTTTTTTAAATTGTATCCTTTGGTATATATGGTTGTGTCTATTTTCTTCCACTATTTGATCTGAGGAAGTGGGTCTGGCCCACGAAAGCTCATCATCTAATAAACCATCTTGTTAGTCTTTAAAGTGCTACATTGTCCTGCATTTTGCTTCTGTCAATGAAGAGCATCTAGACTACATCCAGTTCTGTCGACAAAGCAAGCTGCTTTGTTGACATGACAGTGTAGACGAAAAGGACAGTGTAGATGCAATAATGCCTTCTGTCGACAGAACTCGGTAGACAAAAGGCATTATTCCTCGTAGAATGAGGTTTACAGCCGTTGACAAAGCTGCTGATTTCTGTCGACGTTATGTCAACAGAACTCAGTGACAGTATAGACGCAGGTATAGTTTGTCGACAAAAGTCCACTTTTGTCAACACAATCCTGTAGTCTAGACACACCCTTGGTGTTGATACCTCCACATCAACTGCTAGCAGTGGACCACATCTTCCCTGACTGATTTGACCTCTTTATCTCTAACCTTACTCTTAATTGGTACTCCTTTCTTTGTGCCTGTATATTTATACGTGCCTCTGGAATTTCTGCCACATCTGAGGAAGTGGGTCTTTATCCACAAAAGCTTATGCTCCAATAAATCTGTTAGTCTATAAGATGCCACAAGCCTTCTTGTTGTTTATGCAGATTCAGACTAACAGGCTACACCTCTGGTACTTTTCCTAGCTGCAATCGTGAGGTGAACTAATCATAGCCTGAGCCCCCACTCCCAGATCTTTGGTGTGATGGGTAGGGAAGCAGTGGAAATGATATGATGCCACATTAAAGCTTTTGTCACTTGTAGTCACTAGTAAAATAATACTGCAGCTGTAGGAAAATCTCTTGCCACATTGCTGCATTGAGTCTGCAGACAGCCTGAGCTAGAAAGGAGGCTACAGATAAGCAGCCTGCAGCTAAGGAAATACCCGGGTTTCCCTAGCAACAGGTTGAAAGCTTAGAATTATAGATAGGGAATCCATGGGGTTTCCCTAGTTACAGACAGTCGCTAAGGAGCATAGAGCATGATGAAACTCCAGACTGGCGGTACAGCAGCACACAGAAGCCTTTCTTGTTTCTGTTGCTGCAGTATGGGGGTATGATTAGGCATCCCCTCAGCCTTCCTTAGAATCTTTTCTATGGAATGGGGAGCCGGCAGCTATCATAGGTGGCTCTTCACAAATGCCTGCTGAGAGAAGTGGCTATTCAGTACCCCCACTGACAAATTTTGAAGAACAGTGAGCTGACACTACAAGCTGAGACCTGAGAGGATGGATCAGAGGTCATCAAGCGACCAAAGGTGAGAGAGATCCCTGTACTTGTGTGTGTGGGCAGGGAGGGCAGTTTCTGGGATGTTCCTAAGAAGCTGCTTGCCGGGGGTCAAAGGTGATCCCTCTAGATCAAAGTGGAAACAAGTTAATATTAATAATTTGGGGTGTCTCTTCCAAAGGGTATGGATTATAATACATCATAATACTGTAATACTTCATTCTTCTAATGTGAACTAAATTGCCTGCTGATTCCACTGTTTCAACTCCAAATTGTACATCTGGTAGCATCTAATAAATATAGTCTACATAACTGAGTTCATAGTCCTGTTCCTAGTCTGAGGCCTGTAATGGTTTGGGGCCTACCTCTGCTTATTGTTCACATGTCTCAAGGTCTATAGACCTTGTGAGCATGATACAGCTCACAGGTGGTGGGAGGACAATAGCTGTGGCATTTATTGCCAGAGGAGATCAGATGTGGGGTAAGGAAACTAACTATGCTGATACTGAAATGGTGGGCCTTACATTTCTGTATGACCTTCCCCTGCTGAAATAACTTCCTTTTGAAAAACAAACAAACCTGAAAGAACAGGAAGGGACAGTCAAATTTGCATATTGTTGCTTAACAATAAAGATCCTTAATACTTAAATACTATTGTTTGGATCCCACTATGGCTACCTTTAGACTGCAGGTTTTTTTTTGAAAAAGATATGCAAATTACTAACCACAATTTGTATTTTTTTTTTGCAAGAGACTTTCCCAAAATTTGGCCCATCTACACGGAGTCAAATTTTGGAAAACCCTCCTCTTTCACAACATCCCTTATTCCTCCCACCAAGAGGAATACAGGAATGCCAAAAGAACGTGCCTGCTTTTTCGGAAACTGTTTAAAAAAAAGCGGATGTGTTCCCTGGACATGGCAGAGTTTTTCCAGGATACCACAGGTATCCTGGAAAAACTCTGCAGTCTAGGCATAGCCTATGTCTGTGTGATTCCTTCATATTTAAGATTGGCCTGGAGTCTCCTGGAAAAGACGTCAATCTCCCGGTGACTACTGAAAACAGTTCTGGAGATTTTAATAGGCTATTTTAAGAAAATGACATTTATGTCATGTTGGAAAAACAATTTCCCAGAATAGCCTTAGTCAGAGTTGGCAACCCTATTTATTTTATGTTTGTGTAAAGATTAAAAGGCACAAACCCTTCATTCTAAGGATATAAGTTGCTTAAGTGTAGATAATTTAGTGTAGATATTTCCTTCCAGTGCCAAAATCTGTAATTACAAAGGACATAGAGTGTAACCCTGTCTTGTTTCCCTATAATACTTTAAAAAGAGATGACTTCATAATGCATTTTTTTCACAGCATCCGATCTACTATAATGCATAGTTATTACATTTATAAAATAGGTAGCTCCCCAAACTTCTCTGGATTCTCTAACATGAAGCCACATGTATATCCTCATTAGCTTTTTCTGCATCAGATGATATATCAGCCAAATACTGAACTTCTTTTTAAACTCCCCCACTATGTGCATTGCTTTGCAAAGCAGAACCTTTGTTCAAGAAGTATGTTTGCAATCAGAATTTGACAAAGTCTTTTATCATAAAGTAGGATCCTTTCAATTTCAAGTTACTGCTCTGTGAGCACATGGCTGGTACAAAAGAAAAAGGTCCTACTTCATATTAACATAGCCTTTTTTGAGAAAGGACTACGTTAATGTGAAGTAGGTACTGTTTCAATATGGGGTAGGTAGAACATAACTAGCAGAACTCTTCAGGACATTCTGCAAATTTACACTAGCATAAACAATGTATATACTATGGCAGGCGTTCCCAAACTTTTTGACACAGGGACCGGTAAATCCATTCATGAGCTTTCGGAGGACTGGTAACATATATTTGCATATTCATTAAGCAAATGACAAATATGCAAATATGTTGTTTTTGGTCCTCCCAAAGGCCCCAGGGCCAGCTTTAGCAAAGCTTTTGAAATGGCAACCCACAATATTCTTACCAGCAAGTTAAGGGACTATGGATTGGAAAAATGGACTGTAATCCAATAAAACCCTGCACCACCACATTGTGTATTGAAAAGGGGCTCATTTATTTTCAGAAAGCTGACACCATCTTTGGAATTTTTTATCCATATTCTCATTCCGGATGGTGAATGCACCAGGTTCCCTCCATTCTGACACATTGTAGTGCCTTTAAACCTCACTGTCAGCAGTGGGGATATTTAAAAGGCACTGCTTTTACATTTTTATTCATGATCTGCGTGCGCCCTGAACTGTCCCGCTCCCCACTGGCCAATTCTCTCCTCTGCTGCCACCCCCCCCACACCCTGGGCCAGCCCCTCTGTCCCCGCCAGCCGATTTTTTTCCCGATCTCTCCTGGCAAGCCCTGCTGCCCCCACCAGCCCTGCTTCCACCGGCCGGTTCCCCAGCCAGCCTCACTGCCTCCGCCAGCCAGTCCCCCCCCCCCCCCCCCCCGCGATCTCCCCTGGCCAGCCCCACTGCTCCTGCCCCCTCCGGCCAGCCCTGCTTCTGCCAACCAGTTCCTCCCCCCACACACAATCTCCCCTGGCCAGCCCCACTGCTCCTGCCCCCTCCGGCCAGCCCTGCTTCTGCCAACTGGTTCCCCTTCTCCACCCCGCTTCCCCCCCAGTCAGCCCTGTTTCTGCCAGCCAGTTCCCCTCCCGATCTCTCCTGGGCAGCTCCACTGCCCCGACCCTGCTTCCCTGCAGCCCATATCCAACCCTCCCCTCCTCCTTCCACAGCCAGCAATAAGAGCTCATCTGGTAACCCTCACTATGCCTCTGCCAGGAGCCTAAAACCTATGGCTGCATCCGTCCAGCCCGGCTGAGGGCTTGGGGAACCCAGCGCTGCACAGGCAGTCCAGGAGCCTGAAACACCCTGGCAGCCACGCTGAGGCCCGGTATTTTTTTCCCACTGCCTGGTACTGGGCTGCAGCCCATAGTTTGGGAAACGCTGTACTATGGGACCATGTAAAAATAGCTGAACACTTCTGATACTGGGATATGGCTGCATAGAGATATTTGGTTGTAATTGTACTAATAGCCGTGAGAATCCATCCTGTTGAGAAATGGAAATCAGCATATCTCCCAATGGAGTTGAATGGTTTGCACTGCTTCCTGTGGGAACATTGCATGTAGACTGAGGAACAGCTATGACTTATTTTTGGACCCATAGTTAAAATGTATAAATACTAAACAAATGGCCTGGCCACAAGAAAATATGTAGCTTACAAAGCTGTGCCAGTTCTTTATTGTATTTTTGCTTATCCTATAGCCCAGACTATATTTTCCTTCTATTTGTATCTTTTAGCTTCTGGCAATAGATTATCTATGTATGTTCAGTGTGGAGCAGAGCAGGTCTCCATTCCCCCATATGATTTGCTACCATAATATATGTGTTAGACACACATTTAATAGTATGAATAAAGGGTGTGACTTTTACTATTGACGTTCATGGGAACAGAATTTGACCAAGATTGAACTCTTCTAAAAAGCCCACCCACTCTTTCTTAATATTGTTCATAATCTGTTTTTGTCATGAACCTATATAAAGATTTGAGTTAAAATTGATGTGTAGTGAATTAGGGTTTTTCTTTGAAACATAAATTGCTAAAGACTTCCCCCCCCCTTTACGCTTTTTGTTTAAAGGAGAGGCAGTGTTGTTTTAATAGGGTTGCATTGTTGCTCTAATAGCACTTTGTATTTTTTAAATTAAAGTAGGGAAGGAGAAGAAGTGGGGAAGGTCACAGGTGCATTTGAATTCTAGCACAGTTGCAAGTGCTTTGCATTGGTTAAAGCATTTTTAGATCTTATCTCTAATGTAGAGGATATTCTGTACATTGCACACGTAGAATACATGGCATATGTATTTTTGCATAGCCTTAATATATGTCATTTTATTGATTAAAACCATTAATTGCACCTTTTTTTTTTTTTTTTTTTTTAAAGAGCTCTTGTACTTTGTGGAAGAGACTGCATGGCTGCTGCCTGTTATATATGGTAAGACAATAAACAAAGTCTTACCTTCATTCTTGTGGCTCCTTGCAATTTGCCTGGACACTTGTATTCATTTGAAAGAAGGTTAGCTCTCTCTTTAAACTGCATGTAATATGGCCCTTATGAAGTCAATGGCAAAACTCCCATGGATTTCGCTGTGATCAGGATGGCACTTTGGGTGCCGGAAGAATGGACTGTATGTAAATGTAAATGCCATTGTAAATGTCCCCTTTAAAATAAATTATTTAGAGTTTTCAACTGGATTTAAAATGTTATGAGTTCTAGAAAGTCTAGGAAACAATCAAGATCAAAATAGTCAAACCCAAGTGCCTAAAAAAGGGGGGAGGCTAGATTTTCAGAGACAAATATCCCCAATTGCTATTAAAATGAGTGGGTGTTCATCATCTGATGAGTTTTAGATAACCGAATGTGGATTTAAATGCCTAACTTGAAACATTACACTGCAATAACTTAGTTTCATTGCTTCAAAGGGAATACATTCAGATCTTTGCAATTAGAACTCTGCAATATTAGTGAAAACTCTGAAATGTTTTTTTGAAAACAAAATTCTTAATAATAAACCTGTTAAAAAGGACCTAAGAATAGCTATTTTTGATAGGCTGTCTCCTGTTTAAATATAGATCTTAGCAATGTTTATCTCATGTTCCCAATACGTCAGCTTTGCAGAATTATTCTGAGGATCAGATACGAGGCACAGTATATGGGTAGAAGGAAAATATTTTCCAATTGTCAAGGTCTCAGATCTTTCACTATGATCATAACATTGATAGACTCAGTTTTATTTGCTTTGAAGGATAAAAATATTTTATTGGATGCCATCATTATTGCAAATGAAACTTTGTTCAACTTTCATATTTGGGCAGTATGATGTTTATTGATAGTCTCAGAATTTATAACTAGTAAAACCACCACAGTTATGACATCTTATGGTAATAGAAATGTATTATCCTTGTCATTTCACTGCCCATAGAAAAATATTGTTTTTTTTCAAGAAGTGATGACAAATATATTCATATAATTGGTAGGTACCTCTGCCACAGTTGCAACTTTGTCTAAAAGGAACAGAGATCTTCTGCAAAAAGGCAAATAGCCTGATTTCATAGCTGGGATGAGATGAGTCGTGTGTGTGTGTGTGTGTGTGTGTGTGTGTGTGTGTGTGTGTGTGTATACATATATTTATATATAAATAAAAGCAAAAGAAAATTACCCAAATCTAGGCTCCTGGACTTCTGTACATCTTTTCTTCCTCAGTTCTGCATGAGTCACTAGAAACCCCAGAAAAAAAGAAATTACATCAGAGGGTCTAAACTCTGGATCTGAACTTCATACCTTATAAATACAAAAATAGTCCTGTTTCTTGTTTCAGCCAGACTAGACTAACACGGCTACATCTCTATCACTATCCAATTGCTATCCTTTGATCCTTATCGGCTTCTTTTTAACTGTCCAGTCCTCAGGTGTTCATAGATTGCCAGTCCTGCCTAATTGTTTTTCCCTTTGTTTTCATACCCTCTGCTCCTTGTTCTCTGCCCGTTCCCTTTTTTCTCCTTCTCTTCCCCCCCCTCTTCTCCCCTATTTATTTTGGGTCTGCACATCCTAAACTCAAAACTTGGTCATCTGAAGAAGTGGGTTGTGCCTACGAAAGCTCATGATACCATCTACATGTTTTGTTAGTGAATAAAGTGCTACCAGATCATTTGATGTTTAAGTTTATCCTGTACAGACTAACTCGGCTACCCCCTGAAGCTGTTAGGCAAACTATGTTTGTCTTACAGCATTTTAAAGTGAAGGAGACAACATGTATGACTTAACAAGCAGGAAGATAGCACACTCATATTTAACAAGATAACCAGCTAGTCTGACAGATTGTTAGGTATTTTGCGCCCCCCCCCCAAAAAAAGGTGGTGCAAGATGGCTGACTAGTTCTGTGGTTTGTGGCATTCTCCTCATGCACAACATAAGCAATTAACACATGGAAGGAGACCTTATTTCTTGGAGGACCAAATTAGGGAGGTAAACTGATCATTAGGCTGAAGTAAATTAGACACACTTTAATAATTATATATATATATATATATATATATATATATATATATATATATATATATATATATGTATGTCTGTGTGTCTCTTCAAGAACGCCTTCTAAACAGTAAGAGCTAGGGCCACCAAATTTGGTATGCAGCTTCCTCTTCTCCTAACTTAAAGCAAGGTGCTTTTGGAGGTACGTGACATGAGTGGCAACTGGGGGCAGCAAGCCTGCAGGGGAAGGCTATTCCACAGACTGTCCTTTGGGGGCAGCTGCACCATCAATGGTATGGCTACACTGCCATCCTAGTTTGAACTAGGGTGGCTAATGTCGGCATTCAAACTTGCAAATGAAGCCCAGGATTTAAATATCCCGGGCTTCATTTGCATATTCCCAGGAGCCGCCATTTTAAAATGCCCCGTAGTTCGAACTACCTGCCCGCGGCACGGACTAGGTTGTTCGAATTAAAGCTTCTAATTTGAACCACTGTTAAACCTCCTTGCAAGAGGAATAATGGTAGTTCGAATTAGGAGCTTTAATGCAAACTACCTAGTCTGTGCCGCGTGTAGCCACAGGCAGGTAGTTCGAACTAGGGGGCATTTAAAAATGGCGGCGCCTTTGTTGACCACTCCTGTAAACCTTGTTTCATGAGGTATAAGGGAGTGGTCGACAAAGGTGTTCCCTGTTGACCGATCTGCATCTTGACTCGCATGCTGTGCCAACGATCAGCTGAGCCGGCACAGCGTGGCAGCCATTTTTATTTTAATGAAGTAGAGGATATTTAAATCCCTGCTTCATTGACTATGTCGGGTAGCCTATTTTATATGCCTCTGTCAGCAGAGGCATGTAATCTAGACGTACCCTCTGTATCTCCATCTGTGACCTCTTGTCTTCTAGGGTGCATCTACACTGCATCATTATTTCAAGATAACAGATGGCTTATTGAGAAATCTGTGAACCTCATTCTATGAGGAATAATGCCTATTCTGAAATAGCTATTTTGAAATAAGGCATGTGTAGACTCCACTGCTGCTATTTTGGAATAGCCCCTCACCAGGGCCATTCTAAGTTATTCCTTCCCGTTGCTTCCTCGGGCTCTAAATCGCGATAGCATGTCTACATTAGGGAAGCCTGCCGTGGACTAATTTTGAGGTTTCCTTGCTGTGTAGACATGCTATTTTGAAATAAGCTATTTTGGAATAACTACTCTGGAATAGCTTATTTTGAAATAGCTGTGCAGTGTAGATGTGTCCCTATTTATATTCTAAGCTCCTTGAGTGCAGGAAATGACTTTTTTGTGTGTTTGTACAGTGCCTAGCATAAAATATTAATGCTATGACTAAGAGTTATTAGTGTTATAATGATTCAAATAATAAACAATGCTTGGATTTTTCCCATCTCCTTTCATCACTCTGCAAAGTGCTGGTGGTTGCATGTAGGCTGTAATCTTCCTTAACTGGAAGCTAGCCAGATGAGAGTTGGCAAGCCTTTTTGAATATTGGCCATTATCTTGCTGCTTTCAGGTCTCTGCAGCATGAATAAACCAAACTTCTTGGCAGTTCTTAACTGCATTATATTCAAGAACAATCAATTTAAGCCTCAAGAGAATAGGTGGTGAAATAGAACATAACATACAAATGTACATTTATAAATGCCTGTTTTCCCTGGTAAAGCCAAATGGTCACTGGCCTCTTCAGAAAGGGAAGACTAGCTGAAATGTATTGCATATAGCTGAAAAATAAACTTATTCATTCTGGTTAGGAATTCTTCTTGTTTTCTTCATTAGAATATGTCACTCATGGACCAATGGTTCCAACTCTGTCTCCCTATATTGACTTTACATTTATAGAGCTTATCACGAAAATTGCTTACAAACTATTAGGGGTAGAACATATGCCAGCCTCAGACAGCCAAGGAAATGTACTTAGATTTCAGCAACTGGCTAGTTAACTTTGTTTTGTAAGGAAGGGATATAAGCAAAATAGTTGAACTGCAGGTAAGGAGAGATTATTTCAAAGGCCTAATTTTTTCTATGAAGGCCTTTTCTTGCTGTCTATGGTATTTGGTTTCCCTAGAATCAGCATGATTTCTTGATAAACGGAGATGGGAGAGGAAAAGTGAACTGATTTATTAGGCTATGGATTGGCTATTGAATTCTGTGAATAGAATTTCCTCCAATATCCATTCTACACATTCCTTTCCCTCCTTAGCTACTACAGGTAGGTGATAGCATGGCATTGTGGATAGCTTCATAATCCATTGTTCTTCTTTTTTTTTTATTTTTTTATTTTTTTATTTATTTATTTTTTTTGTCCAGACATTAGTGGATTATGGTTGGCTGTTTTATACTAGAAGACTCGCCAGACCTTGACACTAAGCTATTCAGACCTCTTCAGGGAGAGCCTTAATGGATTTGGGGGAAAGACCATGTATATAGACATATATCCATTCTAGGTCTCCTGCCTTTTCCCAAAGTGATGTCAGCATTTTTAAAGCATCAGTTGCTCTAGCAGACTAAGCATCTCTGGCTTCCAACCTGCTCAACTTAGATACAGTTTTATTCAGCCTTTTCTTGTGCCCAGGAATTACGTCAGTGAGTTGTGAAATTATTTTTAATGTATTTTAATCCTAAAACTGTCCTGTGATTTTGGAATTTGAGGAATAATCCAGTACATCACATTCTCCTTTTTTGCTAGTAATAGAGATCTAACCGTTTTAGTCTGATCTGGCTGAAACAAAAGACAGGACTATGCAGCACTTTAAAGACTAAGAAGATGGTTTATTAGGTGATGAGCTTTCATGGGCCAGACCTCAGGAAGTGGGTCTGGCCCACGAAAGCTTCATCACCTAATAAACCATCTTGTTAGTCTTTAAAGTGCTGCATAGTCCTGTCTTTTTTTGCTGATAGTCTTTACTAATGCTCATAGACTCATAGACTTTAAGGTCAGAAGGGACCATTATGATCATCTAGTCTGACCCCCTGCACAGTGTAGGCCACAGAATCTCACCCACCCCTCCTAGAATAATCCTCTCACCTATATCTCAGATATTGAAGCCTTCAATGCTGTCTGATTCTCTCTTATTCTGTTGTCTGAGACTTCCCAGTTTTACACAATAAACATATTTCAGTGGTCTTTGGCATGTGGGGATTTGATTTCTGCTTCCATTTTCAGATCTGTCCATTTTTAATTTTTGCCTGTAAATGTAGCAACAGAAGCTTTAGTGCAGGCACTTATCCAAAGTTAAGAACAGCAATTTCATGTCACACATATGGGCTGCGTCTAGACTGGCATGATCTTCCGCAAAAGCAGCAGCTTTTGCGGAAAAACTTGCCAGCTGTCTACACTGGCCGCTTTGAATTTGCGCAAGAACATTGATGATCTAATGTAAGATTGTCAGTGTTCTTCCGCAAATACAATGACTCTCCTATTCAGGAAAAAGCCCTCTTGCACAAATGCTTTTGCGCAAGAGAGCCAGTGTAGACAACTGAGAACCGTTTTGCGCAAAAAAGCCCCGATGGCGAAAACGGCCATCGGGGCTTTCTTGCGCAAAACCTCGTCTAGATTGGCACGGACGCTTTTCTGCAAAAAGTGCTATTGCGCAAAGGCGTCCGTGCCAATCTAGACGCTCTTTTCCACAAATGCTTTTAATGGAAAAACTTTTCCGTTAAAAGCATGTGTGGAAAATCATGCCAGTCTAGACGCAGCCATGGTGTTCTTTGGTGTACGGTGAATTTCTAGCTGTGGAATCATTTCACTGGTTAGGCTTTGCTGTTGGGTGAAAGTAAGGCGGTGTGCCTGGTGTGCCATTCTGCTAAGAGATGGCGGTGGCACGACATTCCCAGCCGGGCTCTAGGGCTCTCGCACAGACTTCCATACTTAGCAGCAGGCAGCGGATGAAAGGGGTTGGATGGGGGTGCCCCCTCACTGCCCCAGCGCTGAGCTCCCCCAAAGGTGCCCTTTCAGGAAGGGCAGGGAAGCCCCCCACCATTCCTAGTGACACTGACTGTTGCTTGCTCTTCCTCTTCCATAAGTCAGGGAGCAAGAGGACAGCCACAGCATCCCTGGCTGGTATGGGGTGGAGGCAGAGGAATGAATGACCCATGCTGTGCGCTTCCTTCTTGCTCCTTAGCAGTGACAGAAGAAGAAGAGCAAGCAGTGTTGGTAGGAACGGGAGCCCTTTTGCCCTCTCTAGAGGGCGACCTTGTTCCTGCACACTCCTCCTACACTCCATCCCCTGGCCTGAGCTCCCCCAAGTCACCTACCCTGATTTCTGCACCCCTCACACCCTTCAACCCTCTGCCCTCACCCCCTCACTGTCCCCAGCCGTGATTCCTGCAAACCACCACACACACCACAGCCCTTTGCCCTGAGCCACTCCTCACACCCCAAGCCCTGACTCTCACACTCACATCCCCATCCCTATCTCTGCCGCTCCACAACCAAACCCTTCAACGACTTGCCATGAGCCCCCTGCACTCCATGTCTTAACAGATACTGTCATATCGCAGCCCTCTAACTGCCTACCCTAAGCCTCCTTGGATGGTGGAGGGACAATACTACAGTACTTGTAAGAAATGTGAGTTACAGAGATGAAAGTATTACTGTACAATTCTGAATGTTGCTGAGACCAGAATGGGTAATTGAAGAAAAGGACTAGTCTGTTACCAGGATTAGATGCTAACAGCCCCTAGTGGCACTGCGCTCTTGTAGCAGATGTCTCAAAGGTGGAAGGGAAAGACAAAAATAGTGTCTGGCTTCGCTTTGAACAAGCTAAAGGAAAACAGTGTGAGGATAACATCTTGAGTTGGAAGGACTTGCATGTAACTGTTGACCTGCAGCATGTTGAATTCTGACCCTGCCTATTGGCGCTGTGTGGGACTTAGGCAGGATAGTATTGCACACAGTATAAGAAGTTAGATAGTGGAGACATTGCCCATGTGGTGGGAATTCCATGACTATACCTCTCTGAGGGCATATCTACACTGAAGGCTACGTCAAGACTGGCATGATTTTCTGCAAATACTTTTAACGGATAAGTTTTTCCGTTAAAAGCATTTGCAGAAAAGAGCATCTAGATTGGCATGGACACTTTTCGGCA
Source organism: Pelodiscus sinensis (assembly GCF_052426305.1). Classification (NCBI taxonomy): domain Eukaryota; kingdom Metazoa; phylum Chordata; order Testudines; family Trionychidae; genus Pelodiscus; species Pelodiscus sinensis. The sequence continues at coordinate 211,072,399 of NC_143052.1, forward strand.
AAAGCACATTTTGCGGAAAAGTGTCCGTGCCAATCTAGACGCGGTTTTGCACAGGAAAGCCCCGACCCCCATTTTTGCCATTGGGGCTTTTTTGCGCAAAACAGTTTTCAGCTGTCTACACTGGCCCTTTTGTGCAAAAGCATTTCCAGAAAAGGGTTTTTGCCCGAACGGGAACATCAAAGTATTTGCGCAAGAAGCACTGATTTTGGACAGTAGAACGTCAGTGCTTTTGCGCAAAATCAAGCAGCCAGTGTAGACAGCTGGCAAGTTTTTCCGCAAAAGCAGCTGCTTTTTCAGAAAAACTTGCCAGGCTAGACGCAGCCTACAGAGTTTAAAAAACTTCAAATACGTCCGCACTGCAATTGCATTCTTTTAAAAGAAAATTGAAAGAACAGAGGGGTTTTTCCGACATTGGTAAATTTCTTTCTATGAGGAAGAAGCCTTTTTCCAAGAGCGCTCTTTCAGAAAAAGGCGTGTGTGGATGGGGAAGAGGGAGTTCTTTTGAAAAAGGAAAGAGGAAAAAACACAGGTGCCTTGGTACCCATCCTGCCCATAGTCATCACAGCTTACATGCGAGAGAGCATCCATTCAGTGTGGATTGCTTTTTCGATGCATTTTGGCAGTCTGGACTCTCTCTTTTGGAAGAAGTTTTTGGAAGATCTCTTCCAGAAAAGCTTCTTCCGAAAGAAGCCTGCAATCTAGACATAGCCTGAAAGTGCTCATAGACGAGTAGCTGAAGGGACTGTCTTTGGATTAAGGATGTTATGAAACAGGTAACTGACTAATCTAGTAGTTGATACAATTTGTATCGACTACACAATTCGTTGATAAGAGAAGGCGCTCTGTCCCGGCTTGTGCTGGTCCAGGAGATACCCCCACTGCGACTCTGCAGTTTAAATGTAGTAGGAGCCGGGTGTGCAGGCAGCCCAGCTCCTGCTACATTGAAACTGCAGAGCCACGGGGGGGAGGGAGGGGGTAGGCCCCCGACTGGCAAAAGCCAGGCGGCTTATACTACATTTAAAATGCAGAGCTTCAGTAGTCCTGGACTGTGTGAGCTAGGACTGAGCCAGCTTGCTTAGTCCCGGCTTGCGCCTGGCTCAGCAGCCTCTGTCCGCAGCAGGGTGCTGGGAACCCTCACAGACAGGGGCTGCTGCCAGAGCAGCCCCTGTCTGCGGCCAGCCTGGTCTGCTGCGAACAGATGCTGCTCTGTCAGCAGCTCATGTTCATGGCAGCCCAGGCTGGCCGTGGGCAGGGGCTGCTGATGTGGCAGCCTGCCCACACTGCCTCTGATAGCTTCGGCTTATGGGGTAGTCGACTACTCGCTTACATCCCTACTTTGGACTAGCTCAGAGACGGATTCTTTCAGTAGTTTAGAAAAACTGTATAGTGACAGTTCCACAGATATCACAATGAATGGATGTAATGTGGATTTTGTAATGAGACAGCAATTTCCTTACTCCCAAATACCTTCTTTTAAAACAGATTTTTAGGAAGAAAATTATAACTTACTCTATAGCAAAATGCTCATTGCACCAATAGGCTCACAGTTTGTTTAAATAAGTAAAAATTATGAATCACGAATGCTTGAATTCACAGTTAGTCTGGTCCAAGACATATGATAACATCCTTAATTCATTACTTGAGAAATACCAAAAGCAAGCGCACAACACTATTAAACTGTTTTAGCTGAATGAACAGGGATGCTTTGCTTCCCTCCCTGGTTTGTCAAAGCTAGAACTTATATAATGCCTCAGATAATCTCTTCTGACATGGTGGTGCAGAAGGAAATCACTTGTTTACCTAGGATCAAAAGTATAAAGCTTTAAATACCAAAAACACTTGGAAATGCATCTAGAAATGAATGGAAAGCCAATACAATTCTTGGGGTACTGACTTGTAATAGTGATCTAGATACATGTCCAGTGGAGGCAATCCTGACTTCAGACTGTTGGGGTGGTGATGTGATGAGAGCAAAGGCTCAGCTTTCACCCTCTTGGTCACAATGAGATCCAGTTTGTCTTTTAATATGTATGTAACCTGAGGGCCAGGTTCAATATCTAGGGGTTTCTTTTCAACAATACATCACACAAGTGGCTTGAGTCCCCACTAAGGAACCTGGGGGTGCCTCTTAGAGGCAGTACTTCCTGGCTTGCAAGAGTCTGAGTGTAGAAAAGAAAATTTTAATGAAAGGTAAGATGTCACCTGACATTAATTGAAGCAAATGCTACAAGCAGGGGTTCATACACACACAATTGTGAGCAGGACACCCAACTCAGAGTGAGTGGGACAGAGTCTTCTACCTCATGTTCTTGAATTCTACAACCACAGTTCCTTTGCTGTGCCCCTCTCCTCTTGCTCAACCTACCCTACTCACAGTAGTTGTCCTTGGTCAGTGAGGACCCAGAGTTCAGAGGTGCATCTGTGTGAGTTCACCCCCTTCCCAGGGAAGAAGTCACCTTTCTTGCCCACCAGTCACAGCTCCTCTCTGTCGGCTGTCTGGTCAGTCATAGTTTCTCACCCCCTGGCTGCCTTGTGATGTGACTGCTTGATGCTTTCAATGGCCACTCCAGCTGCTCATCAGTCACTTTCTGCTGCTACCTGCCTCTCTGCTGTGAACTCTAAGTCAGTCACTCTGTGATTTTAATCTCTTAGCAGACAGGACAGAAACACTGCCTCGCCCCAAGTGATTTCAGCTCTTATTGACTACTTAAGATCACACAATTAAAATATCAAAATAACAGAAGACTCCTAAGGGAGCCTATTTAGGTTTATCTTTGAACAGTGAATAGGCACAGATTAAGCCAGATGTAGGAATCTCATAACAAATACACACCTCCTCACTGGGACAAGTGTCCCCACCCACCCTGCTTACTTTCACAGAGGTCTGGCATTCAAGATCCTGGCTTAGTGAGTTACTTTCATATGAGGGTGAGCTCCCAATTGGGACAAGGTCAGCACAGTTCTGCTCCTGTTCAGTCATACAATGGGGATAACATGGCAGAGCCATGGGTCTGGATTTAATGCATCTGATGGTACTAAGGGAGTTGGAGAATGTCATTGCACAGCCTTTGACCATTGATCTTTGAAAACTCATGGAGATAGGGAGAGATCCCAGATAATTGGAAAAAGGCAAATGTAGTGCCCATCTTTAAAAAAGGGAAGAAGGACAGTCCAGGGAACTACAGACCAGTCAGCCTTACCTCAGACCCCAGAAAAATCATGGAGGTGCTCCTCGAGGAATCCATTTTGAAGCACTTGGAAGAGAGGAAAATGATCAGGAATAGTCAACATGGATTCACCAAGGGCAAGTCATGTCTGACCAATCTGATTAGCTTCTATGATGGGGTAACTGGTTCTGTGGATATGGGAAAGTCTGTGGATGTGATATACCTTGACTTTAGCAAAGCTTTTGATACAGCATCCCACAATATTCTTGCCAGAAAGTTAAGGGAGTATGGATTGGATAAATGGATGGTAAGATGGATAGAAATCTGGCTGTCAATGTCGGGCCCAACAGGTAGTGATTAATGGTTCGATGTCAAGTTGGCAGTTGGTTTCTAGCAGAGTGCCGCAAGGATCGGTTCTAGGGCTGGTTTTGTTCAACATCTTTATGCACCCTCAGCAAGTTTGTGGAGGACACTAAGCTAGGGGGAGAGGTAGATACGTTGGAGGGCAGGGATAGAATCCAGAGTGACCTAGACAGATTAGAGGATTGGGCCAAAAGTTAGCTGATGAGGTTCAACATGGACAAGTATAGAGTCCTGCACTTGGGATGGAAGAATCCCAAGCATTGTTACAGGCCGGGGACCAAATGGCTAAGTAACATTTCAGCAGAAAAGGACCTGGGGATTACAGTGGATGAGAATCTGGATGAGAGTCAGCAGTGTGCCTTTGTGGTCAAGAAAGCTAATGGAATATTAGGTTGCATTAAGAGGAGCATTGCTGGAAGATCTAGAGAAGAGATTATTCCCCTTTATTTATCTCTGGTGAGGCCACATCTGGAGTAATGCATCCTGTTCCTGGGACCTCACTATAGAAAGGATGAGGTTGCAGTGGAGAGGGTCCAGTGAAGGGCAACCAAAATGATTAGGGGGCTGAAGCACATGACCTATGAGGATAAAGCTGAGGGATTTGGGCTTATTTAGTCTACAGAAGAGAAAAGTGAGGAGGAATTTGATAGCAGCCTTCAACTTCCTGAAGGGAGGTTCCAAAGAAGATGGAGAGAGGCTGTTCTCAGAAGTGACAGATGGAAGAACAAGGAGCAATGGTCTCAAGTTACAGTGGGGGATGTCTAGGCTGGTTATTAGGAAAAACTATTTCACTAGGAGGGTGGTGAAGTACTGGAATGGGTTACCTAGGGAGGTGGTGGAATATCCATTCCTAGAAGTTTTTAAGTCTCAACTTAAAGCCCTGGATGGGTTGTTTTAGATGGGGTTGGTCCTGCTTTGGGCAGAGGACTGGACTTGATGATCTTCTGAGGTCTCTTCCAGCCCTATGATTCTATGACAATATTTCACTACTCCTGCATTCAGTATTGAAGTTATTTGTAACCCAACACAAGCCAAAGCTAATCACTTAGGCCATGTCTACATTGAACCATTATTTCAAGATGAGTGTTATTTCGAAATATGTTTACACAGCCATTCCGTTATTTTGAATTAATTTCGAAATATCGGAATGCTTATTCCAAAATCTGTAAACCTCATTCTGCGAGGAATAATGCCTATTCCAAAATAGCTATTTCAAAATAAGTCCTGTGTAGACTCCACTGCTGCTATTTTGAAATAGCCCCTCACCAGGGCCATTCTAAGTTATTCCTCCCCAGTGCCTCCTAGGTTTCTAAATTGAGATAGTACCTCTACGTTAGGGAAGCCTGCCTTAGACTAATATTGAGGCTTCCCTGCAGTGCAGATGAGCTATTTTGAAATAAGCTATTTTGGAATAACTATTCCGGAACAGCTTATTTCAAAATAAGCATGCAGTGTAGACGTACCTCTTGGAGCTACACAGTTCCTGTCTGCCGGATACCTATGCAGAGTAGGTATATTCATGTAAATACAGTTTCCTCCCAAAGTCTCTGCCTCTCCCCCACTGGCTGTTTTTTCACACCCCTGACTGATAGAATTTTTGCCAAAAAAAGCTCTTGTGTAGACAAAGCTTAAATCAGCATTGTAGGCGAGTTCCTCAGTGGGAGTGACATTTTAGTGTAAATACTTACAGAGTTAAGTCAAAGTAGGCTGCCTTATATTGACCTAACTTCATAGTGTAGACCAGAGTTTCGTAAATATTAATGCCACACAAACCCTGCCTTTGAGTGTTATAGCACAATTAAATGCTGCAAAACCAGGAAATGCCAAGTGAAGATTATATAGACAACTTTAATGCCACTTCTTCATGAATATGCTTTGATAGCTGCTTAAAACATAACCACGTGCTATTTCTCAATTATAGTTCTTTTTAATTTTATACAATCTCTGGTTCTAGGTACCTTTACACTTTTAAAAACTCAGTTTCTGTCTATGATTTTAGACAACCATGTATCTTGCATGCGGTTTTTATTTTTGTATATAATTCTAATTGCTATAATGAAAGCATAGGCCTCCTTAGCTTCTCAACTGTTGAGCCTAGTGAAAACTCACTTTATGTAAATGTATATATTATGCCAGGCAAATTTCAGTGTGTGTTAACTTATTCTGGTAAAAATTGTTCTTCAGGTGACTCCTCCTTCAAACTCGAATTTTGCTGAGCAATTAACAAAGGCCTCAAACTTTTCATTCTCCTCCTACTGAAACTTAGTGGGATTCAGGACAGGCCTTACCATGAGGCAAACTGAGGTGGCTGCCTCAGGTGCCAGACTGTGGGCGGGGGAAGGGGCACTAGGACCCAGAGTGTTTGCTGCTGGTGGATATGTATTCTCTCTGCTCTAGACGCACAGAGATGGTGGAGTGCTGTGCTGGAGGAAGGAGGGCACAAGAGACATAACAGGCAGGGAGGAGAAAAGGTGGCATAGGGGTGTCATTTGAGCTCCCCCCCTCCGGTGTCAAAATGTTATGGGCTGGCTCTGGTGGAATTGTATTTTACCTAAGCTGAATTATAGAAGAGAGAACCCTAGAAGTGAGTGATTGGGGAGATTCAACATTAAGAGGAATAAAAAGACACAATAATAAAGGCAATGAGCAGATCTACAAGATTTTTTTAAAGGGTTCATTTCCATTGTATATGGTGATACCCGATCTGTCTGAGGCTCTGTGAGCAGTGCATGGTCTGTCTTTTTTCCCCCTCATCTATCTGCCATTCTTCCCTCTTCCGCTCATCACACCCTTGCATAAGAGCCTCTGTCCTCAGTTGTATCCTCTTCCCCCCAACACTGATTGTTTTCCTGTATTTGTTACTCTCATACCGTACCGTTCCCATCAAGTCTATTTGCTCTTCTTCCACTCTCCCCACCTCCCTGCCTATTCTTTGTCAGCCATAGTCACTCAGCCATTATGATAATGGATAGTAACTGGGTGGTAGCTAGAGAATTTGCTTATGAGAGATCCAAGTTCAAGTACTTTTCTATAACAAACATTAAGAAAGTCCTGCACCAGAATATTCCATAGCCTGTCTTGGATTTTGTCCTGGAATGCAAGAGATCTAAGTTCAAGTCACTGTGGCTGGAAGGAGAGAATAATTGTACCTGGCTTTTCACATCCAAAGTGAGTGCCCTAACAATTGGACTAGACTTGGCACCAACACTACCTCCCTTTCCTCTCTACATCTCCAGTTTTGTGTAGCTAGTCTTGCATTTTGGTGCTCTAGTTAGAAATGCCTGAACTCAAAAATAAATTATTCAGATTAGACAAACAAAATATTTTGTTTCAAAATTATCAAAACTTTTTTTCTAGTGCAGTTGGAACTGGACTGTGAACTCAACAGAATTTGCAAATAGTTGCAGCTCACATGATGTTGCAGTCTTGGCAAAATAGTGTATTTGTTTATTAATAGTTCATTAATGATTTATTAATGGTTTATTTCATTATATTCTAGTCATAAGTTCATAAAGGGAAAATTCATATGGGTACCAAAACTGAGTTGGGCCTGTGTTATTAACATACTTGGAAACCTGGCTGTTACAGCTCAGTGTCCCAGTGTAAGTAGTTGGACAAGATGGCTTCACCCAGAATGAGGTGCAGGAAACCTGATGGAAGCATTAAAAAGGGCCTAAAATGCAGTTTGTTCTGTACTCATGACACAACAGTCAAAAGTGAAGATAATAATTATTCACAAGCATCAGTGCTCTTAAATATGACCCAATTTGCCTAATACCAACCTTAATTAAAACTCCAACAAGAAGAGTTTAGATTCATTGTTTGAATAACTATATTAGTATGTCACAATAAATCAAGCTTTCACTGGGATTATTCAGCACAGACTTCCCTTGTTAGTTTAATAATTCAGCACCCCACTGCCTTGAAGAGAGAAGAACATTTTGACACTACTTCATAGATCTTTCACTTTACACTTTTCATCTTGTAGATCACACAGCAGTTAGTGATTGCAGAAATTTGGATGTTGGCCATTAGTAACTGAGCTTTCTGTTAGCTTAAATCTTGTTTCTATGGTAGGTCACAGATGGTGTGTCTGGTGTTATGTCTCTCCCCTAGTCAATCATATTGGGTGATATAGGGATTAGATGACCTGCAGACCATGCTGCAAAGGCCAATCTTTTTGCCAGGGTGGCTATAGAGGTTGAACTCTGATGAGGGTGCTCAATTGTGGTGTAACAAGGGAGAAGTTCTACTAATAGTGATGTTTGGTATGAAGTTTATCTTGGGATTATAGGCAGATTTTTGTTTTCAGTAATGTCAAAGGCACTCAAGCTGCCTTTATGTTAAAAATGGCAATAAAGATAAAATTTCCTTGTATGTTAAAATTTGACTTTAAAGAGAGTTGCTGTCAGACTATTAATGTATGCTGAAAAAGGTCTTTTTTTTCTCTTGGAAAAAAGCTTCCAACATGCTTGATGTAACATTGAGACTTGAATGCTGTTTCCCACTAATACGTAGTAATTTATTTTTTAAAAATCTGCTGCAAATTAATATTGAAGGCTGAGGAATAATGGGTACAGTTTTCCCTACACACCTGAATGAAATAGGAACCTAAGCCTCATTGATTTGAGTGACTCTGCCTTTCAGTGGGACTTAAAGTCTCCAAAATCACTTAGGGGCCTTTGGAAAAGTTTATCCCAAACTGGAAAACAGATGCCAGTGATAGAATAGCTCTGCAGCTGCCAAAGATCTGCACTTTTTCTCTGCTTAATTCTATGCTTGCATGCAATCCCACTTAAATCAAAGACATTATTTACATGTAAAGTTAAGCATGTGCAAAGCTGTTTCCAGGAACAGTGTTAGTGTATAATGTGTTTATAATCAATATGATAATAGATATAGACTTCTAAAATATACATTAAAATTTGTCATGAGAGGGTTGGATGGGGAGAAAGACGCCATTATCATTTTCTGTTTTTAAAGCAGTCTGAACTATTGCATAGCAGTAACATATGTTATATCTTCCAGCTGTATAAACCTCTAAGGCAAATATATCATAAACAAGATTTGGGAAAAATATTCAAGTTTTTCTTCATATCCTTTTAGATGGTTAAGTTTTCTAATCACAATGCCTGATTGTAATTTTTCTCTGAAGATACGCTATGCTAATTCTATGGATTCTTGCAAAAACACTAGTGTAATTCTCCCCCTCCTCCCCAATTGAGACATAGATTACAGCAGTTTACAATGAGTGAGTACACTAATCATTTGTTATACTTCCTTGGGCTTCCAATCAAGGAGATAATAAATACCCTCTTCAAAATTGGTTTGTACATGATTTCTTCAAGTTTGAAGAAGTTGGGGTTCACTACTGATATAGTGATTGCTTCCCCAAGACTCCCCTGAAACTGTGCAAGTTTACAGAGATCATCTAATTATCACTTGACAACAGGTAAGTCTACCAGAATTGAATGATTTTAAAATATTGATTGATGCAATCCTGCCTTGGTTGGTCTGACCACCACCATCTTTAATGACCATGGAACACCATTTACTGTCAAAAGAAAAGTATTACACAGAAACTCTCCATGATATGGTGAGAATGTAGTCACAGATTAACAGATGTTTTCTATGGCTGGAGTTTGCGTAGGGCAATGTCTGGCTACTCAACCCCCTATATGGAAGTCACACTGAAAACAGGTATCCAGATACAGGCAGTCCCCGACTTACGCGGATCCGACTTATGTCGGATCCGCACTTACGAACGGGGCTTTTCTCGCCCCAGAGCTCGCGGGCGGCGGGACTGCCCAGAGCGCAGTGGTCCTGCCACTGCGTCCTCCGGGGCGAGAAAAGCTGCTCCGGGTCTCTCTGGTGTGCTGGGGGGGACTCCCCAGCACAGCGGGGGGACAGGAACAAAGCTGCAGAGGCGGCGGGACCTCTGGGCCTCCGCGGCTTTGCTTGGGTCTCCCTGGTCTGCTGGGGGGAAGGGGCACAGGTAGTGCGCCCCCCCCCCCCCCAGCAGACCAGGCTTTTGTTGCGGGACGCCTAGGGTAGAGCAGCTGGGGTGCTGCCGGGTTGGTCCTGCGGGGACCTACCCAGCAGTGCCCCAGCTGTTCTGTCCCAGGAGTCCAGATTCAGCTACTGTTGAAACTGATCAGCGGCTGATTCCAGGAAGCCGGGGGCAGAGCAACTCTCTCTAGGGCTTCCTGTAGTCAGCCGCTGATCAGTTTCAGCAGCGGCTGAATCTGGAGCCAGTTCCAACTTACATACAAATTCAACTTAAGAACAAACCTACAGTCCCTATCTTGTACGTAACCCGGGGACTGCCTGTATACAGTGTGTAACACTGTAAACTTGTGGAGTTGTGCAGAGAATTATGGGGGAGTGTGCCATTCAGAAGAGACCATGGAAAAATACTCTTGAAGTTTTTAAGATCCACTTTGTCTGAGTGGAATATCATTCTATTTCTGTTGTAGAGGATCAGGGCTCTGGATGCCTGCACCTTTTAGAAATTTGGCATCACCTCTGCTCCCACAATCCTTTTTTATTTTACATAATCTCATTCTTGACAGAGTTGAGAGATTAACCAACTGAATAGAAACAATAGGGCTGCCTTAACTCTAGACTGTGTTAAGGCTCCACCTATAATTTATCTACAGTGCTGAATGACCGCTCTTGGCAGCTAGCCTAGAATAACTCTGATATAACATGTCAGTACTAAGCTGCTTTAGTAACTTTTCAAAGGTTAGCTACCACAATCCTCCTCAAACATGCATGAGTTCTAGCTGCTGCTATCCTTTGCTTTCATGAGCACCCAGATTTCTTCAGAGAAGAAAAATAGTGGCCAGGTTAAGGAGTTCACAGAAACATAAGCTGGGCTTTTGACTATATGATTTAAAATAAAGGGCTGTATTTACGAATAGCCGGTACATATTGTAAATTGGTATTAAGGTAATGTCCAAAGACCTCAGCCAAGGTTGAACCCACTATTGTGCTGAGGAAGTTTATAAGAAGATAAACTTCCTTACCCAAGGAGCTTTCCACTAAAAGACAAAGGACAGTGGGAATAGAAAATGCATTAACAGTGCTGGAACCTTTGTAGAAGTGGAGGGGTCAAGGCCATAGTACCGCCTGTGACTGCCTGCTCCAACAGTGAGCCAGCTGCCTTCCCTTCTGGTAACAGTAATCCCTGGTGAGCAAAAGTTATAAATGCAGCACCTTCCTGGCAAACTCTTTTATTCTGCTTCTGTGTGTGTGTATGGGGAATCCATTGGGAATATGAATGCTGCACTTAAATTTCTTTTATTTAAAAGGGGTGGGGATTCCCTTGCTTTAGCTCCAATGCAGCCATCAGCTGAAACATACAGTCAAAGTACTTATAGTGGTGATAGGTGCAAGAATTATTTGTTCCACTTTTTTGGAGACAAAAAGCAATTACTATGCACAGTTTTATATTTTGCATTCACCATACCTTTTCTTATGTGTAAAGCAGCTGGGATCAAACATCACTGACACATAATCACACACCAAGGATACATAATTTCCTAGTGATTTTTCTTAGGTTCAGTTACAAATCAATGAAAGACTTGTACCTTTTCCTATTTCTCTCTCAAGTAAAAAGAGTCTTCTAACTTCTCCCAAAGTTCGGTATAACCTTTTGTGTATATGAAGGCTTATTCTGAAGTGACATATTATAATATTTTTCTTATAATCATGCTGAGGCTGACAAATACTACTATAAAGGAATTTTAATAGTAGAAAATTAACAAACCGAGTAGATTTATCAAAGATTTTTAGGACTGAGGTGAAAAAATCATTTTCTGAGATGTTAAAAACACTTTAAATATTTCCATGCAGACTATGGATAGAAAATTGTTCTTGCATGGTGTATAAATACTTGTATGTAACAGCCCATTCGTTGCAAATGCAATGTGCTCCCTCTATAGGGCTCTTTTGAGAGCTAGTTGTTTTGGTATGAATACCATGGAATAAAGAGTTGTTGTTATGATGGAATTTATGTATTTTGGAGCTGGATGGAAGCAACTGTATATCAAGAGTTACTTTTTAGGGAGAGCGTACTGTAAAAGTTTTAAATGAATGCCCTTTTTGCAGTTTATAGCAATGCAGAATGCTATTGGTATGACATAATATGTACATTTCAAAAACTAAAGATCTGAGATGTATTTATTCTTTCTGTCACATGACAGAACTATGTGATGAAAAGGGACCTGGAAACTTATAAAAGTAAGAAATTAAATTAAAAAATGATATTCTTAGAAATATAACTTACATTTCTTGCCTACAAAACCAGAATGCAGTAAAGAAGTATTTGCCTTTATGAACTAATTACTTTACCTACCCAGGAAATGCCTACAGTCTAGCAATGATAGATAAATGGTGAATAGATTTTATTATTTTACTAATTTAAATATTCAAGTCAATTGAGTTGCATTGTTTCCATAAAGAGGCTTTGTTACCTCTATGTCAGTCAAGACTAGGTATGTCATGGTATAAAGTTTATAGAATGTCATGCTTTAGTAAACAGATAATTGTACAAAAATTCAACTTCTTTTGCCACTGTGTGGTGGAACCATGAGCAAAAGGGTAGTTTCCATAGGAGGTGGTGGGTGGCAAGGGGCTGCTGTGTGCTCCTTGCTTGGCCTTCTCAGCCTGGGGTTCATACAGCAATGGATGCACATGGAGCGCTAGTCTGGGGTGCAACTGTGGACTCTTGTGCTCTTGCTCACAGGATGCCTGGAGAGGTTTGCCTTACTCCCAACACCGGGGTGCCCCTCACACTTGCAGGAATGAGACATTCCTTTCACAAGGTTGTGGAGGACACAGTACGCTGCCACCACCTGGGGGACGTTCCGGTCACTGAGGTCCAGTTGTGTGAGGCAACAGCAGAACCTCCCCTTGAGATGCCTGAAGGCACTCTCCATCACTATACGGGCCCTGCTGAGCCTGGTTTTAAAATGTCCCTTGGTGTGGTCAAGGTGTCCGGTGTAGGGCTTCATAAGCCAGGGAACAGAGAGTAGGCTGCGTCCCCTACAAAACAGACTGCCCCTGACCCTGATGATGCAATCTCAGAAAAAGATGCCAGCATGTAGCTTCCAGAGCAGGATGGAGTTTTGGAAGACACATGCACCATGCACCTTTCTCGACCAACTGACACAGATGTTGGAAAACTGGCTGCAGTGGTCAATGAGGGCCTGCAGGACCATAGAAAAGTACCCCTTCCAGTTGATGTACTCAGATGCCTGGTGGTTGAAGGCCTGGATGGGGATATGGGTGCCAACAATAGCCCCTCCATACACAGTTGGGGAAATGCATGGTGGCCAAGTCAGTGATGATGGGTCCACGTTGCTCAGGTTGATGACTCTGCACAGCAGGATGGTGTTGATGGCCCTCACCATCTGTAGAAGGAGAAAAACAGAGAATCACAGGGGTGCCAGGGCCCTCTGGAGTTCTGACCTCCACCCCCCCACACCCTACACACCAGGAGCAGCCCCAACTTGCCCTATCCCCTGTCAAGGCTTTGTGAAGGCAGGGAGGGGGCCCCTCTACCACCCAAACCACCACTACCATCCTTCCCTAGGGAACACCACTGCAGCAGTTCAGTTCACCCATCTCCTGGGATAATAGCATGAGAGCATCATACCTGCACGATCACGGCCCCGACTGTTGCTCTCCCCACACTGAACTGGTTCCGGATGGATTGGTAGCTGTCCAGCATGGCTAGCTTTCAGATGGCGATGGTGACTTGTTTCTGGAGGGGGTTGGCAGGTCTCATGTGGGTGTCTCATCGCCTGAGGGCAAGAGCAAGCCACTCACACAGCTCCAGGATGGTGTCCTTCTGCATGCAGAAATTCTGGAGCCACTGCTGGTCATCCCACTGCTCTAAGACAATCCATTCCCACCAGTTGGAACTGGTGTCCAGGTGCCAGAAGTGGTGGTGCACGGTGTGCAGGGGAGGGTAAGTGGGGGTTGAGCTGCATGAGCATAGCCCAGAGAGCGGAGAGAAATTGCCCCCCAATGAGCTGGGGGTCCTGTTCCTGCAAGGCCTGGAAGGCAGCCCGCAGAAACTTCAACAGGAGGTGCACCAACATGTACAATAGCCATCAACTGCTGGAAGGCAGATCTGGCTCCATGGCTAGGCATGCCCACAAGGAGAACCACAACAGACAAAGGAAAGGCTTTGCTGTCCCTCAATGAGGTCAGCAAAGGAAAAGAACCTGAGACGTGACTGTACAGGGAGATCCTTGTAAGCATGAGTCTCAGATTTCCTGGATCTACTGCCTGAGGCTGTGAGCGCTGTCCTGATGCCCTGCCTGACGTGCTTCCAGGTGGCCTTAAATGTGATTCAGGATCCAATGAGTGTGGACACTCTATTTCAAAATAGCCCAGAACTGCTTCAATCGGCATTTGTAGCATAGATGTACTCTTTCAAAATGAGCTAAAATTCAAAATAGCTTATTTTGGAATAAGTGTGCAGTGTAGACATGCCCTATTGCTGCTTTAAGGAGCTAGCTTCTCAAACTAGGGTATGTCTACACTACAAAGTTAATTTGAACTAACGGACATTAGTTCGAATTAACTTTGATAGGCGCTACACTAGCGCTCCGCTAATTCGAACTTAATTCGAACTAGCGGAGCGCTTAGTTCGAACTAGGTAAACCTCATTCTACGAGGACTAAGCCTAGTTCGAACTTACTAGTTCGAACTAGTGGGAGGCTAGCCCTCCCCAGCTTTCCCTGGTGGCCACTCTGGCCAACACTAGGGAAACTCTATTGCTCCCCTCCCGGCCCCGGACCCCTTTAAGGGGCATGGGCTGGCTACGGTGCCCGTGCCAGGTGCAAGCCTGCCAGCACCCAGCTAGCAGACCCTGTACCTGGCACGGCTCGAGCCAGCCACCCGATGCCCTCCAGCCCTCCCTCTCTTCCCGGGACCAGGCTGGCGGCTCCCGGGAGCTTGCCCGGGACTGCAAGAGGCGGGCACCCGCCTGGTCTAGTGTGGACATCGTGGACCTTGTCCATGACCTCCGCACTAAGCACAGGAAAATGGCCGTCTAGGGCAGGAGAGCTGCCAGCCTGGCCACCCAGGAGCAGGTGTGCATGAAAATCAAGGTGGTCCACTGAGACCCCCGACCCTGAGCTTACAATGGCCGTACTGGGTCAGACCAAAGGTCCATCTAGCCCAGTAGCCATCTGCCGACAGCGGCCAACCCTAGGGACCCTGGAGGGAATGGACCGAAGACAGTGACCAAGCCATTTGTCTCGTGCCATCCATCTCCAGCCTTCCACAAACTTTGGGCAGGGACACCACTCCTACCCCCTGGCTAATACCAATCCATGGACCCAACCTCCATGACTTTATCTCACTTCTCTTTAAACTCTGTTCTAGTTCTAGCCTTCAGAGCCTCCTGCAGCAAGGAGTTCCACAGGTTGACTCTTTGCTTTGTGAAGAACAACTTTTTGTTACTAGTTTGAAGCCTGCTACCCATTCCTTTCCTTTGGTGTCCTCTAGTCCTTCTATTATGGGAACTAATGAAGAACTTTTCTTAATGCACCCTCTCCACCCCACTCATGCTTTTATAGACCTCTATCCTATCCCCCCTTTGTCTCCTCTTTTCTAAACTGAAAAGTCCCAGTCTCTTTAGCCTCTCTTCATATGGGACCTGTTCCAAACCTCTGATCATTTTAGTTGCCCTCCCCTCTCCCACCCTCTCTCTTCCCGTCTCCCACCTCCTTTTCCCAGTCTCCCTGAGTTCGTTCAATAAAGAGAGATTCTATTTTTGACCACACGTTTTCTTTATTTTGTACATCAGGAAGGGGGGCTTGGGAGGGGTAAGTGGAAGGAGGTGAGGGAGGAATGGGGTACGAGCCCCCGATGGAGAGGACTGTGCTGGCTCTGCAGGCTTCTGGGGGTGGAAGCTCTCCTGCAGCCCCCCAATTGTCCCCTCTCCCCAGATGGCAGCCTGTGGCAAGTGCAGCCGGTCTGATGGCCGAGTGCTGTGATGTGCCCAGTGTGGGCACTCAGGGCACTCCAAGCCAGGACTGCTTTGCAAGCGGGGCACCCCTGAGAACTGTCTGTCCGGGGTGGGGGTCGGGTCCCTTTAAGCACAGCCCTCGGCTAGCCTGAGGTAGCAGCTCCACGCTCTAAGTTCTCATCTGATGCCCTGCCGGCACTGCTTCCGGCCATCCTTAACCCCGCTTCAGGGTCCACTTAATGTGGACATGCTAGTTCGAATTAGCAAAACGCTAATTCGAACTAGTTTTTTAGTCTGGATCCGTTAGTTCGAATTAGCTTAGTTCGAATTAACTAATTCGAACTAAGTTAGTTCGAATTAGTGCTGTAGTGTAGACATACCCCTAGAGACTTGATGAGGATTTGGCATTGGATATAGTTTATCTCTGAGCAATACTACAAGGCTATGACTACACTGTGGAGCTATTTTGGGATACAGGAAGTACACTGAAATAGCTATTCCGCATCTTTTGAGCAAGCCTATTATTTCAAAATATAAACACCTTGCTATTCCAATGCCCCTGTAAACATCGTTCCACAAGGAGTAAGGGACATTTCGGAATAGCGCTCTATTTCAAAATGAACTCAAAATATGCTGCGGGTGCAGTGTAGACACACCCCAAAGGGGACATGCTTTGTAATCTTAAATCTCCAGAGAGGACAACAAGATTCATTATACAAACTCATAGCAATTCTTGTCCACATGATTGGAACTGAAAGAAAAGAGTGCAGTTTTCTAGAGCAGATTAGTTTTGCACCTTTCCCCCCCTACTCATTGCAATCTTTGGCATGAAAATGGATATCCATTATGCCATTTTCTCTTTGCCTCAGAGTCATTACTTTGGAAATATTATCACTATTGATTTTTTTCAATTTTTGCAGTGCTAAAGTTTGATATTATTTTATTCTCATTATATAATGTCTGTCTCAATTTTGTGATGAAGATTGTAACCCAAGTAGAATGTAATAGAAAATTAACTTTTTCTGACAATGAAAAGATGGTATTTAAAGAAAAGTTATACTAGGAAGCTATTTTCAGTGTAGTTTCACTTTGACAGTATTATATTGAGTCCAGGAGCTGCAGGAAGAACAAAAATTTCATAGATGTTTATGGCAAGAAAGGACCATTATTTATATTTTGTCAAACTTCTTGTTTACTACAGGTCTTAGAACTTAATTCAGTAATTCCTGCATCAAGCCCATAATGTGTGATTTGCCTAGACCTTATTATTTTTAAAAATGCCTTTTAAAATCAGATTCTAATTTTAATATTTTCAAGTGATATAGAATTGATCATAATACTTATTAGGCTGTTCCAATACTCAAGCATTTACCGTTTAAAAATTTGAACCTCATTTCTAGCTTGAATTTATCTAGCTTCACTAGATGATCACTGGTTCATATTAACTTTTTCTCTGTTACATTAAAGAATTTGATGCTATTCATCCCTTAGAACTACAAACAATGTTGTCCTATTAAGGCATTAAATATAGTCATAGGGTACATCTATAAGGCATGGCTACTCCGCGTCTACACAAGTCACCTGTTATTTCAAAATATTTTTCAAAATAATGGGCCCACTTCTTTGCCATCCTGGTAAACCTCATTGCACAAGTATGGTTTGAAATATTGCATTATTTTGATATTTGCTGCTGTGTAGACATCCCAGATTTCAAAATAAAGCTATTTGCATAGTGCAAATTGCGTATCTTATTTCGAGTTTAGGATACTGTATAGACGCACCCATAGTGTCTTGTAATACACACAGTTTTAATTCTCAGTTGAGTCACTCAGCACTTCAATGCACAGTCAAGGGCATGGGATGAAGATCCGAACAGAAAAGAATTGTTAATTCTCTCTGTGGTTAAGAATGACAAAGATGTATAAATAAGGTTAGGATGAAAACCAAAGAGCTGTAAGAGATGTGGAGACATTTGCTTCCCTTTTCTTCCCTATCCAAACACAGATTAAAAACATTTGTAGAGAATGTGCTACTTTGCATTCTCACTGTATCCCTGTAATGAGATTAAACTATGAAATCTAGTAGATAAATTCCAGAGCAGCATTAAGATAGACTTTATTTCAGTTAAATTCTTGAGTGTCCTATGCACATATGATACTTCTGTCATATAATGGCACCCATTTCTTCCAAGGAAAGCAATAGATCCATGTCTACACTAGGTAAGTATTTCAAAACTACTAAATTCGACTTATTAACTCTCGAGTTAATGAATTTGAACTAACATGTACACACGACGGAAAAGCCTAGAAATTAGTCCGAGGCAGGCTCTGTTAATGTGGATGTGCTATCTCAGACTTGTGGATGCTCCGTTTATAAATTCAACCTTGGGGAGAAGGAGGTTATTTAAAAAAAAAAAAATTCCTAATGTAGACCAGGGCATAGAGCTCATAAAGATTCTTCAGCATCTATTTGCTGTGTTATTCAAATTTTGACCATAGGGGACCAGAAAGCCCTGAATGTGTAGAGTCAGCTGGGACTCCGGATTAATTTAAATTTGTGGTATCTCAGAATAGAAGAATACTGTGTGGTATAGCCTGAGATCTTGTGTTTTTATAAAGTCTCTCTCAATGTCATGTTTATGCCTACCATAATATTGGCCTTGTCCACTTCTATAGCTTACCAAACTAGTTAATGCCTTATTTTTAATACCTGTTAAAGTCCAGCCTTAAAATGGGAAGTAGATGCTTAGAGGCATTGAAAGAAGTCATTAAGATGCTTTTCTATTTTATGGTGCTGTGGAATATTTCACATAGAGAAAGCCACTGCAGTACATGCCATTTTTCATAGGAAACATCTGAAAATAGCATTTCTTGACTCATTCTCATGATACGGGTGGTAAAGAAAACTAGATGGGAAAGAAATGTATTTTCTAATAGCAGTAATCACAGATGAACTATTGCAGTTTTCATGAAGGTCCAGGACACTGTACTCCTGACATCAATCCTAGGTAAAATCATGGAAAGGCTGCTATAGAATGTAATCAGTATAGAGTTAAAAGATGATAGTATTATTAATGCCAATCAAAGTGGTTTTAAAGAAAGAGCTCTTGATAAACAAACTGATATCAATTTTGATGTGTTTACACGTTTGGTTGATAAAAATAATTTGGCTGACATATTATGCTTAGCTTGCTGCAAGGCATTTGACTTAATCCACATGATGTTCTGATATAATACTATGCAAAATCAGTTAGCCCATATTAAATGGATAAAAATTATTCAGCTAGTTGTTTCCAAAAAAGAAATTGTAAATTGGGATTGTCACTCTCTGAGGCTATTTCTAGTAGATCACACAGGAACTTGCTATTCAAAATTTTAATAATGATTTGGAAGAAACGATAAAATCCTCATTGGCAAAATTTGAAGATGACACAAATTGCTGGAATAGTAAATGCTAGGAACAGGTCAGTAATAGGGACCCATCAGGATCTGTTAAGATAACTTGTCTGAGCAACATGAATCATTTTAACATGGCCACATGCGAAGTCATACATCGAGGAACAAAGAATATAGGCCACACCAGTAAGATGGGGAACTGTGTGCTGGAAAGCAGCAACTCTGAAAAGAACTTTGTAGTGATGGTAGATAATCAACTCAGTATAAGACAGAGGTGGTATTATTTATGTATATGGTACCGGTGCAACTAGTGCCAAATGACTAGTGCCACTAGTCCTAGTGGAAATACTCCAAAAAAGATGTTGAAAAATTAGAAAAGATTCAGAAAAGTATTATAAGAGAATAGAGGTATGGAAAACTTGCCGTATATTAAGTAACTAAAGAAGCCTAATTTCTTTAGTTTATCCAAGAGAAGGTTAAGAGGTTACTTGATCACTATCCCTTATTGTCTTCCATTGGAGAGAGATTTTATAGTAATTGGCTCTTTCATCTCTCAGATAAAAAAGAGATAATGAGATCAGCTTCCAACTACTGAAACTAAAAATATCCAGGTTAGAAAAAAAGGCTTTAAAAAAAAAAAAACCTAGTGAGGGTAATTAACCGTTGAAGCAATGATGTAGATATTGGCATAGAGACTATGCTTACAAAGTTTGCAGATGATACCAAGCGGGGAGGGGTTGCAAGTGCATTGGAGGATAGGGTCATAATTCAAAATGATCTGGACAAGCCGGAGAAATAGTCTTAGATAAATAGGATAAAGTTCAATAAGGATAAATGCAATGTACTTCACTAAAGGAGGAACACTCAGTTTCATACATACCACATAAGAAGTGACTGTCTAGGCTAGGGATGTGAACAACTAGTCGATTATCCAATAAACAAATGCTTATCACATAGTTGACAAGCCAGTCGACTAGTCTCCCCCCCCCCCTTCTGCCTCTATCAGAAAGAGGTAGTAAGGGAGGGAGAGAGGAAAGGGTGCTTCAAAGTGCCAGCGCTGCATGGAGCCTGGGGTCAGACCCCGGGCTTCACGTGATGCTGTCACTTTGAAATGCTGTATGCTGCCCAGGGTCCCCAGCTGGCAGGACTCTCCCGCTGACCCTGGCCTCCATGCAATGCTGCCGTTTTGAAATGCCTGCTGGCAGTATGGTCTTGCTTGAGTCCCCACAGTGCTTTCACCTTTGCAGCCTGAGGGATGTTGCTCCACTTCAAAGGTGGAAGTGCCCTTATTGACTAATCGAATAGTTGATGCAAATTGTATTAGACAAATAATCAAATTTTTTACATCCCTAGGCTAGGAAGGAGTACTGTGATCTAGAGATCATAGTGAACCTCAAGCTAAATATGAATCAACAGTATGACACTATTGCAAATAAAAGCAAACATGATTCTGAGATGCATTAACAGGAGTATTGTGAGCAAGACAAAAGAAGTAATTCTGTGCTGATTAGACCTCAACTGGAATATTGTGTCCAGTTTGGCACCACATTTCAGGAAAGGTGTGGATAAATTGGAGAAGGTCCAGAGAAGAACAACTAAGGGTATGTCTACACTACCTTGCTAGTTCGAACTAGCAGGGGTAATGTAGTCATCTGCAATTGCAAATGAAGCCCGGGATTTGAATTTCCCGGGCTTCATTTGCATGAAGCCGGCCTGCACCATTTTTAAATGCCAGCTAGTTCGAACCCCGTGCCGCGCGGCTACACGCGGCATGGAGTAGCTAGTTTGGATTAGGCTTCTAATCCGAACTAGCTGTACTCCTCATTCCATGAGGAGTACAATCCTGGCCTATAGTAAAGGGTAAGTATTTCCTGAGAAATGGGTTCGAACTAGCCGGCATTTAAAAATGGCACCGGCCGGCTTCATGCAAATGAAGCCTGGGAAATTCAAATCCCGGGCTTCATTTGCAATTGCAGATGACTACATTTCCCCCACTAGTTCGAACTAGCGGGGTAGTGTAGACATACCCAAAATGATTAGTGATCTAGAAAACATGATCTTTGAGGGAAGACTGAAAGAATTGGGCTTCTTTAGTTTAGAGAAGCCTGAGGGTACAGCTACATTGTGGGGCTTTTTTCGAAGCAGGTATGCAAATTGCGCTTGCATTTGTATACCTTCTTCCTTTTTTCTTCCGGAAGAGGATTTTCTGATATTTGGCCCGTCTACATGGGGCCAATGTCAGAAAAAAACCCTCTTTCGAAAGCCCCCTTATTCCTCGTAAAATAAGGTTTACAGGGGCTTTCAAAAGAACATTTTTTTTCCTGACATTTGGCCCCATGTAGATGGGCCAAATATCAGAAAATCCTCTTCCAAAAATAACCCAGAAGAAGGTATGCAAATACAAGCACAATTTGCATACTTTCTTCGGAAAACCACCCCCACAGTGTAGCCATACCCTAAGGGTACGTCTAGACTACAGGGTTTTGTCGACGGAAGTTTTGTCGACAGATACTGTCGACAAAACTTCTGTCGACATAGAGCGTCTAGACACATTCAGTTCTGTCAACAAAGTAAGCTGCTTTGTCAACAAAACCCTGTAGTCTAGACGCAACCCTACAGGCAATAACACCTTCTGTCGACAGAAGGTGTTATGCCTCGTAAAATGAGGTTTACCAGCGTCGACAAAACTGCTGAGTTCTGTCGATGTTATGTAGACAGAACTCAGCGGTAGTGTAGACGCAGGTATAGTTTTGTCGACAAAAGTCCACTTTTGTCGACAAAACTCAGTAGTCTAGACACACCCTAAGAGGGGACATAATAGCAGTTTTCAAGTACCTAAATGGGTATTACAAAGAAGAGGGAGAAAAAATATTTTCCTTAACTTCTAATGATATGACAAGAAGCAATGGGCTTAAATTTCAGCGAGGCAGGTTTAGGTTGCACATTAGGAAAAAATTCCTAACTGTCAGAGTGGTTAAACTCTGAGACCTGGTCTACCCTAAGACTTAATTTTGAAATACCCCCTCACCTCATGGTCAAATTTATAAGCAGAGCATCTACACAACCTAGCCCGTTATTTCAAAGTAACAGGGTGTGGAATTAAAAATCTGTACTCCTGCTTTTCATCAGAAGTAACGCTAATTCCGAAATTGTTATTTTGAAATAATCGTTTTGTGGGTGCTCTAGTGCCACTATTTCGAAATACTCTCCTAAGTAGTTCAGACTAATTACTCTTCAGTGCTTCCTGGGGCTCTAAGTCTGAGATAGCATGTCCACATAAAGGAGCCAACCTTGGACTAATTTCAAGGCTTCCTTGGAGTGAGGACACACTAGTTTGAACTTATCTCAGGAGTTAAGTTGAATGTACTAACTTTGAAATAGTTTTCTTGTGTAGACAATCCTGAAATAAATTGCCTAGGGAGGTTATATTTTAGACAGATTAAACAGACATCTGTCAGAGATTATCTAAATTATGCTTGGTTCTTCTGTGAGGACACAGGACTGGACTTCTCTCGAGGTTCCTTCCACTTCTAGTATTGTATGATTCTGAGTCTACTTAGGGATGTGCTGGATTTTACATCACTTGTGGTCCATAAATCAAGGTTGGACATTGTTTGGAAAAGATATGCTTTATGAAACAGATGTCAGCATTAAGCAGAAATAACTTGGTAGGGTTCTATTGCCTGTGTAGTACAGCAGGTGAGGCTAGATACCCATAATGGTAACTTGTGGCATTTATCTATTGATCTATTAGAGAAATTGTACTGAATGAAAGATATTCTAGTATTCAACATGAAAAGAGTTTTGTCAAAAAGTTCATAACCTTACAAGTTCTGATTTTTAACTCTCCTTTTTGCTTGATCTGACTTTTAGTTCTCCACTATGCAAGCAGCATCCTTATGCAACTTGCCTTGCTTTAGAAAAAAAGGAGAATATTTGTATTGTAAACATTAAGATGAAGGCTCTAAAAACAGGAAGGATTCCTAATTTATAAGGATCTCTGGAAGCTGGCAGAACAGTGAGTATTAAACAAATCAAAGTAAAACAGAACACCAGCAAAAAACACCTAACAAGACCAAAACAAACATAAAACTGAAGCAAAATTAAGCTTATTTCAGACAAACCACAGTGCCCAACCCTCAAAATGGATCTAAATTTTTCATGCAGGGATAGCTAATATCCCTATGATGAAATTCTTCTGAAATTTTCTGCATTATTCCAGATGACAAACTCTGTTTTTCATTCAGAGTTAAACCTAAGGTCCAAACTATAATGCACACTATTTATATAAACTAAAGCTATTCAGAGTTTGCAATGGGAAGACATGTAATGGCAAAGTGTACTGATAACTTCCTCCTTTTTAATTGTTCACTTGTGTTCCATTTTTGTTAGCGTTGTGTTCAAGTAGCAAACTAAATTTGCTCATTTCCTTGTCTCTGAAGTGGTACCAAATAGTTGAAAAACTGGTAATCTTCAGTTTTGACAATTAACAGTGAGATGTGGCACATACGCCATAATGTATTGTAGCCTATAGATTACCTTTATATGTGATGTGTTTGGTGGGTAAATATTCTGCAAGAATATTTGTCACAAATAGCAATATACTAAGCTAAAGACACTCAGTAATGTATCTACCCTTCCTCTTGTTTGGTTTAAAGATACATTGCATGGTTTGACTGCTGCCAGGCCACCTGTCCCTAATGGAATCCAACGCGTTGTTTCCAAAAATACTAATGCAGCTCAGACAAGCAACTTGGCAGTAGTGCTTGAAGATCTTAAATATTCATACTACTATGATGTCACAATGGGAAAGCAAGACATATTAATAAATCTGGCCTGACTTCTTTAAAACTATATATCCACAAACAACATTTTACTTTCAACATTTAAATGGTGCTGCTTGACCCACCATATCTAGCAAGTCTTCACATAAGCTTAGAGATGGTTAAGATGGGCAAGGCCAATGATATAATTGGACTGATCCGGAAACTGTTTAAACCAGTGTCTCCCAGCTGCTGGTATACATAGTACTTTGGCCTTTATTCCATGTCCCACACCAATTGTACCACTGCCTCCCTTCCATCTAGTCCTGTGTCTTTTTTTATTATTCATAGTCACACTCATGCTAATACACAATGCTAGGTTGTGATGGTGGGACTGAGATTTGGAGTAGCCTAAGTGGACTAGCAGGTACATAAATAAACAAGTGCAGAGCACTGGGTGCCCATGTCAGCTAAACTGATACAGTTGCCTCAAAAATGTAGGTAGCTACTGGTTTATATTATTTAGTTAGGGGAGAGATCGAGAAAAATAAAAATGTGTGTAAAGCCTGTGTGAGGGAGAGAAAATAGATTCCCCCCCCCAGCTCCAGCCCCGTCCCCGGGTATTAGATGGAAAGATGCAACTTAGAAACCTCTTTTTTTGGTCAAACCTGTCATCTGGGGAAGGAAGAAAGAGGTCAGGCAGAATGTAACTGCCTCTGCATTTCTATCTCACCTCTTGATGCTATCTGATATGCAGCAAGAGGGGGTGAAGGGTGACAAATCCTTTGAAGTGTGCTGTGTGGGAAGAGCTGCTTTGCAAAACATCATGACAGGCTGCGGGATGACTCTGGGTCAAGACCAATATTGATTGAGATGACAAAAAGCCATTTTAAAAATACTGGTGCATAATGTTCAAGAGAGCAAAGGACAAAATTGGTTCTTACATTAAATATGGAAGGTAGAGTTTCTGAACTTTCACCATCCATGTAGATGGAATAAGTGAACACTCCCATTGGTTCTAATAAACTTTATCTCAAACAGTTTTTGTAAGGTAAAAGGAACTGCATTTGGGAGTGTCCAGTGTTTATTTGCATTTCTATTGAAATGAGCTGGAGAAAAGATACAACATTGTTTTCATGGGACAGTTTTGGAAGTGAGGGATCAAATTCAGAAAAGTTGCACCCATTTACAGCAGCAGTAATTTGGTTCAGGAAATGGAGCTACCACAGATCTCATAATACATCACATTCAGGATAAACAAGTATGGCAGAAATAATGAAGCAACTTGCATGTAATGGGAGAGTTGTAAGACGGAAAATATATTGTTCTCCAAATAAGTCAAACTTCATAGCTAGTGTTATATTGGTGAGGACAGTGGGGGAGTGAACAAAAAGCAATCTAAGTGATGGAAAATGCATGCAATTTCAAAAATGAAAGTGCATTTAACAAACCAAATTGAAAATGGATCAGAGTGAACCACAACCAAGAAAAAAGCTGGAAGGCTGCTAGGCCTTTCCTCAGTCTCTTGCCTCAGCAATTATCTCTGGTTTGCAGAGCTTCCATTAATTGGAATGCATTTCCTAATGAAATTAGGCTGCCGGCCAGTATCAAGACTTTACTGCAAGGGAAAACTCGTTCTTTTTACAGATAAGCCATTGATTTTTATTTGTGTTCTCATTCATCATGAGACTGTCATATGCCAAAAATTCCACACTCCATATCAGCTCCGACAGTACAAGTTATTTGATTCTTCTTTCCTGTTCCCAGGAAACTGAATTCTTCAGTACAGCCCATTTTCTATTTTCAAGACTTCTTAATCAGTATGAGCCAGTTACTCTGTTTTTCCTCTACATTCTAATAGGACCCTGGGAATATATCAAATGTGTAAAGCCACGAGGAATCCAGATGAAAAGTCTTGTTGTTATTTGGAATGACATCCATAATGCAGGTTCTTAATTTAAAGGAGCCCAAATTTTGCCCAACTTACTTGGATCAATCAGATGACACTAAGTAAGTTTAAAATTGAATACATTGCCCTTTTTTATTTTTAAACTATGATTCTTAGGCAGTGTTTCCCATTGGTCTGAAGAGGGTCACAATTCAGTTTTGATTGCAAAATTCTGTGGGCTGCATTTTAGTCACTCATTTCCTCTATGGATCTGTTTGAAATACCAGGCACACTATTTTCAAAATGATCTTAGCACAGGTACTGCTTCTGACTATGTAATTGGTTTTGTTGTGCCCATGCCTTATTCTTTGGTACATAGTTTGGCTTTTATCCACTATCTTCATATATAACTGTGATGGGTATCCACCACACACAAGGTCTGACAGAATAAATTAGGCCAATTAATCTGTAGGCCACACTTGGAAGGAAGCCAGAGCATGCTGAAGAGTAATTTGTTGATGAAGTCCAGCTGGGGGCAGAGGTAGGCCAGGTTTATAGACAGGAAACTGGCAACAGAAAGGGGCTGAAGAGAAGTAGTCACTCCCCACCAATGGGGAGATGTGTTTGAATCTAGAGAGTTCAGTAGTCTGCAATTATTCTATGGGAGGAGGGAATTTTAACTGGTACACCCAGGCTGGGGGGCATGGACAGGATCAGAAACTGTAGGAAGGAGTCAAGGGAAGAAGCAAGAGGACCTCAGGAAAAGCAGCACTATTTATCAGGTACACCTTAATCTCTGTACTCTGTGTGTCCCTGATCTGGGAACATTCATGGTTTGGACCCTGGCTAGAGGACAAGAAAGTGGCTATGCGCGCTACTGCTCCTCCACCCACCGCAGCTGGGGGAAAAGCAGCGCAGTGCTTCTCCAGAGGCTTTCATAGCGGCAGGGGGTGGTGCCTGGGAGCAGCAGTACCTTAATCCAGCATACCCTATTTCCCAGTGTTGCCAGATTAACAAAGTTCAAGTGTATAGGGTCCCTGGATTGGAACCCAGTGTAGAGGGCAGACCTGTGTTCCCCTACCAGCCACTGGGAAAGTGGCACCATCAGAGCAGTGCATGAGAAGACTGCCTGAGACTATTGGGCTGTGTCTACATTTGCATGATTTTGCGCAAAAGCAGTTGGTTTTGCGCAAAAACTTGCTGCCTATCTACACTGGCGGGGAGTTCTTGTGCAAGAACACTGACATTCTAATGTGTGAAATCAGGGCTTCTTGTGCAAGAACTATGATGCTCCTGCTCAGGAATAAGGAATAACTGTTCTTGCACAAGAGGCCAGTGTAGACGCTCTCTTGCACAAATACTTTAACGTAAAAACTCTTGCGTTAAAAGTATTTGCGCAAAATCTTGCCAATGTAGGTGTAGCCCATTGGAGTGGAAGGACTTTGATGCCTTGAAAGGGGAAGACTATAGTGACCTTGTTGGAGGGCTAAGCCACAAAGACAGTACTCAGAGTCACAAGGAGTCAGAGAAAGAGAGAGAGAGAAAGAGATGGCAGGGCATGCAGCCAAAGAGGACATCAGACCTGAGTGGAGTTAATTCTCAGATGCATATACAAAGAAAAGGCATTGTTACAACAGCCCTTAACGGTGAGTAGCACACCCAAGACAATACCTTTTCTGTCATTCAGAATTTATTGCAGGAATTAGTATGTGAACTACATAGTTGATTATACATATTGGTACTAATCAACCTTAATGAAATGTGTGAAATTTATAAAGCCATTGTGATAGACTCAAAATAAACAATAATGTAATACTTGTTCTGCAGGACTCCTATCTTATTCATTGTATATGATGCACAGTTAATAAGACAGATGATTGGAAGAGCTGAGGGCCTTAAGGATCACCAACCCCAAAATTAAAAAATCATGAGACTGGTTTAAAACTGTGATTCTTAAAAATAACATGTACCAGACCCTTCAGAATACACTCATCTCAATCTGTCTTTTAAATGTAATTGAGTTGACTGCTTGCTGCCAGAAGTTCAGATTTTAAGAAAAATTCAAGATTGCAAATTTGTGATTAAAATCTGCCACAGGCTTCCCATATGATGTTGGAAAACACTATTATAATACAT
Organism: Pelodiscus sinensis; assembly: GCF_052426305.1. NCBI lineage: Eukaryota > Metazoa > Chordata > Testudines > Trionychidae > Pelodiscus > Pelodiscus sinensis. The sequence goes on from NC_143052.1 coordinate 211,100,100, forward strand.
TTGGACAAAGTGTCCAAATTAGGATTATACATCTAATCTTAATTCTGGCACCTAATTTGGAGCACATGACTTTGCAACCATATTGTTCTGTTGTGATATAGTTTCTCTATGTAATTTGTGTGTGCAACAACACATAAATTCATACATGCATGTTTAACTGTTGGGATTCCTTTGCTCTAAATGATGTTCTTTTATTTTCCATATACTTTGCCTTCACTCTTTCTTCTTCTAGAAATAAAAGCCACTTAAGCCCTGGTCTACAGTAGGGAATTATTTTGACATAACCCCCCTTATTTCGAAATAATAAGCAGAACGCCCATACTCCCAAGCCCCTTCTTTAGAAATAAAGGGCTGATTGTTTCAAAATCTGTACTCCTGCTTTCCTTGGGGAATAATGTTTATTTCAAAATAGTGTTAGTGTGGATGCCCTGGTGCTGCTATTTTGAAATAACTACTGCCCAGAATAATTTGAAGTAATGACTCCCCAGTGCTTTCTGGTGCTCTAAGTCGAGGTAGTATGTCCACAATAACAGAGCTTGCCTCAGACTAATTTCAAGGCTCCCCCATAATGGAGACACATTATTTCAATTGTTGTTTTGGGATTATTATTTTTTCGAATTTAGTTATTTTGAAATAACTTCCTAGTGTAGACAGTTGGCCACTCCCTCAAGTTGGATGTTTACAGCTATGCCATCAATGCATGGTTCTTTCAGCCCTGGAAAAGAATATCCAACACTTTTATTAATAATACTGTATTATTTTACCTGTGCTATAGAAGATCAAATAATTTGTGTGAAGATTTCCCCTTCCCCTTCTATCAATAGCCAAATACTAACTTTTCAGCCAATAACTTGGTTTACATTGTTCAGTTAACTGTAATCTTGGGCTAGGTTACAGACTAGCTAACATTCTGTATTCTACTGTCTAACTCAATTTCTAGATGTTCTACTATAAAACTGATTGTATTTCTTACCATCCTCACAGCAGTAGCAGAAAGTGATGCATGATATTTCTGCATTGTTAGTTTCTCTCCCCCTTTCCTGCAATGTAATGGGAATAACTGACCGCCCTTGCATTCCTACTGAAATATCTACAGAGAATGAAGAGGTGTATATGGTTAGAAAACAATTACCAGCATCTCAATATGCAAATTAACTGTGAGGAAACAATTGTGTTATCATGGGGGATGCACTGATTTATGGGGAAATCAAATTTTCTCTTTGAAGTTTGAAATTCCATAACTCATACATTTGCAAGAACAATTTCTGCTTTTTTTTAAAACTGGAATTGCACTTACCATATCTTAAAAATATTTTATGCATAAATATGGGAGGCAAGACAGATGCAGATAAACATAAAGATGCAGGTGTCTGAGATTGTAGTGTGAGTCAATTATTGTACAAAAGCACTACCAGAATGAGAACATGAACAGCATATTTGGTGCCAAAAGATTATTTATTTTCATTATTTTTAATAAAGGGAGACAATACTTAAATATGTGTTTTGCCAGCCTGTTTTCCCCCAGACTCTTATAAAACACAAAACAAATAATACACAATGTTGCAACTGAGCATTTGCTAAGAAAACATAGAGCTACATGTACAGTAAAACTCCGATGGTCCAGCATCTGATGGTCCGGCATTCCTGATGGTCTGGCACCATCAGGAACCCGGAAGTGCTCCGGGCAGCCGGACCATTGGAGCTGCTCTGCCAGCGACTGACCAGCGACTGAATCGGGGAAGCCGGGGGCACAGCAGCTGGAGTGCTACCAGGTAGGTCCCATAGCTCTGCTCCTCGGGGCTGTGGGACCCAACCTGGAAGCACACCAGGTGACCCCCATTCAGCTGCTGCTGATACTGACCAGCAGCTGACTCCAGGAAGCCTGAGGCAGAGCTGCTCTGCCCCGGGCTTCCTGGAGTCAACCGCTGATCAGTATCAGCAGCGGCTGACTTGGGGACACCTGGGGTAGAGCAGCTGGGGGACTGCTGGGTTGGTCCAGTAGCGCCGCTCCTTGGCGCTGTGGGACCAACCCAGCAGCCCCCCAGGTGCTCTGCCCCAGGTGTCCTGATTCAGCTGCTGCTGACACTGACCAGCAGCGGCTGAATCAGGGATGCTTGGGGCAGAGCCAGACTATCTTAAGGGGGGGCTATGAGGGGTCTGAGGTGGCATCCCCCCCACCCCAGACCAGTCATAGCCCCCCATTCCGATAGTCTGGCAAATCTGATAATCCGGCACCCCTTGGGTCCTAAAGATGCCGGATTATTGGAAGTGTACTGTAGTAGGCATAGCCAATAGACTCAGTCAATTCTGAGAGAATGACACCCTTTAATCCCTTTCAGAAATTTCCATTATCGTCATCAGTTGTAGGTATGTCAGCGAGCCTCTCCTGTAGACGTTGTTTAAGTATTTCCTCAAACACTGAATCTTGAAGAGACTTGATGCTGAATTTCTTTCATACTGATTTTGCCTGCTGGCAATGCTTTGGGAAATTCATGAATCTGGATCTAACAAGGCAATAGTTTGTCCAACTATCATTGGTTCCACAACTGGCCTTCCTGATGCAGACATCCTTCCAATCTTGACCTCTGACGATAATATAGTCAAGCAGGTGCCAATCTCTGGAGTGGGTGGGCTCCAAGTAGTCTTATATTTCTCACTTTGAAGCTGGTGTTTGTGATGATGAGACCATCTTCTCCACACTTGCTCAGTAGGGATTGGTGTTGGCCTGACCTACTCTTTTTTTTTTTTTTCCTGATAGTGCCATTCCAGAGATCTGACTCATATCCAACTCTAGCATTCAAATATCTCAGGAGAATGATCTTGTCTTCTTGGGAATGTTGGTCAGGACCCAGTTAAAATCTGAGTAGAACTGTTTCCTGACCCACCAGAAATATCTGTACCTACTGCAGGCAGACTCCTGAGTCTTCTTCAGACCCATATGCAAATTTCTGGTAGAGATCATCCTTGAATTGAGGGATCATTGCTAATGGCAACATGGAGCAGATAGTCAGTGGTGGTAGATACTGTGTGTCAGGGTCCCCCTTTTTGGAGCAGAGGTCATACAAATGATACCCTGTCCCTGTGATTCAAACCCTTCTTCACGGGGCCTGTCTTCTCACTTCCTGTTCAGAGCTGTGTAGTCATAGCAGCTACTGCAGCCTCCTCAGTTCCAATCAGAGCTAGCTGAATTTCTAACCTATAAAATCTTTTTCTGTGGAACGTTTCCATTTTTTACCACCCCATAGATTGTGGCAGATTTCCCACATGCCCAAGTTGTACTATACACTTTCTTGACTGTGTTTATTAATGTGACATCTGTTCAGGGCAGCTTTTTGAGACTTAAAAGGATGAAGAAGTTCTTAAGATCTTTCATGAATTAAGAATCTCAGAGCTTGATTCACATAATGTATACACTACAGAGTTTTTTCAGAAAAATGGCCATTTTTCTAACAAAACCGGAGTTACATCCACACTCCAGAGATGTTCTTCTGAAAGAAAATAAAAAGAACAGAGGGTTTTTTCCAACATTGGTAATCCTCATTCTACGAGGAAGAAGGCTTTTTCTGAAAGAGCTCTTTTGGAAGAAGGCGTGTGTGGACGTGGAAGAGGGAGTTCTTTTGAAAGAAGAGGAAAAAGCGCAAGTGCTCTTGTTGCCACTCCGTCCATAGTATTCTCAGCTGAAATGAGAGAGAATGTCTATTCAGTATGGACGTTTTCTTTTGAAAAAGCAGATCGCTTTTTTGATGTGCTTTTCCAGTGTGGATGTTCTCTTTTAGAAGTTTTCCGGAAGATCTCTGCAACCTGCAGTCTAGACATAACCTTACACTGAATTCCATACACTGCTCTAACTGAAAAGAGCCTTTGCACACACTGATTCCCTAATTCTCAATCCTCAAGTAGATGAGACAAGCATCAGTAATTAAAACAAATATTTCCTCCTCCCCCCCTCCCCACACCCAGAATGGTTATGGGAAAAGGATTTTTTCAGTTGCAGCATGAATGTTATAGCCAGATTTACAGAGCTAACCATGTATTCAAGATGAATGGCTAAAAAACTGATAAATGTGATATGGCACGTGTATGCTCAGAGTTTGAGTTAATTTAAACTTACTTAGGATTTCGAGATTTAGCTGGCAGTTGCTTTTTAACACCAGTGCACTAAAGGTGATCTTGTGCCAAACAGCAGTCTCAATTAAACTTTAACAAAAGTCAATAAATGCATTCTGAAGTTGCAATTTTTCTACAAGGAATTTTTACTCCTCTGTGTTTTTGCTTTCTCTAGTTTGTAGTGCACGTGTAATATTCAGTGCAATGCTCTAGCTGCCATCTGTATAAGTCACATGTAATATTTGACTTGATGCTCTCCCCAATTTATTTACATATGCAAGGAAGTTAACAAATTTAGCTGCTCATGGTCTTCAGCCTTCCCTATCATAGTTTGTTACTTTCAAATCTCCACAGTATAGCACGTAAAACACTAAACCTTGTTTTACAATAATAATAATCATAATAATTAATAAACCCTTGGAGCTAAAATAGTTGTATGTAGGCAGTAACTGGTGCCTATATGCTTACAGCGGATATTTGTATGGGCATTTGCTCAAGATTTTATGTGCACAGTTGAATGGATCCCCCATATAGCTAGAAGACAGCTGGTGTACAGAATGTACAGGCAAGCACTGTAGCTTGCTTTCAAAGCTAGGTAGCAAGATTTTAGTGCTTGTCAAAGAGTGAACAGGAGTCAGCAGTCTGTTTTTTTCCTGTAAATTATTCAAGCATTGATGTTAACAAGGCAGAATTATGCACCCGGGGCAAACCTTTTCAAAAGTGCCTTTCATTGGCAAAATGAGCAAATGGGAAAAATTATCTCAACTTTTGGTCTCGTCCTTTTGTTTCTGTTTACATAAAAGTGAGTCTGTATTACTCAATATAAAATTCCATCTAATTTTGGAATAATAAAAGGCATGTGTCTCACAACATTGATTTGTTGAGATTTCTTTTAGATTGTGTTTACCTTCTGCTAAAGATATCTGCTAACTAATTGAATTAACACATAGAATTATAGAAATGTAGAGTTGGAAGGGACCTCAAGATGTCATCAAGTCTAGCCTTCTATACTGTGACAGGACCAGCTGTAGCAGAAAGCCTGTGTTTGGTTTCAAAATTATATGTTTGGCTTTTAGCTCTGACTAGAAACTCAGGTTTTGGTAGAACATAAGATGACACAACCTAATTCCCAGCATCTCTTCTACAATTGGAGTAAAGCTTCTTTCAACTTGTTTTGGGTTTGTGTTGCAGTTGGTTACACTTCCTGGCCCCATGCAAAACTCCTGTTGACTTTAATGAAGATTTCATTTCACACCTCGTCTCTAAGATTAGTCAACTGAAAACTGGAATAGTTAAATCATAATTAAAGCTCACTGAAGCTTGGGGTTTTCATTTCCCAAGAAGCTTCAGTATTTTGGAATTTGGTTTCATTCCAAATTGGAACGAAACCAAATTTTGCTAAAAGTTCTTGAAAACCATAACCCCTCCCCAAAGAATTTCATATTGGAAACTCCAAAGATGGCATTCCTGAAATGAAATTTGTGAAACTGACATTTTTTGTCAGTTTCAGTTTCACACCTGAGTGCTTAGGCTACTGGGGTCTGCAGCTTGGGGACAGCCCCAACATGAGGACTTTACCCAGGGTTAAGGACTCCCAGGACAGTTAATGTTTCATATTTTTAATAATGACACCTGAAAGCGAGTACAGGCATTTATATGGCATTGTTATAGCCAGAATTGCAAGGTGTTTGTGCCACATATGCTAAAGATATGTATGTCACTTCATGCTACCATCACAGAGGACATTCATCCATGCTAATGATGGGTTTTGCTAAATAATGATGCAAAGAAATGTGGACCAATGCATGTTCATTTTCATCATCTGAGTCAGATGCCACTGGCAGAAGTTTGATTTTCTTTTTTGGTGTTTTGGGTTCTGTAGTTTCCTCATCAGAATGTTGCACTTTTAATACTTCTGAAATCATGTTCCCCACCTCGTCTCTTTCAAATTTTGGAAAATACTTCAGATTCTTAAATCATGGGTCAAATGTTGTAGCTCTCTTTAGAAATTTCACATTGGTACCTCTTTGGATTTTGTCAGATCTTTAGGGAAAGTGTTTTTAAAATGAAGATGCATTGAGTCATAATCCAAGATTACTGTAACATGAAATACATGGCAGAATGTGACTAAAACAGCAAGACACATAGAGTTCTCCCACAAAAAGTTCAGTCTCAGATTTAATTAATGTGTTTTTTTTTAATGAGTGTTGTCATCATGGAAGTTTGTTTTCTGGAATGATGACCAAAGTATGACAGGACATATGAATGTTTAGCATATCTGGCATGTAAATACCTTTCAATACTGGCTAGAAAAGTGCCATGAAAATTCTTGTTCTTACTTTCAGGTGACTTTGTAAATAAGAAGTGGGGCAGCATTATCTCACATAAATGTCAACAAATATTACTCTTCGTGATTGGCGTAACAAGGAATCGGACTCAGTAGACTTGTAGGCTCCAAGTTTTTACATTTTTTTTTAAACACAGTTATAAAATGAGTACACTTAGTATTCCATGTTGTAACTACAGGCTGGATTTCCCTGGTCTGGCACCCTTGGGACCTGACTGGTCCCAGATGAAGGATTTTGCCGGACCAGGGAGGTCATTTCTGGACCCCCTGCTTCCGGCCCCCCCTCCAGGCCTCCTGACCTCCCAGCCGGCTCCTCACCTCCCCTGGGCCCCGTTGTCCTGCCGACCCTCTGGGCAGCCATTGCTGCCCTGGCTCTGGGACCCACAGGGCAGCCGCGTGTACTGCACTGGGGCTCCGGGACCATCTGGGCAGCGCACGCCGTGGATCCCATCGGGCAGCCATACGTGTCTCCCCCAGCCCTGCTGAGCAGACCTGCTGCCACATGTTGGATTGCTCTGGAGTCAGCTCGCTGCAGGAAGCCCACTACCCTGCCAATCCCACAGGGATCCTTGCCACTCGCTCTCCATTGGGACTCCAGCAACATCAGTGCCAGACCATGGATGTTGCTGGACCAGAGAATCCTGGTTAAGAGAGTTTCAATCTGGACAATCAATATATTTCAAAATGTAGAAAACATAAATATATTTAATAAATTGAAATTGGTATTCTATTGTTTTAAAGTTCAATTAAAACTGTGATTAATCATGATTAATTTTATTAATTATTAATTTTGGAGTTAATTGCATGAATTAACTGCGATTAATCGATAGCCCTATAAATTATATTACAAAACATCCCACTTCTTCACAGTAATAAAAGTCTGTTTTGCAAGAACCGTTCTTAATTTGTTGCACAAGTTGAAAGGGGTTTAATGAATGAGCCAGGGCTTCGCAGCAAGAGAAGGTGGTCTCATAGTTAGATAACTGAATCCCACGCAAGAGAACTGGATTCTATACCTACCTATGCCAAAGAGCTTCTGTGTGAGCTAAGTGGCTTAAACCAAACTTTTCACAGGTGATCACTAGCTGAGTGCCCAATTTGAGATTCTGAGATCTAATTTGCAGAAATGCTGACAACTTTCAGCTGCATCTGAAATTAATGGGAGCTGTGCTTTGATAATACACACCTTTAGTGTGAAGGGAAAGAAGAATCAAAATTACAAGCAAATGTTACATTTTAAATATTTATTATTTTTAAGAAATAGATGGGCAGGCAGATAAATACTAGGGTATCTGGTATTGTTAACAAGATGAACATAAAATCTTCATCATACCATTTGTAATGGATGTAGGGGATAACCTAAAGTCTTTTTTCAGGCATACCTTTTGATTTCAGTCTTGCTTCTATGGGGACTACTATATTGGCCCCATATGTATCTGGCTTGCTGAGCTCTGATTGAAGAAATTACTACTTGTTGCTTGAATTTTATTAAGCTGTTGATGATGTTGATAGACATCTATCTGTTTTATATCTAAATATTAAAAAACTAAGTAAAGTCAGTCTCTTCTATCCTGTTAAAGATTCATCTGTTATCTAAACTTAGAGGGATAGACATTGTTGTGCTCATTGGCGTGAGGACTGTTCTGATTTGTTGCACTGAGAAAGTTCCTTAGTCAAATATTTGGAATCACAGTTTGTCATTTAAACTAAAACAATTTCTCTTTATTTATTCTACCTATGCTGCATGCGTCACAGAAGTGCCTTTCCCACAATACCTGGGAGGGAATGGGTGAGTACAGTGGATCAGAAATTGACTATAACACAAAAAACAGCAAATGTCATTCAGGGATATCTTAACAGATGTGACATAGGTACCAGGGAGGTAACTGTTCTGTGCTAGTTGGCATTGCGAAGGCCTCAGCTGGAGGACTGTGTCCAGTTTTTGGTACTGCACTTTAAGAAAGATGTGAACAAATTGGAGAGAATCCAGAGGAAAGCATCTAAAATAAGAATGAAAACCTGTATTATAAATCACAGAATCATAGGGTTGGAAGAAACCTCAGAAGATCATTGAGTCCAATCCCCTGCTAAAAGCAAGACCAATCCCAACTAAATCATCCTAGCCAGGAATTTTTCAAGCCAGGACTTTAAAAACCTCTAGGGATGGAGATTCCACCACCTCCCTAGGAACCCATTCCAGTGCTTCACCAGCCTCCCAGTGAAACAGTTTTTCCTAATATCCAATGTAGACCTCCCCCACTGTAACTTGAGACCATTATTCCTCCTTCTATCATCTGTCACTACTGAGAACAGCTTCTCTCCATCCTCTTTGGAACCTTCCGTCAGATGGTTGAAGGCTGCTATCAAATCCCTTCTCACTCTTTTCTTCTGTAGACTAAATAAGCCCAAATCCCTCAGTCTTTCCTCATAGGTCATGTGCTCCAGCTCCCCAATCATTTTTGTGTCAACAAAATGAGAAAAGGTGGAAAGAACTGGGCATGTTTAATCTGGAGGAGAGAAGGCTTCAGAGGGACTGTATTCCATTGAAAGGGGTGGTCTCTTCTACCTCTGGGTCTGCGCAGCCCATCCACCTCACTACACCACTACTAGTTGCTGGGCATGGGGAATCCCCGGGGAGATAGGAGCTATGAATGTGGGAATCTGGTCAGAGCTAACCGACAAACAGTGTCATGGAGTCTCAGCTTCTAGTCAAGGTGGGACAGCAAGAGAATCTAAGGGCTCAGGCCTGCGCTCAAGCTGAGCTGTCAGAGCTCCTAACTGTGGTGGAGGGGGCTGACAAGTGCAGGCTTTGGGCTAAGAGAGGGGAGACTGCTTCCAATGGACTGGGATGGCAGGGGAGACACAGACTTACACACTCCACTGCATCCCAGCCCAGGACACTAGCAATGGCAGAAGGGTCTGTAACTGGGTCAGTGGGGATACGAGCCACAACACACTGACTTATTCCGTCAGCATTGCCGCCACACAGGTATTCACTATCTCTTAGCCACTTCCAGTCTCCTGCTCTGCGTTTACCTGTTGTCCAGAGCAGTATGCAGGTTGGTCACTAGTACCAGCTCTTCCAGGGTTGAGCCAGCAGGTGGTCCGGGCAACTCGTCCACTTCTTCTGGGTTTGGGTCAGCTGGGGGTCCGGATGGTCTTGGCCAGTCTGCTTCCTCCAGCTCTATTGGAACCTTCCAGTGCAGGAGCTCAGAGGAGACATCTGTCCCCACTGGCAGCTGGGGCCTGACTGAGTCTTCTGCTCTGCCTTTATCTTTCCAGTCCCACTCCTTGGTTTCTGGGAGGTGGGCAAGAATGGTGTGGCTCTGCCCACGAGGGTGCTCCCAGCCCTGTTGGCCACTCCCTTTGTGGAAATAGTTTACATAGAGTGCTGGGAGATCTCTTGTGCTGTGGCACGCTTTCTGTCTAAAGCACTGTCATGGCTTTAAACTGTTAACAAAGCCTAAGAAACTTGTGGGACCTTCCAAGCTACTCCACTTTGTTTTCTTTCTAAAGTTAACCCTGAAGATCAGTGCAAATCAAATCCTGGATCCATACTAGAGTTAGTAAAAAGGGAATTTCCTTTTGCAAAACAAGACCCTTTCCCTCTATTAATCTGAACGTTCTATTAAATGATTGAAAAACTGAAATTCAGAAAATCTTTTTTCTTTTTTGTTGTGTTAAGATGATAAAGGAAAATATTCTGAAGAGAGCGAACCTTGGTCTCTTTCTTCTATACTATCAATTTCTTTTGTCTGCATGCCAATGGTACAAAATCAGACATGACTCTTTCTCCTTTGTTTCATCACATTATCTGCATTCTTCTCTTTTAGCTATTTTCTTCCTAACACAGAGATAAATTCTGTCCTCAACAATGTGTGAACAGTCACAAATAATGTGGTGTGCATATTTAAAGATTAAAAATTAGCCTTTAGGTTTTAATCCACCACTTGGCATCACCATATTACCATATGGAACAAACTGTTGTAACCAGCCAAGATATAAAATACATTCATCAAGAACATAAAAAACCCCAACTTTTCCAACAGTCTGTCGGGCACCAGTTTATTTCTAATTGAAAATATGACTAGGAAGAATGAACTAATCTGAGCAATTAAAATTGCACTTTTCAGAGAAATGTACGTATGAAAAGGACTCAGAGCATATTTTTTTGCTTTAATATCTGAAAATGTCCCTTTAATGTTTACCCAAACAAAATATTCTAGTCCTGGGAGTCCCATTGCACAAGAGTTTTAGCAGAACTTAAATTCTCCCTACTTGTCTAATATTATTGCCTGTATTCTCTGTGCACTGGGCCATGCTTTTTCATTTCATACATCACTAACAAACTGCAGTATGCCCAGAAAGTCAGAATGTCATCCTGAAACATTCACACACACAACTAATAATTTTCTATTGGGGTCTGAAATCCTGGTAACACAAATTTGGGTTCATAGTATTGGTTGTTTTTTTTTAAACTGAGTGTGGCTGCAGAGCTCAACTGTGGGTCATACCTAATGCAGCACACTCATAATGGCATGCCTATTTGTTGTGTACTCAGTGGGTAAGGACTGAATTTTACTACAGCAAAAATAGGGATGGGAAGCTGTTTTGATAAAAATAAGAACCAGTCTAAATTCTTGCTTAATCATGAGCTGATCTGAACATGAGCTATTTAAGTTCTGCATAATCTGATTACATCTGTAAGTAGAAGTAGACATAATGAAATATTCCCACAGTGTTTCCAGTGAAAAGCAGGGATTACTGTCAATCTCATGAAAGCGTGACCTCACAAGACTCCTAGAAAGAGTTCCAGACCACAGAGTTCTGGATAAGATCTGAAAAAGCATTACAGTATTATAAAGCAGTTTCTAAACTGTAGTACTTAATGGTGCTATGCAACTGGTGAGCCGTTCCAACAAGTAATCAATCCCTGATCAAAAGGTTTTTCAGCTTAAAGTCCCAGTGATTATACAGTATACAAAGCAAAGCCTAACATGGCTACATTTCTATTACTATTCAAAATATTTGGGTACTGATTTGAAATATATCTATAATTGCTTCGAGGTTCACTCAGCATTCACAAATTATCCAGGCTACCTAATTATAATAATGGAGATTGTCTATCTCCTAGAACTGGAAGGGACCTTGATAGGTTATTGAGTCCAGTCCCCTGCCTTCTCAGCAGGACCAAGTACCATCCCTGATGAATTTTTGCCCCAAATCTCTAAATGGCCTCTGCAAGGATTGAACTCAGAACCCTGGGTTTAGGGGGCCAATGCTCAAACCACTGAGCTATCCCTCCCCCCAAGTTACCTAGTTAGTGGAATTGTTTTCATAGGTGTTTGGCATGAGTATAACAGGACAAAGTGCTTGTGTGCACACAACTGTGTGCACTCTTTCTACCTCCTTCCATGCCTTCCGAACACTCATCATGTTTCATTTTCCTGTCTACTGCTACATGGAAATTTGAAATAGCAATATTTCTAAATACCAATTTAGGCAGACTTTAGCACTCAGAAATGAGTGCTGAATCCTCCTAATTGTACTTTGTTTTCAAATGCCAGTGCTTATACAGTAGTTCCCTCAAAAAGCAGCTTCCGTGTTCCTTCTCCTTTGTGAAACATTGCACACATTCACCTGCATGCATTCTGGGGACAGTTCTCTTATCAGCTGTGCCTCTCATCCCTGTTGACATCAAAATTGCACTGGCCACCTGATATGTGGGAGATTATAAAATACATTGAGATTAAAAAAAACCCACAACTTTTTTTTCCCAAAATATGTCCCATTAATTGTTATGCCTCAGCTGAATGAATTGCTGTGTGGGCCACCAGCTGTAGAGCTAATGAAAAGCAAAAGAATTTATGTTTAAAGCAGAAAGTAGCACATGTGCCCATCTAATTCCATTTCAAAGCAACAGAATAAGTTACTCAGGGTAAAGGTTATCTTCCTAGAAACTGCTGGGAAGGGATAGGAATGAAATACTATACATCTTAGTACCAAGAAACAAACCTCTTATGGAAGGGACATAGAAGGCAATTGTGTGCTTCTTTCAGGAAAGAACTGAAGGGGATTCTTCTCTCTCTACTGCAAAACTAAACACCTGGAGCGAAACCCTGGCCTCACTTAAATCCATAGCAAAACTCCTCTTGCCGTCAATGAGACAGGATTTGACTCCTGACATTCTGACGATTGTATTGACTTGTGAATTGTGGTGCTTCCCTCTCACTCTGGAGAGGAAAGTGACAAGTTGCATGCCATTCCACATATTGATCTAGTGCTCTTCTATATACCCTGAAGATTCTAGCACACTGGTACTGTACTTCCAATTGAGTTCTTCTCTGGGTAAGAGGTATTGTAATTGCCACCATCTCTGGAATGATAACTTCACAGTTGCAGAAGAAATCTTGCTGAAAAACAGAATTCTTATTTTATTTATCATAGGCTAGCATCTAGCTGCTGCTACAACTTCCTCACAGTACTGCCTCAGCATGATACCTTTAGAAATGAGAATGACTCATCTGTATGGGGGTCATCCTGCAGAAATATTGGAAATAAATACAATTACCGCAGAGGATTTAAAATACCGTGATGTGGATGACGAAACTTCTGGCATTACTGGTTTAGGAGAAGCTACGTTAAAAAAGGTCTGTGACGTACAAGAGAGAAACCCTGTAGGTAGAGACAAGCAGAGTAATAAGTGTCCAGAATATCTATTTACAATACTTGGAACTGCAATAATGCCCTCAGATCAATAATGCAGAGACCTAGACAAGCATGTGCATTGTTCAGTAGCTTTACAGCTGCTTTGCAAAATACTGTCAGGGTATGTCTACACTACCCTGCTAGTTCGAACTAGCGGGGTAATGTATGCATACCGAACTTGCTAATGAAGCCCGAGATTTGAATTTCCCGGGCTTCATTAGCATAAAGCCGGCGCCGCCATTTTTAAAAGCCGGCTAGTGCGAACCCCGTGCCGCGCGGCTACACTCGGCACGGGCTAGATAGTTCGAACTACGTAGCCATTCCGAACTATCTGTACTCCTGTGTTCCACGAGGAGTACAGATAATTCGGAATGGCTACGTAGTTCGAACTACCTAGCCCGTGCCGCGTGTAGCCGCGCGGCACGGGGTTCGCACTAGCCGGCTTTTAAAAATGGCGGCGCCGGCTTTATGCTAATGAAGCCCGGGAAATTCAAATCCCGGGCTTCATTAGCAAGTTCGGTATGCATACATTACCCCGCTAGTTCGAACTAGCGGGGTAGTGTAGACATACCCTCATTTAGTAAAAATTCCTGAAAGCCCTACAGGAATCCTGGCTCTAAATTCCCCCAAACCTACACATACCATGGGGACCCAATATCTGTGTATTAAGGATGTTGTTTATAGAGCTGAGCATGTAGCAGGGAATTTGTTCAGAGAACATTTAATCTTATTTTCTTGGATCCTATTGGTAAGTTATTTTACTGGTCTTTGTGGGAAAAATTGGATGAGCAAATACCTGAAAATGGGTCAGATACAGGGGGGAAAATAGCTCTAGAATTACTGCTGGAGGTGTTTGTGTAACCATAATGCCTATACCTCTGGAGAGCTTGAAAGTGAAGAGACATATGTAGGGGTTATTGAAATGATATCTTAAAGTGAAACAGTAATCTTTAAAATTTCAAACAGAATTATTAGGGATTATAAATAATACTTTAAAGGAAAAAATAGAGAACTGGGCCCTTATATAAACCTATAACTGAGGACTGCATTGGGGCTTTTAAATTTGTTTTGCTTATTTAAACATAATCAATTTATTGGGAAAAAAAGACTTGATTGCTTTCATCAATGACATGAGACATTTTTTTATTATGTATTACAAACTTGGAATTTGATGATGCAAGTGGCACTATTATACAGAATAATCAGGGCTAAAAGTTTCATTTGATTTTGAGGTATATGAGGTCTCTCTGGGCATGTCTACACAGGGCTAACGCAGAAATAAGCTATCCAACTTGAGCTATTTCAATGCATAATTTAAGCCAAAATAGCTTATTTCAGCTTTTGGCGCTGTCTACACAGCTGGAAGTCCAAGGAAGAGCACTCTTCCTCCAACTTCTCTTACTCCTCATAAAATGAGGGTTACAGGAGTTGGAGTAAGAAGTCCTCCAGCTCGACATTATTTTGATATTATGTTGAAATAATTGCTTGAAGTGTAGACATTGACTATGTTATTTCGGAATAATGTTAATTATTCCAAAATAACACTGCTCTGTAGACATACCCCCTTTGTCAGTGTCTAAGACTTTCTTTACAAGGAATCATTTTAAATAGTTAAGGAAGTCTCCAGTGAACTTGCTACCTCTGGCCTTGAACACTGAGTCTGAATAACCTTTGGACTTGATAAGGGAATACAAATCCAGGGCAAGAGAGAGGATATGGCTAAACATTGTCAGTCATAAACCAATATCGGTTAGTGAGACTTCTGGAACAGAAATACTCTTTGCCTGTTCTGTAACTCTAGGATTGTACTACAGGGTGTCACGGTGAGTGAAGTGGGACACTACTCCCCGTTAGCCATTTGCTGGCATGCTCTGTATACCAAGATCAGTGGTTGTATGTATTCCAACACTACTGGCTTTGTGATTCTGAGCCATTAATGGAGTTAAATGGAGCAAAACTAAGAGTGAGCAACAGACATCAATTGCAATGCAGCAAAACCAAACTCCATGAATCTAACTCTCCCATGACTAATATGAGATGAAAGTGCTGGCCAAGTGATGCTATTATACAATTCCTGATTTAGAAATAGGAATATAACAATATCGGAGAACTGATAGGTGCAGTGAACATTCTGAATGAACTCGGGGAGAGTTTAAGACTTGCTAAGTACTGGACTTTTATGAGTACAAGACCCCTCTGATCCCATGGATGAGGGTCTCACCTTTTGCATCTTTTCAGCCATTTAAAACCATTTAGATGAGTCATGTATTTGATTTGAGCAATCTTCCTGGTTTGCAGGTAAAAGTTGAATATAAGCTCTTCTCTCTGCAAAAGGGCCTGTTTTTCTTGTTTGGAAGTTGTTATATCTGCCTTTGAAAAGTCCCATAGTCTAGTGTTTTACAGAATCTGTCTTGCTTTTTCAGGGCTGTGAGACAAGACTGGAGTTACCTTGTAAGTTCCGAGAGCAGGATAGAAAGCGTGCGTGTTTTATAGCTATCTTTAGCATATAGAAGAGGCTTTGAATTGCACCAGACTATACAGCTGTACTAAGTAGCAGTCTGCCACATAAACATTTAGGTTGGAAACAGATAGTGTAGTATTTATTGAATCTTATTTCTCAAATATTTCAGCTGTTTTGCTATTTGAATTATACACAAAAATGACTGAACAAATCATAAATCAGAACAGCCTTAAGGTATGGAAAATATATTTAATGCTTTGTTGAATTCTGAAAAACTTGTAGGGAGAGATCTTTTGCAAGTATTGCCAATTTACATCAGATTTTTTATTGATAACCACAAATGGTTTGTATGCATATCATTCAGGATGGTATAGAACATGAACTGGCTTTTTGGCATGTTTATTTTTAAGGTCGGGGCACGTGACGGTGGGGGAACAGCGTCTAACTATTTCATCATTAAGAGATGGCACTGCCATTTTTTCCTTTGCTAAAATATTTGAAAAGTTGGACTGCTAAATCCTGAGAGGGTGAAAAAAAAATTATCTAAATTAACACATTTACTCTGAGATAAGTTTGCTTGATCCTGCTCCTTCTGAAATGTCTGTTAATGAACTGCCAACATTTTCTATTGTATTCCAGAACATTTCGTTCATGTCTGGTTAGACACTGAAGAGGAAACTTAATGAAATTTTGTGATGAAATGAAACTTTATGGAGTTGTAGGGTTTCTCTTCCCTTCCCCTATACGAGCTACTCAAATGTTATTTTCTGATCTCATTCATCTTGGCTTAGAATAGAAGTATGAATGCCGATCTCAGGGTTTTTCTCCTCTCAGAGGCTATGTTTAGACTGCAGGCTTCTTTCCGAAGAAGTTTTTCCGGAAGAGATCTTCTGAAAAAACTTCTTCCAAAAGAGAGAGTCCATTCGGCCAAAACAGATCGAAAAAGCCATCTGCTTTTTCAAAAGATAGCATCCATTCAGTGTGGACTCTATCTTGCATGTAAAGTGATTACTATGGGCAGAATGGCCACCACGGCTCCTGTGCTTTTTCTTCGTACCTCTTTTTTCGAAAGAACTCCCTCTTCCCCATCCACACATGACTTTTTTTCTGAAAGAGCTGTTTCGGAAAAAGGCATCTTTCTTGTAGAAAGAGTTTTACCTATCTTGGAAAAACCCCTCTGTTCTTTTGATTTTTCTTTCGAAAGAATGCAATTGCAATGTGGACGTAAATGCTGGTTTTTTCAGAAAAACGGCTGTTTTTCCGAAAAAACTCTTTTGTGTGGACATACCCAGATTGTCTACTCTGAATAGGGTATATGTCATGGGCTCTCACTTACATTCTGGTCATCGTTATATTTCCAACTCTGAGCTGTATGGGAAGTAAGCTTTTTATTTTAAGAAAAATTGACAATTTCCTCCCAAGTTAATCAGTGGTTTCCATGAAATGAAGCTCTTTGACCAAATCGCAAAACCTAAAGTGCCTCAGTTCAAAATAGTTCCACCCTGATATGAGAGTGTTAGTTCAGATGTATTGTGGTCCTGTTCTTTGTGGGCCCGGCCCTTTGACCAGATGACATCTTCCATGATGTCCCATGACCAGGAACTCCTGTGATAAACCTACGTCCATCACTAAGGGAGGCGGAGAGGGAGAAACAGTGGTGCATCCTGGAAAATGTTGTCTGGGAGGAGAGCTTGGGCCATAAAGGAGAATGGGAGAATAAAGCATCCCAGCCACATCTACCATGGGATAATACTGCACTATGTTAAATTTTTTAAAAGTTTATTTTCAGTTTTTGATCATTAGGTTTTTCATAACAATTATAATTGTGTAATGAAACTCCATATTGGAGATATATATCTGGCAGAGGTGGGTGTTAAAGTTGCTTCAGAAATAAGTAATTGATTTACTGCCTTTTGGGAGTTTAAAATCTTAAATTAACTATTATAGATTTTACATAAGTATTTTTGGATGTGTTGGCTACACAAATAACTTTGTGGCTGATGCAAAGTGAAGTGCCATAGCATCATGTTCCTCATCACCAACTAATTGCCAGTTTATATTCAGACTTATCTTTACCTTTCCTAACAAATTGGTTTTTACCACATCTTACTGCCATTTGCTTTGCAAAACCAGCTTAGTTATAGTAGAAGTTTCAGAGGGGTAGCCGAGTTGGTCTGTACAGAAAAAACAAGAAGTGGTCTGGTAGCACTTTAAAGACTAACAAAACATGTAGATGGTATCATGAGCTTTCGTGGGCACAGCCCACTTCTTCAGATGACCGGAGTGAGAGAGAATTTATCCTGGCTTGCATACGTTAATGAAAGGTCAGATTTTCCCACACTTCAATAGAAATGCTTCCTTGGTAAGGCACAATTCAATAAAGGTGGCCGTTTTCTGACTGCACAGTCTTCCTGAATGGGGATGGGCAAGCCAGAAGTACACTGCATGACTTCTGGAGTGCTGGCAATGTAAAACAGAAATGTATAATCTGAGAAAATTGTACTTCAAAGTTATTAAAAGGCAAGAAACATAGAATCTGAGAATCAGTTTTCAGTCCTTTAAAGTCCTTCACAACTTTTGTTAAGTCATCTTGAAGTTTTATGCTGTCTGAGGAAACCCCAATTACTTCTTTGATATATAAACAAATGATATTCCTTAAAATGTCATTAATTCTTCTATCTTGAATTCTTGCCAGGTGATATTTTTGTATGAAAAATGATAAACCAAACATAAATTCTGATTTTTATTTAAGTAGTCTAGCTCTCAATTTGTATTCGAGGCCTTTTAAGGTGTGTGCTTATAACTACTGGCCTGATTTGGATTGATGGCTTTGAGAATTTTTCTGCAGTAACTCTTAAGTTAGTTTCCTGTTTATATGTTGAACAGTTGGCCTACTTAATATTCACCCACTGTTTCGGTTCTCCCTGGAGTGTTTATTATATGGTCTACTTTAAATTGCATTTTTAATTGCATTGGCTCAGCCATCTACTGTACAAGATCCAAATCCAACTGATTCTTACTGCTGTTACATGGTATATTTTGTGTCTCCACCATATAAATCCAATAAAAATCTATGTCCCTTAAAGGCAGTTATGAATGTTTTATTGTCTCTGTGCTACTAACACAAAAAGGATGTTGAAAGTCTCCTAATTTCCAAGTCCCTCTCTGAGATCTTGTGTATCTGTGGCACTAATACATTCTGCTTGGAATTGGCCCATTTACAATGTGAAGATATGGAACAACCTGGAATACTGTTCTGCCTTTGGAACAGATGGATTTCAGTCTGATTTAGTACTGAATTGTCTCACTTAGTACTGAAATCACATCTCTAATGCTTAAGCAAGGTACCAATGTGAGAATCTAGTGCGACCACCAGCCCA
This sequence comes from Pelodiscus sinensis, assembly GCF_052426305.1. NCBI lineage: Eukaryota > Metazoa > Chordata > Testudines > Trionychidae > Pelodiscus > Pelodiscus sinensis. The sequence goes on from NC_143052.1 coordinate 211,119,103, forward strand.
TTGCATGCCACAGAATCTCATGCAATGATTCCTGTAACAGGCCCATAACTGCTGGCTGAATTCCTGAAGTTCACAATTTATGGTTTAAAGACCTTAAGTTACAGAGAAATCCACTCTTTACCCTAGTTTAAACCAGCAAGTGACCCAGACCTGGCAGTCAGCCCTCCACCACTCCCCAGGGGCAGTCTGCCAGCTCCCAGGAGCCTGCCAGGGCCCAGAGAAGGTGGGTACTTTCCTGGTCCAGGGCGGAGATCACAGACCTTATTCAGGTTTCGGGGTGATTCCCCCAACATCCATGATCTCTGCACTAGATGGAGGAACGTGGCCGTCTATGGCAGAATAGGTGCCAGCCTGGCCACCAAAGGCCACATGCGAACCCAGAAGCAGGTCTGCATGAAAATCAAGTTGGTCTGGTGAGACCCCCAGCCCTGAGCCCTGAGCTTTCCCTCCCCCTTGCTTCCCCCTTCCAGCTCCTTCCTCCCAGGTTTCCCCCTCCCTTCTCCACCCTCTCTTCTCCCCTCTCTTGCCTCCTTTCCCCAGTCTCACCAGAGTTTCATTCCCTCCCTCCCAGTTTTGTTAAATAAAGAGAGTTTGTGTACATGAAAATACATGTATTTTATTTGACATCAGGAAGGGAGGTTAGGAAGGGGTAAGTGGAAGGACGTGACGGGGGAATGAGGCACAAGCCCCCAGTGGGGCAGACTAGGGAGGCTCTTAGTGCTCCTCAGGGTGGAAGCTCTCCTGCAGGGCCTCTTGGATACTGACAACCCCCCGATAGACCTCCTAGATGGCAGCCTGCAGAAAGTGCAGCCAGGCTATCAGCAACGCGTCCAGGGGCAGCTCTGGCTCCGTGTTGCCGAGTGCTGTGGTGTCCCGAGTGAGGGCAACCGGAGCACACAGAGACAAAATGCTTTGCTGTCCTTCGAGGTAGACAAGCAAGCAGAGAAACCTGAGAACTGGCTGCCTGGGGGGGTCCTTTTAAGCACAGACTTCAGCCCCATGCAGTAAGTCCTGACTTGGTGCCCGGCTGGAACTGGATCTGGCCAGCCTTAAATGTGATTCAGAGTCCACTCAGTGTGGACGTGCTATTTCAAAATGCATTTTGTGTGCAGATGCATTATTTCGAAATAAGCTATTTTGAAATAACACTGTAGTGTTATTTCATACCCTACCTCTTTAAGGGCTCCGGGGAGCAGGGGAGGGAGAGGAGTTTTCTTGGCTGAGGCAAGAGTGGCCAGCAGGGCACCCTGGGAAAGGCCGGATGCCCCCTATTTTGAAATAAGTATCTACACAGCGCTGGCCAGGAACTGTTGGACCCTGCACCAATGGCAGGTGGGAATTGTGCAGAGCTGCAGAGTTCCTCCTACTGCTCATGATGGCAGAGAGCTGCAGGGTTCCCCTCTGCTACCCATGGTATCTGAGAGATGTGGGGTCCTGCACCACCAGTGGAAAGTGGAAGCTGTGAGGTATCCTTGATGCCTCTGAGCTTAGGGGCTGTATTACCTTAGGTGGCAGGGTTCCCTGCAGCTCTTGACCATCTGGAGCAATGGCAGGACCCATTAGCTCCCAATCACTTGTGTGCCAAAATCACAGAGGTCTTCAGAAGTCACAGATTCCATGAGTTCTGCAATCTTGGTGATAAAATTACAGCTTTACTCATGACCGGACTTCATACAAACCATTTTTTTCAGGTATCTGCAGCAGGTTAATGTACATGCTGCAGGTTCCACATTCCATCATCTTCATTGTCTCTTCCATTCTTTAGTTCACTGCCTTGTAATCTGTCATAGCTTTCCTGCCCAAGATCCTGACAAAGGGGAGGAAAAAACCACCACAACTACACCCTCCTCCAAAGCCTTTTGAAAACGTGTGTAGTTAACAGCATATTGTATCTGATGTGAGACATGGGTGATAACAAGAGATTAGAAGAGACGATATTGGCATTCAAGAGGAGTTGTTATAGAAAGAGCCTGAGAATAGGATGGATGCAGAAGGTCACCAATGTGGAATTATATAGGAAGATACAGCTGAACGAGAACCTACTGCAGATGGTTATACAACGGAAGTCACAGCTATTCAAGCATATCTTCAGAATGAAAGATGAGCGAAAAGTTAAGACCCTGGTATTTGGCATAATGGGTGGTCTGAATAGGAGAGGCAGACCCCACAGAGGATGGGGAGATGGATGCAGAGTTAGTCTACAGAAATGAAGCCACTCTGCACTGGTCAGGGAAAGATGGAAGGAAATAGTGAGGGAGGCATCGGACACCAATGGGCATTGAACCCATGGTTGTTGATGATGATGATGAACTTATCTGAGGAAGTGGGTTTTGCCCATGAAAGCTCATGATATTATATATTGTTGGTCTCTAAGCTGCCAAATGATACTCATTGTTTTTAAAGTTACAGACTAACACAGCTACCTTCTGAGACATTATAGGCCTTGTAATTTGAGAAGCCCTACCCCCTAATCAGAAGCTGCTGAGTCAAAGGCTCTGCTTCTCTCATAGCAGATTATCCTCACCAGCCTCTGCAAACTAGAAAAAACCAAAACCCACAACATTCAAAACCACACTCCTTCCTCTAAGGTACAGGGACTTGCCTGCTCCCTTCTCCAACAGAAGTCCCATTTAAATATCCCTGTTTTCAGCTCTGTTGGCTAGCTTATACATCCAGGGAAGAGACACGTCCACAAAAGGGCCAGAGTGAAGTTTGTGTGCAGGTCTGGGAGTCGCAGCATTGCTTCCTCAATACTGTGCATTGTGCCTGAATGCTGCTGCAGAGGTTTATCTCTAACTTGCTAAATTTAACTCAGAGTAGGCTCTTGGTTTCCTCCAAGTTCTGTGAATATTCAGCGGTTCTGGAGTCTGATGTTGCCTCATCTCTCATGCTGTGGATGTGGATGAGAAAACTTGCTTATCATTTCTCTCATTGATAATCCCTGATGCAACATGAAACTGCTGAAAACTCTTTTTGTCATGCTGTTTTATCAGTAAACTTCAAGGGGGTTTTGAAAGGATTATGAGAAATATTAGCTCTATTGCCCGCAGAAGGAAAAAACGGTTTCTTTCAATATTTCAGGTTTGGTTATCTGCTATTTCTCTGCCTTTAACATTTTGTTTGGTTTTAATCCTTGCTATATAGCTGCTTTGGCTTTAGCCTGTAGCCTTCTTCCAGCGCTGCTCACTCTCCTTGTTTTAATTCTTTCCTTCTCACTAGGGATGGGGGGGAGGAGGGGTTTTCCTGCCTTTACAGCCCTTCCCAGAGGCTTAGCTGCATTGCCTTTCTTCAGCCCTACAAACATAGCCTGTTCTGGGCCTAGTCTTGTACTTGGGCTGGGTAAAACATAACCAGTCCCTCACTGAAGAGGTGTTTCCTTTCTCTTTATATTCTTTTCTCTCTGGAGATGCTGCAGGGCTGGAACCACAAAAATAGTGGAAGGTTTGTCTGAACCCTGAAGCTGCTAATGTATTGGTAGCTTGAGGGATTTTTGTGTCTTGAGCTTTTTCATGTTCCTTTCTGCAGTCGTGCTATGTCTAAACTGCCTGCTAGCAAGTGACTCTGAAATGGTGTTTAGCCCAGCAAAGGTCATAGTGACCAACAGGCAAACTTGCTTTTCCAACAGGGATGGGGAAAATGTTTGCAGTTGTGGAAGCTACAGTTGATTTGGAATTGGAATTCTATAATAAGCAAAGCCAAATTAAGGCATTTCTGGACACACCTGACATGGGCCTGCCCATGGCCTGGTTCTGTGACCTCACCCGGATAACAAGGCCCCACTTCTGCTGGGCACTGCTCTACAATTCAGTGGTATTATAAAAATAGGGCAGTTCACTCCTCTCGCAGCAATAGTATCAATGGGCTAACATACACAACTGGATTGGCTGTACTGCCAACTCTTGTCACTTTATCATGAGATGTGTTATTAGTTGGTTGCATCCCAGTTCCTGGAGTTAAATAATCTACATGATAATCTTTTGCCAGGTGGAGACAGCAGCAACAAGGGCTGGGTTCAATATCTGGTGTGTGTGTGTGGGGGAAGGGGGGCGGACCGGACAAGCCTCAGAGGCCAGATCCAGGCAAGTTGGGGGCTCCATCCACCTCCCAAGTCTTAGGTTCCCCACCCCTGATCTAGGGTTTCCTCTTAAAAATACAAACGAGAACTGGCATGAACCCCCAGCCAGTAATCTGTGGGAGGATTTACCATTATCCCTGGGTGTCTAAGTGGCAGTACAGGCAGTCCCCGGGTTACGTACAAGATAGGGACTGTAGGTTTGTTCTTAAGTTGAATCTGTATGTAAGTCGGAACTGGCATCAGCCGCTGCTGAAACTGATCAGTTTCAACCACGGCTGAATCTGGACGCCAGTTCCGACTTACATACAGATTCAACTTAAGAACCCCAGGTGTCCCCAAGTCAGCTGCTGCTGAAACTGATCAGCGGCTGATTCCAGGAAGCCTGGGGCAGAGCACCTCTGCCTTGGGCTTCCTGTAGTCAGCCGCTGGTCCGTTTCAGCAGCGGCTGACTTGGACGCCTGGGGCAGAGCAGCTGGGGTGCTGCCGGGTTGGTCCGGAGTGGCGCTGTGGGACCAACCCGGCAGCCCCCAGCTGCTCTACCCCAGGGGTAGGCAAGAAAAGCCTGGTCTGCTGGGGGGGAGGCACTAGCTGCACCCCCCCCCAGCAGACCAGGGAGACGGGGGTGGCGGGACCGCCCAAGTCCTCCACGGCTTTGCTCCGTCTCCCTGGTCTGCTGACCTGGGAGATGCAGAGCAAAGCCACAGAGCACGCGGGCAGTGGGACAGTCCAGGCGCGCCACGGCTGTCCCACTGCTGGCGTGCTCCAAGGCTTTGTTCCCCGTCTCCCTGCAGACCAGGGAGACGGGGAGCAAAGCCTTGGAGCACGCCCACAGGGGGACAGCTCAAGCGCGCCCGGGCTGTCCCGCTGCAGGCGTGCTCCGAGGCTTTGCTCCCCATCTCCCTGGTCTGCTGGTCGGGAGACGGGGAGCAAAGCCGCGCGAGCACGCCCGCAGGGGGACAGCTCAAGCACGCCCGGGCTGTCCCGCTGCGGGCGTGCTCCAAGGCTTTGCTCCCTGTCTCCCTGCAGACTAGGAAGATGGGGAGCAGCTTTTCTCGCCCCGGAGGACAGGGGCGGCAAACCGAGGTGCATCTGGGCATTCCGCCGCTCCCGTCCTCCGGCGCGAGAAAAGCCCGGTTCGTAACTGCGGATCCGACATAAGTCGTATCCGCGTAACTCGGGGACTGCCTGTACTTCCCTGCTGGCAAGCACTATGTCTGTGTATAACAAAAGAGAAGTTTTATTAAAAGGAAAAGTGAGCCAAGAATTAATTTGAGAAAACACCACAGCCACATACCAAAGCATGGGACCCTAAGCAAACTTGACCCTGCAGTGCACTGAGTGGTGTCCTTTGCCTCAGTTTCCCGCCGTGGTGGAAAAGTGAAAAACAAACATTCCTTTAATGCATCACTCCTCTCTCTTGCTGCACCCTACTCACAGTTGGCTGTCTTTGCTCAGCAAAGACTCAAGGTTCAGAGGTTGGTTCACAGAGGTTCACTTCCCACTCCAGAAACAGGTGTGTGTGGGAGGCGGAAGTGTCTGTGGTGGTTGTGCACCTCCACAACTGGCTGGTAACTGTTCCTTCCACTGCATGGCCTATATCCTATGCCTTGGTATAGCCATGATAGCAAAACTGGAAGGTAGAAGAATTTTCTTGTCATAAAAATGTCTGAGGTTACTGCTAGTAGGGCACAGAGTGGAATTTATTTTACAACATTTCAAGGAAATAAAGGAAGCCACTTGAGACTTGTAGTTAAGTTACAATGTAATTTGTTGAGCAATTTGCAAGTACTGCATTGTAATTTCTTTGGAAGGAGGTATTACTCAGAAAGGTTTAATATCCATCTTCACAAAATGTATAACACCGTCGTCCTTAAAATCTCTACAGCAAAGGAATAGTTCAAATGGTTAGAGTAAAATGAATAGAGTAAAAAATTTTTTTTTCTCTAAATGCAATCTACTGATTAACATGCACAGGGGTCATTATTATAGTTAGCTACCCACAAATGCCACATTAGTCTTTGAAATACTACAGGATTCTGTATAGTTAAAATAAGAAATAAATGTAAAATCACATTTGTGGTTACTCTATAATTGCTGCAGCCTGGTCCAGTATTCCACTGTACAGACACTAATTTGCTGTGAGTAGACCCAGGTGCTAGGTCCCATATGTTTCTAAGCCAACTGGGACTGGGTAGACCATAGTCACTGTTTGTTCCAGATTTGAGGGGTATGTTCTGAGGCTTAGACCTCTTGTGTCACGCCCCTCTTTGGGATGTGGGGCACCACTGCTCAGTTGCTCTAGACCTTGAAATCAGTGTCTGAGACCACCCTCTCCCTCAGTCACTTGCGTCCCCCCCCTCAGAGTTCCATGGAAACTGTTGCCTCTCTGGGCTTTTAATTTAGTGCTGTTAGGGACAGTGTGGAAGGTAAGCAAGGAACACAGCATTTGCAGAGAGTTTGTGAACCACCATGATTTTACAGTTAAAACATTTGAATTACGGATCTTTGAGAACAAAAACTCCTGTGATGTACCCTTATGTATTCTGATCCCACCCTGTCTGGGAATCTGAGGTTTGTCAGCAAACGGGGTGGAGTCTGTCCGGTCCCCTCTCTCTCTCTGGCAAATCCTTCTTACATGTGTACATCTATACTGCTTCCTTCTTGCGCAAAATCCTATGCAAATGAAGCATGAATTAGCATATTGCCACACTTCATTTGCATAATTAATTAGGGGCTTTTTTGAGTAAGAGGCTTTTGCGCAAAAAGATGCTGTGTAGACGGCTCCTTTTTGCTCAAAACCCCCCTCTTGCGCAAGAGCCGTTCTTCCTCATTTTTTTCAGGAAGAACGGCTCTTGTGCAAGAGGGGGGTTTTTGTGCAAAAAGGAGCCATCTACACAGTTCCTTTTTGCGCAAAAGCCTCTTGTTCAAAAACAGCCCTTAGTTAATTATGCAAATGAAGTGCGGCAATATGTTAATCTGAGCTTCATTTGCATAGGCTTTTGCACCAGAAGGAAGCAGTATAGATGTAGCCATGGTGATGGGCACGTCCCCCCCCATGAAGAGCAGAACCCTGTTCTTCTCCCCTTTATCTTGGAGCCAAATGCTCCACCTGACATGCATTAGCTCCCTGCCGGTGGCCCTCTCTGTAGAAAAAACGTTCTCCATAGTGGTGGGGTTGCACTTGAGACCCTATCAGAGTTGATGGCCTCATATTTCAGTTTGGTGGTTTTGATGTGTAAAGTATCTCTCTGAGGTGAGAGAGTTATTTATAAGGAATTAACAATAGGCTGCCCTAAGCAAACCCAGACATAATATAAAATGGAGTTCATAATTTGATATGGATATATACCATTCCAAATAACACTCTTTTAATATTATATATACACACTATCTTCCACTGCATAGAGTCTCATCTACCACTTGTCAAGCCCTAATATAAACATAGCAAAAAGAGATTCTTCCCTCTGTAGAGGTGGGTTCAGGACCTGTGCTCTGTTCCTACTTGTGCTGTGAAGTTCTGGCCATAATGTGGAGGGAAACTGCAAAGGGATCTATCATGCCAGGCAATATTATGACACTGGATTTTTCTCTCAGTAGAGTAGAAACAGGCTTAGTAAATGTTTGTTGGATGTAATAAACCTTGCGCAACTGCCTGCCGTATTTTAGCAAAAATTACAATACCCACTCTAGTTAGCTTTTTGGAATTGGAGAGGCTTACAATTGTAAAATCCTTGGGACAAGAGTCAATGGGTTAATTGCAGTGGATTCATTAGTTAAAATTGCTATCAGATACTTTAATTTAATAGAAATCTCTGTCTACTGACAAGTGTCTTAAATAGTTGGGAAGACCTTTGCCTGATTTATCACCCTGCTTTTAATCAACGTGATTTTTTTGCCTGATTGTCAGTTTCAGTTTTATATGGATCTGTGCAAATGATCATTATGCTTTGGATAGGTTTCAAGTTTACCAGTGCTGCAAGTGCTGTGTATGCCTGTGTGTATTGTCTGTCAACTCTGTACCATAATTGTTGTCTGATGTGTCCCTTTTACAGTCATAACTCTTCTCCTGAAATGTTGGGCTTGTATGCATACACACTACAATGCACACTGTAGGAGAATGCAGTGCTACACTAATGCACAGCACACTAGGGAATTTTATTGCTCTCCATAAGGGTCAATATGGGCCAATTTGTGCAAAACATATTGGTATGTACTAGAATTCCCACCCATCCAGACACATTGCTGTGCCATGTGGACAAGTCCTTAGAGAGCTAGAAAACATCTGTGAAATCTAATGCATTAAGAAGTTTCCATATCCTAACCACTAACAATCTGTAGCCTGTGTGAATAAGCTCATGCAACATAGCAAGCACTTTGCCACTAGAACCAATTTGCAAGTACAAATCGGTAGTTGAGGTATATCCCCGTGCCTACCAAGTTTAGATGAAAGAGCTATTGGGAAATTATCCTATTTAGTATATTAACTCAAGTTCCTGTGATGTTACAGTAAATGTAACCCAAACCAATGTATTAATGATTTTTAATTTTCAAACCCACTGTGAGGGATTTTCAAACCTACCAAAGACACTCTCCTCCAGTTAAGAGTTAATGTTGAAATTGTATCAGTGGAATCCAGCTAGCGTGAAAATATTGAATTAACTTGTAATGCACCTTTCCACATTTTTAAGAAAAAAAATTCAATTGTTAGTGTCCACAAAATTGAAGAATCCAGCCAGTTTTCCATTGCCATATAGTTAACACTAACACCCAAAACCCAAACTTAACTTTGCCCTCTAAAATTTTCAAAACTAAAAACAAATAAAAAATAACAAGTTACCAGGACACTGCATCTTATAGGTTGGAATACTAACACCTACTACAACATTTCTCACTACAAAATGATTAATGTATTCACTTCTACATGATGGTGGTGTTGCGTGCGTGTGTGTGTGTGTGTGTGTGTGTGTGTGTGTGTGTGGACATGTATATGGGGAGGGAATTTAAAAAATGCATGAGTTCATCTACTTCAACAGATATGGGATCAGGGTCCGTATTTCTTTTGAAATCTTTACAACATATAATAAACTCATCTGTATATAACCTCATCATATTGTTATGGCTCCTATTTGGTTATCTTATTCCATAAAGGAGCATTACTGCTTTTTTATATTTATTCTGAATCCTGTTACTGCCACCAGCTTCAGTCAGGTTTCACCCAACTCTCAGAATAACAATATATAATTCAAATGCAGCTCTTAAAATTCCAAAGAGTGTGCAGTACTTTTGAATCCATTTAATAATTTATAGACTTAGTTGTCTACTATTAGGACCAAGGATAAAAATGTTTGCTCTAGGAATTCCATGTCACTTTCAACAAATTAAAACATCAGGTTCAGAATTCAGAGTGTGCTAGTAAGCCAATGCTAAATGCAGTGTTCTGTCTGGACTTCCATCTCCTCTGTCTATTTATACAAAAATAGGGTAGCCAACCCTCATGGTTTCAGTGGAGTCTCCCAGAACTGGGCTTAATCTCTCAGCAGCTACTGAAGCCAACCCGGGAGATTTTATGCCACTAGAAGTGTGGTGGTACAAGGGAGCTAAGGCAGGGTCCCTGTCTGTCCTTGCCCTGCACTGCACCTGGAAGTGGCCAGCACATCTCTGCTACCCTTAGGAGGGGCAGGAGGTCTCCACAGATTACCCGTGCTCAAGTACTGACTCCAAACTCCTGTTAGTTGGTAATTTATCACATTCACTAGCATAAGGGTTGTGGGCATAGTGTTAGTTGTTGGAAGAACTTCTCCTGCTGACATAGCTACTACCACTCATTGCAGTGGTTTTTGTGTCAGTGGAGAGCTCTCTCCCATTGGCATAGAGCAGCTATACAAAAGATTTAAAAGTGGTGCAGCTTCATCAGGGCAGTTGTACCACTGTAAGCTTGCTAGGGTAGACATACCCTAAGGCTATGTCTACACTGTGCACTCTATACCTTTGTCGTTATAACATAAGCACTTTAGCCACACTTTGTCACCAGAAGAGAGCTTTCCTGATGACAAAATAAAACCTCTCAACAATGAAACTCTGTCCATGCCAGTGCTTTTTGTCATTAATATTTTTGTTCAAGTATGTGTTTTTTCACACCCTGAGTGACAAAAGTTTTAATAACAAATATGCAGTAGAGACATAACCTAAGACTTCAAATATTATGCAGATGAAGTAAAACAGAACAGAGCAAACAGAAGAAGGGTGCACCACAAAGGATGAGTTAACTAGGTTAGCAGTTTCCCTTTTCTGGAAGGAAAATATTAAATAGCTTTAGTTCAATGTCTCTTTAAAGTTACATGTCAGTTGTACTGTTTCTGATGTTCTTACAAACAATAAAAACAACCTCCCCCAGCTCCTGATTGGCCTAGGGGTGAGGGAGTATGGGAAGTCTCCTCTCACCACAAAGGCCATGGGTGCCTAGAGGGAACCTGGTGCGGGGGCGAGACAAAGGGGCTCTCACATGCCCATACCAATCATGGTTTATGGGTGGGGAAGCCTGGAAACATCCTGGCCCCAACCTTTCCGGAGCGGCCTAGGACCACTTACATTTTTTGTGAAGTGGCCCCTGGCAAAAAATTATTGCCCACCCCGCTGTAATAACACACATATACCAGTATTGCTGCTCCTAGCATTAAAAAATGAGTCCCCTCCCTCCAGAACATAATTAAAAATAAGAGTTGTGATGAACAACCCCTACACATCCGGGAAAGGGTCGATGTGAGGTTGATCCGCCTTGCCTTGCTACATCTGCAATATGTGTCAGGCTTAGAGAATTAAAAGGGGAAGGCGCTGCCTGGGAGCCAATGAGGAAACCTCCAGCTCTCACTCTGGGAGAGGAGCCTGGCTGGAGCAAGAAACTGACTAGAAACTGCTGCCTGCTAAAATCTCCCTGAGAGAAGCTAGGCCTGGTGCATGACAGCTGTTTTGATTTGTTACCTTTGTCTTGCCTATAAAAACCCAAATAAAACTCTTCTGGCTCTTTCAGTTAGCTGAAGAACTAGCTGTGGTTTGTTGCAAGCCCAGGGGTGATGAAGTAACAGGTTCTCTTTATTCACCTTCTGTTTGGAAGCTTCTGGAAAATGTTTGGGCTGTTTTCAAGCTTTTCTCTGCAAACATGAGGGTAAAAACTTGCCTTTAAAACGGAAAATGCTGCGACTTTAAGTAAAACACCAAATACAGATTGAACCTCTTAAATACGGGACTCTCTGGTCTAGCATGATCATGGATGTTGCTGGACCAGAGAGCTCCAGCGCCTGGGAATGTGAGCCAGACAGGGAGTCCAGCGGAGGGGAGCCCAGCCGTCAGATGGGTGAGCCCTGTCCCCAGAGAGTGCCAGACAGGCAGAGCAGCTGCAGGATCAGCAAGTCCCATCCCAGAGCAGCAGCAGCGGGCACAAAATATGTAGCTTATTTCAAGAGAGAGCGCCAAACTTCAAAATAGAGCACTATTTCAGTATCTTCCTTATTCCTCATGCAACGAGGTTTACAGGAAGCTGGAATAAGAAACCTGTTATTTTGAATCTCCTTCGAAATAATGAGCATGCTGTTAAGACACTCACAACGCTATTTCAGGATAACAGACATTATCCTGAAATAGAGCCACTGTATAGACATACCCTCCACTGGCATATCCGGTGGAGACCTGAGAGTTGTATTGGGAGAATGGCTCTTGCAATGATTGTGGACTGAAGATAACCCAGGACAAAACCAAAAATTCAATATGCACACTGAAGTCCGAGGACCTGAGAGACACCAATTTTTGAAACCAGATTGATTCCAAAACTTTTCATTTAAGTTACCATGTCAAATTGAAGACTGAGTTCATGCTGCAGTGAATGATTTATTATGAACATTCCTCTCTACATCTGGCAGGTAGTCTTGCAGAGTTATAAGTGGAGCTAATCTATAAATGTAAATGTATTGATCTCTTTTGTCGTGAAGGACTCATACCACAAATATTATGGCATCAATTTTGCTTCTCCTCAACAAGAACCTGTACTGACTCTTCCAAATTTAAATTGCTCCATGCAGATGCAATCTTCCCCCATATTTTCATAGCATGTTGCATCAGGTTTATTAGACAGTCAGATAATAGATTAGCTTTATGAATGATTCCATACTGAACTAGAGAGAGCCAACGAAGTCTGAAGAATGTCTTCCCCTAAACTGCATAACAGAAATTTTCACTACAACTTTACTCAAAACTGATTTGTGGATTGTCTGTTATAATCACTTGTAAACTTGAGGTTTTATGCCAATACATCTGTGAAGTATATAATGTACTCTACTAAATCAAGTTACTCCCAAACAATAATACATGCAATTAATATGGATGGGCTGCAAGGGAACTGAAGTTGTAAAATCCATATAGGCAAAGAAGTCAATTTTTTTAATTTGCTCAGGAGCAGATTCTACAAAAGCATTTAAATAATTTTCCTCAGATCTTAGGCAGTTTGTCTCTGTCATTTTATAATAATGCCACTTATTTTTCCACAAATGTACAAATATCATATGAAGAAGAACAGGGGAATCACTATCTCAGACATGTATATTTATGCCACCTCTTACCACGTATAGGATCTGAGACATAGGCATAAAGTAGGGGTGCTAGAATTGCAATTTGAAAGTTTTAAGATTGTGTTTATATGAATTGCTTTTACTTCTAGAGATGGGCACAAACCATCCCACAAAGGTGTGGGATACTAGCATCCTAGAAGACTGGGAATTCTGAGTGCTCAGCAAAGCCATCCTATCCAGAATAGGAATGTAATAGGATAGTCGATTAACCGATTAATCAGTAAGCAAACACTTCTAGGTTAATGCTATAGACTACATGCATTTCCCTCCCCCTACAACCAGTAAATTTTGTAGTAGGCTGGCTAGCAGCCCAGCTCAGTTCTGGCTCATGCCAGCTCTGGGACCTACCTCTGCTGTGGCTCTGCATTTAAAGTGTATTAGGAGCCTGGCAGGCAGGCAGCCTGGCTCAGTTCCGGTTCATGCTGGGTCCAGCAGCTCAGACTGCCCCCTCCCCCAGACAGTGGCTACTGCCACCCTACATTGCTGTCTCTTTATCAAAGGCAGCAGCACAGAGTGACAAGCAACCAGTCCACAAGAGGAGCTGGTTTTTAAATTGGCTTCCCTCGTGGACTAGCTCCCACCTGGCCCCGCCCTCGGGGACTATAGAATAGTCAATTAACTGATAAGAATTCATGAGGTTAATTGACTATTAAATTAACCAATATTTAACATCCCTAATCCAGAGATGGGAGTTGGACCAATTCTATAACAGGGAATTGAGGAACAACTAGTTGATAATGAGACATTAGGAGGAAAAGAGGAAAGCTTATGTGACTGGACAATCAGCTTCCTGCCCAGCATAGCTTTCTACATTAGTTCATTCCTCCCTTTGATCGGACGTTGTAAACCAAGTTATGGAGTGATTCCTTTGCCTAAGACAGGGGAGTACTGCTCTCTTCATCTACCCAGAAGTCAGGGGAAGGGAAAAACAAAGCTTTGTTTCCCACGTCTGATTCTGAGCCTTATTCACATCATGGAACTACTCACTTGCTGGTGAGTAGTTCCATTAACTAAAAGCACAGGGACAGGTTAAGATGTAAGGCATCTGAATTGAAATCTCTCCACTTTCCTTCCTCTAATTTAGATTCAGGGTCCCAGTGAAGGCTCACCTTGCAGTTCTATATTTGTATCAGCTAATTATAAAGTATCTGCATGAGCAAAATGCTGATTAGAGAAGCAGAGGTACAATTACGTAGGGCAACTTTATTAATGATTAATACCTTGAGTGGTTCAAGGGAGGTCAGGGTTGCTGGGATCTGGCCCTAGATTGTTTTTGATGCACACAGCTTCCTTTCAAATTTGTAGAGTCTGTGTTTATAAAGAGAGGATGCTGTGTATGTTGAGAAACATTTAACATTTTTGTGTAATTTTCATTTGCTTTTAAAAATACAGAAATACATGGATGCTGATATTTTTCATTGTCTGTCACTGAAAACACAATTGTACCCTCAATGTGATGTTTAAAAAGATGTAGTCCTGTCGACTTAATGTCAGTTTTTGTGGGATAAGATGTTTTTTGATGGGTATCTTGAATGGAGGGAATGTAAATCCACTGTGAAGATGAAATTGCCAGCTCAGCCTCAGCTTTTAGCAGTGCTTTCTCAACACTTGGACTGCTTTTAACACATGCTTGTTATTTCAAATAAACTAAATTAGAATTCACTCAATTTCTTTTTTTAATAGCAAATGAAGGACCAGGTTAGAGAAGAGCCGTATTATTTAATCTCATGCTCTGAAAAGTGGCTCAGGTGCTGTAGAGAGTGAGTAAATTGCTCGTATCAAATATGAAAGGCATATCAGTCATCCAGTCCATGCAGAATTCTCCAGAAAAGCAATGACAACAGTGGTATGGATGTAGAGGTGAGACTATGCACCCTCTCTGGGAACTGCATGATCAGCAAAGTGCCAGTCAGGATAACATTTCCCTTTAGTGCTAGTATAATGGGGGGCCAAAATTTCTGATTTATGTGCTCCCTGGTCAGAGGAGGATTTATGTGCTCCCTGGTACAAGGGCTGAAGGAACTGACCAGGGGCAATGTACAGAGTGATCTGCTGCTCACAAACAGGGAGGAACTAGTAGGGGAAGTAGATGTGGGTGGCAACCTGGGCAGCAGTGATCATGAGAGGGTAGATTTCAGGATCCTGACCAAAGGAAGAAAGGAGAGCAGCAAAATACGCACCCTGGACTTCAGAAAAGCAGATTTCGACTCCCTCAGAGAATTGAGGCAAGTCATGACTGACCAATCTAATTAGCATCTATGATGAGGTAACTGACTCTGTGGACATGGAGAAGTCAGTGGATGTGATATACCTTGACTTTAGCAAAGCTTTTGATACAGTCTCCCACAATATTCTTGCCAGCAAGTTAAGGAAGTATGGATCGGATAAATGGACTGTAAGGTGGATAGAAAGCTGGCTAGATTGTCAGGCCCAGTGGGTAGTGATCAACAGCTCGATGTTTGGTTGGTGGTTGGTTTCAAGCCGAGTGCCCCAAGGATCGGGTCTAGGGCCAGTTTTGTTCAACATCTTTATTAATGACCTGGATAAGGGGATGGATTGCATCCTCAGCAAATTTGCAGGTTCTACTATATTAGGAGGAGGGGTAGATATGATGGAGGGCAGGGATAGGGTCCAGAGTGACCTAGACAGATTAGAGGATTGGGCCAAAAGAAATCTGATGAGGTTCAACAGGGACAAGTGCAGAGTCCTGCACTTGGGACAGAAGAATCCCAAGCATTGTTACAGGCTGTGGACCGACTGGCTAGGTAGTAGTTCAGCAGTAAAGGACCTGGGGGTTACAGTGGATGAGAAGCTGGATATGAGTCAACAGTGTGCCCTTGTAGCCAAGAAGGCTAATGGCATATTAGGGTGCATTACAAAGAGCATTTCTAGCACATCTAGAGAAGTGATTATTACCCTTTATTCTGCAATGATGAGGCCACATCTGGAGTATTGCATCCAGTTCAGGGCCCCGCACTACAGAAAGGATGTGGACGCATTGGAGAGGGTCCAGCAGAGGGCAATCAAAATGATTAGGGGGCTGGAGCACATGACCTATGAGGAGAGGCTGAGGGATTTGGGTTTGTTTAGTCTGCAGAAGAGAAGAGTGAGGGGGGATTTGGTAGCAGCCTTCAACTTCCTGAAGGGAGGTTCCAAAGAGAATGGAGAGAGGCTCTTCTCAGTAGTGACAGATGGTAGAACAAGGAGTAATGGTCTCAAGTTACAGTAGGTTGGACATTAGGAAAAACTATTTCACTAGGAGTGTAGTGAAGCACTGGAATGGGTTACCTAGGGAGGTGGTGGAATCTCCATCCCTAGAGGTTTTTAAGTCTCAGCTTGACAAAGCCCTGGCTGGGATGATTTAGTTGGGATTGGTCCTGCTTTGGGCAGGGGGCTGAACTCGATGACCTCCTGAGGTCTCTTCCAGCCCTATGATTCTATGATTCTAGAAGAGATGAAATAACTGGGGTGTCTCTTACAAATGTATTTACAGTTTTGATTCAAGTGTTGCAGGAGGAAGAAATGAAAATTCTGCTTGCTTGAAAATATCCAAGAAAATAGGCTACTGTACCACCAGATACCTCAGACAGTTCTCTCTGGCACTTTTCAATTTGTGACTGCTTCTCCCTGATCTCTAAGCTCATAAGCTTCCAGTCCAGATCTCCTGCTTTTGCTTCTTGGCTCATGCATCACAGTCCTTAAAGTAAAAAAGGTGGGAGCTATTTCTCATCCATATCTTCTTATAACTGGACATGGAGAATATTACAATGTTCCTTTTGGCTACCCCTGGCTATCCTGCTCCTTTTCCAGACACTGTGTGCCATTTGCAAGGGATGCCTACCAATTTTAATTTTGTTTGAAATGAAGAAAATAATGTATCCCTCCTTCATGTGAAATCTGACACCTGGAGGCTGGAGAAGGCAAGAGCTATTGTCTTTGCAACCTCTCTTGGCAGGACTTCACTTTTTGTTCCTCTTCTGGTCAATATGTTGCCACTTTAATAGTTCAAGCTGCCACAGCTATGTCACTTGAGGCATCGCTGGCTGTTACTGAAATGAGATTCTGCAAACAGTCAGGAGGGCCTGAGAAATCCCACAGAAGCAGTTAGGAAGGGTTGTACTGGTACTGATCTCTGCCATGGGACAGGGCCATAACTTTTGTACACCTGCCCTGTGTAATGTAACAAAGGGCCAGAAAATTAAGATGCCAGCACTCCTGTGTGTCGCACACTGATACTGCAGTGTTCTAAGGAAAGAATATATTGGCAGGTTACAGTTAGCGGCAAAGTGGCAGGGAATGATTGGTAAATGGTAAATGTCAATGACAAATTCAAAAATGAGAATCGAGTACCAGCAAAAGAGAAGCGTGACGACATCCTCTCAAACATCCTGTTCATGACATGCCACTTCAGTACCTGGCACAGCAATGGTTTCTTCTCCACCACATTTCTCATATACAGTAGACTTCTGATAATCCAGGACCTTTGGGACTTGGATTATTGGTATCAGGAGGTACTGCATACTCCCAAACCAATCCCCATCCTCCCCCTGCCCCAAACCTTATGCTCGGGTCCCCAGAGCTGCTGGTACAGCCCCACGTCTCCCTCCAGGCACTGGGGCATGTGCGCCGAGTGGCTGGCTTTTCAATGAGCTGGCTGGGACACTGTGTAACCCAATCCCTCTCTCCTTCCCCTTCCCCGGAGCCAAACACCTCCACTACCTGCTCTCTCCCACTCCCCCTCCCCTCCTCTTCCCCAGAGCCAAACACCTCCCCTATCTGCTGTCACCCAATCCCTTTCTCCTTCCCCTTCCCCAGAGCCAAACATCTCTTCTCCCTGTTGTAACCCAATCCTACTCCCCCTGCCCCAACCTTATGCTTGGGTCCTGGAGCAGCCACACATCTCCCTCCAGGCGCTGGGGCATGTGCGCTGAGCTGCTAGCTTTTGAATTAGCTGGCCGGGACCCTGTGTGTAACCCAATCCCCTCCTTTCCCCTCCCCTTCCCTTCCCTAGAGCCAAAGACCTCCCCTCCCTGTTGTAACCTATGTGAGAGTGGCTGACCTGAATAGTTCCGGGTTCCATTCTGGTTCCATCAGGAGTGCTTGCCATTTTGATGCCTGACTATCAGGAATGCCAGACAATTGGGTGCCAGACTATTGGAGTTTTACTGTATATTGTGTAATTTAGGAAACATGGAAAGGATAGTGTGAGAACTGCTGTGGCTCAGTGTTTAAATAGCAACCACGGAAAACACCATAAGAGTGTATCAGACTCTGGTTGGGTGATAAAACTCATGGCCCATTTACTTACTAATATGTTTTGGTGCATCCAACAGAGCAATAGTTGGAGTGCATGGTTGATTAAATAGAAGTGCCATCCAAGCAGGATTGCCTTAAGCTATTTGTTGTCAGAGAAGAAATCTGACATCTCTGGCTGAGCCACTCCAAGATCTTGGTAAGTAGTCAAGGGCTGCACTTTTCTGTGAAGGAGGTGCAGGGTCAAGGATGGTGCAGAAGGGGGCACATGGTAAGAGACTGGGGTGCAGGAGATGGTGTGAGGTCTGAGAGGATTGGGGTGTAGGGCCAGGGAGGAGAAACAGGTGCTGGAGAGGATTCTAGTCTGGGGAAGGGTGTGGGAGTGGGTACAGAGTCTGGGAGGGAGTTGTGACCTGGGGCAGATGGGTGCAGAAGGTTTGGATGGTGACTTGAGGGAGGGAGTTGGGGTGTGGGAGGGGCTGGGGTGCCAGAGGCAGGACTGGGCTGGGAGGTGCTTACCTAAGCATCTCCTGGTCAGCAGCCCTGCAGCACCGCCAAGGCAGGCTGGGCTCTCTGCCTGCTGCAGCCCTAGATTGCTTAAAACTACAGTCTGCTCCCTCCATGTGGCTCTTAGCTCTGGGAGGGCTGTCTGAGTGCTCCAGGCCAATCTCTCAGCTCCTATTGGCTGGTTGTTTCTGGCCAATAGGAGTTGAGTTGAGAGATTGGGTGGGGTCAGTTCTGATTGGCCAGTTTTTCTGGCCAATAGGAGCTGAGGATTAAGCTGGGGATGGAGAGATCACATGAAGCTTTCCCCTCTCTCAAGAGAACAGAGGCATGCAAAGCAGCCCTGTGCTTGAAACAGTGGTTGCTGCATGCCTGAGGGTCTTGGGGGGGGGAGGGGTGTTTGAGGACCAGATCCAGACCATGAGCGGTATTTTGCCCACCCCTGCTCTAGAGTGGCCCTTGGCTACATTTTCAAAGTGTTTCTTTATTTCCTCTTTAAATTAAAGCCAAGATTTTCACATAAAAACCTGGGTCCAAGCAATGTTTTTCCCTAAGGACAAAAACAGGTATCTGAAGATTCATGATGAAATGGTGAGATCTGACAATACTGCCTTTCTCTTGCTGCCCATGCTTCCAATGGGAGTTTCCCATTCACCTATGGATCCTCAGCCTACTCACTGTAATGCTTCTCTCATACCTGGTCAAGAAGGGTGTGCGTTATGTATTTCAGTCTTTCTCCTGAAGCTAGCCAGGGTAAGCAGAGTCCTGAGCACAGAGCAGTTCCTCTCTTTAGTCGAGTTATCCTGTTCTGACTGGTGTGGGCTCTCCTGGGCTCTTGGGATTCTGCCCAAGAGGTCACCATTGGAAAAGGAACCACCTTTCACACATTTGAGCTGTGGAACCAGCAGTTTCTTCCTCTCCTTGGAACTGAGAATATCTATGTTAACTGTGTGAGATCTGTTGGCAACTATTGACTTTCTGAGAGCGACTGCTGCAATACCTTTCATCCAGGCAGATTCCAGGAGGTTTCATTGGGCTAATTCATCCAAAAGTGAGAAGCAGCCCTTTGTGGAGTGTAAAATGTGGCTGTTTCTCTGGGACCAACAACTCTCTGCTCTTTTTTAGATAGGAAATGTGAGGAATCACTTACTCTATCCCACTGAAAGTACAGAGGGAATTTCTGTCAGAATGTAATTACCCAAAGTGGAATTTGCCATGACATCAGGACTAACACTTCTGTGCTCTTGCAAAATAGTGACTCAGGATCTCCCACTGAGTGTACAAAGTCAGGACTTTTTTTGCATTTCAACAACAGACTGAACCTTCAGCATTTACTACCCTGTACCATTTACTATGAGCATGGATTTAGTACTCACTCAGATTAAAGGGAACTGTGCTGCATAGAAAATTGATACTTCCTGTGCTGGCAACATCTAGATTTTCCTGAGTGACTATACCAGTGCCTAGACTTGCTTCTGTTTTGTTTTTAACAACTGTACAGATTAGAGCTTGTGTTATTGTGGTTGGGGGCCCTGCACTTGAAATGCATTTTTCTTAAAAAAAAAATGTATTGCCTATTATTGTATTTCATTTCCTGTTACCTGTATTAGATTGGGAAGAGAAATGCATTTTTATACTTAATTGTGAATTTGGCAAGGTGGAGAGGCCTGAGCATAGGATGGGTACTTAATTATGAGTCAATGAACCAAAATGAACAACGTAATTGCTTTAAGGCAAATTTAAAAGCCTGATTTAGAACCTCTTGACATCAATGAGAAGAATCCCATTGATTTCATTGGGCTTTGGAACAGACCTTAAGGGCTTGTCTATGTGATGGGTGGGAAAAGCCCACAATAGCTAGTACACAATAGCTGCTCTGCACTTCACCCTGCACAGAAACTCTTAGGGCTTGTTTACATGGTGAGTTAGTGCACAGCAAGCCTGGGCTGCATACTAACTCATCATGTAGACAAGACCTTACTTCAAACTGAGTGCAATAGTGGGATGTACCTTAATGTACTTCGCAACTGCATTAAGCTAATGTGCATACACACAGTCTTCCAGCAGAGGAGTTACTGCAAAAAGTGTCATGATCAGTGGAAATGGCATCAGAGGGCCTGTGTTTCCTGGAGGGATTGTACCTGATGGGAACCAGCAACACAACCAATAGGGGGAGTTAGACTGGAAGTAACTCCGTCATATGGACAGAGCAGTTCTGCTTCAACTTTACTCACATTCAGCTTCATACGTGGTGATTAAGGGAAGAGGGAGGCATTTGAGCTGTATGCAGACCTGGTCAGGCAGGAGGCCAACAACAGCAGGAAAGTAAAACAGTAACTTTACCATCTAGGGGAACAAGCTAGAGAGGTCTGAAGCTCACCACCCAATCAAGCCTCACAACAGTTCTTGCCTCCAGCATCCTCGTTCCAGCACCACTGCCCAGAAATACATGCAGTGAGACAACAGCAAAGGGGGGCAGGTGGCCAGGGTTCTGCACCCACAGAGCGATTGAGAGGCAGGTACTTTGAGAGACAGTATGAATAGGTAAAGGAGAAGTGCCCTGTGATAGGTCATCGTTGCAAGGAATGTGGCAAATAGATGTGCGGGCAAGAGCACAGGAAGGTCCCAGACTGGCTGATGGTGTCAGGACTCTCTCCTTGAATCCAAAAGCATGTCAAGTTTGGGCTGTTTTGACAGGGATGCAACAAGAGTCAATACAGTACCAAGCTCCATGCACCCAATGATGGTAATAGGGAAATGCCTGGTGTGATTTCAGATGGACAGCAGGGTCTCTTGCAAAGTGGTTCTTCAGAATGAACTGGACTTGAACACAGCCACTGCAAAAGCAGGCACAGTCTAATAATGTACAATGAAAGCATAACACACTCCGTGGGAAAATGCGACCTCATAGAAATGAACCCAAAATGTGACAGCACCAACTGAAGTTTGTGGCAGCAGCCAGTTGGCCGATGGGCAATGCAGCCATACAAACCATGGGTTTAACAGGGTGCAGCATCAGAATTCTGTAGCTGCAATGCAAGAAGCAAAAGTACAGACAATTTTAAAAGCATATGGGGATGATTTCAAAGGCAATGCCTCAAAGGGAAGCTGCAATTAGAAATAGATACTACAGTGGAGCATGTTTACCATGAAAAAAATTCCATTTGTATGACATAATCCACTATGCAAGGAACTCAAAAGTCTGCAGAGCAGACTATAGAGGCCAGTATAGTCTAGGTAAGCAGCATGATGGTTGTAAAGAAATCATCTGGTAAGTTACACTTCTGCAGAGACCCAAAGCCACTAACCCAGGCATTGAAAAACATGCCACTATTGACTGCTCACAGTTCATGACATCATGCCAGAACTTTCCAAAGGCAGAATCTTTACAAGCTGATGTGAGGAACAGCTTTTGGCACATAACCCTGGATTGTGAATCCCTCATACTGACAACCTTTGAAACGCCTATTTGATTGCTACAGATGGTTGTTGGTCACAGTGAACATAAACCCAGCCAGAAGTCCTCCAAGGAAGACCTACCCCAAGCACTGGAAGGACTACCTAGGGTGAAAACAGCTGCAGACAATATCATCATTGTACTTACAGGGACAATGATACAGAAGCTTGACAAGACCATGGCAGAGAACTATAAGATTTTCTACACTAACACAAGTACAGAAAAATATGCCACTCAGACGGTGGGGACATACATTAGATACCTGCTCACAGCAGTGAGACTGAAAACAGATTCCCAACAAGATTAAGGCAGCCAGCAATATGCCATCTCCAATGGATGTGAAAGGCTTATAGCACTTCATAGGAATGATAAATTCTCTGCCCAAGTTCTGTGCATGCCTGGCTGTAATACAAGAACTCATAACATCAGCTCATAAGGAAAGATGTTGAGTGGGGTTGGGCAGGTTCCCACCAGTAAGCATTTGAAAAACCGCAATAAATGATAATGGATGTCAATTTCCTGAAATATCACCAGCCAGGAAAGCAATCGCCATTCTTCTGCACTGCAGAAAGGACGGGATGTAGCTCTTTTGCAGGACTGCCAGTCGCTTATGCCAGCAGAGACCTGTCAGCCTGAACAGGGGAATATCCAAATAGAAAGAGAACTTCTGGCTATGGAATTTGGAATAAAGCCATTGCCTCAGTACACCTATGGCTAGGGATGTCAATGAGTAATCGACTAGACGATTAAGCCTCGGTTTATTGGTTAATCTAATTGACTACTTGCCTCCTTCCCTTTGCTGGCAGAAAGACTGGGGAAGCAGGAGCCAGTACTGGGGGGAGACATCTTAAAAGCTGGTTCTCCCCAGCATTGGCTCTGCGGTGCCACCTGCCCCCCCTGCTGCCTCTATCAGAGGCAGCAGCATGGGGTGGGGTGGGGCAGAGGCTGCTTTGTGGCAGCAGCCCCTACCCACAGCAGGCCCAGGCTCACCATGGTCAGAGGTTGCTTCATGGCAGCAGCTCCTGCCCGTGGGGGTGTGACCTCCCTGCGGACAGAGGCTGCTCTGCATCCTTGTGGAGCAGCCTCTGTCCGTGGTGAGCTTGGGCCTGCTACAGACAGAAACTGCTCCCCAGCAGCAGCCCTTGTCCATGGGGGGTCCAAGCTCCCTGAAGACAGAGGCTGCTCCACAAGGATGCAGAGCAGCCTCTGTCCGCATGGAGCTCAGACCCCCCCCCCCCCATGGACAGGGCTGCTGCTGAGGAGCAGCCTCTGTCTGCAGCCAGCCTGGCAGCTTCCTCTGCCTCCACCTCCCCCCAGTAGCCTCTGACCATGGGGAGCTTGGATCCTTGCGGACAGGGGCTGCTGCCACCCCACACTGCTGCCTCTGTATCAGAAGCAGCATCGCAGGGCTGCAGGCAGCCAGTCCGTGAGGGGACCTGGCTTTTAAACTGGCTCTCCTTGTGGATCGGCTCTCACCTGGCACCCTAAGCTGTTATAGAGGCAGCAGTGCAGGGTGGCAGTAGGCTCCCTGTGAGTAGGGTTGGAGAGCAACTATAGAACAGTTGACTAACCACTAAGTTTTCATGCGGTTAGTCCACTATTCTATGACCCGCTATCTAACATCCCGACCTATAGCCATCCAGTTATAGTGCCATTATAGCAAAGCCCTTTCTTTCTACTCCAAAGAAGTTATAGCATATGTTGATGAACCTGAGTGTTACCAGGTGCAGATCAGATATTGTCCATGATGATTACTGGTGTTAGCTCACAGCCTGAGCAGAGCATGTATACCCAGCAACAGTGAAATGGGGAAAGGAGATCAGGATATTTCATCCATTACCATGCTGCACTCTCTCTCAGTTTCTGCAATGAAGATGATGGAAATAAAAGAGGCTACAAAAAGGACACCCAAATACAGGCAGTCCAGTGAGGCCAGAAGACAAAAGCCAAGTATTGGTGGTAACAGAGCCATGTTTTCAAATGAAAGATGATCTAAATGTGCAGGATGGAGACCTATTTTAAAGACAGAGAGCCTCATCACATAAGAATGTCATGCATAAAATAAATGCTTGACACCTGGCACTGGCAGCTGTCTGAAATGACTGTGTGTTTGTTGGCCTGGAATGAATACACAGCTCTCATTCTTGATAGAAGAATGTGATAACCATCAGCAGAAAGATTGTTACCATACGAGCTGTGCACCCAACTACGGGAGCAGATTTTACTTTTTTCCAATGCTGACAGAGGACTACTATTTAGATTTTTGAGAGGCTAGTGCCCTGCCTGATGCAAGAATCATGTCAGTGACTAGCAAACCAAAGGGCTATGGCATTCTGAACATGGTATTCACCATCAATGAACTTCGGTTTGCCTCAGAAGAAGTCAAGGAATTTGCACATAAATGGAAGTTTGACCACCACTCCTGGTCCCCAACAAATGCAAAGACAAATAGGAAGGTGGGATCATCTGTGAATGCGGTGAAGAGACTGTTACACAAGGCTGTTTCTTCGGCTTCTGACCCCTTGTTGGCATTTTTGATAAGCAGGCATGCCCCAGCATGGGAATGCCAAAACAACCCAGTGCAGGCACTAATGGAAGGGACAAAGGACCAAAACCCTTTACAAGAACAAATGGATATAAGCTGGCTAGTAGGAAGTTTAGACTTGAGATTAGGCGAAGGTTTCTAACCATTAGAGGAGTGAAGTTCTGGAACGGCCTTCCAAGGGAAGTAATGGGGGCAAAGATCTATCTGGTTTCAAGATTAAACTAGATGGGTTTATGAAGGGGATGGTTTGATGAGATAACATGATCTTCGTAACTAATTGTCCATTCATTATCAGTGGGAATAGGTCAATGGAGGGATGATAGGAGTTACTATAGAGAACTTTCTGGGTGTCTGGCTGATGAGTCTTGCCCACATGCTCAGGGTTTAGCTGATCACCATATTTGGGGTCAGGAAAGAATTTTCCTCCAGGGTAGATTGACAGAGGCCCTGGAGGTTTTTCGCCTTCCTCTGTAGCATGGGGTATAGATCACAGCTAGAGGATTCTCTGCATCTTGGGGTCTTCAAAGTATTTGAAGGCTTCAATATCTGAGATATAGGTGAGAGGATTATTCTAGGAGGGGTGGGTGAGATTTTGTGGCCTGCATTGTGCAGGGGGTCAGACTAGATGATCATAATGGTCCCGTCTGACCTTAAAGTCTATGAGTCTATGAGTAAAACCCTTCTACCCATGAGGGGAGACCTGTTGCTCCTTAGATAACCCTGAAAAGAGATGGCCAACAGTCAGAGAAAGCAAGCACTGGAGTACAGCAGATCAGTGAAGGACCTATCAGCTCTAGGGACTGGCACTGCTGTGAGAATACATCTGCTAGAAAGATACCAGAAAGAGTGGACTAAATAAGTTGCATTGTTGCAGAAGTACCCATGTCTCATGAGGTAATTACAGAAAAGAGACAAGTGAGCTGAAGGAGCAAAGGATACTTGAGAGCCAGCAGAGACCCTACAGAGATTGCCAAAAGAGCCTACAGAGATCATCATAGAGCATAGAGATGGAAAACCAGCTGGAGGAAAGGGACAGCAGAGGTGGGGAACCTTTTTTGGGTCAGGGGCCACTCACCCACAGAAAAATCAGTTGGTGGCCTCCAAAAGGCCAAAAAAATCTCCCCAACTCCCACCTCTCACTGATGTGCCCCCAACTGAGAAGGGGAAAGACATTCTCCACATTCTCCTAGCACACCGGAGCTTGGGGGGAGCAGTCTAGTAGGTTTTGTGTGCTCTAGCCCTCCAGTGCGCAGCAGGGGGCTGGAGCGATAGTGTGGACTCCCGAATGCTAGGGTGGGTCTTGACCTCGGGGGACCAGATCCAGGCAAGCCGGGGGCCACATCCAGCCTGGCTTGAGGTTCCCACCTCTGGTCTATGGCGTTAGTTTCAGAGACAGGTGACTGGGAGACAGCAATAGATGACTCCCAGTGTGGTCACCTGTTGAGGAGATCATATTATCTCAAAAATTATGTAACCAGCTGAATCTGTGGTAAGGATGGGACATCAGCTCAGCCTCTGACTGAAAGAACATGGCGTGAAGGTCTGGGGGTCAATTATTTCTTTTTATCGTCTGTGGAAATGGAATGAGAGGGACCATGTTCCCTGAAGGGATTGTTATGGTCTGAATACCAGGAAAACAAGAAGGATATGGAGTTAGGTTGGAAGTAAAACAGCTACATGGACCAGAGCTTCCCACGTGATTTAATAAAAGCTCAATTTGTTCAGCTTCACTTGCATTTGGCTTCACTCTTTCCTAATAAAGCACAGAATAGCTAACATGCTTTAAATGCACAACCTAACTTACTGTGCACTAAGTCACCCATATAGGCAAGCCCTAAAGCTCTTTTTTTCTATGGTAGAAAATTTGGGGATGGGCATTTTATAGTCCTCAACACTTCAAAGTGTACATAATCCCCACCTCATGCTTAACAATGAGACCAAAGTGCAACACATAAATATCCAAGTATAAGAGACCCCCTTTATTAATTTGCTTTAAGGTTCCAATCCGCTCCTAGTTCTCACAACATTTACATTGTATCAATGGGAGATCACTGTGTTCATGGACTGCACTAAGTGTGACGGTACCTTTGATTTGTCATTTGTTTCAGTTAAGCATTCTCGTATCTAGTTGGTCAAGAAAAAATATTTCCCCTTCGTCAGCAAATGGTATATTAAAAATACCACTTATGTGTTTATACCAAATAATTTTCAAACTGGTATGCTCTGTCATCAGCTTGCAGAGTGCAAGCCAACCCAACCAGAGTTAGAGCTACAGTAAGTCATTTTATCAACCCCATATAAAAGTGTAGTTCTTGATAAACATTCCCAAGGCAAGACATTTATAAAAATGACCTGAGCATGGTCCTTTGTCTGTTCCTGCACACACAGTTTTTTAGCTGAGATTTGTTATTGTTCTGTGTGCAGCCATCAGAAAGTGTTTTTTCAAATGTGGAACTCTACGCAGTTCTAGCTACTTTTAAATAACAGGAATAGGAGTCACTAGTGTACCACAGGATTAAAACATATCTCTGATCTGATTAGGAAAACCTGCTTGTGCTTAATATTCTGGATTTAAGAGATTGCAAACCCATATTTCAGTATTTTTGTGAAAGTTACCATTTGAGATTCTATATCATACAACAAGTGTTTGGGCCAAATTTTGCCTTGCTTTTCAACCTGTGAAATCTCACTGGGAGGGGAAAGGATGGAGATAAGAGTTGCATTATTATTTTCTACCACAGAGAGTTAGGGAATGATCTGATGGACAGACACACCACAGATGGTGGGCTGTTTATTCTGCATTCAATAAATTAATGGTTTGTTTATATTGCTGAATATAACTCATGCTTCTAAACCTCTTATGCTTGGATGATATATATTTGCCTGAGTAGAGATAACTTTTTGAAAGAAGATTAAGCTGACAGTTTCTTAAGATTTCAGCAAAAATAGAAAAGAATCATTGATGCCGAGAGATACCGTCCAGGGAGAGCTGATTTTTGGCATTAAAACAGGTGTCTATGAAGTCTTACAAGAATTTGAATGGGCTCTCTTACTTTTTGTTTTCAATTGATAACCACAGTAGTAAACACCCCTGACATAATCATAACAATCCCACTAAAACTATATGTAATGCTTGTACTATTATCCAATGTCAGAAACAGAACTATTAGTATTGGTGTGGAGCTTCATCCTGTGGTATGTTATGGAACAGTTTAAGGACCTTTTTATAGAACTAGAGTAATTCTTTCCTAAGTACTAATGTTCTTCTTATGAAGAAAATATGTGTTATAGGTCTGATCTAATTCCAAGTCTATGGAAAGCCTCCGGGTGACTTCAATGTGTGGGATCAGGCCCTATGGATAGTTTAAATGTGTTATAAAATGCTGAAAAACAATATCAAGTAACATAGTTCTCAGAGATGTTGCTCACATAATAAAATGCAAGATGAAGAAGCAATAAGATCAGAACCGTAACCAAAAGTACAAAGGACAGCAGATCATCACAGGGGCTGTGTCTACATTGCACTGCTCTTCCAGAAAAGCTACACAAATAGCGAACTGCAATTTGGGTAGCTTTTTCTGCTTCTTTTTTTGGAAGACGTTTTTCTGACATTTTGCCCATTTGGGCCAAATGTTGGAACCCCTCCCCCCTTTTCAGAACATTCCTTCTTCCTTGTAAAACAAGGTTTACAGGGAAGCCAAAACAGTGTGTCTGCTCTTCTGAAAAAATTTCTGGTATCCCGGAAAAACTCTGCAGTGTAGCCATAAACAGGGAGGGAAGCACTTCTCACATTAACTACTTCTACAAGAATGCAAAGTAGTCCGAATGTGGGACACACTGGTCACTTTCTCAAGATGATTCATTGTTAAATAAAACAAATATATGTGATACTCTGAGTCAGTCTGTCTCCTTTAAATGATTGAAGAAAAGATTGTGCATCCTTGAAAGACACATTAGTTATGATGAGAGAAACTTCTAAAACACAAATGAAATATTTTCATATTTGTGAACTTAGTGTGGAAATGTGTTATATACACATTCTCTCTTTTTTACAATGGGGGTTATGAGAAAAGATGTATCTTTGAGTTTTCTATTCCTGCTTCCTTACGGCTGTTCTGGGCTGATAACAGAAATGTCCCCCAATGTAGTCCTTCAGTCTGGCAACTATCTTGCACTATTACTGTTTTTTCCTGGACAGGTATGGAGAATGGGGGAGATGGATGGGGCGAGAAATTGGTCACTGAATGTTTTTGAAGTTTTAAGTTGTAAGGTTGGACACGTTAAAAATCAAAATGATGTTTGATGTAATCTTACAAACAGTACAATAGATATATTTGAAGGATGATAGTTTTTTATCTGTTCAGTAAGATAGATGGGCATGACTCAAGTTGTCATGTATATAAATGTGAGTATTGACTAAGGCTAGCATAAGTTTATATACGTATATATCCTATTAATAAAATGTTAATATTAATACCGTATGTATTATTGCACTGTATATATATGCATTAATCACCAGTAACATTAAGCACAAATATTGCAACTGTGAAATAGCTTAAACTGGCCTTTTCCACAATCCTGTTCATTTATTATAAGTATCCCATAATGCCTTGCATTTGCTGAAGAAGCATTTTGCCATAAATAAGTAGGACACTCATCAAAATCAAGATATATTCATTCTGTCTTAGTACAAGCTAGGTAATTACCTTCCCAGACCAGTGCTTGGAATGCTAGTATCCAACACAAAGGTAGAAGGAAACTTCCTAAGTTCCCTTACGAAACTGGGGCAAAATGATGGGTTGGATTTTAGTGATGTGTTAAGAATTGTGTAACTTGTAAAATCACCATATAAATAATACCAGCTGAAATGTGTATCATGACTGGGATCATATCAAACCTTTTTTCCTGTCCTATATTATTATTTGCTTTGAGCAATAAACCAGACTGACATTAGTTATTTGATTCCTTGAACATATTTCATAATGAACAAAGTGTGGACAAACAATTGGCTATACAATTTATCAACATGTGCTTTAAAGGGATTGTACAAATGACATGTTGGTAAAAGACAGCTGACAAGAATAAATTACCCTTTTCTTTGGATAAAAAGAGATGATAACCTCCTGGAAGTAGTCATCGTCCACATGGACACTGGAAAAGATTTCTCTTTCCTTAAAAATAAGGGGGTTCCTAAAATCGTTAGAGATCTTAATGTTCTGATCATGTGAAAGTGTGTGTGTGTGTGGGAGAAAGTTATGAGTTAATAACATTAATATTGTTTAAAAGGAATGTAATTCCTAATTTTAAAAAGCATTCCTGTGCAGGAAAGCACCTAAGTGCGTGTATGGTTTCCTGAATTGGGGTCACAGCTCACAAATATGAAACAAAATAATAGATTACAGAATGTTAGAGCTGATATGTGTAATAAAGGCCCTGTGCAGAAGGTCAGCAGTGGGACTTGGTGAGCCTTGTGCTGTCTCTTTGTACCTGGGTGAATTTCACCATATATAAGCAAAGGCAGCTCCCACATCTATATGCCATGATTGCCACAGTGATTTTTCTTTCCTTCTGTAGGAGCAGTATAGAAAAAAGTATATATGGCTCTAAAAGAACTATCTTGCCATTGGTAAGTTACAAGCAAAATCTCTTTTCTCAATGAGATTTTTATCTAATAAATTGGCAATGCTCTGGGCACTCCTAAGAAAGGAACATTGACCCTCCTGCCCTTCCGCAGTTTATCTAATTCAAAGGCCCAGTCATTCTCGGGTTTTTTTTTTTATCAGAGACAGGATGAGGAAGTTGAAAATGTTAGGTAGGCAGAGAGAGATTGCAATGAAATAATATATAATGCTACGTTTTTGAATCTGTTTTTTTGACCTCTGCCTAATCGCGTGTCTCTTCTAATTCAATGTATTTTAAAGAGTCCCAAGCCACAAGCACTGCCTGGCACTTTATGGGTCAGTAGATGCTGCTCTGAAAGCTACTTGAGAATTACAGAATTGTTATAGATGCACTTGCAGGCTTTTAGCATTGTAATTGCTTTACTCAGGACAAGCATCAGATGAATACCTGTGGTCCAGGCCTACTATATAGCACTTTTTTCAAGGACAAGTAGGATTTTAGATGGCAAGCTGAAATATTTCCTATTAATGCAGGGGGTCATTGTGGGGTAGAGGCCATGCTGACTCAACTGCAGCAGTTAAGGAACATCTGGACAGAGTTCTCCTTCTGCTTTGCTTGCAGTGGACTGGGATGTTGTTATTAACAGTTATTATTTATTAGGTATTAAATATTTTTCCCTAACCTCTTTTTCCCCCCTTTTCCTTTTGTGATAAACAAGCACTGCCAATATGGGCTGTAACCGAATCACCCTCCCCATTTATCATACTAATTGAGGCTTAATGAGGAGAAGCCTGAGGCTGGAAGTGTTGTTGTCAACCCAGAACATTATTGGAGTGTAGCTTCTTATGGTAATTAGTGAAGTCTGTAATAATTAGGTCTACTCAGTACTGTATTTATCACACAGATTTAGCACTCACAACTTTTCGTACTGAAATGAATATATTGTATGTAGGGAGCAACAATTTGAAATCTAAAAGAGGTTGGTGTTAATCAACACAATATTCTTTCCATTTTAAGAACTTGTCATTTTATACTTCTTTTTATACAAGGCTGCACATTCACCATGGTCTCACTCCTATTTAATGGGTTTACTGTAGCACAAACCTTGGGGGTAACCCAACATGGTCATGGAACTGCTTTAAAATTGTGTTTAAATATGCATAGTTTTGAGAAGGAAACCATTTTCTTTTTTATGTAAAAGCTTCGAAGTAGCAAGGAAAGGGTAAAACTCAACACTCAGTCTTACACAGTGGGCATCAACTGAGATTTTGTTCTCAAATGAGAGATCTGTGAATAGCAAACCAGAGATCTGCTATGTGAATGTAGGAGGAGAACTTTCCCCCAAGATATGTAAACCACTTGTGTGCCTGTGGACAATTGCCCTATCTTTGAGTCTCCGTCCAAAGTCTTCCCACCTAAAAGTCAACCTTTAGCCCTTCTCTTTCAATATATATATATTCTGGAAGCACTTTCTCTGAAAGGACTCAGTGTAATAGCAGGTGAAAACTACAGTGCAGATGTCTGAGGATAAATCGACTTCACAGATTAAATGGGAAGTGATTAACATAAATATGAGCACAGATGGCCTGTTTTGGGACCTTATTGATGATGGAACAAAGGGATTGCTAAACTATATAAGCTGAAATAGTGATGAGTTTCTCTTCTTCTCTGTGCTCCAGTAGGTTACCTCCTAAAATGTATGGCATTAGCTATTCAGTATTAATCAATGGTGGTGCCTATGAAGGGGCATTACTTAGGACACTAAGATAAAGTCTGGTTTGGAATAATATGATTTTTTTTCCAAATCTACTTTTAAGGCCCCTGATCCTTATTTAGGAGGCACTGAAAGAAAAAAAGAGAGTTTAATTTAAAATGTTTATGACAGTTTTGAAGATATCAAAAATCAGATATGGCACACAAAGCATCACAACTATTTTATAATAATCTGGGCATTCAGTTGTATGACCTCAGATACATTCAACCCAGACTCCAGTACCTGGGGAAAAAACGGTAAAAGAAAATTTTTTCAAGAAAAAAAGTTGCAAGAATACAAAACAGAGGGCAACCTGAAGGGGAAAACTAGAAACAGAGGGTTTTTTAATTTAAGATGACTGTACCTTTGCAAAATAGTAAGGCGTTTTAAGAAAAGGCCACTAGTACAAATATGAAGTCACATTTTTTTTTCTAATTATAGATGTGGAATTATATTTACAATTTATAAACTGTATTTTCCCTTTCTCTTTCATCCCCTTACTTACTGCATTGCTTCTCTTTGGCATACGTCTCAAGGTGCATCTACACTGCTCCTGGAGCTCAAAATAAACTACGTAATTTGAGCTGTGCAAATTGCATAGCTTATTTTGAGTCAATTTCAAAATAGCTTATTTCAAAATTTGGTGTTGTCCACACAGCACTTATTTTGAAATAAATCACTATTCTGGAACGGCCCTTACTCTTCATGGAATAAGATTTACAGGGACATTGGAATAGCGATTATTTTTAAATAATGGGCATGCTCAAAAGATGCAGAATAACTATTTTCGGATACCTCCGATATCCCGAAATAGCGCTGCAGTGTAGGTGTAGCCTCAAAGGGGTAGCTGTACTAGTCTGTAACTTAAAAAAACTTAAAAAAAAGAATGGTCCTGTAACACCTTAGAGTTCTTAGTCTCAAGTCCACTTCTTAAATCCCTTGAGATGTAAAACAGGCTGTGTCTTTCCCTTATATCTTGGGTTCCTCAGCGTTGTCCACCTGGGAAGAAAAGGATTGAATTTAGTACACTAACTGTTATCCTCTGCACAACATCATGGTTTATTGATTGTAATCCTAGTCCTTGTATTTTTCATTAGTAATAGTAATTGAAATATGGCAGTAGAACTGTAGAAAGAGATGAAAGAGATATGAAAGAGATGGCAGATGCTTGGGAAGGTGACTTCAGTGCCCATGGAAATAAAGACAACTCTGCTTTATTTACCTCACGATCTCATGACCATTAAGACTGTTACCTGTCCTTGGGCTCAGCCAAGGAATAACCCAAAGGGTGAACTCAAGCATCACTGGAGCTAATGTATTAGTATGGATTCTTAAGGGTACAGCAATACACTCTCTCTCTCTCTCTCTCTCTCTCTCTCTCTCTCTCTCACACACATCACATCACATCACATCACATCACATTACATTCATGTGTACAGTTTGGAGGCACGGCATAGATTATTTCTGATTTCACGGGCAGCTGGCGCTTGGTGTCATCTTCCTGGAGATCGACCGCGAAGTCATGACAACACACAAAGTCCCTTCGGATCCATGGGAGGGCTACTGCCTCTGGTTCAATCCCATGTTTCACATGCTGTTACATCTCTTCTGAGAGGAGATATTTTTCCTGGTTACTCGTCAATTGATTTATACACTTTGCAGGGTCCTTTCTTACCTTAAAAATGTTATAGATCCTGGACAGCCTAATGACTGGGTGTTTCTCATTCACACTTTCCCACTCATTCCACAGATTACATACATATTCATAAGCATACATTAAGCAATATGGTTTCTAAGCAAATGTCTTGCATTATTGGCCTCGACATAACAAAACCCTAACATAAATTATAGCTGAGAGAGCCGGGAAGAGGGAAGCAGGAGTGTGTGTCCAGCCAGCTAGACCAATGGGGTATATATATGTGTGTGTGTGTGTGTGTGTGTGTGTGTGTGTAGTGTGCGGCTGGCTACAAGAACAATCAATGCACTGTCTTCAGTGGTTTCTGGATCCAGTCATACAGCTGGCCATTCTCTGAACCTATGTTAGAAGCTGGGACTGGAGATAACGACTGATGAAAATTACACCATTTTCATTACTTGCTCTTGTTGAAGCAAAGATTTTACCTCTTCTGTTAAGACAAAGGACCTGTTTTGGTCATCCTTCCATCAAGTCTGATGGAGCTAACTGGGTTTCAGAGGATGTGAGGAAAAACTTTGTTCAGTTCACAGTGACCCAAGGGGACTTTATTATCTCTTGCCCTGAGCTATCTGTGGATTTGTCTTCAAATGCCCTTGTTTACAACTTTACAGATCGCTGTGGTATTTTGGTGGCTTGTGACTGGTGAAGTGATCTACAAAAGTTGAACTAATTGTGGTGTGAATAGTTTTGAAACACTGTGTTGTGGTTGTGCAGAATATTGAAGAATGGTTTATCTTTCTCCTACACTACACAACATAGCACTGAGACACTGGCAGAAGCTGTGACTGCACCATCACCTGAGAATGTCTGCCTTGTAATTGCCACTTCACAATCTTGAGGATTTGCTGGACTCATTTCTGCTTCTGGAATTTGAAACACAGTAAAACTCCAATAGTCCAGCATCCAATAGTCCAGCACTCCTGATAGTCCGGCATCAAAATGGCAAGAGCCTAGTGAGTGAGCTTCGGCAAAAAATGAGTCACAAGGTAACAGCGGCAGCAGCTGAACTGAGCAAAAAGGGTAAAAAAGGCTTAAAAAAACTAAAACATTACAGTATACTGTATACAGTATGTACAATAAAAAGGGTTAAGAACACTTTATATACAGTATATAATGTATACAGTGTATATATATAACCATTTTATAGTACCTCCTGATAGTCCAGCATATCTGATAATCCGGCACCATCTAGATTCTGGATTATCGGAAGTCTATTGTAGTAACAGTGACCGAAAACAAACCAAATCCTATTCCCTCAGGCTGCGTCTGACTGCAGGCTTCTTTCGGAAGAAGATTTTCTGGAAGAGATCTTCCAAAAAAAGTCTTCCAAAAGTGAGCATCTACACAGCAAAAGAGCATCAAAAAAAATCTGCTTTTTCGAAAGATAGCGTCCATATTGATGTAAGTGAAGTTTTTTCAGAAAAACGGATGTTTTTCTGAAAAAGCTCTGCGTTGTAGACTTACCCTTAGATGAAAATATTTATCATGGTTACCAGTGCTTTCCTTACCTGAAATCTTGGCTATCTGGTATGGGGTTGGGAGCGGCACAAAAAAGTTTCAGCTACCACAGAGTGTGAGAGCTTTACCTTTTACGGAGGCTGTTGTGATGTAAGCATTAATATAGCTTTGCTTCATATTCTTATGAGTGTTCTTGACTTCCTCTGCGTAAGCAGTTTTCTGGCTGGAAGCTTGCTCACTTTCAAAGTCAGGGTCACAGACGAAGTGGAGCACATGCTCCCTCTTTCAACAGAAATCTCTCTCTCTCTCTCTCTCTCTGCGCCCCCCCCCCCCCCCCCCACTCCTTCCCTCCATGTATTATGTTGACTTGATGCTGGGAAATGATGCTCAAATACTGCCATCATGGGCACTTCATAATGCCTTGCTATTATTATTTGCTTTTATGAAAACCCTTCTTGATATGCATTTTAGATTAGATATTTTATATCTGAGTAGCAGAGATTCTTTGAAAAATAATGTTATTATGGCTCCACAACTATTCAACAGAATATTCAACTAAGGTCATAAAATATGCATATACACAATCAGTGATCAGTTAAGTTCCCAATAAGTAAAAATATTGAGGTGCTTTGTTTTTTTTTCTAGATTCTTTGCTTGTCTTCTTCTGGTGGACACCTTGATTTATTTGGTATCCCCCTTTTATCAAAGATGTGCCCTCTGATCTTCATTTTCATCAGTATGAAGAGAAACTCCTATTCCTGGCTGAGATTCAGATCCATAAGGTCAGTGGAAACAAATATATCACATCCATTTATTGTATGCTTCACTGAAATACCATAATTTGGAGACAAGCTTTCATATCCTCCTAGATAGCTAGGCTTTAATGGGTCTCTCATGGAGCGATCATCAGTAGAGGGACGGTTCTTGCTGTGGTTTTCCATTAGGAAGCTCAATTTTTCCATTCTGGGCACCCTTTTTTATAATGTGATTCTGTCTATACCTGTGTTCTGTGCATATACATGAAGGCTACGTCTACACTGGCATGATTTTCCGAAAATGCTTTTAATGGAAAACTTTTCCATTAAAAGCATTTTCGCAAAAGAACGTCTAGATTGGCAAGATGCTTTTCCGCAAAAGCACTTTTTGTGGAAAAGCGTCCGTGGCCAATCTAGATGCGCTTTTCCGCAAAAAAGCCCCGATCGCCATTTTCGCCATCGGGGCTTTTTTGCGGAAAACAGTACTGTGCTGTTTACACTAGTCCTCTTGCGCAAATGATTTGTGCAAGAGGGCTTTTGCCTGAATGGGAGCTGCACAGTATTTCCGCAAGAACACCTACGATCTTACATGAGATCGTCAGTGTTCTTGCGGAAATTCAAGCGGCCAGTGTAGACAGCTGTCAAGTTTTTCCGCAAAATCAGATGATTTTGCGGAAAAACTTGTCAGTCTAGACACAGCCAAAAAGTATTGGCCTTCTTTTTCCTTATTGGTCTGGTGTCCTCTAAAAATTAGAGGTACCTCAATTTTCATAGGTTGTGTATAATTCCTTTTATTCTTATTAGCATTGATATACAACCTGTGCCCTGTGGCTAAGATTCATGTTCAGAGGTGAAAGTAAGACGGTGCACCCCAGCACAGCACACTGGCAAAAGGAGCCGGTTGGCTGGCCAGGACACTCATCTGCAGGAGCGGGTGAGAGGTGCTTCTAGCCAGGCTTCTGGGGCTTCCTGCATGCTGCTATGCTAAACAGAAGCCAGGCAAGTGAAAAGGTTGGGGCTGTCCCAGCCCCAAGCCTCCCCACAGGGTACCATTTAGGAAGGGAGTGTGGACACACTTCTTGCTATTCTCCTTCCCCGTCACTGTCAGGGAGTGAGGGGAAAATGCACTTTGCTGCATTCCTCTCCTTCTGGCTGGTGAGGGCCAGATGAGCCGTGCGCTTTTCTCTCAGTCCCTGACAGTGACAGAAAGGGAAAGAGCAAGCAGTATCCTCGTATGAATCTCAGGGAGGGGTGGGCTTCAACATCCTTCCCTTTCTCCCCCACACGAACCCCCTGTCCTGAGCCCCACACCCCAGCCCTGACTTCTGCACCTCCCACACTTCCCAACCCTCTGTCCTGAGGCCTTCCTCACTCCACAACCCTGATTCCACACCCCGAGAGACCCTCACCCCCATGCCCTGACTCTTGCAACCCCGCATGCTCTCTCCCTGCCCTTATCCCCTCCATCGTGACACTCCTCAGCCTCCTACCCTGAGCCCACTGCACCTCATTCCACACTTAAAAATTTCTTACAAGTACTGTCATATCACAACCCCCCCACCCCTGACACACACACCTGATGCCCTATGGCCTCACCTGGAGTCAGAAGTGGATTGTGATATGATAGGAACTGTACGAAATTTAAGTTACTTTTACCCTTGTCAAGTTAGAGACAGATACACATCTAAAGCATTTTTTGTGTTTTAAAACTAATCTTCCAACTATTTTTTTGCAATACTATCCCTTTTATCTCTTCTCCGATAATCGTATGGCATCAGGTTATTCTTTGGTCACTTACCTTCAAGGCCTAAAATAGCTAAAATAAAACTTTACAGGCCTCGGCTTATCAGTCTTGCATTTCAGCCATCCTTACTTAGATAACTAATGCATAATTATTCCTACTAAATACTAATCAGTCTTATATTTTTATAATGCTACAATTTAACTCTGTTAAGCAAACATGATTATGTATGTGCTGATATGTTAAATGTGTAACAACATGCAATGAATGAATAATACACTAAAATCATTGGCTACAGCTCCTTAATTTAGCAAACATAACATAATGAGTCAATGGGAAGAAGCTGAAGCTTAAATAAGGGGCAAACTTTAACAGTGAGAGTTGTTAATTACTGGAACAATAGACCAGCTGTTGCAAAAAAGACAAGGGTGGAAGTGGGCTAGACAGTCAGCAGTGGCATAGCGAGAAGGTGGCAGTGGGAGAGTGGGGGACAGTTGCCCCCGGGAGCCATACTTGGGGGTGCCAGTTTAGTCCCCCTCCATTCCCCCTGTCATCCCTCAGCTCGCCTGCTCCTCCTCTGCCCATTGCCGCCGGCTGGAGCCTCCTCCCAGCCTCTCCGCCTCCAGCCCATCCCTCTTCCATCTCCATGGGCAAGTAAGCGCATGCAGGGTTCCGGCAAACTGGAGGGGCTGGGGGAAGACATGGTACAAGCTCCCTGCTCTCTTCTCAGGTTCGGGCTCAGCCGTGCACCAGGTTCAGGGCCCCTCTGCATGGTGGTGGGGGGAAGGAGGGCAAATATTACCTTTACCTCTGGGCACATAACACCCTTGCTACGCCTCTGAGGATACATCTAAACTACATCCCTTTTTCGATAAAGGGATGTAAATTAGATGTATCAAAATTGTAAATGAAGTCGGGATTTGAATGTCCCATGCTTCATTTACATAATAGCGGTCGTGGCTTTTTTCCGAAAAGCTGCTTTTTGGAAAAAAAACTGTGGTCAAGACAGGGATTGTTCAACAGAAATGCCCCATTTCGGAAGATCCTGTAAACCTCATTTTTTGAGGGTTACTGGATCTTTTGAAATGGGGCATTTGTCTAACGATCCCCATCTTGAGTGTGGGTTTTTTTGAAAAGCGGCTTTTAAAAAAAAAAAGCGATGGCCGCCATTGTGTAGATTAAGCACAGGAAATTCAAATCCCAGCCTCATTTACAATTTTGATACGTCTAATTTACATCTCTTTATTGAAAAAGGAATGTAGTTTAGATGTACCTTGACAGACATCAACTGAGTATTAAGCAGAGTGCTAGATTGACTGGTCTGGCCCAGCCTGAGATGTGCTTTCGTGAAAGTCTGAAACCTTGGTTCTGAAAGTTTTAGACAGAACTTGATGTGAGAATCAGAACTTTCTCTAGAACTGAGTAACAAGAGTTCACCAATTACTATTTCCTGCACAGCACTGTTGTTACCAGCAAATGATGTACACATAAGTCACATCCTTTTCCTGGTAGGTAACAGTTGAAAGTGTACTCCATTTTGAAGGAACTAAAATAATTTCTTGAGATTTCAAGTATGTACATAATACATCATGTGTCTCCAACAACCACAGACATTTAAAACAGATCTATTCTTCCACATTTTATCTTTTCCTGTCCATTCAAGACCCAAAGAAAGGTTTTGCATTTGTTGCCAATTTAGTGACTATGCAGAAAATTTTAATAATTAAGTTGTGTTCACTGAACTGATTTAATTGTCATGGTTTTCCATATAAGTGTAATTACCACGGCACTTCTATTTTGGATCCTCTTAGCTGCAAAATAGGCCTTATGTTGTTTTCTGCCCCTTTTGTTTCTGCTCTAGCTTTAGCACCGTGTGGTAGGGATCGTCTTTAAAAATAAAACTACGGAACAAGCCTACATGTTCATAATGGCTTCTCTTGTATTCACTGGGGTCTCTTGTAAGTGCAGCATGCTGCCACCTTCTGCTGTGTGAACAATGTAGCAAGCACTTATTGTAGTTACTGGTTGACAGCAGTTACTAATGATTGGATTCAGTTGCTCAGTATGAGTGATTTTGTATGCTTGTGTAATTTACAGTTCTGTAAAATGGAGAATATCCTAAGTGTATAGAAGTTTCCTTGCTGGATTCATGCTGAAAATAGAACAGGTTTCTCGGGAGAGAAATAAACATTCTCCTCCATTATTACCTGGCACAATATAGAATATTTTTTCTCTGTCTAACATTTTTGGCAGAAGGCCTATCTGCCTGCACTTTCCCCTCCCTGACCCCCTTTTTTAGCTCCTAGATTTACTGATATCTTGAGGTAATTATCATTCCCATGGTAAGCATGCTAACAGAACCTTTATGCACCAGCTCAGTCATTAGCATTCTTTATAGAACTGAGGATCATTGCAAGAATGTGTCCTTTTTATGACATTGCAAATATTTATCCCATTTCTGTTTATAAAAAAAAGAAAATCTCAGACTCAGAGCAATCTTGAAAAGTGCAATTGAAAAGAGTTCTACTGGAAAATAAAGAAAAAACCCTAAAATGCATTGTTCTAATTAAAAGCCACTTACTTTACGTGTATGGTATTATCAAATGTATCTATTTCATATTCACAGTGTCAGATGTGGGAGGAAGAACTACGTGCTATATTTTTAAGGATTTATTTTATATAGTTTAACTCCACTGCTGCTAGTGCTTGCTAAAGTTTCTATGTTAGAGCAGAATGTAGTGTGTCAGGCAAAGACCTGACACTTTTAAAAATCAGGCTCCTTCAATATACTAAGCACATGAATATTTGCTGGACACACATGAAAATGCAGTGAGAAGCTGACTCACACTATGGCTGACTACAATTTTTTGAACTAAATTTTTTTTCTGAAAAAGGAAGATTCTAGTTGATCAAAATGTGTTACTTAAAAGGGGAAAAAATAGCAATACGTTTGGTGCTTTTCAAGCTGGATTCACTCGAAACTTTAGAAGAAGAGCTGTCACTTATCATAGGAGAAGTGGTGAGTGGGTAATAACTTTCAGCGACAGGGCACTTAACTGAGGTTAGAGGAGAGGGAGAGGAGATCTGGGTTCTAGTCCCTTTTCAAATGAATATTTATTTATACATAGTGGAACAGCTTCAACTGGAGAGATTGCAAAAAACCTACCTCTAGAACAGCTAATTGCCTGCTTGTTAGGGACCTCTCTTGGGTAGATGGAGATCTGGGTTTACTGGACTATGGAGAATGGGTGGTGGGGTGCTCCATTTCCACTTCAGTTATCTGATTCAGCCTTTGTTCCCTTTACTTTGTTTAAAAATAGCAAACCCAAAGGCTATGATTAGACTGGCATGATTTTCCACAAATGCTTTTAACGGAAAAGTTTTCAGTTAAAAGCATTTTCGAAACAGAGCATCTAGATTGGCATGGACAGTTTTCCGCAAAAGCACTTTTTGTGGAAAAGCGTCCGTGGCCAATCTAGATGCGCTTTTCCGCAAAAAAGCCCCGATCGCCATTTTCACGATTGGGGCTTTTTTGCGGAAAACAAATCTGTCTACACTGGCCCTTTTGCACAAAAGTTTTGCGCAAAAGGAACTTTTGCCCAAACAGAAGCAGCATAGTATTTCCACAAAAAGCACTGATTTCTTACAGTAGGAAGTCAGTGCTTTTGCGGAAATTCAAGCGGCCAGTGTAAACAGCTTGCAAGTTTTTCCGGAAAAGCAGCTGATTTTCCGGAAAAACTGGCCAGTCTAGACATAGCCAAAATGTTTTGTTTGATCCAAAATGAAAATCCAAAATGACATTTGATTTGCTAAACGTTCAGGTTTAGTTCAACTCAAATGCATTTCTTTTTCTATTTTTCAGAGCTGCTTCCAAATATAAATCAGTTATCTGCACAGCTCTAGATATTAATAATTGACAGTGTCATTCATATAAAAGCCATTGGAATGTCTCTGTGGGTAGAAAGAATTAGCACCTAGCAAAGAAAGGTGTCTGAACTAAGAATCCACGAATAGCCAAGCTGGGTAGGAAAGGACAAGATAAGGTTTCCATTTCTGATGTTGTTTGAGTGACTAAACGGGGTGGGTTTGAAATACATTGAAATACGTTACTTTTCTTTAAATTCTGTTAAGATCAGGCTAGAAACATTATCTGGTTTATGGATCACCAGATCTCAATAAAAAAAAGTTGGTGAAATCTTGGTGCTACTGAAGTCAGTGGGAATTTAGCCATCATCTTCAATAAAACCAAGGCTTTACCTTTTTGACTCAGGGTGAAAGCCCTAAAGGTGCTATGTATAGAAGGGTAACAATCAGTAGTAGGTATGTTATTCTCCAATTCAGACTAGGAATGTCAAGCAGCTGGCATCAAAGGGTATGTCTACTCTACAGGACAAAGTTGAATTAAGATATGCAAATTTCAGTTTGTGACAGGGTCAGAACAGGATATAAAAGGCTATAAAAAGTAGCAGAGGGGAGATACATAAGCTTCAGGCTGAGGAGATCTCTGTTCCCAGAGTAACAGGGAGGGGCTGGTTTAGAACCAGCAGAGGCACTCAGGGGCAGTGGAACACCTGGGGCTAATAGACCAGGCCTGTAGAGTCAGGCCAGCCTCGGCTACTTAGGACACCTGGGGGGTAATTAAGAAAACCAATTCAGACTGGCTAGAAAAGAAGGTTTGCCTGCAGTTAGGGTGCATGCATGTAGCTGAATGGTTGGAGGAAAGTATTGCTGAGAATAGGAGGAAAGGAGACAACAACTGAACAGTAGGAGGATGAACCGGAGAGAAGGAAGGTGCTGGGGAAGATGTGGGGGAAGTAGCCCAGGGGCTTTGGAATTGTCTTACAGCAGATGTCGGGGATTTTCAACCACTGGGGGAAAAGGACTGTGGAGTTTATTCTCCGTTTTACCATACACTGGCCAAAGATGAAAAGAGCATAGCAAACTAAAGCCCTAGGTATGGCACCTAAAACTGTTGGCTGCTGTGAGCCTCCGAGGCAAGCAAATCCACCAAGAAGTGCAGAACCCACTGAGTTTTCATAGAAGCTTTGTCACAAGCTATGTTCATTGTGTTGCTGAAGTCAAAGTAGCTTTACTTGGCTTTTGGCTCTGTCTAGACTGCAGGAAGTCAAAGGAAGAATGTTCTTCCTTTGACTTCTCTTACTCCTCATAAAAGCAGGGTTACTGGCATTGACTGGAATGCTCCTCTCACTTCAAATTAGCAGTCTTAACTAGATGGCTAGTTTGAACCCCGGAAGATCAACAGCAGCAGCTTTGATCTTCCTCTATAGTGTAGATGTATCCAAATTGTCATGCTATTATATAAGATGAGTTATTGAAGCTGCCATATCAAATCACCAAATCTCTAAGGGTATGTCTACACTACAGTGTTATTTCGAAATATCTCATTTCGAAATAGTTATTTCGAAATAATGCATCTACACACAAAATGCATTTCGAAATAGCTTTTTGCTATTTCTAAATAGCGCATCCACATTGAGTGGACTCTGAATCGCATTTACGGCTGGCTGGAACCAGTTTCATCAGGGCACCAGGTAAGGACTTACTGCATAGGGCTGCTGCCTGAGGCTATCTGAGGTCTGTGCTTAAAGGGACCCCCCCAGACAATCAGTTCTCAGGTTTCCCTGCTTGCTTGTGTATCTTGATGAGGGACAGCAAAGCATTTTGTCTCTGTGTGCTCTGGTTGCCCTCACTCAGGACACCACAGCACTCTGCAACATGGAGCCAGAGCTGCCCCTGGGCACTCTGGTGCTTCTCTTGGACACGTTGCTGTGAGCCCGGCTACACTTGCTGCAGGCTTCCATCTGGGAGGTCCATCGGGGGGCTGTCAGTATCCAGGAGGCCCTGCGGGAGAGCTTCCACCCTAAGGAGTACTAAGAGCCTCCCTGGTCTGCCCCACTGGGGGCTTGTGCCTCATTCCTCCCTCATGTCCTTCCACTTACACCCCAGCCCCCTTCCTGACGTAAAATCAAATACACGTTTTTTCATAAACACAAACTGTCTTTATTTAACAAAATGGGGGGGGGGAGATGAAACTCTGGTGAGACTGGGGAAAGGAAGAAAGAGGGGAGGGAAAATCAAGGGAAGAAGGGGGAGGGGAAGCTCAGGGTTGGGGGTCTCACCAGACCAACTTGATTGTCATGCAAACCTGCTCCTGGGTTCACATGTGGCCTTTGGTGGCTAGGCTGGCAGCTATCCTGCCAAAGATGGCCACGTTCCTCTGTCTAGCGCGGAGATCATGGATGTTGGGGGCATCCCCCCCCCAAACCTGAATGAGGTCCATGATCTCTACCCTGGACCAGGAAGGCGCCCTCCTTCTCCGGGCCCTGGCAGGCTCCTGGGAGCTGGCAGACTGCTCCTGGGGAGTGGTGGAGGGCTGGCTGCCAGTGGCTTGCTGGCTTATGTTTTGGGGCCATTGGGTCAGGGGCAGTGACTGCTGGCTCTGGGCAGGCAGGCATGGAGCTGGCACAGGCACTATGGCCAGAGTCTACCCCTTTAAGGGGGGAGGGAGAGGAGTGTTCTTGGTTGAGGCTGGAGTGGCACCCTGGGGAGGCTGGAGGCCCCCTATTTCGAAATAAGTGTCTACACAGCAGTTATTTTGAAATAGCTATTTCGAATTTGGCATTATTCCTCATGGAATGAGGTTTACCAAATTTGAAATAAGTGCTCCTCTGTTTTGAATTAATTTCAAAATAGCAGTTTGGCTGTGTAGATGCTAGTAAAGTTATTTCAAAATAAGGGCTGTTATTTCAAAATAACTTTGCTGTGCAGGCATACTCAAAGATCCTATTTAGGAAAGAAAAAAAGGCTTTAAATATGTTTTCCTTTGTCATGTAATTCTGGCCTTAATGGGCAGCTGAGTGGATCAATTCATAGTTAGATCAAGTAACTTACCACATCATACTATCGGTTGCAAGGCACCCTCCTTATTGTTTCAGTATACCAGGCAAGCAGGAATTTCATGGTTCTTTGCAACTCTACAGTGATTCCACAAAAGGGCTTTATCAAATAAATAGTAAGCTTTCCTGTTGCTATTTTTGCAAATTCTGGGTGTGAGTTACCTTATACAGCCACGTATGTTTAATATCATTAATTGTGATTATCAAGTTCATTATTGTTGGCAAGAGAGAAAAGATATCCATCCACTCCAAAAAACACACCCAAAAAACCACCACAAAATGTTTAAAATTTGGCATAATACTGCCCACCAACAATTTCATTACTTTTGCTTTGCAAAGCCAGTATTTCTGTTTAACATGGTGAGGGAAAGGAAAGGGGAGGGAAATGTCTTTGTTAAGTTGCGGAGGGTATATGCTGAAATGCCTTTTG
The DNA here is from genome assembly GCF_052426305.1 of Pelodiscus sinensis. Classification (NCBI taxonomy): domain Eukaryota; kingdom Metazoa; phylum Chordata; order Testudines; family Trionychidae; genus Pelodiscus; species Pelodiscus sinensis. The sequence goes on from NC_143052.1 coordinate 211,163,927, forward strand.
TCCACAGAGGTCAGACAAACAACTGGACTGTTGGGCCTATTTGATGAATACCTAAAATGGTATGGTATTTTATTCTGTAACTTTTGTTCACCTGAAAGGAGAGTCGTCTTCTCCTCCTCCTCTAGAGTCCCAGGCTATAAAGAAACTGAAAAAGGACTGCAAAACAACTCCCTTCAATCACCAGGGATTTATTTGTATTGCAGTATTACAAAAGCAGTACGAAGAAGTTTAGGAGAATGCTACAAATGGTAATGGAGTTTGATTAGGCTGGCATAGTGCTTTTGAAATGCTGCAGTACCTGTTCTGGGTTGATCCTTGCACTGTAACTGCTGACCTGGAATTCATATGCAAATTTGACACCCTGAAACAAGGCTTAAATAGCCACATGGGCTGTGTCTAGACTGGCAAGTTTTTCCACAAAATCAGCTGATTTTGCGGAAAAACTTGCCAGCTGTCTACACTGGCCGCTTGAATTTCCAGAAAAGCACTGACGATCTCATGTAAAATCATCAGTGCTTTTCCAGAAATACTATGCTGCTCCCGTTCGGGCAAAAGTCTTTTTCCGAAAAACTTTTGCGCAAAAGGGCCAGTGTAGACAGCATACTACTGTTTTCCGCAAAAAAGCCCCGATCGCGAAAATGGCTCTTGGGAGGTGTCCATGCTGTGTTTCGGGGCACTGGTGGGGTTGCTGCCAAGAATCCCATGAAGCTCATTGTAGAGCAGCATGTCTGTGGTGTGGAACCAGAACGACTGTTTGCCTCTCTTGTCTTCTAGTATACCCACTGAAGTTCTTTGCTTTTCATGTGATACTGCTGAGTGTTCCAGGTGTAACCCTTCTCCCCCCATGTCCCTCACAATATTTCCTTGAATGTCTACATTTCACTGGCTGGCTTGGAGCTGTGCCTGAACAGGCTCTTCTCCCCACAGACCAATAAGCTTCATCATCTCCTGTGTACTCCAGTCTGGAGCATACTTGGAGCAGTGGGTCACCATGATCAGCTGTACTGGGGAGCTCTCCACAGTGATCAAACAGGAAATGGGAATTCAAAAGTCTCTGAGGATTTAACAGGGGATGGTATGTTTCCCGTGCTGTTGTGCAATGGAGCTGAAAACTATCATCAGAGCAGAGCATTGTGGGATGCCTTCTGGAGGCCAAGTCAGTTGACCTAAACAACGCTGTATCTACACTGCCTTTCTATTGACCCATTGAAATTGAATTAAGTGCTACAGCTTTGCAGAGTATCGAAGTCAACATTATAAGTGACTTAGGGCAGTGGAAAGGACCTGATAGCATAGACACATACACTATTAGGTTGACATAAGGTGGCTTCTGCCAACTTAAATTTGTAATTTAGACCAGGTCTGGTAATGAATTAAGTTTCTCATGTCCCCTGGAGTTTTGGTTAAAAGGATATCCGTGCCTGACAACTATTCAGATTTCTTCTTTAATGGGAGATTCATTGTTTGCAGATGCATTTCTCTTTATATCCCAACAAGGGAGTCTTCATGCAGATTAAAAAGGGACTGATTTCAAAATTTCTGTGTCCTCTAAAAAATTGCAAAAAGAAAATCACTAATTTCCGAAGGATGGTTTCTGTGCTACTAGAAAATGTAGAAACACCTCTTCTCTTTACACTATACTATACAGCCAGCTAACAGGAAACTTTAGGGGAACTTCTTGATATATATGATGCCATTGATATTTATTAACAGAACAGGAACTTATTGTTATTGAACACTGGCAAAATTGTTTTTAGAGAGGCTAATTGTGCTCTGCTCCTTGGAGCACTGTTTGACTCTGGAATTTCCTTGGGTTAATGTATGAAGCAACTGTATTCTGAAGTATGCTTTTTTCAAGTGATTATAATTTAAGGTTCAGTTAGAGGAAAAACTCTACATCGTGGCAAATGAATGTATGTGTCAAAGGCTGTTCGGTGTGTACTAAAATCCTTGTATATATTTCATCTGTCTATTGTACGACAGCAGTGGCATTGAATGTTGATGATTTAACCCATGCCTCCTAGGTGTGGTGCTGTGTCCCACTCTAATGACACCTGGACAGTCTAAAGTTTGATGAGACTGCTACCGCCTTGGCTAAAAGCCACGTGGTATTTTATCACATGCTGTAGAGGCTTGTACACATATGTCGGATTCAATCCTTCTTGATGACAAGTGGGATACGAATATCAGAACATAAGAACGGCCATGCTGGCTCAGACCAAAGGTCCATCTAGCCCAGGATCCTGTCTTCTGGCAGTAGCCAATACCAAATGCCCCCGAGAAAGTGAACAGAACAGGTAATGATCAAGTGATCCCTCTCCTGTCATCCATTTCTAGCCCCTGACAAACAGAGGCTAGGGACACCATTCCTGCCCATTCTAGCTAATAATGATTTATGGACCTAACCTCCATGAATTTATCAAGTTCGTTTTTGAACTCTGTTAAAGTCCTGGTCTTCACAACATCCTCTGGCAAGGAATTCCACAGGTTGACTGTGTGCTGCACGAAGAAAAACTTTTTGTTTGTTTTAAACCTGCTACCTATTAATTTCATTTTTGTGACCCCCCTAGTTCTGATGGGAACAAGTAAATGACTTTTCCTTAGTCACTTTCTCTGTACCTCCAGATCTTCATGATTTTATAGACTTTCATCATATCCCCACTTAGTCTCCTCCTTTCTAAGCTGAAAAGTTCTAGTATTTTTAATCTCTCTTCATACGGCACCTGTTCCAAACCCCTAATCATTTTTGTTGTCCTTTTCTGAACCTTTTCCAATGCCAATATGTCTTTTTTCAGATGAGGCAACCACATCTGTACACAATATTCAAGATTTGGGCATATCATAGATTTATATAGAGACAATAAGATATAAATAAGGGGGGGATATGATAAAAGGCTTATGTGTAGCGCTGGGAAGGAGCTGGTGGTCGTGGTACATGTAGGTACCAATGACATAGGAAAGGGTAGGAGAGACGTCCTGGATGCCAAATTTAGGTTGCTAGGAAAGAGACTGAAATCCAGGACCTCTATGGTGGCATTCTCGGAAATGCTTCCAGTTCCACGCGCAGGGCCAGGTAGGCAGGCAGAGCTTCAGAGTCTCAATGCGTGGATGAGATGATGGTGTAGGGAGCAGGGGTTTAGATTTATTAGGAACTGGGGACATTTTTGGGAGAGGAGGAGCCTATACAGGAAGGATGGGCTCCACCTAAACCAGGGTGGAACCAGACTGCTGGCACTCAACATTAAAAAGGCCGTAAAGCAGTTTTTAAACTAGGAGATGGGGGAAAGCCGATTGGTGCGGAGAAGCATGTAAATCGGACAGAGACTTCTCTTAGAGGAGAATCCATTGATAGAGATTCTCTAGGCTGTAGTCAGAAAGAGAGGAGGGGACAGGACAAACAAGGGGGCAGAGCAGACAAACAACTGCATACAAAGGAATGTAATACATCAGGAAAGGGCAGACAAATAAACAGTGGGAAATTTTTAAAGTGCTTCTACACAAATGCTAGAAGTTTGACTAATAAGATGGGTGAACTAGAGTACTTTGTATTAAAGAAGGAGATTGACATAGTAGGCATCACAGAAACCTGGTAGAATAAGGAAAATCTGTGGGACACAATCATACCGGGATATAAAATATATCGGGAGGATAAAACAGGCCATGTGGGTGGCAGAGTGATGCTATATGTGAAAGATAATGTAGAATCAAATGAAATAAAAATCTTAAATGAATCAACAAGTGAAATAGAATTGCTATGGATAGTAATTCCATGCTCCAATAATAAGAATATAGCATTAGGGATATATTATTGACCACCTGACGAGGACGGTGACAGTGACATTGAAATGCTAAGGGAGATTAGAGAGGCTATCAAAATAAAAAACTCCATAATAATGGGGGATTTCAATGATCTCCATATTGACTGGGTACATGTCACCTCAGGAAGAGATGCAGAAATAAAATTTCTCAATGGCTTAAATGACTGCTTCTTGGAGCATCTGGTACAGGAACCCACAACAGGAGAGGCAATTCTTGATTTAGTCCTGAGAGGAGCGCAGGTTCAGGTCCAGGAGGTAACAATTACAGGACTGCTTGGGAATAGTGACCATAGTATAACAACATTTAACATTCCTGTGGTGGGAAGAACACCTCAGCAGTCCAGCACTCTGGCATTTAATTTCAAAAAGGGAAATTACACAAAAATGAGGAGGTTAGTTAAACAGAAATTAAAAGGTACAGTGACAAGAGCCAAATCCCTGCAAGCTGCATGGAAACTTTTTAAAGACACTATAATAGAGGCCCAACTTAAATGTATACCCCAAATTAAAAAACATAAGAGACCTAAAAAAGAGTCACTGTGGCTAAATCACCATGTAAAAGAAGCAGTGAGGGACAAAAAGGCATCTTTCAAGAAATGGAAGTCCAATCCCAGTGAGATAAATAGAAAGGAACATAAACACTGTCAAATTAAGTGTAAAACTGTAATAAGAAAAGCAAAAAAAGATTTTGAGGAACAGCTAGCCAAAAACTCAAAAAACAATAGCAAAATGTTTTTAAGTACATTAGAAACAGTAAAAAACCAGTGGGTCCCCTAGACAATCGAGATACAAAAGGAACCATCAAGGACGATAAAGCCATTGCAGAGAAGCTGAATGATTTCATTGCATCAGTGTTCACAGCTGAGGATGTTGAGGAGATTCCCAAATCTGCACTGTCCTTTGTGGGAGATGAATCTGAGGAATTGTCCTGGATTAAAGTGTCATTAGAGGAGGTTTTGCAACAAATAGAAAAACTTAACATGAATAAATCACCGGGACCGGATGGCATTCACCCAAGGGTTCTAAAAGAACTCAAATGGGAAATTGCAGAACTGTTAACTATGGTTTGTAATCTATCCCTTAAATTGGCTTCCGTACCTACTGACTGAAGATAGCTAACGTGACACCAATATTTAAAAAGGGCTCTAGAGGTGATCCCAGCAATTACAGACCGGTAAGTCTAATGTCGGTACCGGGCAAATTAGTTGAAACAATACTTAATAATAAAATTGTTAGGCATATACAAGAACATAATTTGTAGGGCAAATGTCAACATGGTTTCTGTAAAGGGAAATCATGTCTTACTAATCTATTAAAGTTCTTTGAAGGGGTTAACAAACATGTGGACATTGGGGATCCAGTAGATATAGTTTACTTAGATTTCCAGAAAACCTTTGTCAAGGTCCTTCCTCGAAGGCTCTTACGTAAATTAAGTTGTCATGGCTAAGAGGGAAGATCCTTTCATGGACGAGAACTGGTTAAAAGACAGGAAACAAAGGGTAGGAATAAATGGTAAATTTTCAGAACGGAGAGGGGTAACTAGTGGTGTCCCCCAAGGGTCAGTCCTAGGACCAATCCTATTCAACTTATTCATAAATGATCTAGAGAAAGGGGCAAGCAGTGAGGTAGTAAAGTTTGCAGATGATACTAAACTATTTAAGATAGTCAAGACAAAAGCAGACTGTGAAGAACTTCAAAACGATCTCACAAAACTGAGTGATTTGGCAGCAAAATGGCATATGAAGTTTAATGTGGATAAATGTAAAGTAATGCACGTTGGAAAAAATAACCCCAACTATACATATAATATGATTAGGGCTAATTTGGCTACGACAAATCAGGAAAGAGATCTTGGAGTTATCATGGATAGTTCTCTGAAAACGTCCACACAGTGTGCTGCGGCGGTCAAAAAGGCAAATAGAATGTCAGGAATTAAGAAGGGATAGAAAATAAGATCCAGAATATCTTACTGCCCCTGTATAAAACTATGGTACTCCCACATCTTGAGTACTGTGAACAGATGTGGTCTCCTCACCTCAGAAAAGATTTTGGCCTTAGAAAGGGTTCAGAAAAGGGCAACTAAAATGATCAGGGGTTTGGAACAGGTCCCATATGAGGAGAGGCTAAAGCGACTGGGACTTTTCAGTTTGGAAAAGAGGAGACTGAGGGGGATGTGATAGAGGTATATAAAATCATGAGTGGTGTGGAGAGGGTGAATAAAGAAAAGTTATTCATTAGTTCCCATAATATAAGGACTAGAGGACACCAAATGAAATTAATGGGTAGCAGGTTTAAAACTAATAAGCGAAAGTTCTTCTTCACACAACATGTAGTCAAACTGTGGAACTCCTTGCCAGAGGAGGCTGTGAAGGCTAGAACTATAAACAGAGTTTAAAGAGAAGCTAGATAAATTCATGGAGGTTAGGTCCATAAAAGGCTATTAGCCAGGGGGTAGGAATGTTGTCCCTGGCCTCTGTTTGTCAGAGGCTGGAGATGGATGGCAGGAGACAAATTGCTTGATCATGGTCTTCACCCCCTACGGGGCACCTGGCGCTGGCCACTGTTGGCAGACAGGCTACTGGGCTAGATGGACCCTTGATCTGACCCAGTACAGCCATTCTTATGTTCTTATGTTCTGTCTTGTTCTATATCTGTTTTTTAATTATTCCTAACATTCTGTTTGCTTTTTTTGACTGCTGCTGCACATTAAGTGGATGTTTTCATAGAATTTTCCACAAGATCTCTCTGTGTAGTTATAGCTAACTCAGTCCCCATAATTCTGTATGTATAGTTGGAATTATTTTTTCCAATGTGCATTACTTTACATTTATCAACATTAAAATTCATTTGCCATTTTGTTGCCCCATCACCTAGTTGTATGAGATCCTTTTGAAGCTCTCCACAGTCTGCTTTGGCCTTAAGTGTCTTGAGCAGTTTAGTATCATCAGCAAATTTTGCCACCTCAGTGTTTACCCCTGTCTAACTTTCCTTAAGAGCCTTTGGTGAATGACCTTGTCAAAGGCTTTCTAGAAATCTAAGTACACTATATCCACTGGATCTCCCATGTCCACATGCTTGTTGATCCCTGTGAGGGCCCCTCCTGCCTACCCTCTTAAGTCCAAGGCCCTCCGGCCTGAGTCCGAAGCACAGTTCACATCCGTCCCTTTTGGCAAGGCTGAGGCCCTCCGGCCTGAGTCCACAACACAGTTTAGATCCGTCCCTTTTGGCAAGGCTGAGGCCCTCCGGCCTGAGTCCACAACACAGTTTAGGGTTGTAGCAGGGATGCATCCCAGGTAGGGGGACCCGGGCCCACCCTACTCCACTGTCCCAGCCCAGGGCCCTGTGAGCGATCGGGTAGTGGGTCACTCCCTCGGCGGGGCAATCCAGCTGAAACGCACCGAGGTTCTCGGGGCGGGAGAGGAGGCTCCTGCTCCTGACCTAGGCCACTTCCTACCTGGTTCCTCGGGGTTCCTTCCCCTGTACTCGCCCTGCTTGCTGCAGCCTCCGGGCTGGCATCTCCTCGGCGGGCAGTCCCTGGGTCACACCAGCTCGCCTCCATGTCCCCTCCGGCATCTCCTGGAGTCTCCGGTGCCAGCTGTGTGGGAACCCCCTTCACAGGTCCTTCTCCTCCAGCTGTCTCCCCAGACTGAGTCCTTCCCCAGGCTTTTATAGTGGAGCTATAACCCGGGCTTGCTCAGTAGGGCTGTGGGGGAGGGGCCTTTGCAGCCAGGTAACCCTGCAGATTCAGTGCGGGGCTGCCTTGCCCTGTCACACACCCTCCCTCTTAAGAGGGTCGGTGACAGGGTTTCGGCCGACCCCTCTTCACTTGTCCTTGAAAAAAAGTCTGCGTTAGTATAGGCTTTTCCCGGCTGATGCACTACCTGAAAAGCAAACAGTTGTAATGACAAGTGCCAGCGCATGATCCGCGCGCTTGAATCTTTCATGGCGTGGAGCAATCTCAGGGGGGCATGGTCAGCTCCCAAAGTGAACTGGCTCCCCAGCAGATAATATCTTAGGGACTCTATGGCCCATTTCACCGCGAGGGCCTCCTGCTCTATCATAGAGTATCTAGTCTCTCGCAGGAACAGCTTGCGGCTAAGGTACAAGATGGGGCGCTCCTCACCCTCTATCACCTGGGATAATACTGCTCCTAGTCATACTCGGGAGGCATCTGTCTGCAAAATGAACGGTTTGTCAAAATCTGGCTGAACGAGCACCGGCCCCTGAGCTAGCTGCTTCTTCAAGGCCTGGAAGGCAGCTTTGCACACCGAGATCCACTCTATGCGGCGCTCTAGGGGATTCTTAGTGAGGTCTGTAAGGGGTGCTGCAATGGTCGCAAAGTTGGATATAAAGTGGCGGTAGTATTCTGCCAGCCCCAGAAACTGCCGTACTTGCCTCTTTGTGGTAGGCATAGGGCTTTCCTGTAGAGCCTGGACTTTATCTATCAAGGGTCGGAGCTGCCCCTTCCCCACTGTATAGCCTAGATAGCTCACCTCAGGATATCCCCAGTGGCACTTGGCCAGGTTGGCCGTGAGACCAGCCTCCACTAACACCTGCAGCACCTGGGTCAGATGTCATAGATGTTCTGTCCAGCTCCAGCTGTATACCACAATATCATCGATATATGCTGCTGCGTAGTCATTATGTGGACTTAGTGCTTTATTCATGAGCCTCTGGAAAGTGGCTGCCGCCCCGTGAAGGCCGAAAGGTATTGTTGTAAATTGGAAGTGTCCAAAAGGGGTTGGGAAGGCTATTTTCTTGTGAGATGCTGGTGTCAGGGGAATTTGCCAGTAGCCCTTACTTAAATCAAGAGTGGATATGACTCTGGCGTGACCCAACCGCTCCAACAGCTCGTCCACCAGTGGCATCAGGTAGGCATCGAAATGGGAGATGGTGTTTACCTTTCTGAAGTCCACACAAAACTGGACCTACCCATCCGCTTTTGGCACCAGGACTATGGGGCTCCTCCAGTCACTTTGGGACTCTTCTACCATGCCCAGAGCTAGCATTTGGTCCAATTCCCTTTGCACCGTGTCCCGCAACTTCCTGGGCAGCAGGCGATGATGGTTGTGCACCTTCTGCCCCGGGGAGTGGGGGAGGGGGGGGTGGCTTTGTGGTGGCTCGCTAGGCTCGTCTGGCCAGGTTTAGATGACAGGACCTGAGGAAAGCTGCTCAGCAACCGGCGGAGCTGTTCCCGCTGTCCTGTCTCAAGGTCAGGACTGATATCCAGCCGCGCAGACGTGGAGTCCTCTTCTGTGGATAGCCCCAACCCCGGTTCCATTGGGTACGGGGTGATCATCAGGGCCTCTCACTCTTTCCACCCCTTGAGCAGGTTTATATGATATTTCCTCACTTCCTTCCTCTGCCCTGGCAGCCGTACTGCATAGTCCACCAGACCCACCCATCTCACCACCTCAAAAGGGCCTTGCCATTTTGCTAGCAGCTTGGATTCTGAGGAAGGGAGCAACAGTAGTACCCGGTCTCCTGGCTGGAAGGTCCGAGTCCTGGATCCCCGGTTGTAATGAGTGGCCTGGAACTTCTGGGCCTGGCGTAGATTCTCTTGGGCCAAACACCCTAGTTCCCAGAGCCAATCCCGCAAGTGCAGGATGTAGAGTACAGAGCCTCAGGCTGGGGTCTTTTGTTCTTCCCAGGTCTCTTGGACAAGGTCTAGAATCCCTCTGGGTTGTTGTCCATACAGGAACTCGAAGGTCGAGAACCCTGTAGATGCTTGAGGCACCTCTCTCACCGCAAACATCAGTGCTGGGAGCATCTTTTTCCAGTGAAGGGCATCTTCCTCCACAAATTTATGCAGCATTGTCTTAAAGGTGCGGTTGAAGTGCTCTACCAACCTGTCCATCTGCGGGCAGTAGACCGAGGTCCGGAGCGCACGGATGTTCAGTAACCGACACAGCTCCACTATGAGTCATGATATCAAGTTTGTCCCCTGGTCTGTGAGATCTCCCAGGGCAGACCCACCCAGGAGAATATTTCTAGCAACTCTCCTGCAATGACACGGGCGGTAGTTGTCTGCAACGGGACGGCCTCTGGGTACAGCGTAGCATAGTCCACTACGACTAGGATATATTTATGCCCCATCTGGCTCCTTTCCAGTGGGCCCACCAAGTCCTGGTCAGTGCGCTTGAAGTGTGTTCCCACTATGGGTAGAGGCACCAAAGGTGCCCGGGGAATGCTGACGGGGTTAGCCTTCTGGCACTCAGCACAATGTACAGTACTCTCACACTTCATGGTGGATTCCTGGCCAGAAGAACTGTTGCGCCACTCGCTGCAGGTTCTTCTCTCGGCCCATATGACCTGCCCAGGGGGTTGCATGGGCCAACTGTAACAGGCGCTGGCGGAAACAATGTGGGACTAACAGCTGGTGCATCTCATCCTGGGTCTGGGGGTCCTGTACTAGGCGGTAGAGAAGGTCCTGCTGTACCTCAAAGTGGTGCCCTTGGGACTGACCTGGAGCCTGCTCCTTCCCTTCTGGATGAGTAACCGCTTGCTCCCAGGCCCAGCTAAGTGTGGGGTCGTTCCATTATTCTTCTAGGAAGTCCCCATCTAGCTCTAGGTCAATAAGCGGGGGACCAGTAGGGGTGCTGCCCATGCTTGCCGCTGGTCCTTCGGGCGTAGAGTCCTGTGAGGCTCCTTCCCCCGCCACTAACTCGAAGGGCTGGCTTAGCTGGGACCGATGAGCTTGCCATGCTAGGACAATATTTTCCATTAGACTACTCCCTTCTTGTAATAGTTCATTAAATCCCAGCCAGTCCCGCCCCAGGATCACCGGGTAGGGTGACTTCAGAGCCACCACCACTAGCTTGCGTGCCCCACGCTGCCCATCTTCCAACCTCACCCAGGCTGTGGCATACGACCGTACATCTCCATGAATACACATCATTTGTACTGGGGATTCCAGCTGGTCCATCCCTACGGCCACCCCCATCCGGACAATGGTTTGGCTACAGCCTGAGTCCACCAGGCGGTGGTAGGGGTTCTGTTCACCCACACGGGCACTATAATCTTGGCCTCGTCCCACCTCCACACCCTCTGGCCGGCCATCAACACCTCCTCATAGTTACAGTTCTGGGGGCGCTTCCTCTTTCTAAACCGCCCCACCTCTTATCTCTCCCTTTGCTTGCTCTCTCTCTCTCTCTCTCTTTTTTTTTTTTTGCTGAGTGGGTCTCCTTACTTTCCCCTTGTTGCAGAGGAAGAAAATAACCACATTCTTCACCACATGTGGCAGGCCCCTCCCACCTACCCTCTTAAGTCCAAGGCCCTCCAGCCTGAGTCCAAAGCACAGTTTAGGGTTGTAGCAAGGACACACCCTAGGTAGGGGGACGCAGGCCTACCCTACTCCACCAGGTCCCTCGGCGGGGCAATCCAGCTGAAATGCACGAGGTTCTCTGGGCGGGAGAGCAGGCTCCCGCTCCTGCCCTGGGCCACTTCCTACCTGGTTCCCTGGGGTTCCTTCCTTTCTGCAGCCTCTGGGTCAGCGTCCCCTCGGCAGGCAGTCTCTGGGTCGCACCAGCTCGCCTCCATGTCCCCCCTGGCCTCTCCTGGAGTCTCCGGCGCCAGCTGTGCAGGAGCCCCCTTCACAGGTCCTTCTCCTCCGGCTGTCTCCACAGACTGAGTCCTTCCCCAGGCTTTTATAGTGGAGCTACAGCCCGGGCATGCTCAGTAGGGCTGCAGGGGAGGGGCCTCTGCAGCCAGGAAACCCTGGCTGGTCCCTGCAAGTTCAGGGTGGGACTGCCTCGCCCCGTCACAATCCCCCTCAAAGAACTCTCATAAGGCATGATTTCCATTTACAGAAACCATGATGACTTTTCCCCAACAAATTATGTTCATCTATGTGTCCAATAATTCTATTCTTAACTATAGTTTCAACTAATTTGCTTGGTACTGATATTAGACTTACTGGCATGTAATTGCCAGGATTAACTCTAGCTATCTTTCACTCATTAGATACAGAAGCTGATTTAAAGGTTAGGTTACAAACCACAGTTAATACTTCTTCAATTTTACATTTGAATTTTTTCAGAATTCTTGGGCAAATGCCACCTGGTCTCAGTGACTTGTTACTGTTAAGTTTATCAATTTGCTCCAAAACCTCCTCTAACGACACCTCAATCTGGGACAATTCCTTAGATTTGTTACCTGAAAAGAATGGCTCAGGTTTGGGAATCTCCCTAAGATCCTTAGCCATGAAGACTGAAGCAAAGAATTCATTTAGTTTCTGTGCAATAATCTTCTCGTCTTCGAGAGCTCCTTTAGCATCTCGATCATTCAGTGGCTCCACTGGTTATTTAGCAGCCTTCTTTATTCTGATGTACTTAAAAACATATTGGGGTGTATGGGGTGTTCAGGGAGAGGTAGCACCTCTGATGTACGGGCATGTCGTGTCCTTTTAGGGCAGCTCGTCCACCTTTGGTCCCCACTTGTCACTCAACTCTCACCTGTGGCTCCTAGTAGCTGTAGCATGTGCAGCGGCCACACCCCGGGCAACAGCTTCGACAGGCTGGCTAAACCAGGTTGAGAGTAGCCGTCGGGTCATCGACCTTCGGTGAGATAGGGACTTGTCTATCCCGAGCATGTGAAGACAGACTCCGGCGGATCGAGCGGATGAGACCTACTAGAATAGGACCAACGGTCATGAAGGTGGTTTCTGCAAGCGATGTGGTACGCTAAGAGCACGGCAAGACATGAAAGATGCCCTGGTCAACCACTGCGCCCAGCCCATCTCCAACCGTCTCGACTTTAGTCCTGCCATTGGAGTAAGATGGAATCTGGGAAGAGAGAGTGAGGCTGACTATGCGCACCTCTCCCTCACTTTAATCCAATTCACGCGCAAGTCTTGACATCTTGACATCTCCTAAGTCCTGTGGCGACGGGCGAGCGACGAAGCAGCAGGTGTGGATACACTGGGAGCTGTAGCCACGGACCTGCACACAGGCGGCTCAGGTCTAATGGTCGTCTTCTTGCTGGTGGAAGCAACAGCTGGATTCGGCGTCTACCTGAGTGACTGAGCAGCCCTCTTTAGGATTGCACTGCTCACCTCCGTAGTAAGAGGAAGGGGCTAGAAAAGGTGCCCTAAACATTGTTTGCTTCACAGAACCCTGGCCAGCTTACCGCGGCTGGAGGGGATCCCATCTCATGCGGTCGAACAATAAAATTTCGAACAAAATGCAAGATGACACCACTCACTATTGGCACATGGAACGTACGCACGCTTCAGGACAACCCTTCAGCAGACCGCCCAGAAAGAAGAACAGCCCTGGTCGCCAGAGAGCTCACAAGATTTAACATCGATATTGCGGCACTGTGTGAAACTCGTCTAGCAAATGAAGGTCAGCTCATGGAAACAGGAGGTGGTTACACATTCTTCTGGCGTGGACGCAGCAGTGACGAACGTCGTGAATCTGGAGTTGGCTTTGCAGTTAAGAATCATCTTGTCCGCAAACTTGCCAGTCTTCCCAAGGGCGTGAATGACCGACTCATGACACTGCATCTTCCACTACCGAGAGGAAAGCAAGCCACACTGATCAGCGCTTACGCGCCCACAATGACGAATCCGGATGAAGTAAAGGACAAGTTTTATGAAGATCTCGATGCCCTACTCTCATCCGTGAAGCGCACTGACAGGCTGATTCTACTTGGCGATTTCAACGCGAGAGTAGGATCTGATCACACTGCCTGGGATGGCGTCATTGGAAAAAATGGAATCGGTAAATGTAACAGCAATGGCCTACTATTACTGAAGACATGTGCGGCTCATGATTTGATCATCACCAATACCATCTTCCGCCTGCCCACTCGCAAAAAGACGTCCTGGATGCACCCACGCTCTAAGCACTGGCATCTCATTGATTATGTCATTGTGCGGAGGAAAGACAGACAGGATGTAAGGGTGACCAAGGCCATGCCGAGTGCTGACTGTTGGACTGACCACAGACTTATCATCTCCAAATTAAGCTTTCGCATCAAGCCAAAGAGACGTCCGCAGGGAAACAAAGCTGTGATGAAAAAGATCAATGTCAGTAGACTGAGGAACCCCAACACAGCAACTTTACTAGCAGAAGATCTTGGCAACCAACTTTTAGAGCTGCAATTAGAAGAAAATGCTGAGAAGGACTGGGAACGCTTCCGGGATATTGTGCACTCTTCTGCACTAAAGGTTCTTGGACCCTCACACAGGAAACAGCAGGACTGGTTTGATGAAAACGATGAAGAGATCAAGGCCATACTTGCTGAAAAGCATCGCCTTCACCGTGCTCACCAGAATGACCCATCGTCATCAGCTAAGAAAAATGCCTTCAACAACATTCGCAGGATTGTACAGAACAAGCTTTGTAAGATGCAGGACTCCTGGTTGAGTGCCAAAGCAGATGAAATCCAGGAGTTTTCTGATAGAAACGATGCCAAACGGTTCTACGAAGCCCTTAGATCCTTGTATGGACCTCAGCCCTCAGGGAGTTCCCCTCTACTGGACTCAGATGGTGCAACTCTCATTACTGAGAAGGCTCTGATTTTACAGCGTTGGGCTGAGCACTTCCAATCCGTACTGAACCGCCCATCTTCCATCAATAACGAGGCGATTGATAGAATGCCCCAGGCGGATATCAACCACAGCCTGGATGTCTCACCATCAGAGACTGAAACCTTACAGGCCATCAGCCAGCTGTCCAGTGGCAAGGCCCCAGGATCTGATGCGATTCCAGCGGAAGTCTATAAGGGTGGTGGTGCAGTGCTTGTCAACAAACTCACTCAGCTGTTCCAGTCCTTCTGGAATCAAGGATCTATTCCTCAGGAACTGAAAGACGCGTCTATCGTACACCTCTACAAGAGGAAAGGAAATCGACAAGTTTGCGATAATCATAGAGGAATATCACTGCTTTCCATCGCAGGTAAGATCCTTGCACGAGTGTTGCTGAATCGTCTGATTAACCACCTGGAACAGGGTTTATTACCCGAGACACAGTGCGGCTTCCGCAAAGAGCGTGGCACGGTGGATATGATCTTCGCAGCCCGACAGCTTCAAGAGAAGTGTCAAGAGCAGAATCGTGAACTGTACACCACCTTCGTGGATCTCACCAAGGCTTTTGACACTGTCAGTCGCGAAGGTCTGTGGCGCATCATGTCGAAGTTTGGGTGCCCTGACAGATTCATCTTGATGGTACGTCAGTTCCACGACGGCATGACGGCTCGTGTTTTGGATGATGGAGAAGCTTCAGAGGCCTTTCCCGTCACAAACGGCGTCAAGCAAGGGTGTGTGCTGGCACCGACCCTGTTCAGCATAATGTTTTCAGCCATGCTGTCAGACGCCTTTCAGAACAGTTCCTTGGGAATCAGACTGAGATACAGGACCGATGGGAAATTGTTTAACCTGCGAAGACTCCAGGCTGTCACCAAGATAAAAGAGACTGTGTTACGAGATCTCCTTTTTGCTGATGACTGCGCCCTGAATGCTGGATCAGAGCAGGAAATGCAAGCCAGCATGGACAAATTTGCAGCAGCATGCGACAACTTCGGCCTTCTCATCAACACAAAGAAAACCGAAGTGATGCACCAGCCAGCTCCAAAAGCTCAGCATCAAGTGCCCACCATCACAGTGAAGGGACAAAAGCTGCAAGCAGTGGACCAATTTACATATCTTGGCAGCACCCTCTCCCGCTCAGTGACAATTGACATCGAGGTCAACTGCAGAGTCGCCAAGGCAAGCTCTGCGTTCGGCAGACTGTTGACCAAAGTGTGGGACCGCCGTGGAATAAGCCTTGCTACAAAGCTTAAAGTCTATCGAGCAGTAGTGTTAACTACCCTGATGTACGCCAGTGAGACTTGGACTGTATACAGGAGGCACGCTAGGCAACTGAACCACTTCCACACGATTTGCCTCCGCAGACTTCTGAGGATCCGGTGGCAGGATAAGGTGCCAGACACAGAAATCCTTTCTAGAGCAGGTCTGCCGTCAGTTTACACCCTGCTGATGAAAGCTCAGACACGCTGGGCAGGCCATGTTGCAAGGATGCCAGATCATCGCATCCCTAAACAGCTCTTCTATGGTGAGCTGTTTCAAGGGAAGCGATCGCACGGGGGACAAAAGAAGCGATACAAAGATACGCTTAAAGCCTCTCTCAAGTCCCTGGATATTGACACCACCTCCTGGGAGACCCTGGCACAAGACCGATCAACATGGCACACGCTGATCTACCAAGGCTGTCAAACATCTGAAGCCAGAAGGACAACCATAGCACAAGAGAAGCGAGCACTCCGTAAAGCCAGAGTTGCAAAAGCTGCAACAGTGGTGCCCACACATGTCTGCCCGACCTGTGGTAGAACATTCCGTGCCCGTATCGGCCTTATCAGCCATTTGCGGACACACCATGAACAGTCCATAACCTGTTAGATGTCAAGGTCCTCTTCGAATACGATGGACGAACAACAACAGCATCTCGATCATTCAGTGGCTCCACTGGTTATTTAGCAGCCTTCTTTATTCTGATGTACTTAAAAACATATTGCTATTACATTTTGGAGCTGGAAGCATTTCAGAGAACACTACCATTGAAGAAACATTTCAGAGATCTGCAACCTTCGCACCAGGCAGGAAAGTCATCATACGGTTCTCCCGGTCATCTCAAACCAAGCTGTTTGTTTCTATTGATCGAATCCCCCACTACTAACACCTGTATTTTCCTAATGACTGGAGTTACCTCCCCTGGAGAGGTATTCTCAGTATGAGAGGATACCACAACATCATCTGGAAGGCGGGTCCCAACTATCAGTGAGATCTGTCAGTGTCATAGTAACACACAGAATGATGCATCCACCAACAGATGTTTTAAGGTTTAATTTAAGTGTTCAATCAACCTGCTTTTTTCAGGTACAAGATAGGTTATTACTTATAATTACTTTTATGGCCTGCTCAATTAGTTGTGTCATGTATATTCATATGTACCCATCTCTAATCTTTAATGCCACAAGTGCAAACAAGTCACATAGGAATAACCTGGAATATGTCATATGCAGCTAAGAAAATGAAGCCATGACTCAGGTAGTGAGTATTGTTTCTGGGACATTCACTATAGTCAGAACTTGATGTTTCTGCTCAGCCTCTGTTTTTTTGCTTTATTAAACAACTCTGTCTTTGCCTAATAAAAGGCATCTTATCTACATTTATATCACAAATAGTGTCTTTGATTTGACTTGTGTCACGGAGACCTAGTTTATCTTAAACAAGCAGATGTTACTATTCTTCAGATGCCCTCCGATTTAATAAGTGAGTGTTACTGAAATGTATTTCCCTAAATTTTGACTCATCAGGCTGCTGTAACAGCCAATCACCCAGGAGCCACTGTAGTTTCCTTTCTGTCTTCTCTCAGCTGTCCGCTCATATAGTCTTATTATTTTCACTGTTTCACTTGATAAAACATAAGGCAGATGTCTATAGAGGGATGTTGGGAGGATCAATGCACTAAAGATTGCAAAGTATAGGTTGAAACTCTCTAAACCAGGACTCCCAGAAGCACCATGGATGTTGCCAGACAAGGGAATCCCAGTGGAGGCTAGAGGCAGGAGCCCTGTGGGAGTCTGGCTGAGCTGGTAGCAGAGTGCCCAGACCGCAGGCTGCTACAGCAGGTCTGGTGGGGCCGTGGTCAGCTAGGGTGGGGTTGGCAGGTTAAGAGCCCAACATGGCAGAGGGCTGCTGGCAGGGCAATGGGACAGTGGTGGTGGGGAACCAGAGGAGAGGCTGCAGCTGTCATGAGAGCTGGGCTGGGGGGCCAGAAATGATGTCCGCAGGTCTGATAAAATCCCTTATTAGGGACCAGAGGGGTCCAACCAGTACTCAGATACCACAATAACGGGGGCCATATACGCATCATAGATAAATTCAAATCTCAGCACAGCAATCAATTGTGTGAATAGTGTAGAAATATGATTTATACAAAAGTATTTTGTCTTATTTAGCAAAGTCACAGTGTTTGTACCTGTATACAATGTAGAGCTGCATACTATGGTGAGTAGGTAAGCAACACAACCTCACATACTGTTTTAGCCAAGTATGTGATCCACATAGTGTATCTCTTTCTTATTTAGAACATTTCCAAAATATGGGCTGCACCTTCCCAGGCTAGCCAGGGCTGACATGGTGAGACCTAACAGTTGTTCTCCCAAACCTCCAATTCTATTTCATAATGAAATGAACATTACTCATTAGCTGATACAGTTTTGAAGAAAGCCTGCAAAATGTGACCAAAGTATAACTGAGACAATCATGTTAATGCCTGTCCAAGTCTGAGGAGAGTGCAAAATAATTTCTCTGCGGAGTGAACTACCCCATTCATGTCAGTGCTAATTCAGAAGCCAAGAATGTTAATTTAAACATCATCATTAATAATCTCACTGCTCATAGAAACATGTAAGAAAGAGGAGGAACATCTATACTGGCTTTAAGTGTTGGAGTGTACTGAATGTTGGCTGGGGGGCGGGCATGGAAGGTGTATAAAAAAACATGGATTGACAGATCTTTAACCATACATAGCAGATTTAAAGGGTGCGTGCCTTGGTTTTAGTTTTCCAAAAAGGAAGCGTACGGGTCTGTGTACACTTAAAAAGCAGTGATGATAGTGCTCCAGTGAGGGCACTACCAACACTGACGGAGCATTCTCCTGTTGGTGTAGGTAGTCCATCCCTCCTAGAGGAGGAACCTCGATGGGGAAATTCTCCCATCCATCCTAGCTCTGTCTACACTGGGGGTTAGGTTCATTGCTCATGGATGTGGACTTTTCCCACGCCTGAACTCAGCTTTCAAACATTAGGGAACTGCTTGTTTACAAAACTGAAACTCATGGCACTGAAATATTTCCCTCCATGCAATCTCCCCAGTTAACCAGAGGGGCCTATTATCAGTATTCTATGTAGACTTTTTGTATGTAAAGGAACAATGGAAATGGGACTTTTGTAAAACAAAATATAAAATGTGCATTTTCACTTGAACTTTAGAGAATAATTTTGTGCTCATTACAGTAACTAAAGGACACTTGAGTTCAAATCTCAATTTTGTTTCAAATGGAACTGCGCTTGTATGAATACCTGGAGAGAATTTACCCCCAGCTACATGTGTTTTTAGATCAAAAGTTTTGTTGTTGCCTTTCTCTGATGAATCAGATGCTGAGCACTACTGTCATCAGGATATCAAATGAAAGGCTTGATTGGTCTCTATTATATAGGAGGTTAGACTTTGTGATCACAGTGACTTTTCTGGCCTTGGAATCTAGGAATTCTGCTCCTACTGAAGTTCATTTAAAAGAAGGTCTCCTTTGCATGGGCAGTGGGTACACTAAGCAGGGGAAGGCATGGCCTTCCCAAACCATGAGCCTGGTCCCACCTATACCCTGACTCCAGAACGTCTACTGTAGGCGGAGTGTTGCTGCCCCCGAGTGCCTGCCCTCCTTGAGCTCCAGGAGGCTGGGGTCACATGCTCCCTGGGGAGGCTGGAGCTGTGCACTCTCTGTGCTCCTGGTGCTACAGGGCCAGTGAGGCTCGAGCCGTGTACTGTCCCACCTCCCTGTGATGGGTGCAGGGCCTGGGCAGAAAGGGCGTGGCTGAAGGTGGAGTTGAGTTCTTGCCTCCCCCAGCCCTACCTTCACCCACTGCTTCTTTGGATTTCAATAGGAGCAGAAGCCTTGTCCTAAATAAGCTGTTGTGGTATGGGTACAGTGCGCCTTGTCTGTCTTTTTTTATGACAACATTGAAAAACTGCTAGACTCTGGTCCGATTGTGTGTGTGTGTGTCTCTTTCTTCTTAAGAGTGTGAATGCATTGTAAACGGAAACTTCTTTCCTTTAGGATTAATGTGCATAGACAGAGTCCTGGGGGGAGAAGCTGACCATTTTAGCCTGCCCAATGTCTCAAACAACTAACATATTCACATTTTGGGTTGCTAAATTCAGTCACATAAGAATCAAATTTATGTGCAACCTTCTTGTTAAAAGGCTCAGCATTTGTTGTCACTGAAATATGCAGCCCAGGGAGCCCACTGTATTTTTCAGGAGCACTTGCCAAAACTTTTGCTACTTTAATGTTATACAATCAACCTCTTGATTTAGTTCTCAAGTTTCACAGCTCTTTGCTTAGTCTCCAGGAAGCTTTAATACTTTTTTTAAACATAAATTAACCAGGAGGCAAGTTCAAACCATTTACTGCTGTTTTGTATATGGGCTAG
Organism: Pelodiscus sinensis; assembly: GCF_052426305.1. Taxonomy (NCBI): domain Eukaryota; kingdom Metazoa; phylum Chordata; order Testudines; family Trionychidae; genus Pelodiscus; species Pelodiscus sinensis. The sequence goes on from NC_143052.1 coordinate 211,183,963, forward strand.
CTTGGCCTGCCTCCCAGTTTATGAGCAACTGGAAAATTTCTTCCCTCATATTGCTCTGAAAACTCTCGTTTTTGTTTTAATTTATATGATGTGACACAGGAGCTTGTCATGACATTTTAAAAAGAGTTTCTTTTACCCAGCACATATAATTTATCTCAAATACTCTATTCACTATGAAGATACTGGTAGAAGGGAACGAAGCAAGTGGCTTTGCATATGTAAGCTGCATGATACTGCATGCTCATTTCTCAAACTGAAGTCTATGCCACAATATATTGGTTATATTACTGTAAATCCACTTTTCATTAGCTACTACCTATATATGAGAATAAATTAGGTATCTTGATTTTTCCAAAAGAGTATTCAGAATGGCATTTAAAATGTTATTTACATGAATAAAAACTCATTTTCCTTAATAATAATGCAGGAAAAAGTGAGGGGAAAGTAGAAATCATGACTACAGTCATGACATGTTTAATTATATAATCAGTCCACAAACACTTAGTAGGAAAATCACCTATTAAACTAGAGAAGGAATCTAGACTAAGGTGTCTACACTGCATCGTTATTCTGGAATAACGGCTATTATTCTGGAAAAACAATACTAGAGTCATCACAGCAATTGCGTTATTTTGAAAGAAAATCAAAATAACGAAGGGCTTTTTCCGATGTTGGTAAACTCATTCTGCAAGGAATAATGCCTCTTCCAAAAAAGCTCTTTTGGAAAAGGGTGTGTGTGGCTGCTCCACAGCTGCTATGTCAAAATAGCTCCTCACTAAGGCCATTCTAAGCTATTTTCTCCAGTGCCTCCTTGGGCTCTAAATCGAGACAGCGCATCCACATTAGGGGAGCCTGCCTCAGACTAATTTTGAGGCTTCTCTGGAGTGTGGTTGCTCTGTTTCGAAATAAACTATTCTGGAAGATATCTTCTGGAATAGCTTTTTCCAAAATAAGCTTGCAGTGTAGATATATCCTAAGATTGTGGTTATGACCATACTACAGTACTTCAAAGAAATACTAGCAAAAATGTGAGTGTTCACACCATCTGGAAATGGACAACGTAGGTTCTGCAGATGTGCATTCAAGTCCCTGGGTACTTACAGGTATTCCCCTAGCTTGTACTAAGATAGTATTTTGGTTTTGACAGGTTTCCTATCAGCTTATGTCAAATGGTTACTTCAGCAAATGCCAGGAGTTATGGGATATTGGGCATAAATTAATAGGATTGTGGTATCAGCCATTTTTAGCTATATCACAGTTACAATATTTGTGCATCTATATATATTTTTCTAGCCAGAATATATTGTTGCATTGTTAATTGTTATAATTAAGGTGACACCTGGGACAAATTAATATTTGATGCAGTAGTGAAGGTCTTAATATGAGATTTAATATGTCTTATTAAAATGAGTAAGCATTAACACATAATTAACACAGCTAAAATTAATACATTTTGTAACACAAGCAAAGCCTTAAATGCAACTTTTATCCAAGTGTGGGAAATCAATATATCAAAATCCTCATCATGGACAAAGCCCTTCACCTGCCTGTTGATTCTGTGTCATTTCTGTATGCCTTTACAGTGGAGGGGTGGGCAATAATTTTTACTTAGATTTCCAGAAAGCCTTTAACAAGGTCCCTCACCATAGGGTCTTAAGTAAGTTGTCATGGGATAAGGGGGAAGGTCCTTTCATAGATTGATAACTGGTTAAAATACAGGAAATAAAGAGTAGAAATAAATGGTAACTTTTCAGAGTGGAGAGAGGTAACTAGTGGTGTCCCCCAAGGGTCTGACCTGGGACCAATCCTAATCAATTTATTTATAAGTAATCTAGAGGAAGGGGTAAACAGTGAGGTGGCAAAATTTGCTGATGACACTGAAGTTCTCAAGCTAGTTAAGACCAAAGCAGACTGCAAAGAACTTCAAAAAGATCTCACCAAACTAAGTGATTGGGCAACAAAATTGCAAATGAAATTGAATGTTGATAAATGTAAAGTAATGCACATTGGAAAAAAATCCTAACTATACATACAATATGATGGGGACTAATTTGGCTACAACTACTCAAGAAAGAAATCTTGTAGTCATTGTGGATAGTTCTCTGAAAACATCCACTCAGTGTGCAGTAGAAAAATAAAAAAAGCAAATAGAATGTTAGGAATAATTTAAAAAGGGATAGAGAATAAGACAGAAAATATCTTATGACCTCTCTATAAAACCATGGTACACCCACATCTTGAATACTGCATACAGATGTGGTCGCCTCATCTCAAAAAAGACACATTGGCATTGGAAAAAGTTCAGAAAAGGGCAACAAAAATTATTAGAGGTTTGGAACAGATCCTATATGAGGAGAGATTAAAAAGGCTTGGACTTTTCAGCTTAGAAAAGAGGAGACGGGGGGAGGGGGAGGGAGATGAGAAAAGTCTATAAAATCATGACTAGTGTGGAAAAAGTGAATAAAGAAAAGTTATTTACTTATTCCCACAATATAAGAACTAGGGGTCATCAAATGCAATTAATAGGCAGCCGGTATAAAACAAACAAGTGAAGTTTTTCTTCACTCAGTGAACAGTCAGTCTCTGGAACTCCTTGCCACAGGATGTGGTGAAGGCTAAGACTTTAACAGGGTTCAAAAAAGAGCTAGATAGATTCATGGAGGTTAGGTCCATTAATGGTTATTAGCCAGAATGGGTAGGAATGGTGTCCCTAACCTCTGTTTATCTGGAAATGGGTGACAGGAGAGGGATCACCTGAAGATTACCTGTTGTGTTCCCTCACTCTGGGGCATCTGGTATTGGCCACTATTGGCAGACATGATACTGAGCTAGATGGACCTTTGGTCTGACCCAGTATGGCTGCTGTTACGTTCTTAATGGGGAGCCACTCCAAGATTTTGGTAAGTGGTCAAGGGCTGCACTTCTTTGGAGGAGGTATGGGTTCTGGGACAGTGGGTGGGGTGCAGAAGGGAGCTTGGGATAGAGGACTGGGGTGCAGGAGTGAATGTAGAGTCTGAGAGGGAATTTGGGTGAAGGGGGGGTCATGAGGTGGGGGAGCGGTGTTGGAGGGGTTGTGGGATCTGGGAGGGAGTTATGACCTGATAGAAGGGGGGAAATAGGGAGCAGAGTGTTTGAGTGGTGATGTGAGGTAGGGAAATGGGGTGCAGGGTCAGGGAAGGGTATGTATATAGGAAAAGATTCTGGCCTGGGGGAGCGGTGGAGGAGGTGTGGGGTCTGAGAGGGAATTGTGACCTGAAGGAGGTGGGGAGAGAGTGGTGGTAGCCCAGGGCAGGTAGTTGGGGGCCAATAGCGGGTCGGTTGCCAGAGACAGGCTGACTGGGAGGTACTTAGGTGGTTCCCAGCCAGCAGCCCTGCAGACACCTGAGAGGCTCCGTGCCTGTGTGCTGGCTGGGCTGCTCCACATGGCTCTGCACCAGCACAGGGAGGAAAGGAGGGAGTGAATTAATGGGGAGAGGGAGTGAGGAGGTTTCATTTGCTGCCCTTGCCTTCGTCAAAATTTCTCAACTCCTATTGGCTGGAGACTGGCCAATGGGAACATGGGCATTTTGCTAGGGGGTGGGGACAATATGAAGAGCTTTCTCCTCCTTGCCCAGACTACACAGCAATAAACAGCCTACTGTTTAAAGAAGCTGCAGCTGTTCTGTAGTAAAAGTGCCAGCAAGGTGGCCGCGGGCCAGATCTGGCAGCCCACTAGCCATCTCTTGCCCACCCCTGCTATAGTGTATCCTACAGTAATACATACACAGGGAATAAAATAGAAATTTGGAATAGTGACATAAGAGGTCTCTGTATATAAAGTCCTTATAATTAGTTTGTTACATAGAATCATAGAATACTAGGACTGGAAGGGACCCAGAGAGGTCATCGAGTCCAGTCCTCTGCCCCCATGGCAGGACCAAATACTGTCTAGACCATCCCTGATAGACATTTATCTAACCGACTCTTAAATATCTCCAGAGATAGGGATTCCACAACCTCCCGGGGCAATTTATTCCAGTGTTTGACCACCCTGATAGTTAGGAACTTTTTCCTAATGTCCAACCTAAACCACCTTGCTGCAGTTTAAGCCCATTGCTTCTTGTTCTATCCTCAGAGGCCAAGATGAACAAGTTTTCTCCCTCCTCCTTATGACACCCTTTTCGATACCTGAAAACGGCTATCATGTCCCCCCTCAGTCTTCTCTTTTCTAAACGAAACAAACCCAGTTCCTTCAGCCTTCCCTCATAGGTCATGTTGCTCTTCTCTGGACCCTCTCCAATTTCTCCACTTCTTTCTTGAAATGCGGTGCCCAGAACTGGACACAATACTCCAACTGAGGCCTAACCAGCGCAGAGTAGAGCGAAAGAATGACTTCTCGTGTCTTGCTCACAACATACCTGTTAATGCATCCCAGAATCGTGTTTGCTTTTTTTGCAACAGCATCACACTGCTGACTAATATTCAGCTTGTGGTCCACTATAACCCCTAGATCCCTTCTGCCGTACTCCTTCCTAGACACTCGCTTCCATTCTGTATGTGTGAAACTGAATATTCCTTCCTAAGTGGAGCACTTTGCATTTGTCTTTATTAAACTTCATCCTATTTACCTCAGACCATTTCTCCAATTTGTCCAGGTCATTTTGAATTATGACCCTATCCTCCAGAGCAGTCGCAACTCCTCCCAGCTTGGTATCATCTGCAAATTTAATAAGCGTACTTTCTATGCAATATCTAAATCGTTGATTCAGATATTAAACAGAGCCGGTCCCAAAACAGGCCCCTGTGGAATCCCACTTGTTATACCTTTCCAGCAGGATTGTGAACCATTAAAAAATACTCTCTGAGTATGGTTATCCAGCCAGTTATGCACCCACCTTATAGTAGCCCCGTCTAAGTTGTATTTGTCTACTTTATTGATAAGATTATCATGCGAGACCGTATCAAACACCTTACTAAAGTCTAGGTATACCACATCCACCGCTTCTCCCTTTTGGTACAGTCCAGTCATTTTACCCTTACTGCAAGTTGCTGCCGTTTGATAAGCATCGTCCAGCAGGAGACAAGAGTAGTCTAAGTCATTGTGGCCACATGCTGCATTTGTGACGTTGAAAACATTCCTGGAACTAGAAGCTGAGTGTGGGCTCATCTTTTGAAACTGTTGTGCTAGGTTAAGGACTGATAGGTCAGATACAGTGATCACTTTGTGGAAAAGATTCACCTGTAAGTGATAGCTTGTGTCTGTCATTTATCACGTTCTTGTTGAATTCATTGACGAGCATCATCAGTGTCTGGTTTCACCAAATGGTTATTTTTGGCACAGTTAGTGCTCTGGATGAGGTGCATCACATGTGGTAGGCATGTGTACAGTCCAGCACAGATATATATGCATATTCACGGATGCAGATATCTGTAGATATAGACTGGTATCTGCAGGGTTGCATCAGGAACCACAGCAGCAAAAGGATCAGCATATAGGGCAGCCATTCCCAGAAGCCAGTGCTGATCACTGGCAGCTCCTCTGCCACCGCTGTCCTCCATGCAGCCCTGCCTCCAGCACTGCTCCCCAGAAGCTATCCTTGGTCCTACTCATGTACTCAAGTGGTGCACATAGGCCCGGACAGGAGATACAGGGGATGTAACTTTACTCGCACTCCCACTTACTTAAATGGGACTACTTAGGTTAGTACTGTTTGTACCTGTGCCATGCTTAAATAGTTGAAGATTTGGAGATGCAATTGAATCACTGGAAATAAATTCTATTGACATCAATGAGGGCTTGACTGGATGAATAAGCGAATAAGGAAAAGTTATTTACTTGTTCCCATAAGAACTAGGGGGTCACCAAATGAAATTAATACATAGCAGGTTTAAAACAAACAAAAGGAAGTTTTTCTTCACACAGTACATGGTGGGCCTGTGGAACTCTATGCCAGAGGAGGTTGTGAAGATCAGGACTTTAATAGGGTTCAAAAAAGAGCTAGATAAATTCATAGAGGTTAGGACCATCAATGGCTATTAGCCAGGATGAGTAGGAATGTTGTCCCTAGTGTCTGTTTGTCTGAAAATAGGTGACAAGAGAGGGATCATGTGATGATTCCCTCTTCTATTGACTCCTTCTGGGGCACTTGGCATAAGCCACTGTTGGCAGACAGGATACTGGGCTAGATGGGTCTTTGGTCTGACCCAGTATGGCCATTCTTATGTTTTAATGATGATGTGGGGGAGATGCAACTCATAAATTAGTTCCCCTGGCCCTTCAATTTTTCTACCTTTCTTTATCTGAAGTTCCCGCTAGGAAACAGCCTCATGTTGTTAGTCTAATGAGGTATCACCATGGCGTTGTGTGAGGAAGGTTTGTTTTTATCTTTCCTTGCCATATACTAACCTGTCTCCACTAAATGCAAACCCAGCAACTACCTATTGAAGATATAAGGGATACCATTCCTCTGTGGTCAGAGGCCTGCAGCTGGGTGGATCTGGGTCCCAGTCCCCTATGTCCACCTTGAGGTTCCAGTCTGCATCTTTGCAATATGAAATTGTGTACACTGTGTCAGTAACAGGGTGTTGGGGTATTCTTGCCATGGGTATTTTCACTCGTGAAGTGAGATATGAGAGCCACCTGTGGATGTAATGGTAGGTAGGGGAAGGAAAGGGTTAGGCGGTGTCCAGTGCACAAGTGTGACCAGGCTGTAAATGGAAGGGAAGAAGTGATATTTTACAAGTGTTACTTTCTGGGGGGAATAAGCTCAGTGTTTGAGCATAAAGCAAGCGCAGGTAGAACCTGTCCACTATTGTGAAAAGGCAGAGAGTGTAGGTGGAGTGGGCATCACTCTGAGAAGACATGTATGGGCAGGGCTGCTGACATGTATGGGCTGCTGGGTAAGGTGGGCAGGGTGGCTTCAGACCCCAGAAGGGAAAGGGCATCAGGTGAAAGGCTGGGGTTGAGGGCTAGTCTCCCCCAGCCAGCTCTTCAGAGCTGCCCGGGGGAGGCTAGTGACCCTGGGGTTCCAGCAGTGATTTAAAGGGCCCAGGGATCTAGCCAACAGGCCGTGGCAGAACTAAGAATAGCCCCAGACCCATCAAATTTGCACTAGGAATTTGCACTTGGAATCCTGCCCCTGTTCCAGCCTGGTTTCCCCACCATACTCCAAATCCACTGAACCTGCCCATTCTCCAAACCGCCTCTCTCCCATACACTCTGGCCAGTCTCCTCTCTCCCCCACCCCAAATACACACACAAATGATATGTATCTTAGGGCACAACTATGCTAGAGAGTGTACAGTGGTGCAGATGCACGGATGCAGCTGTGCTATTGTAAGCTGTGTAGCTACTCTAATGTAACAGGCGAGACTCTCAGCTTAGTATTTGCTGCTTACAGGGGCTGCAGTAGTTATGCTGGGGGAGAAACTCTCTTGTTGATGTAATGCTGTCCACACCAACCCTATGCTCATGTTACTAGAGTCTCTCTAGAGGGTGATGTAAGCTGTAGTGTAGACATAGTCTTAATCATTCTATTGCTGGCTTTCAGATGCTGAGGTTTGTGTTAGCTCATTGTCCCTTCCACCTGAGATCCCAGCTCACATAACTCAGGAAAAGGGTTCCTTCCCCAGATCCCAGACTACACTGATAGGAAGCTGGGCTCAGACCTCTGTAGAGAGGTAAGGCTCCCCAAATCCCAGGACACAGAAAGAAAGAATTACCTGTTAGCCCCCAACTTTTTCTTCTATCCCTCATATTCTCCAAACACTGTCATCTTCCATGCCATTCCCCCCAGCCCCTCCCTATCCCCACTCCCTTACTTGGTCTCCCAACCTCTCTTCCTTCCCCTGCCACCTATTCCCGTATATCCCTGTCCTTTGTTGCAGACACAATACTCTTTTTCCTGATACCATGTACAGTAGACTTCCGATAATCCGGAACCTATGGGACCTAGGTGGTGCTGGATTATCAAATATGCCATACTATCAGGAGCTACTATAAACTGGTTATATATATATATATACTGTATACATTATATACTGTATATAAAGTGTTCTTAACCCTTTTTATTATACATACTGTATACCGTATACTGTAATGTTTTAGTTTAAGCCTTTTTTACCCTTTTTGCTCAGTTCAGCTGCTACCGCTGTTACCTTGTGACTCATTTTTTGCCGAAGCTCACTCACTAGGCTCTTGCCATTTTGATGCCGGACTATCAGGAGTGCCGGACTATTGGATGCTGGACTATTGGAGTTTTACTGTACTTCTAAACCAGATAATCACCCCTCCCCAATCAGTGAACACTTGAATGGCTCACTTATTTTCTTTTAAAAATATAGTTTCAGTGCCTTCTGAATTTTCTTCTGTATTCAGATTATAATCCCAAAACAAAAACAAAGCACAAACCTTGATCTGATGGCAGATTTCGCCCCAATTATTAGTAGTCCATTGCTAGATTTCTTCCCAGGATGGCTTTCATACTTCAAAGTTTCTGGAATCTGAGAATCTAATTAAATTCAGATGTGTTAGTTTCCCCCCCTCCTGGGAGCTGCATCTTGGGAACCTCTAGCTCAAATAATCTCATCTGTGGATCCCTATCTCTACCCTGCACGCCTATGAGGCATAGCAATTTTAAGACCATCTGTGTAAGCATGTGGCTCTTAGAGCACTTATCAGCCATAGCTAGAGCAGAGCCGGTGCTCTATTTTAATATTGTGTGAAATTAGGGAGAGAATGGAAAGAAGGGGCTCTGTGCATCCATCATTGGCAGAGAAAGCACAGAGATGTGTGAAGTGCCTCATTCATCTCAATAAGATGTTCTCAGATGACAGAGATTGCCCAGTGGGGATGAATATAGCCTGAAACAATAGCTCTCAAACAATAGCTCTGAGGTTGTGTGTCCAGCTCCATTCATACCAGGGGTGTTCCCTTCCCCCCTCCACAGAGCTGGAGAGTTTCCAGTGTAAACTCGGTTTTTAATACCTCATCCCAGTCCCAGCAATGTTCCTGGTTCATACTCTGAGCATGTCTGTTCTGTACTCCCCACCCAAAGAGACAGGGCTTCCCCAGATCCTGGCTCACAGTTGAGGGGGTTAGAAGAGCTCACACACCCACTGAAAGGCAAGCCCCCTACCACCTGGCTTACATGGCAGGGCAGACCCTTATAGATGAGAACAATCACCCAGATACAAGCATACACATGGTGGGAAAGAAGTGGGTCTCGGATGTCTCTGGGGCAGAGTGACCCCAAATCACATGAAGGGGTTAATGAGTGGGGTTGAGGCGCACACATAAATGCAGCCCTCCTCTGAAGAAACTGGCTCAAATGAGGTAGGACAAAAAGTGGAGCTCACACATATGTGGTTCACATATGTGGGAGGAAAATGTTGGACTAATAGGTGCTCTTGCCCCTATTCTTCCCCATAATTCCCTTCCAAGGGTCCCAGCCATCTCCTCCTCACCTCACTTACTATATTCTCACCTGATCCTCCTCATTTCCCAGGTAATATTTGATTGTGTAGTTTCTTTCTTGAACCCACCTTTCTTCTTGAGATTGATCCAGAGATTCCAATTCCCCATTCATAGTTTCTGGGGTTTCTTTCGTGGTGGCTTATGAATGATTCTGCTGAGCATGAATTAGATGCTGTCCCTCAATCTTATTTGCTTCTTCATGCCTCAACCATTCTACAATACATTGGGAAAGCCCAATGTGGCAGGCTGGGTCTCTGAGATCCCCTGGTGACTGTCACTTGATGTGCTGAAATACCACTCTTTCTGCCCTTCTGAGCACCCCCTGAACTCTGTCCTGCTGAGCCAGGCGCTCTGGTCTCCTCCAGCACTGACACAGAGGTAAGGTCACAGCCCTTTGCAGTATAATATAGACGCAGAGATCAGCTCAGCTCTGAGAAACCTCAGCGAAAGGGACCTGAATCCCCCAATAAATCCATCTTACTAAGTATAAAGTCTTATACAAGGTAAAGTTATGAATGTACTCTTTCTCAGGGTAATGAGAGAGATGCACAGACTCCTTCCCACCCTCTCCTGGTAACAATTACTTACACTGGGTTTTCTTAATAAACTGAAGTGATTTTATTAAGTTAAAAGGCAGGATTGAAGAGCTAGCAGACAGAACAATGTAGGATACTAAACAAGGTAAAACAGAACTCGTAAGCTAAGCTTAACACATCAAGAAACTGGTGACATGTATTAGCTCACCCTCTAAGTTATTCCGCTTAGCTTCTTTCAGAGACTGGAAAGCCTCACTTTCTGGGCTCAATCCTTCCCTCCGTTCAGTCTTAGATGTTTCCAGCAGTCATCTTGGGTGGTAAGCAGGGGTGTCCTGAGGACTGGCAGCTGTAGCCTCTATTGTTTGGCTTCCCAACCTTTATAAAGGTTTGGCAATAGGCAAGAATCCTTTGTGTTCCATTTAAACTTTTTCTTACTTTCAGTGGAAAATTACAACATCCGAGATGGATCCCAGCATCAAGTGACATGGCCAGACATCTTGTAAGGACCCCTCAAACCCCTTCCTTATGGGATTAAAGGAAAAACCAGTCTATTCACAGATCGTTATTCTCAGTCCTGGGCCATTAAGATCCTTGAGTGCTTCTAATACCCCTCATTTCATGTGACTGTATTAGTAACACATATTTATACTTCATATTTCTAATTTCAAATACAGGAATGAAACATGCATACAAATGAGATAATCATATTCAGCAGATTATAAGTTTTCTAGTGAGATGTCACATGAAGTATCTCACATAAAGCATATTCCAGTTTCATAAACATATTTTCATAAAGCAGATGGAATGCCCCATGACACCTAGTATTTGATTACATCAACCAGATCCACAGAGACTGAGAGACTGATTAAGACACCATCATGGACCATCCTGGGAGAGATCATGAGGCAGGAATATAGAACAAACTCACCATATATTTGGACGATTCATTTATTTTATCAACTCTGTGTCCCTTTCTCTAGACTTAGACATTACATTCAGGCTATGTCTACACTATGAGTTTTCTCGGCAAAAGTATGCGGAGGGACTCATTTGCATGAGTTGCAATCTCTTTTGCATATTTTCTGCTGATCCATTTTTGTGCTCAGGGTTTTTGCACAAAAACAAGCAATGTGGACATATTCTTTTTGCACAAAACCCCCTTTTTCGGCAAGATCCCTATGCCCCGACAAAGGAGATATACTGATCTTGCAGAAAAAGGGGGGTTTGTGCAAAAAGAAAATGTCCACACTGCTTGTTTTTGTGCAAAACCTTGAGCACAAAAATGGATCAGCAGAAAATATGCATATGAGATCGATACTCAGGCAAATGAGTCCTTCAGCATATTTTTTGCCGAGAAAATTAGTAGTGCAGGTGTAGCCTCAGTTGTCTTTTTCATTGTTTAATTCATTCCCTCTTGACATGACTTTTGCTTGTTGCTGATATGTGCAGTTTTATTTCTTTCCATATTTGAACAAAGGAACTCTGCTTGAATTGCTTATCTACTAATCTTATTCCGCTTTTTGACTTAATGGCATGACATTGTTTATGAAGCAGTAACTATCTGAACCCACAGACAAACAGGTATCAGTCTACCAAAACCCTTCACTGTATTTCAGCTAACTATGAGGCGCCCTGTTAGGTAAATTCAAGCTATGCTGAAGAACATATTGTAGCCTTAAAATAAAATCTATCTAATCTGCTTTAGTAACTCACAGCCCTGCAGCTATACACATTTATATTCTTTTCCATAGCCTCTTCAATCTTAACAGTATTTTCTGCAGTAAGGCAAATGAAATAGCACTCAATAGTTAGAGTTGAATGAAATGTGTATTACAAATACCTGCCTATTAACAACAGGCTTTATTACAAATTGAGAATACTTCACAAGGTTGTTGAACACTGCCTCCTTTTGTATAATCTTATAGCCTTTAAACAGGATTAATCCAATAGGTTTCTCTACTAAGTACCCTAGAAGTCCTGACAATTTCTGTAATTTATTACAGAATTATATCACTGTAAAATTCAGTTACCTTTTGTTTCAAAGGTCTTATGTAATTTTTTTCTATAAGAACTGCAAATTTTTCTAGTGGTTCTGGGCCTATTTCGTGTGTGTGTGTATGTATACATAATACTATACACACACACATATATAATAGTATTATGGCTTTCACAAAATTAGGTAAATTACAGACTAGCATTTTTCGGCATGAAATCACTTGCTTCCAGCTGAGTTTTGACTTGGAGCTGTTATAACAGGGTTTTTTCCCCCAATTGAAGAGTAGGTTCACATTAATCTTCAAGCTAAACAACACCACTGAGTTTTAAATGCAGCTCAAATCATAGTGCTCTTGCTCTGTTTTTTTCCACTAAGTTTCTTTACTGACATATCCCAGAGTAAAATAAACAGTGATGTAAGCTACACTTTGGATCAGAAAATATATATACAGGGGAAAATACACCAGCTTGCACTCACTGAATGAGTAGGCAACATGAGAGCAATTTACAATTATTTGGGTTCTGTGGAGATTCAGTTCAGCTTTCAGGCTATGTCTAGACTGCAATCCTCTTTTGAAAGAGCGTCTAGACTACAACCAGTACTTTCGAAAAAGCAAGCCACTTTTTTGAAAGAGAGAACCTAGGCAGTCTGGATGCTCTCCTTCAAAAAAGCACAGTTTGCATTACATAGCGCCTTTTTTTGAAAGAGCATTTTTAAAAAAAAGGCGTTTTTCCTTGTAAAATGAGGTTTTGCACAGTCGAAAAAAGTGCTGTATTCTTTCGATTTACTTTTGAAAGAATGCGGCAGCAGTGTAGATGCAGGGGATTTTTTTTTTAAAAAAAAAAACCCTGTAGTCTAGACACACCCACCCTCACTGAGGTCATGGAGAGTTCCACTTGCTTACGCCAGAATTGACTTTTTCTTTAGGCTTTCTGGATGAGGAAAGAGTGCAATTTGGAGGTTACACAACAGCTTCCCCACTTCAAAATAGTAATTACCAGAAACTTCCAGGACAGCATTGCTTTGAACGGTGTGAGCTTAAAGGTTGACCAGATAAGCTTGTTTGTCCACTTGCTTGTTATACCTTGTTATGGCTTTTCTTTTAGCCTGTATACTCTTTCAGGCAGTACTGTATATGTACAGTGCTTAACACAATGAGTCCAACCTAGCTGCAGCCAATATAAACTTTATATGATTTGTTACTAAGTCCTTGTGGCTGTCACTTTTTGAATATAAAGAGCTTTCTGTTGTCATTGGGGCTACTCTGCCTCTGCCAGCATCCTTTGGTTAAATGTGTCCTGCATCCCTTGCAGGACCGAGATGTGCTGGCGCACCAGGTCCAAATATATGCACCAGTGCTGACGGGTTCCCTGCAGCTGTCTGGATGGTGGGGCAGGTGTGGCGCCCCTATCCCCCACCCCTCCTGGTCAGCTGGACCAGCTGTGGAGGACAAGAGGGAAAAGTCGTCAGTCATGCATGCTCACACTTTCCCTAAGAGGGCTTGCCCTCCTTCTTCTCAGCAGGCAGTGCCTGTCCTAGGGTCAGGGGATGCTCATGTGCATCTTAGTAAGGAATGGTGTGGCCTGGACTCCCTGGAGTCCAGAAGGTGTGCAGGCCACCATCCTGCCCCCCCCTCACAGACAGCCCATAGCCAACCAGCACAGACAAGTGTCAGGTCACAGTTGGGGTTCCCACAGGTTGCTGAGAGGCCTGAAGCTGTGTGGCAATCCCAGTGTCCCCAACTCATGCCTGCACCTGGCATCACTGTTTGCAGGAATAGGTGGTGCCTCGCAGCCATGCGGGTGCAGGGGTAGAACAGCCCTCCCTGAGGTTGGCCATATGTGTGCCCCCCTCCCAGGTTGTGATCAGCATGATATGTCACAGCACTGCACCATCCACTTTGCTCCCGCCTGCCCTGCCCTGTGTGAGTTGGACCCTTACAGAACTCACCTGATGATCCCTCCCCAGTGTCTGCAGTTGTCTGGGAGGTCTCCTGCATCTGGGTGTCTGGCTCCTAGGTCAGAGTCACTGTGCTCCTGCTAGTGTCCTCCTCCTCCTCCTTCTCCTCCTCCTCTTGGAGCTGCTGGTCCTCTGGGGGTCTCACTCTGGAGTTGCAACCACTGCAGCACAGGGGTCTCCAACCCAGACTCCACAACCCTCTTGGGCCTCCAGGATCTGGTCCAGGTCCTCATAATAGGCACAATAGTGTGCTGTTTCCCCAGAGCAAGAGCTGTGCTCACGGGCCCTGACATACCCCTGCCACAGCTCCTTCACCTTGGCTCTGACCTGATCTAGTGTGCGGGAGTAGTGGTCTTTCTTAGCAAGGCCATCAGCCATTCTGGCATAAATGTCCGCATTCCTCCTCCTGGACTGTGGGACCTGAAGAGACTCCGCCTCAGACCAGAGCTCCAAGAGGGCTTCGAGCTCGGGCCCAGACCAGGAAGGTACCCGGCGTTTGGTGCCCCTGGCTTGCTGTGGGGATATGTCCCTGGAGCGGTCAGGGGATTTTGGGGGCTTGTCCCTGGGACATGGCTCTGAGTGGCCCTACCAAGAAGAGCTGAGCAGTCAGAGTCCTGGTTGGAGCTGGCTTGCTGCCACAATGCTACTTCTGGGTGCCTGTGCCTTTTAAAGATGGCTACAGGCAGGAACAATAGAGTTGAAAACTCTGGTAGGAGTGTCCACCAGGTCTTCCTCCTGAAGGCCTTTATTTTTTAAATAAATTCTTCCCTGCGTCCACACATACCTTTTTTCGACAGAGCTTTGTCGAAAATAGAGTCATTCCTTGTAAAACGAGGTTTACCACCATTGACAAAACTGCCGTGTTCTGTCAACTTTCTGTTGACAGACCACGGCAGAAGTGTAGACATAGGTACAGTTTTTTCGAAAAAAGGCCCCTAGTTTAGTCACACCCTCAGAGTGACTAGTTTTAAACATCAGGGCTACGTCTACACTGGCCCCTTTTCCGAAAGGGGCATGGTAATTTCAGAGATCGTAATAGGGAAATCCGCGGGGGATTTAAATATCCCCCGCGGCATTTAAATAAAAATGTCCGCCGCTTTTTTCCGGCTTTTAGAAAAGCAGGAAAAGAGCGTCTACACTGGCCCCGATCCTCCGGAAAGTAGGAATAAGATCCTCCGGAAAAGGGCACTTTTTCCGGAGGACCGGGGCCAGTGTAGATGCTGTTTTCCGGCTTTTCTAAAAGCCGGAAAAAAGCGGCAGACATTTTTATTTAAATGCCGCGGGGGATATTTAAATCCCCCGCGGATTTCCCTATTACGATCTCTGAAATTAACATGCCCCTTTCAGAAAAGGGGCCAATGTAGACGAGCCCCAGGTGTTAGCGCTGTTGCCAAACATTTCATCTGTGACTAGTTTAGACCTTCTACAGTTAATTCATTAATATAATTTGGCCGAATCTTATCCAAATTTGGAAATCGCTCTGCAAATATTTCTCTTCTTGCCAGTGACTGTGGCTTCTTGCAAAAGTTTTAGAAAACTAAAATTAATTATTGTTATTTATGTATTTTCCCTTTTTCTACAAATTAACTACTATGAATATATAAACATGAGGGGGTGCAATTTTATAGTCTTGCCTCAAGCGCAAAATTAGCTAGTTACAGCACTTGTCTGAAGAATCTAGCAGAGGTGCCCAGCTGCTGTAAATCAGGGTGGGGAACCTAAGGCTTGGGGGCCAAATGTAGCCCTTGGTTTGCCTGGATCTAGCCTCTGAGACTTGGGGCTCCCCCTTAGCATTGGGGGAGCCCATGCCAGTGCTCCAGCCTCCCAGGGGGCTGGAGCACACAAAATATATTAGCCTGCACCCCACAGGCTCTGGTTGGCAAGGGGAATGTGGAAAGTGTCTTTCTGCTTCTCAGTCGGGGGCCACGTCAGTGAAGGTTTGGTTTTGTTTTGGTTTTTTTGCTTCTCAGTTGTATACGGCCTCCGACTGATTTTTCTGTGGGTCAGTGGCTCCCTGACCCAAAAAAGGTTCCCCAACCCTGCAGTAAGTTAATGACACTATGGTGACTTATGACAGCAAGCTGCAAAAGGCTTGTTCTGTTTAGTCTCCATTGCAAACAGAAGGGTCTCTGAAGGTGTGTGCTTGCAGCTTGGAGTCCAGAAACCAATGGAAGAGCTAATGCTGACTCACTAAGCTGTTACACTGCTATAACAAGGGGGAGAGGTGTCTGTTTCCTTGGAATCAGTTGGAGAGTCTTGGTTGAGAGAATTCAGAGGAACTTGGCCCATGAGCTTGTGAGATATTTTTGTGGGCTGCTAGGACCCAAGTTGCGAGGGGCTACATCTATAATGCTAAGGAATAGTGCTTGAATCTTGGGTCCCAGTTTAACTCAAGCTCAAACCCTTTTTCCCTGGAGAGTCCTAGGACTGTAGGTCAAAGCTTAAGTCTGAGAAATGTGTTCAGACAGAAGGGGGTTGGATTCAAGCCTGAGTGAGAGCCCAGGCTTCCACAGGGTATGTCTTCACTGCGATGTGTTAAACTGCGAAGCCCTTACTTAGACAGGTGATCACTTATTTCTGTGAGCAGTCTCACTGAAACCAATTAGACTAATTGTGTGAGACAGTCCTCAACTGTCTGGCTTTAATCTGTCTTTCACAAATTTGGGAATTTTAGTAAAACAGGATATCAGAATCCAAAAGGCTGTGGTTTTGGATGAAAGTTGTTTCTGGTGTAGATGTAGCTAATTTAAGAGATAATTTTATGATGTAGTTGAAGGAATCCTTGATGTGAAACCACTGAGTGGTGTGAGACCACATGGAGTTGATTATTCAAGTTGTCACATTTTTAGTGGTGTTTGCAGACAGTGAACAACAAGATGGCAAGCTGCGAGGGCTGTCAAGTGATTAAAAAATAATATTAATCATGTGAGTAATCACACTGTTAAACAATAATAGAATATTTAAATATTTGTGATGTTTTCAATATTTTCAAATATAAATTTGCATTGTAAATAAGAATTGGGCAGCATTTTCTCCAATAAATATAAACAAACTTGTTTCTCTAATGGTATGTCTACACTTGCACCCTCTTTCGAGAGAGGGATGCAAATGTAGACATTTGAAATTGCAAATGAAGCCAGGATTTAAATATCCCATCCTTGATTTGCATATTTGAGTTATTGTGCTATTTTGAAATATCGCTATTTTGAAAAAAGAAATGCTGTCTAGACACAGTTATTTCAAAATAAAACCCTTCCTCTGAAATAACTGGTAAACCTTGTTGTAGAAGGAATAAGGGTTATTTCAGAAGAAGGGTTTTCTTTCAAAATAACCGCATCTAGACAGTGTTTCTTTTTTCGAAATAGTGCTATTTTGAAATAGCACCATAACATAAAATGCAAATGAAGCACGGGATATTTAAATCCCGGCTTCATTTGCAATTTCAAATGTCTACATTTGCATCCCTCTCTTGAAAGAGGGTGCAAGTGTAGACATACCCTAAGTGATTGGTTGAAAAAGAAATAGGATTGAATGGACTTGTGGGTACTAACCTTGCATTGTTTTGTTTTTGAGAGCAGTTATGTAACCAAAAAAAAAAAAATCTACATTTGTAAGTTGCACATTCATGATAAAGAGTTTGCACTACCATATTTGTACTAGCCAATTAGCCTGTCATAAGACGGGATTTTCAGGTCTCTCCTCCATGTCGGTCTTCTCTCCTGAGCCTCCGGTCTCTCGCTCGATCTCTCTCTCTCCTCCTCCTCCTGCCTCCCCCCTTCTCTCTCTCAGCTCTCTTCCACCTCCTGCCTCTCTCTTTCTCTTCTCCTTCCCCTCCTGCCTCTCACTCGGGGGACCATGGAGCCCAAAGCTGTTTGGGCTCCACACTCCCCATGCTGCATGGGGAGCATGGAGCCCAAACGGTCGCTTGCACCACTTGCTCCCACGTGGCGGCCTGGCTGAGTCGCGCAGAAGTCAGCTGAGCACCATAGCGGGAGGTGAAGAGGGGCGGGGCAGTGATGTTCATGGCCAGGAGGCAGGGCCTGGAGCTGCTGTCATGCCGCACGTCATCACCCCTCCCCCCTTCCCCTTTCGCCGTGGCACTTGGCTGACTTCTGCACCGCTCAGCCGGGCCACCATGGGGCAGCAAGCAGAGCAAGTGGCCATTTGGGCCCCGCACTCCCCATGCAGCATGGGCCGCCCAGAGGGAATAGCCAGCATTTCAGCAACAGCGCCACCCAGAGGGGAACAGCCAGCATTTCAGGCAACAGTGCCCTCCAGAGGGAACAGCCAGTATTTAGGCATTACAGACTCTCAGACACTGGGCTACTATATATATGATGAGAGAAACTGGAAAATAATATTTCTGTTATTTTATAGTGCAAATAATTGCAATAAAATAAAATGAGCACTGTATACATTGCATTCTATGTTGTAATTGAAATCAATATAGGGTTGAAAATGCTAAAAAAAATCCAAAATATTAAATACATTTCAAATTATATTCTATTTTAACAGTGTGATTTAAAACCACAATTGTGATTAATATTTTTATCATGATTAATTTTGAGTTAATTGCTTGAGTTAACGGCAATTGACAATCCTACATGCTACCTGTGTGAAATACCATACTACCTACTGCATGAAGCACAAATAAATGTCTATCAGGGATGGTCTAGACAGTACAGGGTCCTGCCATGAGGGCAGGGGACTAGACTCGATGACCTCTCGAGGTCTCTTCCAATCCTAGTATTCTATGATTCTATTATTCAAGCCTTGGGTGCACTTCATGGTTTCCCCTCACATGCTGTTCATAGGACAGTTCACCCCCTCTCCTGGGTTGCAACAGAAGAAGAGCAGGGAAGAGTTGTGCTATTGCTTATGGTAAGAGGTCTGTCAAACTTCATTGCACTGCAACGCCTTTCTGACAACAAAAGTTGCTACATGACCCCAGGATGGGAAACTAAAGCCTAAGCCCACACAATCTCTGCTGCCTCAGACAGGGGGCTAAATTCCAAGGGCTTCAGCCCCACTATAATCTGAGCCCCATCTCCCAGCCCTTAGGCATCAACTTTGCCACAAGTCTAATGTTATCTCTGGTGATTCCATGAACCCAGGGTAATGAATCTAACCCCCTTGGGGTCCCAGCTAATGATGTTAAATATCAATTTATTTAATAGTTGAGTAATCGATGGAATTTCTATCAACTACTCAATTAGTCAATAGGCACTTCCACATTCCTGCTCTGAAATGTATAAGATCCCCAGTGGGGGCTCTTGTGCATTTCAAAGTTGAAATTCTATGTGCAGCCTGGGGCCAGCGGGAAGTCCCGCTGACTCCAGACTCCATGTGAGCGCTTTCACTTTAAAATGCACAAGAGCCCGGACTTGTTGTAAAGCAGCAGCATGGCACAGAGCGTACTACCAGCTGGAGACTCCCCAGCTGACTCTGGTTTCCACGGAAATGCCACATGGAACCAGGGTCAGCCACGGAGTCCCCAGCTAACCTTGGGCTTCATGCGGCGTTGCCGCTTTGAAATGCTACAATGGCGTTTCAAAGGGGGAGCACTGCATGGCACCCAGGGTCAGCTGTGTTGCTCTGCCTCTTTGAAATGCTGTCACGGCATTTCAAAGCAGCAGCATAGCACTGAGCCCATACCCTGGGCTCCATGCGGCGCTGCCACTTTGAAGTACTCCCTCTTCCCTCTCATTACTACCTCTATCTGACAGAGGCAGCAAGGGGGTGGGTAGGCTAGTCGATTAGTGGACTAGTCCTTAACATCCTTAGTACCAACCCACAGTTGGAGAACCACTGACTTATATGAAGCAAGGGAAATTGACCCCTATACTGTGGGGTCCTTTAATGACTCTCCTCCTCAGAACATGACTTAGGGTTTGGAGGCAGAGGGCCAGAGAGATCTCCCTGTAGCACTGATTAGTTGTTCAGTTCAAGGGTGAGGGTCTTGCCTTCCCCTGTTTCCTGCCCCTAGACTCAAGCAAATTTTGAAGCATGAACTTCTCTCATCATCATGAGATAAGATCTAGCCCCTTACTTGCAAAAGATGGCAACAGTGGGTTCCTGAGACATGTTATCATCTAACCCCACACCAGTCTATAAACAAAGTGCAGCCATTAGATCTGTAAAGAATCTGTAAATATTGAGGTCCACACTGATTCAACTTCATTGGAAAAACAATGCTTTCGACCTCTTTCCGTCATACAAATCAGTCACTGTGTATGTAACTATTCTGTGTCCTCTAGCAAGTTGTGTTGGATATTTTTTCTTTTTAATCCCTCATCTCTCTTTCTGTTTTCATACCACAGATGGATGATCTATCCTATTAAATTATGTGCTTTGCAAATTGATTATTTTTGAATATTAAGTCATATGGATAGAGTAATATAATGGAAATTACACCCTAACGCTACCACATATATTTCAATAAATAAAAAGCATTTGGTGGAAAATCAAGGAATTATCAAATAGCAAGGGAAAAAGCCAACGTTCTTGGTGAATAATGAATTAAAGTTTTGATCTTAGAATTAGAACAAGGTATGATACTTAACATTTTTTTCTCCATTTCTCTCATCCACATGCAGTTACATTTTCAATACACTAGGCTTTTGTACATGAAATACCATAAATTTCTTGATATCAAGTGCATATTAATGTAGTATTACTCCTCATATTTATTTGACTACTTGTAAATCTACTTGTAGTAGAATGTACAGAAAAACGGGGGTGGAGATAGGCGTGGGGATATAGAGTCGCACCTGTTTTATGCCACTCTTACCATATAAAACATAGGGGCTGTGTCTAGACTGGCCAGTTTTTCCGGAAAATCAGCCGCTTTTCCGGAAAAACTTGCCAGCTGTCTACACTGGCCGCTTGAATTTCCGCAAAAGCACTGACTTCCTACTGTAAGAAATCAGTGCTTTTTGCAGAAATACTATGCTGCTCCTGTTCGGGAAAAAGTCCCTTTTGTGCAAAACTTTTGCACAAAAGGGCCAGGGTAGACAGCTGAGATTTGTTTTGCGAAAAAAAGCCCCGATCGCGAAAATGGCAATCGGGGCTTTTTTCCACAAAAGTGCGTCTAGATTGGCCACGAATGCTTTTCCGCAAAAAGTGCTTTTGCAGAAAAGCGTCTGTGCCAATCTAGATGCTCTTTTCTGAAAATGCTTTTAACGGAAAACTTTTCCGTTAAAAGCATTTCCGGAAAACCATGCCAGTCTAGACATAGCCAGGGGCCTTATATATTACATGTGCAGGAATTGGTCTGCTTCTGTAGAATTCAGAAGATCCATAAGAGTGGAAAATCTACAGATGACTGGAGGCCTGTGGGCAGTACATAAAGTGACATGCAGGAACCAAAGTGCCATTACAAAGAGCAAGAGAAAAATTAAATATGTGCATCATTCCATGAGAAATATGTGCTAGCTAATGCCAATGAAATATGTGCTAGCTAATTCCAAAGCCAATTAATTAAAGACTTAAAACCACAATTAAAGAAAATCATAGAAACTTTATTGGAATCCAGAGACAGAATGAGTTAAGACTAACCCTGAATTGATAAACTTTAATATAAGTTACAGAAAGAAAAAGAATGCAATATGGTAATGACAGCTGAAGTTAAACCTAAGATTTTAACATGAAGTATTAAAGTTCTATCAGGTAGCAATAATCAAACCTTATTAAAGCATTTCATAAAATTTCATCACAATACATTGATTTTTAGTAATTATTATACTTGGAGCCTATTAAAGGCTCAAGAGAACCTTAAATTGTGCATGGGCTTAGGGGAAATATATAATTCCTGAAGATCCCTATGAATATAAATTGTACAAAGTTCTCTTCATCCCACCTTGGAATTATTCAAGAGAGAAAGTTATGAATTGGGCTGGCTGTATATTGATCTTAATAAAATTTTGCCACTTTCAAATACACACCCTATGATAACCTTCATACCATCCAAACAGCACACTACAAACAACCTCAACTTGCCCTTTAAGCTCCATGTAGTACACACATACAACCTCAACTTTACCATCTAAGCTACATCCAATGATACAGATATCCAAACCTATCTATAATTTTCAGCAAGTCACAACCCTTTTTTCATACCAGACCTCAAAAACAATAATCACAAAACTTCACTTCTGCACTAACAATATTAATAGCTAACATTTGACAGAAATTCCTACATAAACTCTCCACAACATCAGCCTATAGCTTTCATTTAATATCATATTTAAAAAAAACCAGATAAATACCACTACCAATACACACCTATCAAAAACACCCTAACACAACGGGGGGCAAAGTTAAAATTGAATATGTGATGTAATTTGGTTGGTGTGACAGTTAAAGCAGAGTATGTATTTGAAAGTTGCAAAACCGACGAATACCCTACCTACTAGTTTCCAGACAAACATTTAGTTTTGTTGCTTCTCTTTACAAGTATGATATGGAGATCTCAAAATATTACTTAAGCTGTTATCTGGAGTAAGCATTAACAAACCTTTCAACTTTAAAATATCTCAAGGGTTTTTTTGTGTAGAATACAAATACATGTCTTCAGTCCAGTTACATCTTTGCACTCCTAATATGAAATAGTATTTTATCAAGAATACTAAGCTATGCTTATGCAGCATTGTACGTAATGATTTTGCTTCAGGGAGTCCCAATTATTCCTCTATAACTAGTGAGTAATCTGTTAGCAAAAACAGATGTATGCATAATATAGTTGGGCAATTAAAAGTTTTAACTCATGTATTTGGAAGACATATTCCAAGAAATGATTATATGTTTAGTCTGAAATCAGGTAGTCACAGGCAATTGAAATATTTTGTGTCTCACGAAGATTAAATCAACATTTAGATGGAAATTATTCAATTCTGATGCCTATTTCTAATTGGCAAGCACCTCAAAATTGGTAGAAATTTACTTCAAGTCTACATTTTAAAATTTGAACTGTTCTGGTATTAAAGAGGATTTTATTAGGGCTGGGAGAAGGGTTAAGTGTATATAATATGCACAATGGCAAAATGGGTTCTTCAGTGGCCTTCTTAGAGTAGCCAAAAGCAAGTTGGCTCTTCTGTTCTGAACAATTTGCTGTCACTAAAAGACTAAGAATATGAAAATGACTACTGGCTAAATCCAAGATTCCTAATTAAAAATATCAAAATGGCTAAGAAGGAATCATAAATGTTAAACTTTCATGAATGAACCCAACAGTCCTATTCCATTTGCAATGGAATCTGAACATATGATGCACAAAGTATGTTTTCCAAACTGACTTCTAAGATCTTTTCAAGGGAGACAATACATCTGTATTATCAATGCTCCATGGTTAGAAAGAATTAAAGAATGCTGCAGTAAATCATTCAATCATTGGTATTGTGGTTCATGAACAATTTTCTTAAAATAACACTTAAAATTTGAGATTAAGTTTCTTATATAAAACTGCTTTTTAACAGCATTAAACAGCAGAAAGAGGGGAGCCAGTTTCCTGAGCTTATCCTTCAAAGGAGTTAAGATGTTCTAATCGTGAAAATGGTTATAAACTTGAAGAGAAAAAACAATTTTCTATGACAATATTAAGCATGAGATACATAAGGAATACCTAGTATTGTTCTAAAAGTTCAATTAATGAAGAAGGTTAGCTTAAATTTATTCTGTAAGTGACATTATTATATAATTAATGATGGAAGTATATCAGAATAAAAACAGATATACAATTCCTACATGTTGTCAGGATGTATGTAACCTCAGAAATACAGAATTCCAAAGATGAAAAGGGAACATCTCTTTAGCAACTTAGCAGCAGCTACTGCAGAATGTCCCAAATCAATCGATGAGGCGTACTGGAAGCAATGACAGTTGGCTACAGAATTCCAGGAAGAGCGATAGGAAGGGACTCTGGACAGAGTTTCATGGACGCATGACAAGTAGTAACTGGTAAGACTTGCACCCTACTTACAGGGTGCTCATTCTGACCAGCGGCCACAGTAGCATAATGAGGAAAGACAAAAGGAGCATACTCAAACTCTAGCTACAGGGAGGTCACCCGGTCCCAATAACTAAAATGCTACTAATAGTACACATAGATCAAGGAGGGAACCAATCTATAGGTCCCTGTTTTTCAGGGTGGTCAGTCAAATTTGCCAGCTCCATCCATATTAACGTCAAAAGTGAGATAATATCCCATAAGAACCGAATATTGATGACTTGAACCCACGTTACAGGGCAGTCACACGTGCTAGAAAGCTAAATAAGCAGACTGCCAACCTTACGTACAGGGAGGCCAAACTACTCAAACTATGAAAGGGCTTAACACCCTTAGGTAACCAGATACTCTTAATTTCAGGGTGATTGCCCTGTCCAGCGTCCCTTTCCTTCTCATTTAGCTTCAGGGGCTTCCTCCCTTTCCTTTCCTCCTGTCCGATGCGTATTTCCTAGCACCTTCCTTGTTTCTTCTCTTCCCTGACAAAACTGGAACCAGAGAGACACACACACAGAGGGAGAGGCATGAGACATGATGGCGCTACTTGTCATCAATTTGCTTCAAACAATGCCAGAGGAGCATCTCTTTTGGAACTTACCAGCAACGGCTGCAGAATGTCTCATCTCCAGCGGCCAGGCCATGAGCCACGGAGAGGCGAGGCGGTGCAATTCCAGGCCAGCTGGCAAGGGAGGGTGATGGGCAGGGACCCTGGACAGAGTTTCTCGGGGGTGGCGGGCTGGCACGACAAATAGTGACTCATGAGACTTGGACCCTCCTTACAGGGTGCTCATTCTGACCAGCAGCCATGGTACTGTAATGTGCAGTGGCACAAGGGCAGAGCCTCGATCCCGAATTACAGGAAGGTCATCCAGCCCCAATTACTCGCATGCTGCTAATCCCTCAGCTGGAGCAAGGAGGGATCCAACCTATACGTCCACGCTGTTTTCCAGCGTGGCCAGTCCAATTCGCCAGCTCAAGGCATAGTAATGGCCAAGGAGAGGCGGGCAAGGACCTTTCCCTCAATTACAGGGAGGTCATGCCGGACAAGAGAGCAAGGGCCACAATGTGGTGCATAAAAGCGGGAAGTACGTGACATGTCCCCTGATTAACAGGATTGCCACGCTGACTAGGCTGAAACGGAGACCCCAGCATTCATTACAGGAAGGTCCCGGTGCTCAGGGGCCTAAAGCGCTCTATTTCCCCTATCAGCGGCATCCTGGTGACTTGCACCCGCATTACAGGGCAGTCACTCTCACTATCCAGCTGCCGTAGGCCAAAGGGCCGACCTGAACCCTCATTACAGGGTGGTCAGACTGCTCCAACACAGGTTGCCGCATAAGCAAGAGGAGGAAACTCCCTCCCTAAGAACACAGTGGTCACTCTGTCTAGCCGCATAAGAGAGCGCTATGTTCAGAGACCAGAACCCTCCATACAGGGTGGTCACCCAGGCCATGGTACAAAGCTAGTTCTAAGCCCTCGTGAGCAGGAGACATGCGACCTTCCCCCCCCGGTACAGGGTGGTCACGGCAGCTACATTATCAACAGGCCACAATGCCAAAAGGACAAGAGGGCAGAGCCCTGAACCCAAATTACAGGCAGGTCTCAGTACCAATGGCACGAAGCTCCTGCTAATCCCTTCCAAATGAGTGGGATTCGACCTGCACCTGAATTACAGGCCGGTCCCTTCCCAGTAGGCTGCTACAGAAGACGCGTGCCAAGAGCCTAAAAGACAGCCACCTTCTCCTGAATTGCAGGGAGGTCACGCTGCACCGGCTTCCACAAAGCTCAAGATCCCCCATAAGCCACAGGACCGTGACTTGCACCCTACTTACAGGGCAGTCACTCCCGCTAGCCAGCTAAATGAGCACACTGCCAACAGAGCACAGACCTGAACCCTACTTACAGGGAAGGCCACACTGCTCAGAGTATGAAAAGGCTCAATCGCCTTAAGTGACCAGAGGCTCTTAATTTTCGGGGGGGCTCACTCTGTCCAGGGTCCCATTCCTTCCCCTCCAGCTTCAGGGGCTTCCTCCCTTTCCTTTCCTCCTGTCCGACGGATTTTTCCTCGCGCCGTCCTTCCTTCTTTCTTCTCTTCCTTGGCAACCCTGGAACCAGAGAGACACACACACAGAGGGAGAGGCATGAGACATGATGGCGCTACTTGTCATCAATTTGCTTCAAACAATGCCAGAGGAGCATCTCTTTTGGAACTTACCAGCAACGGCTGCAGAATGTCTCATCTCCAGCGGCCAGGCCATGAGCCACGGAGAGGCGAGGCGGTGCAATTCCAGGCCAGCTGGCAAGGGAGGGTGATGGGCAGGGACCCTGGACAGAGTTTCTCGGGGGTGGCGGGCTGGCACGACAAATAGTGACTCATGAGACTTGGACCCTCCTTACAGGGTGCTCATTCTGACCAGCAGCCATGGTACTGTAATGTGCAGTGTCACAAGGGCAGAGCCTCGATCCCGAATTACAGGAAGGTCATTCAGCCCCAATTACTAGCATGCTGCTAATCCCTCAGCTGGAGCAAGGAGGGATCCAACCTATACGTCCACGCTGTTTTCCAGCATGGCCAGTCCAATTCGCCAGCTCAAGGCATAGTAATGGCCAAGGAGAGGCGGGCAAGGACCTTTCCCTCAATTACAGGGAGGTCATGCCGGACAAGAGAGCAAGGGCCACAATGTGGTGCATAAAAGCGGGAAGTACGTGACATGTCCCCTGATTAACAGGATTGCCACGCTGACTAGGCTGAAACGGAGACCCCAGCATTCATTACAGGAAGGTCCCGGTGCTCAGGGACCTAAAGCGCTCAATTTCCCCTATCAGCGGCATCCTGGTGACTTGCACCCGCATTACAGGGCAGTCACTCTCACTATCCAGCTGCCATAGGCCAAAGGGCCGACCTGAACCCTCATTAGAGGGTGGCCAGACTGCTCCAACACAGGTTGCCGCATAAGCAAGAGGAGGAAACTCCCTCCCTAAGAACACAGTGGTCACTCTGTCTAGCCACATAAGAGAGCGCTATGTTCAGAGACCAGAACCCTCCATACAGGGTGGTCACCCAGGCCATGGTACAAAGCTAGTTCTAAGCCCTCGTGAGCAGGACACATGCGACCTTCCCCCCCCGGTACAGGGTGGTCACGGCAGCTACATTATCAACAGGCCACAATGCCAAAAGGACAAGAGGGCAGAGCCCTGAACCCAAATTACAGGCAGGTCTCAGTACCAATGGCACGAAGCTCCTGCTAATCCCTTCCAAATGAGTGGGATTCGACCTGCACCTGAATTACAGGCCGGTCCCTTCCCAGTAGGCTGCTACAGAAGACGCGTGCCAAGAGCCTAAAAGACAGCCACCTTCTCCTGAATTGCAGGGAGGTCACGCTGCACCGGCTTCCACAGAGCTCAAGATCCCCCATAAGCCACAGGACCGTGACTTGCACCCTACTTACAGGGCAGTCACTCCCGCTAGCCAGCTAAATGAGCACACTGCCAACAGAGCACAGACCTGAACCCTACTTACAGGGAAGGCCACACTGCTCAGAGTATGAAAAGGCTCAATCGCCTTAAGTGACCAGAGGCTCTTAATTTTCGGGGGGGCTCACTCTGTCCAGGGTCCCATTCCTTCCCCTCCAGCTTCAGGGGCTTCCTTCCTTTCCTTTCCTCCTGTCCGACGGATTTTTCCTCGCGCCATCCTTCCGTCTTTCTTCTTTCTTCTCTTCCTTGGCAACCCTGGAACCAGAGAGACACACACACAGAGGGAGAGGCATGAGACATGATGGCGCTACTTGTCATCAATTTGCTTCAAACAATGCCAGAGGAGCATCTCTTTTGGAACTTACCAGCAACGGCTGCAGAATGTCTCATCTCCAGCGGCCAGGCCATGAGCCACGGAGAGGCGAGGCGGTGCAATTCCAGGCCAGCTGGCAAGGGAGGGTGATGGGCAGGGACCCTGGACAGAGTTTCTCGGGGGTGGCGGGCTGGCACGACAAATAGTGACTCATGAGACTTGGACCCTCCTTACAGGGTGCTCATTCTGACCAGCAGCCATGGTACTGTAATGTGCAGTGGCACAAGGGCAGAGCCTCGATCCCGAATTACAGGAAGGTCATCCAGCCCCAATTACTCGCATGCTGCTAATCCCTCAGCTGGAGCAAGGAGGGATCCAACCTATACGTCCACGCTGTTTTCCAGCGTGGCCAGTCCAATTCGCCAGCTCAAGGCATAGTAATGGCCAAGGAGAGGCGGGCAAGGACCTTTCCCTCAATTACAGGGAGGTCATGCCGGACAAGAGAGCAAGGGCCACAATGTGGTGCATAAAAGCGGGAAGTACGTGACATGTCCCCTGATTAACAGGATTGCCACGCTGACTAGGCTGAAACGGAGACCCCAGCATTCATTACAGGAAGGTCCCGGTGCTCAGGGGCCTAAAGCGCTCAATTTCCCCTATCAGCGGCATCCTGGTGACTTGCACCCGCATTACAGG
The DNA here is from genome assembly GCF_052426305.1 of Pelodiscus sinensis. NCBI lineage: Eukaryota > Metazoa > Chordata > Testudines > Trionychidae > Pelodiscus > Pelodiscus sinensis. The sequence continues at coordinate 211,212,391 of NC_143052.1, forward strand.
GCAGTCACTCTCACTATCCAGCTGCCGTAGGCCAAAGGGCCGACCTGAACCCTCATTACAGGATGGTCAGACTGCTCCAACACAGGTTGCCGCATAAGCAAGAGGAAGAAACTCCCTCCCTAAGAACACAGTGGTCACTCTGTCTAGCCGCATAAGAGAGCGCTATGTTCAGAGACCAGAACCCTCCATACAGGGTGGTCACCCAGGCCATGGTACAAAGCTAGTTCTAAGCCCTCGTGAGCAGGAGACATGCGACCTTCCCCCCCGGTACAGGGTGGTCACGGCAGCTACATTATCAACAGGCCACAATGCCAAAAGGACAAGAGGGCAGAGCCCTGAACCCAAATTACAGGCAGGTCTCAGTACCAATGGCACGAAGCTCCTGCTAATCCCTTCCAAATGAGTGGGATTCGACCTGCACCTGAATTACAGGCCGGTCCCTTCCCAGTAGGCTGCTACAGAAGACGCGTGCCAAGAGCCTAAAAGACAGCCACCTTCTCCTGAATTGCAGGGAGGTCACGCTGCACCGGCTTCCACAAAGCTCAAGATCCCCCATAAGCCACAGGACCGTGACTTGCACCCTACTTACAGGGCAGTCACTCCCGCTAGCCAGCTAAATGAGCACACTGCCAACAGAGCACAGACCTGAACCCTACTTACAGGGAAGGCCACACTGCTCAGAGTATGAAAAGGCTCAATCGCCTTAAGTGACCAGAGGCTCTTAATTTTCGGGGGGGCTCACTCTGTCCAGGGTCCCATTCCTTCCCCTCCAGCTTCAGGGGCTTCCTCCCTTTCCTTTCCTCCTGTCCGACGGATTTTTCCTCGCGCCGTCCTTCCTTCTTTCTTCTTTCTTCTCTTCCTTGGCAACCCTGGAACCAGAGAGACACACACACAGAGGGAGAGGCATGAGACATGATGGCGCTACTTGTCATCAATTTGCTTCAAACAATGCCAGAGGAGCATCTCTTTTGGAACTTACCAGCAACGGCTGCAGAATGTCTCATCTCCAGCGGCCAGGCCATGAGCCACGGAGAGGCGAGGCGGTGCAATTCCAGGCCAGCTGGCAAGGGAGGGTGATGGGCAGGGACCCTGGACAGAGTTTCTCGGGGGCGGGGGGCTGGCACGACAAATAGTGACTCATGAGACTTGGACCCTCCTTACAGGGTGCTCATTCTGACCAGCAGCCATGGTACTGTAATGTGCAGTGGCACAAGGGCAGAGCCTCGATCCCGAATTACAGGAAGGTCATCCAGCCCCAATTACTCGCATGCTGCTAATCCCTCAGCTGGAGCAAGGAGGGATCCAACCTATACGTCCACGCTGTTTTCCAGCGTGGCCAGTCCAATTCGCCAGCTCAAGGCATAGTAATGGCCAAGGAGAGGCGGGCAAGGACCTTTCCCTCAATTACAGGGAGGTCATGCCAGACAAGAGAGCAAGGGCCACAATGTGGTGCATAAAAGCGGGAAGTACGTGACATGTCCCCTGATTAACAGGATTGCCACGCTGACTAGGCTGAAACAGAGACCCCAGCATTCATTACAGGAAGGTCCCGGTGCTCAGGGGCCTAAAGCGCTCTATTTCCCCTATCAGCGGCATCCTGGTGACTTGCACCCGCATTACAGGGCAGTCACTCTCACTATCCAGCTGCCGTAGGCCAAAGGGCCGACCTGAACCCTCATTAGAGGGTGGCCAGACTGCTCCAACACAGGTTGCCGCATAAGCAAGAGGAGGAAACTCCCTCCCTAAGAACACAGTGGTCACTCTGTCTAGCCGCATAAGAGAGCGCTATGTTCAGAGACCAGAACCCTCCATACAGGGTGGTCACCCAGGCCATGGTACAAAGCTAGTTCTAAGCCCTCGTGAGCAGGAGACATGCGACCTTCCCCCCCGGTACAGGGTGGTCACGGCAGCTACATTATCAACAGGCCACAATGCCAAAAGGACAAGAGGGCAGAGCCCTGAACCCAAATTACAGGCAGGTCTCAGTACCAATGGCACGAAGCTCCTGCTAATCCCTTCCAAATGAGTGGGATTCGACCTGCACCTGAATTACAGGCCGGTCCCTTCCCAGTAGGCTGCTACAGAAGACGCGTGCCAAGAGCCTAAAAGACAGCCACCTTCTCCTGAATTGCAGGGAGGTCACGCTGCACCGGCTTCCACAGAGCTCAAGATCCCCCATAAGCCACAGGACCGTGACTTGCACCCTACTTACAGGGCAGTCACTCCCGCTAGCCAGCTAAATGAGCACACTGCCAACAGAGCACAGACCTGAACCCTACTTACAGGGAAGGCCACACTGCTCAGAGTATGAAAAGGCTCAATCGCCTTAAGTGACCAGAGGCTCTTAATTTTCGGGGGGGCTCACTCTGTCCAGGGTCCCATTCCTTCCCCTCCAGCTTCAGGGGCTTCCTCCCTTTCCTTTCCTCCTGTCCGACGGATTTTTCCTCGCGCCGTCCTTCCTTCTTTCTTCTTTCTTCTCTTCCTTGGCAACCCTGGAACCAGAGAGACACACACACAGAGGGAGAGGCATGAGACATGATGGCGCTACTTGTCATCAATTTGCTTCAAACAATGCCAGAGGAGCATCTCTTTTGGAACTTACCAGCAACGGCTGCAGAATGTCTCATCTCCAGCGGCCAGGCCATGAGCCACGGAGAGGCGAGGCGGTGCAATTCCAGGCCAGCTGGCAAGGGAGGGTGATGGGCAGGGACCCTGGACAGAGTTTCTCGGGGGTGGCGGGCTGGCACGACAAATAGTGACTCATGAGACTTGGACCCTCCTTACAGGGTGCTCATTCTGACCAGCAGCCATGGTACTGTAATGTGCAGTGTCACAAGGGCAGAGCCTCGATCCCGAATTACAGGAAGGTCATTCAGCCCCAATTACTAGCATGCTGCTAATCCCTCAGCTGGAGCAAGGAGGGATCCAACCTATACGTCCACGCTGTTTTCCAGCGTGGCCAGTCCAATTCGCCAGCTCAAGGCATAGTAATAGCCAAGAAGAGGCGGGAAAGGACCTTTCCCTCAATTACAGGGAGGTCATGCCGGACAAGAGAGCAAGGGCCACAATGTGGTGCATAAAAGCGGGAAGTACGTGACATGTCCCCTGATTAACAGGATTGCCACGCTGACTAGGCTGAAACAGAGACCCCAGCATTCATTACAGGAAGGTCCCGGTGCTCAGGGGCCTAAAGCGCTCAATTTCCCCTATCAGCGGCATCCTGGTGACTTGCACCCGCATTACAGGGCAGTCACTCTCACTATCCAGCTGCCGTAGGCCAAAGGGCCGACCTGAACCCTCATTACAGGGTGGTCAGACTGCTCCAACACAGGTTGCCGCATAAGCAAGAGGAGGAAACTCCCTCCCTAAGAACACAGTGGTCACTCTGTCTAGCCGCATAAGAGAGCGCTATGTTCAGAGACCAGAACCCTCCATACAGGGTGGTCACCCAGGCCATGGTACAAAGCTAGTTCTAAGCCCTCGTGAGCAGGAGACATGCGACCTTCCCCCCCGGTACAGGGTGGTCACGGCAGCTACATTATCAACAGGCCACAATGCCAAAAGGACAAGAGGGCAGAGCCCTGAACCCAAATTACAGGCAGGTCTCAGTACCAATGGCACGAAGCTCCTGCTAATCCCTTCCAAATGACTGGGATTCGACCTGCACCTGAATTACAGGCCGGTCCCTTCCCAGTAGGCTGCTACAGAAGACGCGTGCCAAGAGCCTAAAAGACAGCCACCTTCTCCTGAATTGCAGGGAGGTCACGCTGCACCGGCTTCCACAGAGCTCAAGATCCCCCATAAGCCACAGGACCGTGACTTGCACCCTACTTACAGGGCAGTCACTCCCGCTAGCCAGCTAAATGAGCACACTGCCAACAGAGCACAGACCTGAACCCTACTTACAGGGAAGGCCACACTGCTCAGAGTATGAAAAGGCTCAATCGCCTTAAGTGACCAGAGGCTCTTAATTTTCGGGGGGGCTCACTCTGTCCAGGGTCCCATTCCTTCCCCTCCAGCTTCAGGGGCTTCCTCCCTTTCCTTTCCTCCTGTCCGACGGATTTTTCCTCGCGCCGTCCTTCCTTCTTTCTTCTTTCTTCTCTTCCTTGGCAACCCTGGAACCAGAGAGACACACACACAGAGGGAGAGGCATGAGACATGATGGCGCTACTTGTCATCAATTTGCTTCAAACAATGCCAGAGGAGCATCTCTTTTGGAACTTACCAGCAACGGCTGCAGAATGTCTCATCTCCAGCGGCCAGGCCATGAGCCACGGAGAGGCGAGGCGGTGCAATTCCAGGCCAGCTGGCAAGGGAGGGTGATGGGCAGGGACCCTGGACAGAGTTTCTCGGGGGTGGCGGGCTGGCACGACAAATAGTGACTCATGAGACTTGGACCCTCCTTACAGGGTGCTCATTCTGACCAGCAGCCATGGTACTGTAATGTGCAGTGTCACAAGGGCAGAGCCTCGATCCCGAATTACAGGAAGGTCATTCAGCCCCAATTACTAGCATGCTGCTAATCCCTCAGCTGGAGCAAGGAGGGATCCAACCTATACGTCCACGCTGTTTTCCAGCGTGGCCAGTCCAATTCGCCAGCTCAAGGCATAGTAATAGCCAAGAAGAGGCGGGAAAGGACCTTTCCCTCAATTACAGGGAGGTCATGCCGGACAAGAGAGCAAGGGCCACAATGTGGTGCATAAAAGCGGGAAGTACGTGACATGTCCCCTGATTAACAGGATTGCCACGCTGACTAGGCTGAAACAGAGACCCCAGCATTCATTACAGGAAGGTCCCGGTGCTCAGGGGCCTAAAGCGCTCTATTTCCCCTATCAGCGGCATCCTGGTGACTTGCACCCGCATTACAGGGCAGTCACTCTCACTATCCAGCTGCCGTAGGCCAAAGGGCCGACCTGAACCCTCATTACAGGGTGGTCAGACTGCTCCAACACAGGTTGCCGCATAAGCAAGAGGAGGAAACTCCCTCCCTAAGAACACAGTGGTCACTCTGTCTAGCCGCATAAGAGAGCGCTATGTTCAGAGACCAGAACCCTCCATACAGGGTGGTCACCCAGGCCATGGTACAAAGCTAGTTCTAAGCCCTCGTGAGCAGGAGACATGCGACCTTCCCCCCCGGTACAGGGTGGTCACGGCAGCTACATTATCAACAGGCCACAATGCCAAAAGGACAAGAGGGCAGAGCCCTGAACCCAAATTACAGGCAGGTCTCAGTACCAATGGCACGAAGCTCCTGCTAATCCCTTCCAAATGAGTGGGATTCGACCTGCACCTGAATTACAGGCCGGTCCCTTCCCAGTAGGCTGCTACAGAAGACGCGTGCCAAGAGCCTAAAAGACAGCCACCTTCTCCTGAATTGCAGGGAGGTCACGCTGCACCGGCTTCCACAGAGCTCAAGATCCCCCATAAGCCACAGGACCGTGACTTGCACCCTACTTACAGGGCAGTCACTCCCGCTAGCCAGCTAAATGAGCACACTGCCAACAGAGCACAGACCTGAACCCTACTTACAGGGAAGGCCACACTGCTCAGAGTATGAAAAGGCTCAATCGCCTTAAGTGACCAGAGGCTCTTAATTTTCGGGGGGGCTCACTCTGTCCAGGGTCCCATTCCTTCCCCTCCAGCTTCAGGGGCTTCCTCCCTTTCCTTTCCTCCTGTCCGACGGATTTTTCCTCGCGCCGTCCTTCCTTCTTTCTTCTTTCTTCTCTTCCTTGGCAACCCTGGAACCAGAGAGACACACACACAGAGGGAGAGGCATGAGACATGATGGCGCTACTTGTCATCAATTTGCTTCAAACAATGCCAGAGGAGCATCTCTTTTGGAACTTACCAGCAACGGCTGCAGAATGTCTCATCTCCAGCGGCCAGGCCATGAGCCACGGAGAGGCGAGGCGGTGCAATTCCAGGCCAGCTGGCAAGGGAGGGTGATGGGCAGGGACCCTGGACAGAGTTTCTCGGGGGTGGCGGGCTGGCACGACAAATAGTGACTCATGAGACTTGGACCCTCCTTACAGGGTGCTCATTCTGACCAGCAGCCATGGTACTGTAATGTGCAGTGTCACAAGGGCAGAGCCTCGATCCCGAATTACAGGAAGGTCATCCAGCCCCAATTACTAGCATGCTGCTAATCCCTCAGCTGGAGCAAGGAGGGATCCAACCTATACGTCCACGCTGTTTTCCAGCGTGGCCAGTCCAATTCGCCAGCTCAAGGCATAGTAATAGCCAAGAAGAGGCGGGCAAGGACCTTTCCCTCAATTACAGGGAGGTCATGCCGGACAAGAGAGCAAGGGCCACAATGTGGTGCATAAAAGCGGGAAGTACGTGACATGTCCCCTGATTAACAGGATTGCCACGCTGACTAGGCTGAAACAGAGACCCCAGCATTCATTACAGGAAGGTCCCGGTGCTCAGGGACCTAAAGCGCTCAATTTCCCCTATCAGCGGCATCCTGGTGACTTACACCCGCATTACAGGGCAGTCACTCTCACTATCCAGCTGCCGTAGGCCAAAGGGCCGACCTGAACCCTCATTAGAGGGTGGCCAGACTGCTCCAACACAGGTTGCCGCATAAGCAAGAGGAGGAAACTCCCTCCCTAAGAACACAGTGGTCACTCTGTCTAGCCACATAAGAGAGCGCTATGTTCAGAGACCAGAACCCTCCATACAGGGTGGTCACCCAGGCCATGGTACAAAGCTAGTTCTAAGCCCTCGTGAGCAGGAGACATGCGACCTTCCCCCCCGGTACAGGGTGGTCACGGCAGCTACATTATCAACAGGCCACAATGCCAAAAGGACAAGAGGGCAGAGCCCTGAACCCAAATTACAGGCAGGTCTCAGTACCAATGGCACGAAGCTCCTGCTAATCCCTTCCAAATGAGTGGGATTCGACCTGCACCTGAATTACAGGCCGGTCCCTTCCCAGTAGGCTGCTACAGAAGACGCGTGCCAAGAGCCTAAAAGACAGCCACCTTCTCCTGAATTGCAGGGAGGTCACGCTGCACCGGCTTCCACAGAGCTCAAGATCCCCCATAAGCCACAGGACCGTGACTTGCACCCTACTTACAGGGCAGTCACTCCCGCTAGCCAGCTAAATGAGCACACTGCCAACAGAGCACAGACCTGAACCCTACTTACAGGGAAGGCCACACTGCTCAGAGTATGAAAAGGCTCAATCGCCTTAAGTGACCAGAGGCTCTTAATTTTCGGGGGGGCTCACTCTGTCCAGGGTCCCATTCCTTCCCCTCCAGCTTCAGGGGCTTCCTCCCTTTCCTTTCCTCCTGTCCGACGGATTTTTCCTCGCGCCGTCCTTCCTTCATTCTTCTCTTCCTTGGCAACCCTGGAACCAGAGAGACACACACACAGAGGGAGAGGCATGAGACATGATGGCGCTACTTGTCATCAATTTGCTTCAAACAATGCCAGAGGAGCATCTCTTTTGGAACTTACCAGCAACGGCTGCAGAATGTCTCATCTCCAGCGGCCAGGCCATGAGCCACGGAGAGGCGAGGCGGTGCAATTCCAGGCCAGCTGGCAAGGGAGGGTGATGGGCAGGGACCCTGGACAGAGTTTCTCGGGGGTGGCGGGCTGGCACGACAAATAGTGACTCATGAGACTTGGACCCTCCTTACAGGGTGCTCATTCTGACCAGCAGCCATGGTACTGTAATGTGCAGTGTCACAAGGGCAGAGCCTCGATCCCGAATTACAGGAAGGTCATTCAGCCCCAATTACTAGCATGCTGCTAATCCCTCAGCTGGAGCAAGGAGGGATCCAACCTATACGTCCACGCTGTTTTCCAGCGTGGCCAGTCCAATTCGCCAGCTCAAGGCATAGTAATAGCCAAGAAGAGGCGGGCAAGGACCTTTCCCTCAATTACAGGGAGGTCATGCCGGACAAGAGAGCAAGGGCCACAATGTGGTGCATAAAAGCGGGAAGTACGTGACATGTCCCCTGATTAACAGGATTGCCACGCTGACTAGGCTGAAACAGAGACCCCAGCATTCATTACAGGAAGGTCCCGGTGCTCAGGGGCCTAAAGCGCTCAATTTCCCCTATCAGCGGCATCCTGGTGACTTGCACCCGCATTACAGGGCAGTCACTCTCACTATCCAGCTGCCGTAGGCCAAAGGGCCGACCTGAACCCTCATTACAGGGTGGCCAGACTGCTCCAACACAGGTTGCCGCATAAGCAAGAGGAGGAAACTCCCTCCCTAAGAACACAGTGGTCACTCTGTCTAGCCGCATAAGAGAGCGCTATGTTCAGAGACCAGAACCCTCCATACAGGGTGGTCACCCAGGCCATGGTACAAAGCTAGTTCTAAGCCCTCGTGAGCAGGAGACATGCGACCTTCCCCCCCGGTACAGGGTGGTCACGGCAGCTACATTATCAACAGGCCACAATGCCAAAAGGACAAGAGGGCAGAGCCCTGAACCCAAATTACAGGCAGGTCTCAGTACCAATGGCACGAAGCTCCTGCTAATCCCTTCCAAATGAGTGGGATTCGACCTGCACCTGAATTACAGGCCGGTCCCTTCCCAGTAGGCTGCTACAGAAGACGCGTGCCAAGAGCCTAAAAGACAGCCACCTTCTCCTGAATTGCAGGGAGGTCACGCTGCACCGGCTTCCACAGAGCTCAAGATCCCCCATAAGCCACAGGACCGTGACTTGCACCCTACTTACAGGGCAGTCACTCCCGCTAGCCAGCTAAATGAGCACACTGCCAACAGAGCACAGACCTGAACCCTACTTACAGGGAAGGCCACACTGCTCAGAGTATGAAAAGGCTCAATCGCCTTAAGTGACCAGAGGCTCTTAATTTTCGGGGGGGCTCACTCTGTCCAGGGTCCCATTCCTTCCCCTCCAGCTTCAGGGGCTTCCTCCCTTTCCTTTCCTCCTGTCCGACGGATTTTTCCTCGCCCCGTCCTTCCTTCTTTCTTCTCTTCCTTGGCAACCCTGGAACCAGAGAGACACACACACAGAGGGAGAGGCATGAGACATGATGGCGCTACTTGTCATCAATTTGCTTCAAACAATGCCAGAGGAGCATCTCTTTTGGAACTTACCAGCAACGGCTGCAGAATGTCTCATCTCCAGCGGCCAGGCCATGAGCCACGGAGAGGCGAGGCGGTGCAATTCCAGGCCAGCTGGCAAGGGAGGGTGATGGGCAGGGACCCTGGACAGAGTTTCTCGGGGGTGGCGGGCTGGCACGACAAATAGTGACTCATGAGACTTGGACCCTCCTTACAGGGTGCTCATTCTGACCAGCAGCCATGGTACTGTAATGTGCAGTGTCACAAGGGCAGAGCCTCGATCCCGAATTACAGGAAGGTCATTCAGCCCCAATTACTAGCATGCTGCTAATCCCTCAGCTGGAGCAAGGAGGGATCCAACCTATACGTCCACGCTGTTTTCCAGCGTGGCCAGTCCAATTCGCCAGCTCAAGGCATAGTAATGGCCAAGGAGAGGCGGGCAAGGACCTTTCCCTCAATTACAGGGAGGTCATGCCGGACAAGAGAGCAAGGGCCACAATGTGGTGCATAAAAGCGGGAAGTACGTGACATGTCCCCTGATTAACAGGATTGCCACGCTGACTAGGCTGAAACAGAGACCCCAGCATTCATTACAGGAAGGTCCCGGTGCTCAGGGGCCTAAAGCGCTCAATTTCCCCTATCAGCGGCATCCTGGTGACTTGCACCCGCATTACAGGGCAGTCACTCTCACTATCCAGCTGCCGTAGGCCAAAGGGCCGACCTGAACCCTCATTACAGGGTGGTCAGACTGCTCCAACACAGGTTGCCGCATAAGCAAGAGGAGGAAACTCCCTCCCTAAGAACACAGTGGTCACTCTGTCTAGCCACATAAGAGAGCGCTATGTTCAGAGACCAGAACCCTCCATACAGGGTGGTCACCCAGGCCATGGTACAAAGCTAGTTCTAAGCCCTCGTGAGCAGGAGACATGCGACCTTCCCCCCCGGTACAGGGTGGTCACGGCAGCTACATTATCAACAGGCCACAATGCCAAAAGGACAAGAGGGCAGAGCCCTGAACCCAAATTACAGGCAGGTCTCAGTACCAATGGCACGAAGCTCCTGCTAATCCCTTCCAAATGACTGGGATTCGACCTGCACCTGAATTACAGGCCGGTCCCTTCCCAGTAGGCTGCTACAGAAGACGCGTGCCAAGAGCCTAAAAGACAGCCACCTTCTCCTGAATTGCAGGGAGGTCACGCTGCACCGGCTTCCACAGAGCTCAAGATCCCCCATAAGCCACAGGACCGTGACTTGCACCCTACTTACAGGGCAGTCACTCCCGCTAGCCAGCTAAATGAGCACACTGCCAACAGAGCACAGACCTGAACCCTACTTACAGGGAAGGCCACACTGCTCAGAGTATGAAAAGGCTCAATCGCCTTAAGTGACCAGAGGCTCTTAATTTTCGGGGGGGCTCACTCTGTCCAGGGTCCCATTCCTTCCCCTCCAGCTTCAGGGGCTTCCTCCCTTTCCTTTCCTCCTGTCCGACGGATTTTTCCTCGCGCCGTCCTTCCTTCTTTCTTCTCTTCCTTGGCAACCCTGGAACCAGAGAGACACACACACAGAGGGAGAGGCATGAGACATGATGGCGCTACTTGTCATCAATTTGCTTCAAACAATGCCAGAGGAGCATCTCTTTTGGAACTTACCAGCAACGGCTGCAGAATGTCTCATCTCCAGCGGCCAGGCCATGAGCCATGGAGAGGCGAGGCGGTGCAATTCCAGGCCAGCTGGCAAGGGAGGGTGATGGGCAGGGACCCTGGACAGAGTTTCTCGGGGGTGGCGGGCTGGCACGACAAATAGTGACTCATGAGACTTGGACCCTCCTTACAGGGTGCTCATTCTGACCAGCAGCCATGGTACTGTAATGTGCAGTGTCACAAGGGCAGAGCCTCGATCCCGAATTCCAGGAAGGTCATCCAGCCCCAATTACTAGCATGCTGCTAATCCCTCAGCTGGAGCAAGGAGGGATCCAACCTATACGTCCACGCTGTTTTCCAGCGTGGCCAGTCCAATTCGCCAGCTCAAGGCATAGTAATGGCCAAGGAGAGGCGGGCAAGGACCTTTCCCTCAATTACAGGGAGGTCATGCCGGACAAGAGAGCAAGGGCCACAATGTGGTGCATAAAAGCGGGAAGTACGTGACATGTCCCCTGATTAACAGGATTGCCACGCTGACTAGGCTGAAACAGAGACCCCAGCATTCATTACAGGAAGGTCCCGGTGCTCAGGGGCCTAAAGCGCTCAATTTCCCCTATCAGCGGCATCCTGGTGACTTGCACCCGCATTACAGGGCAGTCACTCTCACTATCCAGCTGCCGTAGGCCAAAGGGCCGACCTGAACCCTCATTACAGGGTGGTCAGACTGCTCCAACACAGGTTGCCGCATAAGCAAGAGGAGGAAACTCCCTCCCTAAGAACACAGTGGTCACTCTGTCTAGCCGCATAAGAGAGCGCTATGTTCAGAGACCAGAACCCTCCATACAGGGTGGTCACCCAGGCCATGGTACAAAGCTAGTTCTAAGCCCTCGTGAGCAGGAGACATGCGACCTTCCCCCCCGGTACAGGGTGGTCACGGCAGCTACATTATCAACAGGCCACAATGCCAAAAGGACAAGAGGGCAGAGCCCTGAACCCAAATTACAGGCAGGTCTCAGTACCAATGGCACGAAGCTCCTGCTAATCCCTTCCAAATGACTGGGATTCGACCTGCACCTGAATTACAGGCCGGTCCCTTCCCAGTAGGCTGCTACAGAAGACGCGTGCCAAGAGCCTAAAAGACAGCCACCTTCTCCTGAATTGCAGGGAGGTCACGCTGCACCGGCTTCCACAGAGCTCAAGATCCCCCATAAGCCACAGGACCGTGACTTGCACCCTACTTACAGGGCAGTCACTCCCGCTAGCCAGCTAAATGAGCACACTGCCAACAGAGCACAGACCTGAACCCTACTTACAGGGAAGGCCACACTGCTCAGAGTATGAAAAGGCTCAATCGCCTTAAGTGACCAGAGGCTCTTAATTTTCGGGGGGGCTCACTCTGTCCAGGGTCCCATTCCTTCCCCTCCAGCTTCAGGGGCTTCCTCCCTTTCCTTTCCTCCTGTCCGACGGATTTTTCCTCGCGCCGTCCTTCCTTCTTTCTTCTCTTCCTTGGCAACCCTGGAACCAGAGAGACACACACACAGAGGGAGAGGCATGAGACATGATGGCGCTACTTGTCATCAATTTGCTTCAAACAATGCCAGAGGAGCATCTCTTTTGGAACTTACCAGCAACGGCTGCAGAATGTCTCATCTCCAGCGGCCAGGCCATGAGCCACGGAGAGGCGAGGCGGTGCAATTCCAGGCCAGCTGGCAAGGGAGGGTGATGGGCAGGGACCCTGGACAGAGTTTCTCGGGGGTGGCGGGCTGGCACGACAAATAGTGACTCATGAGACTTGGACCCTCCTTACAGGGTGCTCATTCTGACCAGCAGCCATGGTACTGTAATGTGCAGTGTCACAAGGGCAGAGCCTCGATCCCGAATTACAGGAAGGTCATTCAGCCCCAATTACTAGCATGCTGCTAATCCCTCAGCTGGAGCAAGGAGGGATCCAACCTATACGTCCACGCTGTTTTCCAGCGTGGCCAGTCCAATTCGCCAGCTCAAGGCATAGTAATAGCCAAGAAGAGGCGGGAAAGGACCTTTCCCTCAATTACAGGGAGGTCATGCCGGACAAGAGAGCAAGGGCCACAATGTGGTGCATAAAAGCGGGAAGTACGTGACATGTCCCCTGATTAACAGGATTGCCACGCTGACTAGGCTGAAACAGAGACCCCAGCATTCATTACAGGAAGGTCCCGGTGCTCAGGGACCTAAAGCGCTCAATTTCCCCTATCAGCGGCATCCTGGTGACTTGCACCCGCATTACAGGGCAGTCACTCTCACTATCCAGCTGCCGTAGGCCAAAGGGCCGACCTGAACCCTCATTAGAGGGTGGCCAGACTGCTCCAACACAGGTTGCCGCATAAGCAAGAGGAGGAAACTCCCTCCCTAAGAACACAGTGGTCACTCTGTCTAGCCGCATAAGAGAGCGCTATGTTCAGAGACCAGAACCCTCCATACAGGGTGGTCACCCAGGCCATGGTACAAAGCTAGTTCTAAGCCCTCGTGAGCAGGAGACATGCGACCTTCCCCCCCGGTACAGGGTGGTCACGGCAGCTACATTATCAACAGGCCACAATGCCAAAAGGACAAGAGGGCAGAGCCCTGAACCCAAATTACAGGCAGGTCTCAGTACCAATGGCACGAAGCTCCTGCTAATCCCTTCCAAATGAGTGGGATTCGACCTGCACCTGAATTACAGGCCGGTCCCTTCCCAGTAGGCTGCTACAGAAGACGCGTGCCAAGAGCCTAAAAGACAGCCACCTTCTCCTGAATTGCAGGGAGGTCACGCTGCACCGGCTTCCACAGAGCTCAAGATCCCCCATAAGCCACAGGACCGTGACTTGCACCCTACTTACAGGGCAGTCACTCCCGCTAGCCAGCTAAATGAGCACACTGCCAACAGAGCACAGACCTGAACCCTACTTACAGGGAAGGCCACACTGCTCAGAGTATGAAAAGGCTCAATCGCCTTAAGTGACCAGAGGCTCTTAATTTTCGGGGGGGCTCACTCTGTCCAGGGTCCCATTCCTTCCCCTCCAGCTTCAGGGGCTTCCTCCCTTTCCTTTCCTCCTGTCCGACGGATTTTTCCTCGCGCCGTCCTTCCTTCTTTCTTCTTTCTTCTCTTCCTTGGCAACCCTGGAACCAGAGAGACACACACACAGAGGGAGAGGCATGAGACATGATGGCGCTACTTGTCATCAATTTGCTTCAAACAATGCCAGAGGAGCATCTCTTTTGGAACTTACCAGCAACGGCTGCAGAATGTCTCATCTCCAGCGGCCAGGCCATGAGCCACGGAGAGGCGAGGCGGTGCAATTCCAGGCCAGCTGGCAAGGGAGGGTGATGGGCAGGGACCCTGGACAGAGTTTCTCGGGGGCGGGCGGCTGGCACGACAAATAGTGACTCATGAGACTTGGACCCTCCTTACAGGGTGCTCATTCTGACCAGCAGCCATGGTACTGTAATGTGCAGTGTCACAAGGGCAGAGCCTCGATCCCGAATTACAGGAAGGTCATTCAGCCCCAATTACTAGCATGCTGCTAATCCCTCAGCTGGAGCAAGGAGGGATCCAACCTATACGTCCACGCTGTTTTCCAGCGTGGCCAGTCCAATTCGCCAGCTCAAGGCATAGTAATGGCCAAGGAGAGGCGGGCAAGGACCTTTCCCTCAATTACAGGGAGGTCATGCCGGACAAGAGAGCAAGGGCCACAATGTGGTGCATAAAAGCGGGAAGTACGTGACATGTCCCCTGATTAACAGGATTGCCACGCTGACTAGGCTGAAACGGAGACCCCAGCATTCATTACAGGAAGGTCCCGGTGCTCAGGGGCCTAAAGCGCTCAATTTCCCCTATCAGCGGCATCCTGGTGACTTGCACCCGCATTACAGGGCAGTCACTCTCACTATCCAGCTGCCGTAGGCCAAAGGGCCGACCTGAACCCTCATTACAGGGTGGTCAGACTGCTCCAACACAGGTTGCCGCATAAGCAAGAGGAGGAAACTCCCTCCCTAAGAACACAGTGGTCACTCTGTCTAGCCGCATAAGAGAGCGCTATGTTCAGAGACCAGAACCCTCCATACAGGGTTGTCTCACAGTAAAAACCAAAAGGGGGCATCCTGAACTCTGGTTATAGGGTGGCCGTCTATTCCATGAAAGAAAACTGGCTCTAAGCCCTCAAGAACTGGAAACATATGACCTACAACCCACTTATGGGTTGTATAATACCACTATAATACCAACAAGCCACAAAGTCAAATGGACATTAGGGCACAGACCTGAACAGAAATTACAGAAATGTAAAAATACCATTGGTAGTAACCAAGCACTAATCCTTTCCATCTGAGAGGTATTTGACCTGCACCTGAATTAAAGGGCGGTCCATTCACTTTAGGTGGCTACAAAGGCACAGTGTCAAGAGCCTAAACAACAGAGACCATCTTCGGAATTACAGGGAGGTCTCTCTGCCAAAGGTATTAAAATGTTCAAACCCTTCCCTAAAAAATAGGTATGAAAGCTCAACCATCCCTTATCCCTTTCTATGACTAGTGGAAGGAGAAACCCATCTGTGCACTTGTAAGTTGTTCTCTAGTTCTGGGCAGTGTACAAAAATAAATATGCTGCAGCGATTTAAAAACTAAAATTAAAAATTATCTTTCATTTCCATAGCTATCATACTCATTCATCGACACACACATACAAAAACAAATAAACCCACTGCCCAGAGTAGAAAAGAGCTCATAGTGACAGAATACCTGACCCATTTTCTAAATGGGATCGATTCTCCTCCACTCCAAAAGGTAAAGAAAGGTAAAAGCTGCACTCTATTTATTGGGAAGGGTACACTTAGACTTAGAAATGAAATAAGATAAAATGGAAGACCTATACTGCTCGCATGGAGGTTGATAGAGTGGAAGTGACACTATGATACTTCCCATAAGAAATAGGGGTAATAACCTAAACCCTACATAAATGGAAGGAATTCCAATTAGCTGAATAAGGGAATACACCTTATTAGGAAGTAATGAGGAAGAAACATGGACCTCAATTATTGGACGGATAAATGGGCGACACTATATAAATGTCTCCGAAACCCCAATAATAGGAAATATATATCTTATGTCTTACTTTCTGGGGCGGCTCACACACTCTAGACTGCCAAAATCCACAATGCCAGAAGAGCAGAGACCTGAACACAATTTACAGTCTGGTCTCATTACAAATAGTTACAAATTAGACCTAATCACTGCTAAAAGGGCTGACCCTAACACCGCATTACAGGACGGTCAGATTGCTGAAACAGGTTGCTGCATAAACAAGAGGAGGAAACACCCTCCCTAAGAACAGAGTGGTCATTCTGTCTAGCCTCATAAGAAAGCACTAATTTCATAAAGGAAAGGGAAGAGACCAGAACCCTCCATACAGGGTGGTCACCCAGGCCATGGTACAAAGCTAGTTCTAAGCCCTCATGAGCAGGAGACATGCTACCTTCCCCCCCGGTACAGGGTGGTCACGGCAGCTACATTATCAACAGGCCACAATGCCAAAAGGGCAAGAGGGCAGAGCCCTGAACCCAAATTACAGGCAGGTCTCAGTACCAATGGCACAAAGCTCCTGCTAATCCCTTCCAAATGAGTGGGATTCGACCTGCACCTGAATTACAGGCCGGTCCCTTCCCAGTAGGCTGCTACAGAAGACTCATGCCAAGAGCCTGAAAGACAGCCACCTTCTCCTGAATTGCAGGGAGGTCACACTGCACCGGCTTCCACAGAGCTCAAGATCCCCCATAAGCCACAGGACCGTGACTTGCACCCTACTTACAGGGCAGTCACTCCCGCTAGCCAGCTAAATGAGCACACTGCCAACAGATCACAGACTTGAACCCTACTTACAGGGAAGGCCACACTGCTCAATGTATGAAAAGGCTCAATAACCTTAATTGACCAGAGGCTCTTAATTTTGGGGGGGCTCACTCTGTCCAGGGTCCCTTTCCTTCTCCTCCAGCTTCAGAGGCTTCCTCGATTACTTTCCTCCTATCTGATTGATATTTCTTGGCATCTTCCTTTTTTCTTGTCTTCCTTTGTAGCACTGGAAACAGAGAGGGAGACAAAGAGAGACTGACTTGTCATCAATTTAATTCAAATAATGCCAGAGGGACCCTACTTACAGGGTGCCACAAAAGCATAATTGGAAGCAACTAAAGGGTAAGGGCTTGATCCCTGGTTGAAGGGCTTTCCCTTCCCTATTTACTAAAATGCTGTTAATCCCTCCCAAAGATCAAGGAGGGATAAAATCTAGACCCTGAGTTATAGGGTAGTCAATCAATTCACTGGCTTAAGGTGTAATGGAGGCAGGTCTCAGAACCAATGACACTAAAATAGCTCTAATCCCTTCTAAATTGGAAGAGTTCAACCTGCACCTAAAATATACTGTGGTCTGTTCTGTTTAACCAGCTAGAAGGTCCTAATGCCAAGAGCTCAAAGGCAGAGTCTTTCTACTGAATTACAGGCGGGCCACATAGCTCAAGGTACCAAATGCCTCCACCTTTCCTACAGAAGAAAGGGTATGTCTACACTACAAAGTTAATTCGAACTAACAGACGTTAGTTCGAATTAACTTTGATAGGCGCTACACATACAAACCGCTAGTTCGAACTTAATTCGAACTAGCGGAGCGCTTAATTCGAACTAGGTAAACCTCATTCTACTAACGCCTAGTTCGAATTAAGTAGTTCTAATTAAGGGCTGTGTAGCCACTTAATTTGAACTAGTGGGAGGCTAGCCCTTCCCAGCTTGCCCTGGTGGCCACTCTGGGCACCACCAGGGAAACTCGTCTGCCCCCCTCCCAGCCCCGGAGCACTTAAAGGGGCACGGTCTGGCTACGGTGCCCGTGCCAGGTGCAAGCCTGCCAGCACCCAGCCAGCAGACCCTGCACCTGGCACGGCACGAGCCAGCCACCCGCTGCCACTCAGCCCTCCGCCTCTTCCCGGGACCAGGCTGGCGGCTCCCAAGAGCCTGCCCGGGGCTGCATGAGGCGGGCGCCTGCCTGGTCTAGTGTGGACATCGTGGACCTCATCCACGACCTCCGCACTAGGCACAGGAAAGAGGCCATTTAGGGCAGGAGAGCTGCCAGCCTGACCACCCAGGAGCAAGTTTGCATGAAAATCAAGGTGGTCCAGTGAGACCCCCGACCCTGAGCCCTGAGCTTAGAACATAAAAACATAAGAACAGCCATACTGGGTCAGACCAAAGGGCCATCTAGCCCAGTAGCCTGTCTGCCGACAGCGGCCCACACTAAGTACCCTGGAGGGGATGGACCAAAGACAATGACCAAGCCATTTGTCTCGTTCGATCCATCTTCAGCCTTCCACAAACAGAGGCCAGGGACACCATTTCTACCCTCTGGCTAATAGCACTCCATGGACCCAACCTCCATGACTTTATCTAACTTCTCTTTAAACTCTGTTATAGTTCTAGCCTTCACAGCCTCCTGCAGCAAGGAGTTCCACAGGCTGACTATTTGCTTTGTGAAGAAGAACTTTCTGTTATTAGTTTGAAGCCTGCTACCCATTCATTTCATTTGGTGTCCTCTAGTCCTTCTATTATGGGAACTAATGAAGAACTTTTCTTTATGCACTCTCTCCACACCACTCAAGATTTTATAGACCTCTATCATTTCCCCCCCCCCCCCAGTCTCGTCTTTTCTAAGGTCCCTTTAAGCACAGCCCTCGGCTAGCCTGAGACAGCAGCTCCACGCTCTAAGTCCTAATCTGATGCCCTGCCGGCACTGCTTCTGGCCATCCTTAACCTCGGTCCAGGGTCCACTCAATGTGGACATGCTAGTTCGAATTAGCAAAATGCTAATTCAAACTAATTTTTAGGTCTAGATGCACTAGTTCGAATTAGCTTAGTTCGAATTAACTAATTTGAATTAAATTAGTTCGAATTAGTGCTGTAGTGTAGACATAACCAAAGAGATTATTGTGACATGCACACTCCTTATAGATTTGTCAGGCTGACTAGCCTACAAACAAGGGATAATGAAAAGAGGGAAATAAGACAAAGACCTTACTCTGAATTACTGGGAGGTCAAGCAGCTCAGGGGTCTAAACCTTGAATATCCCCATAAGCTTTGTTCTGTCATCACAGGTTAGTTACTCTTACTAGCTAGCTAACAGAGAATAATACCAAAAGTCCAGGATATTATAGATCTGAACCTTTTCTCCAGGGAAATCACACTGCTTAAGTTTTTAATAGCTTCAACTCCACCATATGACCCAAGTCTTAATTATGGGTGATGCTCACTGTGTCCAGAGTTTCTTTCCCTCTCCTCTACCATTAGTGGTTTCCTTTTCCCCCTCCTCTTTGCTCAGTTACTTGGAGGCTTTCTTTTTCTTCTCTTCCTTGAAGGAGTTGGAAAGAGACAGACAAACAGACAGAGAGAAGGTAAAATAAGTTATGGGAGGGCTTAGCACACTCTATATCCCCAACATAAACTGGGCATAAATGAGGAATTTGTTCTTGTTTTCCCCAAATCTGAAGACTGTCTAAGCCCTCTGCCACTCACCATCCACCTCAATGCTTCCCACCACCTCAGCCTGAATCCCTGCCAAGCACTTGCTGCCTGAGCCCTCGCTCTTCATCCCACCTCAATGCTTCCACCTTAGCTTGAACTCCTGCCGCTCACGCCTTGCCTCAGCGCTTCCCGCCAGCTCAGCCTGCGCCCCTGCTGCTCGCCTCCTGCCACTGCGCTTCCCTCCGCCGCCGGCTGAATCCTCCCTGTTCATCCCCCACCTCAGCTTCTACCTCAGCGTGAGCCCGCCCAGCTCAGCGCTTCCCGCCTCAGCCTGATCATCCAGCCGCCACCTCAGCGCTTCCCGCCTTCTCAGTCTCTCACCTCCACCCTTCCCGCCTCAGCCCCACATCCCAGCGATGCCTGCTTCGAGCCGAGCCCCCCCCCCGATTGCAGCGCTTCCCGCCTCGACCTGAGCGCCGCACTTCAGTGCTCACCTCACCTCAGCCCCAGCCCTCACCCCAGCGCTTCCCACCTCAGACTATGCACCGCAGCTCAGCACATCTTGCCTCAGCTTGTCCCCCACCTCAGCGCCTCCAGCCCAGCCTGAACCTCTGCCACCCACCGACCACCTCAGCGCTTCCCACCACGTCCCTGCTTCTCAACTCTCACCTCGCACTTCCCGCCTCTGCACCCCCACCCCAGCGCTCCCCAACTCAAACTGAGCCTGTCCCACCTCAGCACTTCCCATCTCAGACAGAGCCCCCCCCCCAGTGTGTCCTGCTCAGCCTGATCCTCTGCCACACACCGACCAACTAAGGATTCCCCACCTCTTCAGTTTGAGTCCCTCCTTCTCACCCCAACCTTCGTGAGTCTCACCTCAATCTTAGCCCCATAGCTCACAACACTTCCTGTCACAACCTCTGCACCCCCCCCCCCCCCAGCACTTCTCACCTCAGCCTCTGCCACCAGACCTCAGTGCGTCCCTCTCAGCCTGGACCCTGCACCTAATTGCTTCCCACCTCAGCCTGAGCCCCCCTCAACTCAGCTCTTTCCACTTCAGCCTAAGCCCCTCCCACCTCAGCACTTCCCACCTCAGCCTGAGCCCCCCCCACCTCAGCACTTCCCACCTCAGATAGGGCCCTCCCCCCACCTCAGTGCTTCCATCACAGACCATGTCAGCATTTTCTATCTCTTCAGAATGAGCCCCTGATTCTCACCCCCCACCTCAGCGCTTCCCACACCAATTTGGACCATGCATCTAAGTGCTTCCTGCCTCAGACTGAGCCCCTCCTCACTTCAGCCCCTGCCACCACAGCCTGAGCCCCCCCACCTCAGCTCTTCCCGCCTTAGACTGAGCCCCCCACCTCAGCCCTTCCCACCTAAGCTTGAAACCCCCACCTCAGCGCTTCCCACACCAATTTGGACCATGCATCTAAGTGCTTCCTGCCTCAGACTGAACCCCCCCTCACTTCAGCCCCTGCCACCACAGCCTGCCTCTGCCACCACAGCCTGCGCCCCCCACCTCAGCTCTTCCCGCCTTAGACTGAGCCCCCCTCACTTCAGCCCCTGCCACCACAGCCTGCGCCCCCCACCTCAGCACTTCCCACCTCAGCCTGAACCCCCCAACTCAACACTTCCTGCTTCAGCTTCTGTACCCCTCCTCAGCGCTTCCCACCTCAGACAGAGCCCCCCTCACCTCAGTGCTTCTTGCTCAGCCTCATTGTCTGCCACCCACCGACCACCTCAGCACTTTCCGCCTCTTTAAAACGAGTCCCTGCTTCTCACCCCCCACCTCAGTACTTCCCATCTCAACCTGGACTCTGTACCTAAGTGATTCCCGCCTCAGGCTGAGCCCCCCTCATCTCAGCCCTTTCCGCCTCAGCCTGAGCCCCTCCCACCTCAGCATTTCTCACCTCAGCCTGAGCCCCCCACATCAGCGTGAGCCTCCCACCTCAGCCTGAAACACTTCCACCTTAGCACTTCCCACTTAAGCATGAACCCCGATCTCAGTACTTCCCATCTCAGACTATGCACCCCACCTCAGTGCTTCCAGCTCAGCCTCATTGTCTGCTGCCCACCGACCATGTCAGCACTTCCCTCTTCTTCAGTATGAGTCCCTGCATTTCACCCCCACCTCAGTGCTTCCCACCTCAATCTTAGCCCCTGTCACAACCTCTGTATCCCCACCTCAGCACTTCTCACCTCAGCCTCTGCCACCAGACCTCAGTGCGTCCCTCTCAGCCTGGACCCTGCACCTAATTGCTTCCCACCTCAGACTGAGCTCCCCTCAACTCAGCCCTTTCCACCTCAGCCTAAGCCCCTCCCACCTCAGCACTTCCCACCTCAGATAGGGCCCTCCCCCCACCTCAGTGCTTCAATCTCAGCCTGATTGTCTCCCACTCACAGACGATGTCAGCATTTCCCATCTCTTCAGAATGAGCCCCTGATTCTCACCCTCCACCTCGGCGCTTCCCACATCAATCTGGACCATGAATCCAAGTGCTTCCCGCCTCAGACTGAGCCCCCCCCCACTTCAGCCGTTGCCACCTCAGGCTGAGCCCCCTCACCTCAGCACTTCCTGCCTCAGCCTGAAACCCCCACCTCAGCACTTCCCATCTCAGATAGAGCCCCTACACCTCAGTGTTTCCAGCTCAGCCTCGTCATCTGCTCCCCACTCATCACCTCAGCACTTCTCACTTCTTTAGTACGTGTCCCTGCTTTTCACCCCCCACCTCAGTCTTAGCCCCATCCCTCAACACTTCCTGTCACCACCTCTTCACCCCCACCTCAGCACTTCCCACCTAAGCCTTACCCCCCCCCCCCCCCTGCACTTCCCTCTTCAGACTCTGCACCCCACCTCGGTGCTTCCCATCTCGGACAGAGACCACCCACCTCAGTGCTTTCAGCTCAGCCTGATCGTCTGCCATATTCTGACCACCTCAACACTTCCCACTTCTTTAGAATGAGTCCCTGCTTCTCTCCCTCCCCCCACACCTCAACACTTCCCACCTCAACTTGGACCATGCACCTAAGTGCTTTCCTCCTCAGACTGAGCCCCTCTCACTTCGGCTCTTGCCACCTCAGCCTGAGCTGCTCCCATCTCAGCACTTCCCACCTCAGCCTGAGCCCCCCAACTCAGCACTTCCTGCTTCAGCTTCTGCACCCTTCCTCAATGCTTCCCATCTCAGACAAAGCCTCCCTTACCTCATTGCTTCCAGTTCAGCCTGATCTTCTGCCACTCATCGATCACCTCAGTACTTCCCACCCTCACTTGCTGGGGTCCAAGCCCTGCTCCTAGACAGGATCCCAATTTGTGGGGAAGTGAAACCTGCCCCCTATGGATCGCTGCTCCTGGGGCAGCTTGTATGCAGGGCAAGGGCTGCTCCAGGCTGCTTCTTGTGGCGCTGGCTGAGAGGCCTAACCTGGGGCAGAGGAAAGCTGCTAACAATGCCCAGGGTTTGCAGGGATTGGGTTGCTGAGGGTGGGGCAGAGACGCATGGGGAGCCAGCAGGGGGCTCTGAGAGCCAGAGGGTAGTGAGATGGGAATAGGGGTACAGGAGAGAAAACCAGGAATGCAGGGGGCTCTAGTCCCAAGAGGAGCTGCACTGCAGCCCAGCTCCAGCTCCAGCTCCAGCTCCAGCTCCAGCACCAGCACCAGCAGCTACCTGCCATGCAGCCTGCCTTGGTAGCAGCCAGGCAGCCACCATACAGTCCTGGCCCCAGCTCCTGCCCTGGGGAAGAGCTGGAGCTGGGGGTCAGGGCCACATGGTGGCTGCCTGCATGCTCTTGGGGTGGGCTGCATGGTAGCTGCTAGAGCTGGAGTCCAGGCTGTGGTGCTGCTGCTCCTGGGGCTGGGGCCACGATAACACTGATTAGCAGAATGCCCATGGCTAGGTTTTGTGTTTCTATTGGTGGTGTGCATTCACACATGCCTTGGTTAATAAGAAATTATATTCCACACATGGATGGAAAAAGGTTATACATGCATGGAAAAGATTAGAGGGACCCTTCTTATACAAGGCCCTGATTGGCTGTCTTCAGCCTCCCTTTTATTTGCTGGTGCCACAGCCCTCTCCAAG
The DNA here is from genome assembly GCF_052426305.1 of Pelodiscus sinensis. NCBI lineage: Eukaryota > Metazoa > Chordata > Testudines > Trionychidae > Pelodiscus > Pelodiscus sinensis. The sequence goes on from NC_143052.1 coordinate 211,235,672, forward strand.
GGCTAATTAATCCCTTGTTAAGCAGTGCAGGGGAACCGCCGCAATACTATAGAGCAACAACAATAATTAAAGGTCTAGAAAATATGAGCTATGAGGGAAGGTTGACAGAATTGGGCTTGTTTAGTCTGGAAAAGAGAAGACAGAGAGGGGACATGATAGCAGTTTTCAGGTATCTAAAAGGGTGTCAGAAGGAGGAGGGGGGACTGTTCTCCTTGGCCTCTGAGGATAGGACAAGAAGCAATGGGCTTAAACTGCAACAAGGGAGGTTTAGGTTGGATATTAGGAAAAACTTCCTGTCAGGATGGTTAAACACTGGAATAAATTGCCTACGACGGTTGTGGAATCTCCATCACTGGAGATATTTATGAGCAGGCTAGTCAGACATCTATCAGGCATGATCTAGACCAGAGCTATTCAACTGTAGAAGCCCGGAGACCACAATGATACTAACAGGACATGCTGAGGGCAGCAGTTTAAGTGTGGTTGCATATATATGCAAATATATGCAAATAGCTTCTTTCACATTGATGGGCATGAATACAAAGCACGTCCCACAATATCCTGGTGCTCCCAGCACTTCCTCTCAGGGGGCTAGAAACGCCAACACCTTGTACCTGTCTGTTCCAGCCAGCCTGTCCACTTGTGTCTTTCAATGCTCACCTTGCCTAGAAGATGCATTGCTATGTTCAAAGGATCCCACGTTAGGTATGTCTAAGTGGGATAAAAGGGCTGGAGTTGTTGCCAGGATGGGCTGTGAGCTGGCTGCCAGAGCTGGAGCCACAGCTGATCCTGGGGGCGGGGGCGAATTTTGTGTCTCATCTGAAAGGATGGATGTAATATCAGCTATTCCTTATAAGAATGTTTAAGAGTCTCCGACAAAGAGGCACCAGCGTTTGTCAGGTTGGTATTTATAAACTTGCAGCAAAGGCACTGTGGAAAAGAGAGGTATTAATAGATTAGGGTGGGTGACTTTTGTGACTCATGTAAAGACTAAGCCAAAATGTGGGGTTTTTGTAATAGTCTTCTGGCTATTTGGGATCTTAAACAAGCTCTGCAAGCAAGTCCTGACCCAGGAGCAGCTGGGCAGCCATCACAGCCCTGGCCTCAGCCTCAGCCTTTCCCCAGGGCTGGCGCTGTGGCCAGGGCCATGTAGTGGCTGCCCAGCTGCTCCCAAGGCAGGGCTGTGCGGTGAGCGGCTGCCCCATGTGCTGGGGCTGGAGCCGGGGCTGTGGTGTGGCTGCTCCTGGGGCAGGGCCCTACTGGGGCAACTGCACTGCAGTCCCAGCCTCAGCCCCAGCCCTGGGGAAGGACTGAAGCTGAGATGAGGACCATGTGATGGCTGCCCAGCTGCTCCCAGGGCTAGGCCACGTGGCGGGCAGCTGCCCTTGTGCCAGAGCTGGAGTCAGGTGTCAGTTCCAGGCCCCGTACAGGGGTAGCCACCTGCCATGTGGCCCCACCCCGAGAGTACCTGAGCAGCTGTCATTTGGCCTTGGCCCCGCACTCTCCCACCAAGACTACCACCGTCTGTAGCTTCTGTTCCAGGTTGGAGAAAGGTGAGTGCTGCTGTGCTGCTCTGCTGATGAGGTGGGCAGGATTAAAATTCTTTGTGCTTGTCCACACAGGCATGCACCCGAAGTAAGTCAGTGTTCCTGCTAAGATTATCCATCCATGAGCAGAGTGAGTTTTGTCTTGTGCACCAATATTGAGGTCATGTACACTAGTTCAGATGTGTGCCACCTTGGCCCCCACCAATTACTAACACATATCTTAGATACATATATTATGGAAGAAAAAAATACTAAACCAAGGGATAATTAACACTGTGATATGGCTATTTTCTGCCCCTCTTCCCTTCCCTGGGCCAATAGGGAGCAGATGGAGGACACGGCATGAGGTAGACCCAAGGGGCTGGCTGGGTCCAATGTGAGGAGCCCATGGAAATGTTGTACTTAAAGAATTGCACAGGATCTTCTTCAGGCGGTAAGGCAAAATGCCACATTTATTGGTAATATAGAATTATTGTATTATATACACATAATATACTGTGCTCATGCACTCACACACACACACACACACACACACACACACACACACACACACACACACACACACACACACTCCATCTTGTCATTGCTTAGTTACCAATTTGTTACTTCCCTTAATTTCACTGGCCAGGTGAGTTAGATGGGGGAGGGAAAGTGAAGAGTTGGACTTTTGTCAGTCCGGACTGATGCACCAGTGTTGACAAAATGAGACCTGCGGTCCCATGCAAGGCCCCTCACATTTATAGGAGCTTCCCTCTCATGTAAATCTCTGCACTTTGGTTGTGTCAGTTAGTTCTTAATTAGATCTGAGGTGCTATTCCCAATGCTACCACATTCATCTTCAAAGAGGCTGTTTGATTCAAAAGAGGGTGCTTGCTTCTGACTCCAAGGCTGTCCATATATCTGATCCTTTCACAATGAGCCCACTTGACAGTATCTTGCTGTCCTTGCATTTGGCTCCTATTCACCTTTTCAACTGTTGCAACTGTTAATCCTTCCAAGTTTTTACCTTCCCTTGAGGGACAGAGAAGTCCACACCTCAGTCATTCACACCTCATTCATCAAGAGCAGAACCACTTTCAAGTCAAAGGGGTAAGATCTATTCTGCCTCTAGTACAGTGGTCTTCAACATGGATCGTGGCACCCCTAGGGGTCGATTGCCAAGGCCAGCTGGCCGGGCAGATGCCCTGCTTTGATCCAGCCCAGCTGGAGCGTGGCACAGCCTCAGCAGATTGAAAACTGTGGACCGTGAAGCTGTGCCATGCTCCAGCTGGGCTGGATCAAAGAGGGGTAGCTGCCCAGGTGGCTGCCCCTCTTTGTTAACTTGCTGGCTGGGCTGGGAGAAGAAGTGCATGGTACATCTTCCCTCTTGCCTCCTGCTCCAGGAGGGGGCTGGGCAGCTGGCACACATGACACACTGGGAACAGGGCTATGATGCACTGTTCCCAGTGGGCTGTGTGCAGGGTCTGAGAGCCACCTCCTTCAGTGACAGTGACAGTGGCCCTGGACTCTGCCTGTCCCAGTCTGAAGCCACTGCCTGCAGGCAAAGGGCTGGACTGGGCAAGGAAGAGACTCTGCCCCCTCCCCCTCCCTGAAGGTTGCAAGTCCCAGCACTGCTATCCTGCCAGTGAGTGTGCTGGGAGCACAGGGATGTGGGGGCAGTATGGAAGGGGACAGAGGGTGCACTGAGGGGCATGGGACGATGAGGGGATCAGGCTGGGCTGGGGAGAATCATGGGGCTGAGGGGAGTGAGGATGGAGCAGAAGAAAGATGTAAGACAGGGGGATTCAATTTTATTTTGCAGAAGCTGCTCTTTCATTTACTCCCCACTTTTTAGCTTCCTTCCCCAACTAGCTATTTGGCTGCATTATCACCCTTTCACCTTTTCTGTGTTACTGCCCCAACCCCCTCCTACCCCAAACACCCTCTCGTACCCCTACCCCACACCCTCTCCTGCCACTAAACTCTCTTCCAGACCCTGCACCCCCCTTCCCATCTAGATACTGAATCTTTCCCACTTGCTGGCAATCCTATCCCACACACTGAGCCCCACATTTTTGTTCCCACCGCAGAGCCTAAGGGGGTCCACAAAACCCACTAACTCTGGAACCCCAGAAAAGTAAATCTGGCCTACGGGAAGCCCTGAACCTCAGTCCTCCCTGCCCCTTCCCCTCATCCTGTCGGGGCTGGAGTGCCAGAAGAGTGAGGTGTCTCAGTTGGGGGTCACATTAGTGAGAGTTGGAGAGGTTTGGAGGAGTTTTTTTGCTTTTCACTTGTGTTGTCCACAACTGATTTTTCTGTGGGGGTATGTCTACACTACCCCGCTAGGTTAATGTATGCATACCGCACTTGCTAATGAAGCCCGGGATTTGAATTTCCCGGGCTTCATTAGCATAAGCGGGGAGCCGCCATTTTTAAATCCCCGCTGCTTCGAACCCCGTGTAGCGCGGCTACACGGGGCTCGAACTAGGTAGTTCGGACTAGGGTCCTATTCCGAACTACCGTTACTCCTCGTGAAACGAGGTGTACCGGTAGTTCGGAATAGGCACCCTAGTCCGAACTACCTAGTTCGAGCCCCGTGTAGCCGCGCTACACGGGGTTCGAAGCAGCGGGGATTTAAAAATGGCGGCTCCCCGCTTATGCTAATGAAGCCCGGGAAATTCAAATCCCGGGCTTCATTAGCAAGTGTGGTATGCATACATTACCCTCCTAGTTCGAACTAGGAGGGTAGTGTAGACATACCCTGGGTTAGTAGCCCCTGACCCAAAAAAGGTTTCCCACTTCTGCCATAAATAAAGAAAACATTGAAACCTTTTCTGTTGGACATGTTTTACTTTATTTAAAATGAAGTTTGATCAACTAAACATGAGAAAGTTAAAATGCTTAATCTGTTTAATAATTTAAATTAAACCATTCTCCCCAGCTGCAGCACTAGCAAAATGGCTTGGGTGTAATTATGTAATTAACTAGCCAATTAGCCCATCTTAAAACAGGATTTTCAGGTCTCTCCTACACATCCTATTCCCTTTCTATCTCTGTCTTTTCTCCTGAGCCTCCGGTCTCTCGCTCCATCTCTCTCTCTCCTCCTCCTCCTCCTGCTTCCCCCCCCCCTTTCTCAGCTCTCATCCGCCTCCTGCCTCTCTCTCTGTCTCTCTCTTCTCCCCCTCCCACTCTCTATTTCTCTTCTCCTCCTCCTGCGTCTCTCTCTTTCTCTCTCTCCACTCTCCTCCTCCTCCTCTCGGTCTCCTCCACTTTCCTCCTTTTGAATCTGGTGCCCTTTCCTGACATCAGCGACGCATGCTCTTCCAGGCCCCGCCCTCTGGCTGTGTACGTCACTGCCCCACCCCCCTTCGCCTCCCGCCATCGTGCTTGGCTGACTTCTGTGCTGCTCAGCCAGGCCGCCATGAGGGAGCAAGCGATGCAAATGGCCATGCTGCATGGGGACTGTGAAGCCCAAACGGCCGTTTGTGCCACTTGCTCCTGTGCGGCGGCCCAGCTGAGCGGTGCAGAAGTCAGCCCAGTGCCACAGCGGGAGACATTACAGAGGCAACAGCTCCACTCAGAGGCAACAGAAAACATTGTTACAGAGTTACAAAGTCAGCATTATGGAGCCACAGACGTTGGGCTTTTATATATATGATGATAATATACGCCGCTCAGAGGCAACAGTGCCTCCCAGAGGCAAGAGAAAATGTTACAGTGTTACAGAGTCTCAGACATTGGGCTACTTTGTGTAATTAATGCTGAGTTTTCATTAGCAACAGGTAGTCTGTGGAAAGGTTTGGAGAGGGCAGAGCTTCAAGGAAGGAGTGGGGTCTCAGCAAAGGGATGGGGTAGATTCTGGCTTGCCCTGACATTTAAAACATGATCTTGGATGTAAAAATGTTGGAGACCACCGTTCTAGTACAAAGACATTTTCTTTACCTTGATTATTCCTAAGAACCATAGCAGTATAAAAAGTTTTAATACAAAGTGTCTATATTATGAAAAGACCTAATACAAAGTTTCTATAAGACATTATGAAGCCTATACAGTTTCCATAAGACATTACAATACAAAGTTTCTATGAGGCATTATAAAATGACTAATACAAAGTTTCTATAAAACATTATAATACTATTCATCTACAGAAAGAGACCCATAGCCAGGTGAGGGAGAAGCTGCATCAACAGAGGTAAGTGTGACTCTTTCCTGAAGGCATCAGAGCACAGGTTTACAAGGCCTGTGTTAATAGCGCCCCCCCCCCCGCCTCACTGGGACACATGCATTCTTCCTACCAAGGAACTCCCAATCGCCCTCCTTCTCTCCAATATCTGACCACCTCACAAGTCACTAATGCATATGGCCTCACAACTGTACAGAGGGGAAACTGAGGCATAGGGAGGTTAAATGACTCACCCCCATACCATTGTCTGCAAAGTCCCATGGCAGCACCCTAAACAGTGGCCCATCCTTTTGATCAGTGCCCATTTCCCTGTGGAAGGATTAGGGACATGGGAATATTTTGATACGTAACCCTTTGGGCCGGGGCTGGCTTTTTGTTCTGGGCCTGTAGTGTTGGGCATCATGGGGCTCTGGTCCCTTGTTGTGGAGCTCCAGCAGTGCCCATAGCACAATGTTCTGTGACTAGCATGGCATCAATTACCACATCTATTCATTCTCCAGCATGGATTCAACAGAACCAGGTCCTGTGCCCTATGACCACGTCATACTATCCCAGTCCCTTCCAGCAAGGGGCAGCACTGCACACATATAAACTCCCTCCCTCCCCCATGATTTCTTTATTCCATTTCTGTCTTGGAAACATTCATGACAGAAAAACATCTCAGCAAAGAAGGCGTGTGTTACTGCTGCACACGCACTAGTAGTCTGATTAACAACAGTCTTGGGTCTTTGGTCTCACCCTTTTCTCCCCTCCCCACACAGCTTTGTGTTCTTTGGCTGTATGTACACATCCTACCTGCAGGAAGTCACAGTGACGAGTGCATGAAACAGACTACTGAATCCTTTTTCTTCTAGACATCTGAGTTTGAACTAATTATTGGTGAAATTATGTTATTGAGTGATGTTTCAAGCAAAAGTTATTACTACTTTAGAGCTCACTAGTGTTCATCTTTAAACATTTTCCAAAACAATACTCTGGAAAAGAGACCTCTATCCCCTCACTCTCATACAAATAATAAAATACAATTTAAAAACAACAACAAATAAATAAATAATAGTGAAAATTTATAATCAAAGTTTTCCTGTTAGAGTACACCTACATGGCAACATTATTTGGAAATAACTAGTGTTATTTTGAAATAACTTAGTTCATGTCTACACAGCAGGCAGTTATTTTGAAATAATGTTGAAATATTGTCAAGTGGAGGGCTTCTTACTCCAACTCCTATAACCCTCAATGTAGGAGGAGTAAGGGAAGTCAAAGGAAGAGCGCTCTATTAGTGTGGTTTATTTTGAGTTAAGCCCTGCAATGTAGATGTTTTCCTAGAGCTCAACTTTTTCCTGTAGTATCTCCGCATGTCAATCTTATGCATCTATAATAGTAGAGCAGAGAGAGGAATCTAATCTATTTTCCTTAGGCCTAGTCTGGAAAAAGTAAAGCTCATATACACCATTTCTGAAAAGGCTGAAATGGTGGTTAGCATGCAGTAACAGGAGGTTCATCTGACAGTGTCTCTCTTCATTACTATAAGTGATGCCCAGCTTTTCTTTCTAATGTGTTTCTAGGGTAGATTTAACCACAACATTAAATATATTTAGGTCTTTATGTGTATATTGACCAATACAAATATCTGTCCCTCCTCTCCTTCCTCCCACCATCTCTCAGTATAAGTATACTGAATACTTGTGAGTGCAAGCTTAGTATTTGCCATGACCATTAGTGAGTACTAAATTTGGTTGCTTTCATGTTGACATAGGCCCCAGTCCTGCAATCAGACACCTTCCCCATATACACTTGAATAAAATGGGCTGATGCTCTGAAGAAATGCCTGCAAAAATCTAATTTCAGAACTGGAGCCTAATGGTATGTCTACTCTACAGAATTTTTCCGGAAAAACGGCCATTTTTTCTGGAAAAGTTACACTTATGTCCACACTGCTATTGTGTTCTTTCGACAGAAAGAAGCTTGCAGTCTAGATCTGCTAAAAGAGAACACAAATAGGATACAGCAGTGGAGAGAATTTAGAATGAAATGGAATCAAATATGGAAAATGTCAGTATTTTCCCACTTCCAATTATGATTTCTTGCAGGGGTGAGGTTATAAATCAGAATTATTGTAGTTCAATCAACAGAATACATCTTGTCAAATTCTAATATTTGATACTGATACAAACAATACCATTATAATATATCTTACGGCATGGCTAGCAGCTGTCTGAAGATGATGACCAGAAAGAGTAATGCTGTATTTACTTATAGTCCCTCAACGGGGTTGATGTTGAAAATATCTTTTGGGGAAAAACAAAGTAGCTCTCTTTGTTTGTTTGTTTTGTTTTAAGGTGTGAATTTTTAGGAGGGAGTGATTGAGAATCTGTTTTGTATGCAAAGTTATGTTAGAATCTGTCATTTAACATATACATAAGTTTGGTAAAAAATCATGGGCTAAATTTTTCAAATCCAACTGCCTACAATTACTAGGCACCTAAGTAGGTAGCCTGGTTTTACTAAGTTTGATAATTTTGTCCATGCCTCTTTCATTTTTAATGGTTCCGAAGCATTCACATCTCTGTAGTGTGAAATCCTTCTGGTATATTGAAGTTGAATACCACATATCTTTTCAGTTTTGGGGAGGAAGAGAGTAGGATACATCCATTATGGGCACTGTTTGTTTGTTTTTATTCTTCTATGATGACTTTAGTCTAATGTGACAAATGAATTGCCGCATTTTCTCATTTAAATGTAGAGATGGCAACTCAAGGGGAACAAGAGGCACAAGAGATTGTGTAAGATGACAGACTTGTAAACCAGCTATTTAAAGTGGAAGCTAAGTGTCTCCAGTTTCCCGAAAGAGAGGGACCAATCTTCCAAGGTGCTTGAATGTTTCCTGTTGGTATCAAAGTACCGTCAACTGGCAATGAAATCTATGAATGTTAAGATTATTCAGTCCCTTGAAAGTTTGGTACTATGGGCTCCATGATGTGTGCATTTTGCCTTCCTCTGTGAATTATATGGTGTCATGCACTCTTTCCTTCATTATAATTTAGACCTATCGTTCCTATCAGACAAAATCTGCTTTTGAATTGGAATAATTCATTTAAGGGGGAAAATAGTCCTTTCGATGTGAATAAATTGTACTTTTTGTTCCCTCTTGTTATAGGGTACTAGGAAAGCAGCAAGGCATAACCATTATCTCATATTGTTTCTCTAGCATAGGCAAAACAACCCCTGATTCGAAAGCAGGGCTCAATGTCCTAATTCATAAATGGCTATATCTGAGAACACTATATTTTGTTCTTGGCTGTCACAAAGAAGAGACAAATCAGATAATGTAGTTAAAATATCCTTTCCAAAAATGAAGGCCTGAAAAAAGCAGGGAGAATATTGGCATTCTAAGTCCTTTTCTATGCTCCAAAATTTTGTTCAGAACTGTTATGTTGACACACAATAAATGCTATATTAACCCACCTCCACATCCAAGAGAATTGCTGGGCTCCTGGGCAAGGTGGGGGTGCAGGGGAGAGGGGGGAGGGACTGGCTCTATGCTCTCAGAAGGGGCAGGTCCTTGGGCAGAAGGGGCAGGGCTGGGAAAGCCAGCTCTCAGTGTCGCCTAGAGCATGCTGTGCTGTGACCCACAACCCCATAGTGCCACCTGGAGTGTGCCGCACTGTGCTCTGATGGTGATTTTAAAGGGCCAGGGCTCTAGCTGCTGCCACACTAGCAGCAGCAGTGGCCAAGAGCCACCCTTTTGAATTGTCAGACCCTGCGGCAATTGCCCCTTTTGGTCCCTCCTCCCTATCAGCAGTCTGTGCACACTACACACTATAGTCATTTACCAGGCATCTCCTCTCCTGACGCTTGCTCTCTAGTGAGCAATGGCTGAAATTGGTTAGACATCTCTGGAATGACCAACAGTTTCTGTCTGCCGGACCCACAGGGTGACCTCTCCAGGAGCTCCACATCATCAGCTCCAGGTTAGGCCCTCCTTCTGCCAGCTCCCAGCCCGCTAAAGTATCCACAGGGCTTTTGGCAGGGAAGGTGGCATCATCTCTGAGGATAGCATCCAGCTTCCTGCAGAACCATGAGATCTGAGGTACAGCATGGTTTGCTTCCCTCACCTTATGTTATGCCTGCCTCAGCTCCTTTATCTTCCCTTGCACTGCAACATGTCTTGATCACACATAGCTGAGGCTGCGCAGCCACCTCTCACTATCTCCTGAGCAGATCCAGCAGCTGCCTGGTGATCCATACAGGAGAGCATTTGCTGCGACAAGCCATACTGTAACATCTCAGAGGGTGGAGTGGATGGTTGTCTACTTGGCTGCAAAGCAGTGGAGTTCAAACTGGTGACCAGAGAAGTCAGGATGAGCACTGTGGGGCCAACTGGTGTCTACACTAGCACTGTGTTGACAAAAATTTTGCACAAGAAGTGTTATGTCTCTCATCAAGTGGTTTTATTTTGTTGCCAAAACTGGGCATTTTTGCCACCTCAAGTCATATCACAGTGTGTACACAGTCACTGTTTTGTCAGCAAAAGTTGCCTTTCATCAATAAAACTCTGTAGTGTAGATGAGGCTTAATTGTCCTTGTTGACAATCCAACTTGAGCAGGGATCTCCTAATAAGATACATATCATAGCATTTTGGTTTTGTGTGTAAACCTTCTTTAAAACAAAGAACATTAAACAATAGGTTTCATGTTTTTTAACATGAATTTTTAACATCTGCAGGTATGTTTTGCTTATGTTAGCAACTTTTGATGCATAGTTGGAGTTTCCTAGACTAAGAATGGAAAAAGAGCACAACATTGTATATATTATCTGTCACACTTGATCAGGAGCAGCTGTAAGCACAAAATAACAAATTAAACAAGTATCACAATTTTTGCACCCTGGGGAAGTGCAGAACAAAGTCATGCAGTGATTACACTTCCATCAGCATGCCATTAACAACTCCAGATGGCAGCACTTTAGCTGCAAAAATTGCCAGGTGTAGCAAGGAGGCTAAAAATAGCTAAACAACAAGGCATGACCTGATGACAGTCTAATTCACAAAATGGGTGCATATGAATAGATAACAGGAGTATTGAGCTGACTGGAAAAGAGGTGGGGAGGGAGTGGGAGGAGAGAGAGCAAGAGAGAGAGAGAGTGAGCCATAAACAAGTGCATATAAATGTAACATTTTAAAAGATGAACATGTACAAAGTTTATTCTAGCCTCACATTAGCCATATGGAAAATGTGAACCCCCCTCCATACTCCATAATGTTTGTTTGTATAAGGTAGCAGCAGCTTTGCTTCTTTCAGTAATGGCTCTGATCCTTTCTAGCATCATCAGCATTTAGACTAATTGCTAGCCTGGTTGGGTAGCAAAAGGTTGTTTACACCTGCCTTTTAGCAGGCAGGATTGATTTTTTTTTTAAGTGGGGTATTGAAATTTCACTACTTGCAACAAAAATAAAGGAAGGAACAAACAAAGATCTTTGCTTTATTGCCTGCAAAATGCAATATGTATGTAATGTAAAGCATAATTGTCCATGTAACAGAATTGTATTTACTTCGTCATTTTGTAAGCGCTAATAATCTTAGTATCTATAGACCAAATCCAAAGCCCACTGAAGTTCATGGGTACCCATTGATTTCAGTGGCTTATTAATTGGTCCCTCATGCTGTTATTCAAAATCTGAACAAATACAAGGCCTGGTTCCTGCTCACATTAAAACACATGCAGGTTCTACCACGAGAGGTAGGCTACCAGTGGGAGCATAGGGGTGGGAAGTTGTGACCCCACCCCAGGCTTTGCCTCACTCCCTCCCTTCTTGTAGCCCCCTTGACTTTGCAACTGCTGTCTCCACTGCTGGCCCTATGTTGGGGTCCCAGCCACCGGCCCCTTGCTTGGAGGCTCCACTGCCAGCCCCAGGCTCCCAGCTGCCAGCCATGGTGTCTCCTGGTGTTCTAGTCACTGGCCCCAGAGCTCTGCTCCTAGGCCCAGCCTGGGGCTCCACAGCTGCCAACGGGTGTGAGGGGCATGGACAGAGGTAAGGGAGGGCACAGCTCAGCACCCCATCCTACATTTTTTCTAGCATCACTGAGTGAAGGAATAAGTTTCAGCTGATAATTTTACTCCTAAAATTTGAAGTTATTTTATTTAACTTTATTTGTGCTTATTTGCAGCTCAGAACAGTACACTTGTAGGTGGCTAGGCTCATAAATTCTAACAGAAATGCACTGTTGGGAGGGTTATAGATAATTAAATCACTGCAAGAAACTTGTTAATACAGAACTGTAAATATACATCATGATGTGGTTTCCGTGTCTTTCATTTAAGAGAAGGCTGCATGTCTCAGGTATGTCACTAAATAGGGCATACAAGTCTGGCATTCTAGATAGCTTTAGAGGAACTGACTTGGCTAACTTACCTGCAACAATTACCCAGCATTCAATTCAATGTTCAATATTTAAAGTTAACAATTCAGACTTGTTTCATTTCTGTGCACCTCTAAAGTTCCAGAAGAGAATGGAAGCAAAACTGCTAATCTACAGTACCACCGAAAACCTTTGCACGTGCTTTTCTAGTCTAAATATTTGATGAATGTACGAGAGGTATCCCAAGTGACTGACTGTCTTGTAAACAGTGTAGTCAAAGGGTCCAGCCTTGCAAGGTTCTAAGCCTTTCCATGAAAGGGGTAAGCACCATTAATTCTAACTGCATTCTCCGGAAGTTGAGGACTCTCCAGAGGCTTTTTGCATGCAGCCAAATGTAATATATACTTCTAGGGACAGTGATTTTTAGGGCATGCTTACAAGACAGGGGACTGTCTAAGGAAAGCAATGACTGACAAACATTTGGGGTCAGAGGTGCTGTGATCAAAAGGATGCAATTCTGAGATGTTTCAATAGGAGAACCTAATAGGAATAGAAAAGTTTATATTAACTCTGTATTTGGCACTGGCGGATCTACTGCTGGAACATGATTTACAGTCCAGAGGGCTGCAGTTCCAGAAGGGTGTAGGTTTAAATTGGAGATGGTTCGGAGAAGAGTCATGAGAATGACTATAGGGTTGGAACACATGTTGATAGTGATAGACTCAAGGAACAAAATCTATTTAGCCAGAAAAAGAGAAGGTTAAGGGGTGATTTGATCACCGCCTAGAAGTAGCTATACGAGGAACAAATATTTGCAGAGTCCATTGGATGGTTAGAGGCAACCACCATGGGCTCTGCACTTGAGGGAAGCAGTGGAATGGGGCAGAGCATGGGTCGGGGCTTGAGAGAAATGTGGATTGGGATGTGGAGGAGGGTCAGGAAGAGGCAGTTGGGGGCGAAGCCTGGGGTGGATGTGGGAGTTATTCTGGACCCCACACCACTTAGGGACATCACTGAATATTTGATAATGAGCTCTTTAGTCTAATAAAAAAGGAATAATGAGGAATAAAGGAATAATGACTGGAAACTAGAGCTAGATGAATTCAGATGGGAAATAAGGCATACTTTTCTTTTCTTAAGTACTGAGGGTAACTAACCACTGGAAGAATTTAACAAGTATTATGGTGGATTCTCAATTATTAGCAACATTTAAATCAAGATGTTGGATATTTTTCTAAAAATATGCTGTAGTTATTATTTAAGAAAGTTCTATGGCCATTAGACACGAGGTCAGATTAGATCAAGCCTCTTTTCTGGAATATATGAATCTTTCCTCACTTCTTTGCAAGACCAAGAGGGCTTAGGTAGATCAAACAAGCAGCCATACTTTGACAGCTCACCCAGACTGACCTTTGGACCCTTTGAAATTCACTCATTGATGATTCTAAGGTACTGACACTTTGTTGATTAAAAGAAAATATATGAGCAAATAGTCTGCCTTTACTGCAACATTAATTTTATTTCTATTTCGACATATATAGGTAATATACTTTTAACATACAATGATTTAAATAAAAATATGTCATCTTTATTCACTATCTTCTGCCTTTTGAGTTCATTAATCCATCTGGCTATCACAAGACACAAACAAATGTGATGTCTCTTAAAAACCCCTATCTCTGAGTCAATGTCCTAGAAAATGTAGAATAGTGATAGAGATGTAGCCGTGTTAGTCTGGTGTAGCTGAAACAAAATACAGGACTATGTAGCACTTTAAAGACTAACAAGATGGTTTATTAGATGATGAGCTTTCATGGACCAGACTCACTTCCTCAGATCAAATAATGGAAGAAAATAGTCACAACCATATATACCAAAGGATACAATTTTAAAAAAATGAACACACATGAAACGGACAAATCACATTACAGAACAGAAGGGGGGGGGGGGGGGGGGGGGGGGGGGGGGGGGGGGGGGGGGGGGGGGGGGGGGGGGGGGGGGGGGGGGGGGGGGGGGGGGGGGGGGGGGGGGGGGGGGGGGGGGGGGGGGGGGGGGGGGGGGGGGGGGGGGGGGGGGGGGGGGGGGGGGGGGGGGGGGGGGGGGGGGGGGGGGGGGGGGGGGGGGGGGGGGGGGGGGGGGGGGGGGGGGGGGGGGGGGGGGGGGGGGGGGGGGGGGGGGGGGGGGGGGGGGGGGGGGGGGGGGGGGGGGGGGGGGGGGGGGGGGGGGGGGGGGGGGGGGGGGGGGGGGGGGGGGGGGGTAGGGGGGGGGGGGGGGGGGGGGGGAGAGGGGGGGAAGGAAGGTGAATGCCAGTGAGTTAATGATATTAGAGGTGGGGAAGGGGAAATGTCTGTGAGTTAATAGTATTAGAGGTGATAATTGGGGAAGCTATCTTTGTAATGGGTAAGATAGTTGGAGTCTTTGTTAATTCCCCTGCAGAGAGTGTCGAATTTTAGCATGAATGCCAGTTCAGAGGATTCCCTTTCAAGTGCAGATTTGAATGTCTTCTGAAGTAGGATGCAGGTTAGCAGGTCATTCAGACAGTGTCCTTTCTGGTTGAAATGACAAGCAACTGTTTTTTCTTTGTGATCCTGTCTAATGTCTGTTTTGTGGGCATTGATTCTTTGGCGAAGTGTCTGAGACGTTTGTCCAATGTACATAGCAGACGGACACTTTCGGCACATGATAGCATAGATTATATTTCTGGATGCGCAGGAATATGTATTCTTGATCTTATAACTCACTTGGTTAGGCCCAATAATGGTGTCAGCAGAGTGAATATGTGGACAAAGCTGGCAGCGGGGTTTGTTGCAAGGGAAAGTACCAGGGTTGGTATTAGTGTGGTATGTCCTGTGGTTGTTGGTAAGAATCATCTTGAGGTTAGGTGGTTGTCTATAGGAGACTATGAGTCTGTCTCCCAGAGCTTCTTGGAGTTTAGTGTCCTGTTCCAGTATAGGCTGTAATCTATTGATAATGTGTTGGACAGGTATAAGTTGGGAGCTGTAGATGATGACAAGGGGTATTCTATTGATTCGCCAAAGAATCAATGCCCACAAAACAGACATTAGACAGGATCACAAAGAAAAAACAGTTGCTTGTCATTTCAACCAGAAAGGACACTGTCTGAATGACCTGCTAACCTGCATCCTACTTCAGAAGACATTCAAATCTGCACTTGAAAGGGAATCCTCTGAACTGGCATTCATGCTAAAATTCGACACTCTCCGCAGGGGAATTAACAAAGACTCCAACTATCTTACCCATTACAAAGATAGCTTCCCCAATTATCACCTCTAATACTATTAACTCACAGACATTTCCCCTTCCCCACCTCTAATATCATTAACTCACTGGCATTCACCTTCCTTCCCCCCTCCTCCCCCGTACATCCCCTTCTGTTCTGTAATGTGATTTGTCCTTTTCATGTGTGTTCATTTTTTTAAAATTGTATCCTTTGGTATATATGGTTGTGACTATTTTCTTCCATTATTTGATCTGAGGAAGTGGGTCTGGTCCACGAAAGCTCATCATCTAATAAACCATCTTGTTAGTCTTTAAAGTGCTACATAGTCCTGTATTTTGTTCTAGAAAATGTAGATTTTATTGGCATATAGTACTCACAGCTTCACTGGATAAAGACTTTCTACAGTCTGCAATGGCATTTTTAAAGTGTTAGCCACCTTTCCTTGTCTGCATCCACAGGCTTAGATCTGGGAAGACTTTTATGGTTTCTTTTCTGGAAGTCAATGCATCTTTTCTTCTGCAGAGCATATGGAGTCATACGCTTTATTACCTTGTCTCCCTCAGAAAAGACAATTGTGATAATCTAGTTTAGCCCCCTGTACATCATAGGCCACAGAACCTCACCTCCTCCCTCCTGTAATAAACCTTTAACTTCTGACTGTGCTACTGAAGTCCTCAGATAATTTAAAGACTTCAAATTACAGGGATTCCATCATTTCTTCATGTTTAAACCAGCATGTGATTTGCACTCCATGCTGCAGAGGAAGACAATCCCCATTCTTGCTCACCAGGCCCGCTGCCAAGCTGACCTGGGAGGAAATTCCTTCCTGACACCTAATAAGGCTATCAGTTAGATCCTGAGCAAATCAGCAATACCCACCAGCTAGACACCTGGAAAATAATTGTCTATACTAACTCTGGGCAAGTCTACACTAGGAAATTATTTCAAAATAAGTTATTTTGAAATAACTCCCCAAATAACTATTTTGAAATAGCGTATCCACACTACAGGGAAGTCTCGAAATTAGTCCAATGGAAGGCTTCCTTAATGTGGATGTGCTACTTCAACTTAGAGCCCCTGGAAGCACTGGGGAGTAATTACTTCAAAATAGCAGCAGCTGAGCATCCACACTATCCCTATTTTGAAATAAGCGTTATTCCTTGTGGAAAGAAGAAGTTATTTCAAAATAAGCAGCCCCTTATTTTGAAATAAAGGGCTTGGTAGTGTTGATGCTCCACTTGTTGTGGGCTTAGAGCCCTCCCCATCTAATGTCTCATCTCCAGCCACTGGGAATATTTGCTACTAGTAGTCACAAATGGGCTACCAGCCATTTCAGGCAGCCTCATCATATCCCCACCCTCCGCCCCGCATACACTTACCAAGCCAAGTCTTGAAACAAGTTAGGTTTTTTGCCCCAACTGCTTCCCATGAAAGACTATTCCAGAGCTTTGTTTCTTCGATGCTTAAAACTTTGTCTAATTTCAAGACAAAACTTGTTGATGCCCATATCTCCCCTTAGCCTTTGCTTTCTTAGCCAAATGAGACACGTTTCCTGAGTCTCCTCTAATAAAGTAGGTTTTCCAGTGTGACACAGCTGTAAAAAGGCTAATGCAATTCTGGGTTACATTATGGTTAGACTAAAAGAGGATCATGCTAGTAGCCCTTCTCTGCACTTGTTTCAGTCTGAATTAATCTTTCTTAAATATGGGTGATCAAAATTACACACATTATTCCAGAGGAGATCTCACTTGTGCCTTGTACCATGTTATTAATACTTCTCTGTCTATACTGGAGAAACTCACATAATGTATTCTAGAATTGCATTAGCCTATTTCACAGTTTCCTTACATTGATCACTGGATGACTGAGCCACCATCCAATACACCCAGGTCTTCATCGTGATCTGTCACTTCCAACTGATGGGTCCCCAGTTTATAGCAAAAATTCTTGTTAGTTGGTGAGTGCATGACTCTGCACTATTAAATTTCATCTCATTTCTACCACTCCAATTTTTAAGGTCCCCCTGCTCTCGTATGATACTGGGCTTGCATTTTCATGAGAATGGCTATACTGAATCAGACCAGTCATCCATCCAGCCCTGTATTCTGTCTTCCGAAAATGGCCAGTGCCAAGTGTTGCAGAGTGAGTGAACAGAATAGGCAATCAGGTGTAGCCTGCAGCCTGAGCCTAAGTTAATTGACATGGACCAGCTATACATATCCTGTAGGGCAGTGGTGCTCAACCTTTTTTCATTCGCAACCCCCGGAGCTGGGAAAATTTTTGTTCAGCAAAAAAAAAAAAAAAAAAAAAAAAGCGCCAGAACATTTTGTTGCAGCCCTTTAATTTAAAGCGCCGGTCCGCTCCCCTGCCACTCACCCCACCCCCGCCATGTGCATCAGGTGCTGAGCCAGGAACAGAAAATACTGTCTGGCCTGGATCAAAGCACTGTGACCCCCCAGGGGAAACAGGGGGCTGCAGGGACATGCCGCTTTTACTGACTTAAGAAAAGAGAATCATAGAATCATAGAACCATAGAGCTGGAAGAGACCTCAGAAGGTCATGAAATCCAGCCCCCGGCTCTAGACAGGACCAATCCCAACTAAATCAACCCGGCCAGGGCTTTGTCAAGCTGAGACTTAAACACCTCTAGGGATGGAGACTCCACTAATTCCCTAGGTAACCCATTCCAGTGCTTCACCAGCCTTCTAATGAAATAGTTTTTCCTAATATCCAACCTGGACCTCTCCCACCACAACTTGAGACCATTGCTCCTTGTTCTGCCATCTGCCACTACTGGGAACAGCCTTTCTCCAGCCTCTTTGGAACCTCTCTTCAGGAAGTTGAAGGCTGCTATCAAATCCCCCCTCACTGTACGCTTCTGCAGACTAAACAGACCCAATTCCCTCAGCCTCTTCTCATAAGTCATATGCTCCAACCCCCTAATCATTTTGGTAGCCCTCCGCTGGACCTTCTCCAATGCGTCCACATCCTTTTTGTAGTGGTGGCCCCAGAACTGGACACAATACTCCAGATGTGGCCTCACCAAAGCTGAATAAAGGGGAATAATGAGATCTCTGGATCTGCTGGCAATGCTCCTCTTAATGCAACCTAATATGCCATTAGCATTCTTGGCTACACGGGCACACTGTTGACTCATATCCAGCTTCTCATCCACTGTAACCCCGAGGTCCTTTTCTGCAGAACTACTACTTAACTGGTTGGTCCCCAGCTTGTAACTATGCTTGGGATTCTTCCGTCCCAAGTGCAGGACTCTGAACTTGTCCTTGTTGAACCGCAGCAGATTTCTTGTGGCCCAATCCTCCAATTTGTCTAAGTCACTCTGGACCCTATCTCTGCCCTCAAGCATATCTATCTCTCCCCCTAGCTTAGCGTCATCCGCAAACTTGCTGAGGGTGCAATCCATCCCCTCATCTAGGTCATTAATAAAGATATTGAACAAAACCGGTCCTAGAACCGAACCTTGGGGCACTCTGCTGGAAACCGACCGCCATCCTGACATCGAGCCATTGATCACTACCCGCTGGGCCCAGCTATCTAGCCATCTTTCTATCCATCTTACCGTCCATTTAGCCACTCCATATTCCCTTAACTTGCTGGCAATAATATTGTGGTAGACCATATCAAAAGCCTTGCTAAAGTCAAGGTATATCACATCCACTGACTTTTCCACATCCACAGAGCCGGTTACCTCATCATAGAAGCTAATCAGATTGATCAGGCACGACTTGCCCTTTGTGAATCCATGCTGACTATTCCTAATCACTTTCCTCTTTTCCAAGTGCCTCAAAATGAATTCCTTAAGGATCCCTTCCATGATTTTTCAGGAACCAAAGTAAGACTGACAGGCCTATAGTTCCCTTTTTTGAAGATGGGCACTACATTTGACTTTCATCAATCATCCGGGATTTCTCCCGATCTCCACGACTTTTCAAAGAGAATGGCCAAAGGGTCCTCAATGACATTTGCCAACTCCCTCAGTACCCTCGGATGCATTAAATCCAGACCCATGGATTTGTGTACGTTTAGCTTTTCTAAATAGTTCCTAACCTGTTCTTTACCCACCAAGGACTGTCCGTCTTCATCCCATCTTGTGTCACTTAGCGCATTAGTCTGGGAGCCCACCTTGTCCATGAATACAGAGGCAAAGAAAGCATTGAGTACTTCAGCTTTCCCCACATCATCTGTCACTAGGTTACCTCCTTCATCCATTAGGGGCCGCACACCCTCTCTGATCACCACCTTCTTGCTAACATGCCTGTAGAAACCTTTCTTGTTATCCTTCACATCCTTAGCCCGTCGCAATTCTATTTGCGCTTTCGCCTTCCTGATAACCCCCCGGCATTCTTGAGCCGTCATTTAAACCCCATTTAAACCCCTTTCTCATCATTTGTCTGAGTTTCCACTTTTTGTAAGCTTCCTTTTTGTGCTTAAGTTCACCAAGGATTTCCCCTGTAAGCCAATCCGGTTTCCTACCATGTTTGCCTCTCTTGCTATGCGTCGGGATGGTTTCTTTCTGTGCCTTCAATAAGGCTTCTTTAAAATACTGCCAGCCGTCCTGGACTCCTTTCCCTTTCATGTTAGCATCCCAGGGGATTCTGCCCATCAGGTCTCTGAGGGAGTCAAAATCTGCTTTTTTGAAGTCCAGGGTGTGTATTTTACTACTCTCTTTTCTTCCTTTGGTCAGGATCCTGAAATCTACCATCTCATGATCACTGCTTCCCAGGTTGTCACACACCTCCACTTCCCCTATTAGTTCCCCCCTGTTTGTGAGCAGAAGGTCAAGCTGTGCACAGCCCCTGTTCGGATTCTTCAGCACTTGTGTCAAGAAGTTATCCCCAACATTCTCCAAAAACTTCCTGGATTGCCTGTGTACTTCCGTATTGGTTTCCCAACAGATGTCAGGGTGATTAAAGTCCCCCATGAGAACCAGGGCGTGCGATCTGGAAGCTTCGCTCAGTTGTCCGAAGAAAGCCTCATCTACCTCATCCACCTGATTTGGTGGCCACCAAGTCTCTGTTATCCCAATTAAATCATATTTCTTGGACTGGGCCAGGGCCTCCAGTTCTTCCTGTTTGTTGCCCAGGCTTCTTGTATTAGTGTACAAACACCTCAGATGTGTCTAAACTGGCAAGTTATTCCGGAAAATCAGCCGCTTTTCTGGGAAAACTTGCCAGCTGTCTACACTGGCCGCTTGAATTTCCAGAAAAGCACTGACGATTTAATGTAAAATCATCAGTGCTTTTCTGGAAAAACTATGCTGCTCCCATTCGGGCAAAAGTTTTTTCCAGAAAACTGTTCCAGAAAAGGGCCAGTGTAGACAGCACAGTAGTGTTTTCCGCAAAAAAGCCCCGATGGCGAAAATGACGATCGGGGCTTTTTTTGCGGAAAAGCGCGTCTAGATTGGCCATGGACGCTTTTCCAGAAAAAGTGCTTTTCCGGAAAAGCATCCTGCTAATCTAGACACGCTTTTCCAAAAATGCTTTTAACGGAAAACTTTTCCATTAAAAGCATTTCCGGAAAATCATGCCAGTGTAGACGTAGCCCTCGGGTAACCAGTTGATCACCCTATCTTCTCCATTTGAATCAGGGGTCCTCCTTTCTTAATCGTTCCTCTTTGCATTTCTTCCCGGTATCCGACTTTCCAACCCCCTCAGGGTTTTGGTCACCGTCCCCCAACGAACCTAGTTTAAAGCCCTCCTCACTAGGTTTGCAAGGCTAGTTTTATTAAAGAGCTTGGATGAATATTGCAAAAAAGTATTCTAATAATAATTGCTCAAGCTATGCCTGCATACCCTGTGTTAGTTCTCCATGCACATTTGAGTTACTATTGCACTTGCAGGAATGGGCACAGGCAGCAGGCTTCAAAGCACTGTGCAAGTAGCTACAGAAAATAAAACAGACTGCTTGGCCTGCATCTGACTGACTTTATCCACAAAATAATCAGACTTTTCCTAACAGGATGAACTAAAATCTGCCACCCACAAAGGGCAGTTTAGATAAAACCAACCTGTCCACCACATGAAATAAGTCTGCTGATCAAGACTGCCTAAACTATGGGAGAGGCAGAAAATCTGTGACTCCTGCTCTGGCATAAGAAGACAAAACATTTTCAGGGCACAGTCAGCATCAACCCGATACCCACCTTCCGTCTAATTTAATACAGTGCATATCTTCTGGCTTACCACTCACTGGTCAGAGGGCATCCTGGTATGCATTTTATCAATGAGGATAAATGATTAATAAATGGATAGCCTACACTCAGTAGAAGAGCCAGAATGAATCTTGAAACTACTTTCAGTTTTCCTGTAGACAGACAGATTGCACAACATAGCAAGCTGCTTCACTGTTTGTTCTTGTTTATCCCAAAGTAGTGCAGGGATTCTCACACTTCATTGCACCGTGACCCCATCCATACAACAAAAATTACTACACGACCCCAGGAGGGGGAACCAGTGTCTGAGCCCAATGTCCCCTAACCTGGGGCAAAAGCCTGAGCACCACTGCTCCAAGTGTGGGAGGCAAGACTGAAACCCAAAGGCTTCAGCAGCAGGCAAGGAACCCTCGGGGTACGTCTAGACTACAGGCTTTTGGCGACAGAAGTTTTGTCGACAGATACTATTGACAAAGCTTCTGTCGACAAAGAGCATCTAGACTACATCCAGTTCTGACGACAAAGCAAGCCGCTTTGTCGACATTACAGTGTAGACGCAAAGGACGCAATAACACCTTGGCTATGTCTAGACTGCAGGCTTCTTTCGAAAGATGCTCTTTCGAAAGATCGCGTCTAGACTGCAGGCGGATCTTTCGAAAGAAAAATCCGCTTTTTCGAAAGAGAGCACCCAGCGAGTCTGGATGCTCTCTTTCGAAGACAGCCTCTTTACATTGAAGAACGCCTTCCTTCGAAAGAGGAGCTTTCGAAGGAAGGCGTTCTTCCTCGTGAAACGAGGTTTACCGCCATCGAAAGAAAAGCCGCGTTCTTTTGAAATAATTTCGAAAGAACGCGGCTTGAGTCTGGACGCAGGGGAAGTTTTTTCGGGAAAAGGCTACTTTTCCCGAAAAAACCCCTGAGTCTGGACACGGCCCTTCTGTTGACAGAACTCTGTTGACAAAAGGCGTTATTCCTTGTAGAATGAGGTTTACAGCCATCGACAAAACTGCTGAGTTCTGTCGACATTATGTCGACAGAACTCAATAGCAGTGTAGACGCAGGTATAGTTTTGTTAACAAAACCCTGTAGTCTAGACACACCCTCAGACTTTAACTTCAGCCCTGGGTGTTGGTGTTCATGCTTCAGCTCCCTGACTCAGCAAGTCTAAGCCAGGCCTGGTGTCCCCATTAAAATTGAGTCCTGACCCACTTTGGGATCCTGACCCACATTTTGGGTATGTCTACATTACAAAGTTAATTAGAACTAACAGTTGTTAGTTCGAATTAACTTTAATAGGGGCTACACATACAAACCGCTAGTTTGAATTTAAATCAAACTAGCGGAGCGCTTAATTCGAACTAGGTAAACCTCATTCTATGAGGAGTAACTCCTAGTTTTAATTAAGTAGTTCGAATTAAGGGCTGTGTAGCCACTTAATTGAAACTAGTAGGAGGCTAGACCTTCCCAGGTTGCCCTGGTGGCCACTCTGGGCCAAACCAGGGAAACTTTTCTGCCCCCGTCCTGGCCCCAGAGCCCTTGAAGGGGCACGGTCTGGCTACAGTGCTTGTGCCAGCTGCAAGCCTGCCAGCACCCAGCCAGCAGACCCTGCACCTGGCACGGCATGAGCCAGCCACCCGCTGCCACCCAGCCCTCCCCCTCTTCCCAGGACCAGGCTGGCAGCTCCCAGGAGCCTACCCGGGGCTGCAAGAGGCAGGTGCCCATCTGGTCTAGTGTGGAGATCGTGGACCTCATTTAAGTTTGGGGGGAGGCCTCCAATGTCCACGACCTCTGCACTAGGCACAGGAATGCAGCTGTCTAGGGCAGGATAGCTGCCAGCCTGGCCACCAAAGGCCATATGCGAACCCAGGAGCAGGTTTGCATGAAAATCAAGTTGGTCCAGTGAGACCCCCGACCCTGAGCCCTGAGCTTAGAACATAAGAATGGCCATACTGGGTCAGACCAAAGGTCCATCTAGCCCAGTAGCCTGTCTGCCGACAGCGGCCAACACCAAGTACCCCGGAGGGGATGGACCGAAGACAATGATCAAGCGATTTGTCTCGTGCCATCCATCTCCAGCCTTCCACAAACAGAGGCCAGGGACACCATTTCTACCCCCTGGCTAATAGCACTCCATGGACGCAACCTCAATGAATTTATCTAACTTCTCATTAAACTCTGTTAAAGTCCTAGCCTTCACAGCGTCCTGTGTCAAGGAGTTCCACAGGTTGCCTATGCACTGTGTGAAGAAGAACTTTCTTTTATTAGTTTTAAGCCTGCTACCCATTCATTTCATTTGGTGTCCTCTAGTCTTTATATTATGGGAACGAATGAAGAACTTTTCTTTATTCACCCTCTCCACACCACTCATGATTTTATATACCTCTATCATATCCCCCCTCAGTCTCCTCTTTTCTAAGGTGAAAAGTCCCAGTCTCTTTAGCCTCTCTTCATATGGGACCTGTTCCAAACCCCTAATCATTTTAGTTGCCCTTTTCTTAACCCTTTCCAAGGCCAAAATATCTTTTTTGAGGTTAGGAGACCACATCTGTACACAGTACTGAAGATATGGCGTACCATAGTTTTATACTTCCCCTCCTCCTTCTTCCCCTGGCTTCCCCCTTCCAGTTCCCTCCTCCCAGTCTCCACTTCCCCTCTCCCACCCTCTCTCTTACCCTCTCCCACCTCCTTTTCCCAGTCTCCCCAGAGGTTAATCTCCCCCCCCCCAGATTTGTTAAATAAAGGGAGTTTCTATTTTTGAACACGTGTCCTTTAGTTTTTACATCAAGAAGGGGGGCTAGGGAGGAGTAAGTGGAAGGAGGTGAGGGAGGAATGGGGCACGAGCCCCTGATGGGGAGGACTGGGGTGGCTCTGTGGGCTCCTTGGGGTGGAAGCTTTCCTGCAGGGCCTCCTGGATCCTGACAGCCCCCTCGATTAACCCCCCCCAGATAGCAGCCTGCGGCAAGTGCAGCCGGGCTGATGGTCGAGTGCTGTGATGTGCCGAGTGGGGGCATTCAGGGCACTCCAAGCCAGGACTGCTTTGCTGTCCCTCATCGAGTTAGACAAGCAAGAGGGGAACCCTGAGAACTTTCTGTCCGGGGTGGGAGTCGGGTCCCTTTAAGCACAGCCCTCGGCTAGCCTGAGGCAGCAGCTCCACACCCTAACCCTAACCTGATACCCTGCCGGCACTGGTTCCGGCCAGCCTTAACTTCAGTTCAGGGTCCACTCAATATGGACATGCTATTTCAAATTAGCAAAACGCTAATTTGAATTAGTTTTTAGGACTAGATGCACTAATTTGAATTAGTTTTTAGGTCTAGATGCACTAATTTGAATTAGTTTATTTCAAATTAACTAATAATCCTGTCACTCACACAGTCAGTTGTCACAATGTTAGTATTCAGAAATTTTGTCAGTCCTGGAAATGTGTCTGAGATTTCACTGGTCAGTGACTTTTCCAAATCTCTATTCTGAAATGCTATGCTGCAGTCTTATTACTCATCTCAAGTATGGTTGTGTCATCCCTTTAGATGCACATGTTTTGCTCATTTCACCAGTTAAAAATGTCTGTGAAAAATGCAAGCTTCATGATACATATTGGGTCAGAAAGTCTACAGTGATCTACGGTTTGTGCACAGAAAGAAAATGAGCAGCTCTTTGTGAAGCCAAAAACTCTTTCCAACTCTCTGCCATGAGCTAGCCAGTGCACTTCCATATAAAACAGTTATTTGTCATGTAAGGCACCCATTTCGAAACAGAGCATTGCAAATAGGCATCAATTCAAAGTCTGGGATTTTACAAAATTCACAATTGTCATGGCTACATTTAGCATATCGCATAATTTGGATTCCATTTTCTTTGATGCAAGGGCCTGATGATGCAATATGCAGTTTCGCAATTACCTGTGAGTTTGTGGCTTGTAGTCTTGCTATAAAACACCACTTGTATGGCAACACCATCTGTGCAAACAGCAACACATTTCTCATTTAGCTTTCATGAAATCATCCAATAAGTTGAATATCTCCTGATCTGTTGTCCATTCTCCTAACTCCTGACAAAGAAAATCTTTCAAAATTTCTCCTGGCCAAACACAATAAGCAAAAACTAATAATTGTGCTGCATTACCAGTATCAGTTGTCTCATCAAACTGTTCACATATATGTAGCTTTTCAATTCGTTGGAATTTTATATAATTTGAAAGTGCTTTAATTCATCTCCATTAGAAAGTGGTGTACTGCATCTTTGCTTACACATTTCTACAGTAGGTGAAGCAATGAGTTTTTTTTTTAAAACTCTTTGCAACCTGAAGCCATGTTAAGAAAGATGCTTTCATAGCCTTTTCTGGAACTGATGTTATGTTTTGTCAATTGAGTTTTCTGTCGATTGTATTCCTCCTTTCACTGAAAAATCTCTAGATTTATCTTTATTCTCCAGGTGCCTGGTTGTGAGGTGTTGTTATTTCTATTTTGCAGGTTTCATTGCTTTGTTTGATAGGATCCATAAGCATACAACACATTGTGGTCATCCATCACTAAATTCCATAAAACCAACATCGATATAGCTTTCGTCAAACTTTATTTTTCATTTTTTATTACTACCGTATTTTCCGGCATATAAGACAACTTTTTATACTAAAAAATATCCCCCAAAAATTGGGGGTCGTCTTATACGCCGGGTATAAACATACTGTAGCTTCGGCTACATACAGAACGTCCCTATTATTACCTTTTAGCCCGCTGGATGTGCCCTAATACAGTACTATAGCTTCGGCTACATACAGAACGTTCCTGTGCTGATACTGTATGTACCGCGCTGAGCCAATCACGGCAAGCGGTGTCATCTATTAATGCATACAAAGCCTGCTCGGATTGGCTGAGTCGGAGAGGCGGGCTATTACAACCTTTGCCAATCGGAGCAGGCTTTGTATGCATTAATAGAATACACCACTTGCCGGGATTGGCTCAGTGCGGTACATACAGTATAAGCACAGGGACGTTCTGTATGTAGCCGAAGCTACAGTACTGATGTTATTAAATGGTGTTGCCTCGGAAGGGAGGGTAGTCTTATACGGCGAATATAGGCCAAAACCTATGTTTTAACTGGAAAATTAGGGGGTCGTCTTATACGCCCAGTCACCTTATACGCCGGAAAATATGGTACCTGACTCTGTCTTTTCCATGCCTTCAGTTCAACCAGCAGTACTAGTATAAGGTCATTTTTAAAATGCATCCATTTTCAATGTAATTTCCTTACTTTCTGTAGAAAAAATATATTCCACTTCCACCCACCAGACGTGTCAGTCATTGAAAAAAAGGATGCCATTTCTTATTTATTGTTGCAAAACAGTGAGCTTTTTTTGCATTCACGATTATCCACTTGTCTTCTGCTATGGTGTCTCCATAAGCTGTTCTCTACCCTCTCCTGGAGAGATTCAAACACTACTGATTCCTTCAGACTTATTCACAAAAGTTTAGGTCCGCCATCCAAGGGGCAGAACCTTTCTGATGCCTGTGATGTGGGTGGCTATTGCAGAGCTGGAATACTCACATCAGAATAGTGCAGGGGTGGCCAACCTATGGCTCTTGAGCCACATGTGGCTCTTTGCTCACAGTAATGTAGCTCTCAGGGTTACGGCTCATTCGGAGCCTCATGCCCTCTTTGTGCACGCACCCCAGTGCCTGGAGGGAGAAGTGCGTGGATGTGGTGGTTGCAGCTCCGGGGAGACCCAGGCATTGGGTTAGAATGGGAGGGGTCTGGGGGTGCCTGGCTCTGGGGGAGGGATGTGTGGCTCTTTGCACTACTATCCACAGCTCTTTTGGCTCTTCATGTCTAACTGGTTGGCCTCCCCTGGAATAGTGGATGCTTGAAGGAGTACTCACCATGAATAGTTTATGAAAAGTCATATTGTGCGTTATGTTTGTTATAGCAATTTCTCAGTTACATATAAGGAACAACTCCAGGAAAACCATATTAGTATGCAGATGCTTCACAGACAGTGAAAAAGGACAAATCCACTGAATAAATTGTTTGCAATGAATAATTTAACCAATTCTAGGCAATATACCACTGTGACCTTCTCTTATGAAGAGAGATAAACCTTTCCTTTATTTTGAACAAGAATAGCATATTTTTCATGTCTGTAAAGTATTTGACATACAATTTCTTTCTGTCGCTTTGCTATGTGAATTTATGACTAAATTTCCTGATTTTTTCCCCCCTCTTCCATATAGGTATATAGATGTAATATCCAGCTTGTAATATCAATTTATAATATTAACATAAGCTTTCAGACTCTTTGAAAATATTCTTTCCACTTTTTTTAAACAGCTTTTTCCCTCACCTACTAAGATGAAGAACAATTTATGAAATTGTCTAGTTCCATTTAGCATAGCAAATCGTTTTCATTTCTCATTATCAGTAGGCAGTTTAAGAAGCCTTATTTTTCGTTTCTCAGTATTAATTTATTTTAAAAGGAAGAGGGAGAACACCAGAATTATTTTCAGTCATAATGGATTGCTAAATCTACACTGCATCTGGAACATTGGATAGTGGCTAATTACTATGTATTAAAATAAAGGAAGGAGAGCTAATTCTTGGGGACAAGGGGGGAGAAGGAGATTGTTTTTTTTGTTTTCTTACAAGCTTAGTAGAATGCATCCTTTCTGAGATACATTACGGGAATATTGGATAAATCCCTTCCTAATTTAAACAACATTAACACTATTTATATGGCCCATTGGCATCCTTCAAGATAAAAAATATGCTTCAGAAACTTCTGTAGGTACAGACATCACTTCAGTCAGCCCATGCAAGAGTATTAGGGGTGCAAAAAGAAAGATTTACCAAAACAAAAATGGCATATCATACTGCCACTAGAAGGAAAATTTAGATTGGAAGAATGTAATTGCTCAATGTGGGATTTCATGGGCCATTTGTGTCTCACTTTTAAGAACAGAAAAAGGAAACATACCAACAAAGGATCTCCAAGATAACCAGTCATGTTCAGGACCTGCATTTTATGACTTAGGGTATGTCTTCAATGTTAGGTTATCTACATTTAAGTTGGCTTAACTCTGGTGAGAACAATATATGAAGGCGATCTTCTGAAACAAGAGATCTTCCGAAAAAACTTCTTCTGAAAGAAAGCATCCACACTGCAAAAGAGCATCGAAAAATCAATCTGCTTTTTCGAAAGATAGTGTCCACACTGAGTGGATGCTATCTCGCATAGTAATGGCTGATTACTATGGACAGAGTGGCTACCAGGGCACCTGTGCTTTTTCCTCATTCCTTTTCTTTCAAAAGAACTTCCTCTTCCCCGTCCGCACACGCCTTTTTCCAAAAGAGATCTCTTTGAAAAAAGCTTCTTCCGTGTAGAAAGAGAATTACCAATGCTGGAAAAACCCCTCTGTTCTTTCGATTTACTTTCGGAAGAAGATGATTGCAGTGTGGACGTAACTCAGGTTTTGTCAGAAAAATGGCCATTTTTCTGAAGAAACTCTGTAGTGCAGACATACTTGAAGATACCAGAACAATATCTATTTACTAAAGGTGACTCTGCTTATTTTCTGAGAAGACCCTATGTGCTGCAATCTAGCCCCAGAGACTACAATTCCCATGAGCCCTTGAGGAAACCAGGAAGGAACTGACTTTTTTTGGGGGGGAGGGATTGAGTCTCCCCATGTGTGTGGAGAGACTCTCAGCAGCCTGTGGACTCTTCCCTTTGTTTTTGGAAAAAAGGAGCCAGGCTGCTCTGGAGGAGTTTTATCCAGTCCAGGAGCTGTTAGATTGCAGCTACAGACTTGGATTCAGGGCCTTTGGGACTGGAATCTAGCAAGCTACTTCTGAATGCCCTTTGGCTGTACCTGTGGCTAGAAGTACTACTCTGCACCCAGCACACAGAAGGAGACTAGAATCATTCATTCCAGCTGCAAAATCTTCAAGCGTACCCACGCAAGGAAGTGTATGGTACTGTGAGTTCTGAGGCATGTGATAAACGGTGGCAGTGTACATTCCAGATAGATACGTTTCCTATTATTTCTGTGTACTTTGTTAATGTTATTCACTGTTAATCTGTTAAACCCTGTTTCTTTAAGTTGTTAAGTAAAGGTTGTTCATTCTAATCTAATCTATTAGATGTATATGATTTATAATTGTTGTTCTGGAGTTAGATCCAGATTATTGCTGGAATAATTTTATTCCTGGAGGCTCCCAAGGCATACCATTAAGTGTGCACAGGGCCAGCCAGGTGGAGGCACCGCCACTGAATGTTCTTTATGAGCAAGGGACAGCAGCAAGGGGGTGGATAGAGTTTTTCCCCAACTAAACAACATAATCACTGGGGTACTCAGGGTGTTAAAACCATCAGGCGCACCTGTGAGTGTGACCTGCTCCCAAGTAAACCAGGGAGGAAAAAGGGGGTTACATTTTGGAGGCACCGCTGGGATGTCCCTTTACCACCTCTAGTTTTGTCCTTGATTCCTTTATTGTTGTTGGAGTTATGATTGTTTTCCTGAACTCTGCTGGCATCTAAAACCTTTGTTTGTGTTACTAAGCCTGTATTGGGTAGATCATGGAACCCCCTAAGTTACTGTCCTGGTGTAAAGAAGTAGGAGTGCCACCCAGCTGAGCACTTATGCTGGCTAATGTGCCTATAGACACTGAGGAGGCTACTATCTACCAGGCATTAGGAACTGTAAAAACCTTTGGGAAAACCACAATTTATGATCGGCTGAGTAACTCTAACACCCAGACTGTGTCATTACTGGTGAGGGTGGCTGCTGAATTTGACCCACAGTGTGTACCTCCGGAAGTTGGTATCGTGGGTGAAGTTGGCCCCTGGCCTGTGTTTCTGCCTGGGAGTGTCCCAAAGGAGGAGACCACACAAGCTGTGAGCTCTGACTTTGCAGCTAAATTGAATGTTTTTCTGCAATGAGAGGGAAAGTCAATAGAAGATGTGAGGACCATTGTTACCCCAACATCTACATTCTTAGCTGTCACAAATGAAGGTCTGATAGCTGTTTTAGGACAACTGATGGAACGATATACTCCACCCTCCTATGAAGGAATTGGATATAGGAAACTGAGATTTTTCTCTGGGATTCAGCCTACTCCTGTTGGAGAGGATGACTTTGACTCTTGGATGGACCAAGCTGTCCAGATGATGGAGGAGTTGCAATGCTCAGATACTATCAAAAGGCAACGACTAGCTGAAAGTCTGAGGGGACCAGCCTCTGATGTCATTAGATCCTTAAGGACAAGTAGTCCCTCTGCTGGTGCTATGGAGTAACTCCATGCTTTGGATGATATATATGGCACTACAGAGAGTGGAGAAGATTTGTATCTGTGCTTTCACACTACATATCAAGAAGAAGGGGAAAAACTGTCCCAGTACCTATGCCATCTAGAGATGCTCCTACATAAGGTACTGGTAAAGAAGGGGATACTTGCCAGCTGCTTGGATCAAGTGAGGATGGAACAAATACTGAAGGGTGCTTGTTCTGGCAACTTAATAGCCCTGAAGCGCAGCTTTCTGAGTCACGCCAAAACCCTCCCTCCTTCTCCAAACTGCTACAGGATATCAGGGGAGAGGAGAATCGACTGGCTGCTCATGAAGCTCTTCACATTCTCGTGGCTTCAGCGTGCACTGTCATCTCTGTTGCTCTTCCAGGTGAAATAGCTTTCCTGAAGGAAGGTCTGCGGAGTCTGACTGAACAAGTTAATCAGCTACTTCAGCTGAATACTAGAGTGGAAAAGCCTGAAAGACCTTCACAAGTCCAAAGGGGACATGCCCCTGTGAGAAGCAATGGTGCAGTGTCTGGTGGTACCACCCACCAATCAAGAGTTTCTGTTGAAACTAATAGTAGGAGTGACATCATCTGCTACAAGTGTGGGGAGAATGGTTACACAAAACGAGACTGTGTTGCAGAAGAGGATTTACAGAAAGTTAACCGCAAGCTCATCCAAAAGCAAGAAGGAATTTGGGAAACTTCCGAGAAGCCCAGTGAAGGAAGATGCACTCCACTAACAGGGTGCTACCAACAGGGTGAGGCCTATACAGACTTCCACAGAAAGCCTCTTGCAGTTTCTGATAAGGATGCTAACAGGTATGGCAATGTATGGTACACACAGAAAAGAACATTACACATATCACCTGGCAGTGCCTGTCAAGTGACTCGTATCCCAAAGTTTTCTATTCAGTCTACTGATAAGTTGTTATTAATGGACACACCAGAAGAAATGACTATACCTGGAGGATTTATGGTATGACCTGAGGTGCAAGCCGCTACAGTCGTGTCTTCCAGGAGAGTCACAGTTACTGTTAGAAATGTTTCTGCTCATAGGGTGATCATTCAACATGGGACAAGAATTGCCCAGTTGTTCCCAGTTGATGTAGAACCTCAGATGCATGCAGCAGCTGTCAAGTACAACACTAAGGACTTGAGACCTGATTGCTTTGATTTTGGAGATTCCCCAATCCCTGAGGAATGGAAACAGCATCTCTGAAGGAAAATGTTAGAGCATGCTGATGTCTTCTCCCAACATAAGTGGGACATGGGCTGTGCAAAAAGTACTCAGCATGAGATCCATCTAAATGACTCTCGACCTTTTTGAGAATGATCTCATTGCTTGGCCCCAGCTGATATGGAAGATGTTTGGTGCCACATCCATGATTTGATGGCTGCTGGAATAATTTCTGAGTCACGAAGCCCATATGCCTCTCCAATTGTTGTGGTGAGGAAGAAAAATGGGTCTGTCAGAATGTGTATCGATTATAGAACTCTCAATAAGTGCACTGTACCTGACCAACATACAATGCTGCGGATTGAGGATGTCCTTAACTGCTTACATGGGAGTAAGTGGTTTACTGTATTAGATCTTCACAGTGGTTATTACCAAATACTCATGAATAAGGGTGATAAAGAGAAAACTGCTTCTATCTACCCACTTGGATTTTATCAGTTTGAGAGGATGCCCCAAGGTATTTGTGTTGCTCCTGCTAGCTTCCAAAGATTAATGGAGCAAACAGTTGGAGACATGCATCTCATGGAGGTTCTTGTTTATTTGGATGACCTAATTGTTTTTGGGCGAACTCTTGAAGAGCAGCTGCTTAAAGTCCTTAATTGTTTGAAAGAAGAAGGCTTGAAACTATCCTTGGATATGTCTAAATTCTGCTGCCCTTCAGTCTCTTATGTAGGACATATAGTGTCAGAGCAAGGTATTGCTACGGACCTATCAAAAATTGAGGCTGTTTCCAGTTGTGTGTGACCTGCTCTTGAGTAACCCAGGGAGGAAAAAAGGAGTTACAGAAGTAACTGCACCTGTATTTCTTTCTCTGTGGTCCACTCCAGGAGTTCCACGCTAAACCCATAGATCTCCAACTGTGACCTATTTTGCTTCTAAGAAGCACATGAAATCTTTTTCATGTGGTTAGGGCAATATGCCATGAATATTGAATGTACAGATTAAACATTAAAAACAGCATGTACATCCATTAACACATACATCTCTCCCTCCAATGGTTTGGCATTTGGATTAATAGTTACCAATCTTTATTGTAGCTCAAATCAATGTCGTGGTTAGCTAGACTGAACATGAGTTGGGAGCCAGTCCGATGTGCCGCTGTTGTTGCAGAACGACACAAAGCTTTTTTTCTCTCACCCATCTTTATAGCAGTTATACCATATGTACATCAGCTGGGATTTGTCCATTTCAAATAGGCCATTTTCACAGTTATCTTTCATCAGTGATGTTTGGATCCTTGATCACAAATTAGGTACTGGGTGTTTACTCAGTTGCTCCTTAGTTTGGGGCAGATACCTTGCATTCAGAGTTGTTAATCTGTACTTTTTCAGCCATAGCTCCTTATTCCTTCATGCCCATCTTGTGATTACACCTACCTGGTACCAGCATCTATTTTTCCTTATCTATTCCCACACCATACATTCCCCATGAAAGAACAAATCATGTCAAACCAATCTGATTGCTTTCTTTGATAGGATAACGAGTCTTGTGGATAAGGGAGAAGCAGTGGATGTGGTATACCTAGACTTTAGTAAGGCATTTGATACGGTCTCGCATGATATTCTTATCAATAAACTAGGCAAATATAACTTAGATGGGGCTTCTATAAGGTGGGTACATAACTAGCTGGATAACCATACTCAGGGAGTAGTTATTAATGGTTCTCAATCCTGCTGGAAAGGTATAACAAGTGGGATTCTGCAAGGATCTGTTTTTGGACCGGCTCTGTTCAATATCTTCATCAACGATTTAGATTTGGCATAGAAAGTACGCTTATTAATTTTGCAGATGATACAAAGCTGGGAGGGGTTGCAACTGCTTTGGAGGATAGGGTCATAATTCAAAATGATCTGGACAAATTAGAAAAAATGGTCTGAGGTAAAGAGAATGAAGTTTAATAAGGACAAATGCAAAGTGCTCCACTTAGGAAGGAACAATCAGTTGCACACATACAGAATGGGAAGCGACTGTCTAGGAAGGAGTACGGCAGAAAGGGATCTAGGGTTTATAGTGGACCACAAGCTAAATATGAGTCAACAGTGTGATGCTGTTGCAAAAAAAGCAAACACGATTCTGGGATACATTAATAGGTGTGTTGTGAGCAAGACACGAGAAGTCATTCTTCCGCTCTACTCTGCGCTGGTTAGGCCTCAGTTGGAGTATTGTATCCACTTCTGGGCACCGCATTTCAAGACAGATATGGAGAAATTGGAGAGGGTCCAGAGAAGAGCAACAAGAATGATAAAAGGTTGAAAGAATTGGGTGTGTTTAGTTTAGAAAAGAGAAGATTGAGGGGGGACATAATAGCAGTTTTCTGGTATCTAATAGGGTGTCATAAGGAGGAGGGAGAAAACTTGTTCATCTTTGTCTCTGAGGATAGAACAAGATGCAATGGGCTTAAACTGCAGCAAGGGAGGTTTAGGTTGGATGTTAGGAAAAAGTTCCTAACTGTCAGGGTGGTTAAACACTGGAATAAATTGCCCCGGGAGGTTGTGGAATCGCCATCTGTGGAGATATTTAAGAGTATGTTAGATAAATGTCTATTAGGGATGGTCTAGACAGTACTTGATCCTGCCATGAGGACAGGGGACTGGACTCGATGACCTCTCGAGGTCCCTTCCAGTCCTAGTATTCTATGATTCATTCTCACGGAGAGCAGTACAAGTTACAATATAATGTAATATATATTATAATTATGTAATAGTGTGAAATTCAAACAACAAAGTATAAGATTCTAACAGAGTAAGGCAAAATAATCCTAAATATTAACCGTATAATCAAATTAATCTTCCTGTTTCTATTCTTTATTAAGACGACCTATATATGATATTATGACATAACTTCTAAAAAACCTAATCACACTAATATAAAATTATCTCTTAACTAAAAGGCCTAAAACAATTTCATCCAAGTTGGCTGACACTGTGCCTGATTAGAAACCGCTTTCATCTGACCAGAAATTTTTAGGGCTGTGCAGATCCCTGCCTTCCACTGTGATATCAGCAATCAGGCTTTCTAATAGCCAGTGCCTATGCATGCTGTCTCCTTATGGCCTATGAACAGTGTATTGCTTACAGTTACCAAATGCCATGTAGCTCCTTGTAAGCAAGAATCATTTTTTTTTTAAGGGGAATGCATTAGAGAAAATATAAAAAAAAACCAGTAAAGAGATTTAAACTCACATTAAACCTAGCAGTAGTTAGCCATTCATCTTATGGGGCCCTAGTAGGGCAAAGTCTTTCCAAACTGTCCACTAGGGTAGGGGCACCTGTTGGACAGAATGTCCTTCTGTATACTGGGTCAGGAAGCCGGATGAGTCAGATCAGGCTTCTCCTTTAATGCCAAAAGCCCTCTCATTTTTTTTTTCTCTGAAAAATTCAGCCCGTACCAGCATATGCAAATCACTCCAGAGGTTGGATCTCTGTAGAGTTGTTCAGGGTATCTCTACACTGCAATTGAAGAACGGCGACAGAGCCACAGCTGGCTCAGGTCAGCTGACTTGCACTCAAGAGACTCTGGCTGAAGGGGTTATATAATTTCAGTGTAGAAGTTTGGGCTCGAGCTGCAGCCTAGGCTTTGAGTCCATACTCTGCTCTGATATCTATGCTGCACATGGGCCTAATCATTGTTGCGAGTGGTTTTTTTTTTTATAAACATACCCAAGGACTCACTCGGGATCATCCCCCAGCTCCATCAGACACACAGGCTGTGTCTAGACTGGCCAGTTTTTCCGGAATATCAGCCACTTTTCCAGAAAAACTTGCCAGCTGTCTACACTGGCCACTTGAATTTCCGCAAAAGCACTGACTTCCTACTGTAAGAAATCAGTGCTTCTTGCAGAAATACTATTCTGCTCCTGTTCAGGCAAAAGTCCCTTTTGTGCAAAACTTTTGCACAAAAGGGCCAGTGTAGACAGCTCAGATTTGTTTTCCGCAAAAAAGCCCTGATCGCGAAAATGGAGATCGAGGCTTTTTTTGCGGAAAAGCGCGTCTAGATTGGCCACGGACACTTTTCCGCAAAAAGTGCTTTTGCGGAAAAGCATCCGTGCCAATCTAGACGCTCTGTTCCGAAAATGCTTTTAACTGAAAACTTTTCCGTTAAAAGCATTTCCGGAAAATCATGCCAATCTAGAGGCAGCCACACTGTTTTTTAGTTCCTGAAGAAGTTGAGGTAACATCTATGAAGTTGAAAATAATGATTCATAAATATAATACCATGGTCCCCAAAAATATTGCATGAGATTTCAAAATCTGTCACTGATATCCTTCCACTGCTGTGCTTGCTGTTATCAAATGGTTTTCCTTTGACCCAGACATAGGAAGAGCAGAAGTGCCCAAGAACTTTCAGTATTATGTCCTGAGACTGTGGTCCTTCTGTATAAGACAAGCTGTTCACATTCAGGACTGTCTGATGGGATGCTAAGAGCTATCCACTCAATTAGCACAAAAACACTATTTTGAAAAAGTCAGGAAATGAACTCAGACCTCCTGAATGCTAATCAGCCTTTCTTGGAGGCCTACTATCCAAGTACTGACTTTGCTTAAGTATAGTGCAGGTTTATTAAACTCAGGCTGTGAAGAGGTCCAAATTACACGGAAGGAAGTAGATAATATTTCAGGTTGGCTGAGTCCAACTTTTAGGCCAATTGCTTGACATGAGAACTAATACAGGCACACAGCAAGGTGTGGCATGGCTGTTTTTTTTTTTTTTTTTTTTAGATTGCTCATCAGCTGTCTTTATAGAATTGTAACCACAGTGTTAAGAGCTGGAATTTTTCATAGGCTACAATGTAAGCTCCATGGCTAGAGATTACTTCAGAGGCTGAAGTGTGTAAGATCGGTTAAAACTTTCTATGTGGAATTTGTCAGTCAGCAAACAAGAGAAGTGTCACTGCGTGGCCCTTTCTGAATTGTTTTATGCTTACCTACCAATGCTCATTTAGTCCAGCTGATTTTTCTACTTGTTCATTAAAGTCACTGTACGTTTCACAAAGGTTGCAAACTAATTCCCTTTGGGTTCCTGTGCCTTAATGAGAACTTCAAGTTCAATATCAGTGGTTTGCTGGAGTTTGCTCATCTTGTTAAATCTTTCTAACATCCAATTCCATATTACAGCAAGAGGGGGTTACGAGGTTTCCATCAGATCCATGTAGAAAGAATTAGTCATTGCCTCAAGATTAGCTGTATCTAACTGATGTGGATCACTTGCAGGTAACTTGAATGTTCTCTTGTACAGAATTGTAGTCACCTTACAATACTATGCTAACATAGTAAATAGCAGACATTGAAGAATTGGTTGTCTCACAATCAAGCATGCAGGAAGTATATCAGATCTGTGTGTGCACGTATAGAGCAGTCAGCATATCTCCAGGATGGAAAGAGAAATAATTATTAACTGTGTCTTTCCCTGGGTACAATTTTATGCAAGCAGTATACTTTCAGAACTAAATTAAATTCATCTCACGTATGGTGTTGCTGGGGCAGAAAGGAGTTACTAGGCTGCAGAGTAAGCCTTCTTTAAAATAAAACAATAGAATATGACTTTTCTGGGTTTTTTGTTAGTTTTATTGTAATCTTCTGTTCAGTGTGAAATGGAGAACTGGACAACAGGCTTGGGACTGAAAGAGTTATTTTTTTACTGTTCCCTATACTGGTTTGGGCCAACTATTGATTTGAGCTGAGTGACTTGGTTTGAAGTGAAGTGATAAGTCATTCATTATTCCAGAGCCCAAATCAATTATGTACCAAAGAAGGTGCCATTTAAGACTTAAAGGATGAGAAATTGCTGATAAATCTAATAAAACTGCACATGGATTGAGAAGTTGAAACCAGCTTACTTATGATGTTAAAATAGGTGAGGTAATTAAAGGCAAATTTTGTTGGCCCTTACTAACTGAGACAAACACTTAGGCTTTGATTACAGTCTCAGTAAAAAGAAAACCCTTGTCATAATGCCAGGGCAAGTCAGGGGATTTAGATGCCTATTTTACTCTGGGGGAGGGGGAGAGAGAAGGAGAGGGCTTGCTTAAAGTTTCAGGCAACAGCCTACACGAGTTAGAATATAGGCTTTTTGGCATGAGGACCATCTGCATTTGTGTGCCATTAGCATAAGAAGGCCTCCAAAGTGTTGCTATAGTGTTAATGTTGCTACTAATTATGGAGGCCTGGTCTATAGTAAAAGGAAAAGTCAACTTAAGATACGCAACTCCAGCTATGTTAATTACATAGCTCAAGTCGAAGTATCTTAAATCATGTTTTGGTGCCATCCGCACAGTGGGAGGTTGATCGGAGCACACACTCCTGTCAACATCCCTTATGCCTCATGAGGAGCAGGACTACCGGTGCCAATGGGAGAGCCCTCTGAGTTTTGAATAGTGTGTCTTCACTAGACTCTCTGATTTGAACCCCAGAAGATTGACTGTGGCAGCTTTGATCTTCTCGATAGTGTAGATAAGCCCCAAGTGAACACTGAGTTGAAAATACTGAGATAAGTGTTCCATATTTTTTGGGGGGTTGCTGAATTCAAAAACAAAAAAATCCAGTCCAGGTTATTTTGGGGCTCTTTGGTTATAAGACTCAACTCATGGCAAACTTGGCACCGAATGGGGAGGCTTATGAGGCTGCAAGTAAAAAAGTGAGGTCCAATCATACCATACACCTCTCACTTCTATAAGCAGAGGACAGAGGGAACTGAGGCTATGTCTAAACTGCAGGCTTATTTCAGAAGAACCTTTTTTCAGAAGAGATCTTCTGAAAAAACTACAGAGAGAGCGTGACCATACTGCCAAAGAGCATTGAAAAAGTGATCTGCTTTTTTTTCAAAAGATAGCATCCACACAGAATGGACACTATTTTGCATTTCAGCTGTGATTACTATGGACAGAGTGGCCACCAGGGCACCTGTGCTTTTTGCTCTTTCCTCTTCTTTCAAAAGAACTCCCTCTTCCCTATCCACACATGCCTTTTTCTGAAAGAGCTCCTTGGGAAAAAGGCTTCTTCCTTGTAGAAAGAGGATTACCAATGTCAGAAAAAAAACCTCTGTTCTTTTGATTACTTTCAGAAGAACATGATTGCAGTGCGGATGTTACTCAAGTTTTGTCGGGAAAAGATAGCATCCACACTGTTTGGCTGTTTTTTCGACAAAACTCTGTAGTGTAGACATACTCTGAGACCATTGAAAAACACACAATATTAGCTCTGAGGGAACATGCCACCTTCCCTCAATAACACCCTTTCACAGAGGTGCCCTGTAGGGAGTGCTGTCTGTGCCTGGAAATCGAGCTTTCTCAGAATAATGCTGAAATCATTCGCATTATCAGTTGAAAAAGCTGCCTAGGACGAATGAACATACCATGTACGCAGATGCAGCTGGCAATAACATATTGGCAGCCTGAACATAAGTGTCATTGTGAATTTTAAACGGTGCAGAGTTCCTGACCACTCAGGGTGTGACCCAAGACATTTGGAATCTGGGGATATCTACAGGTTTTGTGAGTTAAACCTGTTACCTCTTCCACTGCCCATACCCTACTATTAGAAAGAGAAGGAAACAGCAGCTTTTGTGTTCTAAGCTAGATGTTCCTGTCTAGCAAAAGACGTGGCCATAGTTTATTTCTTGCTTGTGTATTATTGTGATACTTTGTGCCTCTGAATACCACCCTGGAACCCCATACTCACCACTGTGATATGATTATGTGTTTTGTACAAAGTATGCCTTGACAGGTATCATTTTAAAAGTTTTGATCTATACAAATTTAGTGTCCTATTGAATTGTATGGGTGATGGGGGAAGAACCCTTTGGGGCTGTCATCTGCTGTACTGGGACACCACTGCACCTGCTTCCCCTGACAGCTTGGGCCCCCTGTAATCCTGTCTTTTTAAGCTTAGCTTGCCAGCCTGCTTCCACTGAAACCCAGAGACAGGGCAACACCACCGAGGCTGCAGAGACAGACTGAAAGCAGAACAGTTGGAGACTTTTTTTCAGCACTCAAGTACACAGTTGCTCTGGTGGGCCATGAGACATTTCGCTGATGTTGACTGTCCGTAGGCCCGGTCCCCCACAGTTCCCAGTGGCTGCAATTCACCTTTCCTGGCCAATGGGAGCAGTAGGGAACAGTGATCAGCACATCCCTACAGTCTGTGCCACTTCCTGCAGCTCCCATTGGCCAGGAACGGGATCAATGGGAGCTGCTAGGGGCTGTCCCTATGGATGGTCAAACACAGAAAAATGTCTGTGGCACACTAGCAGCTTACGCTAGAGCCAAAGGTTGCCAGCCCCAGAGTTAGTGGGAAATGCCCATATCTAGCTTTTCGGTAGCCACAAAGGACAAAGACAAGACAGCTGTACATCTAGATTAGCCAGATGGGCATTGATGGTCCATCAAGAAGAATCCACATTTCCAGAGATTCTTCAGAGAGGGCATGTACACAATGCAGTCTACCAAGCCCCCACATCATAGCAAGAACATTTCTAGCAACTGGATGGAAAGTATGAGTGAGGATTGATGACATCAGCCATTGGCCGTATTCCTTCACCCATCTCAACCTCTGGAAGATCATCTGGAAAACAAAGACTGAATTGGGGAGAGGGATGCCAGGCTGAAAGGAAATACAGCTTGTGTATTGAGGACTGTGATCTGCCTGTAAACATCTATTAGTGTGAGAAGAGCTGTTTAATTCAAGTCTTGCTTAGTCGGTTAAAGTTAGAATTCAGACTGATTCTATTTTTATTTCTCATGTAACCAGCTCTGCCCTCTGCCTAACAATGTTTATAAAAAAAAATATTTTTTTTATCTCTGAGGTGCCACTCATTGTTTTTAAAGTTACAGACTAACATAGCTATCCCTCTGTGACTTTCTAACATTTATAGAATTTAAATCTTTCTGTAGTTAATAAATCTAGTTTATATTTTGCCTAAAACTGTGTTTTTGGTTGAAGTGCTTAGAGAATCTTAGCTCACATTAACAAGGGCTGCTGCATGTCCACTTTGCTTTGTTGGAGTGGCAAACTCATTAACAAGCTTACATTGTCAAAGGGAGTCTTGAGCAGTTTAAGATGGTATATTTGTGGGGTGCAAAGCTGGGGACAGGGCTGATTTACTGGTGCCTCTGTATAATTCATGAGTGGCTTAGAGAGCATTCATGAAGTTTATCTGGGTGAGTGTCCACATGCTGATGGCTGAGAGATCACTGGATCCGGAAGTGTGTTGCTGCTTGTCACTGTCACAGCATTGTGGGAGCCAGGTCAGGCTGGAGAGTTAAGAGGGCACAATTATCCCACAGTTCCGAGCTGTATCTTGGGAATCCCATCCCAATGCTGAAAGGGCATACCAGCTTAAACAAATCAGGAAGCCTGTAAAAGTTTTGCAATTATATTTATATTTATTGTGAGTAGTTTACAATAAAAAAAAACTTTTAAAATTTTTATCTTCTTAATTATTTTCAAATGGCTTGGTGTTATGTAAATAGATGGAAAATATTTGGTGTTTTTTTTAAATCAGCAGCTGAATAACAGAGCTAGAGGGAAAACGTTCCCTTTATTTTCAGAAAGAGCAAGTCGATTAACCTTGTCTCCACCAGTTCATATCTGCTTTGTTGCACCATTTTCACAAGTTTATGTTCCTTTTTGGAAGAGCCCAGTTTTGTTTTTTTAATAGTTGTGGTCTTTCCTGAAGCATGTGCGTGTACATGTTGAAATCGATTCAAATAATTCAAATCTGCTCAGAGTACAATCTCTGCACATCCAATAATGCATAGCTTTCTCTAGCTCTCATGAACTACAAAAGCGTAGATAAGTAAATTCAATAAAATGAAGCTCTCAGAATAGCCTCCTTCAGGTAATGGAATCACTGCCTAATGTCCTGAGTGTGACACTTCCAATTTTTCAAGACTCTGGTGAATCATACCCTACATTACAGAGCAACGAGAATCTTATATGAGCAAAACCTCATACCATTTCCAAATTTCATATGCAATTCTCTTGGGCCTAAACACTACTAGATGGCTGGTATATTTTTAGTAACTCTTTTCAGAAGGGCAGGAATTATGGAATAGCAACAATGGAAAGAGAGCTGAAGGTACTGTACATTCAAGATTTACTTATATAAATGTGGATAAGCTTGTCTGAAGCTGCTGGTTTTGTTCCTTCTTGATAAAAAGATATAGGGACCAATCATTTTGTCTTTAGTGTTGTAAAGGGTGGGATGAGGGAGAAAGAGAAGGAATGTGTTGAAATGTTGTGTTTAATTGGTAGCTGGAAATTTGTTTACTGTTTATTATTAAATTCTTCTTTTTAAAAGTTATATGGTGTGTAATTTATAATTGCATTTTATTATAGCATAAAGCTTTCAAGTGTTCATCTTTGATAACTTCTCTATTGCTGTGACATACAAATAATGCGGGAGTTTGCTCTGTACAGCACCGCCATTGCTGCAAATTTGGAAGTGCTATTCACCTTATCATATTTCTTGCGTTTCTGGGAATTCATTCGACAAAGAATTGATGAGATGACAGTGGCCCAAAGATTCAAAAGTCATTTAATAATTCCTCTTGTTTCAGTATAATAATGGGCCTTCAATCATTTATCAGTCTAAAAGTGTATTCATTGTACAAAATCATTTTCTTATAGCTAAAAGAAACCCCCACAATTTCCCCAAAAGCAAAATATATGTAATCATCAAGAATAGTAATTGTGACGCTTTTTGGGCACACAGGGCTGAGAATCATTTGTTATCTTGTCTCCAAAGTGAGAGAGTCTTATCTATACTGAGTAGATGTTAGGTCTCTAACAAAATAAACCCTCAAGCACTCATCACTAGTTGGATCTTTGCCTGGCTCATTGATAACAGATGCACCCAAAAATCCTCATAATGTCCCCCTGTGGTATCCACTCTCGGATTAATGGTTATCCCAGATTTGCTGGTCCCAAAGAAACAATGTATGGCTACATCTACACTACAGAGCTATTTCAGGATACCTCTGGTATCCCGAAATAGCTATTCCTCATCTTAAGAGCAAGCCTGTTATATTTCAATGTTATATAATGAAATATAACGGGGTTCACTATTCCAACATCCTTGTAAAACTCATTGCATGAGGTATCTGAGTCAAATTTCAAAATAAGCTATTTTGAAATTACCTCAAAATAAGCTGCGCAAATTGCATAGTTTATTTCAAAGTCAGGGTGTTGTGTAGATGCACCCTATCACAGTACTGGGCCACTTATTCCGGAAAATCAGCCGCTTTTCCAGAATAAGCTGCGAGCTGTCTACACTGGCCCTTGAATTTCCAGAAAAGCAACGACGCTCTACTGTACAAAATCAGCCGCTATTCTGGAAAAACTATTCTGCTCCCGCTCGGGCATAAGTCTTTATTCTGGAACACTGTTCCGGAAAAGGGCCAGTGTAGACAGCCCAGTAGTCTTTTCCGGAAAAAAGCCCCGATCGCGAAAATGGCGATCGGGGCTCTTTTCCGGAAAAGCGCGTCTACATTGGCCACAGACGCTTTTCCGGAAAAAGGGCTTTTCTGGAAAAGCAGCCTGCCAATGTAGACGCTCCTTTTCCGGAAAAACTGAAAACGGAATAGTATTCCGTTTTAAGCTGTTCCGGAAATTCATGCCAGTGTAGACACAGCCAGCTAGTTTTAGCTTAGATCTCAGCTCTTGATTTACATGCAGCACTTGAGCACAATTATAAAACAAAACAAAAAAAAATTAAAGACTAGAGATTCAAATAAAATCAGTGTAAGGATGACAACAAATGCTTTCTAAAGATTAAACTTTGCTTTGTTGTTTTGTCTTCTCTTGTTAGTTTTAGCATTTGACTTAGAATGTTAATAGACTATTATTGTATTACCTACAATGCAGTGGTGCCCCATAGAAACCATTGTCTCCAATTCCTGTTCTGAAGCAGGTTGTCCCAAGATGCTCTGTCTTTAAATGACCTGTTTTGAATTACAGAACTTGAGAACATAATTTTTGATATCTATACTTAACTCTCACATTTTACATGCATACATACATCTATCTCACAAGGATTATGGTGCCTACAGTGACACATGCTTTCATTACACACTTTACATGACATTCATTTAAACCCAGTGATCTTTGTACTCCTCTCATTGCCCTCTGTCAGTTGGCATCCAGAGGTTTTTGGGTCACTGCTGTCATTGTCTGGGGCACCATGAATGTCAACTAAAAGAATGAAATTAAACAATTGGCAAGCTGCAAAATCCTATGGAATGCTAATTAAACTATTTCTGTGTAGCTTTACCATGTTATTATTACATGCATCTGCATAATTCTGTGTTTGTTATTGTACAGCGGCAAGGTACCTAGAGCCTGGTTCTCAATTAAACTGCTAAAACAGTTTAAAGAGACCTTAAAGTATATGCATCTGCAATTTACATCCACTTTAAGGCCACTTTACACTGCCACAATAGTGCTAAAGTACCTTAGTTTAAATGAATATAAGGTCCTCATTGTCTTCATATGTTTAGAGATCTGAAGAAAGCTGTCTCATAGGCTACACTAGGAAGGTGTGGCAGCAAAAGTGCTGTTGACATGCAAAGGTTGGTAAAAATGAAAAACGGTCTAACTGGTTTTAATGCTTCCTATTGTCGACATTTCATGGCCATATTGCCAGGTCCCTTGTTGACAGATAGAGCAGAGCAATGTGGGTAAGCATCCCACAGTG
Organism: Pelodiscus sinensis; assembly: GCF_052426305.1. NCBI lineage: Eukaryota > Metazoa > Chordata > Testudines > Trionychidae > Pelodiscus > Pelodiscus sinensis. The sequence continues at coordinate 211,280,362 of NC_143052.1, forward strand.
CAGTGCTGTGGGAAGGCAGAGCTGATCCCCGCAGTTCTTGGGATTCTCTCCAAGTTCTCCCACAGTATTATGATGTGCTGGGAGCAGCATCATGAATAGCTCTGTGAGCTCTCCATGCTGAGAAATGTCAAACAACACAGCAGTCTCTCCAGCCTTTCCTTGCAGCAGCAGGCAGACTGCTGCCTGCTGTGTTTCTAGCAGAGCAAAACGGGAGCATTCTAATGATTTGCTTTGTTTGTTCCTCAAATGGAGCAGCTTACTCAGCTGCCAGATACTTCCTGGAGCTTTGAAAGGAGAGGAGTGCATGCCTGCAGGGCAGCAGAGATCACAAAACACTGAGCAGAGCCATCAGATCAGGCATTTTGGGATACTGGTGGAAACCAGCTCTCTCAACAAAACAAACAACAGAGTCCACGCTGGCTTTGTTGGCAACAAAGGGAGGGGGAAAGACAAAAGTCTCTCGGAGGGGTAGAAGATTTTGTTGCCAAAACTGGGTGTTTTTCCTGACAAAAGTTTCATTATACTGTAGTACATACGCTATCACTGTTTTGACAACAAAAGCCAGCTTTTGGCAACAAAACATGCCGATGTAGAAATGGCCATAGAAAATTACAACATAACAAATGTACAGTACTTATATACATATTTAAAGATCAGTTTTTTTCCTGTCTAGCTTGTATTAAGATGCAAATACAACTATTCTAATTACCTGGCAAATAATTTTACCTACTCATATAAGACTGAATTAAGGCTAATTCGGTGATCCTGAATAGTAGTCAGTCAGTGAATGATGAGATTACAAGCAGAAAGTAACAATCATATTTCATGCACTGAACAGTTTCCTAGGGTAGCCATTTTGTTTTCTGTCTTTGTTGTCTATGCATGAGGGATCTATTTGTGAATGCCTAGAATCATTCCATACAAACATTGATGGCTTACATATGTAGTTGTTTTTGCTGGGAGCCAGAATGATGCTATTTTAGGGTATGTCTACACAGCAAAGTTATTTCAGAATAACAGCCATTTTTCCAAAATAACTATGCTAATGTCTACACAGCAATAGCATTATTTCAAAATTATTTCAAAATACCAGGCAGTTTATTCTGAAATCTGTAAACATCATTCTACAAAGAATAATCTGTATTCTGAAATAGTTATTTTGAAATAGGGCTATGTAGACACGACAGCAGCTGTTATTTCGAAATAAGGAGCCTCCAGACCTTCCCAAGGTGCCCTGCTGGCCGCTCTGTCCACACTAAGCTAAACTCTATATTCCCCCCTTCTCCTGGAGCCTTTAAAACTGCAGTCTCACCAGAAAAGGCTTGTGGCTAGCAGGAGGCCCTGACAACCCTGAGCCACCCTGCAATTGCTACTGCCTCACTTTTTGCCCAAATGAGCCAGTCTGCTGCTCCCACCCAGCCCTCCACTGCTCCTCGAGGGCAGTCAGACAGCTCCCAGGACCCTGCCCAGGTGTGCATCTTCCTGGACTGGTGCAGAGATCCTAGACCTTACTGAGGTTTGAAGTGAGAAGACCAGTCTCCAGGATCTCCACACCAGATGCAGGAATGTGGACATCTATGGCTGGATGGCCGAGAGCCTGGCCAATAAAGGGCACATCCGCACCCAGAAGAACTTTAACAATCCAGGCCTGAAACATAAGTCCTGCGGAACTGTGACGGGGCAGATAGGCCCCACACTGAAGGGCAGGGGGTAGCCCAGGCCCAGCTGGATGAGAAGGCCCCGCCCCTCCAGTCCTGCAGGGCACGCTCCCAGCAGAGCCTGGGTATAAAAGCAGAGAGAGCCCTGCAGCCAGGAAGGCCACAGGATGGAGTAGCCCAGGCCGTGCCGGTGTTTCTGTAGCAGCTGAGGCCGGAATCGCTGCCCGTGCCCAACACAGAGGCAGAGCCAGCAGCCGCCAACCCCAGGGAGGCAGGAGCGCACCCGCAACCCCAACAGCAGCCCCTGCAAGTACTGACATGGAGGCAATAGGCCACGGGGGTAGGAAGCAGCCCAAGGCAAAGGACCGATAGTGCGGCTCAGTGTGTATCAGCCAGCTTCCCCGCTGAGGGGGCAGGAACCATAGTCCCTGCCTAAAGGGCCCTGGGCTGGGACCCTGTGGAGAGGGAGGCCCAGGTCCCCCAACCACCCCTTTCCCTGCCCTGGACAATCCACCCCTGGTCCAGGAGAGGCTTCTCTGGGCGGCTAGGCCGTGTTTACCCTGATAGAGGGGTATGGACTTTATGTTGGGATTGTTAATGCCGTGTATGCCCTGATTTAGGGATCCAAGCGGGCAACGAGCCCTTAAAAGGGGGGGGCGCACCCCACGCTAGGGGCATATCCCACAACAGGAACACACAAAGAATCAATTTAAAAAATGATAACACTGGGTTTTACAGCATAGTTAGTTATTTAAACACATGGGTCATGACAGGACAAATGTTGATCAAAATAAGCTCCAATTGTACCATCAAAGATATGTTTTAATTCTGTATCAGAATTTTGTTATGATTAATCAATATTTAACAGATTTTTTAACTGTTTTGTTTGGAGTACCCAGACCATTTTTAAGCAAGTTCAGTGAAAAATATTTATAAAAGAAACAAAAAGCTATTGATATGGTATCCACACATTTTATTTTAAAAAACAACCTCAGAATTTCTTAATCCTAGAATACCATTCCTAACTAAACTGTATAATGAATTTTGAAAATTATTCTTTAGTTGGAAAAAAATTATTAACTTCTTTGTTGCTGCTCCTTTTACATGGGAGGTGCTTCCTGTAAATATCTACACAGCCACTGCTGTGTCTTTCTACACATTCTTCCTTAAAACTCAGTTCTATTGTGATGTCTGGAAAAAAAGAATACCACTCAGTATCATTTTATTACTACCTGGTTCCTCCCCTTATTCTCTCTCATCTTTGAGAATATTTGCACACAGTTGCTAGTGTGGATGCAATTATAAAGGTGATTATATTAGTATAACTTATTTATATTAAATAAATAACTGTGCTAATAATCACCAGCAAAACTGGACTGTCGTTTTTATTGCAGATTTTAAAAGTAGTTTCTGTATTCAAAACTTATTTTTTCTAGTAATACAATTTGGAGTCTGTATTTAATTTCTTGCTTGTTGAATATATGCTAGGACAAAACTTTTCAAACATAGGTAAATAATTAGACAAAAACCTTCTTTAGAAAAGCTGGATAAAAAACAAAATTTTCTTATCCTTTGAGAGGTTTTGATATTGTAAATTCAAGTTCTACTCTCAGTTGGGGTGAAAAGTCTAAAACTCAGACTTTCACAAACTAATAATCTGATTTATTTTTAATTGGGTCAATCTAAAGGTTTCATTTCAATGATTTTGAAACATGCTTTAATTTCAACCTTTTTCATTTTTAACTTTTTAAGTATGAAACAAATTTCAAAATGTTTTGTGTTGAACTGGGAAATTACACTTTTAATTTAGAAATGATGGAAATGTAATGTTTTAACAACTTCAAAACTTTTTTCCCCAAAAATGTTTTGAACTAGGAGATTAGTTGAAACCAGCCCATGCTGTGAACAGTTTTGGTTTCAACAAATCAGAATTTTCTCATGGAAACAAAATTTAGTTTGAATATTCCCAATCAGCGATGGGTATTTGGCCTCTAGTAAGTAATGATCTGATATGAGACACCACCACATTTTTTATTGACTTCCACTGAGGCAGTAGGTACTCAGTACCTTTGTTTTTAAAATTCTGTAATAAAAAATAATAATTGATGATAATACCACTAAGTTATCTAGGACTGGCAATAATACACCATTTGAATTAAATCTACAAAGCTTTGCTTATGGAGCTCTTATGTCTTTAATGTATTAAGCAATGTAAGACCAACTAACATTCTTTTAAGCAGGGCAAAGAAAGGCATATGCAAGGATTGACCTGATATTTAAAAGCCAAGCAAATGCCTCCTATTTAGGAAGCGTATTTGCAAACTTAGAAGAGGTTTAATACAGTGGATGAGATGTGGTGATTATTCATGTTCTAGTGATAAAAGTTGGGCATATTGCTCTGGACACTGTGGTTTGGAAGTACTTACAGGAGACTGAATACAAGAGCACAGGAAAGAAGGAGACTGAATACAAGAGCACAGGAAAGAAGTGCAAGTGGGTAAAAACAGGAGAGAATTTGGCCAAAAAGAATTGATTCTCTGGAAGGAGATAACTCTTCCCCTTGCCTTTGGAGAAGGAGAAGTAAATGAGGAGGACTTTGTAAATACTGTGACTGTGCAAATATGTAAAGGCGGTGGAGTGAAACCCTGTAAGGTGGCATTTGTTGCAAGAGGTCTCTGAGCACTCTGTGGAGAGCTAAGAGGATGAGAGCAGAGGGTGCCCTGTCACACTCCCAAATGTCACTTTACTGGGGATGGAAAGAGCCTGGTTGTCACTCATCCAACTATGCTGTAAATAGGTTCACAGAGCAAACTGGTTTGGACTATGAATATAAATTTAGCTGTAGAATGACAGCTAGAGTTGGAGTCATCCAAGGAATCCAAGGAAGTTAAATGCCCAGCTTCCATTGTCATTTGAGCAGCAGCTGAGGATCTAACTCCCTAAGGGTATGTCTACACTATCCTGCTAGTTCGAACTAGCGGGGTAATGTATGCATACCGAACTTGCTAATGAAGCCCGGGATTTGAATTTCCCGGGCTTCATTAGCATAAAGCCGGCGCCGCCATTTTTAAAAGCCGGCTAGTGCGAACCCCGTGCCGCGCGGCTACACGCGGCACGGGCTAGATAGTTCGAACTACGTAGCCATTCCGAACTATCTGTACTCCTCGTGGAACAAGGAGTACAGATAGTTCGGAATGGCTACGTAGTTCGAACTATCTAGCCCGTGCCGCGTGTAGCCGCGCGGCACGGGGTTCGCACTAGCCGGCTTTTAAAAATGGCGGCGCGGCTTTATGCTAATGAAGCCCGGGAAATTCAAATCCCGGGCTTCATTAGCAAGTTCGGTATGCATACATTACCCCGCTAGTTCGAACTAGCGGGGTAGTGTAGACATACCCTAACTTCTTTCAAAGCTTCCTTTAAAAAATTCCAGCTATGGACCTTAGTCAGTGGTCTAATCCAAGCCCAGTCCAGTGCAGGAATGCTACCTGCAGTATATTTGAATGCTGTATCTCGAATACAGTAATATGGTTTTAAATGTCTCAAGAAATAAGTTTTTTCTCATGGTAGCTTTTTATAGTTATGCAAATCCTGAAATCACTGGGAGTCTGCCTATTTAAAGAGTAAGGGGAAAATGAATACGGACAAAGCTTTATGTCTAAACTCTTTATGTATAGATGTGCCTTATCCCAAATCCACTCCTCCCCTATACCAACTGAGAATGGCTCCACATTGGGTTAGAAGAGAAGTCTTCTCTCATCAGCTGCAGAGTGGCTGTAATGCTTCTTATAAGGTAATAGCTAATGGACCTACCCTCATTCATCCAGCTGTGTGTACCTCTTCTTCCCCACAAATCCCACTGCACAAAGGTATGCAGGAAGCCATTGCAGAGCTGAGGATTTAAAGAGTGCGGGCCCCCAGTTAGACTCCTGAAACTCTGTACGCTTATCCCATGCAGCAACGTGGTATCTTTCCCCCTGCAGCTGGATTTCTTTGCAGAAAAATGGAAGATTGAAAATAAAAGTATGTCAAGACAGTTTGGCCCAAAATCAAAACTAGAATTCAGAATTTCTTCTAAAACGAAGGCTAAAATGCTTTGGGTTTTTTTGTTTTTATAGTAAAGGAAGTTGCTTTGCTCCCACTTTCATTAGCCACCTCTCCTGTCCTTCCATAACTCTTCCAATCCAGGTTGTTCTTTGGATTTAACATATTTAAAAACAGAAATACTGTGTGTGTGTGTATGTATGTATGTATTTCATATTGTAGGGACCTCAGTTACAGATCAGAGTCACCTTGTGTAGACTCTGTTCAAACATATAACAAAAGATGGTGTCTGCTCTACTCACAGTGTAAATAACAGTGCACACAGTATGCACCAATGAAGACCTCCTACCCAGCAATTTCTGTGATACTTTCTTAGTTGGTCTGTAATTAAATGCTGTGGTACTTTCAGGTAGAAGATTTCTCTTAACTCAGATGTCAAAAATTTACAAGGCTTGCACAAGTACATGGGTATATAAGGGGAGATATATCATGCTATTAATAATTCCTTTAATCCACTAGAAAATTCCAGTGTATTAGACCAAGAAATAAAAATAGCTCTTAGTTAAAAACAGCTATGCCTACATCTTTGTCAAATTAAAGGAGATTCTAGAAAAGTCTAAAGTCTAAACCCTCAAAGCGACATGATATAATGACAGTTATTCTTTCTGCGGTACTGTGGCTAGTGTATTGCTGCTGTGAATAATAACAGCCATATCAGATGCCACTCCTAAATTAAAAGTGAAAGGGGCTGTTCATTCATTGCAAAAATCCATTTTAACGTGAGGCAAAGGGCATTTTGTGTTTAGGACTCTTCCATACTATCTTGATCTTTTTAATGTTGTAGGAGATCCATGACTGGTGATATCATGGGTCACTGAAGCTTTAAATTGTTTCTCTCAACTCATTTTTCATACTTTGTTTTTGGCTTAAATATCATAGGAGCTATGGAGGATTTCCTATGTTGTAGTCTATGTCATATGATGCTTAAATGGGAAGTGGTGATTCTTATACATATCTGTACAGCCATAATCTTTTTCCAGCAATGTATTACGTTGCGGTATGAGATTCCACAGCTTTCTTCTCCCCTTAGAATAGGAAGTAACATTTGGCCTCTTAGATACCAGTAAAGCAACGATTGGCAAATATTTACTTTTAAAGGGAAACCACTGTAGATTTTCCAAACAAAGCATTCTTTTTAATGTAATGCCTTGAGTGGCCTATGAGTGACTCTACATCAAAGGTTTATGTAGGAAAGCACAGGGATGAGAATTAGAAATAGAAGATAGTCTCTCAAGGTTCTTCCTTGAACACTTCAGTAAAAAAAATGTAGTTGTTTAATGTGTGTGTTCTGCTTGTCTGTGTAAAACAGAAATTGTCAACTTCTGTTCAAAATCTAGATCAAGCAAGCAGATGACTGCATCATTCATATAGAACCAAACTTCTACCTAGTTTCAGGGAAAGAAGAGCAAACAGGAGCAAGGAAAGGGGAAGATGAATTATATAATCAGATTTTGTGAACTAATATGTTTGTGCTAAATGCTGCACAAGATATCACATCCAAAGATCTGTGATAATGCTAGCTACCTAAGGATCTCTGTGTGCAATCTAGTAAATCAAATTACCTGATATGTGAGAGAGCATAAGCAGATGCTCAGTACTAGTACAGGAAGAAAAAGTCCTAGTGAAATGAATGTGGCCATTTTAATATGATGAGCGAGGAGGAAAACATTTACAGTCGTCAGAAAGATTTGTCTGCTGTAAGTGATGGTGGGAAATCCCTTCCATTCTGAGCATAGAAGTGATTAAATGAAACCAAGCTGCAATTGCAGTATCTTTGTATATGTATTTAATAATCTCCTCATTTTGATTATGAATGTAATTCTAGACAGAACTAATAAATAATTCTTCCCAACCTTATTCTTGAAATCAGGTTTTCCAAAAGAATTTGCACTTGTTTCATTAAATGTGTTTTATTCACCACATGTAGAGGTATGGTTATTCACTGGTCCTGATGCATTTATTTTTATTTTTACTGGTGGCATTTAATAGAGTTGGGAGAATGAGTGAGAATACATTTTAAATCTGTTTGAACTTTTGTGCCTTGTAATTTACTCAGGAAACCGAACTGTTAAAAAGCTTTGGTGTAGTTCCTGGCAGCAATAAGTCTTCAGAGTAGCATGCTAAGAGTGTCAAAAGGAATCTGTCTCTGTCACTCCCTGAATGAAAAATGTGAGTTATGCATTCAGGAGAAAAAAAATAGGTAATCTGGATTAGGAATTGGAAGCATAATCTCTGTACTTTATTTTGAAGAAGGCATAGGATAATGAAAGATGCAAATATCTGGAAGAGGGGAAGGGAAATAAGGGCAAATTTTATCACAGCTCATTCCCCTGTGGCTGCTGTGTGATCTAATGATATTGGGGGTAGGATTAAGTATTATTTCCACATCCCAAGATTTGACATGATGCCTTTATAGGGGAGGTGCAAACTAGTTGTGATCAGAATCTTAGCTCAAAATTTAAATGAACCAATTTTTGAGGTTCAAAGCCATTAACTTCATGCTCTTTGATGGTTTGTACTAATTTTTGAGCACTTCACTACTACCTATTTTTGGCCAGAGGCAGAAGTCACCAAACTAACACAGGTATTATAATACAGTGTATTTCTGATGTGGGTGCTCTTGCACATTGTAGGACATGTAACAAACAACATGAACTAACTTGTCATACAGATTTTTCAGATCACACACATTGCCTTTGTTGGATGGTACATCTCATGGTGGTGTTTCTATGACTCCCGAGTGGGTAGTTGGTGTTCACCTTGGTGGTGGCTGTTCAGACTGAGTCTTCACAATGTGTTTCTTAGCTACTTGAGTACTGCTGGAGAAGGACAAAGAGTAGATAGGTACATAACAAAGAGTCTGTGGTTTGGGGGAGGCATAAACAGCTGGGCAGGGCATCAAGCCAACCCACTTCTCAGTATTGGTGCCTAGCTGGGTTTAGCACAGAGCCTGGTGGACTCTACAACTCATTCTGTGACTGTAACCAGGACATATTAGAAATCTCATGAGACATCCTATCCTTGTGAGTTTTCCCACATGAAACCCAGTCCTCCTTTTCTGTGCTTAAAAGGTAGGCTAATTTGGCTCACATTCTTGGGAGATATAAATCTGCCATCGTAACTCTGCTCCAACTTCATTGTCACCATCCATATAGGGGATAGAGCTGAAGATGAATGGGTGAGGCTGGAATGTGCATGTCTATCCCCAGCAGTCAGAATAGACATGCAGATGTACCTCAGAACATATTAGAAGTTACCTTATGATGCATCAAAGGACTGGCTGGTCTTGGGATACACTAAGTTCAATCATAGGGTAGAGACTCATAAATGTGGCTGAAAGTGTCCTTTGTATCTTTCCCTCTTCTATCTGTGCACACTACATCTCTCCCAAAATCTGGTTCTTAAACAAGATCATATCCTAAGAGTGCTTTGCAGGATGAACTTCTGATTTTGAATCAGTAGTATTTATTCAGGATATTGCATCTTGGTATGACACCAGCAATAATAAATGACTTTATATCTTAGATGATCAGGAAATAATACTGTAATATTTTGCATCAATATTAATGGAAAATGGCATAAGTCCACTAACTTTTATTAATAGCGAATAAAAATAAATGAATATTGTTGAATTAGTTGCAACTGACTTCAGTATCTATCTGAAGACTGAACTGAGCTCAAGGATGAATTGTCAATGCCTTTTTTGTGAGCACCTGTAAAAAAAGTCCAGAAGTTGTTTTATGAAAAGTAACAATTCCCTATAGATGTGGCTCTTTTCCACTAAGAGGTAAACACATTGATAGCTGCCCTGTTGCATGTAGTACATTCTTTGTATTCAGTACAAAACCACATTTATTTGAGATTACCAAACAAGTATTTTTCAGCCTTCCTACATTTCACAGAGAGATTCCAAATGAAGGACAAAGAAAACAAAAAAGCAGGAAGTTGAATGGGTCTTAGCCTCTGGCGACAGAGGCATGTAGATTAGACTACCCAGCATAGGAAAATGAAGCAGCGATTTAAATAATCGCTGCTTCATTTAAATTTACATGGCTGCTGCACTGAGCCGATCAGCTGTTTGTCGGCTCAGCGCGGTAGTCTGGAAGTTCTGCGGTCGACATCAAAGGCATTTCTCGACCTCCCAGGTATGCCTCCTGGGATGAGGCATATCTGGGGGGTCGACAAATGCCTTTGATGTCGACCACGGAATGTCCAGACTACCGCGCTGAGCTGAAAAACAGCTGATCGGCTCAGCGCGGCAGCCATGTCAATTTAAATGAAGCAGCGATTATTTAAATCGCCGCTTCATTTTCCTATGCCTGTTAGTCTAATCTACATGCCTCTGTCACCAGAAACATGTAGTCTAGACGTACCCTTAGATTCAGGTAGCACAAAGTAGCATTTTCTATACTCGTGGGTTCATTACTCTGCTTTTGTGGTCTTGAATAATTAATACAGTAAACTTATAGATACAATGAGCCATTTGGAAGAAACTGGGATACATCTGGTTTTAAAATAAGAGATGCAGTGAGGGGTGTGAAAATTGGAAAACTCTTAGGATGAGAATGAAAGAATTTTTATTTTGCTCTCTTTCCTCCATGGGCCAGATTCAATCCTAGATTTATGCTGACTTCTGCCTTTCAACGACTTCTGGCCCTCTGTCAGCGGAAGGACTAGCTAGTGGGAGATCACAGAGGCAGGAATCAGCTACAGTGATCTCTTGTGACAAAGAGTGGAAGATGATGACAGGTTTGGATGTGACTAAAGAAGCAGGGATGTTGTTATTCAGACACTAATACAGCAATCCCGTTCTAATCAACACAGCATTTGAGCATGTGCTTAAATGCTTTCCCTAACTGAAGCCTCAGTGTGTGTTCTTAGCAGCCTTTACAGGTTGGACAAGCACAATCAAAACTTGACACCCAGCACAATCAAAATTTGATTGCACAAAGTGGAAATCCTGAGGAAGGAAGCAGTAACACTACTGGCATTTCTTCTGGATGAAATCCTTAATGCAGGTCCTTAACTGGTACTGGTTTTAGTGAGGTTTAGATTGCACCTGTGATTGGCCTGTGATTGGCCTATAATAGACCCCCCCTCTCCCTTTTCCATGTCATCCTGAGCTCTGCCCAAGTGCACATATGTAGTGAGACAGGGTATTTTTCATAATGAGTCAAATAATGTTTTCAAAAGAATTGGGGTAATATTATTATTATCTTTACTGTCTAACCAGGATTAGATTTTGTGGGAAATCTGGGTTATTGCTATGACAATACTAAGATTTGAAACATTATTCTTTTGAGCGTAAATTCACAGCTGGTGTTAAGTGAATTCTGGTTGGCAGAAATCAATCAAGTTTCACCTGGCTAAGTTTTACCTAGATCACTTGAATTTGTATTGATTACAGGTGGATGAATTATTCATAGTGAACCATTTGTGTAATGTAGTAGAGTTTTTTAATTATTTATGAATATAGTTTTACTTTCAAGACTTTATTATTAATTATTATTATGACAGTTTAGCTTATTGGTTACCCAAGTACCACTTACCATAATTATTTCTTTAAAAATTGGTTAGTCAGACTTTGATCAGCTCACTAAATCAAATAGCATTGTTTCTGGTTGGTGATTGGATGACTCCCAAATGCACCAGAAGCTTTCTGTATGCTTACAGCAATACTTCCTTCATAAATATTCATAGACAAGCACATTTACAGGAGTATTGTCAACATTTTCCATCCCACGAGATTTGGTCAACAAAATGTTTGCAAAATAAACCACTTTGGCATTTTGTTTAGTAGTTTTGCTATTCAGTTAAGACATTTTAAACATGAAGGAAGAGATAGGAGCCTGAATTATTTGTGTCCCTCTCTTAGCTAAGTATTGGGAAGCCTATGTTTATGGAACAGAAGGTAATGATTTCTGTGTCACACACACTTTACCTGTCAGATGTGTATGTGTTTATGTATATAGCTATAGATTATACAGCTGTCATAAAAACACAACAATGTAGTGACAGCTAGACGTCTGGAAATAAGAGTTTAGAAGTTGACACTTTGATAATAGTGACAGAAAAATGTCACTAGAAAATTCTGAGTGGTCCCATAAGACTTGTCATACATGCCACTTTAAAATTACAAGTTGGGGAAGAAAGGTACAACTTTAATGTCTCTTCCGTGAACTGGCCTAGATAAAGTTGTTAATTTTTTATTTACAACTATGGGTACAGAAGTTTTTAATCTGTATTATAAAGAGATTTTTTCCATTTCTTGGAAAGCAAGATTTGCGTGTTTTAAAAGCTGAGAATCTGATACAAAAGTGCCTGTGGTGTGAAATATTGGGAACAAATTCATTTGACCCATTTGAATTGAGCATAGAATTAAAGGCTTGATGTGTCTCAGGCTTCATGAAACTGAATAGTTTGTCTCTTTTGATCCAATTTTAGTACCAGTGTTAGTGGGTGAAACTATTTAAAAACGATTAAAGTTGATGGGATTCTAGCCTGCTTATACTAAGACTGTTTGTCCCACCCCACACCTTATTTCCCTTCATTGGCTTGTTCCATTCTATAAATATAACCTTATCAGCTGGCCCACTTATAAGATGATTGTCCCCTGACCTAGTTAAAAGTGTTCCAGTTATAGTGTAATGGTGCTACGATCAGTCCAGGGGTTCAGCTATATTGTAATCAACCCCCTTACTTCTGTTGCACTGATAGGGTAAATGGGTACAGAGGATCCCTCACAAGTGATGAGTTCAACTCAAAAGATTTAGGGATTTGGTTAAGGCAGTCATGGATTTAAAAGTTCAGATGTTCATCTGCCACTTACCCAGATGATGTGAAACATGCAGTTCTACACATTTAGGATATCTTAAAATGCCAAACTTCTCTGCAAGCTTTAATGTACACTACAGTTCTTTTTGAGTTCTATCAAATTTGAATGTACGTATTTGTGACACTAAGCAGGCTAAATGACTATTAGAGAAGTATATAAATGGCAATTAGACCCATTCCTTATAAATAGCTAACAAAGCCACGTTAAATAGATGAGAGCTTTAACATGATTATTAGATAATTAGAGGTAAACACTAATGGTATTCATATATGTTTACTTATATGATGTTAGATGTTAACAATGTAACCATGTGGTTCCTGTTTGTTACTATATTTGATTGATTCAGAGATCAAAAGGGAATATTAACATGTAAATGAAACTTTGGTGTTTTAATACCATTGTTTGTCTTTGAAGTTTGTTATAAGCTTAATGAACTGCTTAATGGCTAATTACTTTATGCTGATGAAGTCAACTAATTACCTGTAGACATAGGAAATAGGATGTTTTACTTCAAAGCCATAATACTTTATCCAAGGAATGCCTGCTACCCATAGCCTTCCAGAGAGTTATAGAAGAACTTAGGGCCCCAATCATATATCTCAGATCTGCTTAAATTTGGTCAGGAAAACATGAATCTCAAGACTGAGGTCTCCAGCTCTACTCTGGATTATCCTGTTGCTTCTCATGGAAGAATTTGAACAAGCTCTATATGTGGGCTGCCTATTTGGACTATAACCTGATGAACTAGTTCTGCAAGGAACTTCTTTAGAACTTATTAGCTCACTGTCTGTAATATGGAAATGACTTAAGAGCTGTATATATCTCCATGTATAATGATCTTTTAAACACAATTCATTCTCTCTCTCTCTCTCTCTCTCTCTCACACACACACACACACACACAGGTTATGTCTAGATTGCCGCATTTTATCAGAAAGAGGAACACTAATTGCTCTTCACAACTTGCATACCTTTTTCTGATAGTTTTGTTGGAAGCGGCTTTTCCGAAAGTTGGCCCATCTACACAGGGCTAAATTTCAGAAAAGACTCCTCTTTTAGAAGAGCCCTTTTTTCTCGTGGCATGAGGAAGAGAGGGCTTCCCAAAGAGTGCATCTGCTCTTCCGCAAAAGATGTCGGAAGAGCAGATGCATTCCATAGCCTAGACATAGCCTCACTCTCAGAAAACTTAGTTTGGTTAAGAAGAATTGACTGTAAGCATGTAACGGTTATGATCTGAAATATTCATTAATTTAGTGGGTAATGTGCCCTTTGGGATCGATGGAACTTTTTATATAGAATGAATACAATTTTCAGTAATCATCATATTTGACTTGTCTGTTTGGGTGGGAACCCAAGGCTGGATTGATGTAAGGGAGCTGTTTCTGGGAAACCGGTAGGGTATTTTAGAAGCTGTTTTGTGGCTGGAAGGGGTATCTATTTATTACAATAGCTACTGGTTTTGCAGGTCATCTGACTCATTCCTTGTAGTCTGCTCTGATTGAGCATTCTCTGTGTGATTCCTCCAGGCAACAATGATCACAGTATTATTTCAATTTTTCAGTTTTCACCTGACATCCCATATTTGACACTGTCTCACAACCAAACTACAATGGCTGTAGTTCAGACACATACAAAGTTTTTTCATAAAAGTTTTTCTCTGGTAAAATGCTTTCCAAGTATCACTCACATGGATTCTCATGTATAATAATTCTCATGCATTTGCCTCAGCCTTTATACAGGAAAGAAACAGGGATTTCCCTTCAATTTCGGTTTCCAGCTGCTAAGGACTGCTGAACCCAATCCACTGCTCTTCCATCTCATTGCTGTTCCTGCTAATTCTCACTGTATTGCTCAGTGTGCCACAGAGAGGTGAGGCAGAGCAGGAAAGGAGAACACCGCTAGCCATGTCACTAGTGACAGTTACCAGCACTTCTCCCACTTGAAAGAGAACAATTGGGGGAATGTGTATGAGGGTTGGAGTAAATTTCTCCACAGGCTGTCAATATAGGAAGAGGAGAAACAATTATAGACTGTGCCTTTGAGAGAGAGAGAGAGAGAGAGAGAGAGAGATGTGGAGTAACTAAGGCTTATGTGGTAGAATCTTCTCTTTTACTTGATTGGCTGCCTCTGTGTGCAGTACCAAACAGGACATCAAAGAAATAAGACAATATGTGTATGTATATGTATTTCCACAGGTATAAAAGAAGGATATAGTGTGTACTATTACCCCAGTGAAGTCATATCCCGCTATTGCACTCCATTGAGTGCCAGAATCAAACTGATAGAAAAGCAGCTAGACAGGTTAAGAAGAAGACTAATGGGTTTGTGCTTGTTGTTAGACACCAAGGGTATGTCTACACTACCCTCCTAATTCGAAATAGGAGGGTAATGTAGTCATACCGCAATTGCAAATGAAGCCCGGGATTTGAATTTCCCGGGCTTCATTTGCATAAAGCCAGCCAGCGCCATTTTTAAATGCCGGCAGTTCGAACCCCGTGCCACGCGGCTACACGCGGCATGGAGTAGCTAGTTCGGATTAGGCTTCCTAATCTGAACTAGCTGTACTCCTCATTCCACGAAGCCTAATCCGAACTAGCTACTCCATGCCGCGTGTAGCCGCGCGGCACGGGGTTCGAACTGCCGGCATTTAAAAATGGCGCCGGCCGGCTTTATGCAAATGAAGTCCGGGAAATTCAAATCCCGGGCTTCATTTGCAATTGCGGTATGACTACATTACCCTCCTATTTCGAATTAGGAGGGTAGTGTAGACATACCCCTAAAGAGTTACACTGACCTCTAGAGACAAGCAGCACACTTAGATAAGTTTAATACTAAAGTGCTTTTCAAGATGACAATACTACTTGTACTGGATCGATAAACATTCCAAGCAAGTGGGACTAGGGTATTACAGAATGAAGGCATGATGCAGGATTTAGATCCAGGAAATCTTTAAGGTGTGGGTTTAACCCTGAAAAGAGACTGAGAAGGCTACATGGGGTTTTATGTCTTTAAATGACTTCTAGACACAACTAGAATTAAAAATCTGGGGGGGTTTCTAATTGCCAGCACTACAAATTGGACTTGGACTCTGAAAAGTCATGCTGAGTTTTTTCTTTGCAGATTTCACCACTGTTAATAAATATTTATTACTGGAAAGGATGCAGGAGATGGAAAGAACTCTGACTCTCTGAGCACAAGCTGAGTTTGCCATGCTTGGAGTTAGGAAACTAGCATCTCTTTACTTGAAAACTGAGCACAGTGGGTGAGGACATCCTTGACAGACCAGAGGCATAGACTGTTATGATAAGATTTGTACAGTATTATTTTAGGTGGAAACTGCACTTTAAAGTTGCCCCTAAAGCAAAGCTGATTTTTTTCCAGGAATAGTTTGATTATATCAAAATTTGGCACTGACATATGTTTTCCTTACCCTCCATGAGTCTCTGAAGTAGGGCTGTTTGTGATAAATTCACTGCTGCCATTTTCTTCTGCTACCTGATGTCAAATGGACAATACATAAGCAGGCTCGGTCAATGGGGAAAGACAGTTCCAGCTGTGACAATTTTCAAGGTTTTGAAAATGTTCATTCTTTGAGGAGAAAAAGCAAAACATTTCACAAAATTGAATTGTTTTGAAACATCCATTTTCAGATTTTTTTTTAAAGTCAGCTTTTAGATTCCTCTTGCTCTTGTTTCTTTATATTTGCACCTTTTGGTTGACTCTTTGGCTATGTCTAGACAGCAAAAGAGCATCGAAAAAGCGCATCTAGACTACAACCAGTACTTTCGAAAAAGCAATCTGCTTTTTCGAAAGAGAGCACGCAGGCAGTCTGGATGCTCTCTTTTGAAAAAGCACAGTTTGAATTACATAGCGCCTTTTTTCGAAAGAACACTTTCAAAAAAAGGCGTTCTTCCTCGTAAAATGAGGTTTTCCGCGGTCGAAAAAACTGCCGGGTTCTTTCAATTTACTTTCAAAAGAACATGGCAGCAGTCTAAGTGCAGAGGAAGTTTTTTTGAAAAAAGGCCACTTAAAAAAAAACAACCACACCTATAGTCTAGACACACTCTTATAGTGAGCACTGCTTCACTACATGGTGTGCAGTGGTATTCAGTTTTTACAAGACATAATTGAAGGAAAATCTTTTGCGTCATTGTTAAAAACCTGGGTTCCTTCTCTTTGCAGAATCATATTCAGAACAGAAATTCTTTTGCTTACTCAGTTTGTTATTGAGTCAGAAAGGGATGAGGATGACAAAAGCCTTAAATAACAAACAAGCAGTGATTGCTGCAATCCAGAAAAACAAGAAAGGACATAACAATATCAATATTCCATCCATGTATTTTACCTCAGGCTGTGTCTGTCCTTTTCCGTTCCAGTCACTGCATAAAGGGTTCATACATGCAGGCAAAGGTGACAGTTGTTTCATATTTAAGTTATATGCAGCTATTTGGCTTTATATTTTAAAAATGAAGACTCGTACATTTTTAAAGGCATTTATACCACTTACATATTTCTGCTCAGTCACAATCTTCTTAGTTTCATGTTTAAATGGACGGGGTGACTGATTTGCAAACACAGATGTATATGTGACTTTTTTTTTAAGTGAGAAGCTATAATAAGAATAGCCACACTGGGTGAGACCAAAAGTCTATCTAGCCCAGTGTCCTGTCTTCCAAATGTGGCCAATGCCAGGTGCCCCAGAGGAATTGAACAGAAAGGTCATTATCAAGTGATCTATTCCCTGTCATCTATTCCCAGCCCTGAAACACAGAGGCTAAAGACACCATCCTCGCTCATCCTAGCTAATAGCCTTGATGGAGCTATCCTCCATGAATTTATCTAGTTCTTTTTTTATCCATTTTATAGTTTTGGTCTTTACAATAACTCCATTAGCAGGTTGACTGTGCTGTGTGAAGAAGTACTTACTTATGTTTATTTTAAGCCTGCTGCCTATTAATTTCATTTGTTGATCCCCAGTTCTTATGTTATGTGCAAGTGTAATTAACACTTGTTAATCATTTTCTATACAGCATTCATGATTTTATACACATCAATCATATCCTTCCTTAATTATCTTTTTTCCAAGTTGAAAAGTCTTACTAATCTCTTTACACGGTAACTGTTCCATACTCCTAAGCATTTTTGTTGTCCTTTTTTGAACCTTTTCCAATTACTGTATACATCTTCACACAGCATTCCAGATCCAGGCATACCCTGGCTTTATAAAGAGGCGGTAAGATATTTATGTCTTATTATGTATTTCTTTAATTATCTTCACCATTCTGTTTGGTTTTTTGATTCCTGCTATTCATTGAGTGGATGTTTTCAGAGAGTTATTCACAATGACTCCAAGATCTCTCTCTTCAGTGGCAACAGCTAATTTAGATCCCATCATTTTATACATATAGTTGGGATTATATTTTCAAGTATGCATTACCTTCCATTTATCAATATTGAATGTAATCTGTTATTGCAGTGTTTCTAAGGGTGCATCTGCACTCCAGCGTTTTTCCAGAAAAACAGCCATTTTTCCGGAAAAACAATACCTGCATCCACACTGTTAATGAGTTATTTCAACAAAGTCGAAAGAACGGAGGGGTTTTTCCAACAGCAGTATACCTCTTTCTGGGAGGAAGATGACTTTTTCTGAAAAAAGTTTTCAGAAAAAGGCGTGTGTGGACAAGGAAGAGAGAGTTTTTGAAAAAAGAGGCCTCCAGGAAATAACAGGTGCCCTGGCAGACACTCCATCCAGACTAATCACAACTCCATAGTTCTTGTCTCCTGCCAGCTCTTAAAGCTGCAGGCACCCAGGACAAGCCTTGTGGCAGGAAGCCGGCCTAGAGAGCTGTACCGGACCGCGCAGCTCTCCCTGTCACCCACAGTTGCAGTTATGGCTGAACCACAAGCCCCCCAAAATCCCCTGGCCCTCACAAAGAGCACCATCAGGGCTCCCAGGGCCCACCCAGGCACACCAAACATTGTGCACCCTCTCAGTCTGGGGCAGTGATCCTGTCCCTCCTCAAGCTGTGGGGAGAGGAAGAGACTCTGCAGGAGCTCCGCTCCTGGAGGCGCAATGCAAACATTGATGGCTAGATGGCCGAGAATCTGGCTGCAAGGGGACTCTACCCTGCACCTTGGACCAAGTAAGGAGCAAGGGGTAGGAGCTATGCCAGGGCCAGGGAGCGCAGCTCTCGCTCCGGGGAAGGACCACACTGCTGCCCATATTACAATGAATTGCACCGAATCCTGGAGAATGGTGAAGCCCTTTCCTTACCTGTAGTGGTGGGCTCGGGGCTTGAGATGCCTGTGGTTGCCCACCCAGAGCTCCTTGACAACGAGCAGGAGGAGGACGAACAGCAGCTGCAGAAGGAGGAGGGCACAGCCAGTACGGTCATCCTCACCCTGGAGTTGGTGCCACAGGCCCTGGAGATCTCCCAGGCATCCTCTGACAGCAGGGAGGGGTCATCAGGTGAGTGCTCTCAGTATGTCACACACACACAGGATGGGCACAGAAGGGATGGGATGTTATCGTCGCTCAGCCTGGACATTGTGCTGCAGGCAGTGCACGTGCAAGTACGTACAGCGCTAATCTGCACCACGCAGCCTCAGTAGCCAGCCCAGGAGCACCCCCGGGATCCTGCTCACATGCTGTGGGGAGGCCCCACACATGTCTGACCCCTGTGGGGGATGCCTTCCCACCACCAGCTACCGCTGGAAGCAGGTTGGGCACAAAGGCACATGCATGACCCCATACAGACTGAGGAGTGCCATACACAGCACATGGGCATGCCTACACGTGCAAGGTACCACCCGCTCCTGTGGACAGAGCTACCAGGTGCAGGTATGTGTGTGGGCCCCATGGAAGGCCAGGCTGCTCCAGGAACCTCTCCCACTCATGGGATACCACTGTGGACAGACACTTCCCTTGCCTGCTTGTCTGGGGTGAGGGGAAGTGGAAGCAGGCATCATGGTCCCCTGGGCACCTCAGGGCCCCTGTGAGGCAGGGCCTACTGTGTAGATTACACATGGCCTTGGTCCCAGGACATCCCCATCCTCTGCTCTGAGGACTGTTGGTCACTGCTCACAGAGGAGGCTATGGCCTCATGGACAGTGTCTGCATTGATGACTGACCGCCTCTCTCTCTTCATTCTCTACAACCAGACCAGCCGTCGCTGAGGGGCAATCCACACCATGAGAGGCAGCCACAAGCACAGGAGGATCCACAAGGACCTCATGTGGGAGCATGTTGCCCTCCTGCATGACATGCAGCAAACCCTGGCCCAGAACGTCCAGGATGATGCCAAGTGGCAGAACCACCTGTGGGACCAGATTGCGTGGCAGGGCAAAAACGTGTGCCACAATCCGAGAAGTGATGGCACAGCTGGCTCCTGTCCATGCTCCACCTTCCCCCACCCTGCCCATGCCTCCTCTCCATGCCCCCCTATATCCCTGCTCCAACCCCTCCCCCTTGTCATACCAGGCCCAACCCGCAGCCGAGTTCGCTGAGGTTTCCGGACCTGAGGCAGCACTTCCAGCTGTACCACAAGCCACTCACAGCCCTGAGCACCTCCCACTTTTCCCTCCCCCATCCAGGTTCTCAATCCCCCCTCCTCCCCAGTAACTTATTAAAAAATTGTTGTTGTTGTTCCACTCCAAACTGGTGTCTTTATTGACTGTACAGGGAAGCGAGGGATTGTGGGAAAGGTACAGGGGGCAAGGAACAGGCCCCTAGTGGGAAGGCTCTGGGGCGAGTTACTGGAGTTCTTGAGAGAAACTCTCCCTCAGGGCTTCCTGGATGCACACCCTCACCTGATGTGCCTGGTGGATGGCAGCTGTGCACAGCTGCTTGAAGGCCCTCCCTTCCTGACCGGCCTCTGTCTGCCACCCAGGTAGGAAGGCCTCCCCCTTCCTCTCCATGACATTGTGGAGAACAACACACTGCGACCTCCTCAGGAATGTTGTGCTCCCCCATGTCGAGGCGGGTCAAGATGTACCTGAACTGCCACTTGAAGTGCCCTAAGTCAGATTCCACCTGAATTTGGGCCTGGCTGAAGTGCGCATTGAATTGTTCCCTGATTGGGTCCAGGTGGCCAGTGTAGGGCTTCATGAGCCAAGGTATTAGTGGGTAGCCCACGTCCCCAACAATGCACTGGCATCTGTACATCCCAATGCGAAAGTCCCACTATGGGAAGGATATCCCAGCCTCCAGCTTAGTTTCTGAATATGCTGGCATTGTGTGCCCTGCCCGACCACCTGACAAAAATGTCTGAACTGTCTATGGTTGTCGACCAGGGTCTGCAGCACCATGAGGAAATAGCCCTTGCAGTTTATGTATTGGGCCACTCGATGATTTGATGCACAGATTGGGATGTGGCTTCCATCTATAGCCCCCTCTGAGGAAGCTGCTTCCTGCGCTGCCCCTTGGCTGCAAATGGCGAACCGCAGCCAATGGGAGCTGTGAGGATCTGTGGCTGCGGAGCCAGTAAGTAAACAAACTGGAGTGCCCTGTAATAGCTTTCCCAGATTGGGTCTACAGACCATTGAGAAACACTGCTATTTTGTTGACCAGTCACCCCGTTTCATGGGATTCTTTAGAAGCTCTTTTCAGTGGGATAAAAGTTTGCAGATGATAAAAAGCTTCTCAGGTTTTCACCTCACTCATTTCCACTCAAGATTTATGAATGTTTGATAGGATTAGTCCCAGTACAGTCCCTTGGGGGACACTACTAATTAACCCTATTCTGAAAAGTGACCATTTATTCCTACCCTTTGTTTCCTGATTTTTAACGAATCTATGGTAACGTCCCTCTTATGCCATGACAACTTACTTTGCTTATGAGCCTTTGTTGAGACCTTGTCAATGGCTTTCTGTAAATCTAAGTACACTACATCCACTGATGTCCCTTGTCTACATGCTTATTGACCCACTCAAAGAAAGAATTCTAGTAGACTGGTGAGGCATGATTTCCCTTTACAAAAATCATGTTGACTCTACCCCAACAAACTATGTTAATCTACGGTCTGACAATTGTATACTTTACTTATTTTCAATCAGTTTGCCTGGTACTGAAGTTAGCCTTACTGGCCTGTAAATGCCAGAATAACCTCTGGAGCCCTTTTTATAAATTGGTATCACATTAGCTATCTTCCAGTCATTTGGTATAAAAGCTGATTTAAAGGATAGTTTACAAACCACACTTACTATTTCTGCAATTTCACATTTGAGATCCTTCAGAATTCTTGTGTGAATGCCATCTGGGCCTGGTGACTTATTACTGTTTAATTTATCAATTTGTTCCAAAGCCTCCTCTAATGACACTTCAATCTGGGACAGTTCCTCACATTTGTCACCTAAAAAAAGGTACAACACTGCAGGGGAAATTCTTTCAACTAGACTGCATTTCTACTGAATTCTACTCCATCTAAAAAATCCTCTGGGACATTCAAAGACATGTAAAATTGCACTATTTCTGTTCTAGCTAAAAATATTGTTTAAAAAGCATGAAGTTGTCAATTCAAACATTAGAAAAAAACCACTTATTTTCTGTGTCTAATTTTACCTTCCTTAAATGCACCACCATGGATATTATTGCAAAATAATTGTCCTTGATCTCCTGACCATCAGCTTGACACACATGTAAGTGTCTGGGCCTCTGAAGCCCACACTCTAGGGTGGGATAAATGGTGGCAGTGTAAATGCCAGATAGAAAAGTTTCCTTTCTTTCTGTGTACTTTATTAATTGATTTTATTCACTTTTAATCTGTTCAACCCCGTTTCTTTAAGTTGTGAAGTAAAGGTATGTTAATTCTAATTCAATCAATCAATCATATATTATTTATAAGTGTTGTCTTGGAGTTAGTTCCAGATTATTACTGGAATAATTTTATTCCTGGAGGCTCCCAAGGCACACCATAAGTGTGTACAGGGCCATCCAGGTAGAGGCACTGCCATTATATATTCCTTTATGAGCAAGGGACTGCAGCAAGGGGCTGGATAGGGAATCCCCAACTAAACATCACCACTGGGTTACTCAGGATCTCATTTATGTTAAAAACTTCAGGTGCCCTGGCACACACAACTGTGACGGGCTCCTGAGTAACCCAGGGAGGAAAAAGGGGGTTACATCAGTAACACTAAAATTCAGTTTTTTAAAAAGTACTACTTGTTGAAAAATCTCTGTGAAAAAATGTCACCATTCATTCACAGTTGGAGACGTTTATAGTAAACATGGGTCATGCTGGGAGCTCTCATTTTGGCCCCAAATTATATTCTATAAAAAAGAAGAAACCTCATCAGGAAGGAATAGCTGTAAAATCAATAGCATCTTCAGCATTTATCTCTAGAGAACTTTCTGTACGCTATTCAATGTCTATACTACAGCAGCAGCTACCATTACAAAACTATGCCCGGGTCCAGTCCTGCAGGGATTACTTAGGAAGGAGTCAAAGGGCATCGACCACAAGACTACATCCCACTTGACTCCTTCCCATGCCACCCAGGGAAGGCTGGAACAATGTCCCCTTGGCTTTAGGCCTCGACCCTGCCCTTCCTCTTCCCCACCCTTGCTCCGCCACTCTGCCAAGTGACATGGCCTAGGGCACTAGTGGAGTAGGTCTGGTCGGGCCCCTTACACTCACTGAGAGTGGTGGGAGAAGCAGAGAAACCCGGCTCTGCTCCCCTAGCTACCAGCTGCGTCACTCCATTTCCCACGAGTGAGTGCAGGGGGGCAGTCATGTCCTTCCCCCAAGGTATGTGGCCAGCAGCTGTAGGAGTGGAGCGGTGTTGTGGTAGGGAGGGAAGACTCTTGCTGCAGGTGACATTGCCCCTGCTTGTCCTCTGGGCTGCCCAGAGGCACTAGCCTCTTGCCCCTCCAACCACCCAGGGCATTTGGGTGGGCATGTGGACCCTCTGCTCCCCTTCACATGTTGCCAGGGCAGTCCTAGGTTGAGTTTAACTACTCATTCAGTAAATTTGTCAAGTTAATATTTCACCTAATTGTGCAAGTAGTAAGGCCATAGGAATGTTCTGGAACAATTTTGTGACTTGTACTATTTGTCTTGGACTGCTTATACTACTATCTAGAAGGTAATTATCAAAATGGAGCTTTTCAGAGTTTGACACTGGAGTAATAAAACAGGTGCCAAAGATAAAAACCATGTAAGATCATAAAGAAGATTTATTAGACCTCAGTGACTCTCATAAAGAATCATTATAATTTTAGAAACCTATTGGAAGTGCAGTAATAAGAGAATGCTAGTTGGGTTGTTAGATAGTTGCTCAAGGGTTCAGATGTTCAGGACAGGTGTCTTCTCTCATCTTGAATACTATTGTATGAAACTTCCTGTCAAGGGGCAACCAACCCTTAGAGACTCCTCGAGCCTAATTTCCTTTGATGCAGTACCATGACCATCACCAAGTCACTTTACAGGGCATCTAGACAGCTTCAGTCTATATCCTTGGCCCTTTTCACAGGGTATTGTGGCCCAATGACCCCAGTCCATATGCAAGTCTTTGCCACTCAGGGTAATACTGCCCAATGGCCTACGTCCATACACACAGGGCAAACTCCCCCACACGGGGTATGTAAGGCAGGCATAGGGGAACCAGGCCCTCCCACTTCACCAGGTCCCAGCCCAGAGTCCTGGTGGCAGTGGCTCAGTCCACTGCTTGCTCAGTGGGGAATCCTGCTGCAACATACTTCATGCTTGGGGAGCACCTTGGGATACTTTCTACTGGTACCTGGCAAATGCCTTCCTTGTAGTCTCACTCCAGGTCTGCAGCCTCAGTCTGTAGTCTCACTCTCAGCCTGGCTGCCACTGCTTGGTCTGGCTATGCTTTCTCCCCTGGAGCTCCCTCAGCACCTTCTTCCCGTTCAGCAGTCAGCCCTGACTGAGTTGCTCTGGAGGCTTTTATAGTCAGTCTCTAGTTGGAGTATGCACAGCAGGGGGGTAGGGGTGGGACCCTCTGACCAGCTGGGCCAAGGTCAGTCTGTCAGCTATAGTGCAGGGAGGGGGTGAGGGCTGTTGATACACCTGTCACACTTCCATTATAAAATACAACTCACCTGAATTCATTACAAACTCAAAGCAGCTGAGGCCTGTCAAAAATGTCTTTCAGGTAACAAAACTTTGACGTGAACCATGGCCAAATATATAGCTCACATCAGCTTTGACACAAAATCAGGTGCAACTTCATCATTTTGACTGTTTTTGCTTTGGGTTACTAAGTTCAATCCAAGCCAGTAAGAACCTGAAACTCGAAGCAAATATCAGGGGTGTGGATCCAGTCAAATCGGATAGAAATAAAAATTTCATGGAGATCCCAGTGAGAGAGAATCATTGGATTTTATACAGCAGTACTACATAATTGAGAATTTAGAATAGAATTCATATGAGTCATACTTGGGAATACCTCCCAATTTATTTTCCTATACAGCCGGTCCCCGAGTTACGACCATTCACATTTACGACCAAAGCTCCCATGGAGCAGTCATAAAAGTGGTCTCCGAGTTATGAACACAACCCGTGCTTACAAACAGCGCGGTCGCTACGTAACTCAGTGGGGTCCGAGTTATGAACAGATCGAGTTACGGCCAAGTGTTTGGTCCGTAACTTGTTCGTAACTCGGGGAGAGGCTGTATTTATATAAGAAGCTAAAATTCTCAAAAGTTACTAACTACCATTTAAATGGCTTATTCAAGAGCTGGAGGGAGATTGCAATTTTTTTGAGACTATTCATTTGAATTTTTAACATAAATTGACTTTGCTCCTTTTGCATCCCACTTTACCCAAACACTGGATAGGGAAAACTAGTGGAGGGGGCCTGGTGTCATTTGCTTTGGGGGTGGCTTTTTGGTTGCTTTGGATGTAGGTCCAGTTCAGATTTAAGCTAACATTGACTGTGATGTTCATGGCAAAGTGAATTTAAAAATCACATGTATAAGTTTCCACTTTTGAGTATTACTTCTGAAGTGCTTAGACACTCGGCCAATCAAAGAACAGAAAATAATTACGTGTTTCATCTCCCCAATCAGAGCTAACCAATATAGCAAAAAACCCAAACATTGAATAGTTGCCAGAAAACAGTTTTTGTGATTAATTCAGAGTTAATCTCCCCCTTAGAATGTATTAGATAACAGGAATAATGAATACATTTCAGGAAACTAATCTACTCTTATTTATTTCATAGTCAGAAAAAGCAATTAATTTATCTAATATTCTATTATTTGTTGAATAATCATTCAGTTCTAATAGATTGAAAAAGCCCTAACTCCCCTCCTTCAATAAATCAGTGTAACACAATTGGTTGGGAACACCTGAGTATGAAAAAAAAATCAGACTTATTACAGGCTGCACAACTGTGTCTGTTTGAGCTATGCATGGATATTCCTATAGGAACCTTGCTTGATTTTCTCCTATTTGTACTTTCACTTTTGTGTGGGAGCTTGAGAAATGAAGGTTCAGTGGTATGTTATGGTGATATCTTGGTCTTCTGTAGTAATAGCTAATTGAGAGCTGCACATGCTCATCAGTGCAGATCATGCACTTATGTTGTTCACATTTTGTCTTGTACTAACTGTGTATGTGGCTATGGGTACAGTGTAATGATTGGGGTGTTTGTTGTCTTCCTATTCCCAGGGGTATGTGCCTAACACTGGGTAAGTGCAGCTTCCCAAGGATCATGCTACATAACCACAGTCCAAATAACAGTTATTTTCGTTGAGTTCAAACAGTCGCTAACTTTAACCAATTCATGGTTAATCCATGTTTTGATTGACAACCTACCTGCACATCTTGCTTCATTTTTTGAGGGTTTGCATAGCTGTTCTGCGGTGCATCAGAGCACAACCGCTGTGTGGTAGTTTTTGGTTTTGCTCTGAAATTAGGTTCTGCCACCACGGAATGAGTCTGCACTTTGGACTTTGCACATCTTTGCATATTTCTCCCTCCCCTCCACCCAGAGTCTATCCACACAGTTTTATTGGTTTGTTTCCATGCATTGTTGTGGCCTTTGCTGTGGCGGATCACTGAGGGAGACTGAGGAGTGGATTTAATGCTGCAGCTGCTACTATGATAGTGGCATCACAGGAGCATGAAGGTGGGAAAGAAAACCCAGAACAAGCATTTCTATGGTGCCTATAAAATTAAAGCTGCTAAGCAACTGTCACAGGTTTTCCACAACTTCAGAAGAAGAGGTTATCAGTTCCCTTATTCACCAGCAACAGGGAGACGTTTCCATGGTACAGAGAATGATACAGACACATTTTCTGGCTTTACACATTCTGAACTGTGCTGGGGGTGGATGGTTTCAGTAATTCAGACTAGTATGTACTGTTTGTTCTTGTTCAGTTACAATAAAAACAGCACTATAACACATAAGTTTTTCTGTGACTCTTAAAGCCACATTCTCCAAAGGAAGTGGGAGCAGAGGGTATGTCTACACAGCAAAGTTATTTCGAAATAACAGCCATTCAAAAATTAATTTGAAATAGTGGAGCGCTTATTTCAAATTTGGTAAACCTCATTCCATGAGGAATAACGCCAAATTCGAAATAGCTATTTCGAAATAAGTGCTGTGTAGACACATATATCAAAATAGGGGGCCTCCAGCCTTCCCAGGATGCCCTGGTGGCCACTCCAGCCTCAACCAAGAACACTCCTCTTCCTCCCTCCTCCCCAGAGCCCTTAAAGGGGTTGACTCTGGCCACAGTGCCTGTGCCAACTCCAAGCCTGCCAGCCCAGAGAGCCATCAGTCACTGCCCCTGACCCAGTGGCCCCAAAACATGAGCCAGCAAGCCACTGGCAGCCAGCCCTCCACCACTCCCCAGGAGCAGTCTGCCAGCTTCCAGGAGCCTGCCAGGACCCGGAGAAGGCGGGCACCTTCCTGGTCCAGGGAGGAGAGCATGGACTTTATTCAGGTTTGGAGGGATGCCCCCAACATCCATGATCTCCATACTAGACAGAGGAACGTGGCCATCTATGGCAGGATAGCTGCCAGCCTGGCCACCAAAGGCCACATGCGAACCCAGGAGCAGGTTTGCATGACAATCAAGTTGCTCCGGTGAGACCCCTCCCAACCCTGAGCCTTGAGCTTCCCCTCCCTCTTCTTCCCCTTGCTTCCCCCTTCCAGTTCCCTCCTCCCAGGTTCCCCCTCCCCTCTCACCCCTCTTCTCTCCTCTCCTGCCTCCTTTCCCCAGTATCACCAGAGTTTCATTCCCCCTTCTTCCCAGTTTTGTTAAATAAAGAGAGTTTGTGTTCATGAAAATACATGTATTTTATTTGACATCCAGAAGGGGGATTAGGAAGGGGTAGATGGAAGGACGTGAGGGAGGAATGAGGCACAAGCCCCCAGTGGGGCAGACCAGGGAGGCTCCTCAAGGTGGAAGTGCTCCTCAGGGTAGAAGCTCTCCCACAGGGCCTCCTGGATACTGACAGCCCCCCGATGGACCTTCCGGATGTCAGACTGCAGAAAGTGCAGCCAGGCTTTCAGCAACGCGTCCACAAGAAGCACCAGAGTGCCCAGGGGCAGCTCTGGCTCATGCTGCAGAATGCTGTGGTGTCCCGAGTCACACACAATAACTCCTGACCTGATGCCCTGCTGGACCTGTTTCCAGATGGCCTTAAATGCGATTCAGTGTCCACTCAGTGTAGATGCGTTATTTCGAAATTACTTATTACGAATTAATTATTTCAAAATAAGATATTTCGAAATAACATTGTAGACATACCCAGAGAGTCTTCACACCAGTAAGAGGTAAGGAAACCAGGCTTCTAGCATCAGTGTGGATGCACAATCAGCACCTCCAGGTGTGTTATAAGTTTACACTGGAGCAGAAATTCTTCGAAAGGATAAAACATGAATTTCCTTCATCTCCTGACTACGCTAATCTTATGGCAACAGTCAGAACAGAAAAGTAGACAGATCTAAGGCCTTCCTAACTCCCTCCGGTGAGTCTGGCTCTTCCTCTCTGGTCCGGCACCCTCAGGACCTGAGTGGTCCTAGAGGAGGAAGTTTACTGGACCAGGTGTTGCCAGCAGGAGTAAGTATCAGGTCTGACACTAGGTTCTCTAAGTACAAAACACGCTGCACAAATATCTGTCAAACACAAGCAGTTTATTTCCTGACAGTTTTCAGCTGCACCCCTTAACTAAAAGAGCAACATGATGGGGAAAGTGGCGTCTTATGTCCCGTCTGCAAGCTGGGAACCCCGTTTCAGCTGCGGACGAGCGGGAGATCATCTAGGCTTCTGAGGCACTGGTACCAGAGTCTATCGGTGAGGTTCAAATTGCTATACTGTGGTGCAGTTTTAAATACAGTGTCTCTTGTTTTGCAGTTTGGAAATTTCTGGGGTTACTTCATGTTTACTAATGTATGGCTTAGCTGTTAATTATCGATCTGGTTCTACTTGTCCTTTGACCTTGTTTACATGATCAGTAAATCTGGGTAAACAAGATTATTATGTGTTCCTTTTCTTATCTATAAGGGTATGTTTACACTACAAAGTTAATTCAAACTAACAGACGTTAGTTCTAATTAACTTTGATAGGCGCTACACATGCAAACCACTAGTTCAAACTTAATTCAAACTAGCGGAGCGCTTAATTCGAACTAGGTAAACCTCATTCTACGAGGACTAACGCCTAGTTCGAATTAACTAGTTCGAATTAAAGTCTGTGTAGCCACTTAATTAGAACTAGTGGGAAGCTAGCCCTCCCCAGCTTTCCCTGGTAGCCACTCTGGGCACCACCAGGGAAACTCGTATGCCCCCTTCCCGGCCCCGGACCCCTTAAAGGGGCACGGTCTGGCTACGGTGCCCGTGCCAAGTGCAAGCCTGTCAGCACCCAGCCAGCAGACTCTGCACCTGGCACGGCTTGAGCCAGCCACCCGCTGTCACCCAGCCCTCCGCCTCTTCCCGAGACTAGGCTGGTGGCTCCCAGGAGCCTGCCCAGGTCCGCAAGAGGTGGGCGCCCGCCTGGTCTAGTGCGGACATCGTGGACCTCATCCACGACCTCCGCACTAGGCACAGGAAAGTGGCCATCTAGAGCAGGATAGCTGCCAGCCTGGCCACCCAGGAGCAGGTGTACATGAAAATCAGGGTGGTCCACTGAGACCTCCGATCCTGAGCCCTGAGCTTAGAATGGCCATACTGGGTCAGACCAAAGGTCCATCTAGCCCAGTAGCCTGTCTGCCGACAGCGGCCAACACTAGGGACCCTGGAGGGGATGGACTGAAACAATGACCAAGCCATTGTCTCGTGCCATCCATCTCCAGCCTTCCACAAACAGAGGCTAGGGACACCATTTCTACCCCCTGGCTAATAGCACTCCATGGACCCAACCTCCATGACTTTTTCTCACTTCTATTTAAACTCTGTTCTAGTTCTAGCCTTCACAGCCTCCTGCAGGAAGGAGTTCCACAGGTTGACTATTTGCTTTGTGAAGAAGAACTTTCTGAACATTCATTTCATTTGGTGTCCTTCTATTATGGGAACTAATGAAGAACTTTTCTTTATGCACCCTCTCCACACCACTCATGCTTTTATAGACCTCTATCATATCTCCCCTCAGTCTCCTCTTTTCTAAGCTGAAAAGTCCCAGTCTCTTTAGCTTCTCTTCATATTGGACC
The DNA here is from genome assembly GCF_052426305.1 of Pelodiscus sinensis. NCBI lineage: Eukaryota > Metazoa > Chordata > Testudines > Trionychidae > Pelodiscus > Pelodiscus sinensis. The sequence continues at coordinate 211,310,581 of NC_143052.1, forward strand.
TGTTCCAAACCCCTGATCATTTTAGTTGCCCTCCCTTCTCCCACCCTCTCTCTTCCCCTCTCCCACCTCCTTTTCCCAGTCTCCCCAAGTTTTGTTCAATAAAGAGAGGTTCTATTTTTGAACACACGTGTCCTTTATTTTGTACATCCCGAAGGGGGGCTAGGGAGGGGTAAGAGGAAGGGGGTGAGGGAGGAATGGGGTACGAGCCCGCAATGGGGAGGACTGGGGTAGCTTTGTGGGCTCCTCGGGGTGGAAGCTCTCCTGCAGCCCCCTGATTGACCCCCCCTCTCCCCCGGATGGCAGCCTGAGGCAAGTGCAGCCGGGCTGATGGCCGAGTGATGTGATGTGCCGAGTGTGGGCACTCAGGGTACTCCAAGCCAGGACTGCTTTGCAAGCGGGAAACCCCTGAGAACTGTCTGTCCGGGGTGGGAGTCGGGTCCCTTTAAGCACAGCCCTCGGCTAGCCTGAGACAGCAGCTCTACGCTCTAAGTCCTAACCTGCCCTGCCAGCACTGCTTCCGGCCATCCTTAACCTCGGTTCAGGGTCCACTCAGTGTGGACATGCTAGTTCGAATTAGCAAAACGCTAATTCGAACTAGTTTTTAAGTCTAGATGCGCTAATTCGTATTAGCTTAGTTCGAATTAACTAATTCGAACTAAGTTAGTTCGAATTAGTGCTGTAGTGTAGACATACCCTAACTTGTTCTAGCTACAGTGACACCACCACTTATCTTAAATTGTGTATGCTACTAGGGTATGTCAACACTACCACCCTAGTTCGAACTAGGGTTGTTAATGTAGTCATACGAACTTGCAAATGAAGCCCGGGATTTGAATTTCCCGGGCTTCATTTGCATGTTGCCGGGCACCGCCATTTTTAAATATCTGCTAGTGCGGACTCCGTGCCTGCGGCTACACGCGGCACGAACTAGATAGTTCGGACTAGGCTTCCTATTCCAAACTATCTGTACGGTTCATGGAACTATCTAGTTCGTGCCGCGTGTAGCCACGGGCACGGAGTCCGCACTAGCGGACATTTAAAATTGGCGGCGCCTGGCAACATGCGAAATTCAAATCCCGGACTTCATTTGCAAGTTTGTATGACTACATTAACCACCCTAGTTCGAACTAGGGTGGTAGTGTAGACATACCCCTAGAGGTTTGCTTCTGGCTCATCAGATATAGGAGAAGGGGGGAATGCGTGCCTCTCCACTCCTATACTTCACATGTACAGAGTTCTTCTGCAATTAACCCCTACACCAGAGGAGATTGGTCTCTCTGCTGATAGTCTCCAGGCTCTTCTGGGGGTCTGTCAACTAAACTTCTGACACTATCTCCCCAGTTTGTGCTCCCACTTGGGGCCTGCCATAATCAGTCACTGAAAAGAATGAACCCGAATGAGTTTGCATATCTGTTACTTCTCTAGTAGAATGTTTATACATTTTCCTATGTCATTAAAAAAAACCCTCACTAACCAGTACAATTATATTGAGCACTGGAAGATTTGTCTGGTGTTCTTCAGGTCCTTAATTCAAATAAGCTTTGTTTTTCTTCATTTAAATCATTGTTCTGGTGTTAGGCTGGGGATGAAGGGGTCAGTATGCAGGCTGCCCCTGGGAGAAAAGACAATCTCAGCTTTCTCTTACCAAAGCAGTTGAAGCCAGGAGAGATTCACTTGTCTATGGCCACTGCAGCTGCAGTGGGCACAGCCGAGTGAGGGGTGTATGTCCCCCAGCTGGGCAATAGACACACAGATAAACAGTCAGGCAAACTCTTTGAAATAGATAGCAGATAGCTGTCCCTTTCGCCACCCCTGCCTCCTGCTGGCCCAATGAGGTTATAGCTGTCCTGGTCCCCATCTCTGACCACTGTGGTCATTCTGCAGTATAACTGTCCCTCCTACCAGATCTCTCCCTTCCCATTTTATGAGAAACAATGACGTTCCCAGCACATCTCATTATCCTGGCACAACCAAAACCTGACCTTGCTTTAATTTATAAGAGGAAGCTGCATACCAAATTTGGTGATCTTACCATTTAGGAGTTCTTGAACATATGGACTCACAGATGGATAGACAGACAGATGCACATTTCTAAAATATATAAGAAGAAGATGTTGTCATGGTTGTATAAGCATACTGTAATCTAACAGTATATATGAAGTATCCCATTCTTAGAAATTATATTGATTTTCTCTTTTCCATCCTTAGGTTGTCATTATAAGTTAACAGCACATGAGTTAATGCTGTACCTTGGTAGCCCATGCACATTAACATTTCTATTGGTGCATATGGATAATAGCAATTTTCATGCTGTAGTGAGGAAAATAAGAAAGGTCATTCTTATAAAATGTGGAGTTTTGCACCACAAACACTGTAATATGAAGAATTAATTTACAGCCACTTTTGCAATAATACAGAGAACTAAATTACAGCTACAGCATATTTATTTGCTAGCTTTATGGTTTCAGAATAAATACTACCAGAAATATAGAGTTCTACACATAGTGGTAATGTAAGCACTATGAGAGGCTATTATATTCTGCAATATTATTGAAGAATTTGGTTCTAATTAAATGTATTTGGGTCTAATTAAATTGCAATTTATTGGGAACATTGATTCTTTTTCCTGTCGGATATATATTATAATGTTGGTATCATTAAACCTTTTGAATATGAGTTCAGTTGTTAAATACAAACAAATCTATATTAGCAATTTTAACATGTTTATAATTTAACTCCCTTACAGTGTGCTCACAGCCCTTCCAGAGTTCATTCACCTCCAACGCTAGGGCAATTGATTGAGCTATAGAAATGGCACGATAGGCACAAGCAGGTACTCAGAGAATTTATATGCAATTATGTTGTAGGTCTTGGCCAAATGCCTTTAATGGGGTCCTCTGGGTCCCAGAAATTAAGTACATTGATGAAGCAATAGGAGCTTGTTGTTGGACCATGTCACAGAGGACTGGACTAGAGGAGAGAAGGGCCATCAGAGGGTAAGAATGAGATTAGTAAGAAACTAGTGACACATCTAGGACAGGCCGAGAAAGCAGTTAACAGTCAAAAGATGCAACAGAGTTGGCACACACAACTATGACACTGGAAGCAAGGACAGCTGTCCCTCTGAAGCTTTTTCAATTTATAATTTATGCTAACATTTAAATCTCTAGTGCACTATGTCAAATAATAATAGCTAATGGAACCAAATCCAAAGGACAGTGCTCTATGGAATATGAAACAATATATATATATATTGTACACTTATTTATATATATTTATATTGTACAATATATATATATATTCACAGGAGTCATCTGGCCAAAGACTTAAGAACATGTGTTCTCTGTGTCTGAAGAATCTGGGAATTCCAGGTAAGCACAGTACTCCTCTGCTCTCTTTCACAACTTCGTCCTCTCTGATCCACAATAGTATTGCTTGAGGTTGATGCTGAAATTATTTGCAGTTCCTTTCTTTGTGCTGTAAATACACACAGCACAAAGGAAAGTTAGTTCATGTTCTTTAGGCAACTGCAGTAGAGGGATCTCTGGAAGTGTACAACATATTGTCTTCATAGAAGAGCTGGTAGAGATGGGAGTTAGAAAAGAACCAACCAGCATTTAAGAATGCCTGGTGTATACTTAAAGGGATCTCTTTGTCAGTAACCCAGCTTCTTCTGCTGAGAGAGGTAAATCAGCTGCTCCATGCAAAAATACAATGGAAACTTCCTGAGATGTAACTTCCTGAGATGTAACCCTACCTGGGTTATTTACATGTAGAAGTGCCTAATGGGCCTCAGGAAGAATTTGATATACTGTAATTACACTAACTTAATTGTCATTAAAATCTTGAAAGTCTTCATTAGGATGTTAAAATGTGAAATGTTGAAGGCCAGATTAATGATGAAGCATGGGGAGCTTGTGTTTGAGATTGCTTGCTCTCCATGCAGACAATATTGCATTTATTTTAATTTTTAGCTGCTTAGTACACATATATTTGCAATGTCTGCACTGAAACAAGGGTAGGGGAGAAAAAAGAAAAGGCATTACAAATGTGTTCATTATCCGAAAGTGAATGCTGTGTATGCAGCTGTGTCCATCCTCAATTAGTGCTTCATCAAAAGGTATTGTATGCCATTTAGCTTAATTTCAGCTGCTGTGTGTTGTGCTGTCTGCATTGTTCCAGCTCATCATATGCTTAGATGACTCATGGTGAATGTGGACACGGCAGCATTTAACATAATAAATTCCCCCCCCCCCCCCCACTCCACAATCTACAGTGTAAAGTACGGTTAACAATTAACATTTTAGCTCCATTAAATCCAGCATGAAGTGTATTTATGGAAACAACAATTGGTTTTATTTTTCAGATTTGACTAAACAAAATAAAATGTCAGCAGCCAATAAGAGGTATTATATGATGTGAACTGATGCCTTTTACAATCCATTAATATTTAAGTGTGGCTGCTATATACACTGCTAGCTATCAAAGAAGTCAGTTTTAGCTCTTTCTATGGTATGTAATTTTACTGGGTTAGGTGCACCTTGAATTTATGCTTGTTTCTTTGGTCAAATGCCAATAAGCCAGGACACGTATAGACTGGGCTACGTATAGACTGGCATGATTTTCCGCACATGCTTTTAACGGAAAAGCTTTTCTGTTAAAAGCATTTGCAGAAAAGAGCATCTAGACTGGCACGGACGCTTTTGCTCAAAAGCACTTTTTGCAGAAAAGCGTCCGTGCCAATCTAGATGCGGTTTTGCGCAAGAAAGCCCCGATCGCCATTTTCGCCATCGGGGCTTTTTTGCGCAAAACAGTCCTGAGCTGTCTACACTGGTCCTCTTGAGCAAATACATTTGTGCAAGAGGGCTTTTTCCCGAACGGGAGCATCATAGTATTTGCGGAATAACAGTGATAATCTTACATCAGATCATCAGTGCTCTTGTGCAAATTCAAGCGGCCAGTGTAGACAGCTGGCAGTTTTTCCACAAAAGCAGCCGCTTTTACAGAAAAACTTGCCAGTCTAGATGCAGCGTTGGAGAATGATGTGGTATTTTTAAAAAGGTCATAACCTGTTTTATGTTAGGAGATCTAAAGGGGGCAGTATATCCTGAAAGTGGTCAGTGCTGGCTGAAGAGGGGCCATGGCTAGGGTGGAAGTTATTCAGCTATTTTGCTACAACCTACCTAAGGCTGTTCTTCTTTGTCATAGTCCTCAAAGGAAGATGGGATTGGAAATACCATCTGTGCTCTATTGGAGGAGAGGAAATAAGAGGACTTCTGATTTGAGGATTGATGGACCTATATTCCATGAATTTATCTAGTTCTTTTTTGAACCCTGTTATAATCTTGGTCTTAACAACATCCTCTGGCATGGAGTTCCATAGGTTGACTGTGGACTGTGTGAAGAAAAATGTCCTTTGGTTTTAAACCTGCTGCTTATATTTTTCTTCCAGTAGTGTTTGGGGAACCTCCTTCCCTCATACAATAGAACCTTTGGCCTCAGGCATTCAGGATCTGCTACCCCTTCGTTGTAATTTTCTCAAATCCTGACCTCACCTAATGCATAGAAGATGACCAGTTTTTCTGAACCAGAGCAGTCAGTGTTTGCTCTCCAAGGTTTTTTTGGAATCCAAAACTTAAATGTTGCTTTTTCAGTTTTAAAGTCTGTCAAATGATTAAACTATCACTATGCTGAAAAACTAGAGAAATTATTTCATCTCTGCTACAGAAATCCAGGGTGTCAGAATAAAACAGCCCATCTAAAGCAAGAATGAAAAGGCTAAAATTTAAAATATAGTCCCTCAGCTATGAGAGTGCATTCATTTTGGGTATTAATTTTCCAGAATTATTTGAGTTGATGGTTGCACTGTCATTTGCAAAATAGCTTTGCTATTACAGTAATTCTAGTGGAAAGAGACATTAATCTGTCTCATAATCTGCACACAGTGTGTGTGAGCACTACAGAGCATGTAGCTGAATAGGAAAACCATTAAGTTTTCCTTTTACTTGTAATTCAGATAGAAATTAAACTCTGTGGCAACAGTTTTTCATTATTCTAAGAACTTTGGACCGCAATGATTAGTTGTCTTTGGTTCGTTGATACTTGATTAGGAAGAATTTATAAAGTCTGAGTTTTCCACTCACATCTCTGTCTCTGTCTCTGTCTCTGTCTCTGTCTTTGTCTCTGTCTCTGTGTGTGTCTCTCTCTCTCTCCGAGAATTTCAGTGACCAGGAAATAAAGGGCAAGTTATACATCCTTACATTTCCAAACTCTTAGGATTTTTCTAATGGATAGTGGAAAAAAACTTAATGGCTTGGGACTGATAACACTATAATCCATTCTCTTTCATTTCCTGTTAGGAGCTCGTTTATCATTTGTATTTAATAGTATGTGTGTCATTATTCTCTTCTGTTTTGTCTCGCCTATATGACCATTAGTTAATAGCTTATACTTCTATTTTATAGTCTCAAAGTGATCTATTGGTGGGTGTTCTGATTGGTCTATTTTATGTCCATTTCTTTTTTTTCTCTATATCAAAGCTTCACAATGTTTTATATTCAGATGATACACAGGTCAATGTAATAAATATTGTATTTTTTGAAGTTATTCATATCTCTTGTTGTATAAGTGACATCTCAAACTGTCTATATCATTTTATTATGAAGCCTAGATTAAACAGAGATCTATTATTTTTTACCCATCACTTGACTCATACCTACAGTTAAACTTTTCTCCCATATCAGCCGTTCATGTCATAAATAGCTGGGCGTAATCCTGAACTCTAAGTAGTTATTATATCTTGATACTGATTCCAAAGTTATGAACCAACTACATCATTTATTAAGTATCTTTAATAAATGTTCCTATTTTGCCTATTTGATGACTGCCGCAACAAAAACCTTGATGCATGTCCTGGTTCTCTCCATTTCTAATAGCCTCCCGACTAATAGGATCTACCCTGTTCATATTAGAACATATTTGTAACCGTGCAACTTCTTGTTCTTTCTTGTGCCCACACTTGATTTTGTAAATGTATTCACTAGCATCCTATTCACTAGTGTTCCTGTTTCATCTGATTTGTAATCTTGGCATTTAAGACCCTTCTTTAGTTTGTAATGCTACCCTATCCACTTAACATGTTTTCCACATATGCAGTATACAGTGACATATAATTTGCACTTAATTTCTTGCTTGCCTGTAGGAGCTACACTTTTTATCATTTGTCATCTCTAAATACTGGGCTTTTGCCTATGTTGATTTGTTGTGATGGAATTGTCAGCCTTGCAAGATTCACACTGGAGATTGTTTCCAAAACTCACAGTGCATTATTTTACCAGGGCCATCATCTGTCTCATACATAGTCATTCTAAATGACAATAAATATGCATTGGGCAAGAGAAAGAGATTGAGATTGGCTTTATATCCTAGTAGTTATGACACTCATTTAGGAGGGGATAGATCCAAGTAAACATCCCTGGTCCAATTATTTTAATTAGTTATAAAAAAAGGAACAGTTTAAACAGGAGAGATGGTGAGAAACCCATAGCAAAGCATCTCATAGGATCAGAAACAAAATACAGGACTATGTAGCACTTTAAAGACTAACAAGATGGTTTATTAGATGATGAGCTTTCGTGGGCCAGACCCACTTCCTCAGATCGAAAAATTTCTATCACTATCATAGGATCAGGAAACTCTGGTGCAGTCTGGGAAACCCATATTCAATTTTTTTCTCTACATCAGGCAGGAATGGAGAAATGAATCTAGCTCTTCCATATACTAAGAAAGTGCTCAAACCACTAACTAACGGTACTGTGGAGACCACTGCCACCTGTTTCAGGTCAAATAAAATATGTTTCATTCAATCTGTTTTTGTTTGTTTGGTTTTTTTTTTACTTTGCCAAAATATTTTTTGCACTATTTTTGTTTGGATTAAATGAACCAATATTTTTTAAACTTAGGGCAAACTGAAAAAAACATTTATTCACCCAGGCCTCCCTAATAAGGCTATTTCTCCCTTTTAATTTCTAATCCTATTTTAATTATTTCAGTAAAGATTGAATGACTATTGCTCTAAACTTGTCCAAATCTGAAGTCTCAGAAGTAGTCTTGTAAAGTCTCATGATTTAATCATTCCAAATTCTGTGCAATATTTTTCAGAAAATTATGAAATCATTCTTTTTATTCTTCCTCGGATTGTAAATGTGGCTTTTACAAAACAGTGGAATTCACAGCTTAGTAGAATTGAAGAGTTAATTGTTTGGGGATTCATCATTAGCTAGGCAAACTAAATGCTCTTCTTATAGACCACTGAGTTATCAAAGGTTTTGTTAAAGTTCATCCTTACAAAACAACATCTATCAAAATGAAGTCATTTAATCTCCACAGGCTGTTTCTTACTGCTTTTAGAGCAAATGATTTTAGATTGATGCCTGGAAAATGAATATGCAAACGGAAACAAGAGTATTTCTTTTCAGCCTCTGCATCTTCTTTTAATACATATCTCTGGAGGTGCCCTTCCTGAAACAGTCTGGAGAAAAAAGCTGTTTCCTTCTTTCTTCTTGTTCATAAAAGTGACAGTTTTGAACACTGTATTCTTGGAGCAATGTTGTGGATGATGTTTGTATGCAACATGGCATTGGTTCCTTGTAACTAGAAACTATTGTTCCATTGGAAACAACAGCAACCAGATAGCTCCAGAGACATTGCAATTACATGGCTGTGCAATCTTCTGATTGACAGGCAAATAATGATTGCTAAAGGGCAGTTTAGTCTTCAAAGAAAATTGTGTTTACTTAGATAATGACTATTTTCAGAAGTAGGAGCAATCAAAAAGCTTTTCAGTTTGAAAATTTATTATGAGTGAGATTCTTTATTGTTGTTCCATTGTACATTTTGCTAAACAGTGGGTGCTTTTAATAAACAGTATCTTCTGTTTTGCTATCTTGCTTTCATGCCTGGATATTTAATAATGGTAGCATATTATAGATTAAAATCCTCACTTGTTCTGGCGCCCATTGTATTTTACAGAGGACGAGGGGATCCCAGTGATATGACTATGAAGAGCATGTCTTTCAATATTCTGTTCAGACCAAAATATTGAAAAGTAAATTTACCTTTTCTTTAGCCTGCATAACCAGATCCTAGAAAGATCGTTACTATTAGTTCACAAGTTTTTGCTTATGCTTCTTCCATAGTTAATTGGTTTATGAGCTTCAGTGGGATGACTTAACTAATCCAGTACTTGTTGCTTCATTGGGTGTCATTTGCCATATTCTGCCATGAAGAAAGCTGAAATAATTGCTGTTTTCTTCTGATTATAAGCACAGAGGCTTTTCTTCTCCATTTACCCTACTCTCCGGACACTGATCATCACTGTTCATTATATCAGTTCTCCACAGTGCATTCACTCAGCTCTGTGTCTCAACATCCAATCAAGCCTGTCTGTCTTAGCTGACTCATCTATTGGGTCTCTAGTATTTGAAATCTTTGTATTATTCATCGATCATTACTAGGCTGTTTCCTTGCTTAAGAACATAAGAACGGCCATACTGAGTCAGACCAAAGGTCCATCTAGCTCAGTATATCAGATGCCCAAGAGGGAGGGAACATGATAGGTAATCTTCACGTGATTCCTCTCCTGTTATCCATTTCCAGACAAAGAGTCTACGACCACCATTCCTACCCATCCTAGCTAATAGCCATTGATGGACCTAACCTCCATGAATCTATCTAGCTCTTTTTTGAAGCTTGGTAAGGAGTGTCACAAGTTGACTGTGTGTCAAGTGTTTGTTTTAAACATTCTGCATATTAATTTAATTTGGTGACCCTAGTTCTTATATTGTGGGAGTAAGTAAATAACTTTTCCCGATTTGCTTTTTCCATACCAGTCATGATTTTATAGACCTCTACCCCCCCTTAGTCTCTTCTAAGCTGAAAAGTCCAAGTCTTTTTAATCTCTCTTCATATGGGATCCATTCCAAACCCTAATAATTTTTGTTGACCTTTTCTGAACATTTTCTGATGCCAATATATCTTTTCTGAGATGAGGCGACCACATCTGTACACAGTATTCAAGATGTGGGAATACCATGGTTTTATACAGAGGCAAAAAGATATTCTCTGTCTTTATTCTCTATCCCTTTTTTAATGTTTCCTAACATTCTGTTTCCTTTTTTGATGGCCACTGCACACTGAGTAGATGTTTTCAGAAAACTATCCACAATGACTCCAAGATCTCTCTCTTGAATAGTTGCAGCTAAATTAGTCTCCATCATATTGTATGTATAGTTGAGATTATTTTTTCCAATGTGAAGCCCTTTGTTTTCTATCTTTTAACCGGTTATCAGTCCATGAAAGGACCTTCCCCCTTATCCCATGACAACTTACTTAAGACCCTGTGACGGACCGGGCCAGGTCTGGGCACCGCTGAGGGTGTCCGCTCAGAGGGAATTGCTCAGATTTGGGGCTCCTTACAGCCCCAGACTGGAGACCTTCCCAAATAGGCCACAAACCAGTCACACCAAGCACTTCAGGTGCCAATCTGGCCAGCCAGAAGCCTCACGAGCAAAACCCCTTTGACATCCCAGCACCGGATCGCACCCACCTGGGTAGAGTGGGAACATATACCAGGGCTGCAGGAGAATCTAACGATTATAGGGCAGCTCCCAGCAATGGCTGCCCCGGGGGAGGATGGAGGCTGTTCATAGGGGCAGTTATTCCCCCTCCTGCTCAGACCTGCCTGTAACCGGGCAGCTGGAAGCTCCCTCTGGGGGAAGCTGGGTCCTTTGATGGCCACAAGGGTGCCCTGGACTCCTTGCAAAGCAGCCAGAAGCAGCCAGCATGGAAGGCAAGACACCAGGCTAGATAGGCCCGTTGGCTGGAGGTGGGGCAGCTGGAGGAGGAGGATGAAATGCCTTAGAAATGAGACTAGGCTGGGTCAGTAAAATATTTTACTTTTGTCACCATTAATTTCTGTCTTATTAACCTCCTCATTTTCATGTAGTTGCCTTTTCTAAAATTAAAGGCCACAGTGTTGGGCTGCTGAGGTGTTTTTCCCACCACAGGGATGTTAAATTTTATTACATTATGGTTACTACCAAGTGGTCCAGTTATATTTACCTCTAGGACCAGATCCTGTGCTTCACTTAGGACTAAATCAAGAATTGCCTCTCCCCTTGTTGGTTCCAGAACAAGCTGCTCCAAGAAGCAGTCATTTAAGGTATCAAGAAATTTTTCTGCATCTTGTCCTGAGGTGACGTGCACCCAGTGAATATGGGAATAGTTGAAATCCCCCACTATTATTGAGTTTTTTATTTTGATAGCCTCTCTAATCTCCCTTAGCATTTCATAGTCACTATCACTGTCCTGGTCAGGTAGTCGGTAATATATCCTTACTGCTACATTCTTATTACTGGAGCATGGAATTACTATCCATAGAGATTCTATGGAACATTTTGGCTCATTTAAGATTTTTTCTTCATTTGATTCTACATTTTCTTTCACATATAGTGCCACTCCCTCACCAGCATGATCTGTTCTGTCCTTCCAATATATCTTATACCCTGGTATGACTGTGTCCCATTCATTGTCCTCATTCCACCAAGTTTCTGTGATGCCTATTATATCAATATTCTCCTTTAATACAAGGCACACTAGTTCACCCATCTTATTATTTAGACCTCTAGGCTATGTCTAGACTGCAGGCTTCTTTCGAAAGAGGCTCTTTCGAAAGCATCTTTCGAAAGAGCCTCTTTCGAAAGATCGCGTCTAGACTGCAGGCGGATCTTTCGAAAGAGAAATCCGCTTTTTCGAAAGAGAGCACCCAGCGAGTCTGGATGCTCTCTTTCGAAGACGGCCTCTTTACATTGAAGAATGCCTTCTTTCGAAAGAGGAACTTTCGAAAGAAGGCGTTCTTCCTCGTAAATTGAGGTTTACCGCCATCGAAAGAAAAGCCGCGTTCTTTCGAAATAATTTCGAAAGAACGCGGCTTGAGTCTGGACGCAGGGGAAGTTTTTTCGGGAAAAGGCTACTTTTCCCAAAAAAAACCCTGAGTCTGGACACGGCCTTAGTGTTTGTGTATAAGCACTTTAAAAATGTATCACTATTTATTTGTCTGCCATTTCCTGATGTGTGTTAGAGTCTTTTTCCTTTGATTGTGTCTCATCCTGATCTGACTCAGACTTCCATCTCTATTAATAGACCCTCTCCTTAGAGATGTCTCCGTCCGATCCATGTGCTCCTTCGAACCTGTTGGCTTTCCACCAGTCCTTAGCTTAAAAACTGCTCTACAACTTTTTTAAGTGCCAGCAGTCTGGGTACATTTTGTTTTACGTGGAGCCCATCCTCCCTATCTCAAAAGTTTCCCGAGTTCCTAAAAAAATCTAAACCCTTCCCTTCTACACAATCATTTCATCCATTCATTGAGACTCTGAAGCTCTGCCTGCCTATCTGGCCTTGCATCTAGAACTGGAAGCATTTCAGAGAATGCCACCATAGGAGTCCTGGATTTCGATCTCTTTCCTAACAACCTAAAACTGGCCTCCAGAACCTCTCTCCTACCCTTCCCCATGTCATTGGTACCTACATGTACTATGGCACCAGTTCCTCCCCAGCACTACACATATGTCTACCTAGAGATCTTGAGAGATTCACAACTTCTGCACAAGGCAGGCAAGTCACCATACAGTTCTCCTGGTTATCCGAAACCCAGCTGCCTATGTTTCTAATGATCAAATCCCCCATTACTAACACCTGCCTTTTCCTAAAGTCTGGAGTTTTGTCCCCCAGAGAGGTATCCTCAGTGCGAAAAGATACCAGAACATCATCTGGAAGGAGGGTGCTAACTATAGGATCATTTCCCCCTGCTCCAGTTGACTGTTCTCCTTCCCTGAGCCTTTCATCCTCCTTAACAGCATGGGGCTGTCTGACTTCAGGAGGGACAGTTCTACAGTGTCCTGTAAGGCCTCATCTACGTACCTCTCTGCCTCCCTTAGCTCCTCCAATTCAGCCAGCCTGGCCTCCAAAGCCTGTACGCGGTCTCTGAGGGCCAGGAGCTCCTTGCACTGAATTCACACATATGCCACCCTCCCATAGGGCAGGTAATCATACATGCTACATTGGGTGCAGTAAACAGGATAGCCCCCACTCTGTTGCTGGGCTTCTGCCTGCATTCTCTCCTACAGATAATTAGAGAATTTATATGTTTTTTATTTAAATCAAGTCATTTTGGTTTTAATTTAGTTTAAAAGTTTTAAAGAATGTCCAGTGTACTTGCCCCCTTCTAACTCTCCCTCTAAACTCCTTAATGAAACTTCCTGTTAGCTGCTCATGTTCACAAAGCTGCCTGGTCACTTTCTAGTGGGCTTTATAAAGCCCTGACCTTCCTGATAGCCCCACCCCTGGATAAGGCTTGACCAATGAACAGAGGGTTCTAGATTTCAAAGCCTCATTAAGAAGCTCACAGCTTCCAACCACTCACCACAGCACACGGTCCTTCAAACAAACAGCTCAGCATACAAATCTCCAACCAGAAAACACAAGCTCAGCACAGAGTTTCTTTCAGGCTACCAGCAAGTAAACCCCAAACACAAACACACACTCATCACCATTTATTGCCAAATTTTGATTTTGAAATGTGGAATGCAAAACAGTTCAAAAAGATTTACAAAATTATTGTTCTTGGTAATTTTGAGTAGGGAAACAAAGAGCAGTAAGATGCTTCAGTAGATGGCATGGAGAGCAGACTAGAGAAGACCAAACATCATGGGTTAGGATATTGGAAATTGTACATTACTAGTTATATTGATCATTGCATTGCCCTGGGACTTTGCTGCATAACCAGGTAATAAGTCTAGGTAGTGATACAGAACCACAGTGAGGGATTGATCTTACTGATATAGGTGGAAGCAAAGAAAGCATAATGTAAGAAAATGAATAGGAGGGCAAATGGAGCTGAGATATGCTCCTGTAATGAATGGTGTCAGCACTCCTTGGTGTGGTCCTGCACGGGGATCTCTACTGGTCTCTTACTGGTTTCCTTTGGTAAGCCCTTGATCAGGGCAGTTCTTGGACCCTGGTCTCTGATTAGGCCCAAGGGTCTGCTTTGGTCTCTTTGGGACTTAGTGAAGCAGACTGGTGAAGGGTGCTGCCCCTTTGCTGCCAAAGGCATTTCTACCTCTATTCCTTCTCTGAGTTCTGTCCTTTTATTACCGGCCTCATTTCTCATATTGGTTGCAGCTGGGAGTGCCTGTCTCTGTGATTGTCAGTTGTGGCCTCTGCCTAGGGGTGTGGTCAGACTGCTTCCCTGTAGGCAGGAGAAGTTCCCCTCCTTCTGCCTCTGCTCAGTATGGGGTTTGTAGGCCCCATTACAGATGGACCCTCAGCACTTTGCAAAGTACTGGAATTATCATTAATGTAGCTATGTAGATGAACTCTCTCTGATGCCTCAGACAGTCCTAATAATGCCACTGCTATGTGATCCTAATCCTCAAGTAATAGTGTCAAACATAGCTTGTCTTAATCCATGGAACTGCACGTAAAGTTGAATTAATTTCAGATATTTTTGGAGTTGGAGGGTACAAATCATTTTCTTTTTTACTCTGCAAAAATTTCCCACTAGAGAGCCCCTTTTCTCGACTTCTGTCTTTATTGCATTTTTCCTTATTTAGCTACATTCTCCTTCAGTTCACCCAGATACTTAAATAATCCAAATCATCCTGTTTCTGCCTGGATTGTTCCTAGTTATCTCACTGTTAACCACAATTTACTATCAGGAGCAGACTTAAACATTTTATTCAGTCATCAGTAATATAAATATGGAAGAGCTGAGGATTCGGCACTAATCCCCTTCTAAATTCCTTGCCACGTGAAAATAGTTCCAGCTGTTCAGCCACTCTAGAGTCCAGTAAGCCAAAGTTTCACTTATTACATTTTGCTGCACTCTTACCTTTTGATGGGGGGCTTTGCTCAGTGCTTTTTGAAGATCTAACTACTGTGTTCTCAAAATCCTCTGTGAGGCCTTGTGTGTAAAATCTGAGTAAGAATTGTCTGTTTTTTTAAATATTGGTTTATAACCTTTTAATGCAAAAGAGGACAAGTGGTACTTTCACATTGTTAACAAAATTAAACCGGGGAATACTTAAGTTAAGTTCCATGGCTAAACCTACAATTCGAAATCCTAAAGAGGAGTCATGCTGAGTACATACACTTTGGGTTCACTGGGTCTGTACTCTGCCATGCCTCATCTACTGATACCAGTGCCACTATGGCTAAACTGCTGTTTACACTTGCTTTAGTTCAATGACAGCTAGCCCAAGTATGTGTACATGAGCAGGGGACTCATATTTTAGCTCCTAGTGTACCGATGGCTTTAGCTATCACACCCCCATAGGGCACATTACCCCACCGTGTAGACAAGCCCGGTGCAGCCTGAGGATAGCACTGTGCAGCCTGAGGATAGCATGAAATAGAAGAGTGGGGCAAAGCCACTATACAGCATGGCCTCTGTGGCTCCTATGGTTTGGGAAGGGTTTTTTGTTCCAGGTGTTCAGGAGGAATCAATCTGCGCCCTACCAAAGACAGGAGCCATAGGCACAGCCTGTGTATGCCCAGGATGTGTTTCCTTCCTGATGTTCGCACTGAAGCATTGGTGCCTCTTGTAGTGAAGCCTCATGGGCTTGACATATAAGGCTATGTCTAGACTATGGGGAAGATTCGAAAAAGGATATGCAAGTTCCGTGGGAATTTGCATATCTTCTTTCGATCTCACTTTCGAAAGCGAAGCTTTCGAACCTGAAAGTAATCTAGACGCGTTTTTTTCGGCAACCCCAGCCCTTTTTTTGAAAAGCCGCTTTTCCTCAAAAAATGAGGTTTACATGGCTTTAAGGGGGGGTTGCCAAAAAACCATTCTAGATTACTTTCACTTTCGAAAGTTTTGCTTTTGAAAGTGAGATCGGAAGAAGATATGCAAATTCCCACAGAATTTGCATATCCTCTTTCGAATCTTCCCCGTAGTCTAGACATAGCCTTAATGTGAAACTATACCAGGCACAACTGAGCCCTCCGTATCCTGTTGCTTGCTGTACAAGTTCCATGTAGCATTTACTTTGAATCCCAGACAGAGTGAAAGGTGGTAGCTGTAATTCCTAATGACAACTCTCAAAACAGCAGTAGTACCAAATCTTTGCTTCTGTGCGTTCATTCATTGTTCTGGGCATGCAGAAAGCAAGACAAGATGCACGGGATGTGCTTTAATTAGGTTTCAACTATATTAACTTAAATTCATCTGGGAGCTACCTCTCAGTGAAAGGGATTCCTTTCAATGACTCTCAGTGAAAGGGATTCCTTCCTCAATCATTTCTACCTGCTAGGGGCTACAATAAAGTCCCCCATCCCTCCACAGCTGCTGCTCAGTACATTGCTGGTGCCCCACCTCCCTTTGCAATGGCTAAGGGGCTGGGGAATATCTCCTTGCTATGCCAGAGATTGGGAGCCCCTACTCTTGTTCCCCAGCTTCTCCAAGTCCACTTTCAGATCTGGTTTATTAGGGAACAGAGCATCTTAAAGAAGAGTCCTTGCCCTAGACACCTGCCACAGGGAGATGCCAGTAGTTACCTTGGCTGTCTCCCACCATGTCCAGCTAGGTTCCTAGATATTTAACAATTCCTTCTTTAATATGGGCCAATAATATATCTGCTCCTCAGCTAGACCACTACACTAGGAAGCTATTTCAAAGGGTATGTCTACACTACAATGTTAGTTCGAACTAACGGACGTTAGTTCGAACTAATATTCATAGCCGCTACACTAGCGCTCCGCTAGTTCGAATTTGAATCGAACTAGCGGAGCGCTTAGTTCGAACTAGGAAAACCTCATTTTACGAGGATTAAGCCTAGTTCGAACTTACTAGTTCGAATTAAGGGGTGTGTAGCCCCTTAATTCGAACTAGTGGGAGGCTAGCCCTCCCCAGGTTTCCCTGGTGGCCACTCTGGCCAACACCAGGGAAACTCTATGCCCCCCTCCCGGCCCCGGACCCCTTAAAGGGGCACGGGCTGGCTACGGTGCCCGTGCCAAGTGCAAGCCTGCCAGCACCCAGCCAGCAGACCCTGCACCTGGCACGGCACAGAGCCACCCACCCGATGTCCCCCAGCCCACCCCCTCTTCCGGGACCAGGCTGGTGGATCCCGGGAGCTTGCCCTGGACCGCAAGAGGCGGGCACCTTCCTGGGCTAGTGCGGACATCGTGGACCTCGTCCACGATCTCCGCACTAGGCACAGGAAAGTGGCCGTCTAGGGCAGGATAGCTGCCAGCCTGGCCACCCAGGAGCAGATGTGCATGAAAATCAAGGGGGTCCACTGAGACCCCCGACCCTGAGCCCTGAGCTTACAATGGTCGTCCTGGGTCAGACCAAAGGTCCATCTAGCCCAGTAGCCTGTCTGCCGACAGCGGCCAACCCTAGGGACCCTGGAGGGGATGGACCGAAGACAGTGACCAAGCCATTTGTCTCGTGCCATCCCTCTCCAGCCTTCAACAAACTTTGGGCAGGGACACCACTCCTACCCCCTGGCTAAGAGCACTCCATGGACCCAACCTCCGTCACTTGATCTCACTTCCCTTTAAACTCTGTTCTAGTTGTAGCCTTCACAGCCTCCTGCAGCAAGGAGTTCCACAGGTTAACTATTTGCTTTGTCAAGAACAACAACTTTCTCTTACTAGTTTGAAGCCTGCTACCCATTCCTTTCCTTTGGTGTCCTCTAGTCCTTCTTTATGGGAACTCAGGAATGCACCCTCTCCACCCAACCCCTGCTTTTAGAGACCTCTGTCCTGTCCCCTCTCCGTCTCCTCTTGTCTAAGCTGAACAGTCCCAGTCTCTGTAGCCTCTCTTCATCTGGAACCTGTTCCCAACCCCTGATCATGTTAGTTGCCCTCTCCTCTCCCAGCCTTTCTCTTCCCCTCTCCCACCTCCTTTTCCCAGTCTCCCACAGTTTTGTTCAATAAAGACAGAGTCAATGTTGGAAGAAACGTTATCTTTATTTTGTACATCAATAAGAAGGGGGGCTAGGGAAGGGTAAGTGGAAGGAGGTGAGGGAGGAATGGGGTACGAGCCCCCATGGGGAGGACTGGGCTGGCTCTGTGGGCTTCTGGGGGTGGAAGCTCTCCTGCAGCCCCCCGATTGCTCCCTCTCCCCAGATGGCAGCCTGCGGCAAGTGCGGCCGGACTGATGGCCAAGTGGTGTGATGTGCCCAGTGTGGGTACTCCGGGCAATCCAAACCAGGACTGCTTTGCAAGCAGGGCACCCCTTAGAACTGTGTGTCCAGGGTGGGGGTCTAAGTCCTCCTCTGATGCCCTGCCGGCACTGCTTCCGGCCATCCTTAAGCCCTGTTCAGAGTCCACTCAATGTGGACTTGCTAGTTCGAATTAGCAAAACGCTAATTCGAAGTAGTTTTTAGTTCTAGACGCGTTAGTTCGAATTAGCTTAGTTCGAATTAACTAATTCGAACTAAGTTAGTTCGAACTAGCGCTGTAGTGTAGACATACCCAAAATTACTTAAATCGACTTAATAACTCCTGATTTAACAAAATCTCAATAGTTTGTCTTCATTATGGGGAAGCCTCAAAATTAGTCTGAAGCAAACTACATTAATGTGGACACACTACCTCGACTTAGAGCCTCGGGAAGCACTGGGGCGTAATTAGTTTGAATTACTCTAGGGAGTAGTTATTTTGAAATGGTAGCAATGGAACATCCATACTAACACTATTTTGAAATAACTATTTTGAAATTAGCATAATTCTTCGAGAAAAGCAGGAGTACAGACTTTGAAATAAGTGGCAGGTTATTCCAAAATAACAGGCTTGGTAGTATGGATGCTCTGCCTATTAATTCAATGTAAGGGGGGGTATTTAAAAATAAAGCCCTAGTATAAACCAGGGCTTCTAGAGGGATACCACACTTTCCCTGTTTCACCCAGGTATTCAGAAAGTGAGTTTTGTACATAGATGTACGCATGTTATAGTTTAGGTCATAGTTTTTGTTTAAACTTCCTATGTATTGTCTGTATGTTGACTCTATAGTCTCTATAGACTCCTTCGTGTCCATAGTACCTTGGTTGTATACGAAACTACAATTTGCTAATTAATCTACATGCCTGAAATGCAGCCTGTTTTTTCATAATGGCGGTATGGTATCTGTTGCATAAAGATGGGGTGGATATACAAAAGGAGTAACAGAATATCCTTCCCATACTTGCACAGTTGCTTAGAGCTCTATAGCTTCTGTCTGAGATCACAGTTTTCAGTAATTGTACTTCTTTTGCATTGCTTAAAATACACACTTACCAATAAATGTTATATTACCATAGTTTCAGTGCTGTGTATGCCCATCACAAATATTATTTGTGAGAGTTTGCTCTTTAGGGGGCATCTGCTCTGAAAATGAAGCCTTCATCTGCTGATTATTAGAGCAGCTGCAATTCTTGACCTGACCAGTATCTTTGGGAATTTAACTGCCATCCTCAAGAGGAGTTTCTGGAAGCACAATCACAAACCATTTCAACTAAGACCTCAAATATTTTACTAAATCCTGTGTTCTAGGAAATATTTTGATTTTACTGAAGTATGCTTATTAGAGATGTTTTGTGCTTCTTTTCCCTCCATAAAACAAAGAAAACTTGCTCCACCTAAAGAATGACTTCCAGTGTTAGAGTGCAGAAGACAGTATGCTCTAGGCAACACGGCTATTAGACAAGGGATAATGAAATGTGTATATTATGTTTGGAAGAAGCAATTATAAGGTTCATAGTAAGGTTGCTGGTGGAATGACTTGTATAAAGAAGAGAAATATTTTAAGGGACTATTGTAAAATATCTGAAACTTTGGGGAATAAGGCCTCAGTCCAGCAAAGCTCACAAAGCTCATATCCAGTTAAGAATATGCATAAGTGCTTTGTTGGGTGTAGGCCTCAAAGCATATCCAAAAGTACATGTTGTAAGACTCCTCTTTACGCCAATAGATCATCAGATTTATGGTGATTTTGCAGAGGAGTTTTGGGCTGCAAATTAGGAATTTGACCTTGAAAAAGCACATCCATTCAGTCTAATAAATTACAGGGGGAGAGAACATTTTCTATAAATAATGCATTAGGAAGATGTTTTATCAGTGAATTCACATTTTTAATATTATATCTGATTAGATTTTTCTCAGTGAAATAAATCCTGGTCCCGTCTTGGTAGTTATGGAAATCTCTCCTAGCTGCCAATTGGTGTACTTCTGTTGAGCAAATAGGGTCTGGAGATACGTGCGTTGAGGGTCAGGTGAAGAATATATTGGGAGAACAGGATGCCCTTTGGAGATTCTACACTGTACTGTACAGAAGTGAGGAAACAGAAAATACTTGCTCCTCGCTTGTTTATATATAAAAAAGAAAATAACTACCTACTCTGTTACTTTAAGTTAAGGATGTTACTATGTAGCATGTCAAGGAGCATTACAGTCTAAAAACAATAAACATATAGTTATAGCAAATAGTAATATTTAAAAATATATATTCTTAATGTTTGAAAGCACTGTAAAATCTTCCAAACAACCTAAATGTAAAAAATTTCAGTATGGGGGTTGAGGAGGTTTTTCTAGAGTTGTTTGTTCTTTTAATATCACTTAGATAGTTGTACGATTATTGTTTTGTGCTTTTAAATTGTGTCCTGTCTAGAGATTCATAAGTGCATGTAAAATATCAGAATGAAATAACATTTTATTCTCTAGGTGCAATTAGTGGGGTGATGCTAAAACTACCTACTATTAAAATAGAAATATACAATTAAGGGCGCCATTTCGGGAGGATAGGAGGGTAGCAGCCATGCACTCCAAGATGTGTCTAGCTTTTCATCCTGCTCCCTGGACTATCACTGAGGGGAATGTGCTTGCATTCCGTGCATGCCTCTCACACCTGGTGACACCAGCCAGGTGTGAGAGGAATGCACGGAATGCAAGCACTTTCCCCTCACTCCCTAATAGTCAGGACAATGGGATGAAAAGGAAGCTGCATCCCAGAGCTGCCCCCCCACCCTCCTGAAATAGTGGCCTTGCATACAATGTGCAGGAAAATCCCAAACTAGAAATAATCCTTGTAGGATTGATTTCATAATTTCCCTAATAGCAATGAAGAACCATATTTATTTTCCATTATGTATTACTGAGTTAAATTCGAGGGACTGATAGTGCTATTGACAATGTTATATGATTAATGTTTCACTACAAAGCAAAAATGTTGGAAATGTGTGTTGTTTTTCCTGTGAAGTAATTTGGATCAATATTTTTAATGTCTCAACTTTCCCAAAAACATTTTAGTTTTATAGAGCATTCCAGGCAAGCAATGTATGCCATTACCATTTAAAAGGCTAGCTTAATTGTGTGCTTAATACAACATACTTTGCATAGAGACTAGCTCAATAAGTTGAGTGAGGTGTATTACAAATTGTTGTTAGGACCTGACGAGGTCTGTGTAACCTCAAAAGCTTGACCTGCCATCAGAAGCTGGTTCAGTAAAATATATTGCCTTACCTGCCTTGTCTCTGAAAATCTCATCTTGTCATTCTTACTTATTTTTATCTGACATGCAGTGCTTTTAAATCATAAGGAGATATCACTGCTGAGTATGGTGGACAGTATGTTAAAGCTTCCTCACATGGAAACCAAATTTCGGACTCTGCGAACTTAAAACCAATGGGAAAGTTAAGCAATTGTGTTAAGTGTACTTATTTTTCTTTTTCCAAGACATTGATTTACACTTCCAATCTGTCAATGATCCCAGTCTTCATCTGTGACCTTCTCAGGGTGCACTTTCACACTGTCTCCCATGCTGCACTGTCACAAGATTGACATCCCTTGTGCCAAATTACAGTAATTCCTCATTTAACACGGTAGATACGTTTCAGAAAATGATAGTGCTAAGCGAAAATGTGTTATGTGGGGTCATTTTTCCCATTGAAAATAATGGAAAAGGTGGGGGTTGAGTTTCAAATGGTGGTGTCAAAGTCAGTTTTCTGTTGGTGATGAGTCGTCTTCAGCCTGCACTTGCTAGCAGCCAGCCACTGAGCACAGGCAGATGACTTGGGACCGGGACATAAGGTTGGGGGAGAAAAGGGACTGGGTTACAGCAGGGAGGGGAGGTGTTTGGCTCTGGGGAAGGGAAGGGGAGAAGTGGGGGGATTGGGTTGGGAATATGCCCCTGTGATGAGTCTGCCAGGACCCGCACTGCGTCCTGCAAGGGGGGCGGGTTGGCGGGGAACAGCGCGGCGAGCGGCGAACCCTCCGCTGCTTTTCAAGGAGGCAGGGGAAGCCCCGTGTAGCCGCCGGCGACAGGCTGGCTGGGGAGACCCAGCAGCCGGCCTGCAAGTTGGGGGCAGAGGAGAGGGGGCGAGGCGCCTGGATGGCTGTGTGGGGCTTCCCCCACCTCCCTGCAAAGCAGCAGAGGGTTCGCCATTCGCCACGCTGTTCCCCGCCAACCCTCCTCATGTGACGCAGTGTGAGAAAACGTGTTAAGCGGGCATGTGTTAAACGAGTAATTACTGTACTAAAATCCTTGCTCTCTCAGCAAAGGTTGCTACATAAATGTACTGCTTATTCTGAACCAGAGATTTACATGAAATAGAGATTTGGGCCACAGTCCTTCAAAATGCACAGGTTCCGCCCCTATACCCATGTTTTATTGACATCAGTGGGCTCCCTGGGAGATTTATGTCAAGAGTCCATTGCCTGCAAAAAGAGATGGGCCAAATTAACCTGGGGGTTTGTTCTAACATGACACACTTGATCAGAAAGTCTGATACATTTCTTTCTATGTACCAATAGACTGACTTCTGTTAGTGCTTCTAGCTTCTATTGGAAGGAGATACTACCAAAGTTAACTGTGACAGCCTGAAAACATTTTCTTATCACATAGCACTATACTATTAATATCACAATAATGTAATAGTATTTGTGATCTAAAATGAATTCATTTGTTACCGGACTCAAACTTAAAATGTTAAGTGAAATAATATAAATGAAGTATTGCCATATACAAGAACTGTGTGTGCTCAGCAGTAAACCGAACACATATTTTATGCTGAAATATTTACTATTTGTGGAAAACTTGGACCTCT
Source organism: Pelodiscus sinensis (assembly GCF_052426305.1). NCBI lineage: Eukaryota > Metazoa > Chordata > Testudines > Trionychidae > Pelodiscus > Pelodiscus sinensis. The sequence goes on from NC_143052.1 coordinate 211,333,722, forward strand.
TTTCATATACTATATTTTGGAAAATGATTAGTAATTCATATCCAAACTAAGGATCTCAAGAAAAAATGTATGTTAATTAATTCACGCATTTAACATTACACAAATTAAATAGATTTTAAAAAGTCATGCACTGTTAATTGTGTTCTTAATAACAGAATACCAATTTAAATTTATTGTAAATATTTTGGATGTTTTCTACATAAAGTGCTTGCTTTGCCATACTATTTTGATTACAAATATTTGCACTTATAAAAAAGATAAAAGTAACAGTATTTTTCATTTCACCTCATACAAGTACTACAATGCAATCTCTTTATTGTGAAAGTGTAAGTTATAAATGTATTTTTTTTACACATTTGCACTCAAAAGCAAAACCATTTAAAAAATTTAGAGTTTACAGGTTCAGTCCTACATCTTATGCAGCCATTCACAATGACAAACATGGTTTACATTTATGGGAAATAATGCTGCCTACCTCTCATTTACAATGATGCCTGAAAGTGAGAACAGGCATTTGCCATCACTCTGTTATAGCTAGTGTTGCAATGTATTTGTGTGCCTGAAATGTTGTACATTCATATGCCCCTCCCTCCTATGACTTGTAGATTGCACTTTTTAAAAGACCTTTTTATAATTCAAATATTTGTAATAAAATAATAATAGAAAGTGAGCACTCTACACTTTGTATGCTATATTGTAATGTAAATAAATACATTTAAAAATATCAAAAGTATGCATAGTAAATTTAAATTGGCATGCTATCATTGTTTAACAGGGTGATTAAAATTGTGACAAATCGTGACTATATTTTAAATCTCTTGATTAATTGCAATTATTTTTTAAATTGTTTGATAACCCCTGGTAGTACAAAGTCGCAACTGTGTTATTTTACAAAATAAAGGCACAGGTTTGCACAGCCTGATCTTTGTACCCATCATGGACCATGTAAGGGCTCTGTGAAGGCTCTGCCCATCTGATACAATTATAAAAGTAGGAAAAATTATAGATTTGATAGTAAAATGGGAGTAATTTTTTAAAAAGCTCACTCTTTTAGGGAGGTTGTGTTTGTCTTTTTAAAAAACAATTTTCTGTGTTTGTACACAGTGAATTTCCCACCCAATGACTTTAATTCTGTTGCTAACATTCCATGTGCTCTACCTTCCTTTTAAACAGAAAGAGAACTCCGCATTTAAAGGATTATATAATACCCCAAATCATGGCTTTTCCTGTTTTTCACAGCATCTGGTCCATGACTAAATGCTACGATGCAAATAATTTTTCTTTGTAGATAAACATTTAAACTTTCCCTTCCCAGGGCCTGATTGCAATACTCCTACTCACACACATGCTATTTTACTCCAAGAAGCCTATTGAAATGAAAGAGACCATTTACAAATGAAGATATGCTTAGTATCCCAGGCTAGCCTTCATTTTGCCCAGTGTCTTGTAGCCTCTTTTCCTTTTAACACAGATGCTGGCTTTTCATTCCATATGGTAAGGCTAATTATTCTCAATTGATTTGTGCAGCCCTGCATTTGCTATTTATTATTCCAAAAATAAAAAATAATGTAAGCGCTTTTCTATCTCGCTGCACTACCTAATTATTCCTCATTTACTTTTATTCTCTTCCAGTTTAGTATCTTCAAAGTTGGAAATTATGTTTTAATATCATAATTAGAGTTCTAGAACCTAAGGAAACCACTTGGTGAATAAATATTTTTGTTTCCTCCCAACCTGCTCAGTTGAATGGAGGTTTAAACTGAGACAAATTAGAGCTATATGAAGTAATATGAATTAAAGGAAACAATCTGCTTGAGAGAAGAATCATGTCACAACAACCAGCTTTGGTCTGAAGGATGGGCTACGTCAGGAGACATGGTTAGAAATTACCTATGGGTAATTTCTAATCATGCTGTTCACTTCCAAGTTCAGCTGTTAACTTCCAAGCAAATACACTATGTCAAATATACACAGGAGGATAGGAATAACTTTTGCTTTCCTTTGTCTCCAAGTGTTTAATATATTTCGTAACTTTGAACAGTTTTGTAAATAAACCAAAAATCACAAAAAGAAAACAAAGGACTACCTTAAAAGAGTCTGTTTCATCCCTGGCTTTCCTCAATAGCTTTAAAGCTTCACTCTGCAGCATGCCCAGAAGCTTAACACATCTCGGATCCGGTAGACTAACATGTTAGGGAGTTAATTCCCAAAGTAAGGATTTCTCACAGGTAATGTCTTGTCATCCGGTCCTTTTCTCTAGATAGGAAGAGTCTGTGGCCTCTCTGTGGTTCTACATAAGCACATAACTATCTCTAGCAAAATTTCCAGCAGACTGTATATTTCCATTAAAGAATCTTCCACGTGTGAGTTACACTGGTGCAGACAACCATAATTCTTAAGAAAATCTTCCTCTCTCCAGTGGAGGCAGGCAACGTTCAAAATAGGGCACCTATCTTAAATTGCTACATCATGCTGATTTTATAGCATTGCCTCCCCACTGTAACTAAGCATAAAACCAGAGGACAGATCATGGGAGGTCAGCTATGCTTTGATGTTGGCTGCTTTGTTGTCTGGGAGAACTAGGCATGAGAAGTGAAACTTGTTTTCAAAAGTCAGTGCCAGTGGCCGAGAGTGAGACAGAGACTTTTTGTAAAGAGACTGAGTGAGATTTTTTTTAATGGAATCAATCAGATATTTGAACACGTATCAGCCATTGTAAGATTCTGGACCTGATTCGATTTTCATTCACACGGATGTAAATCTGGACCGTTTCCTCTGAGGTCAATTTAGTTATGCTAGTATAAAATCTACACATGGCCAGTGAAATCAGACTCGGGTTTGTTTATTATGCTGCATGAAGCAACAGATTTTTAAATTGCAGCTCTATGTTTGTGTCAGCATTTTGCAGGCACATGTAATTATTGGTGTAAGGTTACTTAGAGGCTTACCTGATATAACTCATAAATCATACTAGGACCCATGTTGTACCTAAAAAATTATGCTCACAACTGTTTGCTGCTGTCACCTTAACTCTATCCTGTCAGGATGCCAGGAGGGAGGGAAAAAAGGAAGGAGGGTGATTTTGAAAGAGAACTTAATCTTACCAAAATATCTTAAATGTAATTTTATGGTTATTGCATAGCATCACTGTAGGGCAGAGTTAAGGTTGTTTGACTACTTTAACATGTTTGGATTTCTTGTGTGTGTAGCAGTAACTATGAATTTCCAAGGTTTGTAATGCTTTATCTTGGGTTTTTACAATATCCCTATGAATTAGTGGTGTGTACTTTCAACCTTAATAGAATTTTGGTTTTTATTTGTCTCAGGATATATAAATATTGTGATATTCAGTTGATTTTAAGTCTGTTATTTCTTTCTGAACTGGTCACATTGAATAGTTGTTAATTGTTCTTTGTGTTGTATATCTGGTCATGCTGTATTAATTCTTTTCCCAAATGGGAAGAATGAAAGTTTTATTAAGCAGGAAAAATAAATAATGACAACTCACCTATATTCAGGCAAGTGAGAAATAGTGCTAAATTGCAAAACTTCTGGAAATCAAGACCACTTTGGAGCATACCCAGTATTCATCCAAATACTCTGCAGAAGGAATAATAAAACTCCATGAATCACAGCAAATTGAAATTGGTGTTTTTACTGGAAAATATTTATTAATCATCTTGCAAATATCCAGAGAGCTTTAAAAATGGCAGCCAGAGTTCAAAAGATAACAAAATGTGTGTGGGGGGGGGAAGTGGAGGGAAGGGGGAGAATGAAAACTAAACAGCCTACTTGTATCCCCTTTCTTCTTTCTCCCTGAGTATGTGGAAAATACTGGACTTTTCACAGCTCTAGGTATGTTCACATGGTATTCTTTTCTTATTCACTTTATAATGTTATTTCTCAACCTCGTGTTTCAAACTTAGCACAGCCTGCATCATCTCACATTTATGGCTGTGGGCAGGGCAAGTTTGAAATATAGATATATATTAGCTTCCCAAGCACACACAAACACCCACACCATTTTTAAATCATAAATATGCCATTATTTTTCCATGTTTAACTTTAAAGAAGATGAGAGATGCTTTTAACTTTTTGTGTCCCTCCCCCCTCAAAAAAATTTCACCTTCAGGATTAGAACACAGTAAGAAATCTCAGTTCAGTTTGTGACTTCTTAAAATATATCAACACTTGAAAATGATGGAATGGAATAAAGGGTCACCTTAGCTATAACTGCTGTATGTCCTGTGATATTCCAATATTGACTTGGTCTGACTCACTCCTCAAATGGTCAAATCCATTACCTTCCCCTCTGAACAACACCAAAGTAAAAGGACTCCTGTGAGGAAGTGGGATATGAAATACACACCCTCCAACTCACCATATAATTTCTGAGAGCAATATTTCAGCCTATGGGCTGTCCTGGGATAGTATCCGCAGCCATTCCATTACAGCTGTGGAATTGGCTTAGGCAGTGCATGAGCATTGATTCCATGTCTCTCTCCAACAGATCATGTCCCGCCAAATTCAAACATTTTCCTGCACAATGGCCTATGAAAGATTGGCACGGAGAAGGTCTCTATGTCAGGCAGGAAGGTCCAGAAGTCCTTAGTTGCTCTTTTTACTTTACCTCACCTCACACAGCAAAATCACTGGGCTAAAAGGGTGCAGAGAGCCTTGTGTCAGTCCTCTGTGCTTGGCTGAGTTTCAGTCAGACAACATACAACGTAGTCAGCTAAGGGGTGTTGAATCCCCTTATTACAGTTTTCAGAGTCTGTGGGTTTCTTTCTGACCAGGGCCTGATCAGCCCTAAGTGTACCTACCTTTTCATTTTAGACTGAGAATATAAATACAGTGTTTGGTTATACTGCAATGCCTGTTTGCTTTAACTATGTTATTTTACATAAAGCTTTTAATGTTACCACGCATTATATCATTTAGACTCCTCCACTAAATTAAATGACCTGTTACCATCCCAGGGGGCTCAAACTGTAAAGAATTTGGTTTGCTTTTATTTTATATTTTTAAATTACTAATTGGGAACACACAAATCAAAAGTTACAATGTTAAGCCCAAGAATTCATCCTCATTTGAAATTAAAAGTCAAGTGCTTTTGACTGTTCTGTCTAGTGTGCACACGGTCATGCAGTAGCTCATCTGTGACAAGATTCAGACTATTTGTACTGCAGTTGCAGTAAATTTGAGTGGTACCAAATTTATCTTTATAAATGTCAGCTTCTTGATGTTCTCTAGACCTAGTTTTCAACCTGTTATAGATATTACCTTTCTGACAAATATTAAAAGTCTGCAAACAGAAACATTTTAGGGGGGAGCAGCAAAAGCAGTGTGACAGTGACACAGTCTGTGGCAGGCCATGCATTTTTCTTGTAAAGCAATACAAATAATCTAAAAATAATATTTTAGGATATTGGGGGAGATCAGTTATTTTATGGGTGCATTGAACATGTGCCTCTTATTAGTATTAAACTGAAGTGACTTGTGCATATGAGTTGTATAGCAAAGCCTGATGTTAGTATTTTCCCTTGGGAATCATTAATACCAATCATTTCAGAAGATGATCCAGTCACAGATTAGCAAAGAGCAAACCTCAAAAGACTTTGAGGTTCAATTCACATAAGCATCTAAATAAAAACACTGAACTTTGAGGATCTGAAAGTTGTACTGTGAAAGACAGAAAAGCTTTCTTGTAAAGTGCCAACCGCTTCATGCTTAAGAAGTACTATGCACAGATCTTTGGACCCATGGTGACTTGCCTCTAGGGTCCAGACTCCAAAGGATGATGTGGATGCTCCCTGTAAGTGCTTCTGTCCCTCAAAAGGAGAGGCCAGACTTCTATATAGTGTGTTGTCTGGGTCATGTTCTACAAATCCAGGTGTGATTTTGCAGTAAAGTGTTTTAGGTTATTCTAAAATGTCAGTTTCATAGGATGAAATCCTGGCCCCATTGAAGTTGATGATAAACTCTGATCACAATGGTGGCAGAATTTCCCCCGTAGTATCTAACTCTGATCTGCGTTATACTGGTGTGAATCTGGAGTAACTTTAGTGAGGCCAATGAATAGGCTACACTATTACTAGTATAACCTAGAGCAGAATTTGGCCTGTGATTAGGTACAAGCACACACACAGCTAAATATATATAATTAAAAAAATACTTCTTTCTTTTCTTTTTTTAATTTGGTGCCGATAAACAAATGTAAATATGTGATTTTGATGGGGCCTGGAGCGAGGGTTGCCAGATGGTTGAAACGAACCCCCCCCCCCCCATAAAAACCGGGAAAAAATTCCGTTGAAGGGGAAAAAAACAGGGGAGACCAAAGTTGTTGAGCAAAAAAAAAAAAAAGGACTCAAGGACTTAAGCCGAAAAAAAAAAAATTACAATAAAACAGCATTAAAACAGCATGTCCCCTTTAACATTGAGTGCAGGGACAGGAACAGGAGAGTGGTTGAGCACTAGGTCTTTTGGCTGGCAGTCATTTTCTGCCGGCAGCCTTGGGGAACCAGGTAAACATGGGGGCTGGGGCCAGGGGGCTGGGGGTTTTGGGGGTCGCGGGGGGGGGGGGGAGGCCAGGTGCTGAGTGTTTATAGGGTTACCAGGTTCCCAGCATTTTTGCCGCCTGGTCGAGGAAAAATTCAGAAAGTACCGGACATAGCAGTTGTCCGGTATTCTCTGAATTATTTTTACCGGACAGGAGACGAAAATACTGGACTATCCGGGTCAATACTGGACACCTGGCAACCCTAGCTGGAGCAGAAGAGAAACAGAGTTTGGGGCCAGGAAGATGGGAGATCTCATCCCCAAACAGCTGGAGCAGTATTCCATATGCTCCCTCTACTTCCCTTTCCCCCCTCACTTGCCTTGAGCATGCTTCCATCTCTTTCCGCTTCTCTCTTTTTAGTGCTGCATGGAGGCATGTGAAGTTGCATCACATGGGCTGGGGCTTTGGAGTCTTCACCACTGCTACCATTGGACACTGGAGTTTGTGCAGGAGCCAAGTGATTATCACTCCTCTGGAGATGTTAGAAAAGGGGGCTTGTTACTGTTTGCTGGGCAGCAAGTTGGAGCTCCCTGTCTCATTTCTACACTTGATCTACTTGCTGAATTTCTGGTGACCCTGGGAGCTCAATTGATTGCCAGTTTTGGGCCATGGCCAGGTGGCAAAATAGGTTTTTCACATTACGTCTGGCATCCGGGCAGATGGAGTTTTCATATTTAGAGTACACTTGTGGCAACCTTGCAGCATTCCAGTGCAGCAGTTGGTCACAGCACTACATAGTGAGTGGGTTGCCTCTGTATTTCTCATAGCTTGTGGCTCCCCATATCTAATCTCTCCTACCTCTGGTTTAGAGAAGGGGAGAAGGCTGGGACTTGGACTTCCAGTCAGGATTCCTAGGCAAGCCTGAAATTGTAGGTGGGACATGGCCTTCACATCCACCCTCACATTTGTAATAACCCAGGCTGCAGGTGCCAGTTGAAGTCTGTACTGAAACAATCCAGCTGGGTAGTTTTGGGTAGTTATGCAAGTTAGGATCATAGTTTTAAAATACAGCTGTTGCCTCCACATTTCACTACAATGTGGCATCTGTGTCATTGTTGCCAGGTCCACAACAAATAATCTGTGTGAATAAGAACAAGCCTTTCACATAAACTACATCTGAAAAATAATAACTCAGGGAAACATGGTTTTATTTGTGTGGGGTGGGAGGAGGCAGGGGAGAGAATAGAACCAAGTTTGAGATTTCAGTTGAGCTGCTATGAAGTCTGCTAGTGGCCTCCGCAATGCAGGCCTCATTTACTTGTGTAGTTCTTAAGTATTATAGTGCTGCATGCTATAGAAAACCTTGAAGTAGCTAGTAGATGATGATAATCAGTTCAGCTCAGACTCCCAGAGCCAAATTAATATGAAAACTAAAAGAATAAGCTTAGCTGCTTTGAACCCTTGTACAGTCTAAGTGAATGCCTTCAGAATTAGAATCCCCTGAAAGTGAAAGAAAATTCAGCATTGGTCTGTACATTTGTCCAGTGAATAATTGTACTCTTTTTACTACTGTGGCATCTTGCTTTCAGTAAAGGATGTTTCATTTTCAGCTGTAGATTTCAACCTGAACTTGCAATTCATATTCTGGGAGGAATATATGAGTTCCATTGCTGTGGAAACATAGTTTAATTTCTTCATCTGCAGAGTGTATCTTGTAAAGTAGATTTCCAAAAAATATTTCTTAGGTCTGGTTATTCTGTTATTAGGCTTCAGATATTAGGCCATCTTCAAAAAGTATTCGATGTTATAAAATTATACAATGTCAAAATAATCAGAAGTCAGACAGAGATGGCAGCGGAAAAATCCAGCTTGTGTAATATTTCTGGATCACACTTTTGCAAATTTCACTGTGAAAGCTTGTTCTGGTAGCTAAACATTATCATTTTTCACAACAAATCAAATTCACAAACAGAAGTTAGCAGCAGAAGAAGCATTATCCCACAGTAGCTTTATCAGGGCAGGATTAAGGTGCTTAGGCTTAAGGGGATCCATGCAAGGCACTTGTATTTCTAAGCCTTGGTAAGACAGACTCCCTTGATCTTGGGTCAGGGTTCTACTGGTTAGTCATTCCTGTTTTCTCCCTTTAGACTTGACTGATTATGAGAATATTCTGAGGAGCCTGAGGAGAAATGAAATGGTATTTCCTGAATTCTAATATTGCCTCTGCTATCATCAACATTATGTAGACTTTAGTATAGTTTGCCCAAAGTTTTCCCCTCCTTGCCCAATAATGAAATCTGCCTCCTCCATTACTTCACAGTTGGCTCAGCAGTGGAGCTGCTGGTAGAACTGAGAATGGGGAAGGAGCTGGGGTTAGCCATCACACACCTTCCTGAACATTCCTCCATGCGCATAAGGGGACATGTTCCATAATTTGGGGACTGCTGCTTTACTATGTCAGGTAGCCTTCACTTGTCTCAGTTTCCACATGTGTAGAAGGGACTGGAAGCAATTCTTTTCTGTCTCAGTTTGTTGCTAGGTTTAATTTATGCTTGTAAAAGAGCTATTATACATATTTGCTAAGTGTTATAAACCATTTCATTATTCTTCTGTTTGATGACTGGCTGAAAATAGTCATGTAATGTATTAATAAATTTTTCTTGATGTGATGTGGAAACATAACTCAGGTTTTCTAGTTTGAAATTTGGTTGAGTTATGATGCCCAGATTTCCTCAGCATAGGCTTGACAAAAGAATGAGCATTATGCTTTTATCGCTGTACAGGTTTAATATTTTAATATTCTATAATATAACTTACTGGTGTTGAGGTAAATGCTCTGTTTTATATCTTAGTACTTTTTCTAACCATAAGAAGTTATGATTGGTTTTTATTTTAGGGTGTTATTAGAATATTAAAAAAACCTAAGAATCATTAAGAATATGTGTCATTAGGTGCTGTATCTAGGTACACCCCCATTCCACTGATTGTAATGGAATTTATCCTAATTTACACATATGCCAGAAAGAGAAGCAACAGGCCTTTTGACTGTATGTACCAGACAATGGACTATATTCATCATATATTTCATTGGTTAGTTATGATATTACTATTGCTGAATTCTTTTATAAAGAAATCCAAATAAATTATCTAGAGAAGTTAAAATGTTAACTTTGTTGATCTGCTTCAGAATTTTAATTATATATTATAGACAAAAGAAATAAATGGGTACTTAAAAACTGTGGCGATTTTTATCATAAATGACACATTTCCGTTTTTTTCAGTAACTCGACATTTTAGGGGTTTCAAAAAAACACAGATAAGTTCACTCTCAAGCTCATATGGAAACATTGTGCATGTAAGTACTCCTATTGATTTTAATTAAATTACTTCCAGACCATAAAAGCAGACATGTGGGTAAGCCCCTGATTTAATTGGGGCCATTACTGTGTGTCTTTGGTATTTCTGCAATAATATTTAATTCAGTCATTGCAGAACACTTGAAACCTGACTGTGCTTGCCTTACTCATGTCAGAGAGCTCTTATACAAGCAACTCAGGTGACTTCAAGTGCTCCCTAATATGACAAGATTTGCCCAACTGGCTACTCTTCAATACGACAGAATACACGAGTAAGAACTATTTTCCAAACCTATTATCCTTTTACTAGATATTCATCAGTGTATCAATGAGCAGTTTTTGTAGCAAAGTAAAATCTTTCCTCTTGTTAGTATAGAAGTCAAAAATTGAACTTTTGAAATCTGGGTTAAAAACTGGGATCTGTAGCTTGTGGCTTAGTTTTACAGATAATGATCCTACTTCATTCCTGCCCTGCATAATTTGCAAAGTGTATTAATCCAGATATTCATATAAAACCAATTCCTATACCATTATCTTTTGCTTTTTCAAAGAAATAAATGGCAGTTCGTAAAATACCTACAAGAAAACTAGGAAGTACTGGGTGAAAAATCTGGAAAGCAAGAGATGTAAGTTAATCAGGACACCTTATCTATCCTTAAAAGGGCCAACATATAAATTGGTAGAAACTGTTGCCTTGAAAACAAGCGGTGAGGTGCAAGAATGGCATTTTAAAAGGGTAGCTACAACACACAAGTAAGATGAAATGTGACAGGGAATTGCTCTGGGAGAGGAAAGCCACAATAATGGTAAAAGGCAAATAAGGAAGCTGACAGCATGATGCTGTGTCAAAATGCTAATGAGATCAGTGTAGAGGAATCGCTGGAATAGCAAGGACAGGGAAATCAGGAATGAGAAGGGAAGCCTCAGATGTATATGGCAGCCATGATTTCAGGTAATCTCTTTATATTAATGAAAGTTTTTCCTACAGGGCGACAGAGTGATGTCATCATGTCACTCTATATCGCCCTGCCCCCCAAGATCAACAGAGTCCCTAGAAGGGGAAGAGGTGGTCATGGCTCAGGATTCTCCTCCCCTCCCCTGGGGGCACCTTAGCCTCCCCGTTGGCCCTTGGATCCCCTGAACTAGGGTTAGGGGCAGCAGCAGTGGCTCCTCGCTGTACTGGGGTCCCCAATTCTCCAAGACCCAGTGCGGGAACTGCTGCCTCCAGATGCTCAGGCCAGGTACACTGGGGCCACTGTGTGCTTGGGGCTCCAGCCTAGAATTCTCCTCCTCCCTCCCTGAAAGATGAACGCACCAGCGCCGACTTCTGCTGGGAAGCAGGGAGAGGTGAAAATCCCGAAGCTCTGCACCAGAGGTGACTTGTGGAGAAGTGCATGTGCTGCTGATGGGGGGGGGGGGGTGTTAATTCAGCATTTGGCGCTGTCTACGTAGTAGGAAGTCAAACAAAGAACACTCTTGCTTTGACTTCCCTTACTCCTCGTAAAATGAGGGTTACAGGAGTCAGAGTAAGAAGTCCTCCAGCTCAACATTATTTCAAAATAATGTCTTGCTTTGTAGACACACTCTTTGTTATTTTGGAATAATATTAGTTATTCCAAAATAACGCTGCTGTGTAGATGTACCCTTAGAGTCACCGCTTGTTTCTGCCTGATCCTTTTTGTTTACTGCTGAACAGTTCCTTTTCACCTGTCTGTGCCAACTACTGCTTTACTTGCAATATTTCCTCTTTTTTTCAAAATTCACAACAGTGAGACAAACACCACTAGACAAACATAAAACATAAATCATAAAACACAATCTTGCGACAGTACATCCATGTTATTTTAGTTACTCTTTAGCTGGTATTATCAACTCACAGCGCCACAGCCAAACAGGATTATGGATTTGCTTCAACACAGAGTCGATTAGGGATAGTTGCTTTTAATAATTTCTTTACGTCTCTACTATTATAAGGTTAATACTACAAAATGGTTACACAGCTACTGCAAAGTGACACATCAATAAGCACAGGCAGAGCAATGCATAAAAGAGTAATGGGCACTTAGAAATGCTTACGTCCCTTTAGTCTGTGGGGAGTCCCGTCCCTACCTCCTCGCACTAGGGTTGCAGTGGAGCTGGCTCCAGCTGGGGAAAATCCGGGCACCCTCGAGGTTGGAGCTCCGGGTGAAACTCACTAGGCATGGGACTCCCTACGCTAGTTATATCCCAATTGGTTACTGGGTGCGCACGTACAAGCTCAATGCCATTTTTAGCATTCTCATGAGCTGAGACCAAGGTCAAACTTGTTTACTGCTAGTTTCCCAGCACAAGTGCATGGGTTCAAGCTGATAAGATCAGCTACTGTTTGCATTTTCAGAGTACGAGGTTATACTAAGCTGTGTACTCCAGGGATGGAAACTTCCATTCCGGCTTGCAGAGGTACAGGCCCCAAATATGGCTTTTTTATATGACAGGAGCCAGCTCTTTTGATGTTCTGAAAAAAAAAAGAACATTTTTTCTACCCCTTCGGGGTGGCACATTATATCTTGTAATACTCCCTGCTTTTGTTTTTACAAATATTTTTGCTGATTTCTTTATTTGCTTCCATTTACCCAATACTTACCTACACTTTTGTTTTATAAAATAGTCAGGTTTCAATCATTACTTTTCTTTATGGGTTTAGGGTGAATTATCCCACTGTTTAATTATCAAGTTAATGACGTGGTGTACCTCAGTTTCCTTTTTTATACTGCAGACAAGATATGTTTTTAACTACTATTCCCTGTTTCAGCAGTGTTTCCAGAATTTTCTCAATTGCCCATTGGGCCTCAGGAGGATAGTAGTACTGCTTTGGGATGGGACTGGAGGGCCATCAGTTTGAATAGGGTCCCCCAGGTAACAGCCACAGCCATATTTGTCCATGGCCCAAACTTCAGGTATCAGCCTTTTCCACATCTGTTGGTCCTCCAGTGACACTTGACAAGCTCAACAAGTGTGCCACAGAAGCCACGCCACCGCAGATGTCTGTCCCTTCATATTGGGTTTATTCAAAGCCAAGTATTTTTCATAATTATTCTCCAAGTCCAGAATTGTGTCCACTCCCTAGATCACCCTGGGACTCCAGAGATCCATGCATTAATTCTGCAGCCATGTCAGAAAGCGTGAGAGGCTACTCATAGTGCCCCATTCCTGCTTCTCCATCTCTTTTCATCCTCCCTTACTTTTCCCGAACAGGGGCATGGTGTTTATCCTATCCCTCTCTTGTATTTGGTACTGCCCGGGCTCATCGACCAACCCAACTATAGCAGCCAGAAAGTCAAGAGCTCCCAACAGTACATGGGCTCACTAGTCTACCCGGGTGGCAGTTGAGAATGGGAATACCATCCATTGTCAGATGCTGCTCAAGCTCAAATTTACCCTTTGCTGCCTGCATTCCACACCACTGAATGTTGCCTGCCCTTGGAATCAGCCAAGGAAAAAGCCCAGACAAAGGGTGAACTGGAGCAGCATTAAGGCTTGTTTATTAGTAGATATTCTTAATGGGACGGCAATACTCTCACACACATCACATTCATGCTGGCAGTTTAGAGACAGGCTGCAGACATGGCAAGAGTTAGTTTCAATTTTGAAGGTGGCTGATGCTGGCGAGGTGACCGCTTTCTGGAGATTGGCTGCAAGACGACAAGAGTCCCCGGAGTCCCTTTGGATCCATGGGAGGGTTCTACTGCTCCTGATTTCAGTGTGCTGTTACATTTTTCCTGAGGAAAAGACCCCATCTGGCTGCCTGGCACATCAATTTATGCACTTTGCGGGAGTTTTCCTTAGCCATAAAAGGTAATACATACTGTGCTGCTTTATGATTGGCAGGTTCTCATTCATACTTCCTCATGGACTTCATACATATTCATAAATATGAATACAATTGATTCTCTTAAAGCAATATGTTTTTAATAACCACCTATCATTATGGGGATTTCTCAATATTTGCATAACAAGGCATGTTCAGACAGCATCTACTGAGAAGTATAAAAATCTTGTTCAAACTGTGGCTGAAAGGCAAATGTGGGAGAGGGTCCATGTCCAGCTAAAATTTGCATGGATTGTTTTTGTGTCTAAAGTTATAAGCAGTGTCTCAATACCTGTATTACAGATGTTTTCTTGGGATAATATTCAGAATATATTTAGCCAGCACATCTTGGTGGGATTATTCAAATTAAATGACTCGTCAAGAAACATTTAACTTACAATGGAAGATACCTACCTACACTAAATAGACTTTCCTGTGAAGAATGAATTTTTTTGGGTATAGGTAGTGACTGTTGCTGTGACTCAGCAAAATTAGGCATGGACATGTGACTTACCCATGTGACTTTCCATTAACTGTGCTAATGGTTTTGTTTGAAACAATGGATTTCACATCACATTGCGTGAGCTATAAAAGGCTCTAGAAAAATCTCGGTTTTGCCTTTTCCTGCTCCAGCCTATGGACTTACACTAATGGGAACATTCTAACAAGGGGACTGAGGTCCTTCCAATGATTTGGAAGCAACCAGAAATTTATCAAACCAGCAATTTATTCCATCACTGCTACACACCTGGACTAAGAAATTGCAGCCATTGTATGTATGATTCCTTTAATCAATTTTAATTTCACTGTTTATAAATAAACCTTTAAATGTTATATACTAAAGGAATAGCAACAGCATGGTTATTGGTTAAGATGTGAGTTATATATTGACCTGTGTGTGGGGCTAGTCCTTTGGAATCAGAAGAATATTTTGTTTGATGAGACTGGTTTTAGAGAAACACTTATCTTCAAATCCAGACTTTCTTAGAAGGTGATACAAGGACTGGAATGCTACAGGGAATTGTTTTTCTGGCTGCTTGATTGGCTATATCACTACGTTAGCACTTATGGATCTATCCTTGATGACTTTATCTAGTTCTTTTTTGAACCCTGCTAAAGTCCTGGTTTTCACAACATCATCAAGTAAGGAGTTCCACAGATTGACAGTGCATTGTGTGGATAAAAATTTCCTTTTGTTTTTTTTAAACTTGCCACCTATTAATTTCATTTGGTGACCCCTAGATTTGTATTATAAGACCAAGATAATAACTTTTCTTTATTTACTTTCTCCAAACTAGTAAAGATTTTATAGACCTCTATCATATCCCTCCCTTAGACTCCTTTTTCCCAAGATAAAAAGTCTCAGTCTTCTTAATTTTTCTTAATGTAGCTGTGGTTCCATGTCCCTAATAAATTTTGTTGCCTTTTTCTGAACTTTTTCCAATGCCAAGATATATTTTTGAGATAATGTGACCGCATCTGCACAAAGTATTCAAGATGTGGATGTATCATGAATTTATATACTGACAATAAGATATTTTCTGTCCTATTCTCTGTCCCTGCCTTTATAGTTCCTAAGCTTCAGAGGTGTAGCCGAGTTAGTCTGTAACAGGAAAAATGTAAAAAACAACAAATATTCTAGTAGCACTTTAAAGCCTAACAAAACATGTAGATGATATCATGAGCTTTCATGGGCAAATAGTTTCTAATTTTCTGTTTGCTTTTTTTTTTCTGCCGCAGCATACTGAGTGTATGTTTACAGAGAACTATTCCCCATGACTCTAAGAGCTCTCTCTTGAGTGGTAACAGCAAGTTTAGTCCTCATCATTTTATACCTATAGTTGGGATTATGTTTTCCAGTGTGCATTACTTTGCATTTATCAACATTAAAATTCATCTGCCATTTTGTTGCCTAGTCACCCAGTTTTGTGAGATCCTTTTGAAGCTCTTTACAGTCTGCTTTGGATTTAACTGTCTAAAGGAGTTTTGCATCATCTGCAAATAATGCCATATCACTGGTTCCCTTATTTATCCAGATCATGTATTAATATGTTAAGTAGGATTGGTCCCAGTATGTACCCTTGGGGGACATCACTAGGTATCTCTCTCCATTCTGAAAGCTGTCCTACTATTTGTTTCCTAAATCTGTTAACCAATTAACTAACCATAAGAGGATCTTCCTTCTTATCTCATGACAGCTTATTTTACTTAAGAGCCTTTTGTGAGAGACCTTGCCAAAGACATTCTGGAAATCTATGTACACTATATCCACTGGATCCCCCTAGTCCACATGCTTGTTGAACCCTTCAAAGATTTCTAGTAGGTTGGTGAGGAATGATTTCCCTTTACAGAAACTATGTTGACGTTTCCCCAACAAATTTTGTTCATGTATGTGTCTGACTGTGCTGTTCTTTGCTATAGTTTCAACCAATTTGCCCAGTACTGAAGTTAGACATACGAGCTTATAACTGCCAGGATCATCTCTAGAGACTGTTTAAAAAATTGGCATCACATTAGCTATCCTCCTGTCATTAGGTACAGAAGATTATTTAAAGGGCAGGTTACAAACATAGTTAGTAGTTCACAATTTCACATTTGAGTTCCTTCAGAACTCTTGGGTGAATGCCATCTGGTCCTGGTGGTTTATTAATGTTCAGTTTCTTCATTTGTTCCAAAACCTCCTCTAATGACATCTCAATCTGGGACAGTTCCTCAGATTTTTCACCTATAAAGAATGGCTCAGGTTTGGGAATCTCCATTATGTCCTCAGCCATAAAGACTGATCCAAAGAATTCTTTTAGTTTTTCATCAATGACATTATCATTCTTGAGTTCTCTTTAACATCTCAGTTATCCAGGAACCCTGTTGGTTGTTTAGCAGGCTTCCTGATTCTGATGTACTTTAAAAAATTGCTATTACTTTTTGTGTTTTTGGCTAGTTGTTCTTCAGGTTCCTTTTTTTGGCCTACCTAATTATATTTTTATACTTCATAACACAAAATTTATGAACCTTTCCATTTTCCTCACTAGAATTTAGATTCCACTTTTTAAATGATGCCTTTTTATCTCTCACTGTTTCTTTTTACTTGGTTATTAAATCATGGTTGCACTTTGTTGTTCTCTTACTATATTTTTAAATTTGTGGTATACATTTAAGTTGAACCTCTATTATGGAGTCTTTGAAAAGATTCCATGCAGCTTGCAGGATTCACTTTTGGCACTGTACCTTTTAATTTCTTTTAACTAACCTCCTTGGTTTTGTGGAGTTCTCCTTTCTGAAATTAAATGCCACAATGTTAGGCTGCTATGGTGTTTTTCCCACTACAGGGATGTTGAATTTCATTATATTATGATCACTATTACCAAGTGGTTCAGCTATATTCACTTCTTAGACCAGATCCTGCACTCTAAAATTCCTAAAGAAGTACAGCACCGAATGCCAGTCATTAGGGAGACCTCAGAATGAATGTAGCTAGAACACTAAATTTTGGGGTGCATATATATATATATATATATATATATATATATATATATATATATATATATATATATATATATGCATATATGCATACTATATATCGTATATATTGTATGGTTCCATATATATAGTATGGTTTACATATATTCTTACAACTGTTAGCTGAGAAGAGAGAACTGGATAGAGAGTGCACATGATATTGTGTTGTGATTATAAAGATTTTTTTTATAAATGTGGGATATCTGCCTATTTAAAGGGTTTTTACTGGGGCCCATCAACACAGTATGATTGCTTTCCATGTAAATTTCTTACTAATAATGAAGTCCAGTGTTCCATGTAAGCTGAGTTCTTGGGCAGCTTCTCAGGAGCAATTCAAATGCTGCCCAGCTGAGTAGCTGAATGCCTACAGTTAGGTTTTGTTTCTACTGTGGTGCACATGAGCCTTAGTGCACATGGAAATATGTATTCCACACATGGATTGAAAAGATTAGAGGGAACGTTGGTGAAGTCCAAAGTAGATTTCATGGAGTTACTGGCATGTCTCCATTTTCAAGTTTAAATCTCTGCATGCAATAGAGTTTTATATTTTGTACTAATTATGTTTATTGTGGTTTGTAAGGTTATTTTGTTTCAGGGTTGGAATTCTGTTTATTTTGCTTTTGGTTGTTTTTTTCTGAGGTTTGGGGTTGAGGGGTGTGGCAGGTAGTGCATGTTGGACATATGCATAACTCATAAATGATGATCCTATGAATGAGATATGCAGATTATACCAATTAAATGCTAATAAAAACTTTTGACCAGATGCTATCCTTGTGTGTATCCCACATATGTTTCAGATAAGCGACTTTACAAATGTATTAGAGAGTTTCCAAAACATTTTTTTAAACAGTTAAATGTTTTTGCTTGCCACACTGTGCGGCTGAGCACTACAAGTTCAACTCTGCAGGACTCAGAGGGTATGTCTACACTACCCCTCTAGTTCGAACTAGCGGGGTAATGTAGGCATACCGCACTTGCAAATGAAGCCCGGGATTTGAATTTCCCGGGCATCATTTGCATAAGACGGGCGCCGCCATTTTTAAATCCCGGCTAGTTCGAACCCCGTGCCGCGCGGCTACATGCGGCACGGAGTAGCTAGTTCGGATTAGGCTTCCTAATCCGAACTAGCTGTACTCCTCGTGGAATGAGGAGTACAGATAGTTCGGATTAGGAAGCCTAATCCGAACTAGTTACTCCGTGCAGCGTGTAGCCGCGCGGCACGGGGTTCGAACTAGCCGGGATTTTAAAATGGCGGCGCCCGGCTTATGCAAATGAAGCCCGGGAAATTCAAATCCCGGGCTTCATTTGCAAGTGCGGTATGCCTACATTACCCCGCTAGTTCGAACTAGCGGGGTAGTGTAGACATACCCAGAGAGAGCTATAATGCCTATTAAAAGTTTAACATTTTTTTTTTCTCTCAGAAATGTCACACAGCCCTTCAAGGTTAGCAGTAGATGCTGAATCCTACTGTGGAGGTGGGATTCTCCACTTTCCTGTGCTACTTATAATGCTACTCTTTCTAGCCCTGCAGAGGCACTGCATTTTGAACTCCAAAACTATAGCACTTTTATGTATGGAAAAGTTGTTAATTGCTTCAGGACTGAATAGTTTCTCTCATAGGCCTGGGGCAGAGATAATTTTTGGAGAAAGAAGGAAATATTTTTGTGGGTTTTTTCCCTCTTCCCAGAAAGTAATTTTGAATCTGCTGAGTGGTTTGAAATGTTCAAAGTCCCAGAGATGTCAGAGTGGGCAGGGGACAGGTGAGACAACCACAGGAGCATGAGATATCAATTTATAACATGGTTTCGTAGTTTTAATTAGAGTAATAATAGACATGGGCACATGCTCTCTACTACATATGAGGCATTGATATCTAGGTTCCAATTTCTCTCTGATGGACCTTTTTCATGTCTCAAATCTCAGATCAGTTTCAAACAATCTTAAAAAATAACCTGCCCCAAAAATGTTACTTCCTTTCCCTGGGTTGTGAAGATTTCCTTTCAAAATTGTGTGCCGTCAAAGCTCAGGGTATGTAACAGTGGAGCTTAGTCCTGAAACAGTGAAGATATTAATATTTACATTTTGTCATTCCAAAATGTGGAAAGGTCATATCACTGTATCCAAGCAGTTTTTGTTGTTATTTGGGTATCTCTTGTATGGGTTTAAATGCATTCCTTGCTCAAACCAATAAATTAGGAAGCAGTCACAGGTGAATAGAATCTGTTTTTGTTATGTTTCCCATAGAAATAGACAGTTTCTGCATTTTCCTGTGCCTTGCAGAGCCATTTACACCAAAGCAAAATATATGTAGCATATTGCTCCAGTACACTGATAATGATTTACACCTCTTTGCAGTGGTCTGAATAACTAGACAAGATACTGGGGATCAAAGAATCAGGTCCTTAGTTTTGTACTATTAGTGATTCTATTTTAACATTGTTCTATTTTTGTAAGGTACTTGCGTCACAGATGAGGGGTTTCTCCTTTCAATTCAAGCAACAGGACAGAACATTTGGAAAAACTGAGTGATACTGCAGAGCTGGAATAGGGCCATGTAGAACATTATTTTTACAGCTAGGCAAGGTACATAATAGAACAGTTGGTTTCAGACTTACTTATAATCTACATTGCACTGTATTTCTGAGCACTCTGTATATACACTGGAAATTCCCATGCCGCTCGTACAATGCTAGAAACTAAAAGGGATAGTTTCCTCATAGATAGCACAGCTCTCTAAGGTTAACTGCATGCTGGTACGTTCTCAAAATAGAATAATAGAATCATAGAATACCAAAACTGGAAGCGACCTTGAGAGGTCATCGAGTCCAATCCCCTGCCCTCATGTCAGGACCCAGTACTGTATAGACCATCCCTGATAGACATTTATCTAACCTACTCATAAATATCTCCAGAGATGGAGATTCCACAACATCCCTAGGCAATTTATTCCAGTATTTAACCACTCTGAGAGTTAGGAACTTTTTCCAAATGTCCAACCTAAACCTCCCTTGCAGCAGTTTAAGCCCATTGTTTCTTGTTCTATCCTCAGAGGTGAGGAAGAACAAATTTTCTCCCTCCTCCTTGTGACACCCTTTTCGATACCTGAAAGCCACTATCATGTCCCCTCTCAATCTTCTCTTTTCCAAACTAAACAAGTCCAATTCTTTCAGTCTTCGTTCATAGCTCATGTTCTCTAGACCTTTAATCATTCTTGTTGCTCTTCTCTGGACATTCTCCAGTTTCTCCACATCTTTCTTGAAATGTGGTGCCCAGAACTGGACACAATACTCCAACTGAGGCCTAATCAGCGCAGAGTAGAGCAGAAGAATGATTTCTTGTGTCTTGCTCACAACACACCTGTTAATGCATCATAGAATCATGTTTGCTTTTTTTGCAACAGCATCACACTGCTGACTCATATTTAGCTTGTGATCCACTATAACCCCTAGATCCCTTTCTGCCATACTCCTTCCTAGACAGTCGCTTCCCATTCTATATGTGTGAAACTGATTGTTCCTTCCTAAGTGGAGCACTTTGCATTTGTCTTTATTAAACTTCATCCTGTTTACCTCAGACCATTTCTCCAATTTGTCCAGATCATTTTGAATTATGACCCTATCCTCCAGAGCAGTCGCAACTCCTCCCAGCGTGGTATCATCTGCAAAATTAATAAGCGTACTCTCTATGCCCATATCTAAATTGTTGATGAAGATATTGAACAGAACCTGTCCCAAAACAGACCCCTGCTGAACCCCACTTGTTATGCCCTTCTAGCAGGATTGTGAACCGTTAATAACTACTCTCTGAGAACGGTTATCCAATCAGTTATGCACCCACTCATAGACTCATAGACTCATAGACTTTAAGGTCAGAAGGGACCATTATGATCATCTAGTCTGACCCCCTGCACAGTGCAGGCCACAGAATCTCACCCACCCCTCTTAGAATAATCCTCTCACCTATGTCTCAGATATTGAAGCCTTCCAATACTTTGAAGGCCCCAACATGCAGAGAGTCCTTCAGCTGTGATCTGTGCCCAATGCTACAGAGGAAGGCGAAAAACCTCCAGGGCCTCTGCCAATCTACCCTGGAGGAAAATTCCTTCCTGACCCCAAATATGGCGATCAGCTAAACCCTGAGCATGTGGGCAAGACTCACCAGCCAGACACCCAGAAAGTTCCCTATAGCAATTCCTATCATCCCTCCATTGACCTATTTCCAACTGGAAATGAATGGTCAATTAGTTACCAAGATCATGTTATTTCATCCAACCATCCCCTTATCATAGAATCAGAACTGGAAGAGACCTCAGAAGGTCGTCAAGTCCAGCCCTCCGCTCTAGGCAGGACCAATCCCATCTAAATCAACCCAGCCAGGGCTTTGTCAAGCCGAGACTTAAACACCTCTAGGGATGGAGACTCCACTACTTCCCTAGGTAACCCATTCCAATGCTTCACTACCCTCCTAGTAAAATAGTTTTTCCTAATATCCAATCTGGACCTCTCCCACCACAACTTGAGACCATTGCTCCTTGTTCTGCCATCTGTCACTACTGAGAACAGCCTCTCTCCATCCTCTTTGGAACCTCCCTTCAGGAAGTTGAAGGCTGCTATCAAGTCCCCCCTCACTCTTCGCTTCTGCAGACTAAACAGACCCAAGTCCCTCAGCCTCTCCTCGTAGGTCATATGCTCCAGACCCCTAATCATTTTGGTTGCCCTCCGCTGGACCCTCTCCAATGCGTCCACATCCTTTTTGTAGTGGGGGGCCCAGAACTGGACACAGTACTCCAGATGTGGCCTCACCAGAGCCGAATAAAGGGGAATAATGACATCTCTGGATCTGCTGGCAATGCTCCTCTTAATGCATCCTAATATGCCATTAGCCTTCTTGGCTACAAGGGCACACTGTTGACTCATATCTAGCTTATCATCCACTGTAACCCCCAGGTCCTTTTCTGCAGAACTACTACTTAACTGGTTGGTCCCCAGCCTGTAACTATGCTTGGGATTCTTCCGTCCCAAGTGCAGGACTCTACACTTGTCTTTGTTGAATCTCATGAGATTTCTAGTGGCCCAATCCTCCAATTTGTCTAAGTCACTCTGGACCCTATCTCTGCCCTTAAGCGTATCTACCTCTCCCCCTAGCTTAGTGTCATCTGCAAACTTGCTGAGGGTGCAATCTATCCCCTCATCCAGGTCATTAATAAAGATATTGAACAAAACCGGTCCTAGAACCGAACCTTGGGGCACTCCACTAGAAACCGACCGCCATCCTGACATCGAACCGTTGATCACTACCCGCTGGGCCCGGCCTTCTAGCCATCTTTCTATCCATCTTACCGTCCATTTATCCAATCCGCATTCCCTTAACTTGCTGGCAAGAATATTGTGGGAGACCGTATCAAAAGCCTTGCTAAAGTCAAGGTATATAACATCCACTGACTTTCCCATGTCCACTGAGCCAGTTACCTCATCATAGAAGCTAATCAGATTGGTCAAGCACGACTTGCCCTTTGTGAATCCATGCTGACTATTCCTGATCACTTTCCTCTCATTCAAGTGTCTCAAAATGGATTCCTTTAGGATCCCTTCCATGATTTTTCCAGGGACCGAGGTAAGACTGACCGGCCTATAGTTCCCTGGATCGTCCTTCTTCCCTTTTTTGAAGATGGGCACTACATTTGCCTTTTTCCAATCATCCGGGATTTCGCCCGATCTCCACGACTTTTCAAAGATAATGGCCAAAGGCTCCTCAATGACATTTGCCAACTCCTTCAGTACCCTTGGGTGCATTAAGTCTGGACCCATGGATTTGTGTACGTTTAGTTTTTCTAAATAGTTCCTAACCTGTTCTTTACCCACCAAGGGCTGTCCATCTTCTTCCCATCTTGCATCGCTTAGCACAGGAGTCCAGGAGCCGACCTTGTCCGTGAATACAGAGGCAAAGAAAGCATTGAGTACTTCAGCTTTCCCCACATCCTCTGTCACTAGGTTACCTCCTTCATCCATTAGGGACTGCACACCCTCTCTGATCACCTTCTTTTTGTTGACATGCCTGTAGAAACCTTTCTTGTTATCCTTCACATCCTTAGCCAGTCGCAACTCCATTTGCGCTTTCGCCTTCCTGATAACCCCCCGGCATTCTCGAACTATACATTTAAGCTCCTCCCTAGTCATTTGTCCAAGTTTCCACTTTCTGTAAGCTTCCTTTTTGTGCTTAAGTACACCAAGGATTTCCCCTGTAAGCCAATCCGGTCTCCTACCAGGTTTGCCTCTCTTGCTACGTGTCGGGATGGTTTCTTTCTGTGCCTTCAATAAGGCTTCTTTAAAATACTGCCAGCTGTCCTGGACTCCTTTCCCCTTCATGTTAACATCCCAGGGGATTCTTTCCATCAGATCTCTGAGGGAGTCAAAATCTGCTTTTTTGAAGTCCAAGGTGTGTATTTTACTACTCTCTTTTCTTCCTTTGGTCAGGATCCTGAAATCTACCATCTCATGATCACTGCTTCCCAGGTTGTCACCCACCTCTACGTCCCCTATTAGTTCCTCCCTGTTTGTGAGGAGAAGGTCAAGCTGTGCACGGCCCCTGGTCGGATCCTTCAGCACTTGTACCAAGAAGTTGTCCCCAACATTCTCCAAAAACTTCCTGGATTGCCTGTGTACTGCCGTATTGGTTTCCCAACAGATGTCAGGGTGATTAAAGTCCCCCATGAGAACCAGGGCCTGCGATCTGGAAGCTTCACTCAGTTGTTCGAAGAAAGCCTCATCTACCTCATCCACCTGGTTCGGTGGCCTGTAGCAGACACCAACCACAACATCACTGCTGTTTGCTCCTTTAAACCTGACCCATAGACTTTCAACAAGTTGTTCTCCCTCTTTATACTGGAGTTCAGAGCAATCATAGTGCTCTCTTACATATAGTGCAACTCCTCCTCCTTTTCTCCCCTGCCTATTCTTCCTGAACAATCTATACCCTTCCATGACAGCGCTCCAGTCATGCGAGTCATCCCACCAAGTCTCTGTTATCCCAATTAAATCATATTTCTTCACCCACCTTATAGGAGTACCGTCTAAGATGTATTTGCCTAGTTTAGTGATAAGAATATCATGCAAGACCATATCAAATGTGTTACTAAAGTCTAGGTATACCACGTCCGCCATTTCTTCCTTATCCACAAGACTCGTTATCCTATCAAAGAAAGCTATCAGATTGGTTGGACATGATCTGTTCTTTACAAATCCATGCTTGCTGTTTCCTATCACCTTATTATCTTCCAAGTGTTTGCAGATGATTTCCTTAATTACTTGCTCTATTATCTTTCCTGGCACAGGAGTTAAACAGACTGGTCTGTAGTTCACTGGGTTGTTCTTATTTCCCTTTTTATAGATGGGCACTATATTTGCCCTTTTCCAGTCTTCTGGAATCTCTCCTGTCTTCCATAATTTTCCAAAGATGATAGCTAAAGGCTCAGATACCTCTTTTATCATCTCCTTGAGTATTCTAGGATGCATTTCATCAGGCCCTGGTGACTTGCAGACATCTAACTTTTCTAAGTGATTTTTAACTTGTCCTTTTTTTATTGTATCTTCTAAACCTACCCCCTTACCACTATCATTCACTGTGATTAGTGAATACATAAAACAAAACTGAGATAAACCAGAAAGATGGAGGAGATTATGATTTTTAGCACAGATCATCTGGGGAAAAGATCTAAAAACTGCTAAGGTAATTTAAAAAAAATCCTAAATCTATGCCATGTAATTGCACGAATAAAAGGAAAGCTGTTTTTTCTCTCTTTATTGTTGAAAATAGTAGAGAAAATTCTCTTTTTCTGGCAAATGGATTGATGCCAGAGAAAACCAACTCCCCCTGAGATTCCTTGCCATTGTCACATGGTTTATCGAATGCCTTGAGTGCTACCAGAATGAAGTTGATTTAGATTCATGCCCAGTCGGAGTATCTGGAGGACTTTCTCTCTGAAACCTACGTGTTTCCATCAACCCTATTCACATTGGGTCAGCTGATTAGTGGAATTTTTCTGACTACTGGCTCAGAATGCTGGCACAACTTTGCATCCAAAGGGTACTGTTGGCTTCAAGGAACATTTTGTGCATGGTAGTGAAAGTATATCCTTTACAGTATGCACGTGTGTTCTCTCTCTCTCTCTTTCTCTTGCCCTCCCACCCCCATTTCCCTGTCTTTCCTTATATAGAGAGATAGTGGCATAAGCAACTTGATTTAAAAAAAATTAATTGCTGAGGTACTTAAAGGCCCTGTCAGGACTGGGGTTCCATTGTGCTACTTGGAGTACAAATAGCAAGAGACACAGTTGGCAATCTCAACAGATAAAACAGTTAAAGTGTGTCAAGTCACAGGGCCAGGGCCCAACATGGTTGTGGATTCACTTCAAGGCAGGGTCGATTAGTGATAGATAGTTGCTTTTATTAATCTCACTACATCACTACTATTACAGGCTCAATACTGCCAAATGGTTACACAGCTACTGCAAAGTAATACAACAATCAGCATAGGCAAAGCAATTCATATGAGAGTAACAGGCACTTGGAAATGCTTATGTCTGTTTAGTTCTGCGGGGATTCTGATTCTGGTTACCTCACACCAGGCCACAGTGTCCATGGCTCCAGCTGGGGGACCCAGGTCAACTTCGAGGTTTAGGTCCCTGGAGAGACTTACCAAACACGAAACTCCCTACACTAGTTATACTATGGGGTTGTGTCTAAACTGCATCCCTTTTTCGTAAAAGGGATGCAAATTAGACATATCGCAATTGCAAATGAAGTGGGGATTTAAATCCCCCCCGCTTCATTAGCATAAACATGGCTGCCGCTTTTTTCCGGCTCGGAGCTTTGCCGGAAAGAAACGCTAGTCTAAATGCGGATCTTTCGGAAAATAAAGTCTTTTCCAAAAGATCCCTCATTTTAAGATATATTTTACAGAAAAGGGATTCAGTCTAGACACAGCCTGGTTGTTTACCAGGTGTGCATGTACCTGGCTTAACACCATTCTTATCACTCTTATGAGCTGAGACTGAGGTTAAACTTGTTTACTGCTTAGTAGTTTCCCAGCTCAAGGCATGAGTTAGAGCTGATAAAGCCTAGCTGCTGTTTGAGCTTGCAGGGTCCCAAGCAATGCTAAGCTGGGTACAGCAGGGATGGAAGCTTCCATCCCAGGCCTGCTAAGCCACAGGATCCACATATGACTTTTACATGACAAAGGGGTTGGTGGGAAGGCTTACACTGGGGAAGTGACCTGTACAAAGAAAACAACAGAAAGCCAAGAACAAAATCTAGGTTTCCTAACCCCTCCTGACATTTATAGGATGGTATCCTATAAATTCCATCATTACTGACAGCTGCTTTGGAATACCCTAGTCATTCTATACCTTGAAATTGTATTACATCAAGTTCTAACCAAATGATACACCATATTTTCATCCAGTATTGAGAAAGTGAGTTAATATCTATGAAGGCATCAAAATTCTCATTGCTAATCACCACAAAACTTGACACTGGTTGTGTACAATTTGTATGAATCTTCCCTTTCCATTCCAGTGGCAATTTAAGATTGAGCCAGACAGGTATCAGAGTGTTCCCACACTTAGGCTACAGCTACATTATGAACTTTCTCTGGAATAAGAAATGCAAATGGAGCACTCATTTGCATATCTCATGCTTTCATTTGTATATTCTCTCCAATCCTTTTTGCGGAAGAGGTTTTTGTGCAAAAAAGCACTGTGTAGATGCAAAAAAAACCCCTTTTGCGCAAAAACCTCTTCTGCAAAAAGGATCGGAAGAGAATATGCAAATGAGAGTGTGAGATATTCAAATGACTGCTCTATTTGCATTACCTCTTCCGGAAAAAATTTGTAGTGTAGCCGTGGCTCTTGAGACTACCATTTTCATAACTCAAAGAACAAAGCTCCTGCCTTTCTAAATTGCCACAGGGGCTAGTTTATTTCAGGGAGGTTGGCCCTTATGGCGGCTTCATTATGCACCCAGGAAACCTATGAAATATGTATCATGAATTAAAGTCTTTACTATTGCTGTTTCTATGGTGGTAAGAAGGTGATCCTGGTCTTTGAACTTTGAGAAAAATTTCTAAAAATTCAGATGCTCAAAATGTGTGTCTGATAGTGTTTCCCATTGAAGAGGATGTTGCAGTTCCTAATTAGGGCACATGAGTTATTAAGTTTGATTTATAACTTCAGAAATGACCCTCTTGGCAGAACACACTATTTTATTTTATTGTGTAAGTCTATGTCCAGAAAAAGAATGAGGAGTGCTGTGGCATCTTAAAGACTAGCAGATTTATTTGGGCATAAACCTTCATGGACAAAACCCCACTTCAACAGATATTTTTAATATATTTTAAAAAGTATGTTTCTCAGGGTGTATTTCATATCACAATTTTCCCCTAGCTTTTTTGAGTGTTTCTGTAGTCTCATGGACATTTGATTGAAAAATAGATTTTTTTTCTTCCTGTAACACCCTGTTAAGTAAAACCCTTTAGCAAGGACAAAGAGCCTTTGAACACCATCCCTTGACATGGAATGTTTACAGACTGAAATGTGAAACCCGTTGCTTTTTCTTTAACAAAAAATGCAGCAAAAAGACTTAATTGGTAATCTGTCAATCCCTATAGGTTTTTTCCATGGCTTCAAGTTCTGAAATGTTCTGTCTGTTTCTTTTTATTTCCCAAGAAAGCTCATTTTCCACCTGTCTACATTGACTTTGCAGATAAACTTTCAAACATTTGCTTTTGTGTCTAACTTGTATTCTTCAGTCATATGCAAATGACAGGGGATGTGATAGCAATGCTGAGCCCTTGGGAAAGGTGGGGGGAACCCCTGCTCCATGCTTGTAGAAGGGCTGAGTTCTGGGGTGAAAGGGGCAGGGAGTGCACCCCATCAGGACCCCCCCAGCCCTCTGCATCACCAGAGCATGCTGTAACACTCACCCCTTCAGCCCTTAGGCCCACCCAGAGTGTGCTGCTCTGTGCTCTGGCAGCTTTTTAAAATGCCAGGGCTCCGGGCACCGTTGCTGCCGTAACAGCAGTGGTGGCAGCTGTGCTTTAGAATCACTGGGCCCCAGGACAATTGGCTCCTTTGCTTTTTCCCTGTCAACTGGCCTGTAGCCAAATCATTGTTATCATTGCCTCTTTTTTTGACCCAAATTGTTATCTGCAGTTTAGGATAGAGGGAATGTTCCAGTTGGGATTAGACACTGGTATTAGTTAGGTATGGCTTTAATGCTTTTTTTTTTTTTTTTTTTGGCTGTGCAAAGTCCTATACCTTGGGATGCAGAAGGAATCAGATAGTAGGAAACGGCTTCTTTTGCTCACTGCATGAAGAACACTCCTTTTAGCCTGCACCCCTCCTCAAACCACACACACAGTAGAATCCCCTGCCCATGTGGTACTAGTTTCTGGGGAAACTCTATGGGGATATTTACTACCAGCAGATGGCCCAGGTCAGTCAACTCAACTCATGGAGCTAGTGGTGAAAAGCTATAAAATTGCAGATTAGATGTTGAAACTTGGGTTGGAGCCTGGGCTCTTGGACTTTTCTCCCTGGGGCTGGCTGAGGAGCTGGGACCCAAGTGGCCTGGGGCAGGGGAGACTGGTGATTTGCTGACAGATCCTGGAAGAGCCCAGAGTCTATCAGCAGAGGGGCCGACCTCCTTTGGTCCAGCGAACTCCCTCCTTCAGACCAGTCAGGTCCGAGCATGCTGGACGAGGGAGGTCGAGCCTGTACTATGGTTGGCAAGCTGTAGTACTTGTTTGAGGTTCCTTGTTCGAGGTTTGCAGATTAGTAGAAGGCAGTTGAGGTACTTAAAGAACAATGCTATGTTGAATGTATCACATGTTTCACAACTGTACACAACAGTAATGTGTGTGTACTATGCAAATTCACAAGTGGAGTTGACATCCATGGGCTAAATATCTCTATTCTATATTCTAGACCAAGATCTGCTTTAAACACCTTTTTTATTCTCAACTTTCCAAAAATATTTCCTTCTTCCATTTCTACCCCAGTGGCATTTTCCCCTTTTCCTCTGTAAGTCTGGCATGCAAAGGTTGTCATTGGGAATGGGAATTTAACTCAGAAAAATAGGTGCAAATATTACTCGGGTTTGGACTTTTCATTATGGGGTAATTAATTTACTTGACTAGTTACAGACATAATAAAGTTAGTATGTATTAATAATATGCAATCCTACCTATTTATTTGTGGTTACAATATAGGACTTATTCTGGCTCTAGTGAGGTGATTGAGAGTTTGCCACTGGCTTCAATAAGAGCAGACCTTTGCTAAGTACAAAATAATGTTCATTCATTTTCCACTCAGGTTTAGAAAATAGAAACAGCATTGTAATTATTTCAGTATTCAGCAGACATATACCTGCTATAATTAAGGTAGAGTTCCTGTTTCAGTTCTATTCCCCTTGTGTTGTATAATTGGGTGCAGAATCTGATATTAATAAATCAGGATGTTAAATATAAAAGCTTATGTTTAGAGCAGCTGGACATAGGAGATAGCTATGTTCAGCTCCCTGATTTACTGTTGAGTAGAAGGCTACATCCGGTTTTTGAAAGGGCTTCATAAGCACAGCTGTATCCCCTCACACTATCAATCAGGGTATGTCTACACTACAAAGTTAGTTCGAACTAATGGACGTTAGTTCGAACTAACTTTCCTAGGCGCTACACTAGCGCTCCGTTAGTTCGAACTTAATTCGAACTAACGGAGCGCTTAGTTCGAACTAGGTAAACCTCATTTTACGAGGATTAAGCCTAGTTTGAACTAGCTAGTTCGAATTAAGGGGTGTGTAGCCCCTTAATTCGAACTAGTGGGAGGCTAAGGCTTCCCAGGTTTCCTTGGTGGCCACTCTGGCCAACACCAGGGAAACTCTATTGCCCCCCTCCTGACCCCGGAGCCCTTAAAGGGCCACGGGCTGGCTACACAGTTTGTGCCAGTTGCAAGGCAGCAAGCACCCATGCCAGCAGACCCTGCACCTGCCACAGGATGAGCCAGCCACCCGAGGGCTCCCAGCCCTCCACTGCTCCCCAGGACCAGCCTGGCAGCTCCCAGGAGCCTGCCCAGGGGCGCAAAAGGCGGGCGCCCGCTTGGTCAAGTGCGGAGATCGTGGACCTCATCGAGGTTTGGGGGGAAGCCTCCAATGTCCACGATCTCCGCACTAGCCACAGGAACGCGGCCGTCTATGGCCGCATAGCTGCCAGCCTGGCCGCCAGGGGCCACCAGCGCAGCCGGAAGCAAGTCCGCTGCAAGGTCAAAGACCTGCGGCAGTCCTACTCCCGGGCCTGCCAGCCAGGGGCCGACCCAGAGGCCTGCCCCCACTTCCACGCCCTGGACCGCCTCCTGGGGGCTCATGCCGTCCCTGCCCCCCGGGACGTGATTGACCCCGGGGCAGAGGGCTCGCTCCTGGAGACGGAGGAGGAGGAGGAGGGCTCTGAGAGCCAGGAGCCTGCCGCCAGCCTGCCCGGGACCCGGGACCCCTGAGGCACCCCACAGAGCCGCTCGCCTGCGTCATCTGAGGCCGGGGAGGCGTCCACCTGTGAGTACCATCGTGTTCCCCTTATGTGTACGGGGGGCTGGGGCGAGAGGG
The DNA here is from genome assembly GCF_052426305.1 of Pelodiscus sinensis. NCBI lineage: Eukaryota > Metazoa > Chordata > Testudines > Trionychidae > Pelodiscus > Pelodiscus sinensis. The sequence goes on from NC_143052.1 coordinate 211,364,586, forward strand.
AGCCCCGGGACCGTGCGCCTGGGCCTTGCCCACCACGGAGCAGCTGCTGGGGATCCTGCAGGGGCCCTGGCCTTGCAGAGGGGAGCTGGGTTTCACACACCTGGGCCCCTGGGGTAATTGACCGCTGGTCTTGTTGCACCACAGCTGCAGCACCTGGGCCTGCAGGGCGCACTACACCGCCTGCAGCAGCTGCCCGTGCCCGGGAAAGCAGGAGAGCCAGGAACGAGGAGGAGTATCAGCGGCGGCACCTCCGGTTCATGGACCACCAGCTCCGCACCGAGGACCACTGGGTCCAGGAGGACCTGAGGCTGCACCGGAGGAGTCTGGAGGCCTTGGACGAGCAGGGCCATGCCCTGCGAGGCCACCTCCAGAGCCTGCTCGACTGCTTCCCATTTCCTCCTCCCCCTGCTTCCCCTGCTCCTCCTGCTCCCCCTGCTCCTCCTGCTCCCCCTGCTCCCGCTCCTGCTTCCTCCACACCCCCTGTCCCTCCTGCCCCCCACTCCACAACCATTTCCCACTGACGCCCCCGGACCCGCAGTGTGGCGAGACGGGAGAGGCAGCCGGACTCCCACCCCTGAGCTTTCCTTTCCCTTCCTCCCTTCCCTCCCCTTCCAGCTCCCTCATCCCAGGTTTCCCCCTCCCCTCTCCCACCCTCATTCCTCCCTTCCACCACCCAGTTCTGTGAAAGAAACAGACATTTTGGTTTCAAAAACAGGTGTCTTTATTTTACAGTAGGTAGAGAGGGGAAAGGGGAAGGGGGAGTAGGGTGGAAGAAGGCCCCAGTGGGGCATGCAGGGAGAGGTCAGTCCTCCTCCTCCACCAGGAAGCTCTCCCGCAGGGCTTCCCGGATCCGGACGGCCCCCCGCTGGGCTTCCCGGATGGCGGCGGTGCGGGGCTGACCGTAGTGTCCAGCCATGCGGTCAGCCTCAGCCATCCAGGCTGGCAGGAAAGCCTCCCCCTTCCGCTCACACAAATTGTGGAGCACACAACATGCTGCCACCACGGGAGGGATGTTGTGCTCGGCCAGGTCCAGACGGGTGAGGAGGCATCGAAAGCGGGCTTTCAGTCGTCCGAAGGCCCCCTCCACCACGATGCGGGCCCTGGTCAGCCTGGCATTGAAGGCCTGGCGGGAGGGATTGAGGTGCCCCGTGTAGGGCTTTATGAGCCAGGGCTGCAGTGGGTAGGTGGCATCCCCCACCAGGCACACGGGCATGTCCACGTCCCCGACCCTGATGTGGCGGTCGGGGAAGAAGGTCCCGTCCTGCAGCCGCTGGCACACGGAGGAGTTGCGGTACACCCGGGCGTCATGTGCTTTGCCGGACCAGCCCACATTAATGTCCGTGAACTGTCCCCGGTGGTCACACACGGCCTGCAGGATCACGGAGAAGTACCCCTTGCGGTTGACGTACCGGGACGCCTTGTGTTCCGGGGCACGGATGGGGATGTGCGTCCCGTCGATGGCCCCCCCGCAGTTGGGGAAGTCGAGGGCTCCGAATCCCCGGATGATGGCGTCTGGGTCGGCGAGGCGGACCACCCTGCGGAGCAGCACCCGGTTGATGGCCTTGACCACCTGCGGAGAGAGACACAGCAAAGCGCCAATCAGTGGGGCACCCGGGTGGCTGGGAGCGTTCGTGCCCTGGCAGTGCCCCGCGCCCCACTCCCGGAAGCAACCCCCCTGGCAGCCTGTAGTACGGCCGGGACAGCCCGACCCCTCCGGTGCGGGGCGCTTTTGCCTCCTCCCGCCCCCCCCCTTTGTCCCTGGGGTGGCCCATCCCCTCCTCGCAGCCCCCCTCCCTCCCGGCTCGGTGGCCGACGAGTGCCATACCTGCATGAGCACCGCTCCGACGGTGGATTTCCCCACGCCGAACTGGTTCCCGACGGATCGGTAGCTGTCCGGCGTGGAGAGCTTCCAGAGGGCGATGGCCACCCGCTTTTGGAGGGGGATGGCGGGTCTCATGCGAGTGTCCCTTCTGCACAGGGCAGGGGCGAGCCACTCGCAGAGCTCCAGAAGGTGTCCCTCCTCATCCTGAAGTTCTGGGTCCACTGTCGGTCCTCCCAGCGCTCCAGGACGATGCGATCCCACCAGTCGCTGCTGGTGTCCAGACGCCAGACGCGGCGGGGCACGCCGGTGCCGGGGCGCCGCCGCGGCTCCTCCACGGCCCCCAGGGCAGCCAGGTGGAGAGGCAGGGGGCTGACGTTCACCAGGTGGTGCCAGGCAGCCTCGAGCCATTGCTGGCAGGCTTGCAGCAGCAAGTCCAGAACGAGCACCAGAAGGTGCAGGGCGAGCTGTGGCTCCATGTTGCCACCTGCAGCGGCCCCTCCGAAGGGAAGCACCGACACAGACGGGCACAGAGACCAACGCTTTGCTGTCCCTCGGCGAGGATGGCAAGCAAGCAGGAAAAGCTGAGAACCGGCTGTCCGGGGGGGTCCCTTTAAGCACGAGCCTCAGATAGCCTCAGACAGCAGCCACACAAAGCAACTACTGACCTGATGCCCTGCCAGAACCGGTTTCAGCTGCCCTTAAATGCTCCCCTGCGTCCAATCAGTGTGGACGCACTAGTTGGAATTAGCAAAATGCTAATTTGAACTAGTTTTTAGTTCTAGATGCGCTAGTTCGAATTAGCTTAGTTCGAATTAACTAATGAGGGATGAGGGGAAGGGACAGGGAGGACTGAGGTTCAGGGCTTCCCATAGGCCAGATTTACTTTTCTGGGAATCTAGAGTTAGTGGATTTTGTGTACTCCCTAAGACTCTGGGGTGGGAACAAAAATGAGGGGTCCAGTGTGCAGAAGTGGGATAGGGCTGGGGATGCAGGATCTGGGTGGAGGGTGGGGTGAGGATGTGAGATCTGGTGGGAGGTAGGGTGCAGAAGCAGGCTGGGGGTAGGGTGTCTGGCCAGGGGGAAGAGAGCAAGAGCAAGGGAGAGTGCAGTGTATGGGCAGTAAGTAGGGTGCAGGAGCAAGGGAAGGTGCAGGAGCAAGCTAGAAGTGCGGGGTCTTGGCAGGGGGTGGGGAGGAATGGGGTACGAGCCCCCGATGGGGAGGACTGGGGTGGCTCTGTGGGCTCCTCGGGGTGGAAGCTCTCCTGCAGCGCCCCGATTGACACGCCCCCCCCCCCCAGATGGCAGCCTGCGGCAAGTGCATTCGGGCTGATGGCCGAGTGCTGTGATGTGCCAAGTGGGGGCATTCAGGGCACTCCAAGCCAGGACTGCTTTGCTGTCCCTCATCGAGGTAGACAAGCAAGCGGGGAACCCTGAGAACTGTCTGTCCGGGGTGGGGGTCGGGTCCCTTTAAGCACAGCCCTTGGCTAGCCTGAGACAGCAACTCCATGCTCTCAGTCCTAATCTGATGCCCTGCCGGCACTGCTTCCGGCCATCCTTAACCTCGGTTCAGGGTCCACTCAATGTGGTCATGCTAGTTCGTATTAGCAAAATGCTAATTCGAACTAGTTTTTAGGTCTAGATTCACTAGTTCGAATTAGCTTAGTTCGAATTAACTAATTCGAATTAAGTTAGTTCAAATTAGTTCTGTAGTGTAGACATAGCCCTAAGGTGCTTCTAGACTATTTATTTGTTGTTTTTTTAAGTTTTTCCTGTTACAGACTCACTCGGCTACCCCTCCGAAGCTTTTGACTGTCTCTATTCCATTAAAAAAGATTTCACTATATGTAAGGCCCAGTGTTCCAGTTACATGGTCTTGTAACATATATACAATAGTTTAAAATGGTGCACCAACATCAACAAAGAAAGACCCCCTCCAAAAAAAGTAGATGCAAAGGCCTAGAGAAAGAATTCAAAGAAGGGATGGGCTTTGCACTGTAGCCCCTTTGCCACATCACCTTTATTCCTAGGTAGGTGGAAATTGAGACATGATTTAATTCATTCAAATTCCTCTGCTTATTATAGTGCTTTTCTGATGGGGGGGAGGGAGGGTTGGCAATATTCATGATTAGCTGCATTCAGATAACCAAGTCTATATTTGTGAGTCAAAGTGCGTATGTTCAGGAGTGACTTGATATATGTCTGAGATGCCACCAGCCAATGATCTAGGCCAGTCCTGATTTACAATGCAGTCTACAATTTGCAACTGATATCAGCATCTGGGGAAAAGACAGCGACCTTCACATGGTGCTCCATTTACATGTGATTGTTTTGCATAGCATATGTTGTCAGAATAGTACCAGACATCAATTTCTCAATTCCTTGAGCTGATTAGCAGCATGATATTCTGGTACTAAAACACTTGAGGCACATCTACACTGCACCATTGTTTCAAGATAACTAGCGTTATTTTGAAATAACAATGCAAGCTTTTACACAGCCATTCCATTATTTTGAAATAATTTTGAAATAATGGACATCTTATTCCAAAATCTGTAAACCTCATTCTGTGGGGAATAATGCCTATTCCAATATAGCTATTTCAAAATAAGGCATGTGTTGACTTCACTGCTGCAATTTTTAAATAGCCCCTCACCAGGGCCATTCTGTTATTCCTCCCCAGTGCTTCCGGTGGCTCTAAATCGAGATAGCACATCTACATTAAGGAAGTCTGCTTCAGATTAATTTTGAGGCTTTCCTGCAGAGTAGATGTCCTATTTCGAAATAAGCTATTTTGGAATAACTATTCCGGAATTGCTTATTTCAAAATAAGCATGCAGTGTAGATGTACCCTTAGAGACCTTTGGATGTTCACGCTAAAAATCTCTTCCAAGTTTTCCGATTTCTTTTAAAAGTAAATTCTCCCATTTCTGCTAAAGTGGGGAATTAACTATGTTGTAGATAAATGACAACCTCTAGACTAGTTGAGGCAACTGCTTTTCGTTTAGGCTGGTTTTTGTGTGCAACAATTGCTCCCCTCAGAAAGTAAAGTGGGTAAAATACCCCTATTTATACAGCCTGTGCATATGTGTTTTGGACCTTTCTTGTGTTCTCTTTCCAGCTCAAATTGTGAAGCTCCCATGTTTATGAAAGAAATCTCATTGAGCTGGTTTGAATGAGACACGGTGCAGGTGGGCACTTCTAACTGCACTGCACACTGTCAGTACTTCTCAGCTTCACCTGCACCTCCTATTCCAATCCCAAATGTCTCACAGGGAATGGTGCCAATCAACGTTGCAATGGTATATGAGGTGAACAATCATTAATTAGAGTGAGCAGCTTGCCCACCATAGTTTCTGATTTATGTTAGATTGGACCCTCAGTTTGTAGATGAAAAGTTAAGTCAATTTAAACTGTTTAATGACCTAGTCTCTATATTGATTGGAAGGTCAACATATTATTTTCATTCAGAATGGCTCCAAATATGCATTTTCATCATTTACTCATTACTTGGTGATTACATCAGATTGTCACCTTATTCAAAGTCATGGAGAGCTTCATACATTTTAAAAAGAATTGGGCTAGATAGAGTCATGGCACTACAGGGCTATAAAAGGGGGAGAGGGAATTTAAGATGCTACTTCATGCAGACTTCTGCGTGGCCTACGTAGATTGCTATTCAGGGCACACGCGTGGGCTAGCTCCACAAAATTGCTACGTCCACTTGCTCAAGGAGGAAACTAAAGGGGTTGGAGAAAAAAGAGGGTTAGAGAGTAAGTAGTACATTGGCTCTATCCACCCGCCAATGGGACAGCTAAGGGAGCAAGTCCAGCATGAAGTAATCACTATTGAGAGCAGGGAAGGAACAGTAGCTATCCAATCTATAAGGTGTCCCATCTCAGTACTAGGTCACATCCATCACACGTATGGTTGGCTGACTAAGCTGCATGAAGAGATCACAAACCCCCAGCCATCACCATAGAAGTAGTGATTTTAAAAAATCATTTTCAATAAATATGAATTCAAAATTAACTTTAATTAAAAATACTAACCCATCATTCCAATTCCTTTTGTAAAAATGATGCTCTTCTCAAAATATTTTTATTTTCCAACTGTTACTGAAAATAATAGACTGATACTGCAGCATCATAAGGTCTGTATCCACTTTTTATATTCCTGCAGGTTCAACTCCAGCAGCTCTCCATCTGTTTGCAGATTGTTTTTTAAACTGGTGCGGTGCCTCAGGTGCAGAGAAGAGAGACAATAATTAACAATGTATCCCACAGCATGTCAGGGAGCAATTAATCTGTGTGTATGTGTGCACGCAAGCATGTGAACACCTTTCTACATAATTGCATATATTTAAATTTCTGCTATATGGATTATTTTTTCAGTATTGGGATTTTAATTTACTTGCAGTGGCTGCATCACACAGAAAGTGGTTGAAACAGACATCATCTGCACTAAGGAAACTGGGAGATTTAAAAAATGTATATTTTTTACTTTTCACATTCCTACCTTTGTCCACCATGTCCCTGGAAAAACACTAGCTTTTAGCCTGTCAAAGTGTAGTTTTAAAATTGGTCTGTGGTGCACAGAAACCTGTAAGATAGCATCATGATGGTTGCCTATACTCTGAGGACTACGGCTGTATGGGGAAAAAAGTTGTATTGCTGATAAAAGAGAACATACACATGTGAACATGAAATTCAAGTATGGAATGTGATTTTTATATATTTATGTGGGCTCCTATATAGTGATATATTTATTGCAGCATAGATATAAACATAATATTAGAATTGGTAGATTTGCACAGCTCTAGAGAGACACTAAAATAAAAGCAGCACAGTTTATTGAGCCTTTTTATTTTTTCTTCAAACATGAGTCTAAACTTAGGAACCTAAATCTATTTATAGACACTAAAATAAAAATGGCCTTATTTTCAGAGGTGCCAAGCATCCACGATTTCCACTGACTTCTGTTATTAAGATTAGGTCTTTTTGTTTCTGAAAGGCAGCTATTGGGGAAGCTACCTAGCAAACAGTCAAATATAATTGAAATACCTATGCACCAGTCACATACAGCTGTCTGTGTGTGGATATGCCATCGATCTTTTTGATTTGCTATGCAAGGTCTCTGAGTACAGGCAGTCCCCGGGTTACGTACAAGATAGGGACTGTAGGTTTGTTCTTAAGTTGAATTTGTATGTAAGTCGGAACTGGTACATATTGTAGGGGAAACTCTAGCCAAACATTTCTCCAGAGCTCAGTTTTATTCTCCCACACCTCACTTCCCTCAGTCCTTTATTCTCAAGCTGAGGTGTCTGCTGAGAAAAGCCGCTGCGCGTCTCCCTGGTCTGCTGGGGATGGGCGCTAGCTTCGCATCTCCCTGGTCTGCTGGGGGGAAGCAGCTAGTGCGGGGTTGCCTCATCCCGTTTGTAAGTAGGGATCTGATGTAAGTCGGATCCATGTAACCCGGGGACTGCCTGTATATGAAGGAGGGAATCCAGTGGCAACAAAGTTAGTAGTACCCCATAGTGCACTTATAAAACATTGTTTTCTGTTTGTTCTTCACTTTTTAATCACATTCTCCTTTGTATATTTATTTTATTTTTTCTCCTTCATGGTGGATGGTGCTATATGCTGATGAAATAATACATAATCTAAAACAAAGCGGTTGCTTTGAGAATGTAGACATTATAGTTTTCACTCTATACTTGTTCAAGGATTTTTGCTATGCATAGGCACGGTAGAAATTTCAATAGTGGTTCATTTTATATTTGCAGTGTTTGATTTGCCAGTAGGTTTTGTGGGTGACACATACTTTAGTAAATAAGAACGCTGACAAGGAGGCACAAATGCCATAAACACACACACACCAATAATGCATCCATCCATTAGGAGAGCAAAACTTACTTGGCTTTCCTTTGTATGTCTGCTTATTCCAACAATTAAACAGATAAACAAAAAAAGTTCTATCCTGAGCCTCACTTAAATACTTTCTGGCAGTAAAATAAAAGAAAAACAACAATCTAATGCAAAACTGATCTAGACATGTTTATGTGTCATTAGGAAACTAAAAGGTTTATTGATGCCATTAGTTCTAAGTGAATGCAAAAAATGAATATTAACTCTATAAACAATGGAATGCAGAGGCTACTATTTTCCAGCTGCTCTGTACATAATAAAAGTACCCAGGAGTTTACATTTCTCCCCTCCAGTAATCAAGTGGCAGAACAGGGAAGTCTAGAAACCACCTTTTAGACTATAAAAGCTGTTATTTGTTCAGAAGAGGGAAGCATGCCATAAACTGTGAACTTCAAGAGAGGTAGTCAGAAGTAATTCTATGTAAGGAATTAGTAATCCAGTAGAGATTGTATGACTCTTCATAAAGCTATAAGCAAAACACATTAATGTCCACATGGCATGTCTTCCCTGTCATAATGGTTTGTGCTATGTTGACTATGTTTCAGGCTTTTTGGTCATTGGCAAATACCTTTTTTAGTCATGGCCAAGCTAAAATTTCCAAAAGTAAAGACAGAAGAATTTCAAATGTTCGTTGTTTACCAGTAAGTAAGCAGCCAAAAGGCAAGACCTTGATTTTAATAATGGCATTGCTTTACTAAGCATGAGGTGGAACGATATAATTACCCGTGTATCACAGGTGGAACAGGAAACTGCAAAAATTGGATTGAAGGTAAATCCAGAGAAAAGAGATTATGAAAGTGGGAAATTGGAGAACACATGAAAAGATGCACATGGATGAAAAAAAGAAATCAAACACGGAGAAGAGTTCTCTCTGAGAGGAGGGATAATATACATGAAGGTGTCTACAATAAACATATTCATATGAAATTAGGGAAAGCAAACATCACTTTTGGAAGGACGCACAACATGTTTAACAGAGGCCCCTACACTAAACTAAAAGTCAGACTATATCATAGAAGTGTACTGAACTCACTGAGGTATGAAGCAGAGACTTGGCCAATGAGCAGCTAACAAAAAGAGATGAGAAGTTGCTCATCAGAAGTGGCTAAGGAAAGACATTTAATGTAAAGATAGAGTAACACATGTGAGAATAAGAGCAGGGCATATTAGAAAAATACCATCAAAAAAAGGGGCTCAGGGGTCAGGACATGAACATGAGACATGCTGAGCATGCATCAAATTGGGGGAAGCAAAGAGCAGAGTGAGGAAGGCTGGGAAAGAACTCACTGACAGTGACAGAGGACATTGAATGTGCCGGCATCACTTGGGAAGAAATCCCACAACAATGGTGACAGTATCAGTGGAGAAACTGGACAGTACCCAAAACATCAATGGCATGGGGAGGCCTATGGTAATTTCACATCAGAGCTTTTGTGTGTTTTTATGTTGCTTGCATTGACCTGCTGTAAGTCAACACACATTGATTGAGGCATTTACAACTAGACTAGGCAAAACAAAATGCAATGTGGGAACAACTGGCAGGGGAATGAACTGAATAACCTTCACTAACTAGCTTTTTTTCTGGCTGTAACTACTATAATTCTGTGGTGTGAGTTGAGAAAATGCAGTATTCTCTGTGCTCTGGTTAAACTTCTTCTATGCCAATATTGTCACCATACTGGATGAAAACCTAAATTGGAAGCAGAGGAATTTTCAATACATTCCATTGGGTTCATGACCAAGTGGTCACTGAAAAGTAAAGATGGGTCAGCTTTTTGTTCATGCTTTATATTCTTTGTGAAGAAAATAACTCTAACCAGAGTGAAGGTTCATTTTCTGCCTAGAGAGAATTGCAATCTTGCAAGCTCTTTTGGGGGAAAAATCCCACTCCTTTTCTGATTGTTCTGTGTAATTAAAAGTAACCTAGCTGTTGACACCGCCTTGCCACTCCAATTGCTAGAGAGAACTCAGAAGGAATAATATCAATTACAGATGGCTAAGAGGTGAGAAAAAATTAAGTAGATCCTTCAAAAAATTGCTAGAAATAATAAGGACTTATGTTGAAAAAAACTTATAAAACATCATTAGTAACCAATGAAGAATCTAACAGAGTGAAAACAGCATGAAGGCAACTGTGAACAATCAGTATTTGCGTATAGGGCTGAATAAAAATGTATAAAAGAGACTGAAATGTTGTACAGAGCACTGTTGGAATCTCCTCCTTTCCTGATTGTTGTTAATCTAGCAAAGCAGTGAAAGGATGCCAGGACGGTTCATATCTGACTGAGAAGCCAGACATCTTGTTTCTATTATCAGCTTTGTTTCTGTTGCCAGCCTCAGCTTACCACCTGGGAACACATTAAAGAAACCAGAAAAAAAATCACTGTTTTAAAAATTATAACTCTTGTTTTGCATTAAGGATGCAAAGTTCAAGGCAGGCTGATATTTTGGCATGACGCTGAAGGGGGAGTGAGAAAAGGGGGAATCTAGGGCATTTCTACACTAGGACATTGTTTTGAAATAACTAAATTGGAAATAAAATACAGGACTATATAGCACTTTAAAAACTAGATGGTTTATTAGGTGATGAGCTTTCGTGGGCCAGACCCACTTCCTCAGATCAAATAGTGGAAGAAAATTGTCACAACCATATATACCAAAGGATACAATTAAAAAAAATGAATACATATGAAAAGGACAAATCAAATTTCAGAACAGAAGGGGATGGGGGGGAAGGTAAATGTCTGTGAGCTAATGATATTAGAGGTGATAGTTGGGGAAGCTATCTTTGTAATGTATAAGATAATTAGATTCTTTATTCAGATTCAGGTGTAAAGTTTCGAATTTAAGCATGAATAACAGTTCATGAGGATTCTCTTTCAAGTGCAGTCTTAAAAGGCTTTTGAAGCAGGATGCAGGTAATTAAGTCGTTGAGACAATGTCCTTTCTGGTTGAAATGGCAAGAAACTGTTTTTTCTTTGTGATCCTGTCTGATATCTGTTTTGTCATCTGATATCATTGATCCTTTGGCGAAGTATCTGAGACGTTTGTCCAATGTACATAGCAGACGGACACTTTTGGCACATGATAGCATAAATTATATCTCTGGATGCGCAGGAATATGTGTTCTTGATCTTATAACTCACTTGGTTAGGTCCAATAATGGTATCAGCAGAATGAATATGTGGACAAAGCTGGCAACGGGGTTTGTTGTAAGGGAAGGTACCAGGGTTGGTATTAGTGTGCTATGTCCTGTGGTTGTTGGTAAGAATCATCTTGAGGTTAGGTGGTTGTCTATAGAAGACTATGGGTCTGTCTCCCAGAGCCTCTTGGAGTTTAGTATCCTGTTCCAGTATAGGCTGAAGTTTATTGATAATGTGTTGGACAGATTTAAGTTGGGGGTTGTAGGTGATGACAAGTGGTGTTCTATTGTTGGTTTTCTTGGGTCTGTCTTGAAGTAGTTGGTTTCTAGGTATTCATCTGGCTCTTTCAATTTGCTTTTTTATTTCTCTGGGTGGGTAGTCGAGGTTTATAAATGCTTGGTAGAGATCCTAAAGTTTCAGGTCTCTTTCAGTGGGATTAGAGCAGATGCAGTTGTATCGAAGGGCTTGGCTATAGATGATGGATCATATGGTGTGTTCTGATTGGGAGCTAGAAGCATGTACGTAACTGTATGAGTCAGTGGGTTTTCTGTAGAGAGTGGTGTCTAATTTTCCATTGCTGAGTTGTACTGTTGTGTCCAGGAAATGGATCTCTCATGTACAATGGTCCAGGCTAAGATTGATGGTGGGGTGTAGGTTGTTAAAATCTCTGTGGAATGTCTCCAGTGTTTCTTGGCCATGTGTCCAGATCATAAGGATGTCATCGATGTAGCATAAGTAGAGAAGGGGTAAAAGAGGACGGGAGTTGAGGAAATGTTGTTCTAGGTCAGCCTAGCTTATTGTTATCTGCAAATTAGCTGAGGATGCAATCCATCCTCTTATCCATGTCATTAATAAAGATATTGAATAAACTGGCCCTAGAACCAATCCTTGGGGCACTCCATTTGAAACCAACCACCAACCAGACATTGAGCCATTGATTAGTACCCTTTGGACCCAATAATCTAGCCAACTTTCTAGATTTATGGTCCATTTATCCAATCCATACTTCCTTAACTTGCTGGCAAGAATATTGTGGGAGACAGTATCAAAAGCTTTACTAAAGCCAAGGTATATCACATCCACTGACTTCGCCATGTCCACAGAGCCAGTTACCTCGTCATAGAAGCTAATCAGATTGGTTAGGAATGACTTGCCTTTGGTGAATTCATGTTGACTATTCCTGATCACTTTCCCCTCTCCCAAGTGCTTCAAATTGGATTCCTTGAGAATTCTCTCCATGATTTTTCTGGGGACTGAGGTAAGGCTGATTGGTCTGTAGTTCCCTGGATTGTCCTTCATCCCTTTTTTAAAGATGAGCACTACCTTTGCCTTTTTCCAATCATCCAGGATCTCTCCCGATCTCCACGAGTTTTCAAAGATAATGGCCACAGCCTCTGCAATCACATTTGCCAAGTCCCTCAGTACCTTCAGATACGTTAAAACTGGACCATGGATTTGTGTATGTCTAGCTTTTCTAAATAGTTCTTATTCTGTTCTTTCTCCACCGAGGGCTGCCCACCTCCTTCCCATACTCTATTGCCTAGTGCAGTAGTCTGGAAGCTGACCTTGTCTGTGAAGACAGAGGCAAAAAAAGCATTGAGTACTTCAGCTTTTCCCACATCATCTGTCACTGCAGATACTTCCCTCATCCAGTAAGGGTCTCCACCCTCTCTGATCACCCTCTTATTGCTAACATGTCTGTAGAAACCTTTCTTGTTATCCTTCACATCCTTAGCCAGTCGCAATTCCATTTGCGCTTTCGCCTTCCTGATAACCCCCCAGCATTCTCGAGCTATACATTTGTACTCTTCCCTAGTCATCTGTCCAAGTTTCCACTTCTTATAAGCTTCCTTTTTCTCCACTCCTGTGACTCCTAATACTGATCCCTGCCCAACAAGCATGCACATACTTAATTTGCCCCTCCCCACAGGCCAGATTGCATTCTCATCAGAATCAAATTGCCTCCACTTATGAATCACAAATTGTAGCACCATACAAGCATCTATTAAAAATCTCCTTTTGTCTAATGGGGTTGTGATTGGCTTATCCTTAGTTATGTTAACCGTCTGTGGGCTGAGTTTACTCCATCTGTCTCAATGAAGTCTGTTTGTGATTCATTCAGTACCTCCCTCTTTGTTTAACTATACAGAAGGAAACACCTTTGGGGAGCAGTCAGTAACTCAGGGGTCCATTGCTTAAATGACCTAAAATTTAAATCACTAGCCCTACCCACCATCCCAAAGAGGCAGATTCTAAGCTACCAGAGTGACCATTCAACACTTGGGGTATGTCTAGACTACATGCCTCTGCTAACAGAGGCATGTAAAATAGGCTACCTGACATAGTCAGTGAGCTGGGATTTAAATATCTCCCGCTTCATTAAAATAAAAATGGCCGCCGCGCTGTGCTGGCTCAGCTGATCATCGGCACAGAGCACGAGTCAAGACGTGGACTGGTCAATAGGGGAAGCCTTTGTCAACCACTCCTGTAAACCTCATTCCACGAGGCATAAGGGAGTGGTCGACAAAGGCTTCCTCTGTCAACCGATCCACATTTTGAATCCCTCGCTGTGCCGATGATCAGCTGAGCCGGCACAGCACGGTGGCCATTTTTATTTTAATGAAGCGGGGGATATTTAAATCCCCGCTTCATTGACTATGTCGGGTAGCCTATTTTACATGACTCTGTCGGCAGAGACATGTAGTCTAGACATACATTTAGAAACAGAGGTGACTGGTGCCTGCAGAAGAAGGGGTATGCAGGAAGAGCCCAGAGGGGCAGGGAGGGGACTTGAGGGGGCTCCCCCCTTAACAATTAAATGTTTGGTGGGAACACAGGGGAGTGGTGCTCCTTCTGAGTACTACCGTGACTAACATAGGCTTAGAAAGGTTAAGTTTTAAAGCTAATAAAATGGTGGGAGTCAGTGGAAGCCCTCTGCTGTTTTTCTGTAATTTGCCAGCACTGGTGGTAGAATTGTAGGTCCCTAGGTCTTGGTACTGCGGGGAGGGGAACCCCAAGGCTGGAGACTGCAGCTGGAGAGTTGAAAAAGGCAAGGAGGACCCTGAGGCAAACTGATGCTAAGGGCTGGTCCTCGAGCCAGGAGCTGGGTGGCAAGGACCCTCGCACACATAGTGCTAGGAGAGGGGGAAAGGGGCAGTGAAAAGGGTGGCCTGCATCAGTGCTGACCACAGGGGTGTTGTAAAATGGGGTGCTGTGGTCATTATGAATAAGGCCGACTATAACCAGGAGGCAACCAGACAATTCTCGAACACCACATTTTACAAACCTCTCTCCTCTGATCCCACCTCAGAATACCAAAAGAAACTACACTGTCTCCTTAAAAGCCTCCCCACAGCTACTCGGGAACAAACCCACACGGAAACACCTTCTGACCCCCGACCAGGATTGTTCTATCTGCTTCCCAAGATCCACAAACCTGGACACCCCGGACGTCCCATCATCTCTGGTATTGGCACGCTCACTACTGGTCTATCCAGCTATGTAGACTCTCTTCTCAAACCCTTCGCAACCAACACCCCCGGCTATCTCCGAGACACTACTGACTTCCTAAGGAAACTACGAAACATCGATAACCTCCCCAACAACACCATCCTTGCCACCATGGATGTAGAAGCTCTATACACCAACATCCCACATGAAGACGGATTACAAGCAATTAGAAACACTATCCCAGAGGACACCACTGCCAACCTGATAGCAGACCTATGTAACTTTGTTCTCACCCACAATTATTTCCAGTTTGAGAACAACTTATACCTCCAGATCAGCGGCACAGCCATGGGTACACGCATGGCCCCACAATATGCTAACATCTTTATGGCTGACCTAGAACAACGTTTCCTCAACTCCCGTCCCCTCTCATCTCTTCTCTACTTACGCTACATCAATGACATTTTTATGATTTGGACGCATGGCCAAGAAACACTGGAGATATTCCACAGAGATTTTAACAACCTATACCCCACCATCAACCTCAGCCTGGACCATTCTACACGAGAGGTCCACTTCCTGGACACCACAGTACAAATCAACAATGGAAAATTAGACACCACTCTCTACAGAAAACCCACAGACTCATACAGTTACCTACATGCTTCCAGCTCCCATCCAGAACACACCATACGATCTATCGTCTGTAGCCAAGCCCTTCGATACAACCGCATCTGCTCTAATCCCACTGACAGAGACCAGAAGCTTCAGGATCTCTACCAAGCATTTATAAATCTCAACTACCCACCTGGAGAAATAAAAAAGCAAATTGAAAGAGCCAGACGAATACCTAGAAACCATCTACTTCAAGACAGACCCAAGAAAACCAACAATAGAACACCACTTGTCATCACCTACAATCCCCAACTTAAACCTGTCCAACACATTATCAATAAACTACAGCCTATACTGGAACAGGATACCATACTCCAAGAGGCTCTGGGAGACAGACCCATAGTCTCCTAGGCTATGTCTAGACTGCAGGCGGATCTTTCGAAAGAAAAATCCGCTTTTTCGAAAGAGAGCACCCAGCGAGTCTGGATGCTCTCTTTCGAAGACGGCCTCTTTACATTGAAGAACGCCTTCTTTTGAAAGAGGAACTTTCGAAAGAAGGCGTTCTTCCTCGTGAAATGAGGTTTACCGCCATCGAAAGAAAAGCCGCGTTCTTTCGAAATAATTTCGAAAGAACGCGGCTTGAGTCTGGACGCAGGGGAAGTTTTTTCGGGAAAAGGCTACTTTTCCCGAAAAAACACCTGAGTCTGGACACGGCCCTATAGACAACCACCTAACCTCAAGATGATTCTTACCAACAACCACAGGACATAGCATACTAATACCAACCCTGGTACCTTCCCTTGCAACAAACCCCGTTGCCAGCTTTGTCCACATATTCATTCTGCTGATACCATTATTGGACCTAACCAAGTGAGTTATAAGATCAAGAACACATATTCCTGCGCATCCAGAAATATAATTTATGCTATCATGTGCCGAAAGTGTCCATCTGGTATGTACATTGGACGAACGTCTCAGACACTTCGCCAAAGGATTAATGCCCACAAAACAGATATCAGACAAGATCACAAAGAAAAAACTATTTCTTGCCATTTCAACCAGAAAGGACACTGTCTCAACGACTTCACCACCTGCGTTCTTCTACAAAGACCTTTTACATCTGCACTTGAAAGGGAATCCTCTGAACTGTCATTCATGTTAAAATTCGACACTCTCCGGGGGGACGGATTGAACAAAGACCCCAACTATCTTACCCATTACCAGGATAGCTTCCTCAATTATCACCTCTAATACCATTAGCTCACAGACATCTAACTTTCTCCACCTCTAATATCATTAATTCACAGACACTTACCTTCCTTCCTTCCCCCCCGCCCCACATCCCCCTTCTGTTCTGAAATGTGATTTGTTCTTTTCAGGTGTGTTCATTTTTTTAATTGTATCCTTTGGTATATATGGTTGTGACTATTTTCTTCCACTATTTGATCTGAGGAAGTGGGTCTGGCCCACGAAAGCTCATCATCTAATAAACCATCTTGTTAGTCTTTAACGTGCTACATAGTCCTGCATTTTGCTTCAGCTACACCAGACTAACACGGCTACATTTCTATTTCCATTAGGCAAGGTTTGCCATAAAAATCTTGCATTCAAGAGCTAGACAAGAGATTGGAGAACTATTTGTCCTGTAATTTAGAAAGGAAATTGAAAGCATTGTGAAAAGGAAGGATACATTTAAATGGATTAATGGAGACCTGTGATTTATGGAAACACCCTGATCTTCTCTAGCTGCTGAAGATAAAATTCACTCTTATGCAGAGAGACAGCAGAAGGTGTGCACCCACTTAAATTCCACTTAAACTTTATCTTGAGAATTTAAGGGGGCATGACTTGGTACTAGTTCTCCATGCAGGGGGAAATTTCACTTGGGGAGAGACGGATGTGTGTGTGTGTGTGTGTGTCTGTGTGTGTGTGTGTGTGTGTGCGCGCGCGAGCACCTAACACATGTCAGAAATAGTAACCCGTCTGCTCCTACGCTGGTGCAGCTTCTCTGACTCTCACTCATTACAGAGTGTATAGATGTGCAGGTATGACTTAGCCGCACCCACTCTTCATTTGCTGAGGGGAGCAGGGGGCAAGGAAAGGTGGTACAAAGCTCCCTGAACAGTTATGCTCATGCATATTTAGATATCCAGTTGAAATAAAAACTATTATTTATTTAACATTTATATTTCAGTGGCACCTACAAGCCACAATGAAGTTGGATCCCACTGTGCTAGGCCCTGTACGGATTGGTAACAAATGACAGTTCCTACCCTAAGGAGCTTACAATCTATGTGTATCCGAAGGCCATATTTATACTATGAGATAAGGCCAAATCTATTATGGTCGATGTCTGCTCACCAGATTTTACAAAGTCAAAGGTCCGTGTCCACACTGCAGGGAAGAATTCAATGTATTCTGAAGTAGCGTGTCCTCATTAGGGAGCCTGCTGTCAACTTTGACAATGATGCTCTGTGGGTAGCTATCCCATAGTGCCAGTGTTGCTTTGCATTGTGGGCTATGTTCCCGATGCATACTGGGACCAAAACTGTGCAGTGGGTGGTGATGCGTTCATGTCAGCATCACATAATGCACTCATCTAGTCCCTCCCCCCTTGCTTGAGATCAATGGGAAACAGTGTTTTGTGCCTTTTTTGGTTCTAGTTACCCACACATATGGCATATCAGTGTGAGCATGGATCTCATTTTCCATCAAACCATTGTGATGCTGATGTTTGCCTTGCTGCACCAAAGGATGCAGTATTTTGATAGTATATGTATGTCTCTCTCCCAGGAAGAGGAAAAGGATGAATCTTAGGATCACATGGACTTGCTGTTCATGCAAGCCCTTGAACTGATGCAAACATAACCACCAGTCAGCCCTGTGGACACAGTGGAATGCTGGTTCAGGTCCATGAGACAAGCACTACTGGTGGGACCGCATTGTGATGCAGCTATAGGACGATCAGCAGTGGCTGCAAAGCTTGCAAATGCACAAGACCACTTTCTTGGAACTTTGCGAATGGCTTTCCCCATGCCCTGAAGTGCAAGAAAACCAGAATGAGACCTGCTCTGACCATGGAGAAGCATGTGACAATAGCTCTGAGGAAGTTGGCAATGCCAGACAGCTATGGGTTAGTTGAGAATCAGTCTGGAGTGGGAAAATCTACAGTGGGGACTGTCATTATGCAAATACCCAACATGATCAATACCATTCTGTTATGGAGAGTTGTGACTCTGGGAAATGTGGATACCACAGAGGAGGGTTTTGCTGCGATGGGGTTCCCTAACTGCAGTGGGGTGCTAAATATAACACAAATCCATATCTTGGCCCCTAAGCACCTTGCAAAGGAGTACATAAATGTAAGGGGTACTTCTTCATGGTGGTGCAGATGCTGGTGTATCACAAGTGCTGTTTCACCAACATCATTGAGGGATGGTTGGGAAAGGTGCTTGATGTGCATAGCTTTAGGAACTCCTGCCTCTTCAGAAAGACGCACACTGGAACTTTTTTCCCAGACCATAAAACCAGAATTAGAGTGGTGGAAATGCCTATTGTGATCCTTGGGGTATGTCTGCACTAGCCCCCTAGTTCGAACTAGGGAGGCTAAAGTAGGCATTTGAAGTTGCAAATCAAGCCTAAGATTTAAATATCCCACACTTGATTTGCATCTTCCCGGGCGGTCACCATTTTTTAAATTTACAAGTCCGAACTAACTGCCCGCGTCTACATGCAGCAGAGATCCGGTAGTTCGAATTAAAGCCCCTAAATCGAATTACCTGTTAAATCTCATTCCAGGAGGAATAACAGGAAGTTCGAACTAGGGCTTTAATTTGAACTATCGGGTCCCTGCCACATGTAAACACGAGCAGTTAGTCCGGACTTGTAAATTTAAAAAATGGCGACCAGCCGGGAAGATGCAATCCTGTTAAATCCCGGGCTTGATTTGCAACTTCGAATGCCTACATAAGCCTCCCTAGTTTGAACTAGAGGGCTAGTGTAGACATACCCTTGGTGACCCAGCCTACCCCTTGCTCCCATGGCTCATGAAGCTGTACACAGGCAGCCTGGACCCCACTAAGGAGTCGTTCAACTACAAGCTGAGCAAGTGCAGAATGGTGGTTAAATGTGCTTTTAGACTTTTAAAGGGAAGGTTTAGGAGTCTTCTGACTAGGTTGGACCTCAGCGCACACAACATCCCCTTTGTGGTGTCAGCCTGTTGTATGCTCCATAGTCTTTCAAGAGCAAAGGGGAAAGTTATCTGGTAAGGTGGGGGACTGAGACAGAGCAGCTAGCTAGAGATTTTTAGCAGCCAGACATCAGGGCTACGTCTACACTGGCCCCTTTTCCGGAAGGGGCATGTAAATTTCAGCAGTCGTCGTAGGGAAATCCGCGGGGGATTTAAATATCCCCCGCGGCATTTAAATAAAAATGTCCGCCGCTTTTTTCCGGCTTTTAAAAAAGCCGGAAAAGAGCGTCTACACTGGCCCCGATCCTCCGGAAAAAGTGCCCTTTTCCGGAGGGTCTTATTCCTTTTCCGGAGGGTCTTATTCCTACTTTGAAGTAGGAATAAGACCCTCCGGAAAAGGGCACTTTTTCCGGAGGATCGGGGCCAGTGTAGACGCTCTTTTCCGGCTTTTTTAAAAGCCGGAAAAAAGTGGCGGACATTTTTATTTAAATGCCGCGGGGGATATTTAAATCCCCCGCGGATTTCCCTACGACGACTGCTGAAATTTACATGCCCCTTCCGGAAAAGGGGCCAGTGTAGACGTAGCCCAGGGCAATAAGGAGAGCATATCATGTGTTACCCACATAAATTTCTCTATCTCTTCTACACATCAGGGACATACACCTTCACCCGATTCCTAGGGCTCCAAGTACAGCCCTGTTAATTTAAACACCCACCCTTATCAAATTCCTAGGGCTCAGGGGCAACTTCCTGCAGGTCTGCAGTATCTTTTGCCACTGAAAGAGCCTTACACAGTAATATTCTTATTCTCTATTTATTGACAATTACCAAGCAAGCTGAATACACATTCTAAGCATACAGTGTCATGTTCACAGTCCTGATAAAGGCAGGCAGACTTCCCTTGTTGGTCAGGCAAGGTCAGTCTCTCGGGATCCTGGCTGCTGCACGTCAGGATTGTGCAGAGGTGTTCTGCCAGCTCTGGTCTTAGCTTGTGTCTTGGAGTTGAGTTCTTCCAGTTCTTCCCTCCTTCTTCTCAATGTTACTTTCTTCCTTTCCTCTTTCCTTTCCTTCTTCCCTTTTTCTCTTTCCCTTTTCTTGCTGGTCTCCTTCTTGGACCCCAGTTTATATAGTGAAACTTGAGCCCTGCTTAGCTATACTTTAACCAATTATTTTAGTATAATTTTACTAACCAATCATAACATACTGTAACGGAATTACCTAACCAATCAGACCCCACTACCTTAATTGATATACACCTAGCAAAATTAATTATACAACAGACAGAAACAGTTACAAACCAGACAGAGATCACACAGACAAATTATAGGAAAATGAGGACCATAATCATAGAATGAGGATTCCATAGCCTCAACTATTGATAAATAGTTTCTTGCCAGACGAAATGCTGTTAAGCTGAATTTTCTCTACTGATCTTGATATCTGTTTCTTTATCTGGTGATAGTGGGTGCCATTAGGACAGGATCTCCTTCTCAACAGCCTGGTGTAGCACTATTTTAATACAATTTAGATAGAGTGTGAGTATGTGACTCCAGGATTTATAACTAATGGCAGCTGCTTTTCAGTCTGCCTGCAGAGGAAGGCTTTAGGCCTTCCATTATGGCTACACGCCTTCCAATATGGCTATAGGAAAGCCATATTGTTACACAAATCAGAGAGGCTTTGAAAGGAAGTTTTCTGAATGTCCAGTTTTGAAACTCATGCACGTTGCTTTCAATGAAGTGCCTTTGAATTCATTATGTTTGCCTGTAATTCCCAACCCCATCCCTGCAGTACAAGCAATAAAGAGACTATTTTTTCAAAATTCCTGCTTTTTTATTTAGGGAATACAGCAGAGAAATAAAAGAAGTCCAAGGTGGGAACCTGAAGGGAGGGAGGGGGCTCGGAAACATCATAAGGACATCCTTTTGCCTCCTGAGGTCCTGGAGATTAAGACTGCTCTTGAGTTCCTCTCCTCCCAGTGTCTCCTGGGGATCCTTCAAGGTAGAGGCTATGGAAGATGGAGTGGATAGGGTTCAGGGGGGAGGGTTATTTTCCAGTCACTCAGCCAGGTGTTTCATTACTGTTGTCAGGGAGGCAAAGATACTGTCCCGTTGCCTTGCCTGTACACTCTCGTCTCCTGCCGTTCTGTGACCCTGTCCTGGCACTTGTCCCACATCTCCAGGAGTGTATTCGTTCAGTCCATTTACTTCTTCAACATATCTTCCCTTGACCATTTTTGCCTGCGGATGTGCACTAAGCAGACATCTGGTGGAGCCAGGGGAATACGTAGTGAGCTGGCTGCTGTTCCTGCTGCCACAAAAAGTTACAACGGCACACATTGAAGATACATCGTGTTAAACCTAACCCTAATCTTTTAACATACAGTGAAAGTCTCCATAAAGGGATATGTTCTGTGCAAGGCCAAAGTTTTGCTTTAAAGCCACCACTGTACAGCAGGTACACAGCAGCATTCTTAAGGGAACTCACACGGAGGAAGGCATTATAAAGGGCCTGCAAGGGCATGGTCCTGTAGGTGGGAGGTGGGGGATGGGTTCTGGTCATGCCAACGGGGCGAGGCAGGGCAGTGTCCGGCACATGCAGCTTCCAAGAAGAGTGCTGCTTTCCCAGCCCGCAGGTGGGAGGAGGCAGATGAGGCAAGGTGACTTCTCTCTGTGTCTGGCACTTACAACTTCTCAGGGCGAGTGCTAATAGCTTCCCCTCCTCCTTCATCCAGGTTGTCATGAGACATATCAGTCTTCTCCAAATCACACAGGGTGATCGGGAGCAGATGTTGACTGACTGTGGCCAGAAACCTGGGCCTTATGCTGCAATGCTTTGCGGTTCAATTACACCAGACTACTTACAATGGCTTGGCATGGGAGTGTACCGTGGAGGATGGAATAAGGCTGGCCTCCCCAGAAACCTTGTGAGAAGGATCAAAGAGTTCCAATCTGAGAGCTTCATGGAGCTGTGCAACTCCTGCTCCATCTCCAGACATGTTAACCAGCTGTTCCAGGCCCTCCTATACTGTGTAGGCACAGAACATGCTGCATATTGCACCCAATTACCTCAAACCTCTTGTAATAAGAAAAAAAATGTGAACTCACCAGAAGAGTTCTCCCCAGGATCAGTGCTCAGCTGGGAGACATCCTGGGAGGAGGGGACTGATTCCAATGTGACAAGTTCTTGGGTTTCTCAGATCGCGGTCTGGCCATTCTCCTCTTCCTCCTCCTTCTCCCCCTCTGCCACTTCACTGTCCTCCACACTGATGCCAGGAGTATCTTGGCTGGACTCTATGGTCAGCCTTGGGAAGCTGGTTGGGTCCCCCCCTAAAACCACGTGCAGCTGGACATAGAACTGACATGTTTGTGGTGATGCACCACACTGTCCATTTACCACCTTTGTCTTGTGGTACAATTGCCTCAGCTCCTTAATTTTGACTCTGCATTGCTGGGCAATCCTGGAGTATCCTTTGATTACCAGGCAGTTTGTGTTTCTTTTACTGGTTCAGAGCATAGTCAGAGCGGACTCCTCTCCCCACACCTTGATGAAGTCCAAGATCTCTTGGACACTCCACGCTGGCACTTTGCTTTACCCTTGGGTACTGGAGCTCATGGGACTTCAAGTTGGATGTCATGGAAGTATTGGAAGTCATGGCCATGTATGCTGCACAGGCATGCTGCCCAATCTAAAGTGCTCACAATGCTGACCACATGGGAAAATAAATTCAGTCTTTCCTGGGGCTTTTCCTGTTTACCTGGAGAGCAGTAGAGATGCAAGTTCTGTCCAGAGCGGTCAGAGCGGGACACTGTGGGATGCCTCCTGGAGGCCAAAAACTTTCACCAATGCTACACTACCATAAACTCAATCAGGCAAGGTCAGGAATAGCATTACTCCTCATGAATTCAGGAGTACCCTACATTGACTTCAACAGCCCTTAAGGTTGACAAGACAGGCTTGGTAGTATGGACACATCATTTAGAAAATCAACTTTATGCGGCTAAATTCAGTGTAAACTCCTAGTGTAGACTGGGCCTAGTTGTGTACACAGGTACATCTAAGTATTCCTTTCCATAAATATGTTCCATTTAAGAGTGTACACTTTTGAAAACTTAGGTTTTGATCTTTTGGGAGACTGAAGGAGGCTCTTGTGGAACATTTTCACTACAGAAAAAGGAAAATCCTTAGCAGAAAAGGTTAATCAAAGGAAATTAAAGAGCAGCTTGACTCTTAAGCATCCCTTGAGGCAACTTTGTAGCCACTTTATTCCAGGATCCTTTACTACTTCTTTTCAATGCAACCTCAGGCACAGATGCCACTGCTGGAAAGATAGATTTCAATTCCCAGCTTCGCAACTGAAAATTTAATGGTTAGACTTCTCTGTGTGTATCCACTCTTGTCTCCACTAGAAAGAAGAAAATAAATGGGAACATTAGTAACATCAGTAAGGGAATAGATACGCTGGTAGAAGCAAGACAGTGCTATATTGAAATGTTATGTATGCGTCAATGATTTTATAATGGGCACATCTGTCCACTTCACAGAACCGCTAGAATAATTGGCAAGATTTGTGGAAACAAATCAGGAGCGTTTCAGGGCTTGAATAGCAAGGGTGTTGTAACTGAGGTTCACTGGCCAACATGCTTAGGAGGGGTGTCACAGTACCTTATCACCTTGAAACAAGCTGTATCCAGTGCTATTAGTTCATCAGAGCAGAAAGTTGACCCAAAATGTGGGCACATACGTAAAGAAACCTTCAGAGTGCCTTATTTCTGCAACTGATTTTAGTTGCCATGGTCATATATTTGAAAGGCTTTAAGTAGAGCTTTGTCTGCATTGTCATTTGGAATAAAAATAAAACATTTATTACTGCCTCTACGGCTGTGTCTACATTGGCATCCCTTTCCGGAAAAGGGATGCTAATGAGACACTTTGGAATTGCAAATCCGCGGGGGATTTAAATATCCCCCGCGGCATTTGCATTTACATGGCTGCCGCTTTTTTCCGGCTTGGGGTTTTTGCCGGAGAAAAACGCCAGTGTAGACGCGAGTCTCCGGAAAATAAGCCCTTCTCCGGAGGATCCCTTATTCCTACTTGATAAGCCCTTTTCCGGAAAGGGATGCCAATGTAGACACAGCCTACTAGTTTTGGAAAAGTGAGGTTAAAGTTCAAAGGAGAAGGAGCGGGACAGTGGAGATATCATTGCTTAATCCTATTCATTACAATTAGTCCATACAGGGAATATATTTTTGTCCCAGAAACCTGGGCTAAATAATAATTAACAGAAAAGGAAAAGGATAGCTGATTACTTACCTGGATGTACCTTTATGTGTTATTGATTTTAGACATCTCTCAACTGGTGTACCAGAATGAAATTCACCGTAAAGATGATGGGAAGTGACTGTCTAGGAAGGAGTACGTCAGAAAGCGATCTAGGGGTTATAGTGGATCACAAGCTGAATATGAGTCAGCAGTGTGATGCTGTTGCAAAAAAAGCAAACATGATTCTGGGATGCATTAACAGGTGTATTGTGAGCAAGACACGAGAAGTCATTCTTCCGCTCTATTCTGCGCTAGTTAGGCTTCAGTTGGAGTATTGTGTCCAGTTCTGGGCACTGTATTTCAAGAAAGATGTGGAGAAATTGGAGAGGGTCCAGAGAAGAGTAACAAGAATGATTAAAGGTCTAGAGAACATGACCTATGAACGAAGACTGAAAGAATTGGACTTGTTTAGTTTGGAAAAGAGAAGATTGAGGGGGGACATGATAGCCGTTTTCAGGTATCGAAAAGGGTGTCACAAGGAGGAGGGAGAAAACTTGTTCATCTTGGCCTCTGAAGATAGAACAAGAAGCAATGGGCTTAAACTGCAGCAAGGGAGGTTTAGGTTGGATGTTAGGAAAAAGTTCCTAACTGTCAGGGTTGTCAAACACTGGAATAAATTGCCCTGGAAGGTTGTGGAATCTCCATCTGTGGAGATATTTAAGAGTAGGTTAGATAAATGTCTATCAGGGATGGTCTAGACAGTATTTGGCCCTGCCATGAGGACAGGGGACTGGACTCGATGACCTCTCAAGGTCCCTTCCAGTCCTAGTATTCTATGATAGAGTAGAAAGGCAATGAGTAGCTAATTGTTTATAGCAAACATCTACTTCCAATGTCCTTGGCAGTCTGAGACTATGTCTCTTTGAAGTTAGTAAGACCCCTGTGATTGAATACTTCCAGCTCATTTGTGCTGAGTTCAGTGTTTGTTACAATGTTTGAAAGTCCCAGTCCATTTGCTTTCTAGAAACTAAACCAGTTGTCAAAAAGGCCCCCACCTGAGAAGTGAGGTGAAGCTCTGGCTTGCCATTGAGGCTGCGAGATCATTTCATCTATGTGTCTGTCTATTCCTGGGAAGCTTTCCATGTTGATTTACTGAAAAATAGAAAAGATCAGATCCTGTCAACCTTAATTATGTTATATACTAGAAGACTTACCTTCAGGACAGGGGGCTAGAGATGCTGGGAGTGCAGGAGTCAGGGCAGAGGCTTGGGAATATGGGGGTCTCAGTGTGGCTTGAGGTGTGGGGTGCAGGAGTCAGGGTTGGGATGAGGAGAGGCTCAGAGCAGGGGATGGAGACGTGGGGTGTGTGTGTGCAGGAGTCAGAACATGGGTGAGGGCACTTGAAGGCTTCTCCCCAGGTCTGCTGGCCCAAGCAGAAGGGGCCACACTGACGGGCCTGCAGATGCTCCCTGGGAGCTGTACCCAAGGCAGGCAAGGGTGATCTTCCTTTAAGTTATGATAAGAGGAAGCTGCACATATTGGTCCTAGCGCTTACCGTTCAGGAGGAGTTTTTGAACAAAAGGACTCACAGACTGACACACAGACAGACAGGTGCACAAACTCTCTCAGACATATAGTTTATTACCACACTCCCATTGACTTCATAACTACTCATGGAGTCAGGGTCTATTCAACATGCTTAAGGGTAGAGTCATTATCTGGCCCTTTCTGTGTAGGACTCTTCCGAAGCAAGTCCCACAAAAGTCAACTGATCTCTTTACAGGGTGTAAGGGTCAGCCTGTTCCAATCTAATTGAAGAACCAGAACCTATAATGTTTGGTTAAATGTATGGTATGTACTTCAAGCCTGTATTTTTGGTTTACAGTAAAAAAAGTATTTTTTCAACAACTCTCTTTATCATTGATTTGATTGTATGCCACTCTTTAATATTGTATTGCAGGTTTAAAGGCAGCTGGCTGACAGTGTGAAGCACCCCCAGCCAGACTGCATAACTTCACTTGAAAATAACATACGAGACCAATGTTCAAATGTGGACACATTGAAGAACTACATCTTTAACTCCCATTGACTTCAGTGGGTGTCTATTGTGATTATTATTATTTCATGTATTAATATTTATTTTATGGAATCATCCAAAGGTTCCAATCATTATTCTAGGCTTTTTGCAAATGCCAATAATGAAGCAAACCCCAAAACGATGAGTTCACAATCTAAAATACATAAAAAGATAAATAGTTGAGAGTGGTATTTTAATACTGGTTGGTAATTGTATTGTAAGAGGGAGCCACTAATTCCCATGTAGGAGTAGGTTTTCATCTTAGCTCATGCTAGCCCTCTTGGTTTGTGGCTGCAAAACTTATCAGTCAGAAGTTTTGCTATCTGTTTTGAGCAATATGCAATCAGGTCTATAGATAAGTGAGCACTTAAGCTATGTCTATACTACACTTCTTTTTTGGAAAAAGGTACACAAATTGCATGTCGCAATTTGCATACCTTTTTCCGATTGTTTTTTGGAAGAGGCTTTTCCAAAATTTGGCCTGCCTACACAGGGCCAAATTTCAGAAAAACTTCCTCTTTCGGAAGATCCCTTCTTACTTGTGAAATGAGGTTTACGGGGCTTCTGAAAGATCACGTCTGCTCTTCCGCAAAAAATGTTGGAAGATCAGATGGGTTCCCTGGATGCAGCAGAGTTGTGTAAACTGTGATTGATGTCTTCAATCCATTGTGGTCACCACATGGATGGTTTTTTGTTGATGAAAACTGAAGTGGGGAAACTGAGGTACTGAAACTGTCGTACCTATTTAGGTGCCCATGTATAAATAAGTAAGCACATGCAGTTTACATGCCTAAATATGATCTTTGGGCTCTCAGTACACACACTTGCAAATTAAGCCCCACATTGTTACAGCCAGTCACATAACCACACATGCCCTGAATAATTAATAAGTTACATTTATGATTAGCTGAATAATAAAAAGTACTCACCATTAGGCCCTGGTCTAAACAACAAAGTTTGGTTGACCTAGAGTGATTTGAGTTGACATCATTGTACATCTTTTAAATTTGTCTCTGAGGGTATGTCTACACTACAAAGTTAATTCGAACTAACAGCCGTTAGTTCATAGGCGCTACACTAGCGCTCCACTAGTTCGAACTAGGTAAACCTCATTTTACGAGGACTAACGCCTAGTTCAAATTAAGGGCTGTGTAGCCACTTAATTTGAACTAGTGGGAGGCTAGCCCTTTCCAGCTTGCCCTGGTGGCCACTCTGGCCAACACCAGGCAAACTCTACTGCCCCCCTCCCGGCCCTGGAGCCCTTAAAGGGCCACGGGCTGGCTACACTGTTTGTGCCAGTTGCAAGCCTGCCAGCACCCAGCCAGCAGAGCCTGCACCTGCCACAAAATGAGCCAGGCACCCGATGCCACCCAGCCCTCCACTGCTTCCCAGGACAAGCCTGGTGGCTCCCAGGAGCCTGCCCAGGGATGCATGAGGCGGGCGCCCGCTTGGTCAACTGCGGAGATCATGGACCTCATCCAGGTTTGGGGGGAAGCCTCCAATGTCCACGATCTCCGCACTAGCCACAGGAACACGGCCGTCTATGGCCGCATGGCTGCCAGCCTGGCCACCAGAGGCCACCAGCACAGCCGGGAGCAGGTCCGCTGCAAAATTAAGGACCTGCGGCAGTCCTACTCCCGGGCCTGCCAGCCAGGGGCCGACCCAGAGGCCTGCCCCCACTTTGAGGCTCTGGACCGCATCCTCGGGGCTCACGCCGTCCATGCTCCCCGGGTGTTGATTGACTCCGGGGCAGAGGGACCACTCCTGGACACGGAGGAGGAGGATCCGGAGGACGCCGAGAGCCAGGAGCCTGCCAGGACCCTGCCCAGGACCCAGGACCCCCGAGGCGCCCCACTGAACACGTCTCCTGTGTCGTCCGAGGCTGGGGAGGCCTCCACCTGTGAGTACCATCATGCTCCCCTTATGTGTACAAGGGGGTGGGGGGAAGAGGGAGCCCAGGAACCATGCGCCTGGGCCTTGCCCACCACGGAGCAGCAGCTGGGTGTCATGCAGGGGCCCTGGCCTTGCAGAGGGGGGCTGGGTTTCACCCACCTGGGCCCAGGGACAATTGACCGCTGCTCTTGCTTCACCACAGCCGCAGCACCTGGGACTGCAGGGAGCACCACCCTGCCTGCAACAGCCACCCACGCCCGGGCCAGCAGGAGAGCCAGGAACCAGGAGGACTACCAGCGGCGGCACCTCTGGTTCCTGGAGCGGCTTCTCCGCAATCAGGAGCACTGGGTCCGGGAGGACCTTTGGCTGCACCAGCGGAGTTTGGAGGTGCTGGAGGAGCAGAGCCGTGCCCTCAGAGGCCACCTCCAGATGCTGGTCAACAGGTTCCTGCCTCCTCCTGCTCCAGCTCCTGCAGCTGCTCTAGCTCTCGCTCCTCCTCCTACCCCTGCTCCCCCTGCTCCTCCTGCCCCTGCCCCCCTTCCCACTCCTGCTCCCCTTCCCACTTCCTCCACCCCCGTCCCTCCTGCCCCACCCTCCACACCCGCTCCCCCCTGAGGTCCCCGTACCCTCAGTGTTGCGAGACGGGAGAGCCAACTGGACCCCCAAGCCTGAGCTTTCCCTTCCCTTCCTCCCCTTCCACCGCCTTCCAGCTCCCCCCTCCCAGGTTTCCCCCTCTCCTCTCCCACTCTCACTTCTCCCTCCCCCACCCCAGTTATGTACAATAAAAAGAGATTTTGTTTGCCAAAACAGGTGTCTTTATTTTACATTACTTAGGTTAGAGAGGGGAAAGGGGAAGGGGGAGAGGGTAGAAGAAGGCCCCAGTGGGGCATGCAGGGAGAGTTCAGTCCTCCTCCTCCACCTGGAAGCTCTCCCGCAGGGCTTCCCGGATCCGGACGGCCACCCGCTGGGCTTCCCAGACGGAGGCGGTGCGGTGCTGAGCGTACTGGACAGCCATGCGGTCAGCCTCAGCCATCAAGGCTGGCAGGAAAGCCTCCCCCTTTCGCTCACACAGATTGTGTAGCACAGAACATGCTGCCACCACGGGAGGGATGTTGTGCTCTGCGAGGTCGAGACGGGTGAGGAGGCATCGAAAGCGGGCTTTCAGTCGCCCGAAGGCCCCCTCTATCACGATGAGGGCCCTGGTCAGCCTCACATTGAAGGCCTGGCGGGAGGGGTTGAGGTGCCCTGTGTAGGGCTTCATGAGCCAGGGCTGTAGGGGGTAGGCCGCATCCCCCACCAGGCAGACGGGCATGTCCACGTCCCCGACCCTGATGTGGAGGTTGGGGAAGAAGGTCTCGGACTGCAGCCTCTGGCACATGGAGGAGTTCCGGTACACCCGTGCGTCGTGTGCCTTGCCGGACCAGCCCACATTAATGTCTGTGAACTGTCCCCGGTGGTCACACACGGCCTGCAGGATCACGGAGAAGTACCCCTTGAGGTTGACATACTGAGAGGCCTGGTGTTCCGGGGCACGGATGGGGATGTGCGTCCCGTCGATGGCCCCCCCCCCCCGCAGTTGGGGAAGCCGAGGGCATCGAACCCCCGGATGACGGCGTCCGGGTCGGCGAGGCGGACCACCCTGCGGAGCAGCACCCGGTTGATGGCCTTGACCACCTGTGGAGAGACACAGCAAAGCACGAGTCAGTGGGGCGCCCGGGTGGCTGGAAGTGTTCGTGCCCTGGCAGTGTCCTGCGCCCCACTCCCGGAAGCAACCCTCCCCCCGAGGCGGAGTGTAGTACGGGCGGGAGAGACCGGCCCCTCTGGTGCAGGGCACTTTTGCCTCTTTCCGCTCCAACCCCCGTTTTCCCTGGGGCGGCCCATCCCCTCCTTGCAGCCCCCCAATGCTCCCGGTCCAGTGGCCGGCGAGTGCCGTACTTTCATAAACACCGCTCCGACGGTGGATCTCCCCAGGCCGAACTGGTTCCCGACGGATCGGTAGCTGTCCGGCGTGGAGAGCTTCCAGAGGGCGATGGCCACACGCTTCTGGAGGGGGATGGCAGGCCCCATGCGAGTGTCCCTTCTGCGCAGAGCAGGGACGAGCCACTCGCAGAGCTCCAGGAAGGTGTCCCTCTTCATTCTGAAGTTCTGGGTCCACTGTTGGTCTCCCAGCTCTCCAGGACGATGCGGTCTCATCAGTCGCTGCTGGTGTCCAGACGCCAGATATGGTGGGGCACGCCGGTGCCCGGGTGCCGCCGCATCTGCACCATGGCCCCCAGGGTGGCCAGGTGGAGAGGCAGGGAGCTGACGTGCACCAGTTGGTGCACGGCAGCCTCCACCCATAGCTGGCAGGCTTGCAGCAGCAAGTCCAGAAACTGCACCAGAAAGTGCAGGGGGAGCTCTGGCTCCATGTTGCCACCTGTGGCGGCGTCCCCGAAGGGAAGCACGGACACACACGAGCACAGAGACCAACGCTTTGCTGTCCCTCGGCGAGGTTGGCAAGCAAGCAGGAAAAGCTGAGAACCGGCTGTTCAGGGGGGTCCCTTTAAGCACGAGCCTCAGATAGCCTCAGACAGCAGCCACACAAAGCAACTACTGACCTGATGCCCTGCCAGAACCGGTTTCAGCCACCCTTAAATGCACCCCTGCGTCCAGTGTGGACGCGCTAGTTTGAATTAGCAAAACGCTAATTCGAACTAGTTTTTAAATCTAGCTGCGCTAGTTTGAATTAGCTTATTTCGAATTAACTAATTCGAACTAAATTAGTTTGAATTAGCGCTGTAGTGTAGACATACCCTGACTGATGTAAGCACCCCATTATCATAGAATCATAGAATCATAGAATAATAGGACTGGAAGGGACCTCGAGAGGTCATCGAGTCCAGCCCCTCGCCCTCAAGGCAGGACCAAGCTCTGTCTACACCATCCCTGACAGATGTCTATCTAAGCTGTTCTTAAATATCTCCAGAGAGGGAGATTCCACCACCTCCCTTGGCAATTTATTCCAATATTTGACCACCCTGACAGTTAGGAATTTTTTCCTAATGTCCAATCTAAACCTCCCCTGCTGCACTTTAAGCCCATTACTCCTTGTCCTGTCCTCGGAAACCAAGAGGAACAAATTTTCTCCTTCCTCCTTGTGACACCCTTTTAGATATTTGAAAACCGCTATCATGTCCCCCAATGCACAGCTATTATACCAATGCACAGCTATTAGCTCATGTTTGTTATGAGCATGTGGCCATCCTGGGTCCATAAACACAGAGCAGGAAAGAAGTCATGCATCTCTTCAACATGGGGGAAGAAAAGATTGTGCAAACGCAGTTAAGGAACAGATATATGCAGATTTCACAGGCGATGCTGAAACTGAGGTATCATGGGGATGGGCAGCAATGTCACACGAAAGCAAAGGAACATTGGCAGGCATAGCAGAAGGCATGGGAAGCCAACAACAAATTTCGGGCCATTCTGCAGACCTGCTCTTTCTACAACAAACTATACTTAATGTGGACCCCACCAGGCAGGGGGCTGAACTCGATAACCTTCTGAAGTCTCTTCCAGCCCTAGGATTCTATGATTCTCTGAACACCCAACATATGATTGAGAAAACTTCCCAAGAGCCCAACATAGTGGCTGTGTCTACACTGGCATGAATTTCTGGAACTGCTTAAAACGGAATACTATTCCGTTTTCAGTTTTTCTGGAAAAGGAGCGTCT
This sequence comes from Pelodiscus sinensis, assembly GCF_052426305.1. Taxonomy (NCBI): domain Eukaryota; kingdom Metazoa; phylum Chordata; order Testudines; family Trionychidae; genus Pelodiscus; species Pelodiscus sinensis. The sequence goes on from NC_143052.1 coordinate 211,396,675, forward strand.
ACATTGGCAGGCTGCTTTTCCAGAAAAGCCCTTTTTCTGGAAAAGCGCCTGTGGCCAATGTAGACGCGCTTTTCCGGAAAAGACTACTGGGCTGTCTACACTGGCCCTTTTCTGGAACAGTGTTCCGGAATAAGGACTTATGCTCGAGCGGGAGCAGAATAGTTTTTCCAGAATAGCGGCTGATTTTGTACAGTAGAGCGTCATTGCTTTTCCGGAAATTCAAGGGCCAGTGTAGACAGCTCGCAGCTTATTCCAGAAAAGCAGCTGATTTTCCGGAATAAGTGGCCCAGTGTAGACACAGCCAGTGGTTCTTGCTGTGAAAAGAAAGGAACAGGTGACATAGAGGAGGACTCAACAATGGAGTGAGCCAGAAGCTCTTTGAAAGTCCATCAGAGTCAAGCCAGACCAGACATGCTACACATCAAGCGGAAGGGAGCTTAGGTAAGAATGCAGGCTATTTCTCATAAGTATGTTTTACCTTTTCAGGGTCGGAAACCTCATCTGCCGCCTTCTCCCTGGTTGTTGTTTTTTTTTTCTTCGCCATTTAAAAATAGTGCTTATCTCATCCAAAAGTTTAGAGAACAAAGATACTGACTTTTGCCAGCTTACTTACTTGCATAATGTTCAAAAATAAAATGTTGGAAAATAATGTTTAAAAAGCAGTATGGCAGTCTGAGGGCACAGTTCACATCAGCTCAGTGTCCCACCGAGGTAGCTCAGAGGTAGAACGCAGAGGTAGAGATGGCATCTGCTTTTCCATTCTTCAGTTTGTTGAGTTAGGCAGTGGGATCCATGCTGAATACTTGGATTATCTGAATAGCGATGTCTCTTTTGTCCTTTTGGGATGCCTTATGTCTTCCCCCGTAAGGTGCTTTGCCATGCCACTTTGCAGTGAGCTCTGTTGGCAATACTAGAGTAAACTAGCTAGAAGCAAATGGGCCCAGGTGGCCTCAGGATGATAGTAGCCTCTGGGTTCTCTGTGCCTTTGTCAACCTCAGGAGTGAGAGATCAGGCAAAATTATCACTGCCTGTGAAACTATTGGCATTATTCACCACAGTTTCCCTATACTCACAGGGTACCCAGTGTCTAATGCTTAAAAGCTACAGCCCTCCCCACTCCACAACCCTACTAAGCTAGGCTGAACTCATCATGGCTCGAGGTTCAGAGCTGTGTTGTAATGAGGTGCTCCAAAGCTAAAGTGACAATTATTTCCCACTAATGGTGTTTAGGGGACTAATGTAAGACACTTAAGGAAATTTTGAGACCTAAGTTGCCTTTCTATTGTGACTGTAAGTCCAATCTAACCTTGAGAGGCATCCCCTTCATGTTTTCTGAATGTTTGAACCTATTCAGAAGGCGAAAGATGTAGACTATGGAGGATTGTTCTGCAAGATCTTCCAGTCCTCTGCAGCCTCTGACCATGAAACCAGCTTGAAGAGACCATGTGGCCATGACCATGAAAGAGAAATGAGAATGGAGAAAGCTGTTTCTGTAGGAGAGGAAAAAGAACAGAGATGGGTATTGGGAAGTGCGCCAGGATGTCTTGGGTTTGCTCAGGCAACAAACCCATAGCCGACCATGATGGACCTGGTCTCAGCAGCCATTCCAAACCATAAAATGCTCCTTGGTCACTACTTCCTACTCCCCTACTCCCAGCATAACAGTGGGGAGCATGGCTTGAACCCTTATTCCCTACCACTCCACAATGTTGCAAAACCATAATTATATATACATACACCAAATGTGAAAAATCTCAGGATCATCCACAGTGGCCTATGAATAGGACTTCTAGTGTGGGGGAGTGCTATTCATTCCAATTGGGGGAGATTATTTTTACCATTTTTTTAGTTTCATGTAGATATGTAAAAATTAAAATCTTTACTTTGTTTATTCTGTAATGAGTAATCTCTTCGTAATGTTCTGTAGTGTGCTTTAACATAATGTTGTTTGAAACAGGGGACACTAGTGAACCTTTAGTGCATTCCAGCAGGATCTACATAGACCAATTAATGTGTGACATGCTAGCGTACTTTATAAATTGCTCCCAGGTAGTCCACATTATTGCTCTGTGTAAACAAGAGCTTAGATGCAAGTAATCATTTCTGATGTTTTTATGGGGTTTATTGGATAATTTTCTTTGACTTTTTTTGTATTAGGATTTGTTTTTCCAGTGTTTATTGGTTAAAGCTGAAATTAGAAGCTCTTAACTACATATTTGGTGACATGATTAAAACATTGTAATCAGTTTTTTTTAATACACAAACGTAAATGTTCATTGTTTACTCAGGATTGTACACTATGAGTCATACTGTTATAGTGTTACTAATGTGTTTTTACCCCATGTAAAATGTGTTTTGCACTTTGTTATGTGAAAAGAAAGAGTAAAAGTTGAGGTTCTAGTTTTGGGTGCTCAGTTTATTGATTAGTTTATGCTAGGGATAGCTGCTGCATTACAGAATTTGTATCAGGAGTCAATAATTTAAGCTCTGCACAAACACAGGCATGCTATTTCAGAAAAATGCCACCAGAAAAGTGGTTGACTGTTTAAAACACAGTCTTTTAAGGCCTCTCTGATCTATACAGCTTCCTGGTGGGTTCTTCTAATAGCACTTGAGCCTGGCTGCTTACATTCAGCAGGCAGCCAGTCCATCTTGCCCCCATCTGGGATAGTGGTAAGGGGTCCAGCCACAGCAGGCATTGCCCTTTAAGCTTATTTTTTCCCTTTGTCCTGGTAGCCTAAAAAAAGTAGTCACACTGAACAGTGTCTTGTTTTGACTTCTCACTTGCTTTGTAAAAATATTCTCAGGGTCGGAGCTCTTTCCCCCTCCTGTAAGCTGCTAATTAAGACAGTACATAATGCTGATTCAACTAAAGACCGGTAAACAACAAACAGGAGCGGGTGTAATTGTATTCATCCCCTGCTTATTAATATTCACTGTATGGGAGTTAACGTTATTAAATAAGGTTTTTAAAAAAGCAGTCATAAACATTTGAATTAACATACTAAAATGAATGACAGGGTATAACCGATGCCAAATTGTTTGCCACTTGGAACGTTGAGTTAGGCGGTCCAAGGTTAACATGTGTCAGCAGTAAAGTAGGCCATTTACCCCATCCACTACTGGGTCACCTGCTTCTTCTCTAACACCTTTGCCTCACAGATAGTATGTGGTACACAATATGGAGCTGTAACAATGGGGATGTTTGCCTTGCTTAGAGACAGTCTGGTCAGTAAATAGAGCCAGCAACCCTTCAGTCTACCAAAGGCCTATTCCACAGTCATCCTGCACCGGCTGAGCAGATACCTGAAACTGTCTTTGTTGCTGTCAAAGTGGCCAGTGAAGGGCAATGTGAGACAGGGGAGCAATCTTACTATTAGCATTTTAACATCACCAGTGGGAATGTTTTGATTGGATAAGAGTTCCAGGATGGCAGCTTTTTGAAAAATCTGGTGTTCTTAGAGATGCAAGCATCATGCTTCTTCACTGACTTACCCACTGGGCTATGTCTAGACTGCAGGCTTCTTTCTGAAGAAGCTTTTCCAGAAGAGATCTTCCAAAAAAAACTTCTTCTGAAAGAGAACGTCCACACTGCCAAAGTGCATTGAAAAAGTGATCTGCTTTTTTGAAAGATAGCACCCACACTGAATGGATGCTACCTTGCATTTCAACTGTAATTACTATGGGTGGAGAGGGCACCTGTGCTTTTTGCTCTTTCTTCTTCTTTTGAAAGAACTCTTCCCTGTCCACACACGCCTTTTTTCCGAAAGAGCTCTTTCGAAAAAAGGCTTCTTCCTCGTAGAAAGACGTTTACCAATATCAGGAAAAACCCTCTGTTCTTTTGATTTTTTTTCAAAAGAATGCAATTGCAGTGTGGACATAAGTGAAGTTTTTTCAAAAAATGGCCGTTTTTCCAAAAAAACTCTATAGTGTAGACATAGCTTCACTCTGGTAACAGTGAAGCATCACCGGTGATCTGCTTGGATTTGCATTACCATGGAAAAGTCTCCCTTTCTGTTTATGTATGCATTGCTAATTGGGATATGTATGATGTCTATCATCCCACTGCAGTTTTGGCACCCAGTTGCTGCAAATCCATCCATCATTTCTGGTTTGTTGCCAAGAGTCACTGTCCTGGGCAGCAGGAAACGTTTAATGCCCTTATAGGGTAATATGACAATGGACCCCACGGTTGATTTCCCAGCTCCAAACTGATTGGGCACTGAACACTGCAAGCACCATCACCATTGGCTTGTTCACAGTCAATGCAGCTCCCACTCTGCAGGGCACACTGGGATACAGTAGTAGTACACCAAATTTTCCCAGTTAGGGTGAGTTTATGCAGTGCCTGAGTGATACATACAAGTTGCCAGCTGTACACCAACATATCTTCGTAATATACACATGGCCTAAGTTTGATCAGAGAAGCAAAACTCCTCCTACAGAACAAACAACAATAAACCTCTGCCAATTTCATCTCAACTAGTATTTGTATTTTCGATTAGTGAGTATATGTGTCGGCCCTCCAGGTAAATGGCTGTTGAGGTTTTACAGTACATTGTATATTTGCTCAACCATTGATCAACGGCTTTAAAGAAAACTAGTAAGTGTCTTGTTACAGAAAAAAATTGACTTTGCTGATTTTTGCTGCTTAAGGAAACCTACCACCTCCTGTTCTTTGATGGTAGTAATTTTAATATATCTTTTGACTCACTGTAACTGAGCTGGAGTTTGGGTTTTTTTTTAAACCGGTTTTAAGCTAATTTAGGGAATTTCTAAAACCTTTCTTCCAGTTTGTATAAATCAGTGTAAGGGCATGGCCATAAAAACTATCATTAGATGGAAATTACCTCTCCTGAAAGCAGAGGAATAATGCTCAGCTAGAGGTACTGAAAGTACATCAGTCAAATGTAGCTTCAATTAAAAATTATAAATTAGAGCTAGGAGAGTTTGGGACCACCTGCCTGGTGAGCAATTTTGCTTTCATGTATATATAAAAAGGTCATCACATTCCTGAGCATATGGAAATTAAAGCAAATAGACTCTCTGTCTTTCGTACTCTCAAGAGAAAAACAAGCACTTAAAAATACTCTCTTTGGGTCTTAATGCGCACTTGTCTTTCTCCCATCTCTTCTCCTCTGAAAGCTATTGTTGCAGGCTCTCTCTTGACTCAGGCTTCCATTAGGTTCACAGCTAAAAGTCACCTTATTATGGGGTTGACAATTCAGCAGCCATTTGCTAAGCCACTTGGCTACCTTATGCCCTGAATAAACCATTAAGGTCACCAGATTCTTGTAATACAAAACATATGTCTCTGGACTGCATCATCTCTGTGCGCATGTTTTCTAATATATTATTTCTTTCCAGCAGGGGTGGGGAACCTCCAGCCCATGGGCTATATCAGCCCACCACTTCGTTTCATCTGGTCCACAGTGTATCTCCTCGATGGAAGTCTTGCCATGTCCCGGCAGCCCCTAGATCAGGTGTCTCAAATTTCCTTGCCTACAAGCCAGTTCCTGTCATAGTGATTGCACAATCCAGCCTGTTACTGGCCTCCTAAGCCTCGCTCCTTCTCGCTATCTCCCTGCCCTCTCTTTTCCATCACACTCTGGCTTCAAAGAAGCAGCTTCAGGGATCGGGGGGGGGGAGGGGAAGGGGCGTCTGGTGTGGGCAGCAGCAGCGGTCACAACTCCCTCCCCCACAGTCCCCACAGTGGCAGCAGTCATGGGGGAAGCAGAGCACACTGGGTGAGAGCACAGGGAATGGGAGGAGCCAGCCACTACCACCATCCCACGCCAGCCCCCTTCCCACCTCCCACCCATCCCTGGAGCTGTATCCTAAGGGGCAATAATAATCTAAGACTTTCCCTTTCAGGGAAGCAAGTAGGGTGCATCTTCCACATACAGGGTATGTCTAGACTACATCCCTCTGGTGACAGAGGGATGTAAATTAGACATACTGACATTGCAAATGAAGCGGGAATTTCAATCTCCCGTGCTTCATTTGAATAAAAATGGCCGTCGTGTTTTGCCGAGTCAGCAGTTTGATGGCAAAAAGAGTCTGTCAAGATGGGGATTGGGCGACAAAGAAAGCCTTTGTTGGCTGATCCCTTATGCCTCATAAAACAAGGTTTTACAGGATCAGATGACAAAGGCTTTCTTTGTTGCCTGATCCCCATCTTGACAGCTGCTTTTTGCTGACAAACTGCTGACTCGGTAAAATGCAGCAGCCATTTTTATTCAAATGAAGCACGGGAGATTTAAATCCCCACTTCATTTGTAATGTCAATATGTCTAATTTACATCCCTCTGGGAACAGAGGGATGTAGTCTAGACATACCTGTACTGTCCAGATAAGATTCTTTGCTAACAGTACCACGATGTACCCCACGGAAGAGTGAAAAAATAGTGTTGGGTTCTGGACTGCAGAATGTGGATCCTTGATTAAATTTGTCAGCTTTTAAATGAGCGGGACCTATTGCTTCATTAAAGCATTTCTCAAATGTGTCTTGCCTTTTCCTACTTTCAGTTTTCATAATTTCTTAGAATCATAGAAACATAGAATCACCGGGTTGTAAGACAGCTCAAGAGGTCATCAAGTACAGCAGGACCAATCCCAACTAAATCATTCCATACAGGGCTTTGTCAAGCCAGGACTTAAAAACCTCTAGGGATGAAGATCCTACTACCTTCTTAGGTAACCCATTCCCATGCTTCACCACCATCCTACTGAAATAGTTTATCCTAATATCCAAACTAGACCTCCCCCACTGCATCCTGAGACCATTCCTCCTCATTCTGTCATCTATCACCACTGAGAACAGCCTTTCTTCATCCTCTCTGGAACCTGTGTTCAGGTAGTTGAAGTAAGCTGTCAAAACCCCCTTTACCCTTCTTTTCTGTAGACTAAATAAACCCAAATCCCTCAGCCTCTCCTCATAAGGCATGTGCTCCAGCTCACACTGGACTCTCTCCAATGTATCCACATCCTTTCTGTAGTGGGGGGCCCAGAATTGGATGCAGTACTCCAGATGTGGCCTCACCAGTGCCAAATAAAGGGGAACAATGAGAAGTCCTTTGGCATCTTATAGACTAACAGACCCGCTTCATCAGATGCATGTATTAGAAATTCCAGAGGCAGGTATAAATACACAGGCACATGAAAAGAAAGGAGTACCAATCAAGAGGAAGGTCAGAGATAAAGAGGTCAATTCAGTCAGGGAGGATGTGGTCCACTTCTAGCAGCTGATGTGGAGGTGTGAACACCAAGAGAGGAGAAACTGCTTTTGTAGTTGGCTAGCCATTCATGGTCTTTGTTTAATCCTAAACTGATAGTGTCAAATTTGCAAATGAATTGTAGCTCTGCAGTTTCTCTTTGAATTCTGGTCTTGAAGTTTTTTTGTTGCAAGATGGCTACTTTTAAATCTGCTACTGTGTGTCCAGGGAGATTGAAGTGTTCTTTTACAGGTTTTAGTAAGTTACCATTCCTGATATCTGATTTGTGTCTATTTATTCTTGTATGTAGGGAACTGTCCAGTTTGGCCAATGTATATAGCAGAGAGGCATTGCTGGCACACGATGGCATATATTACATTGGTAGATGTGCAGGTGAAAGAACCCGTGATGGTGTGGCTGATGTGGTTAGGTCCTGTGATGGTATCATTGGTGTAGATATGTGGCAGAGTTGGCACCTAAGTTTGTTGCAGGGATTGGTTCCTGAATTAGAGTTACTGTGGTGTGGTATAGTGTATAGTTGCTGGTGAGAATTTGCTTCAGGTTGGCGGGCTGTCTGTAGGCGAGGACTGGCCTGCCTCCCATGGTCTGTGAGCTTGAGAGATCATTGTTCAGGATGAGTTGTTGATCACTGATGATGCATTGGAGAGGTTTTAGCTGGGGACTGTAGGTGATGACCCGGGGTTTTCTGTTATTTTCTAATAAAGGAGAATAATCACTTCCCTAGATCTGATGGCAATGCTCCTATTAATGTACTCCAATATTCCTTCTTGGTTACAAGGGCACATTGTTGACTAATATCCATCTTCTCATTCACTGTAATCCCCTGGTCTTCTTGACTTGTAAATGATAAACTTATTTTTTTTAATCTGTGTTATGGCCGGATTCTGGTAACTTTATTCATGTAGGTTAGTAACCTGCTCAGAGTGTAACTGTGCTAGTTTGCGTGTGACTGTTTGCAGAGTAAGATGCTATTCAAGCATGAAACTTTCCAGGAGCCCATGAGGACTCCAGGAAGTGACCTATATTTAGGTATAGAATCCATAGCACAGTGTCATTATTAAAACAGAATGTTGTGATGCAAAGCTTTGTTAATGCCAATCCAATGATTGTTAGTAACATACAACTGAGTAGTAGTAAAATGGCAACAAAGTTTAAATCATGAAATTGCATGGTTTGCTACCAACCTACTGTTACCTTTGGGTCACTAAAAATATGACTGGAGATGGCATGCACTTTTATGTGAACATTGCTCTGTGCCTTCATATTAAATGCTTAACTGGCTCTAGATGAGGATTTATGATTTTAATACCAATCTGAGCTATGTCGGGTGAAAATGATCTCATTTTAGGGTCACAGGCTTGCATAGGCATGGAGCTTAAAATACCTGAAGCAGAAATTGTAAAACAAAGATCAAATTGCAGTTATTGAGCTATGTAATTTGCTTTCTCTTATTTTTTCATTTTTCTTCAACAAAGGACAGAGGAACAGAAAACAAGTTTATGTTTAACTTGATATTTATTCTGAAGTGGTGACCTGAGTTAATTTCCTAAATTGCATCATGATACTGTCAAAACAGCATATGATATTCTGTATGCCGCACAGTAACTGAGGGACATACAAGGGAATCAGTATTCTCTCTAATCTTTTTCATCCATCTGTGGAATACATTTTTCTGTGCACCACCAGAAGAAACAAACAAAAAAAAAAAAAACCCTAGCTATGAGCACTGTGCTAATCAGCAGGGCAGCATTGGACTCTTTCCTGAGTGGCCACACAAGCACACAATTTACAGGGAACATTGAAGGGAATATCTGCTATTGTGACCTAACCAATTAACTTTTATTATCTTATATCACCTCCACTGCAAATGAAAGGCTAAATCCCACTCTGTCATATCTGGAATAACTCCTGTGACTTCGATGAATTTACATGAAATTTACACTGGTGAAGTTAAGATCAGAATCTGCCCATTGATCAGTATGAGAAGGCTTTCCGCTAATTAATTTTGGTGTTGGCCATAAAACTAAGACATAAAAATGTTGCCACAACTGCAAAATACATTCTCAATGTCTAACAATACAAAGAGTTCCCTTTTAGCTAGATGACCTGGTGTTATTATTTATTTGGATTATATTAGTGGTCAGAGGCCTTAGTGTTAACTAGATCCTATTGTGCTAGGTACTAAGCAAGGCCAAAAGAGATATCCATGTTTCAGAGAATATACAGTCTAAATAGGAATAAGACATGCCTGCAGGATACAGAAAGCTAGAGAAAGAGAAAAAACAACAGGGCTATGTCTAGATTGCATCCCTTTTTCGCAAAAGGGATGCAAATTAGGCGTATCGCAATTGCTAATGAAGTGGGGATTTAAATCTCCCCGACTTCATTAGCATAAAAATGGCTGCCGCTTTTTTTCGGCACGGAGCTTTGCCGGAAAAAAGCGCCAGACTAGACACGGACCTTGAGGAAAATAAAGCCTTTTCCGAAAGATCCCTTAGCCCTTATTTTAAGAGGGATAAGGAATCTTTCGGAAAAAGCTTTATTTTCTGAAAGATCCACGTCCAGACTGGCGCTTTTTTCCGGCAAAGCTCCGTGCCAAAAAAAAAACCCAGCAGCCATTTTAATGCTAATGAAGCGGGGGAGATTTAAATCCCTGCTTCATTAGCAATTGCAATACGTCTAATTTGCATCCCTTTTATGAAAAAGGGATGCAATCTAGACGTAGCCCAGGAGTGTAACATCAGTTATGATGGCAGAGCTCAGAAGACCTCAGCTGCCATTTAGTCATCAAGAGAAATAGATTGTGGTGAACTTTTAAAAAAAAATCTGGATCTTACTTAGTTACCTGAGGAAGAGGGGAGTGAGGTGTTTTGAAAAACTGACCTTAGTTACAGTTGCTGAGTACCTGAAAAATTGGCTTTTTTGAAAATTTGATTTTAAATGAACAATTTGGAAAGTTTCAGAGGGGTAGCCATGTTAGTGTGTATCTTTAAAACAAAGAGCAGTCCTATTGTTTAAGATTAATGAACATGGGTGTTAATGAGTCACTACTGGATTTGTAATACCAGAAACATCAAAAGATGAATACAGTGGACACTGTTAAAAAGTCAATATTGATGAATTGCAGTAATTACTGCAGTATTTCTGGAAGTTCCAGCCTTCTGTATAGGGACTCTCCCAACACACTTTAATAAATTTAACATTTATACACCACACAGTAATGCAAAAGTTCCTTAAAGACTCTTCTGCGATACTTCATTGGGGAGGCTTCTTAGACTTATACAAAATATCCCATGTCTGCACTTCCCACACCCAGCTTATTTCAGTCATTGATACAAATCTGACTATCAGGATTTTACCTATTATAATGCAATTTCCTGTTTAATTTTGACATGTCACATGTTGTTACCATGTATCAGACTGTGTTTTGCTCAATCAAAACTTACACTGTGCAACATCATAACTGTGACAACTACATATATATCATGCTCTGGGGTAGCTCTAAGATTGCACACATGAAGAACATACTGAGGTGTGCTCAGTATGACGACACAGTGATGTTCGCTTGCAAAACCCATCTGACGAACTCTTTGTTACTCTGCTGGTTAGTCAGCTATCTCTGCCTGAAGTTGTTCATGCTATCATTAATTGTATTAAATCATAATGTTATTATCTTAATAGGTTCCTTGAAAATTTATCTTTCAAAGAATTGAACGATCTATGGAACTCATTACAGAATTATAACACTCATTTTAGATTAGTCTACAGACTGATACAGTGATTGTTATTACTTCTAAATTGTCTGATTATTTTCCATTCCTTTCATATACATTCATATGTAACTGAGGCCATGACTAATGTTCTGCCAGTCTAACCCTATAGGCCAGCAATTTCCCACAGCTTGGCTTAACTATGGAAACATATGTCTAGTAATTTATTATATAAATACTAGGCACTGCCTTTACAGATAGATAGTAATACACCGAGTAAACAACATAAACGTTGTACTTAAAGTATCAGAGTGTTAGTCTGAATCTGCAAAAATGACAAGAAGTCCTGTGGCACCTTACAGACTACCAGATTTATTGGAGCATAAGCTTTCGCGGGCAAAGACCCATCTGACTTCTTGTTGATTGTGCTTAAAATATCCAGAAACATAAAATCAAAGCTGATGCTTTGCCCTTTAAGCACATGGCAGTGCCTTTTGTTACATGTTTGATAGGTATTCTACAATTGATTGTATTAGAACTTACAATGTCATGACTTTCAGTGCTTTATCTAAAAAAACTTTAAAACTAACAATGATCCTGAATGGTCCTGAGGATATCTGAAGAAGTGGGTTTGTGCCCATGAAAGCTCATGATGCCATCTATATATTTTTGGTTAGTCATTTCAAAATAATAACTCCTGAAATAACTATTTCAAAAGAGTGTGTCCACACTACAGGGAAGCATCGAAATTAGTCTGAGGCAGGCTCCCTTAATGTGAACATACTACCTTGACTTACAACCCCAGGAAGCACTGGGGAGTAATTACTTACAATGACTCTGGGGAATAGCTGTTTCGAAATAGCAGCAGTGGAGCATCCACGCTACTGCTATTTAGAAATAACTATTTTGAAATTATTTAACTCCTAATGGAAAGCAGGAGTTATTATTTTGAAATAATCATCCCATTATTTGGAAGTAACAGGCTTGCTAGTGTGGACATTCCTCATGTTATTTCACAATAAGGGGAGTTATTTAAAAAATAATCCCCTAGTGTAGACAAGGGCTAAGGTGCTACAGGACCATTGCTGGTTTTTAATTTTGTTTAGTTACAGACTAACACGGCTACACCTCTGAGTGCTTTATCTGTAGCAAGTGTGGAGAAGTCTTTCATGAGTGTTGCTCTCCGGGGGCAATACTGTATTATAACTCTAAAGCTTACAACAAATATATATCTAAGGCAATGTATATGGTAGACATATGTCTCTAGCATAGGTAATGTGCTCATATATTCCCAGACTGTACATTCTGCAAGCCATAAATTCTCTCTGCTGCATTTCCACAGCACCTTCCATAACAGGATAGTGATTTTGACTGCAATTCAAGATATGGAATCACTCCTCTTGGGTTCTACTGAAATATAAATAGTGTAAATACCAACACAATAAACACATTAGAAATACTGAGGTGGTTCACTGTCTACACTAATTTATAGCCTCTTTTTTAGGTGAGTGACCTGAACTGGGGTTTGGGTTCTTCCAGAAAAGGAAGGGCCCTCAAGGAAAGTATTTGGCTTCTCATGAGGAGGACTTTGTCTCCTCTCTCAAAGGTGGAGACCCAAACAGTACTCCAATTTGTTGCGTTATTCCCCTGTTGTTGAGATTACTGTTTGTACAGCATCCAATGTGTACAACAAAGAGACAGAGTTCTTGATTTGAAGAGCTTCTTACTTTGTTAGTACCCTGTGAAAAGATTTAGGGTTTGTGTGCATCATTGGAAAACACTATGGCTGGGTCTAGACTGCATCCCTTTTTCGTAAAAGGGATGCAAATTAGACATATCGCAATTGCAAATGAAGTGGGAATTTAAATCCCCCCCGCTTCATTAGCATAAAAATGGCTGCTGTTTTTTTCTGGCTTGGAGCTTTGCCGGAAAAAAGCGCCAGTCTAGACGCGGATCTTTCGGAAAATAAAGCCTTTTCCGAAAGATCCCTTAGCCCTCATTTTAAGAGATAAGGGATAAGGGATCTTTCGGAAAAGGCTTTATTTTCCGAAAGATCCACATCTAGACTGGCGCTTTTTTCCGGCAGAGTTCCAAGCTGGAAAAAAACAGAAGCCATTTTTATGCTAATGAAGCAGGGGGGATTTAAATCCCCACTTCATTTGCAATTGCGATATGTCTAATTTGCATCCCTTTTACGAAAAAGGGATGCAGTCTAGACACAGCCTATATATTAATGAGGGACTGGAAGGAAGTGGGGAGGAGAAGAAGTGACTTAGATCAGTTTAGGCCACAGACAAACTTTTGTACTGGTGACCCCTTTCATACAGCAAGACTATGAGTGTAACCCCTTTTTACAAATTAAAAACACTTTTAAAAATATTTAACTCTATTATAAATAATGGAGGCAAGGCAGTGTTTGGGGTGGAAGCTGACAGGTTGTGACCTCCTCCCGACATAACTTCACAACCCACTGAGAGGTCATGACCCTCGTTTGAAAACCCTGGGTGTAGGCAGAGGTGGTCACACAGACCCCACATCTTCTTTCAGCTACAATCAATGAATAGTGGAAGAGGAAGCCTCAAATAGTATTTTTTTTATACAAGTTAAAATGCAAGTTTCAGAAACTCAAAATATTGGGTTTTAGGGGCATTGATAGTATTTTTAATGCTCACCTATTAGAACCAAGTTAAATTGTTTTACTTGTTCCAGGAGAAACGGCAGTCCAAAAAAACCCAAACCCTTCAAAGTGAGAAAACACGTAAAAAGTGTGCCTGAAAATGGTAATGACAGAAATCTCTTTACATCCAAGGACTGACAGGGCATGTCTACACTAGGAAATTGTTTCAAAATAACTTATTTGAAATAATAACTCCCAAAATAACTCTTTTGACATAAGTTTATTCCCCGAGGAAAGCAGGAGTACAGATTTCAAAATAAAAACGGGCTTGGTAGTGTGGATGCTCTGCTTCTTATTTCAAAATAAAGGGGAGTATTTTGAAATAACTCCCTAACGTAGACCAGGGCACAATGACTCTTCTTCTCTGGGTTAAGTTTCCTCACCTCTAAAACAGGCTTTTTAATATTTAATAATAAAACATAGCCAGAAATGGTTTCTCTTGCCCTAGTTCTGAGGAGCACATTGTTAATATTCAAAAATGGAAAATTGTAAGTATCATTCAGATTCTTAGCTTTTTCCAATCAAGTACAATAAAACTTATAGGGCAAACTCTTTGAAGGCAGGGACTGTCAGGGTACGTCCACATAGCAGGGCTAAAGTCGAATTAAGCTACGCATCTTGAGCTACATTAATTAGGAAGGAAGAACACTCTTCCTCTGTCTTTGCTTCCTTCTCATACAATGAGGGTCACAGGAGTAGGAGTAAGAAGTCCTCCAGCTCATCATTATTTTGAAATAAAAGCTCGCAATGTAGATGTGCACTCTGTTATTTCAGCATAACATCAGTTATTCCAAAATAATGTTGCTATGTAGACCTACCCTCCTTTACCATATATTTATGTGACGCCAACCAACAGAACCAAACCTGGGATGTCTGGAGCTCAGCACATGAGCCACTACAGCTTGATAGCCAGCCCATGTTCAGCAAAGGGTGTAGAGCAAAATCATTCTTTTTCTCTGTAGGTGGTCTAGGTGCCACTACATGGGAGAGTACACCATACCCAGTAGATGTGTGGCTTACGTTTGCACATCACTTAGCATGGGTGGGAGAAGCTGATAAAAGGGTCTCAAGGTGCTTTTGCAGTATAAAAAACTTAGGGTACGTCTACACTACAGAGTTAGTTCGAACTAACTTAGTTCGAATTAGTTAATTCGAACTAAGCTAATTCGAACTAACGCGTCTAGAACTAAAAACTAGTTCGAATTAGCGTTTTGCTAATTCGAACTAGCATGTCCACATTGAGTGGACCCTGAACAGGGCTTAAGGATGGCCGGAAGCAGTGCCGGAAGGGCATCAGAGGAGGACTTAGAGCGTGGAGATGCTGTCTCAGGCTAGCCGAGGGCTGCGCTTAAAGGGACCCGACCCCCACCCCAGACAGACAGTTCTCAGGGGTGCCCCGCTTGAAAACCAGTCCTGGCTTGGAGTGCCCGGAGTGCCCACACTGGGCACATCACAGCACTCAGCCATCAGACCGGCTGCACTTGCTGCAGGCTGCCATCTGGGGAGAGGGGGCAATTGGGGGGCTGCAGGAGAGCTTCCTCCCCCAGAAGCCCGCAGAGCCAGCCCAGTCCTCCCCATCGGGGGCTCGTACCCCATTCCTCCCTTACCTCCTTCCACTTACCCTTCCCTAGCCCCCCTTCCTGATATACAAAATAAAGATAACGTTTCTTCCAACATTGACTCTGTCTTTATTGAACAAAACTGGGGGAGACTGGGAAAAGGAGATGGGAGAGGGGAAGAGAAAGGCTGGGAGAGGGGAGGGCAACTAACATGATCAGGGGTTGGGAACAGGTCCCAGATGAAGAGAGGCTACAGAGACTGGGACTGTTCATCTTAGAAAAGAGGAGATGGAGCGGGGACAGGATAGAGGTCTCTAAAAGCAGGGGTTGGGTGGAGACGGTGCATTCAGAAAAGTTCTTCATGAGTTCCCATAAAGAAGGACTAGAGGACACCAAAGGAAAGGAATGGGTAGCAGGCTTGAAACTAGTAAGAGAAAGTTGTTGTTCACAAAGCAAAGAGTTAACCCGTGGAACTCCTTGCTGCAGGAGGCTGTGAAGGCTACAACTAGAACAGAGTTTAAAGGGAAGTGAGATCAAGTCATGGAGGTTGGGTCCATGGAGTAGTCTTAGCCAGGGGGTAGGAGTGGTGTCCCTGCCCAAAGTTTGTGTCAGGCTGGAGAGGGATGGCACAAGACAAATGGCTTGGTCAATGTCTTCGGTCCATCCCTTCCAGGGTCCCTAGGGTTGGCCGCTGTTGGCAGACAGGCTACTGGGCTAGATGGACCTTTGGTCTGACCCAGGACGGCCATTGTAAGCTCAGGGCTCAGGGTCGGGGGTCTCTGTGGACCCCCTTGATTTTCATGCACACCTGCTCCTGGGTGGCCAGGCTGGCAGCTCTCCTGCCCTAGACGGCCACTTTCCTGTGCCTAGTGCGGAGATCGTGGACGAGGTCCACGATGTCTGCACTAGCCCAGGAAGGTGCCCGCCTCTTGCGGTCCCGGGCAAGCTCCCGGGAGCCGCCAGCCTGATCCCGGGAAGAGGGGGTGGGCTGGGGGACATCAGGTGGGTGGCTTTGTGCCGTGCCAGGTGCAGGGTCTGCTGGCTGGGTGCTGGCAGACTTGCACCTGGCACGGGCACCGTAGCCAGCCCATGCCCCTTTAAGGGGTCCGGGGCCGGGATGGGGGCAGACGAGTTTCCCTGGTGTTGGCCAGAGTGGCCACCAGAGAAACCTGGGGAGGGCTAGCCTCCCACTAGTTCGAATTAAGGGGCTACACAGCCCTTAATTCGAACTAGTAAGTTCGAACTAGGCTTAATCCTCGTAAAATGAGGTTTTCCTAGTTCGAACTAAGCGCTCCGCTAGTTCGATTTAAATTTGAACTAGCGGAGCGCTAGTGTAGCGGCTATGAATGTTAGTTCGAACTAACATCCGTTAGTTCGAACTAACATTGTAGTGTAGACATACCCTTATTTCATTTAATAATAGAAATTGGTGCCAGAAATCAAAGGTTCAGTGTGTGCTTTATAACCATGAGCCATACATATAAATGCCCTTCTCTCCAATCAACCAGTGCAATATGAACATCTGATACAAAGATGAATTAACCTAAGAGTTCTAAGCAGCAGCCATTATGTATTATATGACCTGGGACTGGAAGTTGGGTAGCTGAAATCCATAGCAGTGGATAATCTTTGGAATGGAGCTATGTGAAACACTATCCAAAATAGGTGATTTTGAGTCTGAGGGTGTATGAGTCCAAACTTCAAACTAATTTATTGACTTCTGTGCTTTTGAGATGCATGAAACCAGCTTAAATAGGTTGTTGTGTTAACTTTGGTTTGCCCAGTTCACCTTTTCAAATATGTTCCTCGCTTATCTCAAATCTTATCTCAAATTTTGGTTCCATCCTGCAATACGCTCCCCACACTCAAATGGAATGTGATTGTCCTCCATGGGTTCTGATGTGGCAGGGATCTCCCCACGTGGCACTCTTTACAGAATTGGGACTTTTGTTATAACTCAAGCATCTGATACTTATTAATCCAGCTCTAAAATTACAAGTATTTGAAACATCCTCCTGAACCTGCATAGTACCGTGTCAGCATTGCTCTATTTATTGACTTTTTTCTTCTGTTAAAAATAGAACATTCATCACTGGGCCTTGGAAGAGGCTCTTAGTGACATATCAGAGACAGTTATATTATACTCTAAAGAACTTGACTGGGATGTTATCGCTATCAGGGATTTTCACCAAGTATAGAAAATCATATTTTTAGCCTAGAGCTTTGAAAGATTGTCTTGACATAGGATAAGATTAGGATCACTGTTCTATAAGCCCTGTAGGCTGTTAAATGTATTATAACTCTAGAAAAAAATTAGTATAGGATACTTCACAAAATCAAAGGTACTATGTGAGAAAGGTGTTATGCCCTGCTTTCGCCCATCCTACAAAATGCTATCTCCACTATAGTGGCTACTGCTATAGAGAACCAGCCACAGTCTATCAGCCAAATAGATACATGTGGCTAGTGCCTAGTGTGTTGGACACCACAGTCTATATGAACACTTGTTATAAGTAGCATTGATTATGTATTCCACTCCATGATGCAGTAGTCCTTTCTCCTACAGTTCAGGCCATATATTTTGACTGTTGCCATGATAGAATGCCAACTGTGGTCAAAATTCTCTACAAAACTTTTGTTTTAAGTGATGAAATAACACCCATGATACTCAGATCAAAGCAAAGGTTTTCTTTCTTCATTATCTGTAGTCATTTCTAGAGAACAACTATCTTTTGTTTAAATATATCTGTTTGATGATTGCTGTGTCTCTTCTGTGACTAACATCTGGGCATGCGGCCAACAAAAGAAATAGAAAAGAGAATTTTAAAAAGTATCGAGAAAGCAGCAAGCACAGTAAGTGAACAAAAAGTCTCCCCTTCAGTGTCTTCCCTCCCCTCTTACTTCTTTCTGCTCTTATCCTCCTATTTACTCACCTTCTTCTGCCATATTCCATACTCCTCATCTTCCCACTAACTAAAGAAAAAAAAAACAGAACAAACTAAATTGGGCTTGTCATCACCTGAATCCCTGCATGGGGACTGCATGTGGTAGCTGTTTCTTCCCACCACTGTTTATCTGTTTTTGGTTGGATTTTTTTACATACCTTTCTAGACTAGGAAAATGATTGTGTTGAGTACAAGTGTTAGCTATCACATGCACAAGGTTCTAGACTGTAAATTCCTTGATGTCTTTTTTAGACCCAAAGACCAGTTCATGCTCCTTTTGTAACTTAAATTAACTGTAACTTAAATTAACTAACACAAGTATATATGCTAAAAATAGGACTCATCCTAGAATATCCCACAAACATTTGAGTCCTGGATCAAATGTTTCTGAAGTGTTGAGACTGGCACTTACAATTGTTAATTTGAATAAATTGGCATTTAATTACTTTGAAAGATGATAGATCTGCACACTCTAGTCCAGCCATACCTTCAGATTGCAAGACCATGTTTTATACTTTGTCTTGCACAAAGAGGCCCTGATCCTGGTTGATGCTGGTGAGAGATTATTGTAAAATGAATAAATAAATAAACAAACAAAAATAAATAACAGTGTATGTCTTAAGTTATTAAACTGTGCAAAAATAAAATAAATTGAGTCTATTTGAGTCAATACAATACATCAGCTAATATATATCTTGTGCTGGGTTTTTCTAAATGGGCTGAATCAGCTTCTGTTTGCCAGCCTTCCTAAAGGAAAAGTGCAGACTTTCTGTTCTCTTATGAGTTGTGGTATGTATACCAGCCCATATATTCTTTTGGGTGCTTTTTTTAGGACAGTGTTATGTATACTGCATTTCTCTGAATGGCTTTACTTCACTACTTTCAATGCAGACCAGCTTCAATGTAGTTGGTTGTTATTTTGTATTTACATCACTGTAAATCAAAATAGAATTTGATCCTATAATTTCTAGCTCCTTGGGGACGTAGCAATGTCAAACCCCAATTTACTTCAATTCCCACATATTTTTTTAAGCTAAAAAGCTTTCACCTTGATTTCAAAGTGGAGGAACTTCTTACAGCATAATATAAACTATTCATCCGACCCATCTTTAGCTGCAGAAAGCTGGCAAATCAAGCATTTGCCAGATGGCACTTGCTAGATGGCTTTTCATCTGTGTTACAAGAAATGCAGTAAAGAAAAATTGTGTTTTGCTGGTGCAAGTTACCTATCGGTGCCAGGGAAAGTTCTTTTTTTACTTTACAAAAATGAATATAATGAATAAGATAAATGGAGAGAATGGGCAAAAGAAAAATTATCCTTATTGTGGTTCATTTTTGGCAAGCAAATCTATGCCATGTTATTAATAGTGGTCTTCCTGCAATATAAGAATATTTGTTTGAAAATTACTACTTCTGAGGCCCACCGAGCTGTTTGTCCGGAGATTCTGGGCTCGTGGTTAGTTGTGGATGTACTATTGTTATTCCAAAATAGTTTAGATTTTTTTCAGTTACATTTTGGTGACTCTGGTGAATCAGGACTTATGTTCTGCAGATAACAGCATCATTATAGCAAGATAATGATGCATTATTTCATTTTCTGAGGCAAACCTCCCAGGTAACCGACTGCAGAATAGCATCTGAAAAGAAAAAATGTGTGTGAAGGATATAGATACATGGCCTTTTTCCCAGAAAGGGATTTGTATAAATTTTGGCTGGATACTGTCTTTCTGGATCATACCTCTCTCCCTCTTTATTAATTTTTGGGTGGGTACTTTTTGTGGAGTATTTTGAGGTCAGTGGAAATATGTCATTTAGCACCAGCTTGTCCATTCATATGCATGTATTTTGGGATTTTCCATGGCTTATGAATAACACTTCTTAAATAAAACAGCAAAATAATGTACACTTGCACAGTGGAGAAAATCATTGGTTTGGGTTTGTAATAGTTACTATAAAGGTTTTGTTGAATATTATTACATGAAGTTCAGAAATTAATTAAAGCTTAGGGAAAGCTTCGATTAAATCCAGAGTAGTTATTGCACTTTCCACTATTGCACTTTGAAAGTGGGGAGAGCTGGTGCATGTTGTATTTCCTAGACTAAAGAATTTAAAGTTTTGTGTGAACAGAACATTCATGACTTAATTTCTTTCTTCTTTGTAAGTGAGAAAGGCACCAGGTCTTTATACCCTCTTGTAATTCTAAAGTCGTCTGCCATAAATACAGCATTTTGAAAAGGGTAGCTTTCTTACTTATATGGAAGAGTAGCAGTTACATTGTATGACTGATAAATTGTTTTTCATGGGGCTGAGTTTGCAAGCACATACCTGACTATTTACAGTATCAACTTTGGAGCGTTCTGTGTTTATTTCTGACCAACATCTAAAATCTGGGTTCATTCATTTTCCAATCTCATTCCCATCCATGAATGCATAAGATTCTACATGTATCCATGCTTGCCTCATACTGTTTTCTTGGAATGCTCACTGTCAGCCTACAAGCACCCAGATCACACCCCAGATGTATATGTGTGATATAGTCATCCCTGGTTCAGCAAATACACGTTCTTTGGTTTACAGTTGACCTGTCTACCAATTTCCCATGACGTGCCTGTTTAATTACACTTTAATAATTCCGGCATAAATCCACAACTCTTAATACCTACTGTATACATACATCACACAAGAATATTAAATATTAGTTAATTATTCATTTTCAAATGATACCTCACAAGACATATTTTGTGCAAAGATTATCCAATAGCATGCAGAGAGTGAATACAGAGCAACTTAGGATCACACCTTCCTCCTTACAAAGTTGACCATTGGCTGACCTGGAGGCAGCAGGTCAGAGCCCTCTTTTCTGCACAAAGCATCTGCCTCCGTGTTTCCTTTCCCCAGTCCGTAGAAGTAATCTTTTTTTGTCTGGGGCTCAGTAGGGAGCTTGGCCAGTCAGAGGGCTTCATGGTGCCATCACTATGTGTCACCTGGTGGCAATTCCTGTAGACTCCGCTCTCCACAGTGGTCCCTAGGTGCACATCTGCATGACCTCCTGGTGGCACTGTTGGAATATAATCTGTGCTAGGCTCTGCAGACTTCAGTTCTAGACCGTTCCACAGGGAGAAGAGTGATTTAATCATCCTAGACTAGGAATGGGAATGGGTATAAAGGGCTGTGGTATTGGCTCTATTAAAATCAATGGTAAAATCCCATTGACTTTAGTCAGACCAAGATTTCACCCCTGGGTTCTAATTCTTGTGCTGCCACTGCCTTGTACCTTGCATATATCACAGCTTCTCTGGCTATGTCTCCACTGGAAGTGCCACAGTGGCAGTGCTATAGTGATAGAAAGGGTTCTTCCATCACTGTCATAAACCCCTTTCCCTGAAAGGTGGTACTTGTGTCAGTAGAATTCACACATCAGTCCAGCAGTGTTTACACTAGCACTTAGGTCAGCTTAACTACATTGTTAAAGGCGTGACATTTTCCATAGTCCTGAGTGATGTAGTTAGGTCACTCTCACTTGGTAGGGTAGACCAAGTAAAAGTCTCCGCTTGCCATCCCTAAAAAGGGAACAACAATATTTACCTTCTCAATGCACATACATATGAATCAGAGTCAATAGGATCGAGCTCAGAGATGATCAGATGCCAATACCAGAAACCATAGATCTGATTTGACTAAGGCATATGGTTCAGTTTTGCTTGGGTGTGGCTAGTGTAGGTGGAGCACCATGGAAAAGGTGGAAGCAGAACACAAACCTCCCTGATTTGCAGACTTGTACTTCATCCGCTCCACCCTGGAAAGCCTCCTCATCTCTGTCGGAAAATTTTATTCAACATTTTTTAAAACGTGGATTTTCACATGAAAATGGCCATTTAGTTCAGATAGTGACAAATATTTTGCATGAAAGAATATAAGATTTTTGGTAAGTTAAAAGGAGTTTCATAAACTCAAAACCAGGCAAAATTGTAATTGTTGGGGGGAGGGGACATCCAGACATTTTCTATACCTCTATTCCTGTACATATTTCACTCAGCTCTAGTTTTTCTTTCACTTACAACAGCTTTCACATAACTCTGTTTTCAAGGGCTCCCAGCCTGTTTTTGGTGCAGTGGCTATGTTTCCCTCCCTTAGTTGTGGTATAACATCTTCTACTGTGTTGTTTTTAAAATTCTAACTACCTTTATATAAATGATGGTGTGGTTGCATTGTGCAACCTAATGCTGACCAAAATACATGGCAAATAACTGTGTACCGGGGAGCTAATTGTGA
This sequence comes from Pelodiscus sinensis, assembly GCF_052426305.1. Lineage (NCBI taxonomy): Eukaryota > Metazoa > Chordata > Testudines > Trionychidae > Pelodiscus > Pelodiscus sinensis. The sequence continues at coordinate 211,419,073 of NC_143052.1, forward strand.
TGTGACTTTGTAACTGAAATGTTATCTCCACTGGGGACAGAAGTACTAATGGAACAAATTTTGCAGCCCCAGTTAATCAGCTGTGATGCCACTCCAGGCAGTCTATGTTTTACGGGTTGGTAAACATAATGAACTTGGGAACTGACCAGACTCTGCAAATAGGCAGTATTTTTTGAGCAATCCCCACAGGTGGGTACATCTCTAATGTGAAGCCATGCTGTGAAACACCTTTAAGTATGTCTGGGAAAAAGGTTTACAAATATTCATTGCCTTGCAACCTTGGGCTATGAATGTGTCAGATTTTATAAACTAAGCTATGTTGGGTCTAATCATGGAAAATCTTCCAAGAAAAACACAAGTGAAGTGCTGCAGAAAGCAATGTTGGTGATTCAATAGATGGAAGTTTTCCTGATGAGTTGCTATTGAACCAATGCCGTAGTCTAGTTACAAGAGACATATGACCATATAGAGCATACACACTTAGGCCACACCTTCATTACATCAGTAGATCTTCCAGAGTTCAATTTAGCGGGTCTAGTGAAGACCTGCTAAATCAAACTCAGAGGACGCCTCTGTCAGTGCTGATACTCCTGCTCCTCATGAGAATAAGGAAAGCCAATGGGAGAGTTACTAGGGAGGAAGTTTATGACCTCTAGTTTTCTTGTAGTTTTCTGCTTCTTAGAAAAATAATTTGAGAATTTTGTAAAACCTGTAACTTTGCAACACAAGGTTTTCCCATTCCCTCATAAAACTGAAGTCCTGACTTCTTATCATGAAAAACATACATAAGAGTGTTGCTTAACCCTAATATCTGCATTATATTCTACCTCCACATTCTTTTTCATAATTCTGTTTGTATTGTTTCTGTGGAATAATTCCAATGAGTGATATTTATCCATATCTTGAATACTGCAGTTATTTAAATATAATTACATACATGGCATATCGATAGTCCTGGGTTTTGAATCTCTCCCAAAATATTTCTTTGGCTGTCTGTATACTCTGGGCTGTGTTTTCTAACTGCATACTAATGCATATTTGGCTAAAGAAGGAGTATTTCACACAGAGGGCCACAATTGCTGTCTACAATTTTAGTATATCATTAATTTATGTATTGATTACCTCTCACTATTAAGTTGTTTCCTCCTTAAGTGGCTGAGTTTCAATACTGCATACATAGATATATTTATAACTCTTAAGGAACGTAAGGGTGTTTCTTGCTGAATGGTCTTTTTCAATTTATATATAATATTTCACATTACTTTTGCTGCTCAGAAGTAATGAAATGACTAAAGTTTTATTCAGGTTTCTCATTTGATTCCCCAGGAGGTACCTGTTAAAACTTACCACAACACCGAAATGAAGATGCGAAATGGCCAGACAATAAAAATAATCTTTGTTACCCTATGGATTATTATGTGGAATTGAGGCATTTTGTGAATCTACTTAATAAAATTAATATTTTTGAAAATGCAGCATTGTAAGTATGAATGAAAGTCTTCATTTATAGAACTGCAGTTCAAGATCAAGATGTGATCCCAAAAAAACTGTTTTCCACTGTTTCATCTAACCATAAAGAAACATAACTTTACTTATCTACTATATTATGCCCTCCTGTTGTACCTGCAAATTTTTGTTTCCAATCCCTTCAAGACTGTATAGTAGCACGGGCCATAGCTCTCAATCCCTGGGGCAGAATTGGCAAGGGCTTACTCTGGGGCTATCTGCATTAAACCTGACCTATGAATAGCATTTATCATGTATTAGAAGACATTGTATGTTCCCAATGACAGCTGATGATAAATCTTATGTACAAACAATATTTGTCTTTCAGTCCACAGATGAATTCTTTTTCATTCCAGTAGCATTTGCCACAGTCAGCTCATCATACCTTTTGTATTCTCTGAGGGGCACCAGGTCTGTAGATAATTGGAACGACAACTGTTGGCTTTCTATTATCACTTTGCTCAAAAGGCACATGTTTACCTGGTACTTTATATAGGCTGCAACAAGTGGTGATCTTATTATTATCCTCTATTGCCTGGTTGAAGTCGTTTTGTTTGCCTTCCCTCATCGGTGTTCCCCACCCCATCCTGCCCTAATTTGATTTGAAAAAGAAAGCTCAGTAATACAAAGATTTTTAAGTGTGTTTATTATGTTCCCTTCCTCTTGCTTATGGTAGATTAGTGCATATTTCACACTATGCTGTGTAATATGCCAAGAAAGGAGTAAAAACATTTTCAAATATTTGAAAGCTATTGTGTGATGTATACATTTTTTGTTTGTTTGTTTGTTTGTGTTTGTAGAAGTAGGTAATGCACTGGTAGCCTTTTTTTCCCCCTAGAACAAGCACCGGTAACACTTGCTGGCTTTCTTCAGCACAATTTTTTCCATAATATTTAATGACAGAAGCGCTGCATACATTTACATAATGAGTCTCTTTGCAAGGGAACTAAGAGCACATATGAAAATGCCTCACGATTTTCTCTCTTTCCCGTCAATTATCCTTGAGTCATCCCAGTCATTTAAGCTTTAGGTCAATAAAATGAATCTCAAAACAAAAGTCTAGCATGTGCTGAAGTATTAACTCTGTAGGATGACTTGGAAAAGTGAATGTTTTCCCATTGCCCTTTTCTCATAACATCAATGTTTTTCCAATATTTTTCCTTCTACTGAAGGTTATCTTATGCACTTTTAATGTGGCTTTATTAGAACAATATTTGCAAGGCCATCAGTACCTATCAACATGAATATTATGTCTCAGTATATAATTATGAGGGTATGGGAATCTCATTTTGTCATGAGACCAAAAAAAATGCAAGAGATAGAACCTGACCCAAAGCTCATTAAATGCAATGGGAGTCTTTCTATAAAATTTAATGAGCTTTGGCTCAAGTCCATGGTGGGTAAATTTGCTTGCAGGATTCAGTCTCATCATGTAAAATAATATTAAGTGTCATTCACTGTATTTTATGGTGGAACTTACTGAACAAAAGTACTTGATTCAAATTAGTTAACATGTGACATGAATAAAGTTGGCTGAAACTTGGGAATTTTGGTTTGCCGAGGTTTTGGTATTGATTTTTTTTGTCTAATTTGGAACAAAAGCAAATTTAACAAAATTACCCAGTGAACTGGTATCAGAGGGGTAGCTGTGTTAGGCTATATCTGCAAAAATAATGGGAAGTTCTGTGGCACCTTATAGACTAACAGATTTATTGGAGCATAAGCTTTCGTGGGCAAAGACTCACTTCGTCAGTGAACTGGAGATCCCTCAAATTTTTGTTTCAGGAACACTAAAATATGATGTTCCTGAAGCAAAATCACAGAATAGAAGCCATGAAACTGACAAGAACGTAAGTTTCACTTAGTTGCTCCATGTAAGGGATCCTGCTAGCCAGCGTTCTTGGACCTTCTAGGTTCCCAGCTTTAGCCAAGATACTGGGCACTGCTAGTTTCCTATTACTGGAGTGCAGCCTGACAGTCCTGGCTTCACCCAAGATTCCCAGGGCTGCTGTCACAGGATATGTCTACACTACAGCATTATTTCGAAATAACGCATCTAGGCACAAAATGCATTTCAAAATAGCATTTTGCTAATTCGAAATAGTGCGTCCACACTGATAGGACGCTGAATCGCATTTAAGGCTGGCTGGAACCAGTCCTGCCAGGGCATCAGGTCAGGAGTTATCTTGTGTGGCTACCTGAGGCTATCAGAGACCTGTGCTTAAAGGGACCCCCCCCCCCCCGACAGCTGGTTCTAAGGTTTCCCTGCTTGCTTGCCTACCTTGCTGATGGACATTTTTTTTTCTCTGCGTGCTCTGGTTGTCCTCACTCAGGACACCACAGCACTCTACAGCATGGAGCCGGAGCCGCCCCTGGGCACGTTGCTGCGAGCCTGGCAGCACATTCTTCAGGCAGTAACAGTCTCCCTGGTGTGCCCCACTGGGGGCTTGTGCCTCATTCCTCCCTCACATCGTTCCACTTACCCCTCCCTAACCCCCCTTCCTGCTGTGCAATAAAAGACACATGTTCATTACAACAAAGCCTCTTTATTGAACAAAACTGGGGTGGGGAGAGAATGAAACTGAGGTGAGACCAGGGAAAAAAAGTGGGAGAGGGGAGGAGGGAGAGTGGGAGAGGGGAGTGGGAAACCTGGGAGGAGGGAGCTGGCAGGGGGAGGCAAGGGGACGAAGGGGGAGGAGAAGCTCAGGGCTCTGGGTTGGGGGTCTCGCCAGCCCAACTGTCTCCCAGCACCACGGGTGTGAGGGCCTCGGTATCCCTGGGGGTGTGGAGAGGGTGGGGAGGAGGAAGCGGGAGGGGGAGAAGGAATGGGTGGAGGATCGGTAGCTGGGAAGGCAGCAGGAGCTGAAACATCAGGAGGCAGCAAGCTCTGCCCAAGGGTTGATGACCACTTTGGGGGCACGGACTGTCCTGCCCCCCAGGCTGTGGTCCACGGCATTAAAATAGGGGTAAGGGTCTGGGTCTGCCCCTGGTTGGGAGCTGCCCCTGTGGCCTTGGCATACGACTGCCGCAGCTCATTTATTTTCATGCGAACCTGCTCCTGGGTTCGCTTGTGCCCTTTGGTTGCCAGGCTGGCAGCCATCCACCTGTAGATGGTTGTGTTCCTCCATTTAGTGCAGAGATCATGGGCGTTGGAGGCATCCACCCAAACCTGAATTAGGTCCCTGATCTCTGCACTGGACCAGGCAGGTGCCCACCTTCTCCAGCCCCTGGCAGACTCCTTGGAACTGGCAGACTGGTCCTGGGGAGCAGTGGAGGGCTGGCTGGCACTGGCTGCCTGGCTCATGCTGGGTCAGGTGCAGTGACTGCTGGCTCTGGGCTGGCAGGCTTGGAGCTGGCACTGGCACTGTGGCCAGAGTCTACCCCTTTAAGGGCTTCGGGGAGGGGGGAGAGGGAGAGGAGTTTTCTTGGTTGTGCCTAGAGTGGCCACCAGGGTACCCTGGGAAAGGCTGGAGGCCCCCTATTTTGAAATAAGGTTTGCCAATTTTGAAATAAGCCCTCCGCTATTTCCATTTAATTTCAAAATAGCGGTTTGGCTGTATACGCTGGTAAAGTTATTTCAAAATAATGGCTGTTATTTCAAAAAAACTTTTCTGTGTAGACATACCCACAGGTAAATACCTTGTTAAATGTCAGTGGTCACCAAGTTAGGACAATATATAGAGAAAAGAAAATACTGAAAACTGTCTAAGTCAATAAAGCTACAATGGACTATTATGACAAAAAAACATCTAAAAGCATTCAAATATGAAAAAAATTACAAAACAGGACATATGTGTAGCTAAGGTGGTAGAGAAATACTGTGATATATTGTCCAACAGACAGTATATTATGAGGTAATTAAAGACCATCACAAAATGAATATACACACAAGAAGTCAGAATCAGGGTTGCATATTCATCTTTAAATATTGTACTTTTTTACTTTTGAGCACTTAAATATATGTTTGTATGTTCTTGTACAATGTTTCCTTTTAAAAAATGAAAATAATGAAAATAAAAATGAAATGTATTAGCACTTGATCTGGTCACCCAGCCTCTCAACTGACTTAGAGGAAGCAAAACTACAATGTAACTTGTAGGAGTGTTTCCTTTGGTTTGATCCTTAGAATCCACTTCATTTCCCTCAAAAAATTCCAGCTACTGCATTAAACAATTTATCAGGCTGCTTCTATTGACAAAAGTGTCTCAGTTGTTTAATTTGTTATATCTGAGAGCTCATCGTATAGAGGCCTAATAAGATTACCTTAGCTGCACCTACACTATAACTCCTCAACTGACACTCAGTTGGATATGTAAAATCCACCTTCCATCCTTTATATTTCCATAATTCCTGATCCATGAATTTTTTGGTTACATGACTATGTTTGTACTGTTTACATGGTTAGGCATGTATTTTTTAAAATCTCATTTTCAGTGTCTGACAGGTTCAAATAGTATTTTTACACTGGTACACTAAACTAATTTAAAACTTTATAGTTGTCAAATAATTCAACTGCAGCCTATTATTTGCGTGCATATTCCCATGCAGTCTTGTGAGCTGACATTGTTTTCCATATTGCCCTTTGAGAAGCGTAATACTAGACAAACTATTTATGCAGCCAACCATTAACTAAAATACTAATTAGGTAAGTATTATCAACTTCAGCAGAGACGAGTATGAAGATTTTTAAACCAAGTTGAAACAAAGGGCAGAGTTAGCTTGAGCAAATAATATAAATATTGGTATTCACTAAAGAAGAAGTTGAAATATATTGCCTTGCTTATGATAATAAAAAGAGGCCAAGATTCCAGGTAGGTACTATTTTTATAATTTCAAGGGAAAAATTAAGTTCTGAAGTTCAGGAAAATCACTAGTGTCCAGTTAGGTTTGTGCTTAGTCAAAATTATATTTTGATTGGGTGGTTGGGCCTGAGGTAGGAAGAATGGAACAAATGCCAGAGACACTGAATGGTCTTTAAAAAATGTATTCAATTTCAAGTTAGGAACCTCAGAATAGCACATTGGAAACCGGTGAACTTCCTAATGACAGTTGCAGGATGCTGATGATGTTGAGGACACTGAGGAGCTTCATAAAATAAACCAGACTGTTCAGCTACACAGTGTCAATGCACTCAACAATACACATTGCCACACACATTAAAGTCTTAAGGAGTGGGGCAGGCATTAGAGCAGGCCTGGGCAAAATATGGACTGCAGGCCGACCACCAAGCCACTGGATCTGGCCTGAAGATGCTGCGGGTAGCCCCATTCAGGCTTCCTGCTTGCCTTGCGCCACATGCACACCACTCAGAAATGAGGCTGCAGGGAGGTTTTACTTTTAAAACTGTGAGTCTGGAGGGGAGGGGAAAAAAATTAAGAACTGCTCCTGCCCCCAGCACAATCCCATTGGCTGTTTTCTGTCCAGAAACTGGCCAATGGGAGCTGCCTGTTTAAATAACAGGCAGCCATGACACACGAGGGGCTCCAGAGCACATGGCTGCAGCCAATGCGGGGCAGGGCAGGCAGTGAAGCTGATTCAGGAATAGCTGCTGGCTAGTAAGTCTCCTGGCCAGATACTGCATCTGGCATCCCAGCCCCTCCCAGCCTCAACCCTTTGCCTCCCACTCCTGCCCTCTATTCCACATACCCAAATACTTTGTCCCCTTCTGTACCCATATCCCCTCCCAGATCCGGCACCCCAATCCCCTGCCCCAAATCACTATCCCCTGCTACCTTAGCTCACAACCCAAATTCCTACACCTCCACCTAAACCCTAAGTCACAATCCAACCTCCTCCACCCCAGTCCAGTGCCCCAGGTCACATCTGCCTCCTTCACCCAAACTCCCTCCCTTACCCCAAGCTCCCTTCTGCACCCAACCTCCATCCCATACCCTACACCTCCTCCATTAATATAATGCAGGAGTGCGGCCTTTGACCACTTTCCAAATTCTTCAAGTGGCCCCCATCAAAACTTATTGCCCACCCCTGCATTAGAAGCACCAAGATGAATCCCCTACCTCACTCGAAGTGTTGACATATTTACTTTCTGGGTATTTACTGTACTGACAAGTGAGCAGGAGTTCCAAATATTGACTTAATTGTTTGAAGTATTGGCCTTAGATATTCTACAGCAGCAGCGTCATGCTCTCTGACATGACAAAAGTGCTTGACAAAAATAAGAGTAAGACATGGGAGATCATTTACTGGAACCACGAATTGCTAGGAAAGCTGGTCAAAACTTCAAAGGATGGACATCTTCTTTTAGAGTTCCATAAGAAGCTTCTTGATACCTCTAGTACCTTGAAAAGTTAGATGTAAGAGTTCAGGTTTAATATTTTTATTAGGTAGTCATGAAGTCTGGGATACCACTGTGAAAAGTCCACTGATTCCTCTCAATTTTGGCATTTGATATTCTTCTAAAAGTCATGACTATGAATGTCAATGAGTGCAAATTTTCTCATATCTTTGCATGTTATCATTATTAACCACTCAGTATCATAAGTCTCAAGAAGGCAATTTTTAAAGTTGAAAATGTGGTTTGGGAGTCTGAAAATTGTTCTCTGATTTTGATTAAAGTAATGCTATGATACCAATCTCACCTGTTTAAATTTTTTTTTCCTTTCACCTATATATCTTACGTAATTAAATCCCCTCCCCCCACAATATTACTGGCTAAGTGTAACCCACAAAACTACTGGGCATGATTCACTGTCCCATGTAGTGGCACTTAGACCACAGAGTGAGCATGAGTGTGCTCTACAGCCTTAGCTGAGAGCCAGCTGGTTTTCAGCTCAAGCTGTAGAAGCTCAGGGGCTAAGCTCCAGTGACTCCAGGTTTGGTTCCACATGTCAGTGTTACATAAGCACCTCTCAGTCTGTATGGCCCTGTCTACACCAGGAAACTATTTCTAAATAACTAAATTGGACTTAATAAACTCCCAGTAATACAAAATCAAACTAGCGTGTCTCCACTACGGGGAATACTCAAAATTAGTCTGAGGCAGGCTCTATTAATGTGGATGGGTTACCTCAACTTAGAGCCCCAGGAAGCACTGGTAATTAATTAGTTCAAATTACTGTGGAGAGTAGTTATTTTGAAATAGTGGCATCAGAGCATCCTCTACACTACCACTATTTCGAAATAACTATTTTGAAATTAGCATTATTCCCAAGAAAAGAAAGAGTACAGATTTTGAAATAAGTGGCCCCTTATTTCAAAGTAACAGGCTTGTTAGTGTCAATGTTCTTCTTATAAATTCTACATAAGGGGAGTAATTTTGAAATGAAGTCCTATTGTAGACAAGGGCTATGTGTCCTTCCAACATCCTGTAAGGTAGGGAAGTGCTAATAACCTGCTTTGAGATGGGAATCAGAAACGCAGAGTGGGCTAGGTCTCATAGGAGGTCTGTTGTAGACTGAGAAATTAAACCCTGGTCTCTTAAGTTACAGGTCAATGCCCTACCATGGACCTAACTTCCTCATCCTGAAGTTTAGTCTAATTCTTTTCCTCCCTGGAGGGTATATTCCATTCATAAAAGTAAATTAAGTTATTGTTATCTGCCAGTTCTCATGTATAATGGTTATTTTGCATTCTCTGTCTCTATCAAGTACTCACTATACTGCATGTTACCTCCATGAAATGCACTGAATATTCAACATGAATAATTTTCAAGTGATAAAAAGGCATGTATGTATTTTAATCTGGAAAACCCCTATTAGCATGTGCAACATATTGGTGTTTGTAACTGATACATTTCAGCAAAGCAACTTTTTACATAAAGAGCTGACAGGGCTAATTTGTCAGTGGCTGAATCATTGCTCTAGTGAGTCACCAGGCTCTTAAAAAATAGTATGATTAAGGGAACGGTGTTAATGTTTTTGTCCTTACTTCCAAAACATTAAAGTAAATTGGCACAGTATATTAGTTGTAGTGTGATGAGGCAGTTAAGACTCAGAGTTAGAGATGGGGGTGCACAATTCACTTACCCTGTCCTTTTTGAGGACACCTGCCAGTGTTTGATGGTCTAGTATCATCTCAGAGAGACAGTAAAGTGCCAAATGCTACTATACCGACACTGTGAGATAATGTCATGTTCATATGTGCCATCTTCTAAAGGAATAATACCATCTTCTTCTGGGAATAATATCAAAAGTACTGTGGCTGTACCCCCATGAATAAATGAACCAGTTGAGAAGAGCCACCACAGAATCACAGAATTGGAAGGAACGTCAAGAGGTCATCACGTCCATTCCCCTGGACTCACGGCAGGACCAAGAACCATCTAGAACAGTGTTTTTGAAAGTGTTCCACAAAATCACTTTCAGAAACACATTACTGTAATAGGCGCCCCGTTTTGTGTATTTACTGGCACCATGGCCACGGATCCTCGTGGCTCCCATTGGCTCCGTTTTGTCCTTTGCAGCCAATGGGAGCCGCGGGAAGAGGCATGGGCTGGGCCAAGGACTTATCTTCAGGCTTCTCCAGGGTTCTAACTCATCATATAAAAATGATTCCATTTTTGAAAAGTCCCATTGATGGGCTACAGAATACTAATTTCATTTGAACTCAGCAGTGTTGCCAAGTTTGGCATATTATTCATATTATGCTTTTGCAAGCCTTGCTAATGGATTCTTACTAAAGAGCTTTCGACAATAACAAATATTCTGTCCAAAATAAAGATAAACCCAATTTAGTGATTATTCTTAATATATATTTATTGCATACACCATAATAGTGAGCTGCTTTTGAATGACAAGGCTGCATGGTGTAATAACAATGACATTATTTACACAATATGATCCAAAATACTGAATGTAGAGTAAAAAATTACATGAATAAATGGACTATTAATGGCATGTTCGTTGGACACTTGTTAATCCTCAATACATTGGCAGTGAAAGCAGTCAGACAGCATGATGATGGGTGCTATGTAAGAACCTAGACAGGCAATTAAGCATTTACTCATGTTGCATAAGCAGTAAACCAGCTGCAATTTAAATTAGAATTAAGATTAACAAAAAGTGAATTGGGAAGGCTTTCAGATTGCTGAAACTGAATGACAAAAACACATTATTCTAGTGGAATAACATGACTTTCTGCTCACATAATTCTAGCAGCCTAAACTATTGGGTTTTATGTAGCAATAAGTGTTAGTCAAGTAGGAAGGGATTTAACTGCAAAAGTACTGAACTCCTGCACTCAAAACTCAGTGTCTAAACTTGACTTTTGAGTTTTCACTGATGGTTCATTTAAACTGTTTTGTGAAGGAGTGGATAGGTTTGTAGATACAGTCTAAGGGTACGTCTATACTACAACATAAATTCAAACTAACTTAGTTCGAATTAGTTAATTCGAACTAAGCTAATTCGAACTAACGCATCCAGACTAAAAAACTAGTTCGAATTAGCGTTTTGGTAATTCGAACTAGCATGTCCACATTAAGTGGACCCTGAACCGGGCTTAAGGATGGCCAGAAGCAGTGCCGGCAGGGCATCAGATGAGGACTTAGAGCGTGGAGCTGCTGTCTCAGGCTAGCCGAGGGCTGTGCTTAAAGGGTCCCGACCCCCACCCTGGACAGACAGTTCTCAGGGGTTCCCCGCTTGCAAAGCAGTCCTGGCTTGGAGTGCCCTGAGTGCCCACACTGGGCACATCACAGCACTCGGCCATCAGCCCAGCTGCACTTGCCACGGGCTGCCATCTGAGGAGAGGGGGCAATTGGGGGGCTGCAGGAGAGCTTCCACCCCCAGAAGCCCACAGAGCCAGCCCAGTCCTCCCCATCGGGGGCTCGTACCCCATTCCTCCTCCACTTACCCTTCCCTAGCCCCTCTTCTTGATGTACAAAATAAAGGACAACTGTGGTCAAAAATAGAATCTCTCTTTATTGAACAAAACTGGGGGAGACTGGGAAAAGGAGGTGGGAGAGGGGAAGATAGAGGCTGGGAGCGGGGAGGGCAACTAAAATGATGAGGGATTGGGAACAGGTCCCATATGAAGAGAGGCTAAAGAGATTGGGACTTTTCAGCTTACAAAAGAGGAGACGGAGGGGGGACAGGATAGAGGTCTCTAAAAGCAGGAGTTGGGTGGAGAGGGTGCATTCAGAAAAGTTCTTCATTAGTTCCCATAAAGAAGGACTAGAGGACACCAAAGGAAAGGAATGGGTAGCAGGCTTCAAACTAGTAACAGAAAGTTCTTCTTCACAAAGCAAAGAGTCAACCTGTGGAACTCCTTGCTGCAGGAGGCTGTGAAGGCTACAACTAGAACAGAGTTTAAAGGGACGTGAGATAAAGTCATGGAGGTTGGGTCCATGGAGTGCTATTAGCCAGGGGGTAGGAGTGGTGTCCCTGGCCAAGGTTTGTGGAAGGCTGGAGAGGGATGGCATGAGACAAATGGCTTGGTCACTGTCCTCGGTCCATCCCCTCCAGGGTCCCTAGGGTTGGCCGCAGTCAACAGACAGGCTACTGGGCTAGATGGACTTTTGGTCTGACCCAGGACGGCCATTGTAAGCTCAGGGCTCAGGGTCGGGGGTCTCAGTGGACCCTCTTGATTCTCTTGCACACCTGCTCCTGGGTGGCCAGGCTGGCAGCTCTCCTGCCCTAGCCGGCCACTTTCCTGTGCCTAGTGTGGAGATCGTGGACGAGGTCCACGATGTCTGCACTAGCCCAGGCAGGTGCACGCCTCTTGTGGTCCCGGGCAAGCTCCCGGGAGCTGCCAGCCTGGTCCCGGGAAGAGGGAGAGGGCTGGGGGGCATCGGGTGGTGGCTCTGTGCCGTGCCAGGTGCAGGGTCTGCTGGTTGGTTGCTGGCAGGCTTGCACCTGGCACGGGCACCCTAGCCAGCCCGTGCCCCTTTAAGTGGTCCGGGGCCGGGAGGGTGGCAGACGAGTTTCCCTGGTGTTGGCCAGAGTGGCCACCAGGGTAAGCTGGGAAGGGTTAGCCTCCCACTAGTTCTAATTAAGGGGCTACACAGCCCTTAATTCGAACTAGTAAATTTGAACTAGGCTTAATCCTCGTGGAATGAGGATTACCTAGTTCGAACTAAGCGCTCCGCTAGTTCGAATTAAATTCGAACTAACGGAGCGCTAGTGTAGCGCTTATCAAAGTTAGTTCGAACTAACAGATGTTAGTTCGAACTAACTTTGTAGTGAAGACATATCCTAAGAAACTTGGGTAAAATGTTGCTGCTTCCTTTGAGACCCAAAAGGAGATTGTGTAAAATGGCAGGCAATGTACAATCTTCTGCCCCTCTTTTGAAATAAAGGAACCAAAATGGATGCAGCAAATGATGCAGAGATACCAAGGGTTGGCTGTCTTTAAGAGTGAGATTCAAGGTCAAAGAAAGAGACTTTCTAGGTTGTGGTTATGTCAGTGCTTAGTACAGGGACTCTCATCTTGGTGACATCCAGTAGTCCAGGTATTTAATCCAACCAACACTTACGAGTTTGTTTTAAAATGCCTACTACTGCATAGTCTAGAATGCTCGCTGCAATGCAAAACCAGTGGATTTTAACAGAAATACTTATTTACTGGATGGAACAAAACCCTGGATGACCGGAGATCCTTGAAGAGTAGAGCTGTTAAGCCTTTGTTTAGGCACACAGTCAGTAGATAGAACAAAAGACATATTCAGAAATAAACGTTTTATATAAACCTAAAAAAAGAAAGCTGTTTTATCAATACAACAGTGTGTTGATTTTTCATATCATCTTGTCATCGTGATCACCCATTTGAAAAACACACGACAGTACAAATATCGTATAGTTAGCATACCGTTGTTCATACTATTTTTATAGCAAACAAAAATAACCATATTCCAAAATAAATAAATGTAAAATAACTGAATTGAAATTTTAAACATTAAATATAACACTATAAACAATACATTAAATGAATGTAAAATAGTGCAGTTAAATTGAAGTGAATTAATTTGAAGCCAATAAACCATAAACAAAGGAGTCAGACCCCACATTGCCTTTAGCGTCTAGTTTGATTTCACATTTTATTTTATGCTGTATTGTATTGCCGTCTGGCTCCTTTACTATTTTTATAGCTTCTTGTGATGGTTCAAACTTGAAACATGGCTCAGGATTTGCCAGCTTCACTTGGCTAACAGAGGGCAGTGTCCCATGTTGTCCCAAGTTTGTCCAGAATGCTGTCTTGCTCTTTCAATCAACACTGAACAACTTTCTCTTCTCCTGAATCTGAGTGGGTTAAAACTAAGGCAAGCCTGGTAACCCTTTCCTGAAATTGGAACTTGAGAAGACATTGCTTGTCATCTCTAAAAGTATTGCAAACCTTTATATATTGACTCAAAATGAGTGAGAGATGTGCTTACGAATTTGTGTGAAAGTGAGAGAGCATGCTAATGAGAGTGTCTCATATGCAAGGAGATGGCATTGCTGAGGATGACCTTGAGGCTTCACCTCTTTTTTGATCCCCAGAAACAAAGAGCAATAGCGAAAGGAGCAACTGATCATATAAAATCCTTTCTTTCTTAGCAGAATGAAGTTAGTGTTCACTTACTGAATATAGTATCACTACTGGAGGTGCCATCCCTAGGGGGCACGAGACCTGGGGGAACCTCCCTCCAGGCCCTGCCCCTACCCCTACCCCTGCTCTGTCCCCACACCGTCCCCCTTCTCCCTAACCCCATCCCAGCTTCACCTCTCCTCCTCCCGCACTTGCTCCACCCCCTTCCCTCTTGTACTCCAATTTGCCTGACCTGGGGGATATCTGGGGAATCTATGTGACCTGAGGGATTACTGGCAGAGTGGCAGCAGATTTTGTCCTCCTCCATTGTGTTCACCATGGCCGCGGGAGCATGGGAAGTGGAGTGACACATGCAGAAGCCTGCTCTGCTCTGCTACCATTTCCTAGCTGGGTGTCTCAGTTTCCAATATGGAGGACCATCCCATCCATAGGATAGCTTGGGCAGCCTCTGGGGGGGGGGGGGAGGAGGTCCCAAAAGGTGGGGCCCCAAGTAGCCACCCCAAACTGTCCTGTCCATGGGACAACTCTGCTAGTATGTATCTCTTGGTAGTGACACTATACACCTGAATTTAGGAATAGAACTAATTCACTAGAAGAAACCATGAAAGGTTCATAGCCCCACATAGTTCTGTTGAAATATAAGACGCCAGGAAGAAAGGAGTCAGAGACAATCGCAGAGACTTTTCTACCAGAGATGAGTCTTACTCCAAAAGGTACTTTGAAAGCTAAAAAGGGTAGGAGTTTACTACCTAATAGCTTTATTTCTGATCCATGGACTGTGTTCGAGGTCTAGGCAAGTGGCATCTTGAAGATTTTGTTCTCTAACAGCTACTCTGTGAAGACTCCCTTGAAAATCGGCCAAGGTCCTATAAATACCAGCTAGGTGCTTTACAGATGCATATAACAATTCTCTATTCCAGGCATGTTCTGCTCAGCACAGGAACAGAGAAGAGAATGCGAAAATGACATTATGCCACCTTTGCACCCCCCTGCTTCTAGGGCTGAGAAAGGGCCAGCTTTGAATCCAGAGCAAGTTTGAAAAGCCATGGGGTTGCTCTTTATTGTATCATGTTACCTCTGGCATCAAAAAGCCTTTTGGAAGCTGTGAATGGCCACAGGGAAGGCATATTGCCAATGCTGGAGGGGTGGCTTAGAGCCTCTTTACCACTCTGGAATTCTTTTTATCCTAAGAAGATTCCAAGGTGATCAGACGTGGCAGCTGTCATGGCTCCTTCCCCACGCTAACCCTCATAATCATGACAGCAGCTTTATGATCTCTTTATGTCATAGCATTGCAAAGGGGATAAAGTTTAAATAAGAATCGTGCCCTGGGTAAGTGCCCCAAACATACACAAATAATCCAGTACCCATGAATGCAGAGTCTGTATGAGATCTCTTCTCACTCTGATGAATCACGAGGGGAAAAGACTTGAGGAGTAGACTATATTTGTATAGACACACCTACTCTGCTTAGGTACGGTGCAGATAGAGTTTCTTTGCCAGAGAGATCACATTTGGGTAGTTTTGGGGTACAATTCAGAAGCACAAAAATGTTCTGAATCTGCAACTTGACTCTCCCCCATTTTAACATTTAGATTGTAGTTTTCTTTCCAGTTCTTTGCTCTTTTAGCTAAAATACTTTTCCATCATCAAGTTGGTCTAATTTAGTGAAAGCCATTAGCATAAATGGGCCAAATAAGCTTGTTTCTCACACAATGCATCACTGACTCTTGATTTAAGCTATTTCATATGATCTGTTGTAATGGACAAGTGCAGTGTTTAGCTTCTATTTTCTTCTATTTTTATTTGTTCATTTTCCCCTGTTGTCTGTTTTCATGGAACGTGTCACTTTCTTTGTTACACACTGGTGGTTATTTAGGTTAGAGAATATTTTTCATTACTTTGCTGATAGGAGATCCATCTAATTTCAGAGAGCTCTCTGTTTCAAAGGAGTTAGCTGTTTGGTCACGTATGTGGCTACAGAGTATGGTTTTGCTATTGATCTGCTAAGCTTCTATAAATACTGTATGTCTAGCTCCTTTGTCTGCTTCTTTCATTCTGCATTCTGTCAGGAATTGTGGTTTTAGTGGTTCTTGCACCAACCTGGATTATGCGTGCACTTTTTCCTGCGCTTTGGCTGTGATGCTATACAACCCACTTTGCATAAAGAGTGAAACCAGTATATTTTACAACTCATTACCAATAAGCTTAAGACAGGAGTCCCATTCTTCACCTCTAGTCAACGGACACAAAGCATAGTCAAGTGGTATGGGGAGAGGGCAGAGACGGCTTTAAACCACCTTTGCACACAGTGGTTTGGCATAGAGCTAATCCCTCATCATACATTAGAGTACGGGGAGAACTGCCTTTGCTAACAGCCCCAGAGATATTAGGACAGCAAAGACAGGTGTGAGGCACTGGGAAGTCTGGCTGCACCCTTTTCTCTAACCATGCTTCCCACAGTCTACACTACAGCGCTAATGTCTACACTGTAAAGTATGTCTACACTACTAATTTATTTCTAATTAGTTAATTCGAAATAAGCTAATTCGAAATAACGCATATAGACCCGAAAACTAATTTGAATTAGCGTTCTGCTAATTCGAAATAGAGTGTCCACACTGATTGGACGCTGGGTCGCATTTAAGGGCAGCTGAAACCGGTTCCAGTAGAGCATCAGGTAAGTAGTTGCTTTGTGTGGCTGCTCTCTGAGGCTATGTGAGGCTCGTGCTTAAAGGGACCCCCCTGGATAGCCGGTTCTCAGCTTTTTCGCTTGCTTGCCTACCTCGCCGAGGGACAGCAAAGCGTTTTCCTCTCTGCCTGCCTGTGCCGGTGGTTCCCATTGGGGATGCTGTTGCAGTTGGCACAATGGAGCCAGAACTCGCCCTCGGTATTCTACTCGGCTACGTCTAGATTGCAGCCCTTTTTCATAAAAGGGATGCAAATTAGACATATCGCAATTGCTAATGAAGCAGGGATTTAAATCTCCCCCGCTTCATTAGCATAAAAATGGCTGCCGCTTTTTTTCGGCACGGAGCTTGGCCAGAAAAAAGCGCCAGTCTAGACACAGATCTTTCAGAAAATAAAGCCTTTTCTGAAAGATCCCTTATCCCATCTGTGGGATGCCTCGGGGGTCCTGGGTCCTGGGCAGACTCCCTCCTCCTCCTCCGTGTCAGGGACGGGGTCCTCTGCCCCAGGGTTGATCACCACCTGGGGGGCATGGACTGTGTGAGCCCCCAGGATGTGGTCCAGGGCCTCATAATGAGGGCAGGTCTCCGGGTCGGCCCCTGACTGCGAGGCCCTGGAGTAGGCCTGACAGGTTTTTTATTTTGCAGCAGACCTGCTCCTGGGGCCACAGGTGGCCTCTGGTGTCCAGGCTGGCAGCCATGAGGCTATAGATGGATGCGTTCTTGTGCCTAGTACGGAGATTGTGGACATTGGAGGCCTCCCCCCAAACCTCAATGAGGTCCACAATCTTTTCACTAGACCAAGCAGGCACCCACCTTTTGCGGCCCTGGGCAGGCTCCTGAGAGCCACCAGCCTGGTCCTGGGAAGAGGTGGAGGGCTGGGTGGCAGTGAGTGGCTGGCTCATCTCATGCCAGGTGCAGGGTCTGCTGGCTGGAGGCTGGCAGGCTTGCAACTGGCACAAGCACCGTAGCCAGACCGTGCCCCTTTAAGGGCTCTGGGGCTGGGAAGGGGGCAGACAAGTTTCCCTGGTTTGGCCCAGAGTGGCCACCAGGGCAACCTGGGAAGGGCTAGCCTTCAGCTAGTTCGAATTAAATGGCTACACAGACCTTAATTTGAACTACTTAATTCAAACTAGGCATTACTCCTCGTAGAATGAGGTTTATCTAGTTCGAATTAAGCGCTCCACTATTTCAAATTAAATTCGAACCAGCGGTTTGCATGTATAGTTTCTATGAAAGTTAATTCGAACTAACGGCTGTTAGTTCGAATTAACTTTGTAGTGTAGACATACCCTTAGAGAGCATAGAAACTACTCTGCAGTTTTGTGCCACTGAAGGATCCTCTTGTATGGAGAAGATCCTCATAGAGCCTGATATATTGAGTTTAGTGCTACTTTGTATTGGTGGAAAAGTATAAATTGATTGGAGGACTGGCTAGGTTTCGAGCCTGTCTATTTAGTTTAGTTTCACTAGAATAACTAAAGCATTGTGCCTCCTGTATGTGACATTAGAACAGGGCTGGCAGCAGGCTTCAGTGCATCCTGGGCATGTTGCGGGGTGTGGCTCTGGACCCTCTCAGAAGGGGAAGGGCCTCAGGCAGAAGGGGTAATCTCAGTGCTGTGCAGATCATGCTGCTCATGGGCATATGTTTGGAAATTGCGGTTGAGGTTTTTTTCCCATAATAATGCTATATTCCTTTTCCCCTTGTATGAACAGTTGGGTGTTGTATTTTTTTTATACAAAGATTCAGCGCTTGTGAGTGGAGAAGTATTACCTTCTAGAAGTGATATTAAGTTTTCCCAGATTACTGTGGATCTATTTTGTATGGTTAAGTTGATCTCCTAGATTTTGAATCAGGCCCTTGTGGCTGCTGACTCCCCCTGGCACACTGGGAACTCATGGGGTGATTATTCATCCCAGCCCCCAAATCTTTCAGAGTCACTGCTTCCTAGTATAGAGTCATCCGTCCTGTAAGTATGGCCTATAGTCTTCTAGTTTTTTAATCAAAATGGCATGTGTTATCAAATCAATTCCTTCATTTCTCTGAACTCTAATACCTTCAGTCCTAATGTTTTTAGAGTAAATAGGTGTTAAAATTGCCATAATGTTTCTTCAGAAAGTAAATATTTTATGTAACTATTTTAAACCAATGTTTTAAGCTATTATTAAATAAGCTCAAACACACAGTTTAGTTCAAATGCTATATTAATGTAAGTAAATGAATCTCCAAAGGGCTTTTGCAACAGCAGCAGTATTTGTTTTGTTTTAAATGATCTTTTCTGTTCCTCTAATAAATTCAGTCTGTATTCCCTTTTCACTAGTGTAAGCCTGTTAAATTTATTTGCACCTGCCAGAAATAATGTGTAATAGTAGTACAAGTAATGTTTAGCTCTTATGGTCTATTCTACAAAGGTACCTGCTACAACTATTCATTTTATAACATGCAAGTAAAAATGCATTGATAAATTTCCATAAATAAAGAGGTTTCAAATATAACTGGAACAAAATGTCATAATCTGAGCAGAAACCCAAAACTTAGAAATTTAGCCAGATCTTCAGAGCATGGAAATCAGTGTAACCCCACTTCACTTAAGAAAGCTATCTGAATTCATACAAGTTGATGATTTATCCCATCCACTATAATGTATATCATGGATAACATAGAGGTATTGCATCTTTTTTTTCCATTTTGTCCATCCCTCTGTTGTAGCAGTGACGCCAACGCTGACATATAATTTGTCTGCTTGTTCCTTGATAATCTCAATGCTCTTTTTCATTCTGCCACTTATGTATGGTGCACATACACTCCCTTCTTGAAAAAGCTTCCCCCTCCCCCCCATAATCAGAATAAGGGAAAGAGGGGAAGTAGAGAGGAAATATTCTAGAGATGTAGCCGAAGCAGAGCCTCCTATGCCAGGAAATGGAGAAAAGCAGAAACTCCATCATATCTACTACATGTATCTTGAACATCTAAGTCACTTGGGAAGCATTAGATAGACACTGACAAAGATTAGACAGAGCCACAAATCTGTTGTTAGATTCTTCAGTCATATCTTGGTACTGGTCCTAATCTTCAAGTCCCTCATTAAGATAGCAGCATGCTCTCTCTGGATTAGCATCTCCTTCTGCACTGTGCCATAGGAACTAGGATCCATTGTCAGAAAAATCAGAAGCGGGACAGAGGCAGTGTCTTTTGACTTGAGCATCCCCTGCCGTGGTAGTCCAGACCAATGGAGAACAGAATGAGCTTGAGTCTTGCAGGTGCAGTTCCGAGACTACTATTTCGTTATGGGATTCTCCAAATCATAGAGTGAAAGAAGAGTCTTTAACAGTTTTCTGGAACATAGTAATTAATAGCAGGCACGCAGGCGCGTGCGCGCACACACACACACACACACACACACAGAGGATGAGTGGGAGATTTGTGCGCTACTCACTGTGATTCTGAACCATTTAACAGCATTGAAGGATATACTTATATTCTAAGTCCAGAAGGGACCACTGTGATCATCTAGTCTGACTTCCTGTACAACACAAGCCTTAGCCATTCCCTAAAACAATTTCTAGAACATATCTTTAGGATAAAACACCCAATCTTGTTTCAGACATTGTCGGTGATGGAAAATCCCCCTCAATCCTTGGTAAATTGTTCCAGTAGTTTATTATTCTGGCTATTAAAAGTCTATGCCTCAAATCCAGTCTCTATTTGTCTAGCTTCAGCTTCCAGCCATTGGATTGTGTTATTTTTCCCTCCTAGACTGAAGAGTCCATGATATCCCTTTATGGCACTTATACATTCTAATCAGGTCACTTCTTCACCTTCTTTTCATTAAGCTAAATAGTTTCAACTCCTTGGCTGTGTCTAAACTGGCGAATTTTTCTGGAAAATCAGCCACTTTTCCAGAAAAACTTGCCAGCTGTCTATATTGGCCGCTTGAATTTCCGCAAAAGCACTGACTTCCTACTGTAAGAAATCAGTGCTTTTTGTGGAAATACTATGCTGCTCCCGTTCGGGCAAAAGTCCCTTTTGCGCAAAACTTTTGCGCAAAAGGGCCAGTGTAGACAGCTCAGATTTGTTTTGTGCAAAAAAGCCCCAATCGTGAAAATGGCGATCGGGGCTTTTTTGCACAAAAGCGCGTCTAGATTGGCCACAGATGCTTTTCCGCAAAAAGTGCTTTTGCGGAAAAGCATCCATGCCAATCTAGACGCTCTTTTCCAAAAATGCTTTTAACGGAAAACTTTTCTGTTAAAAGCATTTCCGGAAAATCATGCCAGTCTAGATGTAGCCCTAGAGTCTATCAGTAGAAGGCAGTGGTGGGCAACCTGTGGTTCACAGGCTTTATGTGCCCATTGGGATTTTCTGTGTGGCCCATGAGACTATTTGTTTATGTTCCTACTGGTATTACTAAAGTGACTCGCTCATGAAGTAAGAGCACATGAAGGGCATGTCTACACTAGGAAATTATTTTGAAATAACTAAATTTGACATAACTCCAAATTTAACAAAATCCAAATATAGTGTCCTCACTTCAGGGAAGCATCGTAATTAGTCACAATTATTTCATAATAGTGTGTCTACACTGATTGGAGCCTGCCTTGGACTGACAGCCCCCGAAAGCACTCTGGAGAGGGCACCAGGAGGGCAGAGACTTCCTGTGGCTGTTTGGTCAAGCAAGCCATGATGCAGGCTTTCAGGGGCTCCTCTCTATGGCTGCGTCTCACATGCCACTCCTCCACTTCCTCCCTGTTGTGGGCCACAAAAGCGTGCTTGTGGACACCACAGCACTCACAAAATGGAGCTGGAGCTGCTGAAAGCAGTGCCAGGCTCACGGGCCTTGTGCTGTGTTTCATGGTGCAGCACTTCCAAACTGCCTGCACGCTGCTCCAGCAGGACGATGATCAGCCCAAACTTCAGACCCTCATCACCCAGATATTGGAGCTCCTGCTGCTGCAAAAGCCCCTCAATCCCCTGGACACCACAGAACACCACTTCTGGCAGAGGGAGACCAGTTCAGACTGGTGGGACCTCATCATCCTGTAGCTAGGAGATGACCAGGAGTGGCTGCAGAACTTCCACATGCCGAAAGCCACTTTCCTGGAGCTCTGCCATCTGAGACCTGCCATCCCAGTGCACAAGCGCATCACCATCACACACTGGAAGCTCCTCATGCTGGACAGCTACCACTCTGTCAGGAACCAGTTTGGCAGGGAAATCCACAGTTGGTGCCGTGCTTCTGCAGCTAGCCAAGACCATCAACCACATGCTGCTATGGAGGGTGTTCACTCTGGGCAACATCAACAGCATCACTAATGGCTTTGCTGTCATGGGCTTCTCCAACTGAGGGGGGCCCATAGATGGTACTCACATGCCCATCCTGGCCCCTGACCACCCTGCTTCGGACTACATAAACAAGAATGGGTACTTCTCCATGGTGCTGCAGGTCCTTGTGGATCACAAGGCATGTTTCACCGACATCACCATCGGATGGTCAGGGAATGTGAATGATGCCCGCATGTTCCAGAATTCATGCCTGTTCCAAAAGAAGCATGCGGGCACTTTTTCCCCCAACCGCACCATCACAGTTGGGGAGATGGGCATGCCTATGTGCTTGTTCCGCTGGCTCATGAAGCCCTACATGGGCAGTCTGGACCCCACAAAGGAGCACTTCAAACCCAGACTGAGCAGGTTCCTCATGGTGATAGAGTGTGCATTAGGCCATTTAAAGGGGAGGTTCAGGAGTCTCCTTCCCATCTGGACCTCAGTGAACACAACATCCCCTTCATGGTGATGGCCTGCTGTGTGCTCCCCAACCTGTGTGAGATCAAGGGGGAAACTTTTCTGGCAGGATGGCGGCCTGAGGCTGAATAGCTGGCCAGGACATTCGAGAAGCCAGACACTAGAACTATCAGGAGAGCACATTAAGGAACTGTGCTCATCAGGTAGGCCTTGAGTAGAGTGTCATCCAAGGCCAGCGAGACTCTCCCCATGCTTCTTTACAAGGGGCCCCTGCATTGCCACTGTGTGCCTTTCCTTCCCCACCTGTCTCGTCTCCTGCCCTCGCTTTCCACCTTCCCCCCTCCCCTACAAAGCAAATATTAAAGCCATCATTGTTGAAAAAATGGGACTGTTTACTGGGGGGGGGATATAAAACTGGGGAGGGACTGGGGAAAGAAAACTATCAGATCCTCCCCTGGGATAGTGCTTGGGGTGTGTTACAGACCACCAGGATCCAATTTGGATATGGATAGAGACCTCTTTAATGTTTTTAATGAAGTATAGTGATAGAAATGTATCCATGTTAGTTTGGTGTAGCTGGAACAAAAAACAGGTCTATGTAGCACTTTAAAGACTAACAAGATGGTTTATTAGGCGATGAGCTTTCGTGGGCCAGACCCACTTCCTCAGATCAAATAGTGGAAGAAAATTGTCACAACCATATATACCAAAGGATACAATTTTAAAAAATGAACACATATGAAAAGGACAAATTAATGAAGTAAATACTCATGGAAATTGCGTAATCATGGGAGATTAACTTTTCAGATATAAACTGGAGAACAAGTGCTAGTAATAATAATAGGGCTCAGATTTTCCTAGATGTGATAGCTGATAAATTCCTTCTTCAAGTAGTTGCTGAACCAACAAGGGGGGATGCTATTATAGATTTGGTTTTGGTGAGTAGCAAGGACCTCATAGATGAAATGATTGTAGGAGACAACCTTGGCTTGAGTGATCATGAGCTAATTCAGTTCAAATTAAATGAAGGATAAACAAACATAAATCTGAGACTAGGGTTTTTGATTTCAAAAGGGCTAACTTTAATAAATTAAGGAAATTAGTTAGGGAAGTTGATTGGACTAAAGAAATTATGGATCTTGAAGTGTGGGAGGCCTGGGATTATTTTAAGTTAAAGTTGCAGAAGCTGTCAGAAGCTTGTATCCCAAGAAAAGGGGAAAAAAATATAGGCAGATGTGTTAGACCAAGCTGGATGAGCAAGCATCTCAGAGAGGTGATTAAGAAAAAGCAGAAAGCATATAAGGAGTGGAAGATAGGAGGGATCAGTAAAGAAAGCTACTTTATTGAGGTAAGAGCATGTAGGGACAAAGTGAGAGAGGCTAAAAGTCAGGTAGAGTTGGACCTTGCAAAGGGAATTAAAACCAACAATAAAAAGTTTTATAGGAAAAAAACAAAAAAAGAAGAAGTAGGACCGCTAATTACTAAGGATGGAGTGGAGGTTAAGGATAATCTAGGAATGGCCTATTATATCTAGGATATAATATTTTTTCCAAATTTGAGGTCCTTTGCTATGTTTATTATGAGACACTAAATATTTTAGATCTTCTTGGATCACCTTTTACTAACTGAAGTTTGAACTTATGTTTTAAAAAAGATTTTAGACTTTCAAAGAGCTTGGGGTGTGTGTGTGTAAATTTCAAGTTATGAACAAATTACTGGTTTAAGTTGCTTACGTTTCTAAACTGCAATTCCTTTTTATATTTAAGCTTTGACCAAGGTTGGTTTTTTTTCAGCTGTGATCTCTTTTGGCCTGGGTTTTGATAACTTCTGTATTTTAGCAATGTTTAGTTCCATCTTTTTCCTCCATGTTCCAGCTTTCTGATCTTAACTAAATTTTTTATAGTTAAACAATTTAAATGGGATTGTTCTTGTACCTGCTACAACCATCACAATTCATTATTTACAGGCTTATTTGTTAGGAAGCACCATTTCCTTCAGAATGACTGTAAGGTCTTCCCTGTTGTGTGGGGAAAAATGCAGTACATTGGCACTTAGGGTCAGCCATCATAATTAAGGGTACGTCTAGACTACAGACTTTTGTCGACAGAGGCTTTGTCAACAGATACCGTCAACACAGCCTCTGTCGAAAAAGAGCATCTAGACTACAGCCAGTTCTGTTGACAAGCAAGCCGCTTTTTCGACAGAGAGTCTAGACACTTTTGAAAAAGCACAGTGTGGATGCAATAGCGCTTTTTTTGAACATAACTGTTGAAAAAAGGCGTTATTCCTCGTAGAATAAGGTTTACCACCGTCAACAAAACTGTTGCGTTCTGTTGACTTACTGTTGACAGAACTCGGCGGTAGTGTAGACGCAGGTATAGTTTTGTCGACAAAAGTCCACTTTTGTCGACAAAACCCTGCAGTCT
The DNA here is from genome assembly GCF_052426305.1 of Pelodiscus sinensis. NCBI lineage: Eukaryota > Metazoa > Chordata > Testudines > Trionychidae > Pelodiscus > Pelodiscus sinensis. Next base: position 211,443,912 of record NC_143052.1, read on the forward strand.
AGACACACCAAAAGATGCATGGGTGAAAGTTCTGATTTAACAGCTCTTTTTATTCTTTTCAACCTGAAAAGAGCTGTTTTAGTATTCTTTCTTCCATAACATCGTGTGTGTGTGTGTGTGTGTGTGTGTGTGTGTGTGTGTGTGTAGAGAGAGAGAGAGATGAATATATTTGTTAATATCTGGGCGGTGTAATAGCGGCACACATCTGAACAAGTGCACATGACCTCAATACTGGTGCACAAGACAAAACTCACTCCACTCATGGATGGAAAATCTTAGAGGGAACATTGGATGGGGCTGGGAGTGGCACCTGCCTCCGCATGGTCAAGAGGCTTTGGCTACCCGAGAGGTCCAACAGCCACATGTTCTGGGGGCCTAGCAGCTCCTGGAGAGGCTAGGAGGGGAAGCCATGGGGGCAGGGAGGTGACTGGTGGTCCACTCCATACACAAAGCCATGTACTCCATACCAAGGTGAGGAAGGAGCATATGGCCTCATGCTGATATGCCAGCTGGTCCTGGGCAGCCTTCCTCTGCTCCTGGTCAGCGGCCCACTCCTGGCACTCCTTCTCAAGCCCCCAGATGAAGGACTTCAGGCAAATCATCTGCTCATGCATCATGTCTTTGCAGGTTCTATTCCACCTGTGGATCCCACAGAGCCATACAGATAGCGTGGGAGGTGGGAACTCACCAAGTTCGCAGCTTGCCGAGCTGTGAAGAAAAGTTATTAGGGCAGTCATCCCAGGAGACACCGTGGATGAAGCCTAACCCTAATCTCTGAGCCAACACTGAAGGTCTTGGTTCAGACAATGGCAATGTGCTTCGAGCAAGGCTATATGTTGCCTAGACAGCAGGCACTTTCCAGCAGGGGAACAGACATCCCAGGGGAGCACTGCAACTCCCATGGCTCACTTGTCCTTGGCCTTGTGGGGCCTGCTGGAGCTCCTTGATTTTCATCCGGATCTAGCCCAGGATCCGGTTGTGGCATTTCTTAGCCAAGCTGGTGGCAATCTGGCCATAGACCTCCACATTTTCTTTTCCTGGAGCTGAGATCCTGGTGGTTGGTCTTATCCTCTTCCATGAGGTCCAGGGTCTCCCCACTAGTCCAGGCTGGAGCTCTCTGCCCTACCCCTGGCCAGTGGCAGCCAAGGGAGCAGCAGGAGTGCTGGTAGCTGTAGGATGCTCTGAGGGAGTGTTGAGGTACTTCCTGAGATATTGCTGTGTCACATGGGGCTTTCACAGCTTACCATGTAGAACAATCCCTTCTCCTGCTGCCTGGAGTTTTAAGCTCCACAAGAGAAGGGGAGCAGTGTGCCAGGTGTGGCCAGAGTGATCAAAGCTGCAGCTGTGAGAGGCCTCTGGAAGACAATTGTTTTGAATTAGCAGCAGTGGATCATCCACACTAACACTATTTCAAAATAATTATTTCAAAATTAGCGTTATTCCCTGAGGAAAGCAGGAGTACAGAGTCCGAATTCCATAGCCCATTATTTCAAAATAATGAGCTGGGTAATGTGGACTGGGTGGTTATTCTGAAGTGACTTTCTAGTGTAGACCAGGTCAAAGTGAGGTACATGCTGATTGCACATAACAGTGACTATGAGATCCAAGTGCTTCTTCTAGCCCCTCCATTTTATCTTCCAAAAAAAAAATTGAGTTAACCTGAGCAATGCTAGATATATCTTCTAATATACAAATATATTTTACTGGTTTGGATCGTATTCTGAATGTACATTATAAATATGATCAAGCCATCATCTCTTGTATCTAAGCTACCATTAACTTTTAATTTTGCCTTCAGTTTGCTTTTATCTGGTCAGAAAAGATCTAACATAGCATTCCTCCATGGTGGCTGCAACATTTTTAAGTGAGGAAACTGTCATCTATAATGATCAGCAATACCAAGGATATTTATATACTGGCATGAGCCTTAGACCATATGTCACTCAAATTAAAGTTCCTCGGAATCACACTACTTCCTCCCCCTCCCCACAAACATTGTAGAAAAATGCCTAAAGAAGGTGTTATCCTGTTCTGTGAGGTGATTTGGTGGTCTGTAGAAGATACCAATTAGTATCCCATTCAAGAACATTTTCTTTTCATTTCTCAGTGACTTGGAAATAGGCAGTCTTCCCTCAGTGCCTCCTAAATAGTTTATAAACATTGATTTTAACATTCCAGTTGTGCAAATCACCCCGACAGGTTTCGGTAATGCTACCTAGATCGAATTTGTTGTAATAATTGTGCAATTTCCATTTATCTTATTCTTTACCCAGGCTCTTTGCTTTGGTGTACATAAAATTACAGAATTTCTTCTCTCTGGCTATGTCTAGACTGCAAGCCTCTTTCAAAAGAGAGTGTCTAGACTGCACGCGGAACTTTCGAAAAAGCAAGCCGCTTTTTTGAAAGAAAGCAGCAAGTGAGTCTGGATGCTCTCTTTCTAAAAAGCCCTGTTTGCTTTCAAGAACGCCATTTTTCGAAAGAGCACTTTCGAAAAAAGGCGTTCTTCCTCGTGAAATGAGGTTTACCACCGTCGAAAGAAAAGCCGTGTTCTTTTGATTTAATTTCGAAAGAACGCGGCTGCAGTCTAGACGCAGGTGAAGTTTTTTCGAAAAAAGGCTACTTTTTTCGAAAAAACCCCTGAGTCTGGACACAGCTTCTGGTTCCTTGATTAATTCTGTTCTCAATATCTTGACTGTTCACATCTTTCCTTTTTTTACCCTTTTCTTTTCTATTAGTTTGTTCACCTCTTGACTACTCTAGTAAGCCTGTCTGTAAGGAGATTGGTCCCATTTGTACTAAAATGGAGGCCTTCCAAACTATATAGAATCTTTTCCCATAGAAAGTAAACAGTGTTATAAAAATATCAAAGCCCTCCGCTCTACACTACATACCTGTCCAGTAATTAACTTTCAATATCTTCTACCTTTTCTCTTCTTTCACTTGAGGGACAATAAGGATCTCAGAGAAGATGGCTTGGACATTCTTCTTTAACATACTTCTGAGTGTCCTGGAGTTATCTGCTATCTATGACATATCCAGCAATGAAGGGTCATTTGTGCCAATAGGAATGATCACCAGTGGATCCTTGCTCATTGACATCAGGTGCTCTCCAATCTCAGACTACTTAAGTGTTTGACACATACAGTAGCAATAGATAGTGATATGCAACCTTTGGGCTCTATATTGCCTTTAATCAACTCTCATTGATGTTAATGAGACATTTGCAGCAGTCCAAAAGAAGAATGACCCATTAACCTCAAAATGATTGTTTCATGATTATTATAACTTCACTAAGCAGAAAACAGTCTTTGCCAAATTCATTTTCTTTCCATGTCTTTTAATAAGGTGCTTTACTCTGCCAGCTATAATTTAAAGGTGATCTTCACAACAATTTTAAAAAGTCTGGTAACTACAGTTATGGGCTGACTCCCCCAAATAAACAACCATGTGGTCCTCTCCCAATTTAAAATATGCGGTGTTTCCACAATAATCATATTTCTCAAAGTAAAAACAGAGCACTGCGTATGGCTGGCTCTTGCTCCCACATACACCACCTCAACATGGGGCTGACCTAAACTTCTTGCTTGAGCCGTTCTGACTGGTGTTATCTGAGCCCCACTGTGCTGGGCTGGTGTTGCTGCTTGCCCAGTCCTCTTTGGCCTTTTGGGGCATAACTGGGCATTTGTCCCAGTTCCTCTTGCTTTTACCAATTGATGATTTTTACAAAAAAAAGTGGGAACATTCATAGCAGGACTTAAAAGGGGGTCTGTTCCAGCCAAAATAGGACATATGATCACTCTAATCATTATCGACAAGGAGTCTTGTGGCACCTTAGGGTATGTCTACACTTGCACCCTAGTTCGAACTAGGGATGCAAATGTAGGAGACCAAAATTGCTAATGAAGCGGGGATTTAAATATCCCGCGCTTCATTAGCACAATCTCGCCGGCGCGTTACTCTGCTCAACAGCTGTTTCAAAAGTGAAAGTGTGTGCCGTGACGCGTTAGTTTGAACCAAACCCCTTGCTTCGAGCTAAAGTTACTCCTCAAAAAATGAGAAGTCAGGTATACAGGCATAAGGAAAGAGTACCAATCTCTGGAATTTCCACTACATGCATCTGATGAAGTGGGTCTTTACCCACAAAAGCTTATTCTCCAATAAATCTGTTAGTCTATAAGGTGCCACAGGATTCCTCGTTGCTTTTGCAGATTCAGACTAACACTTCTAACCATTATGTTAATTTTAATGTGTGCTAATATGTGCCATCTCCTGTAATATTTATTTCCCTTGGTGAGCTACTAGTATGCTGTACAAGAAGATTCTTTTGACTTTATAGGTTCTATTAATTCAGAAGATATGTTACATTTTGATATAAAAATAGATTACATGCAGCTTTTGCCACTTGCAAATTACATCTAATGTAATTAGGCCAGATTCTTTCCCTTTGTTTCTGTTACCCTATGCTGCTCAGGCAGAACAAAATTGCAAAATCTGACCTCAGCCAGTCAGATGAGAATTTCAGAACATGGGCACTCTGAACTGGCATAAAGTAACATAACCATCTTCTACCCTAGGTGCCTCCTGCCCTGGTGTAACAGGCATGTCTCAGTACTATTGTACACTGCTAATTTTCAAGTCATATAGTGGTCCCTTGAGGAACATAGCCAACTCACATTAGCTAGAGCAGACTCCAGGCTGCTCTATCTTATGCTGGGATTGTAATCAGGATTATTTGAGGATCAGGTGTTGTAACTAGTTTCATGACTGCCTCACCTCCAGCACCAAGTGAATCTTGTCACAAAAGATAATCTTGGTCATGAATGACAATTAATTGAAATGACTGACGACACATGGAAACCACTTGAGCTATTTATAGTATGCCAGCCACTGGATCACAGGCATTACAAAAAGGAAAAATAGGAACTGATGTTAAAAAATCACTATCAGTTCAAATTATGATATATGTGATGTTGAAGGTCACTAATGATTAATAGAATGTCTTGGAATTTCACAGACTCTTATTGTCAGAGACTAAACTAAAATTTAGCTGATCCTATGGAGACAATGAAAATTATCATCATTTTTTCCTGAGACAGTGGTAATTTATTTGCAGATTTAGACTTGAACAGAGATTGCTTAACCAAAGACATGAACAGTTCTTTGTACTATCTTCTTTGGATACGCCTGTATTTATTAGTTTTCATTCTGATGTACCAAAGAATGTTCAGTTCCTCAGGGTTTGGGGATGTTCAATCTAATTGTCTCTTATCCAAAAATAGATATAAACTAGTCTCATGGAATGGAATAATCCTCAAGGACCAACCAATTGGTCCAAATAGCATTATTGCTTGTTCTGGGGCTGTCATTTATATTTGATGAGGAGTGAGAGCCTTCAGGAAGTAATAATGTTAACAATTTAATGTGACAATCTTTCTTCTTCACTATTTGTATCATTGTAGTCTCAGTTTGGGTAAGGTAGAGATATTCACTTCACCTCATTGTCCTATTGGTCTTTTTTCAAAATGATAAAGATGTTATCAGCTGCGTGTATTAATACAGGCAATTTCCCTCAGGCTTTCATCTGACACACTGTGGATTTAACAAAAAATCAGATTCTCTTCTAAGGTGAGTTATAACAGATTCACATTCCGAGCTCTCACAGAAGATGTGAAAGATTATGAGCAGGCTAAAAGCATTTAGAGCCCAGGGGACAGTCTTAGGCCATGAGACTTGACGGAGTTAGATGGAATATCATAGCTTCCAAATTCTGCTTTTCATCATTGAGCGACAGGAGCTTGGCTGACTGTTCATCTGTGCCCTCTATTATATTCCCAAATAGGTGGGTCATGTCTGTATTTCTCATAGCTTCTTGGAAGTTTTGAAACATAATTTTAGTTTATTTTTTCATTTCTAGAGTGTGTATGTTTGTCCAGCAGCCTCTGCTTAGAAGAACATAGTGCCCATAGCTGAAATGCATCCCATTGTAACTAGAAAGTCAACTCTTCCTGGATGACCTCCTGTTTTTCAGTGGAGATATGTTTTCTGCTCCTATCTGATGTTTCTACTCCCACGTCTGAATGGTCTTCCTCTTAATGGGCCACAATATAGCTGAAAATGAAAGCTGGTGAGAAATTCTTTGGAGCAGTTGGAGGTTTGTGGTTTTGTTGTAGCACTGCTACATCTCTGGCTGTCCCACTCTGTCATTGATCCTACGAATATACATATGGATAATCCCTCTCAGTTCAATGGTTAAAGGCTTTTCTAAGTAGCACTGGGCTTGCAATGCCTCTGTCAGTGTGTTATAAAACTATGCCCTTGTCCGCTCCTGATAAATACCTCCTGCCGTGTGAACTAGGTACAGTGGTATAGAGTGAGTGTGATGGACTGAGCCAGGTCTGGACACCACTGAAGGCGTCCACTCAAGGTGAATTGCTCAAAACCAGGGCTACTTACAGCCCTCGACTGGAGATCTTTCTCAAAACGGGTCACAAACTAGGGACACAGAGCACTTCAGCCGCCAATCCAGCCAGCAGGAAGCCTCATTAGCAAAACCTCTCAGACACCCTAACTCTCCCTGTGCCACAATCAGCACCGGGCCTACACACAGGTGAGGGGTTATAAAACCCAATCTCACCTACCCCAAACAGATCCTCATGGTCCCAAAGAACCAGTCACAGATCCCCAGTCAATTTATACTTTAGCAAGGCTGCATCTGGGATCAGTAGCAAAATTGAAGACAAGATGGAGACCTCCTCATGGCATTTTATATCCATTCCTGGTACCTCCCACGCTAGAGCGGGTCACATGGTCAAGCGACCTGTTCCACATGCCAGCTGCCATTATGCCCTGGTTGGTTGCAGGTTTCCAGACGCATTCCTCAGGTGTGTATTGGCCTCTCTGAGAGCCATTGTCCTCAAAGCCATGCTAGTTACATAGTCATTCATTGGACATTCCTTCCTTACAGCAGGCAGTCCAGGCCATTGCTCTGTCTCAGACAGAGAACATTCACAGTACCAGCACAGAGTCCATATTCATAACCCCACATACAAACAGCATACAAGCACAAGAGTATCATACACAGAATCAGTAGAACATAAGCTTTCATTTGACACCTCACATGGCCCCCTTTGTACAGAATTTGGGGCAAACCCCCACCCCCATGGGTGCAGCAGAGTTCTGTCTGATCACCTTAAAATCCAATAACGTGAGAGTGAGACAGTAGGCACAGTCATGCTAACTATAGGATCCAAAAATTCGTTTTCATTGGGGTGAGCCAGCTCTGCTAGGGCAACTTCCTGGTTCCTTTGTATCGTGGAAACAATGCAGTAGGGCCAGCAAAGGGTCTCTCTTTTTATTATGGAGCTCAAAAATTTTGCCCATTTATTTCTTCAGCTGTAATTCCATTTCCTGTAAATTAAGAAGAGATGGTATCCATCTTCCTTTCAGTACTGCATATTTTTAACAGTCCTGTGACTGATGGCAATGTTTGTCGCTAGGAGAAGGAATTTGACTGTAGCTGTTTTTTTTCTTTTTAAATGTTTTTGTTTTTCTGTGACTTTCTGATTTCTTCAGATATTCTCCAGTTTATGTAATTTGTTTTTGCAAGATTAATAACTGATGAAAAATTATTCCATTGTTGTTCTGACTTAATTGGACAATACATTGATGGCACTTTTATGATTAAAGAGATGTTCAGCATTCTCTGAAATACATTTTATTCAACCCTTTAATTTACAACAAACTTAATTGTAAAGTTACCTACTATAATTCATGCTTATTAGATTTTATAGCGTGAGAGCTTTCTGTGATAGAGTGTTTTACAATTTGCAGAAGGACTTTTCTGTTTTCTGAGTTCCTAATGCGAACACCCAAAGTGGATCATTCAGTTAGAATGGAAGAGGGCATGAAGCACCAGCAACTTCTGAAAAGTCTTTATAGCACAATCAGGCTTATAATTGAAGTAGCACAATAGCCTGTTCCAAGCATTCAAAGACTTCATTGCTGTAACCTTAATCCTCTGGCCTCTATTTTCTCTCTTCCTACACACTTGTTGTGTTATACCTAAAATAAGAGGTGAAACTACATGGATTAGGAGGACAATGTCTTTTTGTTTGTCCTGTAAAGTCTCCAGCACTCTTTTCTATATAATATATATTGTATATACTAATAGCACAGGCTGACAATATGGTGCTCCAAAGGATGACCCTTTCTTCCTGCTTCCCAGCACTTTCTCCAGACTACATAAAACATGCATTCTGGAAAAGAGCGACCTGAAGAATTTGATTTATTTTAAAGCCTTGATTCTGCACAAAGCGTTTAAGCACATTCCTAAAGGTTAGCATATGCTAAAGTGCTTTGCTGAATTTGGACCATCCATTTGGACAAAATTTATAAATCCAAGTTGGAATTTAACTGTGTCTTTATGTTAGCTTCCTTGATGAGGGTCTTCACAGGCACAAAGAGTCAGGTCTGGGGTTTTATGTCTTATCTGAAAAATGGCTCGTATAGAAGCACAGTCTGAGTCTAACATCATGCTCTGGCATGCATTTTTCTCTGGAAGTCTTTTATTATAAATAAATAATACTGTGTTTAAGGAAGTTTTTTGGTCACTTATTGTACTTGTCAGTGGCTGTAGAGTAGTGACCTGAAGTATTTGAGCCTTAGTCAAGCGTCATAAAATGATTACAGCTGATATTCTGGGGACTGCAGTCCAAGCATACTCTGAAAGTAAGAGTAATACAAGCTTCCATTCTAAAAAAGAGCTGCTGGCTTGAGGCCTAGATGTTGTGTGTTTGGAAAGCCTGTAGGTTAATAGTGCAGGTAGCCCAGTAACTGTGGCAAGAAGTACAGAACAAAAGAGTGAAACTTGGTTGCAGTTATTCATGCCTTCATTACTTCTCAGATGGCTTACAGCGATGTGATGTGCCTGTGTAATCTACACACCTACTGTGTGGGTCACTGTCCCATGTAGTGGCACTTAGACCACTTACATCAGAGGGATAAAAAGGAGTGAGCTCTACAGCCTAAGCTGAGAGCCAGTTGGCTTTATAGATCAAGCTGTAGAAGTTCCTACATTAAGCTCCTGGGCTACGTCTACACTGGCATGATTTTCCGGAAATGCTTTTAATGGAAAAATTTTCCATTAAAAGCATTTTCGGAAAAGTGTGTCTAGATCGGCAGGACGCTTTTCCGCAGAAGCACTTTTTGCGGAAAAGTGTCCGTGGCCAATCTAGACGCGCTTTTCTGCAAAAAAGCCCCAATCGCCATTTTCACAATCAGGGTTTTTCTTTGCGGAAAACAAATCTCTGCTGTCTACACTGGCCCTTTTGCACAAAAGTTTTTCGGAAAAAGACTTTTGCCCGAATGGGAGCAGCATAGTATTTCCTCAAAAGCACTGACAATCTTACATGAGATCGTCAGTGCTTTTGCAGAAATTCAAGCAGCCAATGTAGACAGCTGGCAAGTTTTTCCGCAAAAGCAGATGATTTTGCGGAAAAACTTGCCAGTCTAGACACAGCCCTGTGGTACGTCTATGCAGCAGGGCTAAAGTCGGAATAAGCTATGCAACTTCAGCTATGCCAATTGCATAGCTGAAGTTGAAATAGCTTAATCTGGCTTTTGGTGCTGTCTTCACTGCAGGAAGTCGAAGGGGTGTGCAAATTGCCCATTGTTGTTGCTTAGTAATCTGATGTTCCTTGTGCCTTAGTTATAGATTATGTATTTTCCTTTGTTTCCTTTCCGTAGTAAATTTCACTTCCTAATGCTCTGCTATAGGACTTATTAGATATCTAGACTATGTCATTGGCTTTCAGAGCTATGTGTAACCTACAATATACACTTATAGGTAATGTGACACCATTGTGCTCATACCTCATAGGATTTGGGGACACCATGCAAAGGATAAGAACATAAGAACGGCCATACTGGATCAGACCAAAGGTCCATCTAGCCCAGTATCCTATCTGCAGACAGTGGCCAATACCAGATGCCCCAGAGGGAGGGATCAGAACAGGTAATCCTCACATGATCCCTCCCTTGTCTCCCACTTCCAGACAAACAGAGACTAGGGACACCATTCCTAATAGCCATTGATGGATCTAACCTCCATGATAAGAGTAAATTATAATGACAGATGCCTGCTACAGGCAAACAGACAAAGATCAGAAACAAAGTGAAAAACAAGGTCAAAATACTTCCAATTGATACACCTATTCCTGTGGTGCCACCCAGTGGAGAAGGGTATGTATATAAGCATGTCAGTAGATGTATTTATTGGCAGTCTCTGGAAGCAAATTACAGCTGAGATATAACTAGGATTGAATTATATCACAGCCATCCACCTCCACCTTTTTTCACTTGCCCAACATTTTGTCAGTCAAATTTTTTAGGGATCCTCCTATGTTCTTATTTGAAATGTCTGTGCTTACATGACCCCCCCCAAATAGCTGAACTGAATGCAGAAGGATGAGAAATGGGGCTGGGAAGGAACAAGGGGACAGGAGCAGAGAGGTAAAGGAGGCTGCAGGAGCCAGGGGAGAGGGGGAGGGTTTGGGGGATGTATAGATGCAGAGGGGGAAGCGCAAACAGGTGCCAGGGCATGGCGAGGCTGGGGCGAGGGGTAGAAAGATATAAGGAGAAGGAGGCAGGAGCCAAGAATGGTGGTGGAAAATCATGGTTTTATATTCAGTGAAAGGTTTGAATGCTATGCTTTAAATAAGGGCCTGGACTATTGAATAACTACCTATTAATGAATAAGATAGGGTCACTAGGAAAAAAACCATATGATCATGTAAGAAAACATGGTATGGAAATGCACATGCACAAGGGGGACAAATTAATTTGCACAGGAAGCTTTAACTCTGGCATTTTCTAATTTTTGATAGTTTGACTTTGCAACTTCAAATAATTTTTTGATGGGGTGGAGTATTTTTTCATATAATATTATATATATATAATATAATATTTTATATGATATATGTTTCATGTAATATTATATATATAGAGAGTGTGGGACTAGCGGGAGTATATTATTGAAGCCAGTTTGTCTATCCCCAGTGTAAACATGTTAGAGCTTTCATAGGTCCCAAGACAAAAGAAGTGATAATGCAATTCTTAACTTCTCTGCTAGATACCTATTCCCTCCTATCAGCCCTAGCCTAACCAGACTGCAGGATAATTAACGTTATCCTAGGTTGGAAGAGATTATGTTTTCTGGCAAGGCTAATGGAGAATACAAGTTCAAGTATAGATGTTTTGTCACACCTGCTGTTTAAATGTACAGCTACTCATTGTTATAAATATAGCTATATGCTTTTTTCCTCCACTCCAAACAAGTTATTAAACTGTGAAATGGTAGGTTCAGAGAAGGTGGGAGTAGGAAGGAAATGAAGTACTGCCTACATTTTTAAATTATGCGCTGAGGAATTCCAAGAACATTCTTCTGAATGATGGGGCAGGAAAAGATTTGGACTAAACAGTTTATAATTCCCATAGCAGGCATTCAACTTTAATTTTATATGAATAGTCAGCATGATAAGTACAGGCTCACCAGCATTCAATTGAGAAGCAAGAGCATTTATTCATGAGTCAGAAATATATTTCTCATCCACTTACCACTGTGGTGGCACTTGAATTGTGGTAAGACTTTTGTGGATACTTCACACTGTTAAATAACTAATCATTAACAATTATACATGTACCTTTGCTTTGGGTTGCTAGTGAAGAAAGCTCTGACCTACTGACTGAATAACACACAAATCTGATATGATACTACTACTGTTACTAATACTACTACTACATTTGTATTACCATAGTACTATTTTGTATAGTCCTTGCCCCCAAAGAACTCTACAGTTTTAGGAGATTATTATTAAATCTCAGCCTATGTGTATGTATTCTGTTTATTGCTGGCCTCAAAAAATTTAGGGAGACCACTGTATCTCTACTTGCTCCTTCACTTTCTTAGGGATACCAATATATTCAAAGCTATATTAATGTCCAGTTCATATTAATTCTAATGAGACTAGGGAACGTCTTAGGGTACGTCTACCCAGCAGCATTATTTCAGAATAACATCCAATATTCCAGAATAACTATGTGAGCATCTACACAGCTAGCCCGTTATTTTGAAATAATTTCAAAATAATGGGCAGTTTATTTCGGCGATTGTAAACCTCATTCCATGAGGAATAGTGCCTCTTCCAAAATAGCTATTTTGGAATAGCAGTAGTGTGGAGGCTCTACTGATGCTATTTCAAAATAGCTCCTCTCCCAGGCCAATCAAAGTAATTACTCCCCAGTGCTTCCTGGGGCTCTAAATCAAGGCAGAGCATCCACATTAGGGGAGCCTGCCTTGGACTAATTTCCAAGCTTCCCTGTAGCGTAGATGCGCTATTTCAAAAAAAGCTATTTTGGAGTATTTCTTCTGGAATAGTTTATTCTGAAATAATCGTGCAGTGTAGACATAGCCTTCAACAGCATTGAAAATTTCAGACACAAACACCATCCTCCTCATCACTGAAGCCTGTAACCTTTGGTTTATTTTTTGGTTCCTATTCCTTTGACCTACAAATTCAGGCCATATCCATATCCATATCCTACTGTTGTTTCTTCTTTCTCATCATCTCCAGGTTCTGTCACCCCAACCTCTTATTCAGACCCTGATTATATCTAGCTTTGACTACTGCCATGTTGTCCTCTCTGGTCTCCCTTCAGGCGTATAATATGTGGCAGCTAAAGTCATATTCTTTCACTGTCACATAAGTTCCTCCAGCAATGGTGTTAAGAAGTGTATCGGGATTTAGCATTGGAAGGCACTGGAATTATAATGGATTGTGCCCAAGTTCAATAAATATGGCTATTTCTATAAATAGAGAAAGCTTTGGTTGAGAGGGATAACCCTTGGTTTTAAGTCATATTCTATCTCATTGGTTTATCCTTGAGATAACATTTCCTATTGTATCATTTTTCCACATTATGATAATTAATCTTGAATCGTCAGGATTTACCACTAAAACTAAGTTTATCCATCCTGCCATCTGCTCTCTCTCTCTCTCTTTTTTTTTTTTTTTGGTTGTTGTAAATACAGTTAGCTCATAGTGAAGGGGCAAAGAAGGATTCTGAGCACAAAGAATTGCATGGTTTCACAATCAGTTTTCTGTCTTAAAAATTGTACATTGTGTGCTGTGTCTGTTTTATGAAAGAGCTGAGACCATTTTGGGTACCATACCAAAAATAAGTGAGCTTACTCAGAAGAGGTGCAAGAAGGAAAATGTTCCTAAGGAAATGAAATCACATAAGACAATTGAGAACTCAAAATGTAAAGGCACCATTTGCTATAAATCTTTTTAGTATAGGGTTAAGTGCAATTGAAATTTAAAATTATGCAAAAGGAAAGAGATTATGCAGAATGAACCTGAGGATCTTGTCATTACATCTACCAACCTAATATCCCACATCCTCAGTAGATACAAACTAGCATAGCTCTGCTTACCCTGTTAATGTATTTGCATTTAATTTTACAAGGAACTATAATATGCATATGTTGTTGCATCCTCAGATGTTGTCAATTGGTAAAGCTCCAGTAAAGGCAATAAAGCTGTGCTGATTTTAAAATGCTGAATATCAGGGCCCAAAAATGATGGTTTTGAAATACCTCAACTAATATTTGAAATCTTGGTTTTACTAATTGTGATGTGCAGCATTAATTTATATCTGTCCTTCCATCCCGATACTTGGAAAAACACAATTCTTTCAGTGCTATCAGCTATATTGACACATTCCATCCATTTAAATGGGCTAAAATAACAATGAAAGCACAAAATAACAATCCAGCAGTGAAATCAGCATGCTGCCATCATAGAAAAATAATTTTTGTCACACATTTTGTGATCCTTGCTGCTGGCCAAGTCATGCATGCTTCATTCACTCGTGAATTTCCCTGTTGATGCCAATAAAACCACTTGTGTGAATAAAGATTTGGCCCCAGCTCCTACAATAATGTTATGTTTAGCTGTAGAAAGAAGTGTGTGACATGAATTGATTTCAAGTTATTTTGTACTTAGTCAAATGCATAGAGATTCTGATTTTAAAATACAACAGGTAAATGTTCCTTCCCCCCTTTCTATCTTTTTGTTACCTCAAATGCTGCCTCTGACTTCTGGAAACTTCTTCCTGTCTCCTCATCCAGGCAACTTCTATTCCACCATTCCAATCTCTCCTTGAAACCCATCTCGCCACACAAATCAACTGTCCCCAAACCCTCTCTCTTTCAAATTCACCTTGTTTGTCTTGCCCTGTTAATTCTGTCTTTGGGTATGTCTACACTACAAAATTAATTCGAACTAACGTATGTTAGTTCGAATTAACTTTGATAGGCGCTACACAAGCGCTCCGCTAGTTTGAACTTAATTCGAACTAGCGGAGCGCTTAGTTCGAACTAGGTAAACCTCATTCTACGAGGACTAAGCCTAGTTCGAACTTATTAGTTCTAATTAAGGGGTGTGTAGCCCCTTAATTCGAACTAGTGGGAGGCTAGCCCTCCCCAGCTTTCCCTGGTGGCCACTCTTGCCAACACGAGGGAAACTCGTATGCCCCCCTCCCGGCCCCGAACCCCTTAAAGAGGCACGGCCTGGCTACGGTGCCCATGCCAGGTGCAAGCCTTCCAGCACCCAGCCAGCAGACCCTTCACCTGGCACGGCTCGAGCCAGCCACCCGATGCCCCACAGCCCTTCCCCTCTTCCCAGGACCAGGCTGGCGACTCCCGGGAGCTTGCCCGGGACCGCAAGAGGCGGGCACCTGCCTGGTCTAGTGCAGACATTGTGGACCTCCTCCACAACCTCTGCACTAGGCACAGGAAAGTGGCCATCTAGGGCAGGAGAGCTGCCAGCCTGGCCACCCAGGAGCAGGTGTGCATGAAAATCAAGGTGGTCCACTGAGATCCCCGACCCTGAGTCCTGAGCTTACAATGGCCATACTTGGTCAGACCAAAGGTCCATCTAGCCCAGTAGCCTGTCTGCTGACAGCGGCCAACTCTAGGGACCATGGAAGGGATGGACCGAAGACAGTGACCAAGCCATTTGTCTTGTGCCATCCCTCTCCAGCCTTCCACAAACTTCGGGCAGGGACACCACTCCTATCCCCTGGCTAATACCACTCCATGGAACCAACCTCAATCACTTTATCTCACTTCTCTTTAAACTCTGTTCCAGTTCTAGCCTTCACAGCCTCCTGCAGCAAGGAGTTCCACAGGTTGACTCTTTGCTTTGTGAAGAAGAACTTTCTGTTACTAGTTTGAAGCCTGCTACCCATTCCTTTCCTTTGGTGTCCTCTAGTCCTTCTATTATAAGAACTAATGAAGAACTTTACTTGATGCACCCTCTCCACCCCACTCATGCTTTTATAGACCTCTATCCTATCCCCCCTCAGTCTCCTCTTTTCTAAACTGAAAAGTCCCAGTCTCTTTAGCCTCTCTTCATATGGGACCTGTTCCAAACCCCTCATCATTGTAGTTGCCCTCCCCTCTCCCACCCTCTCTCTTCCCCTCTCCCACCTCCTTTTCCCTGTCTCCCCCAGTTTTGTTCAATAAAGAGAGATTCTATTTTTGAACACAATTGTCCTTTATTTTGTACATCAGGAAGGGGGGCTAGGGAGGGGTAAGTGGAAGGAGGAGAGGGAGGAATGGGGTACGAGCCCCTGACGGGGAGGATTGGGCTGGCTCTGCGGGCTTCTGGGGGTGGAAGCTCTCCTGCAGCCCTCCAATTGTCCCCTCTCCCCAGATGGCAGCCTGCGGCAAGTGCAGCCGGTCTGATGGCCGAGTGGTGTGATGTGCCCAGTGTGGGTACTCTGGGCACTCCAAGCCAGGACTGATTTGCAAGCGGGGCACCCCTAAGAACTGTCTGTCTGGGGTGGGGGTCGGGTCCCTTTAAGCACAGCCCTTGGCTAGCCTGAGACAGCAGCTCCATGCTCTAAGTCCTCATCTGATGCCCTGCCGGCATTGTTTCCGGCCATCCTTAACCCCGTTTCAGGGTCCACTCTGTGTGGACAAGCTAGTTCGAATTAGCAAAACGCTATTTTGAACTAGTTTTTTAGTCTGGATGCGTTAGTTTGAATTAGCTTAGTTCGCATTAACTAATTCGAACTAAGTTAGTTCAAATTAGCGCAGTAGTGTAGACATACCCTTTGGGACATAGAATATTTCTCTTCCTCTCAATGTAAAACACTGTTTTAATGTGCCCTGATTAGCGTGCATTACTCATAGACTCATAGACTTTAAGGTCAGAAGGGACCATTATGATCATCTAGTCTGACCCCCTTCACAATGCAGGCCACAGAATCTCACCCACCCCTCCCAGAATAATCCTCTCACCTATATCTCAGATAGTGAAGCCTTCAAATACTTTGAAGACCCCAAGATGCAGAGAATCCTCTAGCTGTGATCTTTACCCCATGCTACAGAGGAAGGCGAAAAACCTCCAGGGCCTCTGCCAATCTATCCTGGAGGAAAATTCCTTCCCAACCCCAAATATGGCGATCAGATAAACCCTGAGCATGTGGGCAAGACTCACCAGCCAGACACCCAGAAAGTTAGGTACTGTCTTAAATCAAACTCCATATGCAAATGGACCTGTAACTATCCTGTGGTGTTTGTGTAAGATTAAATAATGCACTGACTTCCTTCAGGAAGTTATATATATTAAATTAAAATGTTCAAATAGTTTATTTTAAGAATTTAAACATTTGTTCCGTGGTGATATTTTATGTGTACACGAGGAAGTCCACTGAGGCTCAAACCTGCCTGCATGGAGCTCTGTGCAGGATTTGTAAACTCAGCCTTTGTTCCATAAAAGTCTATTTCCCAGTATACATGTATCTTTTAAGAAGTGGAAGTCCAATCCTAGTGAGATAAATAGAAAGGAACATAAACACTGTCAAATCAAGTGTAAAAATGTAATAAGAAAAGCAAAAAAAGATTTTGAGGAACAGCTAGCCAAAAACTCAAAAAGAAATAACAAAATGTTTTTTAAGTACATTAGAAGCAGGAAGCCTGCTAAAAAACCTGTTGGTCCTCTAGATGATCGAGCTATAAAAGGAGCAATCAAGGACGATAAAGCCATTGCGGAGAAACTAAATTATTTCTTTGCTTCAGTCTTCACGGCTGAGGATGTTGGGGAGATTCCTGAATCTGCACCGTCCTTTGTGGGTGATGAATCTGAGGAACTGTCCCGGATTGAAGTGTCATTAGAGGAGGTTTTGGAACAAATAGAAAAACTTAATGTTAACAAATCTCCAGGACCGGATGGCATTCATCCAAGGGTTCTAAAAGAACTTAAATGGGAAATTGCTGAGCTATTATCTGTGGTTTGTAGCCTATCCTTTAAATCGGCTTCCGTACCTAATGACTGGAAGGTAGCCAACGTGACACCAATATTTAAAAAGGGCTCTAGAGGCGATCCTGGCAATTACAGATCGGTAAGTCTAACTTCAGTACCTGGCAAATTAGTCGAAACAATAGTAAAGAATAAAATTGTGAAGCATGTAGAAGAACATAATTTATTGGACAAAAGTCAATATGGTTCTGTAAAGGGAAATCCTGTCTTACTAATCTGTTAGAGTTCTTTGAAGGGGTTAACAAACATGTGGACAAGGGGGATCCAGTAGATATAGTATACTTGGATTTTCAGAAAGCCTTTGACAACGTCCCTCACCAAAGGCTCTTGTGTAAATTATATGGCCATGGGATAAGAGGGAAGGTCCTTTCTTGGATTGAGAACTGGTTAAAAGACAGGAAACAAAGGGTAGGAATAAATGGTAAATTTTCAGATTGGAGAGGGGTAACTAGTGGTGTACCCCAAGGGTCAGTCCTGGGACCAATCCTTTTCAACTTATTCATAAATGATCTGGAGAAAGGGGTAAGCAGTGAGGTAGTAAAGTTTGCAGATGATACCAAACTGTTTAGGATGGTCAAGACAGAAGCAGACTGTGAGGGACTCCAAGAAGATCTCACCAAACTGAGTGATTGGGCAACAAAATGGAAAATGTAATTTAATGTGGATAAGTGTAAAGTAATGCACATCGGGAAAAATAACCCCAACTATACGTACAGTATGATGGGGGCTAATTTGGCTACGACAAATCAGGAAAGAGATCTTGGAGTTATCGTGGACAGTTCTCTGAAAACTTCCACACAGTGTGCAGTGGCAGTCAAAAAGGGAAATAGGATGCTAGGAATTATTAAGAAAGGGATAGAAAATAAGACCCAGAATATCTTACTGCCTTTGTATAAAACTATGGTACGCCCACATCTTGAATACTGTGTACAGATGTGGTCTCCTCACCTCAAAAAAGATATTTTGGCCTTGGAAAGGATTCAGAAAAGCGCAACTAAAATGATTAGGGGTTAGGAACGGGTCCCATATGAGGAGAGGTTAAAGCGACTGGGACTTTTCAGTTTAGAAAAAAGGAGACTGAGGGGGGATATGATAGAGGTCTATAAAATCATGAGTGGTGAGGAGAGGGCCGATAAAGAAAAGTTATTTATTAGTTCCCTAAATAGAAGAACTAGAGGACACCAAATGAAATTAATGGGTAGCAGGTTTAAAACTAATAAAAGAACGTTCTTCTTCACACAGCGTGTAGTCAACCTGTGGAACTCCTTGCCAGAGGAGGCTGTGAAGGCTAGGACTATAATAGAGTTTAAAGAGAAGCTAGATAATTTCATGGAGGTTAGGTCCATAAAAGGCTATTAGCCAGGAGATAAAATGGTGTCCTTGGCCTCTGTTTGTCAGAGGCTGGAGAGGGATGGCAGGAGACAAATCACTTGATCATTGTCTTCGGTCCACCCTCTCTGGAGCACCTGGTGCTGGCCACTGTCGGTAGACAGGATACTGGGCTAGATGGACCTTTGGTCTGACCCAGTACGGCCGTTCTTATGTTCGTATGTTCTTATGATTAGCATACACATCCCATAATAGCCTGATATTTGCTAAGCACAGACATAACATTCTAAACTTCACCATAGTATATGTTCTAGTTTTATTTTTTAAGTAGCTTTCATAGTTCTGAAATCAGTGTCACAAATCCAGCCTTTCATCATTAGTCAAAGGGATCAACTCATATTCATAACAGAAAAAAAATAAAATCACTTCTGCAAATCCAAAAATAGGAAGCTAAAGTGTTTTCCCTTTTTTATAATGCATCGCAATGTAATTTGCATAAGCTGCCCACATAAATTTAATTGGCACTTTTACCAAATACATGGCATCAGACTTTGAATTTAGTCATATAATTAAGGGAGCACACAATGCAATATTACTGAATAAAATGTTGTTCTACAGTATCAGTTGAATAAAGGATTGGTTTAATCTGGTTTTGTCTTAATACAAGTAGAAATTACACTGGCAGAAAAGTGGTATCACAGATTGGAAAGTTGGACCTGTAATACTTACATGTAATGCTGATTCCATTTACATGTTACCATGGTTGTTTTATCACTGTATTGCATGGGAGTTTTCTTGTAGTCGTAGGATTATCTAGATTTACCTACATCCAACAAGATTAAATTTATAATGCATTTTATGACAGTATTAAGGGTCCTGGGTCACTGCTGTATTACTCCAGTTTTATGTCAGTGTAACATCATGGAATTCAATTCTTCAGTTAAACTTGTAAAAAGTCTGAAGAGCCAAGTTTTGCTCTTAGTTACATGGTGTCATATGTTTGGGATATTAGATACGAGAGGAGCCAGTAAACACCAAAGATAAACTATATCTCTAATTTTATTATACACAGAAAAGTAAAGGAAAGATATGCAGAGTTACATAAATCCATTCCAATGAATGGGATAGGTAGCACAGACAATATAATAACACCTTCACCTAAGACAGTACACAAGATATTTAACTTTACAGATATAAGCATGCATATATTTATTTCTATAAATCACACACAGTTACACTGTTAGCAACTTACAATTGTTAGACGGAAGGTTGTGGCCTCTTTCTTTCCCCAAGCGTATAGGCATCCACAATGCATTTGCCAGTAGGAACAGGCACCAATTTCTTAATTGCAGGAGTAAGGTAGTGGGGACCCGTTACCCCATCCCGTCCACTGATTATGTGTTCTACGCCTATATTTATACTCGCCTTGGTCATTCTAATCATCTCTACCAATCAATTACATATTGGTAATTACATATTGTATTAGGCACCTATTATGCTCATATTTGGAGTACATTCTGCCCCGCAGGATATTGCCAAAATTATATGGCTACATCTACGTTGCAGGTTTCTTGCGCAAGAGCGGCCATTCTTGTGCAAAAAATTGCCGAGCATCTACACCGCACACACATTCTTGCACAAGTAAATTTACAGTACAGCATTGGAAAACAGGGCTTCTTGCACAAGAGCTCTGACATGCCATATGAGGAAGAAGCCTTCTTGCGCAAGAGTTCTTGCTCAATAGGGCAGTGTGGAAAGGCAGCCAAGAGATTTTGCACAAGAAGTGGCCTCCCAGGAAAAAACGCAGGTGGCCGCTTGGACGCTCCATACCCGCACTCACAGCTCCTTACTTCCTGGTTGCCGGACCCTCCCTTAAAGCCACACAAGGCCTGCAGATGCCACATGGCAGCAGCAGCACAGCCAGCAGCTTCCACCACGCGGCTCTGCTCTGTTGCATCTAGGAGACCCCCAGCAGGTCTGCTCTACAGGCACCCCGAGAGCCTGCACCTTCCTCCCAGCAGCCACCCCAGGGCTCCCAGCAGGCCCGGAGGGGCACCAAGCAGCATGCCCCTTGCTGGTCCGGGGCTGAGATTGAGGCCATTCTGGACCTGTGGGCAGAGGAGGAATCCCTCCACGACCCCCATGCCCGTCATCGCAATGCAGATATCTTCAGCCACATGGCCCAGGCGCTCTTGGACCAGGGACATCCAGCCCAGACCCTTGAACAGGTCCGGGCCAAGGTCAAGGAGCTGAGCCTGGGCTATGTCCAGGCCATTGAGGACAAGGGGGCAAGAGCCTATACCTGCCCCCACTACGACCCCCTCATGCCATCCTCGGGGAGATGGCAGTCCCAGGGCCCTCGCCAGAGGTGGACACAGGACTGCATACCCTGGTGGTCAGACCGCCTGACCTGGAGGAGGAGGGTGGCCTGACCACCAGCTCCGAGGACGAGGGTGAGGACCGTCTCATCACCCTGCACCTGGAGCCAGTGCCCAGCAGCCAGGACATCTCCCGGGCCTCATCCAAGGCTGGCAACAGATTCTCCGGTGAGTGTTGTGCTTCTCACTTGCAAGGGTGGGGAGCTGGGTGCCCAGGGGGAGAGGGGAAAGGGGAGGGACCGTCACTCAGGCAGTTCGAGCTGCATGCCATGCAGCAGTACGTGCAACTTCGTGCAGCCTGACTGTGTGGCATGTGGATGCAGCAGGCAGCTCCAGGGCATGTTTGGGACCCTGTTGCTCACACACATCCTGCCCGAAACGGGGGCAGGGGCAAGGATGCCGGCTGAAAGCAGCCAAAGCCCCAGGGGCTCAGGCCAGACTCCACACCTCCCAAAGGGTGCCACACACAGATAGCACACAGCCATGCCTGCCTGTGCGACACAGCACCTGCTCCTGGGAAAATGGCAGTGAGCCAGCCCTGTGAGCATGGCCCCCACGGAGCCTCTTGGCTACTCCCGGCCCCTAGGCTGCCCCCGAGGGAAGTCCCTCACTGCAGCCACACACTTTCCTGGGGTACTTGTCTGAGGGCTGGGGGGAGGGGGAGTGGGAAAGCGGCTAGCCCAGACCTCTGGCCACTTGAGTTTTGCTACAGCATGGTACACTCCCCAGGAGTCCTGCCTCTGTCTCCAAGGACATCAACTGACAGTAGTCCAAGAACCCAGACCTCGTCTGCCACACTTGCTACCATGCAATGTGGGAAGGTGCATGCAAACATGACTACAGCATCAATGGTGTGTGCTCACAGACAGAGACAACAATAGAAGCCATGTGCTCTACCTTGGAAAGGGAAGGTGCACAGTGCTATACAGACACACATAAGAACATAAGACCATAAGAATGGACATACTGGGTCAGACCAAAGGTCCATCTAGCCCAGTATCCTGTTTGCCAACAGGGGCCAGTGTCAGGTGCTCCAGAGGGGGTGGACCAAAACCACTGATCAAGTGATTTGTCTCCTGCCATCCATCCTTTGACAAGCAGAGGCCAGGGACACCTTTCTTTACGCCAGTGTCTCCAACCTTCTCACATCCAAGATCACTTTTTAAATGACAGAACAAGCCAAGATCTACTGTCCCGCCCCTTCCTTGAAGCCCCACCCATTCCTTGAAGCTCCGCCCTCTCTATTCTCCTCCTCTCCATCACTTGCTATCCCCAACCCTTATACTGCTGCTTTTTTCCCCAATTCTTCTGTAGGAAGAGGTTTTTCCCACATTTGGCCTGTCTAGACTCGACCAAATGTCAGAAAAACCCATTCTTTTGGAAGCCCCCTATTTCTTGTGGCACACCAAACTTGAATCAGGCCTGGGGTTTGCTTTTCAGGGGTCTGCACTGTAGTCGAAGCAGACATTATTGTCAAGGCAGGGCTGTCCAGACTTCCGACACATGGAGATAATGAGAAGTAATTTACAGATTCAAAAGAATTGCATCTCTTTTACTGAGAACAGAATTTGACTCCAAAAGCAAAATATACCTTCTTAGTAAAAGAGTATGGGTGAAGTCACAGCTCCGTGGAAATCAATAGGGGTATGTCTACATTAGCTCGTTAATTTGAGCTAGGTAGGCAAATCAGGCAACCGGAGTTGCAAATGAAGCCCAGGATTTAAATATACTGGGCTTTATTTGCACGTTCCCATCCGGCCGCCATTTTTAAATCCCCCTTAGTTTGAACAAACTGCCCACGGCTACACTAAGGACTTAGTTCAGATTAACTTTAAACTGCCGCGTGTAGCCGCAGGCAATTCATTCGAACTAAGGGGGATTTAAAAATGGCGGCCGAACGGGAACGTGCAAATAAAGCCCGGGATATTTAAATCCCGGGCTTCATTTGCAACTCCGATTGCCTGATTTGCCTACCTAGCTCGAATTAATGAGTTAGTGTAGACATACCCTCAGAGTTTTGCCAATAACTTCTATGTGGTGAAGATTCACCCATATATCCATATTTAAATAAATAGAATATTCACTCGTTCTCCATTATCAATATCAACACTATTCCATATTTTTTATCTTAAAAGCATTATATGTTTTCCATTAAATTAAGTCCTGTTAATAATAATGGTCCAATCATCCCTTCTGACCCTATAAAAAGAAGGGATGAAAACCCATTAGGTCTGGGTGATGGAGTCAGTGCTCCTATCTCCACAGAAGCCCTTCAACAGTAAGCAGGGCTAAAGAATAGTGACTCTGTAGTAATATTGCTCTTAACTCATTGATATGACTATCTAGTTTCCTGGTCCCACTTGTAAGTTAGGGATCATTGTAAGGAAGTGTGCAATTTGATTTTGAGCAGTCAGTTTGCAAGAAGCCAGTCTAGCTCACAGTGCGGAGAGTTAGGCATCTTTGCCTTAAAGAGAAGTCTGCTTTACCTCTCTCCTGTTGTGTGTGCGTGTGTGTGCGCGCGCGCGTTTGTGTTAAAGTTCTGAATACATGGCCACTTTCCAGAAAAAGAACCTTATGTTTTTATCTAATTTATTTTCCTTTTTGTATGCCTTTGAAACAACAGTATTATTGGTCATTCCTCACTTGACAGATAGGGAACTGGTGCACAGAAAGGTGAAGGGCAAGATGAACGGTCAGTGGGAAGTTGAAAATCCCACCATAAGTAACTTGTCCAAGGTCACAGTGGAAATCTGTGTCAGAGATGGGAATTGAATTCACCTTGGCATTCCTGTTCGGTGCCTTAACCACAAGACCGCCCCTGCCCCACAAAGCACAATTATAAAAGTATAGGGGAAAATATCAAGTGTGTTTTTTTTAATTCATCAAGGTCAGTTCAAACATACAAAGCCTACCCAAACATTTAAAAAATCAGCTCATTCTTGTTCAGTGATTTCCAAATCACACACGAGTTTTCTATCTCTAAATCATACAATGTGCTCACAAAGTTTGAAAAAAAATCAATTTATTCTACTGGCTAATTTTCAATTAATCACTGACAATTCATTCACTGCTTCATTAATGGAGCAGCCTTGAGTCTAAAAATGCAAATTTCACCACAAAAAATGAATGTTGTATATGTCCTTCATTTACAATTCTTTTGTGACAGCCACGCTAACTATTGTTTTCTTTAAAAACCACTATAGAACAAACATAAGCTTCTTTTAAATTAACTGATGGAAATTGAAATGGAAAAAAATCCTGAAACAACTACTATTACCCATGATCTAGTATTAACATAATCTTTCTTCTGGTTTATATTTATGACTTCTGTACTTTATTTCATTTTATTTTTATTTTTTGCTATTCTGACTGCTGATTGTTTTCAGCAAGGAGAGTAGAATGCAGAAAATTGATTTTGCAATCTGTTCCCTTTAAATTGATTTTTCAAACACAGCTAAATGACTTAGAAGCCCTATTGATTTTCAATGAGATTTAAGCTTCAAATGGCCAGATTTACAAAGGATTTAGGCACCTACAGACGCAGATAGGATTTTCAGAAATATCTATAAAGTGGAGGCTTCTTACTCCATCTATTCCAGTCTATCCTAAGTGCCTAATACGATTAGCCCTAAGTGCCTAAGTCACCTGTGAAAATGGGATTTATCTACTTTTAAAAACTTCAGCCATGCCATATAATCAATCACTGACACCATCACTCTTTACAGAGTAAAGTGTATGTACCAATGAGTTTTTTGATGGCTGCTTATTCTGATGCATCCACACATAGGACACACCCACACATTGGCAATATTCTGAAGCCAAGCAGCAGATTCTTTCCAAATTCTCTAGTGCCAGTCATCACAAGCTTGATCCGGTCCAAACTTGCAACACCTCACTCCATCTACAAGTTGACTGCCAACCAAAGTGGCATTCTGCACTCCTTTACCAATCATCTACAGAGTGCTCCACTTAGGAAGAAACAATCAGTTTCACACATACAGAATGGGAAGCGACAGTTTGGGAAGGAGTACGGCAGAAAGGAATCTAGGGGTTATAGTGGACCACAAGTTAAATATGAGTCAGCAGTGTGATGCTGTTGCAAAAAAAGCAAACATGATTCTGGTATGTATTAACAGGTGTGTGGTGAGCAAGACACAAGAAGTCATTCTTCTGCTCTACTCTGCATTGGTTAGGCCTCAATTGGAGTATTGTGTCCAGTTCTGGGCACCGCATTTCAAGAAAGATGTGGAGAAATTGGAGAGGATCCAGAGAAGAGCAACAAGAATGATTAAAGGTCTAGAGAACATGACCTATGAGGGAAGGCTGAAGGAATTGGGTGTGTTTAGTTTAGAAAAGAGAAGACCGAGGGGGGACATGATAGCAGTTTTCAGGTATCTAAAAGGGTGTCATAAGGAGGAGGGAGGAAACTTGTTCATCTTGGCCTCTGAGGATAGAACAAGAAGCAATGGGCTTAAACTGCAGCAAGGGAGGTTTAGGTTGGACATTAGGAAAAAGTTCCTAACTGTCAGAGTAGTCAAACACTGGAATAAATTGCCTAGGGAGGTTGTGGAATCTCCATCTGTGGAGATATTTAAGAGTAGGTTAGATAAATGTCTGTCAGGGACGGTCTAGACAGTATTTGGTCCTGCCAGGGCAGGGGACTGGACTCGATGACTTCTCGAGGTCCCTTCCAGTCCTAGTATTCTATGATTCTATGATTCCAAAGGGTGCTCAATCATATTTGCAAGCATACTGAAATCTACATAACATTCTGCCTTTCTTTCTAAACCTTTCAAGAGGATAGCACATTTTTTTGAGATCCTGTAATCTGGCATTTGCTTGACATGTCCAAGCCACTGTAGTCTTCTCTTACAATCAGCATTCCCAAGCATGATATAGCAGCATGATTTAACACTTCCACATTTGTCACCCTATCTTGACATCTTACTCGAAGAATTTTAGGCAAGCAGCTGCTATGAAAACAATTTAGTCTTTTGGTACCTATTCGGCACCTCTGAGGCTGCATCTGGAGTATTTCATGCAGATTCAACCCCACGTTTCAGAAAGGATATGAACAAAATGGAGGGCAACAAAAATGATGAGGGGGTGAGGTGCTTGAATTATGAGGAAAGGCTGAGGGAACTGGGCTCATTTAGAAGAATGAGGGGGATTTGTTAGCTGTCTTCAACTACCTGAAAGGGGGTTAAAAGAGGATGGAGCGAGGCTATTTTCAGTGGTGTCAGATGACAGAACAAGAAGCAATGGTCTCAAGCTGAAGTGGGGAAGTCTAGATTGGATTTTAGAAAAAAAACCTATTTCACTAGGGGTATGTCTACACTACCCTCCTAATTCGAACTAGGAGGGTAATGTAGGCATACCGCACTTGCAAATGAAGCCCAGGATTTGAATTTCCCGGGCTTTATTTGCATGAAGCCGGCTGGCGCCATTTTTAAATGCCGGCAGTTCGAACCCTGTGCCGCGAGGCTACACTCGGCACGGAGTAGCTAGTTCGGATTAGGCTTCCTAATCCGAACATACCCCAGGAGAGTGGATTAGGCTTCCTAATCCGAACTAGCTGTACTCCTCGTGAAATGAGGAGTACAGCTAGTTCGGATTAGGAAGCCTAATCCGAACTAGCTACTCCGTGCAGCGTGTAGCCGCGTGACACGGGGTTCAAACTGCTGGCATTTAAAAATGGCGCCGGCCGGCTTCATGCAAACGAAGCCCAGGAAATTCAAATCCCGGGCTTCATTTGCAAGTGCGGTATGCCTACATTACCCTCCTAGTTCGAATTAGGAGGGTAGTGTAGACATACCCCAGGAGAGTGGTGAAGCACTGGATTTGGGTTGACACAGGATGTGGTGGAATCTCCATCCTCAGAGTTTTTAAGACCTGACTTGGCAAAGTTCAGGCTGGTATGATTTATTTGGGGTTGATTTTGCTTTGAGCAGAGAGTTGGGCTAGATGACCTCCTGCGATCTCTTTCAAGGCTAATCTTCTATGATTGCATGAGTCTATGATATTTGGTTTAAGTCATCCATGTTTCTAAGACATACAAAAGAGTAATTAGTAACACATCTCCTAAATACCAATTTTCAGTTTAGTTGACAATTTGTCAGTGTGCCAGGTTCTGTTTTGCAAAAGACCAAATTTCTTGGCTTTTTTCTTTTTGTGGATTCTACTAGTAAGCTCAGCATCAAGATTTATGTTGCTGATTACAGTAGAGACAAAGTAGCAAAAGTGGTACCATCTGAGGTGATGGCGGGAACTGATTCTGAAGCATCTTGGTGCATGATAATAGTTTTCTTTCGAGCTTATTGGTAGCCCAAATATTTTACATCTGTAATAAGATACTGTAGGGCATAGACATTATAGCCACAAAGCCATCGGTCACTTAGGATGATCTTCTTCACCTACATCTTACTGCTGGACCTTGTGATTAAAAAAAACCCTCCATGATGTCTTGTGCTAAGATAAATGATCATGAACATCACAGAATACATGTTAAAGCAGGAACGAGTAAATATTAAACAATGTAGGAGTCAGTATACAACCTTGTTTCTCTCTACTATTCATGTTAAATAAGCCAGACTCCTGGTTTTCAGGCATTACGATGGTTTTAATGCCATTGTATAAGGATTTCACAAGATTTAGAAATATAGATGAACAATCAAGTTTCTTCAGACCAATGTGAAACCACCCTGGCTGATTATATCAAAGGCTTTTGTTAAATCTATAAAAGCCATCCACAGCAGAATATGCTTCTCTCTGCACTCTTCCTGCAGTTATCTTACAGAGAAGATGTTGTCTTCAGTGGGTCTTCCTGAGAAGAAGCCACACTAGCTCTAAGGATGGATTCTCTCAGCTAAGGTTTGAAATCTATATAAAATATTTTACCCAAAATGTGAAGTAGATGTATACCTCTGTGGTTATTACAATCCTTTTGTCACCTTTGGTTTTATAGTTTGGTGAAATTAGCATTCTTAAAATCTTGTGGAAAAGTTTCTTCCTTCCAACAGAGCAGCAATACCTCATGCAACCTTTATAAATTTGTAGGTGTCAGCAAGTAAGCTTTGTTGGGAATCTTTTTGATATTTTGTTCAAGTTACTCTAGTGTAGATCTTGGCATCCAGTGAAGACATAACTTCAGACCCAGGCAATTTGTCTAACACGAGTTGGACTACTTGACTCCTTGAGTATATCATTCCATCATGCTCAATCCACCTCTCCAGCTGCTTCCATTTATTAGTTATAATATTGCCCCACAGATCTTTCAGAGGAGCTATCTTGATCTTTGTCAGCCCAATGGCCTTTCTAATGGCCCCATATGTGAAAACTTCACCCATGCCATATAGCTGTAGTGTAAATAGCAAATAGAATGTTGCAACACTGACATTTGGGACTTTATGTTATATTGTTTTGTTTTAGATGCAGATGTAAGCTAACATTCATCCAGGAGAGAATTCTTTGCCCTGGTCTACACTAGGACTTTATTTTGAAATAACCCCTCCAAAGTCAAATTTATAAGCAGAGTATCCACACTACCAAGCCTGTTATTTCGAAATAACAGGCCATGGAATTCGAAATCTGTATTCCTGATTTTCATCAGGAGTAACACTAATTCCAAAATAGTTATTTTGAAATAACAGCAGCATGGATGCTCCGGTGCCTCTTTTTCAAAATAATTAACCCCTAGAGTAATTCAAACTAATTACTCCTAAGTGCTTCCTGGGGCTCTAAGTACAAGGAAACGCATCCACATTAACGGAGCCTGCCTGAGACTAATTTTAATGTTTCCCCATACTGAGGACACACTAGGTTGAATTTGTTAAATTGGGAGTTCTTAAGTTGAAGTAATTTTGAAATAGTTTCCTAGTGTAGACATGACCTTAGAAATCTGTATCAGTAAATGTGGAATTGTTAGGGGTATATTTTGACTGGCCAGAATACGCTGGAATGTAGGGAGAGTAAAATCTTTCCCAGCTCTTTCTGGGCTGGGCTCTCTGGATCACAAGTGGAGTATGAAGGGGAAAGTAGGGATTATGCACGTGATAATCGTCCAAGCAAGATGCAGAGGAAGATAGGCAGAGTCGGGAGAGTGGTAAGACCCGGAGCTTATTACAAGTTTTATCATGTGAATATTCTCTTTAAAATTATCCTGGGTTTGTTTTTAATTAAATTGTAATAGAAGCTGATCAAGAATTTTCTGGTAGACTGATTTTTTGGTGGAAAATGCAGTTTCTGCAAAAAAATATATTTTTCCTTGGCATGGTCTCATATAATTTAATGAAAAAGTGAGCTTTCGGTCATTCTTTTTAAATGAAGTGGCAAGACAGCATGGTTACAGAGAAAACCTTGTAAACATGAGCTGTAAAGGCTCATACACAAGAGGACAATTAAAAAGAACTCAAAATTTATTAGTATTAGACTCTCATGATTTTCTGTGTGCCTTACTCAAGATTTTTGAATATTTATGACAGGTAATAGTGGATCAGCTGCATATCATATGAAATATGCATCTGATGAAAATTTACCTAGATGAGGTGATTTTCTAATATGGGATATTTGCAACTAATAATTCATAGAAATCTACAAGGCAGGGTTATTCATAGACATTATATTGTGACTATTTTCAAATAATGGATAAACTCAAGCAAATCTATCTATAAAGCTACTTTTATAATTTGCAAATAGAAAAAAGGCTAATTTGTTGAGTATTCAGTATAAATTATTTTTGAACTCTAAACCCATCCCTATCTCTTGCATTTTCAAATGATTATCAAAATTATCATACTGAAATTCTGTAAACTCATTGCACCAGGAGTGAGATTACAGCCAAGATACCAAAGGGAAATCAAAGTTATTCTGTGTTTCACTCCTACTTATTATCTGTGTCTCAGCAACACAATTGCATTTCAATTATGTTGTTTAGCATGTTTTCCCTTACATGGCTCATTCGAGGCTTGCAAAATGATTATATGGGAAATATTTTACCACTTCTGCAAGGAGCTTTTTGCAATTACAAACAGCAGGAAAACATGCCAATTAAAAATGGAGAAAATGTCAGTGTTTTTACAGCAAAGTGACTAGAAGCCATTGCTAGCACTACTTAGCATTCACTCCCTTAGCTAGCTTGCTGTCAGTTATTAGTGTCATACATAGAAAAAAGTTTGACTTAGGTTTTACTACTAGCAGAACAAAGCACAGTGTATACTGTTGCAATAGCTCCTTTGGGAAGTATTTATGGAATATTACAGTAGAACCCAGTAAAAAGCACCTCTAGTTAAGTTTGCCTAATATTTAACACTTCTCCTGTTTTGAGTTGCATCTAAATTTGCAAAAATATTTGGGTTATAAATTTCCATAGCTGCTTTGTGCCTCATGCTGAATTTTTGGAATATGAGCAAAAATCTCCATCAACAATCATCATCATCGCCGTGGCAAATCCCAAAGTGATGCGGCCTCCTGGCTGATCGGGCTCCAGCCAGAATGACCTTTTGGCCAAGCTGAATGGTTCATTTTCACTGCAGTGGCAGAGAAGCTCTGAAGGTACTTCAGCTACTTGAACAACTGACCAGAGTATCACAGGCTGCTGGTGTCAGTGTAAATGCCTGCATGACATGAACTTTCTGAACTGGGAGGGTATCTCCAAGAAAAAACGTAAGAAGAAATTGGTAATGTAATACATGTTTTCAGCTTTTTTAAAGGGTTCATACTTCTCCAAGCTGTGGAACATGTTGAAATTTGGCAAGCGGATAATACTGTGGTAAAGGAGGCAACTTTCACTACTCTTGTGAAAATACCACAAACAGCTCCACTTCAAGGAGTCACTTTGAGTGCTCTGGTACCCCAAACCCTGTGAAACCCCATCCACATGTTTCGATGCCAAGTGCAATAGGAGCTTCTAACACAAGGGCTATGTCTAGACTGGCATGATTTTCCGGAAATGCTTTTACCAGAAAAGTTTTCCGTTAAAAGCATTTTCGGAAAAGAGCGTCTAGATTGGCATGGATGAGGAAAAGCATCTGTGCCAATCTAGACGCACTTTTCCGCAAAAAAGCCCTGATCGCCATTTTTGTGATCGGAGCTTTTTTCGGAAAACAAATCTCAGCTGTCTTCACTGGCCCTTTTGCGCAAAAGTTTTGCACAAAAGGGACTTTTGCCCGAACGGGAGCAGAATAGTATTTCCGCAAGAAGCACTGATTTCAGACAGTAGGAAGTCAGTGTTCTTGCGGAAATTCAAGCGGCCAGTGTAGACAGCTGGCAAGTTTTTCCGCAAAAAACTTGCCAGTCTAGACACAGCCATAGAGTCTGAAGAGTAAAGGATTGCTTTGCTAGAGCTGCCACCAATAAACAGTGAAATTACCTTGAGCTCAATGGTTTAAAGTTACAAATGAAAAATAAACCCACAGTTCCTATCTCTGTCCTTAGGGGCCATCCAACACAGGAGTATGGGCATGGGATCTAATGCCAGCACTTCTTTCCCACTGATCTGAAAATCCCTCCGCAAGACTTGCCTTTTGTCAGTCTTGTTCAAACATCCAAATGCTCTCCTGTTTGTGAGTTGTTCCCCAACATGCATTTTTTTCTGGATACCACTGACACACTTGACAGCAACCAGCTATTTACCAGCCATTCAGTCTCAGCTCCTACATGGCTAATCCTTCCCTCCACAGCCAACTTCCAGGCTGCCTACTACTCCTGCTCATAGGCTGCTTCCAGAACCAATTTCCTCTCTGATCTCTGGCAGTAATTCATTTTCACTTTCTGGAGGCATTGTGGAGTCCTCTTCCCTCTTATCCAGCCGAATATTTCACTGGGGGGTCAGCATAGTGCCTAGTAATGAGCCAGCAGATTTACTATAATACTTCTGGATATAGTCAGATTGTTGTAAGCCTCTGAAAATTTGCACACATTCAGCAGAATTTTTAAGACTTATCACTACAATCTCTGAATGTTCCAGCATGCTCCAGGTCTAAAAAGTTCCTGCATATTATCATATTACTGTACTACCGTACAGTAGTAGCAGGGATCCATCTGTTGCCTCAAGTGACCTTCCAGTGGTTGATATTAATATTTGTGTGCACATTGCAGCCCTTATTACTGAACAAGGCTCAACTCTACTACTTTAGGAAATAGGTAAGTATCACTACTCCTCTTTCACCGAGCTAGGAATATGGCTGGCTCAGCTCTCACTTTCATTAGCTCACACACATTTACCTCCCCCGCCCCCCATCCTCCTTCTGTTCTGAAATTTGATTTGTCCTTTTCATATGTGTTCATTTTTTTAAATTGTATCCTTTGGTATATATGGCTGTGACTATTTTCTTCCACTATTTGATCTGAGGAAGTGGGTCTGGCCCATGAAAGCTCATCACCTAATAAAGCATCTTGTTAGTCTTTAAAGTGCTACATATTCCTGTTTTTTGTTTCTTAAGCATATTGTGCCAGATATGTGTTTGGCTGTGTTGTTTGTAACCGTTAGAATCTCCCCTTTCCAGAGGTAAGCCTAAAACTCAGGCTGACTATCAGAGAGCTGTGTAAACCATTGGCATAGCCTCCAAACTATTCTGTTAAAGGTGGTAGCTTGTAGCAGTAGTAGTAGTTGTCAATGCTGTGGCTGTATGAGTCCTAGGTTCACACCTTGCTATGAAGGGATCAACATGGTTCCACATGATAGATTTTTTTTCAGCTTACTTGTTTATAAACACCCTTCATTAAAAGAACATTAAGATTGCTGCCAATTTACCCAGAATTTTAGAAATGGCAGAATTAACATTGTCTATAACACTATAATTCAGTAGAGTCTCTTGCATGGAGAAATAGTCTTTAATTGCATGATTGCAAACTATTTGTCCTATTAAAAGTAAAAACTACATTACAAGAATATTCAGTTTACTAAGTCCAGCACTCAAAAATTAGGAAATGAAAGCATTAAGGTTGCCTGTGCATTATCATATTCATTATGATACAGTCTTGAATTACATAATCACATTTTTTCCACAGGACCTCATACATTTGTGTTGTCATCTATAATATTTTATTCCAGAAATGTAAACTGTAGACTCTTGTGTTACATTCACTTGGAAACCACAACAAATTTCACAATCCAAGCAAATGGAGGGCATTTTGCTGATTGAAGCTCCTCTGCTTGATGCATCTGGGGACTTGTCTTTATTTTACTTCAATAAGAACTCTTTGTTCTTTTGCAGAAATAGACAAGTAATGACCTTCAGCCATTCTAGTGATTAATACTTGGGAACCTTTAATCAATCTCTCCTTTGCGAATTTATCTAATTGCATTGAAGAAGTGACTGATCATATCATTCCTCTTCTATGTTCAGGCCATTTATATTTCTATGTTATCTTCCCAGATAAAGCTTAGAACCCAGTTTATTTTGATTCTTATTTTAATGATACTAACGTTCCTTTGTAAAGTACTTTGAGATATTTGATTGAAAAGAATTTCCATGTACTAAGCACTAATATTATTGTTAGTCTCCTTTATTACTTTTGTTTCCTTGGGGCAAAGAAGATAGAGTAACCCAAGCATATGTCTTTACTTAATCCTATTGTTGCTTGACAATAACAGGTATATATAGATACAAAAAAGGGTGACTATTGCTTTAAAAAATAGAAACAAATTCAGAGGGAGCCTTAAACTAGTGTAGCTTACATTTTCTGTCATCCCTCCTGCTAAACATGTACATCACACCATTTTAGACTCCATTCAACTCTCACCCACCTCCATGTCACCTCTAACGATGACACCTCTTGTCTATATACCCAGATTCACCAGTTTAGTTTAAGTTGGTTTAGTTATAAAGCCTAAGTGAACTCACTCATTTTTATCTTGAGATGGGCTCATTTAATTTAATTTTAAAATTTGTTCCTATTCAATTTAAATTC
Source organism: Pelodiscus sinensis (assembly GCF_052426305.1). Classification (NCBI taxonomy): domain Eukaryota; kingdom Metazoa; phylum Chordata; order Testudines; family Trionychidae; genus Pelodiscus; species Pelodiscus sinensis. The sequence goes on from NC_143052.1 coordinate 211,477,915, forward strand.
AGCCCAAAAAAGCCTAGTTTAAACCCAAATAAGAATTTTTGCACAGTCTTTTGCACCAGTTTCCTAAACCTTTTAAAAGTTCACACTTTAAGTTAACTGCTGTAACCTTTCATGTAGTTGAGTTCTGAGATGGTTTCACTCTAGCATGTCAAGAAGCCGTAAAAAAGGACCAGAAGGACAAGTAAAGAATAGAAGTGTATAAGGTTTAAATGTTTGTAGGCTACCTCTTGCTTTAACATATACCTTTTTCTGACCACCACCACCCCTTGCCCTGGAGCACCACATATGTAGAATTGTATCCAGGATCTAAGGGATCTAACTTATACCAACTTATGCATCACATCTTGATTTACCTCACACTTAGCAAGAAAATCAGGACAGATCTGCCCTCAAGATCTCCTGGCCTACTGCTTACTGTTCAATGTAGACAGGCAGCACAACTAGATCATTCTATCTTCCCACCCTTGGGCTACGTCTACACTGGCCCCTTTTCCGGAAGGGGCATGTTAATTTCAGCCATCGTAGTAGGGAAATGCGCGGGGGATTTAAATATCCCCCGCGGCATTTAAATAAAAATGTCCGCCGCTTTTTTCCGGCTTTTAGAAAAGCCGGAAAAGAGCGTCTACACTGGCCCCGATCCTCCGGAAAAAGCGCCCTTTTCCGGAGGATCTTATCTTTGAAGTAGGAATAAGATCCTCCGGAAAAGGGCGCTTTTTCCGGAGGATCGGGGCCAGTGTAGATGCTCTTTTCCGGCTTTTCTAAAAGCCGGAAAAAGGCGGCGGACATTTTTATTTAAATGCCGCGGGGGATATTTAAATCCCCCGCGCATTTCCCTACTACGATGGCTGAAATTAACATGCCCCTTCCGGAAAAGGGGCCAGTGTAGATGAGCCCTTGGAGTTTACATAGAATACTAGAATGGAAGAAGAAGGAAAAATGCAATTTTATATTCCAAACATGCTCAGCCTTGATAGTGGCAAATAAGAGTGTCTGGATATTAGGGGTATAAAGCAAGCAATATGAGTATTGGGCATGGATTTGGAGATGTAAGGTGAGATAGGTGTGGAGAAATCCCTGGATTATGGATGAGGGATAAGACAAAAGCAAGTGGAGATGACAAATGGTAGATTGGTTTAAGGATAAGAAGATATGAGGATGAATACTTAGGCAGCAGCAGAGTTAAGGAGTGCCTTGAAAAGGAGAATGGAGATGGAGAGAGAGACAAGAAGCCAGGGAAAGAGGAATTTCTCTGAGGGCAACGATTGAGGTCTTGATTCAAAGCTCACTGAGGTCAGCACAAAAAGACTTTCACTGATTTTAGTCAATTGTGGGTCAAGCTTGATAAGTCTAGCCTACCTATAGGAGAAAGATTTTAGAGTGTTCATCTCTTTACCCTGTCTGCTCCCTCCATCCTCCTTTTATTATCCTTCATCCTACTTATTTACATATACCAGCTGTATTTATATTAGTAATTTGCTCGTCCCGTCGATTGGTGCATATGGAAATACCACATTTTCATATTGAAAATATTGTATTAAAATGTGTCTTTTAAATATGAGATTCTATTAAACATATAAATGAAATTTCAAAATATTCCTAAAATCCTAGTGATTTACAGTGACAGAAGACTAACTTATATCTATCACCAGGAAATATTTCAAACCACCTTATTAACAGCAAGAGCTCACTCTTGCCACTTTTTACAGCTAGAACAGCTTCTCCCCATATTGGCTGGATCTAGGGCTTCATCTTCAAAGTTCTCAAAGAATAATTTAAGAAGTTCATTCTCAAAAAATAATTTAAGGCTACTTATCAATGACAAATGCACATGGCAAGGTCTAACTAGCTGGGTATGACATTGGAAAATTTACAGGTTTGGGGTCATAGGCCTCATGCAGCAAAGCATTTAAGCCCATGCGTAATTTCATGCGCCAGAGTAGTTCTATTGAAGTCAAAGGGATGATTAACATGCTTAGAGTGCCAGAGTAGTTCTATACAATTAATATGTTTAGAATTAAGCATGTGCATAAGCAGTTTGGTGGATAATGGCCAAAAAGTCCCTGGAAGACAGTGCAAGGCAGACCCACTACTTGTGGAAGACTTCTGCTCACTTTGTTTTCATGTCTCTTACCAAATGCTGGTGTCTAAATATGCTTTATTAGAACTGATGTGGCAGAGCTGGGCGGGGGGGAGGAGAAGAAATTGTGAGGAATCATGTAGTAGGCTATGTATTGCGGCACTTTTGGAAATCATTCTTTTATGAGTGACACAATGTATTATTAGTAACATGCCTGAATGCCTGGAGGGTTTCATGTTCTCTTTGGGGGTGGAGTGAGAAGAAAATGTTACCTACTGACAGGTAACATTTAGCCAGGCCATCTCTAGTTTCATACCACTCTATTCATTGCAGTATGAAATAGGAACAACTTTTCAGTATTTCACCCATACCCTCATGTCACATATCCAGATCGCCCTGAAATCAATAGCAGTGGAGTTCAAACTGAAGGCATGTTATAACCCTAAGTATGTACCTGAATTACATATAGCTTGTTGGTTCTCAAGGTTAATTTCATGCACCAGAGTACTTCTATTATAGTCAAAGGGATGATTAACATTCTTAGGGCACCAGAGTAGTTCTTTACGATTAATATGCTTATAGTTAAGCATATGCATAAGCTTCCACCCAGCTCTGCCACATCAGTTCTAATAAAGCATATTTAGACACTGGCATTCGGTAAGATAAATGAAAATAAAGTGAGCAGTCTTCCACAAGTAGTTGGTCTGCCTTGCACTGTCTTCCAGGGACTTTTTGTTTTGCTTAGCTAAACAAATTAAATTATTGGTCAGATAAAAACAATTTCTTCTGTTTAAAAAGTACCAATAACTGCCTTGTAATCCATAAAGACATTTCCAACCAGCCAACAAGGAAGGAAAGTCTCAGTGCTGTTAGCACTTCAGTCACCCTCTAGTGGGGAGAGCAAGAATCATCTTCAAGATTACAAAATTAGTGGAGTTTGATTCTTTCCCCTCCTCCTTGCAACTTTCTCCTGTCACTTAAACTTCCAGGGTTGAGCTTTTGGACGAGTAGGGACAGGGGTAGGGGATGCAAAAGGGTCCAGCACAGAATAACATCTATAAAAATATGGACTTCTGTGAACATGTCCCTACTGCCTGAGGCTAAGTCCTATTTAAAACACACTTTAAGGAACAGGAAGCACTAGCCAGTGAGGACTCACCTCTCTGGCTGACTACAACCTTACGTGCGTTATTTAGTGATGTCAGCTTAGCTGCATTGCCAACCTTAGGTATTCCAAGATCACAAGTCAAACCCACCAGATCATATGATTGGCTTTAAAATCGTGAGATTTTAAAAATAGCATTGTGGAGGTTTTTTGTTTGTTTGTTTGTTTGTTTGTTGCCTTCTGGTATCTGAACTGGGCAAAAAATAATTAACAAAACTTTTTTCACAAAAAAAAAAAAAAAAAAAAAAAAAAAGCTGGTTTGGGTCTGCTGCAACAGTCCACAAATTTCAGCTAAATTCTCCCAATTGTTTATGAAAACAAAAATTAAACATTTCACATCAACATGTTTTAAACTAAAAGTCTTATTCAAAATGACTTTTTATTTTTAAATCTTTTGATTACATTACAAAGATTAAACTTGAAAATGAAATGAAACTTGTCATTTGACTCAGAATGAAGTATAGTTCACATTTTTGATTCATCAAAATATTTGAAACATTTTAGTTTTAGGTCAACCCAAAATTAATTTTTATTAATTTTTTTGTTTGCTTTGGCCAGTCAGGGTATGTCTAGACTACATGCCTCTGTCATCAGAGGCATGTAGATTAGGTTACCCGGCATAGGGAAATGAAGCCGCTATTTAAATAATCATGGCTTCAATTAAATTTAAATGGCTGACATGTTCTGCCGACCAGCGGATGATTAGCTGTTTGTTGGCAGATCGGGGCAATCTAGACGCACCGTGGTCGACAAGGAAGCCTTTGTCGACCAGCACAGGTAAACTTGGTTTCACGAGGCATACAGTCTACTTAATTCACCTAGATGCTTTGTGCTGTTCTCAGACATAATTCAGAGTTTCACCAGTGGGCTGGGCACATCTTTATTTTAGTTCATTCCCATATTTTAATGGTGTTGAATTGTGCATCTACACCAGGGGTCTGCAGTCTATGGCGCTCAAGCCAGATATGACTCAGTACAGGTTCAGCTGTGACTCTTTTGTCATTCCCAAAATGCATGCAACTTTTTAAATTGAAATGAAAAATTAATTCAAAATTTAAAAAATGCATAATTACTCATGTAGCTTGAATGTTTTACATGAACCTGAATTTGACCAGCTATGATGTAAACTTTAAAGGAATGCGTGAAAAGATTCAGCAGCAGAAGTGATGTAAGCGACTAATTGAGTAGTCTGCTACCTGATAAGCCTAGACGCAATCCCAGCTCGCATCAGGTCCCGGACACTGCGACTCTGCATTTTAAATGTAGTCAGAGACTGACAGACTCTTATTACATTTAAAATGCAGAGGTGCAGCAGTCCAGGACTTGGTGCAAGCCGGGACTGCTCAGTCCTGGCTCATAGGACCTACCTTACTGCAGCTCTGCAGTTTAAATGTAGTAGGAGCCAGGATGCCTGTGTGCCAGGCTCCTACTAAATTTAAACTGCATAGCTGCAATGGGGTGCAATCCTTGCACCTCCCCTTATCAACTAATCATGTAGTCGATACAATTTATATCAACAACACAATTAGTCAATTACTTGCTTCTTAACATCCTTAATCCCTCTATCGCTGCAGTAGGTGTCTAGCCTGGATGCAGGAGATAAGATGAAAAGCCCAGTTCTGTGGTAACAGTCTGGAGCCAGGAGTGAATCTTTTGAGCTACCCCCTGAAGGAAAGCCTGGGTAGGAAGGATCACCTGAGGCTATAGACTAACTAGAGACTCCTACAAAGCAAAGCCTCCATGGAGCAGTTCCGCCTGGGGTAGAACCTTTTTGTTGCTTTTGATTTCTCAGTGTGCCTGGCTCTCCTTAATTTGGGGGTCCTGCAGAAGAGTCAGACAACGGAAAGACAGTGAGATAGGCCCTCCCAGGAGTAGCTCCTCTCCCTCCCAATTCAAGGTCTCCCCTCTCCCCATTGTAAATAAAACAAAGACAAGTTTTTGTGTTCAAGAAAAACTGTGTTTGGTGTTTATTGGGAGGAGAGGGGAAGGGAGGGTGAAGGAGAGGGGATGGGAGGGAGTTGTACAGGGAGACCGAGGCAACCCTACTATGGGGCCTGGGAGAACATCTCTGTCAGGGCCTCCCGGATGCGCGCCCCATCCTGGTGTGCCTGGCGGATGGCAGCTGTGTGGGGCTATTCATAGGCCTGGCCCTCTCCTGCTATCCATGAGGGGAGGAAGGCCGCCCCACTCCACTCCACAAGATTGTGGACACGAAGCACGCAGCCTCTACCTCTGTGGCATTCCGCTCACCCATATCGAGACGGGTGAGCAAACACCGGAAGCGGGCTTTCAAGCGGCCGAAGGCGCATTCCACTTGATTGCGGGCCCGGTTGAGGCGGTCATTGAACCGGGCCCGGTTCTGGTCCAGCTGCCCCGTGTAGGGCCGCATTAACCAGAGCAGCAGGGGGTAGGCCGCGTCCCCGATGACACAGATGGGCATAGGCACATCCCTGACAGTAAACTCCTTCCCGGGGAAGTAGGTGCCCGCCTCCAGCCTGCGAAACAGGCCGCAGTTCCGGAGGATGCGGGAGTCGTGTGCCCTGCCGGACCAGCCCGTATAAACGTCCAGGAAGCGGCCACGGTGGTCCACGAGGGCCTGGAGTACGATTGAGCAGTACCCCTTCCTGTTTGTAAAATGGGCTGCTCGATGCTCCGGGGCCCGGATGGGGATGTGGGTTGCATCCAGGGCTCCCCCGCAGTTGGGGAACCCGAGGGCAGTGAAGCTGGACACCGTAGCATCCACGTCACGCAGACGGATGACTCTTGGGAGCAGGATATCGTTGATGGCATGGACGACCTGCAGAAGGGTGCAGAGAAACACAGGGGAACACATCACATAAGGCAGGGTGAGTGTGTGCTCCCTTAGGCCCTCCCACCCCGTGATGCCCTCTATGCTCACACACACACATGCACACACACACACACCAGGGCCCCCTCAGCCCATGCGCCCCCCCCCCCACCAGCAGGCCTGTGCAAGGGAGGGACGGCCCAAACCCCTGGGTGACCCAGCCTGGAGTCTTGGCTGCCCCTGTGCATGGATGCAGCACCCTCCCCCACATCCCCACTCCCCCTGGGACTTACCGCCATCACGACAACACCGACGGTGGGTCTGCCCACCCCAAACTGGTTTGCCACCGATCGTTAGCTGTCCAGGGTGGCCAGCTTCCATAGTGCGATGGCGACACTCTTGTCGATGGGGATGGGTGCCCGCAGCTGGGTGGTGGCTCTCTGGAGTGCAGGGGCAAGCCAGGCACAGAGCTCCAGGAACATCCGCTTTCACATGCGAAAGTTCCGGAGCCACTGCTGGTCGCCCCATTGCCCCAGAACCAACCGGTCCCACCAGTCCGTACTGGTGTCCAGTCTCCACAGTGGCCTCTCCACACTGGGGTGGGGATGCCACAGGGACGCCATGGCCTCCCTGGTGAGGGAGTCCAAAGTGATCTGCACCTCCAGGTCCTGGAACAGGAGGGCAGCAGCCTGGAGCACCAGCTGCAGGCCCTCCAAAATGGCCGGAAGGGGCCAGAGCAGGTACATGGCCGCCCCTGGCTCCATGGCAGAAAAACCAAGGGAGATGAAAAAAAAACAGGCAAAGGCACTAAACGGCAAAAGGCAGTGGTAACCAAAAAGGCAGAGGGCAACCACTAGAACTGCTACGGCTGACAGTCCCTGCAAGAGGTCCCAAAGCACGCAGTAGGAGAGAAACAGCTGTCCAGGGAGATCCCTTTAAGCACATGTCTCAAAGGAGCTCCAGCCCCCCGCTCCCAGAAAGGGCTTGTGCCCTTTTGCCCTCTTCAAAATGGTTCCGGGTTTCTGCTTTTGCGCAAAAGCGTCCCGCCAATGTAGACGTGCTTTTGCACAAAAGCGCATTGTTATAACTATAACTCCAGGACCAATCTAGACGCGATTTTGCGGAAATACTTTTAATGGAAAAACTTTTCCGTTAAAAGCATTTCCTCAAAATCATGCCAGTCTAGACGCAGCCTATGTGTGTGGCCTGGGTCTGCCTATCAGTTTCTTAACAGAGCTTTGATGGGAAGAATTAAAAATACTCACTGGCTATGTCTAGACTGGCATGATTTTCCGCAAATGCTTTTAACAGAAAAGTTTTTCCGTTGAAAGCATTTACGAAAAAGAGCGTCTAGATTGGCACAGACGGTTGATTTTTGCAGAAAAGCGTCTCTGCCAATCTAGATGCGGTTTTGCGCAAGAAAGCCCCAATCGCCATTTTTGCCATCGGGGCTTTTTTGCGCAAAACAGTTTTCAGCTGTTTACTGCCCTTACTGTTTACTGCCCTTTTGATCAAAAGCATTTCCGGAAAAGGGCTTTTGCCCAAACGGGAGCAGCATAGTATTTGCGCAAGAAGCACTGATTTCAGACAGTAGGAAGTCAGTGCTTTTGCGCAAAATCAAGCGGCTAGTGTAGACAGCTGGCAAGTTTTTCTGCAAAAGCAGCTGCTTTTTTGGAAAAACTTGCCAGCCTAGACACAGCCACTATTTTTATTTGGTTGTTCCTCTCTTTGAACCCAAATAATTAGCAAATATTTGGAGCCATATTGAGTTGTTTCTGTTTGGAAGGAAACTGATGCGACAAGTCATTTATTTCTTTGGTGCAATCCTGTTTATTTAAAAAAGAGTACACAAAATCCTTTCCCTTCAAATAGTCGAAACAAACAGGTGGCAGTTTGCTTGTTCAGAAATGCAAGTCTGCCTTTTTAACAAGTAATCTCACCTAAAGACTCTCTCTCTTGGTTTCCTTCTAGGGCCACACATTTCCTCTCTGGTTGTCAGCACACTTCCTCCACACATTATGGTTCCTTTCACATGTATAAAGACACAGCTGCAATTAAATCAGTGCTCCAGCTCTTGCATTTGGAGTCAATCTTCAGGGAAATGCCTTCAGCCACGTGGCTTAGATTCTACTCAGACCTTGCCATGCTTTGGGCAGTGGTTTCTATAGTTTTGAGTATCACTAAAGAAAGTGACATTTAGGTGCTTTGTCATTTAATCTGAATGGAGGATGGATAGTTTACTCATTGACTTTTACTGTGTTTGTGATTACTATCATTAACACCTTCTAGCATACCACGATGAATGTGAAAAAATGTCTCTTCCCACATCATTAACTAAGAATTTGGAGTAATATGCAGTTTTGTCTCTATGGGAAGTTCTGGATTAGCTAGTTCTGTTTAACTATTTCTGATTAACTCATGTATAGGCACTCTTATTTGGGACTCAGAGTACTTTATTCTGAGCTAATTTAACCTCCTTGGATTAAGATAATTTAGAATCAAGCAATCTTTTTCCAGAGACTGTACAAGGAGTTAATGGGCTTTAAATTTACACCCTATCTGATTCTGGATTAATTTTCATATATAGGCAAGCTCTAATTGAGGGTTGCCATTCCTTCAGATACAATAATCAGGGAGAACTGCTCTTGCTAGCTATAAACACACAGATATATGAAAAAGAGGATGGACAATTTTCATAATGAGTTACTGTTTTATTTGTAGTAATTTATCATGGTTGTTATTATAGTGCCTAGGAGCCATCCATGACAGTTGCAACATTGTGCTAGTCATGTTTGCAGATATATTTAAGGGTCTGGGAGTTATGGTTCAGAAGCACTCATAAAATAGAGGAGTTCGTATCACCCTTTCTGAGTTGCACATGAGATTAAAGTATAGATGATAAATATATTAAAATATAGTGCAATCTTAATAAATTGGCTGAAATCAGTAAAATGAAATTCAGTAAAGAGAGATGGAAAGTGATTCACATTGGAAGGAATATAAATGCACAAAGACAGAAAACAAAAAGATGAGCTAATTTGCTGAGAAAGGGATGAGCATGGCAGGGAATGTGAATGCTAAGCTTGAATGAAGAAGTTAACACAAAAAGTCAATGCTTTGCTGGACCGCATGTGTAGAACACACTCAATGTTCATTGTGAAATTCAAACCCATGTGAAACACGGTTAAATTTGAAAATCTTTATTTTGCTAATTAGGAGGAAAGAACTTCCTCCCTCTCAGCCAACACCTGTCCTGCGTATCCCAACCAATATAGTTGGTATCTTCAGAGGAGACCTAGGCTATGTCTGCACTGCAGAGCTTTTCCAGAATAGCAGTTGTATCCCGGAAAAGCTCTGCTGTGTCCAAGGAACGCATCTGCTTTTCCAAAAAAAAATTCGAAAAAGCACACATGTTTTTTCAGCATCCCTGTAAACTTCATGCTACAAGGAAGAAGGGATGTTCCAAAAGAGGTTTTTTTCTGATATTTGGCCCCTTGTAGATGATCAAATGTTGGAAAAGCCTCTTTCAGAAGAAAAGCGGAAAAAAGATACTTAAATTGCAGTAAGCAATTTGCGTATCTTTTTCCAACTTTTCCTAGCAGTGTAGACACAGCATTAGTGAGTTCACTCCATCTGCCTATTTCCTCTGTCTGTTTCCTCTTTAGTGCCTCATCTTTGGGATTCTTTGATAAGAGATGTTGGTTGATCATCCCATAACCTTTGCATGACTGAGGAAAAAGAAAACCCTTTCTCTTGCTGCTGTTGGATCTTCACTAGGGGGGTACCTCTACACTGCATGACTATTTTGGGATACTGGAGTATCCCAAAATAGCTATCCCATATCTTAACAGTAAACCTGTTATTTCAGGCTCACTATTCTGATGTCTCTGTAAATCTCATTCTACAAGGAGTAAGGGATTTTTGGAATAGGGCTCTATTTGGAATTTGGCGGTGTGTAAACAGTGCCAAATAACAAAATAAACTATTTCAAAATAGCATAAAAATAAGATACACGGTTTGCATAGCGCAAATTGCTTATTTTATTTCAAGTTATGGTGCAGATTCACCCTAGGAGTAGAAACTGCTAATTCCTATTAAGACTTCCTATGCACTAAAACTCACGGGGCTTCACTTCATATTATATGGTTGCTAGGGAAAGATAGGGAATGCTTGAAGGTTCCATGGCTACCACATTAAGACTTATCAGAAATTCTTGGCATTAAGGAAGGAGCTGGGATATAGGAAAATGAAGGAGGAAACATCAAGATTTTTTAAAAAATGGAGTCTTGGGCTTGAGGCAGTGATGGGAGCTGGAGGCAAGAAAAGTAGAAAGTCCTAGGGGTTAAAGCATGGCCTTAATCAAATATTCTGTGAAGGAAACATGAACAGGTTGCTTCACAGCCATCCGCTGATCATCTGATTTGTTGAGTTCAATTCAGCAACATTGGAAACTGACCTTTGCAGAGTGCACAGCGCTGTTATTAAGAGCTGGGCAAACAAAATAGGAAGAAGTGAATTTAAGCTGTAAGTAGAATAATCGTTTGAAAAAACCTTTACTCATAATGTAAGCCCTGTCATCTGAAGCCCTACAACACAGGGAGCTCACTATTGACACCTATTGGTGAACAGTGCAAATAGCAGTCTAGGGCTGCTTGAAAACATCCAAGTGCACAGAGGCGCCTCCCTGTGGCAGGAGGATCTTTCTGCTGAGCATCTCAGATGAGCAAGGGGAACTGGCTGAATGAGGACTCATTTGCATTTCAGTTATGTGGAAGTTCAACATCATTTTTACTAAAATGTCAAAAAATGTTGAGTTTGGGGTTAGTAAAGAGCTATAATCCCTGCTGAGAAATGAAAGGACAAGAGAACTGCACCAACTACTCTTAAAGTGGGTGCTAGCCCTAACCAAACTGCAATCTGGCATATAGCCTAGACAAATCCAAAAGGTGAGAATTAATGCTGTCATCATGATGAAGCCTTTGCAAAGAGCACATAATTGATGAGTTCCAGTGAATACTGGTGAGATCTAAGCTATAATTGCTACAGCAGAGTAGTAGTAAAGCCCTTAGAGCAGACCAGGCAGCCCTTCCCTTTGGGATAGTAAACAAACCCACTCAAACCCTGGACTCTGCCAATGTTAGACAACAAATAAACAGTAAATGGAGGTGCAGCTGAGGAGGGAAGTGCTGTTGCAAGAGCACCCTACCCAGTTGGATGCTCACAACCATGAGCAGAGGACTGAGTTTAAGACTATTACCAATGCCAAGAGATTTGGGGGTGGGGAATGGAGAGAAGATGAGTCTTGTTTAATAGCTACATCTATTTCTGATGTACCATTAAGGGCATCCAGGGTACGTCTACACAGCAGGGCTAAAGTCGAATTAAGCTAAGCAACTTCAGCGATGTCAATTGCATAGCTGAGCTGAAATCACTTAACTCGGCTTTTGGTGCTGTGTTAGGAAGGAACACACTTTCTTCAACTTCCCTTACTCCTCATGAAATGAGGGTTACCATGAGTTGGAGTAAGAGGTCCTCCAGCTTGACATTACTTCAAAATAATGGCTTGCTGTGTGGACGTGCATTTTGTTATTTCGAAATAACATCAGTTATTCTGAAATAAGGCTGCTGAGTAGACATAACCCAGAGAGGTATTTAGATTTTCCAGGTAACTTGGGTGAGGGCTCAACTCTGTATTGCTTAAATTCAGAAGGAATCAACAGACACATAAACCTGGGTTATTGCTGCTGACATCATCTAGCAGAAGAGTTATGTTAGTATGGTAAGGCAGATGATGAATCCCACTGCCAAAGGCATTTTCAGGTCATCCTGGAGATATTCAAGGCAAGGCTGTACACCCATCAAGGGACAGGTTAGAGAAAATGAAATTAATCAAAGCACAATTAAAGGGGTAGATTAAATGACCCATTCAGTGTCCTAAATTCAAATACTAATGATTTTGTCACCTAAGACTGAATTTGAATCTTCTCTAGTGGGATTATGTTACCTGGCCCTTAAGCTTTAGTATTTTGTTGAGCAGTTCATTTTACTCCCTGACTCCATAGTTCAGACTTTTATCGAGTATCTGACTCACAGATAAAGCTCTTAATATTTTATTTTATTTTATTTGTTTGTGTGTTTATTCATTCATTTATTTATTATATGAGAATTCCATTGATTTGTATTTAACATCTACAAGCTCAGATAAGTGCTAGGTATTAGGGGATTTCTTTACTTCTATTTCTCCAGTACACCTGAAAGACAATATCTACTGCATATCGAGTCACACTGGGAAAGACATTTTGAAAGATGACTGACTTTCTTGTTTTCTTGCCAAAATTACCTCTGCTCTGTCAGTATGCAGGAATATAAAAATTCAAGCTTGAGAAAGGATTAAATCAAAATAATATTAGTATATTAAGTGAGTAAAATAGCATAAGGCGGAACATTAGAAAACCAATGATTGTTTAATAGACAGCTGCATCCATTTTATGTTTTGAAAATGTGGATGACTCGTAAAAGTAAGAAGTGATTCTTCAGTGTATGTCACAATAACACTTGATAAGGATTCACATTCATCTATTAGCATAGAGTAATCTTTGTATTTGATGGGGGGTTTTTCTTGCCATTTCATCTGTGGTTCAGTTTCATTTTTAACTGAGATTTAAAGAAAATCTTTCAAAGTCCTATTATCCCTAAAATCAGATTATTTTACTGAACTGGCACAGTGTCATTTATTAATAGATTAACAGGTGGATAGCAAAATTAACCTTAAAAATAGGGTACTACTTTCTGTTTGAAACAGACAAGACTTGCAAGTATTATCTTGTGAATCTCAAGTGCATAAATGCAGAAGTTTAAAATGTGTACAAGAGAAGGGGGGAAAATCTGTAGGCCAGTATTTTCAACTTATAGACCATTAGACCATAGAATGTCTGGCACACTTGTTGACATGGTATGTCTAGACTACATTGGTTTTTTGAAAAAAACCTGCCCTTTTTTTAAAAAAAAAAAGCCACCTGCATCCACACTGCAATCATGTTCTTTTGAAATTAAATCGAAAGAATGCAGGGGTTTTTTTGGCATTGATAAACCTCAAATTACGAGGAAGAACTCCTTTTTCAAAAGAGTTCTTTCAAAATAAGGCATGTGCGGATGCAGAACAGGGACATTTTTCTAAAGAAGCAATAGAAAAACGCACAGGTGCCTTAGTGGCCATTCTATGAATAGCAATCAGGGTTTTCTTTCGAGAGAGCGTCCATGCAGTCTGGACGCTCTCTTTCGAAAAAGCAGATCACTTTTTCTATCTGGTTTTGAGGTGTGGACACTCTCTTTCGAAATATTTTTTTTGAGAGAGCTCTTTCATAGGACTGGAAACATATAATGCTTCCCTTATTGAGGCATAGAGAGCAAATATTCACCATTTAAAGTACTGTAAATTAAACATTGCATAAGTCTTATACAAAACCCAATGCATGGCATTTTAAAAACTGATATAAAGAATAGCCAGAGACTACAGAGGTATGGAGAGAGTGCTCCTGTAATGTCATTGAACTGTCTACATCTATGAGTAGTCCAAACTCTTGCTTCCAAAATGGAGGACAGCCTCTTGTGTTTGTATCCATATCTCTCTATGAAAATGATAGCTACTCCTTGGTTCCTTTTTAGTTACAGAATAGGTATAATGTGGAAAAGATATAATGCAAGCTTTTCTACATGTTCTCACTAATGTGATTCAGGTCTGGGGGTAACATATCTTTGAGTGAATGGTTAGTCTCTATACTTAATCCTTGATCTCAGTGGGGCATGTCAGCTAAGGTATAAATTAGTGCCATACTTCACAGCCTCTTTGCATATTGTATTAATTGCATATCAATTCTGTGGCAATGGGGCATTCTGAGGTACCTTTCATGGCCACACAATATACAGCAGTTACATAAATGCAATTAGTAAATAGCTCTATCTAAATGAATGTAAATATTATATTGGTATACTGTACTTCAATAATTGTGTAAATTGGTATAATTGACATTCCTATCTCTGAGGCGACTAATATTGTTTTTCTGAATAATTTACAGGACAGAAGGTCAACATATCACTGACATATATTTAAGAAAGAATTCCACTTTTAATCACTTGAATTAGCTATTTTAGTGCCTTGCATCTCCACAGCAAAATCAGTTTTAGTTATGATTTCTTACTTTTGAGCAGAAGTCAGTTTCATTAAAAATGAAATAAACATCAGTAAATAAAACCATAAAGCTTACAAAAACTGCCACCACCCAAAAAAGATACTGAACACACTTGCTGCTATGCATTACCAAGATGTCAACTATGACTGATTAGCATGTTGATTGATTGTTTGATTGATTTTCAGTTTTAACAGCAATCTGGAATCCCCAGCTTGGAGATGAATGATATTCCACCTAAATCAATGGCAATTCTGCTATTGATCTCAATGGGGCAGTGCTTAACCTAATATGAAAAATACTTGTGAACGAATACATCCCCTAAAGTCACAACCTACACACTACAAAATATGCCTTGTGAGGTATTATTCAAAAACTAATAATTCATTGGTCAATATTATCATAGTGAAATGCATGTAACAAAAGTTAGGAATATAAGCTGAAGTTATGACAAAGGTGCTTAGCAAACAAATCTGGGAAGGCGATAAACTTGTTTCTGAAAGACTCAGAGCAATATCTGTGTTATTCTATAACTTTAAAAACAATGATTGGTCTTGTAGCACCTTTGGGTACATCTACACTACCAGAGAAGATTGAAGATGCTGCTGTCGATATTCCAGGATTCGAATCAGCAGGTCTAATTAAGACAGCTAATTCAAACTGAGAGGGGTGCTCTTGTTGATGCTGGTAGTCCTACATCCACGAGGAGTAAGGGAAGTTGAAGGAAAAGTGTTCTCTCTTTGACTTCCTGCAGTGTGGACAGCGCCAAAAGTCGAGTTAAGGTACTTCGACTTCAGCTACGCGATTAACATAGCTGAAGTTGCGTATCTTAATTTGACCTTGTCCCATAGTGTAGACATACCATTAGAGAGTAACAATATATATATATATATAGTATCATGAGCTTTCATGAACAAAACCTCACTCTCATGGAAATAACTCATTTCGAAATAACCTGGTAGTGTAGGAGCTGCAAGCCTACTCATTGTTGTTTCTGTAAGACAAGCTGACACTTCTACCAGGTATCATCAAAATTGATTGGCAATAACTGGGCAAGTGGCCATCTTTTGGCAGTAAGATGTGATAACACAACCCTTGCAGATTTGGATTGTGCCCCAGAATGCCATAGTTTGTCTTTCCTATTTATTTAATTAATTTTTAATAATATAAAAACATAAGTCAAAAAACAGGTCTTGATCACAAAGTCACGTCACTTATCTTTTTCCATCCACTTTATTTGCAAAGTACTAAGGGCTGGATTCTCACTGAAATCCAGTCCTTTTTGATGGCTCAGGTAACTCCAAAGGGCAGAGAATGGGTGCAAGAAGACAAAGGAGACTTCCCCAGCAGCAGCAGAAATTCCTGTGTGTGTACATATGCTGGATCTGAATCCTGTGTCTATTTGTGATATAGAGGATGAGGAGGGGCCAAAGCAGAGTTCAGCCACATTAATTTTCTACTGGCATGTTTAGAGATGCCCAGGAGCTACTGTTTGTATTACTGGTATATGTCTTCAGGCGTGACCCCTCCCCACAGTAATCAAGAGGCGTTTAGAACTTAGGAATAATAGTAATAATGTCCATAAAGGTGGACTCCTGTGCCTGGCTATGTCTAGACTGCAAGCCTCTTTCGAAAGAGGCTTTTTCAAAAGATACTTTCGAAAAAGCCTCTTTCGAAAAAGAGCATCTAGCCTGCAAGCAGTACTTTCGAAAAAGCAAGCCGCTTTTTCGAAAGAAAGCAGCGAGTGAGTCTGGATGCTCTCTTTCTAAAAAGCCCTGTTGGCATTCAAGAACGCCTTTTTTCGAAAGAGCACTTTCGAAAAAAGGCGTTCTTCCTCGTGAAATGAGGTTTACCACCGTTGAAAAAAAAGCCGCATTCTTTCGATTTAATTTTGAAAGAACGCAGCTGTAGTCTAGATGCAGGTGAAGTTTTTTCGAAAAAAGGCTACTTTTTTCGAAAAAACCCTTGAGTCTGGACACAGCCCCTGTGAATGGAGCTTGTTCCAGTTTTTCAGGTTTCATCCCAATTTCTATTTTACTGTTTCCCAAAGGAAAGAGGGCAGTTTGAATCCATTTATCTGGCCTTTAAAAAAGAGTAAAATTCATTTATCGCAATGATCTTACAGAGCCAGGTAGGAAAGCAAAAATGAAAATTCTGCAGTGCTCTAAATTAGATGGTAAATGCTGAAAACTAAAGTAAAATAACAGAGCACAATGTGAAGTATGAGCCACCTCCAGAGCAGCTGTTTGTATAAGAGAATGTGCAGTTTGTACAGAGAAATGGGCAAACTTATAAATAGATCCTTCACTCTTTGTTTTCGCCTGTGTAGGGTTAAATAGCAGACACGTTGAACAGAAGAGTAGCTGACTTCCACTTGCTGATTGATTTTGGTGACAGTCATGGTACCTCATTTGCACATGCATTTTTATAATCAAAACATTGGATCCTAGAGAAAATCCAAATACATCAATTTAATAAACAAACATTAAGGTTCTGGAATGCCTCTTCCCATTGACCTTAATGAGAGAGAGACATATGTATAGATCTTCCCTACAAAAGCTTGTAAATGGCTCTTATCAAAATGTATGGAGATATTGTTTATGTACATCTTTTTTTCTTCATATGGTGGGCTTTAATGGTGTTAATCCTAGAAGCAGGAGGAAGTGTCGTATCACATAGATTCCAGGCTTAATTCTAAAGAAGGTGTCATAACCAGGAGTGCTGCCCAGCATCTGTAGCTAGCCACTAATTGTGTGGTCAGCCAATAACAATGCAGGTAGGAATTTCAAAGTGGGAAAGAGGAGTTTTTCTCTCTGTTTCTTTGTTTGAAATTCAAAGCAGTTTCTTCCACCCGATACCTGACTAGCTGCAGGGTTAACCTCTTAGTCACCAGGTGCTGATCAGCACTCATGGTTATGACAGAAGGTGACAGGCATTGCATTGTATAACCTATTGCCATGAGGTGAACCTCAAGAAGTTCAGATGTTTGGATTAGATATGTGCCTGATCCAAGTTCCCAGATCTGAGCTATACACCCAAACAATGGGAGATTAAAATTTTCAATGTACAGTACAACATTAGTGTCAAAGCAAAAGGTAATATAGAATTAAATGCTATGGTCAAGAATTTCAAAAGTGCCTAGTGTTTTGGGGTATCTAACATGAGGAATCATCTAGTCTGATTCTCAAAATGTGCATTGTCTTCTGAATATTATTCCCCTTCAACATAAAGATGGACATTCAAAAATTGAGGCAACTCAAATCAATGGTCACTTTTGAAAATGTTGTCAATATCAAACCATAGAATCATTGAATTATAGGGCTAGAAGGGACCATGAGAATCATCTAGTATCTGGTGACCTTTTTTTTCCCTGTCCTCATGATTTCTTTCCCATAGGATCTTAAATTGTATCAAATCCAGATCACTTCCTTCCAAAATCCTTGCCACCTTCATATTTGCAAGTAATTCATCCCTGTTTGTCAAAACCAGACTGATCCCAAATAGATGACTGCCTAGTTGTTTCCTCATTTTTTCTGAATCAGAAAGCTGTTACCTACACATGTTAAGACTTTGCAGGATGTGTTATGTTTTGCTGCAATAGTCTTCCAACAGATATCAGGAAAGTAAATTTTTTCTGTTATATAACTCAAGTATATACACATCTAATGAGATTAATATGAATTTTGTAAGTAATTAACAAAATCCAATACCTATAAACTATAAGAAGTAAATTGCAAGAGTATCATGGTAAATCCCAAAGGAATGTAGACTCCTTGAAGACTGAAGGCCTCCTGGATGTATCACTAGCGAGGTCCTTAAGTCAATCTGTCTGGCTATTCCATTTAAGTCCATTATTGGTGGTTTTATACTACCCCAAAGCTTTCAGATGTCCAGATGATTGCTGAAAATATAGTGGCATACCTTAGTAAACATTTTCTGGAGTTCATTGGTCTTCCATTTGAATAGGTCAATACCAAGAAAGTTGCCAAAACTGAACCAGTGCCAATAGAGGTGGTTGCTCATCTAAATGAAAAACATGCTCATATCTTCACACAGTTTTTATCATGTGGTATTACTTGTGCCTACCGACAAAAGCCACACATTGTTGCCATTAGAGCCCTGGAATTTCTTTCTATTACAAAAAATGCTGATGTTCTCATCTACAAAAGGAACCCTTGTTTAGCATGAAACGTGACTGATGTATTTCACTATTAATTAAACAACAGAAATATGAAACAGGTGGTAAATTAAAGCTGGCAAAAAGATTGAAACCGACTAACAATAATCCTTTGCAACATCACTGGAGTATTGCAGACTCTTAATGGACTGTTTCACTAGATATAATGCCCATTATTTTCTAACACACACTTCAAAATTGTTTAGATTAGTCTAATTAGATACTTTTGAGATCATATCAGTTGTGGAATGGTGAAATTATAAAGGATGAATGAACATCCCTGTGGCTTCTCTATTTCTCTGCAGAAGCTTCAGGGTGTAGCCGAATTAGTCTGTTAGGGTTAAATAGTTAAATAGTTAAATAGTTAATTCGAAATAGCTTATTTAGAAATAACATGTCTACACACAAAATGCATTTCGAAATAGCGTTTTTCTATTTTGAAATAGTGCATCCACATTGAGTGGACATTGAATAGCATCTAAGGCTGGTTGGAACCAGTTCCAGCAGGGCATCAGGTCAGAAAGTATCTTGTGGCCAGGGCAGCCAGCAGGGGATCCTGGGAAAGGCTGGAGGCCCCCTATTTCGAAATAAACGTCTACACAGTGCTTATTTCGAAATAGAAATTTCAAAATTGGCACTATTCCTCATGGAATGAGGTTTACCAATTTCAAAATAAGCCCTCTGCTATTTTGAATTAATTTTGAAATAACAGAATGGCTGTGTAGACGCTAGGAAAGTTATTTCAAAATAACAGATGTTATTTCGAAATAACTTTGCTGTGTAGACATACCCTTACAGAAAAATACAACAAATGGTCTAGTAGCACTTTATAGACTAACAAAACAAGTAGATGGCATCATGCACTTTCATGGGCACAGCCCACTTCTTCAAATGACCGGAGTTATGAGTTTGGGATGTGTACACTCAAAATAAATAGGAGAGGGTAAAGGAAGGGGTGAGGAAAGAAAAAGAGAGGGGGTGGGAAATACAGCATCAATAAGTATCTGGAGAATGGGTACTTAAACCGAAGCACGTAAAAATCAAAGTCAATGGATAGATTCCCATGTCAGGAAGGATACTACACAGAGAGCTGTTAGCACCTTCAATGGTTGTTAAATTGACTTTCATCACAACTGAGTCCATTAGCATATGAATTGAATTTGTGGATGAACTATAATTCCAATGTTTCCCTGTGGATCTGGCTTGTAGAGCTGGTTTGTGACAAGACAGCTACTTGAAGATCTGTCAGAGTGTGATTTGGAAGGTTGAAATGTTCCCCAATAGGCTTCTGTATGTTTCTTTTATGTATATCTGATTTGTTGTCCATTGATTCTTTCCCAAAGAGACTGACCAGTTTGTCCAATCTATATAGCAATGGGGCACTGCTGGCATTTGATGGCATAGATCAAATTACTGGATGTGCAGTTAAATGACCTTTTGATTTGGTGGCTTATGTTGTTTGCTACAGTAATGAATTGGCCAGTATAGATATGTGGGCAGAGTTAGCATCTTTTTTGGTTGCAGGGCTGGGTTCCTGGAGGCTTATGATGTGGTTGTATGGCATGGTTACCAGAAATAATTTGTTTCAGATGAGTTGGAGTGGAAATCACAGAGGGAGGGGTATACATAAGAACAAAAGAAGTTTCTTGTCAACTGGAGGACCAGCGTTAATGAGGTTGATCAAGTCTTTGTAAAACATTAACCAATTTCTCTCTTGATATTTACATCTCCACATCATATGCTATGAATGAGCCACCTCCACCCTGACTTGATCAATCTCATTAACAGCGGTACTACACTTGACAAGTAACTTCTTTTGTTGTTCTTCTGTATACCCTTACCTCTAATTTCCACTCCAACTCATCAATGAAGTGGGTTTTACTTATTTCTTTTTTATATTTTGTATCATCAGAGTTTAGCATTTAAGGCCAGGAGGGACCATAAAATCATGTTACTGGCCTCATCCCAGGACATTAAATGTTACCTATTTTCCTCTGTGTTAAGAGGAAACATTAAATGTTACCTATTTTCCTCTGGGTTTGATTTAAGCATATCTTCCAGAAAGATATCAAATCTAGATTTGAAGACTTCACATGATGGTGCATCCATCACTTCCTGTAGCATTTTGTTCCAGTGGTTAACTACCTTCACTGTTGTGCCTTGTTTCTAATTTGAAATTGTGTGTCTGCAGTTTCTAGCCATTTAATCTTGTTATGCCTTTTCTCCACTAGATTAAGAGCCTTTTTAATACCTAGTATTTTCTCTCCACGAGGATACTTATACACCATAATCAAGTCACCTCTTGATCTTCTCTGTGGTAAATTAAACAGCTTGAGCTCTTAAATCTCTCAATGCGAGGCAATTTCTCCAGCTAGCAAATAATTTTTGTGGCTCTTTTCTGCACTCTCTCTAATTTTTCCACGCCCTTTTTAATATAGGGATTCATTTAGTATTCTAGTATTGGTCTTGCCAGTTCCACAGATGTAAAATCACCTTCCTGCTCCTATTCATTACTCATTATTCATACAGAAAGAGAGAAAGGCTGACAGACCTTTTTGCCAAATCAATGAACCAAAGGCTCTAATGTTGAGTTGATTGCCCACTAGGGCTATGTCTAGACTGCAAGCCTCTTTTGAAAAAGAGCGTCTAGACTGCAAGCAGAACTTTCGAAAAAGCAAGCCACTTTTTCGAAAGAAAGCAGCGAGTGAGCGTACTCTAGTCCCATTTGGACCCAACTAGAAACACTCAATGTGCAGGTTCCCCACGGTCAAGAGATCTTTTGCACTCTGTGTCTAGTCAGCTCTGAATCCATTGATATGGGCTTTCACACAAAGTAGTGCTAATTTTAAAATCAGAATGTTATGTAGCACTCTATCAAATACTTTTAAAAAGTCTATTGCATCTATGCAGTTGCCTTTATCGGCCAAATTTGTAATCGCTAATAAAATCTGGCTCCTTTTTGTCACGTTGATTCAGTTTGTTTCTCACATGTTGTTTGAGTTTGTACCACATTTGCTTTCTTAGCACCCTCCCATAGTTGGTTTAATTCTATCCTGACTGCTATAGCTGATAATCATGTTTTCAGACAAAGTAAAACAGATGAAACTTGATTCTGAGTTGGGTCCTGTTACAAAATTAGTTATTTGGACACTACTGAAAATGTAGCCTTAGTCATTTTTACTGATCATTCCATGACGCATAGAACCTGGTTTTCAGAGTGATTGAATCCCCGCAACCACGACAGAAATGTAGTCAGTAAGACATGTGCGGGAATAGCCCCTTTGAAAATCAGGTTCTTGGTTTCTTCAATTAGATGCCCCACCCAAGCAAACAAAATAAGTAGTTGCATATAACCTTGTGTTTGATCATGCTTTTGTCCTTGAGGATGAATAGGGTGGGGAAAAGTGAGTTTCATTTTATCCCTATACATGTAACTACCCAGGAAACTACAGACCAGTTAGTTTAATTTCTGTGCCAGGGAAGATAATAGAGCAAGTAATTAAGGAAATCATCTGCAAACACTTGGAAGATAATAAGGTGATAGGAAACAGCAAGCATGGATTTGAAAAGAACAAATCATGTCAAAACAATCTGATAACTTTCTTTGACTGGATAACAAGTCTTGTGGATAAAGGAGAAATGGTGGATGTGGTATACCTGGACTTTAGTAAGGAGTTTGATACGGTCTCGCATGATATTCTTATCAATAAACTAGGCAAATACAACTTAGATGAGGCTACTATAAGGTGGGTGCATAACTGGCTGGATAACCGTACTCAGAGAATAGTTATTAATGGTTCACAATCCTGCTGGAAAGGTGTAGCAAGTGGGGTTCCGCAGGGGTCTGTTTTGGGACCGGCTCTCTTGAACATCTTCATCAACGATTTAGATATTGGCATAGAAAGTACGCTTATTACATTTGCAGATGATACCAAGCTGGGCGGGGTTGCGACTGCTCTGGAGGATGGGGTCATAATTCAAAATGATCTGGACAAATTGGAGAAATGGTCTGAGGTAAACAGGATGAAGTTTAATAGAGACAAATGCAAAGTGCTCCATTTAGGAAGGAACAATCAGTTTCACACACACAGAATGGGAAGTGACTGTCTAGGAAGGAGTAAAAAGGGCAGAAAGGGGTCTAGGGCACTGCTCCCAACCTTCTGGGGCTGCTGGGCGCCTGGTGGTGGGGCCACTCACACACCGGGCACCTGGGTGTGGGGCCACACACATGCCACGTGCCCGGTGCCAGCACCACCCATGCGCCACATTCCCAGGGCCGGCACCGCTCCTGTGCCATGTGCCCAGGGGCGGGAATGCCCATACACCGCATGCACGGGGCCGGAGCAGCCCATGTGCTGTGCTGCGTGCCCTGTGCTGTGGCACTCGGGGGGCTGGCACCACCCCTAAGCCGCGCACCAGAGGGTGGGGCCAGCCCTGATCATTCGGCAGGCACTCAGAAATGGCCCAGCAGGCGCCATGGCACCCGCAGGCACCGCATTAGGAACCACTGATCTAGGGGTTATAGTGGACCACAAGCTGAACATGAGTCAGCAGTGTGATGCTGTTGTAAAGAAAGCAAACATGATTCTGGGATGAATTAACAGGTGTGTTGTGAGCAAGACACAAGACGTCATTCTTCCGCTCTACTCTGCACTGATTAGGTCTCAGTTGGAATATTGTGTCCAGTTCTGGGCACGGCATTTCAAGAAAGATGTGGAGAAATTGGAGAGGGTCCAGAGAAGAGCAACGAGAATGATTAAAGGTCTAGAGAACATAACCTATGAGGGAAGGCTGAAGGAAATGGGTTTGTTTATTTTAGAAAAGAGAAGACTGAGGGGGGACATGATAGCCGTTTTCAGGTATCTAAAAGAGTGTCATAAGGAGGAGGGAGAAAACTTGTTCATCTTGGCCTTTGAGGATAGAACAAGAAGCAATGGGCTTAAACTGCAGCAAGGGAGGTTTAGGTTGGACATTAGGAAAAAGTTCTTAACTGTCAAGGTAGTCAAACACTGGAATAAATTGCCCAGGGAAGTTGTGGAATCTCCATCTGTAGAGATATTTAAGAGTAGGTTAGATAAATGTCTTTCAGGGATGGTCTAGACAGTACTGGGTCCTGCCATAAGGGCAGGGGACTGGACTCGATCACCTCTCGAGGTCCCTTCCAATCCTAGTATTCTATGATATACATATACATATACATAAACTGATAGATAACTTTAATCTTCCAGGACATGATTACAGCAAAAACATGATTGTAATATAATAAAATATAACAAATGGGTCTGTGTATATGTTGGGAAGGAGCGGGCTAGGTGCCAAATATTAAGAGTCTGACACCCAATTCTTTGAAAATCATTTGTCATAAGTAATTTGTGATTTTAAATTATATGACTTCTCCAGTAATGATACTAACCACAGAGGTTTATCATCTGTGAAATTTGTAAACACATGCAATAGCTGTTAGGTTTAAAAATCCCACCTCTGTTGTTTTCCAACCTACTTTCTGCTGTGAGCATCTTCTGTTCAATGAACTGTGAAATTTATATATTTGCTACCTAAACATCTGCAATGCTTAAAGATAACCAAAGTCACTGAAAAGTTAATTGAAAAAGCATTCAAATTGGGGAATATCAGCTGCATAAATGAATTCCTTCACAAAACAAAGATGAATCAATGCTTTGTACTGTAATCAACCTATTTAGACTAAAAATCTGGGCACTCATTTTTTGCTTCAAATAATGCAGATTTTTCTCTGCATGGCTCGCAGTTTTAATTAGCTTTTGTTTCTTGATAAAGGTTAAAAACATTCTGTTTCAAATAATTGTCATCAAGATTCATATTCTGTAGACAGATAGTACTTTAGTAGTTCAATTTACATAACTGATTTGCTACTTGTTATTAAAACTAGTTACATAATGAAATTAAATGTGGCTACCTGTTCACTTGCCTGTAATCAAACTGACAGCTTTTCCTTTAAACAATCAATCAGCTCTCTGATTCTTTCCCTCTCTGTTTGTTTGATTGTAGTTGAGATGTCATACAATGGAACTGAATATTTCATGAGTTCTGATTGGAAGTGTGATTATTTTTATTAGGACTGCAATTTCTTTTATTCACAGAAGGCTAAATTATTAGTCATTGCTTTTAATTTCACAATTAGTAGTAATATTGCCAAAAACAATTTCAATTCTAAATCTTCTTCCCAGTCAAAACTGCTGAAAAGCTTTTCTAGCTAAAAGCTTTAGTTATTAAGAAATTAATTGATTAAATGCTACACTAATTTTCATAAACAAAATGCTATTTTCCTTGATATAGTCTCTGAATATAACCGTAATTAAAGACACAAGATTTTACTGGAGAATGGAAATTTAGGAACTGGAGGACAGGTTTGAGGCTGGAGTAATAGTTGGTTGTTTGAAGTGTTGAATATTACCTGAAAATTCGGATTATTTAGTAATGAAGAACATATCTTAACATGTCCGTTTGTAAAGCTTGGGAGACTGTAAAAGCATCAAACATGGTCTGACTTTAATTCTTTCATCTTAACCCTTTGATCTTTCACATATTTTACTCAGATACTTAAAGGTTTTATTGCTACAGGCAACATGAAATCCTACATTTTGAATGTCTCTGTAAAATATATATTTCAAATACTTATGAAAGTTCTTTGAATAAAAGAACATTTTCTCTTTAACCTAACCTAGCCACAGAATAACAGGGCCAAGATTATAAGAAAATATTAATGATTTAGAGGTTTTCCATTTGTGTAGCCCCTAAGGGCCTAATTTTCAGGAAAATAGGCCATGTCAAGATATCTGAGGTTGAGAACCAAAAATTCAGATACCCAAAATCACCAGTCACTTTTTAAAATCTTAGTTTTACTTTTTCAGAAAAGGGCAGACAGAAAACAGCAAATTATATTACTGTCTCATCATACATGCAAATTATTTTTACTGGATTTGAAGCCCCAATCCTCCTAAACAATCCATGTGGGCAGATCTTTACTAGCCTGGAGAGTCCACACTGAGATATGTTTTTAGACAGCTTCATAAGAAACATTAGAGAATTGAAGCTTTGGATTGCAGCTTGATTCATAGATTCCAAGATCAGAAGTGTTCATTGTGATTTAGTCGGACTTCCATAGAACTTTCCCAAAATAATTCCAAGAGCAGATGTTTTAGAAAAACACTCATTCTTTATTTTAAAATAGCCAATGATAGAAAATCCACCACAACCCTTGCTAAATTGTACCAATGATTAATTTCCCTTACTTTTAAAAATGTACACTTTATTCCTAGTCTGAATATTTCTAGCTCTAACTTCCAGCCCATGATTTGTATTATCTGTTCCCTGCTAGATTGAAAAGCCCATTATCAAATGTTTGTTCCTCATCTAGGTCCTTACAGACACTAATCGAGTCACCCATTAACTTTCTCTTTAAGTCATGCATTGCTTCTCTGAAGAAGCACTAAAATAAGAATACAAGTTTGTGGTTGATATGTTATAACAGCTTGTGAATAGTGTCATAATTCATATATCTCTTGAATGTACATTCATAATTGTACACAGTCATCTTGCTGAAAGAGTTACATCATTTATTTGGAGTATGTCTGGAGCCTCAGAATCTTAATCTGGGGTTTATTGTATAAACATTTAGAACCAATGCAGCAAAAAGACAGGTACTATATGTTTAGGTCTCCTAAGTCCAGAGGTCTCCTATAGGTTTAATTGTTGATGATTTCCATGTGGCTTTAAAATGAATAAAAAACTACTTTTGTAAGGCAATCGGAAATGGAGATCAAAAGAAGCCCCACTGTTGCAAGTATAGAAGATGGTCATCTTGGTGTCAATAGACTAAATGGGTTTATTGTGACCCATTACTAATATGATAATTAAGGAGTTTATAACTAATTAGTAGCATCTGATGGCTCTATACAAATGATTACAATGTGAATGTATAATCACCTTCCTACAGTACCAGAATACCAGCAATGGGTAGCCTGTCTGAAAAATCATATTACTGTTCTTAAAAGTTGGTAGATTCTTTACGTTCTTTATGTACATATTTAATAGAAAGTTGCTACATGACACATGCGTTCTCTCTGGCATATATATGTGTAAAGAAGTAAATTTATGCAAATCATAATATTGAGGGCATCTAAAAAGTTGTCTATGTTTACATAAATGGTAAGAACTCAAACCACATGCTCTACAAAGCATTTAGATCTTTGAAGGTCATAAAAAATCTCCCAACACAGCTAACTAAATATATACATAAAATTGGTGACACTATGAGAATCTAACTCCTTCTGAGGTAGCAACCAAACAATTCTACTTTTCTTCAGTAACAGAAAAAAAATATGTACATGTTGGTTTAATGAATAAAACTGTTCAACAGTTGAGCCATTAAACTGAAAAATTGCTCTGTATTTAACTGCTAAAAAAAATCCAAATACAACTAATTTAGAGAGCTGGTATTTGTACAAATTAAAGATAATTGTTTAGACTATTCATTTAAATCTACCTTCTACATCTAAATATATGTAGTTGTATTATACCAGTCCGTAGAAGAGAAGTTGAAGTGTTTATATTCACAGTATAAATGCCAACATGAATCTAACTAGAAGTTTAAAAGATTTTTCTAGTAATAGTACACAGGATCCTGCTCTGACGCGTCATATGGAAAATGGTACAGTCCTTGCAGACACAGGAGATGACATTTTCAGATCACTTGAGCTTCACGGCCAGCTACTGACTGTTGCTATAGATGTTATCTCAAATGTAAAAAACGAAGTCTATTTGTATATTAATCTAGACATAGGCATTTAATAGGTTTTCTTCCTGATGTAGCTACCTTTAACAGACAGGGTTCAAAGCCATGCCAAATGAGGGGAGAGGAAAGAAACAGTGGCATGTCAGATAATTGAAGCATAGAGAACATGGGGCTGAGCTGTAGATGTTCTGTAATGCTTCAGAGCTTAAGAAGGAAAACAGCAGTAGAACACAGAGGCTACGTCTAGACTGGCATGATTTTCCGCAAATACTTTTAATGGAAAAGTTTTTCCGTTAAAAGTATTTGCGGAAAAGAGCATCTAGATTGGCACGGATGTTTTTCCGCAAAATCACTTTTTGCGGAAAAGCGTCCGTGCCAATCTAGACGCGGTTTTGCGCAAGAAAGCCCCGATCGCCATTTTAGCCATCGGGGCTTTTTTGCGCAAAACAATACCGTGTTGTGTATACTGGCCCTCTTGCGCAAAAGCATGTGCGCAAGAGGGATTTTGCCCGAACGGGAGCAGCATAGTATTTCCACAAGAACACTGACAATCTTACATGAGATCGTTTGTGTTCTTGCGGAAATTCAAGCGGCCAGTGTTGACAGCTGGCAAGTTTTTCTGCAAAAGCAGCTGCTTTTGTGGAAAAACTTGCCAGTCTAGATGCTGCCAAAGGGTCATACCATCTCACAATGAGTTTTGCTTTGAGGCATTCTACAGTAGCGTGAAAAACTTTGGTAACCCGGCTTGACTGCTAACCAAGGTTACTAGTTGTACTTTTCTTGTTGTTTTCACACTGATTTTTCTCCAATAATAATGATTTTGAATTGTGGTTATCAGAGAACTGTTAAAGCGTTTGATATGTCCCCTGCTGTGCTCTGATGTTAACTGCAAGGCTATGTCTAGACTATACCGAAGTGCGGAAAGAGGATATGCAAATTTCTGGGGAATTTGCATATCCTCTTTCAGAACTTTGGCAAAGTCTAGACAAGTCCCAAGTGACTACTAATAGTTTAATACTAACTAGATGCTGAGTACTTTGAATTAGCCTTTCCTCTAGCCCATCTCAGAACAAGAAGCCTACATTGCACATATTTTATTGTGGCATTGCTATATTGATGTTTAATGTCATGCTTAGGGAAATTCACACAAAGAGTTCCTTCTCATATGGAATACTCGGACATGCAAACTGCACTTCACTACAGAACAGAGCTATTTCTAAAGTTAGTCCAAGAATATGTTCCTCTTTCACAATTCTGGTATCCCTTTACTATCAAGCTACAAACAGCACTACTCTCTTGGCCAACAGCTGTCTCCTTATAGATAATTTGTCTTCTAGTGAAACATTAAAGGTAGATTATGTAGTTTCGCCAATAAATACATTCAGATATGTCATTTTTCATAGAATTATAAAATAGTCACAAAGTTGGATTTTAGTGTGTTCCCGCTATGGAGACACACTCTGTCAAAGAACGTTCTTGTTTCAAGTTTAAAGTATAATGCCTTAGATAATATCTAAGGGTACATCTACATTTGCTCCCTAGTTCGGACTAGGGATGTAAAATGCAGATGAGCGAAGAAGCTAATGAAGCTGGTATTTAAATATCCCGTGCTCCATTAGCATGATCTCGCCGGTGCGCTAGTTCGAATCACAGCTGATTTGAACCAGGAAGTGCGCGCTGGGACGCGTTAGTTCGAACCAAAGCCCTTGGTTCGAACTAATGTTAGTCCTCATTTTTTCAGGGCTTTGGTTTGAACTAACACGTCCCAGCACGCACTTCCTGGTTCGAATCAGCTGTGATTCGAACTAGCGCGCCGGCGAGATCATGCTAATGGAGCACAGGATATTTAAATCCCGGCTTCATTAGCTACTTCACTTGTCTGTATGTGCATCCCTAGTCTGAACTAGGGAGCAAATGTAGACGTACCCTAATACATATAATATCTAATTTTGGAGGCATATTTGAAAATTATCTAGCTTTCTAAAACTCCCAACATTTGTCAGACTACATTAGATCAGTCATTCTCAATTTGTGCATATCATGACCCCAGATTAAAACAGAATGAGTTTTTGGGACCCCCTCCTGTCTAAAAATAAGGGAGTGTAGTTGGAACAATTCTCTTCAAAACCCCTTCCAAGCCCTGTTAGAAGTTCATGTTTTAGAGGGCTTGATGAATAATATGTATTTATACAATCAACTCTACAGTCATAAGACACAATCAAAGCGGTCATTGCAATACTTTCTGCACTAATTCATCATATATAGAATGGTTTATTACCACTAATAATCATCTGGTTAACAAATGGAAGCACTAATATAATATGCTTGAATAACTTTAATACACCAGTGTTTTGGCTGGCACATTAATGACTCCATGGCACTATTGCACAAATGGGACTGTTTTCCGTGATGTACAAGATAAACTACAATCTGCATAATTACTTTCTGCCTAGATAAAATAGCCTAATAATTTAAATTGGAAAAGGTATTTTTCATATCCTCTCCTAAGCTCTTGTGTAGCATACTTCTGCATTGTTAAACAGTTGTCTGTTCTACCTCAGATAGAGGTGGTTGCTTATCAGCAGTGGGAGAAATGATTCTTATGTATAGATAATTGCTGATGTATGAATAGTGCTATGTAACTGATGTCAGTATAATTTATACTCTGTAGTTCTACAAGTGTGGAGACTTTAGGTTTATTTATGCCTTAAAACTCCCATGCTAGAGTGAAACTGCATAATCCTAACCAAGGCACATGTCTACATTACAGAGTTATTTTGAAATAACGTGAATAACAAGTCGAGCATCCACACAGCAAATGCACTATTTCAAAATTATTTCAGAATAATGGGCTTCTTATTCTGAAATAATAAACCCTCATTTCACCAGGAATAATGCCTATTTCAAAGTAGCAATTTAGAAATAGGGTGAGTGTGGAGAGTGCAGCTGTGCTTATTTTGAAATAATTGGCCTCCAGGGATTCTCACAGCTGCCCTGGTCACCGCCCTGTCCACACCTCTCAAAACTCTATAGTTTCCCTTCCCCTGCAGCCTTTCAAGGAAGGAAAAGGGAGTGTGGCATGAAACAGGCCCTGCTCGTATCATGCCACATAGCAGGACCCCGCTCTGCCTTCCCAGCTGCCATGGCAAACCTCAGCATTCCCTCTGTCCCCCACAGCAGCAAGTGAGCCTGCAGTCACCTCAGAAGGCCCTGGCTGGGGATGGAAGAGGGCCCCATCCTGGACTGGTGCAGAAATCCAGGATCTCCTGGGGTGAGGAGTCAAATCTCCAGGGTCTCCACACCAGGCACAGGAATGCAGAAGTATACAACCAGATGACCGCAAGCCTGGCTCAGAAGGGGTATAACTGCACCCAGGAGCAGGTGCAGATTAAAATAAAAGAACTGAGGCAGGCCTATGACAAGGCCAGGGAACAAAGTTCCTGAACTGAAGCAGCACCCCAGACCTGCTGCTTCTACGCCCAGCTGGATCGCATCCTGGGCAGGGGGTTAGTCCCTTCCCCTGCCTTGTCATGAACTCCAGCCTGGCCATCCCTGTTGTAAGCCTTCAGGAAGGTGGGGTTGTGGATGAGGACAAGGAGGAGAAGGTGGAGGAGAAAGAGGAGGCCAGCAACAACACCATGCCTAGTCATCCTCAGCCTGGGGTTGGTCCTCCCCCACACAACCAGGATGTCTCCCAGGGCTCGGATGAGGGCAGGGATAGCACATCAGGAGAGTTCTCAACCATTCCCTATCTACATGTGGGGGCAGGTGGTGGGCTGTGAAGGGTTGCATGCTCTTCACACAGCCTTCTTGGCCTGGGGGGTCACACAACAGCCTGGCTGTGTCTACACTGGGCCACTTATTCCGGAAAAGCAGCCGCTTTTCTGGAATAACTTGCCAGCTGTCTACACTGGCTGCTTGCTTTTCCGGAAAAGCAATGACAATCTACTGTAAAATTGTCAGTGTTTTTCCGGAAAAACTATGCTGCTCCCGTTCGGGCAAAAGTCCTTTTCTGGAAAAACTGTTCTGGAAAAGGGCCAGTGTAGACAGCACAGTAGTCTTTTCCGCAAAAAAGCCCCGATCACAAAAATGATGATCTGGGCTTTTTTCTGGAAAAGCGCGTCTACATTGGCCACGAACGCTTTTCCGGAAAAAGTGCTTTTCCGGAAAAGCATCCTGCCAATGTAGACGTGCTTTTTCCGGAAATACTTATAACGGAAAACTGTTCCATTTTAAGCATTTCCAGAAAAGGGTGCCAGTGTAGACGTAGCCCCTGTGTATGTAGGTGCACATGGAGCACCAGTCTGGAGCAGACAGCCCTATGAGGCTGCCACACAGGAACCCATCACTCCTCCTTACAAGGGTCTTGGACAGACCTGCCTTACTACCGACTCCATGGAGGGACACCTTCCCATCACAAGCCACCACTAAAGAGGCTGGGGTCAGGGAAACACACGGCAGTGCCACACACAACACAGGCTCATGCCTGCACTCTTGGGGCAGCATCCACTCCTGGGCAAGTGTGGTAAGGTGGAGGACATCAATCCCCTGCAGGGGAGCCTGCCAGGAGGGAAAGTGGAGGGGATCCCAGTACCACCCTCTCCAACAGCAACTGCCACTCACACACACCTCCCCAACACTCTGCCCCCTCTCCTCCAGCAGGCAAGGATAAAAGTCCTCTCTCCGTGGGATGCCGCCACTACCAAAACTGGCATGTGCACGGCCCAAAGAGAAGCCAAGCAACCCCATCCCCCTCCTCCTGCCCACAGGCTTCCGGTCTGGCTGGCAACTTCTCATGCTTGCTTGTCCCTGGGACATGGAGGTAGCGAGACTCACCTGGGACATCTGTGCCCCTACAGGACAGTGCCCACTGTCTAGGCTATAGATGGCCTTGCTCCAAGCACATCGCCATCATCTGACCTGCTACCTTCTGTGTTGGCTCAGACATTAGGGCTAGGCTTCAAGCACACTGTCTCCTAGGATGACTGACCTTTGCACTTTTCCTCACAGCTAGGCCAGCTGTGAGTGGGGCATGTCCAACACCTCCTGTGCCATCCTCCGACACTGCAAAAGCCACAGGCGATGGCAATCCAGTGATGACCTGGAGAGGGAGCATCTGGAGTCCCTCTGTTCCATGAAAAAGAAATTTGAGGAGTACTGCCAGAAGGGCCGTGCTGACCTGAAGCTGCAGTACAACATCTGGCAGCAGCTGTTTAGGCATCAGGAGGTTATGTACATGGCATACACCAATGCCGTTGAGCACCTAGCCACTGCCATTGAGAGGTCCAGCAGCCACCCTCCAGCACCTGCTCCCCTCCAAGTTCCCCCAGAACCCACACCTGCCCCTACCCCCAACTTCTTCTCATGGCCCTCCCCGAGCCATTGAGGGCCATGTATATGAGGTGGTAGGACCTCTCAGGCAGCTGATGCATCTTGACACTTACAAGGCAGATATCAGTCCCAGTCCCATCCCTGAGTCCCTCCTCCCCTTTCATCCCCCCTCCCAGGTTTTTTCTCCAGTCCTAACCCAGTTATATATTCCCCAAATAAATATAATAGAATTTATTGTTTCAAACAAAAAGTCTCTTTTATTTGGACTGCAGAGGAGAGGAGGGGGAAAGTGAAAAGGGAGGGCAAGGGAAGGGATGGGTGGGAGAGGAAAGGCACAGAGGGGCAATGCAGAGGCCCCTTGTGGGAAGGCCCGGGAGAGACTCTCACTGCTGGCCTTGGCTAAAACTCTCCCTCAAATCCTCCCGGATGTGTGCAGACCCCTGATGGGCCTTCCAGATGGCAGAGGTGCAGAGCTCTTCAAAAGCCCTGGCAAGCTGCTCAGCCTCTGCCCCCCCACCCTGGCAAGAAGGTCTCTCCCTTATACTCACACACGTTGTGGACTAAACAGCAGGCCACCACCACCTGAGGGATGTTCCTGTCACCGAGGTCCAGGTGGGTGAGGAGACACCAGAACCTTCTTTTGAAGTGGCCGAAGTTGCCCTCCACCACGATGCTGAACCTGGCATTGAACCGTTCCTTCATGGGATCCAGATGTCCTGTGTAGGGCTTCATTAGCCAGGGGAGCAAAGGGGAAGCTGCTTCACCCATGATGCACATAAGCATGTCTACATCCCCAAACACGATGGTTGGGAATAAAGTGCCATTGTTCATCTTTCAAAACAGACTGGAGTTCCTAAAGACACAGGAGTCATGTGCCTTCCCTGACCACCTGATGTTTATGTTGATGAAGCAGGACAAGGACCTGCAAGACCATTGAAAAGTACCCCTTCTAATTGATGTATTTGGAGGTTTACTGGTTCGGGGCCAGGATGGGGATGTGGATGCCATCATTGCCTCCGCACACACACAGTTGGGGAAACCTATGGTAGCAAAGCTGGTGATGATGGGGTCGATGTTGCCCAGGGTGATGTCTCTACACAACAGGATGGTAGTGATGGCCTTTACCACCTGTAAAAACACAGGAACACAGTCACAGGGTTGCTGGAGCCCTCAAGAGGTCCCCAAGCCCAAGGTCCTTCCCACAGCAGGAGCAACCCCAGTACCTCATCCCTGGCTAGACTTTGTGAAGCTGGGATTGCAAAATCTCTAGGGACGGAGATTCCCCTCCTGCTCTATGAAACCCATTGTAGCAGTTCACCACCCTCCTGGGACAATAGCAAGAGAGTCAAACCTTCATGAGCATTGCCCCAACTGTCGATCTCCCCATAACAAACTGGTTCCCCACAGAGCGGTAGCTGTCCAGCGTGGCAAGTTTCCAAAGTGAGATGGTGACTCACTTATGGAGTGGGAGGGTGGGTTGCATGCAGGTGTCCCATCGCCTGAGGGCAGGAGCAAGCCCACACACAGCTCCAGAAAGGTAACCTTCCACATGCAGAAGTTCTGAAGCCACTGCTGGTCACACCACTACTTCATTACAATGCGCTCCCACCAGTTGGAGCTTGTGTCCCAGCACCAGAAGCAGCAGTGCAGTTTGCTGGGGAGGGTGGAGGAGACTATTGGGTAGGCGGAGTGCCTGGGACATTCTGGGCTGGTCATCGTCCTCAAGCAATGACACAAGAGCAGTCTGCATAAACTGTACCAGCAGTTGCAGGAACAGGTCTAAGAGCTGGTGACTGCTTTGCAGCATGTCTGGCTCCATGCTGGCAGTCTGCGGCAGCTGCAAGGGCAACCAGAGCATGCGGTATGGTGTTTGCTGTCCCTCAAGGAGGTAGGCAAAGGAGAAGAGTCTGACACACAGCTGTAAAGGGGAACCCCCTTTAAGCACAAACCTCTGTTGGTCTCAGCCATCATCTCCAGGAAATGACTGCTGTCCTGATGCCCTGCCCAAAGTGCTTATGGCGGGCCTTAAATGCAATTCAGGCTCCCATGAGTGTGAACACACTATTTTGATTCAGATTTGTACTGTGGATGCATTTGAAATAGTTATTTCAGGGGTTATTATTTCAAAATATTTGAAATAACCTTGTAGTATAGAGTATCACCCCAAGGCTGCCTTCCATGCAGGAAAATCTTATTCCTTATTACTCATGCCCTATACTCCAGACTATACTGCAGGCTGGTTCACAAGAGGGCTGGGTGAGCATAAACACTGTAGCTGTGTCTGTCTCCTACATGAGTCATGCAAGCATTTTGGAGGAAGTCTCCTTGTCCTCTCTCTCCTTGCACGAATCAGACACATCAACTCCTCTGGCAAAGTTGCCATTTTTAATGGAAGGTAATTTCCATTCCATTTTTTTAAAATTGGAGTTTTTTCTTTTGACTGAATTATTATTAAAATGATAAACAGTTGCCATTTTCTGTAATGTCATTCAGGCCTGTACATTTATTTGTATTGAAATTCCCTCCTTCAAGCAATGTTTGTGACTAATTCTTGAAGTGCTGCTCTCCACCCACCATTTCCAACCCCATTTCTGAACAGACACAAGCCTGCAAAAGAGGCTAGCTACATGAGAACTGATCTACACTAGGGAGTTATTTTGAAATAACCCCCCTTATTTCAAACTAACAAGCAGAGCGCATACACCAGTGTTTCTCAAACTGTGCTCCATGGAGCTCCAGGACTCCGCGAGACATCTCCAGGGGCTCCATGAGGTTGACAAACTGGAAATATCGATAGGAACAACACATACAATCAGTGGACCGCTGGGGCTCCACATAAATGTTTACGCATGTAAAGGGCTCCGTAGCCCAAAAAGTTTGAGAACCGCTGGTCTATACTACCAAGTCTGTTATTTCAAAATTAGGGGCTTGCTATTTTGAAATAATAACGCCAGCTTTCCACGAGGAACGACGTTTATTTCAAAATATTTATTTTGAAATAGTGATAGTGTGGGTGCCTCACTGCTAGTATTTTGAAATAACTACTCCCCAGAGTCATCCAAAGTAACTACCCCTCAATGCTTCCTGGGGCTCTAAGTCAAGGTAGCATGTCTATATTAAGGCTATGTCTACACTGGCGGGTTCTTGCGCAAGAATGGCTATTCTTCTGCAGAGTGTCCACACTGCCTGCCTGTCCTTGTGCAAGAAGATTTACAGTACGGCATCGGAAGACAGGGCTTCTTGCACAAGAGTTATGCTCTTTTAATAGGTGTAACCCCTTTTGCTCAGGAGCTCTTGCACAAGAAGGAAATGTGGACGCACGGCTGCGGTTTCTTACGCAAAAAAGCCCTAATGCTAAAATGGCCATCAGAGATTTCTTGCGCAAGAGAGCATCCACACTGTGATAGATGCTCTTGCACAAAAGCAGATGGCCATGCGGACATGTTCTTGTGCAAGAGTTCTTGCGCAAGAACTCTTGCGCAAGAACCCACCAGTGTAGACATAGCTTGTGGGAGCCTGCCTCAGACTAATTTTGAGGCTTCCCTGTAGTGTGGTCACACTGTTTCGAAATAGTTATTTTGGGAGTTATTATTTTGAAATAAGTTATTTTGGGTATGTCTACACTATGGGATAAGGTCAAATTAAGATATGCAACTTCAGCTATGTTAGTTGTGTAGCTGAAGTCGAGCTACCTTAACTCGACTTTTGGCACTGTCCACACTGCAGGAAGTCAAAGAGAGAATACTTTTCCTTTGACTTCCCTTACTCCTCGTGGAAGTCGGACTACCAGCATTAACCGGATTGCCCCTCTCAGTTCAAATGAGCTTGTCTTCACTAGACCCGTTAATTTGAACCCTGGAAGATCAACAGTTGCAGTTTCGATCTTCTTTGTACTGGAGATATACGCTTTGAAATAATTTCCTAGTGCAGATTTGCCCTGAGGCAATAGCTGTTATGTTTTCTGAGTCTTTCCAGATCCTCCAAAATATTTAGCCTCCTAACTCTCATTTTAATCCATGGTATTAGGTACCTTTGAAGACTTTGGCCTAGGTTTTCATTTTGAATCTGGTCTAGTTCAGGAGTCGCTGAATGTTCTCACTATCCTGTCAAATCTTCAGTGATTTGCCATCCTAATCCTTAGTTAACAGGTAGGAACATAAAAATCATCCCTACCATACCAAAATAATGTACCGTCATAAATAGACTCAAAGCAGAGCTGAACCGATGTGGCTGTATTATCTGACCCTTTTCTCAAATTTTGAAGGGATTCTTTTTGAAGCTTGAACACTTCTAAAATTCCTATTTATTCCCATCTACCACTGAAATGTTAGTGTTAGGAGTAGAAACAGCGGTGCCAGAATAGACTAGTTTCCAGTCTGCAGCCTGGTTTGGCAATCTTACATAAGATCTCAAAGACCATTTCAGCTTGTAATGCTTATTTCAAGTAAACCTTTATTATTTGGTATTATCAGTCAATGTGATAAATACTCAGCTTTGTTCAACACTCTCAGTAGGAAGTAGGCAAGAGTAAATTTTTCAAAACTTCTTAGTTACTTAGAAGGCTAAGTCCCAATTTCAAAAATGACTTTAGCACGTTTGAAAATTTTGCCTCAATGTCTATATGTATGACAAATGTGAAAATTCTTGGCTTTACAGGGGATCAATCCAGAGCCAATTTGAATTATTCATGGGTCAATATAAGTCTGTAATGTTGCTGCTTAGGTTGGTCTTGTTTTGTGGTTGGAGAGAGGCATTTGTTTTGTCTTCTGTGATGTCAGCATAGCAGCTTTCATTAGTTTTAAAATTCATTTTAATTGTAAGATTAAAAGTAAAAAAAGTCAGCTAACAGTTTTTATGTACAAAGGAATATCAGCTATTATACAAGAGTTAATAAGTCAAAGTCAGTTTATTCTAGAAAGGTCACACATGTTTGATTTCTTTTTGTCTCCTGCACCCCTAAGAAAGGGCTAATTTTGATTCTTTGATGGGTTTCTTAAATTAGATCAAATAAACAGTTTAACAGTCACAACAGTTTTACTTTGTGTTAGGCAATTCCCTGCCATTCTTGTACCAGGTATTGGATTCACCATTAACTTGCACTTTGTGTAATTAGCTCTTTATTTTGGTAACATTTTACACCGGTGTAGTCTATGGAGTTTTGCCCTAGGGCAGGACTTTGCATTATTGCTTCTATTGCTACCTTGGGATTGATACTCAGCATAATTGATTTATGTTGTACACTGCTAACAAACTCAGATGATGAGAGTGACCCAGTATGTCAACAACATTGAAGCTGCAATCAAAGCCCGGGGCACAGGGTGGGGTGAGGAATAAAAAACTAGCTTCTTGCTTCTTCAAAGAAAATAAAACTATTTCTAATAAAATTAAAACTCTGGGAAACCAAATCTGAGCCAAAAATATTAGACCATAACGTTAGGCATTTTAGGAAAACGTATGCTATGGGTTTTGAACCTTGCTGTTTGTTTTTCATTGTAAATATCTCAAACAAACAAACAAACAACGGATGGGCTGTTATTTTTATCCTAGCCAACCAATGGTGCAAGAAATAGTTTTAAGGAGCAACACAAATCTGGAAACACATCTTTAAAAAAATAATAATTCCTCCATTAGTCATTGTCTTTTTCAGTTTGATAATCTTTGATGTGGTAATGTTAGGAGGAGGAATCTTGAAACAATTATTTTCACCTGGAATTCTTCTCATAGAACCTTTATTCATATGAGTTGTCTGTACCTGCATGAGTGATCAGTGGGACTAACCCTGCAATCAAAACCCAATTTTCACTACAATCCATATTTAGGTATTTATTTCATCCTACAATAAGCCTCAAGTTAGCAATATATACCTGAAATTACTTGTTGAAACATTCTCTAGGTAGATGAGCCCTCTATGTTTCAAGCAATTTCTGTGCTATACAATCCCACATCTGCCTGACGTAGAGTATCTTGAACCTTCTGTGGCAGACCACTGCTTGCGGACTGCAAATCTCTTATAGAAGGCAGCTATTTTGGGAGGTGGGTTAATACCTTCTTGTTTCCCAATTAGACTCAACTGAACACAGCCCGGCAATCAGGGCAGACAATGGAGGCCTAATTAGGAGTCAGCCTGCAACAGTGGTTAATTAAGCATCTGTTGCTAGTTAAGGCCTCTGGGTCCCTATAAAAGGGTTCCTCCCAGGCAGTAGCAGGAGAGAGTTTTGAGAGGTGCACAAGGCTGGCCCAGCCTGGCCCACGGTAAAAGGCAGATGATAACAGAAGGAAGCAGTGGGTGAAGTGGCCCAGGGGAGCGGTAGCTGTATTAGGGCGGAGCAAAAAAACCCTGCCAGCCGCTCCTCCTGTAGAACCCCTGGGTTGGAGTCCAGTGGAGTGGGTGGGCCTGGACTCCCACCCCCTTCTCTTGGAGGATTATCCTGCTGGGGAGACAGGAACAGACCAAAGGCCAGAAAAAGGAGATTTGTTCTCCCCTCTCCCTCTCCCACTCAGGACTTGCCTGTGATGAGAATGACTCGGTAAGCGGGGACCCTTGCCTCTGGGGAAGTCCCAAGGCAGTGAAGGGATCCCCGGGAGTGTCTGAGGCACACAAAAAGCTGTCAAGAAGCACAGAACCCCTGGGGAGCTAACAAGGGACTTTGTCACACTTCCTTTGGAGCATCTGCTGCTGGTTATTGCCAAACAAATACTGGACTAGTTGAACCATGGTTATGATCCAGTATGGAAATTCTTGTGTTCATATAATTTCTCTAGGCCTGAATCACCAGTTCTCGATTCTGCTACCACTGTATTTCCTCTTTTCCTATCTTCTGCTCATGCACCCAAAAATCCGTATCTTTCTGCCATATTCATGCTTTTGGTCCTATCTCTAAACACATGAAGCAAATAGAAAAAGTAACCCATACGTTTAATCTCCTTTAATTTCCCTTTAATCCCTGAAACACCCATCACTTCTATAATGTTCTTCAGTGAGTTGACACCAACAATTGTATTCATTTCCTAAGTAAGGAACTAGGGTTGCAGGGAGAGATTATCTTAATTGTTTATTGAAAAGCATTTCTATATGCAGTATTCAGCTTCACTTATCTATGGCTCTTAAAAATGTGACTCATATGGTTCTCAGTATAGCCATTAAATTGTACCCTCAAGTGTCAGTGTGATGAGCATCACAGGCTTTACAGCTGTTGACATTTCTTTTAAGCAGCTGCCATTTTGAAGGGTACTAGTTTCTGTTTTTCATTTCTCTCTCAGATCAGTGTGCCACAGACTGACTGAAACATTTCTCAAAACTGGCAAAGAAAAGAAAAATGGAAATAGTGGGAAAAGTAACAAATTACTTCTCAAATTAAAAATAAAAAGCTGCAAAAATCTAAATAAAGTTTGATTTACTTAATTTATATTTAATCAGAATATTTGACAATGTTGGCTAGTGGATGCATGAGGAAAGGGCATGATACAAATGTACCCTTAAGATACTTATTAGTATTGTAAATCTGTTCAGAAATGGTTTGATGTCGGTGACCCTTAGGCATGTTACTGATATCCAGCTTTGCAAAGGTGAAGGCAAGATAGATTGTCAAGTAAGCCATATGTGTAGTTGCCCAGAGCACCAGTTTAAGAAAGCAGGGGTGACACGTGGAGCACATACATGGTCACATGACCTTCCCTATAATACTGAGGCTATGTCTAGACTGCAGGCTTCTTTCGGAAGAAGCTTTTATCGGAACAGATCTTCCTAAAAAACTTCTTCTGAAAGAGAGCGTCCACACACAAAAGCGCATCAAAAAAGCCATGTGCTTTTTCAAAAGAGAGCATCCAGACTGATTGGACCCTCTCTCGTATAAAAGGCAACCCAGAACCACTTTAGGTCACCTGTTGCTTCCAAGTGCTGGTGCCAGAGCCTTGCAGAGACACGTGCTTAATGGAACCCCCATGGACAGCCATTTCTTTGCTTCTGCTATGTGCTTGCTACCTCTTTGAGGGACAGCAAAGCTCTCAAATGGCCTGCCATAGTTGCCCTGAGGTTTGTTTTTTTTTGGACACCACAGCCTTTTCCTTTGAGCCATGGAGCCGGGGCTGCCCCTGGGCATGCGATAGCCCCACACAGCAGTCCTGCGGTTTTTGTGCCAGCACTTTGTGCCAGCTGCTTTCCTGGTCCTGCATGAGCTCAACCCAAGATCGTTCTGGGGACCCTCTCCCTAGGTGTGGGAGCTACATTCTGGCAACGGTGGAGAGGCATTTCTGGGGGCTGGACATCAGTTCAGACTGGTGGGACTGGCTGGTCCTGGAGAAGTGTGATGACCAGCAGTGGCTCCAAAAAACTTCTGCATGTGGAAGGCCACCTTTTTGCAGCTGTGTGGCTGGCTCGTCCCCGCCCTCCAGAGACGAGACACACACCTGTGGCCCACCATCCCCTGGAAGATGTGCGTCACCATTGCCCTCGCTTGCCACCACCGATCAATGGGCAACCAGTTTGACGTAGGGAAGTCCACCGTCGGGGCCCTCCTCATGGATGTAAGGCACACTCAGATGGCAGTCCCCACACGAGGTGGAGGGGGGAGAGAAGAGTCCTGTTAAAGGGGGACCCTCGGGAAAGGTGGTTGTGGTGGGTGGAGTGGGAATGGGGTGAAGCCCTGTCCCCGGGGGATTGTGCCATCCCACCCTCACACAGCTCTGGTGCTGGGGGGGCATACTCATAGCGGGTGTCTTCTGGGATGTTTTGGGGGGGAGGAGATGGTAGAGGGGTGGGCACCTCCCAAAGGCTCAGGCACGCCCTCTCTCATTCTCTGTTTTGTGTGTTTCT
Organism: Pelodiscus sinensis; assembly: GCF_052426305.1. Taxonomy (NCBI): domain Eukaryota; kingdom Metazoa; phylum Chordata; order Testudines; family Trionychidae; genus Pelodiscus; species Pelodiscus sinensis. Next base: position 211,519,224 of record NC_143052.1, read on the forward strand.
TTGACTCCTCCTGCAGGTTGTGACGGCCATCAACTGGATCCTGCTGTGGAAAGTCATCCACCTTGGAGACCTGGACTCGATCATGGTCAGATTTGCTGCTCTGGGGTTCCCGAACTGCGATGAATGGGACCCACATCCTGATTCGCACACCTGACCATCGAACAGCCCAGTACATTAATCGGAAGGGCTACTTTTCTATGATGCTGCAGGCCCTGGTTGACCACAGTGGACACTTCACAGACATTTTTGTTGGGTGGTCTGCCAGGACATATGATGCCCGAGCCTTTAGAAAGTCCAGCCTGTACCGCAAGCTGGAGGCAGGCATATTCTTCCCCCACTGGGACTTTGTGGTGGAGGATGTGCAGATGCCACTGTGCATTGTGAGGGATGTGGCCTACCCCCTCATGCCGTGGCTAATGAAGCCAAACACTGGCTACCTGGACCCCAGTAGAGACCTATTTAATGACCACCTGAACCATGCCTGGATCCAGGTGGAGTACACCTTCGGCCATCTCAAGGTACATTTCCGGTGCCTGCTGACCCTCCTCAACATGGGGGAACACAACATCCCCCGAGGTGGTCGTGGCATGCTGTGTCCTCCACAACATTGTGGAGAGGAAGGGGGAAGCCTTCCTCCCAGGGTGGGGGCAGACACCAGCAGCGAGGGTCAAGCCTTTGAGGAGCCAGGGACAGCCGCCATCTGCCAGGACCATCAGGCCGGGGTGCACGTCTGGGAGGCCCTGAGGGAGAGGTTCTCTCAAGGACCTCAGTAACTCTCCCCAATGCCCCCTACCTAAGGGCCTCTAGCTTGCAGCCCTATCCCTTCCCCACCACAACCCCTCCCTTCGCCCTTTCCCTGACCTCTCAATAAACACACCTGTTTGATTTGAAAAAAATGAAGTCTGAATTTATCTAATATTAATAAAAGAAGGTCAGGTAGAAGAGGGTCGGGGGAATGGGGGCTCATAACTTGGAAGGGGAGGGGAGCTCAGGACTGGGAGGGACCTGGGGGTGGCTAGATGTGTCACCTTGCGTGCGGGGACCTCATCAGATTGGGATTGGGTGGGTCCGGGGACCACAGGGGGGTGGACAGGAAAGGGGTTGGAGCAGGGTCAGGCATGGTAGGGGGGTAGGGAAAGGGGGCATTGGCATGGGGAGGGAGCATGGGCATCACCTGGGGAGAGAGCAGAGGCATACCGGGGGGGCAGGCAGAAGGGGAATTGGCATAGCGGGGGGGCAGGAGGGGCATAGCCAGGTGTAGTGACAGCAGGCAGGTGTGCCATCATGCATAACATGACAGCACACGTGCTGTCATACTGCTGCATGAGGTGATCCCATGCGTGGTTCCGCCACTCCGAGTCCTCATGGACCTTCTGCGCCAGGATCTGCTGCATGTCGCACAGGACACTGATATGCTGGCACATGAGGTCTTCCTGGACCCTGGTGCGCCTTTCGGTCCCCCAGGCTCTGGCGGCTGGCTCGCTTGATGTGGCTCACCCCTCAATCCTGGGTGGTCCGGCTGCGGAAAACACAAAGAGTGAGATGTGGTCAATCATCCTGCAGACACTGTCCCTGAGGCTGTTCCCTCCTCTGTGAGCAGTGACCAACAGTCCTCGGGCCAGAAGAGAGGAAGGTCCTGGGAGCAAGGTCACGTGTGGCCTGCACAGTGGCCCTGCTTCAGAGGGGCCCTGATGTGCCCAGGGGACCATGTTGCCTGCTTCCTCCTCCCTTCTTCTCCCTCCTTCTCTCCCAGCCCAGGGACAAGCAGGCAAGGGAAGTGTACTGCCACAGTGGGATCCCCTCATGGGCGGCAGAGGAGCCGGGAACAGCATGGCTGTCTGCTGGAGTGGGTGCTGCCTCACACATGCAGACATTTCCGTGTGCTGTGTGCAGCACTCCTCGGTCTCTGTGGGGTCATGTCTGTGCCCTTGTGGCTAGCCTGTTTCCCCACCATGGCAAGATACGTGTGGCCTCCCCTGAGCCTGGCAGCAGGATCCATGCCATGCTCAGGGGCCGTGTCCTGCATCCTCATGTTGCACACTAACACTGCACATAGTTCTATGTTCATGGACCACAGCACGATGTCCAGCCCGAGCAATACTCACACCCTGCCCCCCTGTGCGCCGGGGGGTGCAGGTCGGGAACAGTGCAGCTGGCTCGGGAAGGAGGGGGGTCAGGCCCTGAGGGGCTGCGTGCACGGGCTTCCCTGCTCGGCAGAAGGGAGCGCGCATTGGGGCTTCCTTCCTCTTGGGGGGGGGTCGGTCCCGGAGGGAGCACTTATCAGGAAGTCACCAGAGGCGCGCTCTGGGACTCCCCTTCTCCACAGGAGGGGGAGTCAACTCTGAGGGGTCGGGTGCGTGGGCTTCCATGCTCGGCGGGAAGGGGGAGGAAGTGCGCAACAAGCCTTCTTTCCTCCGTGAGGTGGTCAGCCCCGGAGGCAGCATGTAGTGGAGGCTTCCCTCCAAGACTGGTGTAGGGAACTCCCTGCCCCCACTGGCACCCTGCCCCAGAAACGTGTCCCCCACCCTCCTGCCCCCATTCCCTCTCCCCTGCCCCCAGCCACAGAACTGTCCCCCTATCCCTCCACTACAGAAACCTGCTCACCCTCTGCTGAAACCTGCCCCCACTGGCACCCTGCCCCGTGCTGCATAAACCTGTCTCCTGGTCCCCCCCCCCGGCACCCTGTTCCCAGCCGCAGAACCCCGCCCCCACTGGCACCCTTCCCCAGCACCATGTCCCCTGCTCCCAACTGACTTTTCTGTGGGTCAGTGACCCCTGACTCAAGACAGGTTCCCTGCCCTTCTGGTGAATAAAGACAATGCAGAAACTTTGTGTTTGACACAGTATTTTATTTAAAAATGAAGCCTGGCTAACAACTCCCCAATTGGGGCCAAGCCCCCATCTGGCCACAGCCACTCCTGCACTCTGCCTTGCCCCACACCCTATAGCTGTACAGTGGAACCCCCTGCCCTGAGCCCCTCACATACCCCAACCCAAATTCCTGCACCCTCACATCCACAAACCAGTGGCTTGCTTAGTACCCCAACACTGCCCAGCCTGGAGCCCCCTCCCCGAGCCAGTGTTCCCTTCTCCACCTCCTCCTGCATCCAGATTTCCTCCTGAAGTTTACACCTCTCACTCCTTTCCACACCCAAATTCCTCATTCCTATCCCAGAGCCTACATATCCTGTCCTCAACAAAGCAAGGGTATGGCTAGACTGCAGGAGTTTTTCAGGATTCTGGAGATATCCCAGAAAAACTCTTCTGCATCCAGGGATTCGTTTGTTCTTCCGCTTTTTTTAGAGGAAAAACAAACATGATCTTTTGGTCACCCCTCTATTCCTCTTTCCATGAGGAATAAGGAGGCTTCCAAAAGAAGAGGTTTTTCTGACATTTGCTCCAGTCTAGCTAGGCCAAATATTGGGGAAAACCTCTTCCTACAGAAGAACTGGGGGAGAGGGGGAAAGCAGCAGTTTAAGGATTGGGGATAGCAAGTGATGGAGAGGAGGAGAATAGAGAGGGTGGGGCTTCAAGGAAGGAGCGGGGTGGTAGGTCTTGGCTTGGTCTGTCATTTAAAAAGTGATCTTGCATGTAGAACGGTTGGAGACCACTGGAGTAGGGGGAGCACCAGAAGGGTAAAAATCAGGGTGACCCTAAAACTCTGTTAGGGTACGTCTACACTACAGCACTAATTCGAACTAACTTAGTTTGAATTAGTTAATTTGAACTAAGCTAATTCGAACTAACGCATCTAGAACTAAAAACTAAGGAACAGGGTGGAGGAGAGAGACAAATGCCAGGGAGCCAAGTGGAGACAATGAGAAAAAGAGCAGGAAGGGAGGTGCCAGTGAGAGGGGGGACAGGATAATGCTGGGAGAGGAGAGGGGAAGGGCTTTGGAGGCTAGAGGGAAGAAGGGGAGGTGTCGGGAGAAGGTTTGAAAGAAGGGGTGGGCATGAGGAAGGCAGGGATGGAGCAAGGCACGTGTGAGGGCACAGGGGCATGAGGGAACAGGGGCAGAGGGTGGTAAGGGGGTGGGCATCAGGGAAAAAGGGGGCAGGGGCAGTGAGGAAAGGGGGAGGCACCAGGAGCATGCAGGGCTAAGGGAAGGTGCAAGTGCCAGGGGATTCTGGGGGTGAAGCAGAAGGGCAGACACCTGAAGGGGAGGGACCAGCATCAGAGGAGAGAGGCAGGGCAGGTGTGTAGAGGGAGGTGTTAGAAGAGGGGATGAGGAGGGGTGGCTCACATGATCAGAGTGGGGCTATTGGAGGAGTGGGCACAAGGGGGAGAGAAGGGCTGGTGGAGGGTGGGCAGGTTTCAGGAATGCTGAGGGCAGTGAGAAGGGCAGGAGTCAGGACAGCAGAGGTGGGTGAGGAGTGTGTGGGGGGGCAGCAGGCACCAGGGGAGCTGATGGAGCAAGGGGAGGAGACAGAGCAACAGAGGGAAAAGGTAGAGGTTTATAAGATACTTATTAATAACTTGGGTGCCACAGTGGCACATCCAAACAAGCCACAAACTCAGTACTGATGCACAGCACAAAATTTATTGTGCTCATCAGAGAAAACTCTTAGAGGGAACACTTCCCCCAGCCTCTCTGCCCCCTGAGTTAATGTCACACACATTGAGCTAATGCAATTTCAAGATAGTTGCATAAGGGGGGTCTGGTGGGCACCAAACTAACCCCAATTGGTAGGAGGATGGTGGGAAACGTTCTTGGAAGGGGGGAGTCACATGACACCTTTTACTTCTGGTCATGTGTCCATCTTCCCCCCCGAGAGTGTTACCTCCAGAGGTGTGGCTAATGGGAGTCACGGGGTGTGGCTAATGGGGGACAGGGGGCGTGGTTAACAGGGGTCAGCGGCGTGGCTAATGGGGGTCAAAGAGTACATTTAAAAAACCTTCTTTGGGTGGACGCCCTAATGAAAGGTGCTGCGCACGCCAATGTCCTATAACCCTCATTGTTTGAGGAATAAGGGAAGTCGGAGGAAGAGTGCTCTGTTTCAAAATAAGGGCTGTGTAGACACTCTCAATTTCGAAATAAGTTATTTCAAAATAAGCTACACAATTGACATAGCTCAATTTGCATAGCTTATTTCGAGTTAAGCCCTGCTGTGTAGATGCACCCTTAGGTATTTTATTCCTCTTTATTTAAATTCTCCCAGAAAAAATGGTTTCCTACAGTGAGTTGAGAGTGATGGTAGCATGAATGGAGCTTGGTGGGTGAAAGTTGGATCAATGGATTTGCAGGAGAGCATGGAACATTTTCATGTTTTGGATGAATGCATCCATAGTGCCAGGAATTTTCATGTGCCTTGCCAAAAGCACATTTTTTAGGAAACCTCTTAAGATTTTGGCAGCATGTCACTGCATTTTGTAATAGACTGACAGATGTGGAAACAATAAAAATACATGGCAGTGAGTGAACAATAAGAGCTTTAGATGTCTTAGCTATCTTCTTTCTCTTTTGTTACACTTCTAGAAAAATTCAATTTGACCAGTAGCTTTTGTTATAAACAAACCCCCATATTCTCTGTAGAGATGTTTGTTTGCTGCTAAACCAGTAAGCTATCTTCATTCTTACTTTCTGTTTTTCACAGTCTAACAGAGAGCTGCTCCCAAACAGCAGAAGTGCTAGCACTTACACACCATATGAAATTAAAGGGTGTAATGGACTCTGTGTGGAGTGCAAAGGTTCAGCTGCACAACTCCCATTAATATAATTGGATGTCATGCAACTAAATCACCATGTATATAACCTGAGATCACTGACATGTGAGAGCCTACTGGCAGCCCAGTATCCTCTCCAAACCCTTGCTTTATGTGTGACCAATGGGACTTTTGGGTCTCTTTGTATTACGTCAGTCTTTGAAAGTGAGAGATTTGAGGAAGCACGAGAGGTGAAAAAACACCATGGCTCTGTTCCAGCTGCCGATTTTATGAAAGCAATAATATTTCCTTGAAAATAGTTTTGTGAGAAGGGAATGCAGCACAGCACAGTAATCTGCTATGCACATATTGCCAAGATTTCTTTTTTAAACATTTTGCCATGGATTATGAATCATACCAAGGAATTGAAAACAATTAAAAAACAGTGAATGGTCTTATAGCACCTTAGAGACTAATCAAAAAATATAAATAGTTTTGGTTAGTCTCTAAGGTGCAACAGTACTATTCCTTGTTTTTTGGTTTTTTTTAGTTAGGGTATGTCTACACTTGCCCCCTAGTTCGGACTAGAGAGGCAAATGAAGCATACCGAAGTTGCTAATGAAGCGCGGGATTTAAATATCCTGCACTTGATTAGCATATTCGCAGCCGGTCACCATTTTAAAATGCCAGTAGCCCGAATTAACTCGCCGCATGTAGACGCGGTAGTCCGATACAAAATCCTTCCCTCAAATTAACTGTTACATGCAATGAGGAGTACATGCGGCGAGTTAATTCGGGCTACTGGCATTTTAAAATGGTGACCGGCTGCGAATATGCTAATCAAGTGCAGGATATTTAAATCCCGCGCTTCATTAGCAACTTCGGTATGCTTCATTTGCCTCTCTAGTCCGAACTAGGGGGCAAGTGTAGACATACCCTGACAGACTAACATGGCTACCCCTCTGAGACTTTTAACCAAGGAAGTGAAAATCTCATCTCTGTTTCATTGGAACCTAATTATGCCACTGACGAAACCACTGATATTTGTATTTATGTGTTTATTTTAAACTAAAATGATTGTTTTAGTGGTAATCTCTTATGAATAGCACTGCCGAGCATAGAGAGGAAAGTTTTAATTTTGGACTAACTGATATAAGTAAATATTATTCAGGTTGTTTTGGTACAAGGAGACAAAAGTTTGAAATTATGGTCGGGTTGAAATTATGGAAGTAAAAAGGGTGTATCTCCTGGGTCTTTTCCTTCTTTTTTGTTAATCTTCTGGGACACTGCAGTTTATATACAGGGAAGCCAATGCTACCTACTATCCTACAGCTTGTACCTCCCTTAACTGGGACTCCCTGGGCTGGCAACATCCATGGTCCGGCATGGACCACAGAAGTTCCTGGACCACAGAGCTCTGGAACAGGGAGATCTGGTGGTGGGGAGGGAGCATGTTAGGGGGCACTGGCAACCCAGCATGTGTCGGGGGGGGAGGGATGGGCAGCAATGGGGAGTTCTGGCCCCAGCAGCAGCCATGGAGCTGCAGGCGCAGCATTGGCCATGGAGCTCTGGCCCTAGCTGTGGTTGTCATGGCTCCTTCCCCACTCTGGCATGATAAATGCAGAAGTGGGGGCCAGCAAGTGTACCCCAAAGCCTTATCTACCAGGCTTTGGTATAAAACTTCCCCCAAGATCTTAAAAACCTAGATCTTGGGAATAAAACTTCCGCTGCCACCACCCAAATGTTGATAAAGAAACCAGGGGAAAGATCATTTGGGAAATCTCACCCCTAAAACAAAAATCAGGGCACACCATTAACCACTGCCAGGTTAATAAAAGAAAAGAAAGAACTTTTATTATTACAACAATATTCTGGTTGCAAGTATAATGACTAGAGAGGAAGGTAACAAAATATACTCATGGAGAAACTCCATGGGCCTAGAACTTAGTTACAAAGAAAAGCCAAAACATCTTTTAAGCAGTGCCAGATCTCAGATCCCATACCCAATCCATAACACAATAAAACCTAACGAGACTACCTTAACTTTACCCTACTTACAGAAAATGAAGAATGGTGTCTTGGAGAGAGAGAGACATGCTTGTCCCTCTCTGTAGCTGCAGAGAACTCTCCGAGAGACAAAAGGAGAAAGGAAAAAAAACCCAAATTCCTTTGTCCCAGTTTGAAAAGTCCCACCTACATTCCTATTGGTCACTCCACCTGGTTAGGTGTAGTTAACCCCTTAATCCCCAGGCTGCTGGCTAAACCTCATAATCATGACAGTGGTGCTCTGGCCCCAGCCCTCCACCCCAGCCCTGACTGTGCAGCTCTGGCTGTGGCGCTCCGCCCCAGATGCAAAGCTCCGGCTGTGGCGCTCCGCCCCAGCAGCAGTGGCATCTAGAGAGTTCCGAGGGGCTGGGGCAGCAGTGGGGGCAGGCTAGAGCCCTAACTCGTTGGCAGCACAGGCCAGAAGGGAAGGGACCTTCCCTGGTCCTGCAAATCCCCTCATTCGAGACAAGTCAAGTCCTGAGGGTGCTGGACCAGCGAGGTCCAACCTGCACTGCACAACTTACTGGGGGTATGTCTACACTACCCTCCTAGTTCGAACTAGGAGGGTAATGTATGCATACCGCACTTGCTAATGAAGCCCGGGATTTGAATTTCCCGGGCTTCATTAGCATAAGCGGGGAGCCGCCATTTTTAAATCCCCGCTGCTTCGAACCCCGTGTAGCGCGGCTACACGGGGCTCGAACTAGGTAGTTCGGACTAGGGTGCCTATTCCGAACTACCGGTACACCTCGTTTCACTAGGTAGACCCTAGTCCGAACTACCTAGTTCGAGCCCCGTGTAGCCGCGCTACACGGGGTTCGAAGCAGCGGGGATTTAAAAATGGCGGCTCCCCGCTTATGCTAATGAAGCCCGGGAAATTCAAATCCCGGGCTTCATTAGCAAGTGCGGTATGCATACATTACCCCGCTAGTTCGAACTAGCGGGGTAGTGTAGACATACCCTGGGCTAGATGAACCTTTGGTCTGGCCCAGTATGGCTGTTCTTATATTTCTGGCCCATACTCTACAAGGCCCTGATTTAGCAAAATAGATAAGCATGCGCTTAATTTAAAATCTTTGTGATTTAAGCACTTTGCTGAATATGGGCTGCTTAAAACATGTGCTCAAGTGCAGTGTAGAATCAGGGTCCTAATTCACATCACTTGGCAGAGGATTTTTACACAGGCAATTTTTATCCAGGCTCGGAATTCTCTTGTTGGAGGCAAGTCCTGTTTCCATATTATTGTACAGGTTGGTCCTCCCTGGTCCGGCACCCTCAGGATCTGACTGGTGCTGGAGGAAGGAGTTTGCTGGATCGAGGAGGTCAGCCCCTCTGACAGGCTCTCTTTTCCTGGACCACCAGGCTCTCAGTCCCAGGGTCGCCAGAGCTCAGCTGCTCTGGGACTGCCAGAGCTCTATAGCCAGCCACCAGTGGGCCACCAGGGCTCTTCTTCCCTGGGCTGCTGGAGCTCAGTGGCCAACTCCAGGGCCACCAGCACTCTGCAGCTCCATAGCTTCCCGGGAGTGCAAGGACTCCACTGCCCTGAGACAGGGCTCTCTGGTCCTGGAGCTCTCTGGTCCAGCAACATCCATGGTCATTGCCACACCAGAGAGTCCCAGACCAGAGAGGTTCAACCTGTATTTATTATTTGCTGTTTATATTGTGGTAGAGCTTAGAGACCTCTCCCAGACTGGGACCTCACTGCTGTGTGTATTCTAATAAAAAAAAAACCCTGATAATTTAATCTCTGTGTTTGTATTTATTTGCACTGTTGTCTTGATACTCCAGCAAGAAGCAGAAATTAAACTCTCAAATAAAGCCTTTTCAAACACAAAATTGACTAAACCTTTAAAAGAGCTTCCTGTTGCTTCTCCACATGTATTTTCCAGGGGCTCTCAGCAAGATGCATTTTTCTCTTATTTCAATATTGGTTTTATTAAGTGTCTTCCAATACATTTTTCACTTTTAGGCAATGGTTCAGTCTGAAAGCCCTAAATTAATCTATTGCACATTATAAAGCCACTTGCCTGATGAAATTAGGATGCCAATTTTCCATTAATTTTCGCTTGCAAGTGTCACAATACCAAACTATTAATCTTCCACTAGGGTGTCTCATCATGAAGAATGTGGCTAGAATTCAAGACTAGTAACCCTAAAACTCTTGAATTTATTGGGTATGAATCTCCTTCTCTAAGACAAAAGCTTTGCAAGGTTCCATATCCATTGAGTACAATATTTTAAGAAATAATTTTGGTAGATATGAGTTATACACAGATGATAGTTGTCTACAGATAACAGTTGTAACACTTTGCTCACTCTAAGAGTGAGTCCTGTATCTCTAATATATACACACCACCTCTCACCCCATCTATCCCGTTTCTCAAACTTCACAATTAGCAAGCCATTGTGATATAAAAAAGAAAACACTAATCTGAAAGACGATTGAAAGTGAAAGCAAGACTACACTAGAAGGTTTTTGTGCAAAAACTACCATTTTTGCGCAAAAACCAGCGGAGAGTCCACACCTCAAGCACATTTCTGCACACACAAAAATACAGTAAATTAACAGGACAGAGGGCTTTTGCTGGTAGAGTTATTCCTCTCCCCATGAGGAATAACTCCTTTTTGCGCTACAGCTCTTGTGCAAAAAGGCACGTGTGGACGCTACGCAGGGGTTTTTTGCGCAGAAAGAGCCAATCAGAAAAAGCTCAGGTGCTCTGATGGCTATTCTGTTAATGGTAATCAGAGTTTTCTTGCACAAAAGCATCCATGCAGTGTGGATGCTCTCTTTTGCAAAAACACATTGCTTTTGCAATGCGCTTTTGAGGTGTGGACACACTTTGCGCAAGACGTTTTTGAGGAAGATCTCTGCTGCAAAAAGCTTTTTGTGCAAAAACCCTGCAGTGTCAACAAAGCCTAACAAGATATAATGGACAGGAAAATAAAGTGCTACAAAGTAAAGCTGATTGAAAACAGGGTTTCTCTTCCTTGAAGCCTGGCCTATGCTAGAACATGTTACCGGAATTGGCTTACCTTAAGCCAAGCTTGGCACTGTCCCCTCTGTGGGAATCCAAAGGGAACAAACACTCCCATCAGCTTCCCTTACTCCTTGTGACTGTGAGGAGTACAGACACTGGCCAGAACTGCCTTCAGTGGTCAGTTTAGCGGGTCTATACTAGAATTGCTACATCAAATGCCAGAAGATCGATATCTGATGTGATGAATGAAGACTTGCCCTTAGCATTTTCTCTACTATACCTCTGTGAGAACTGGTTGATAATTTTTAATTTTTTCAATAAAGTGGAAAGGTGTATGGGAGGAGGGGGGCGGGGAAGGGTTTCTTGAAAACCCTAGTTTGGCAAAGTCTACTAGAGAGAGAATAGGGAAAGAAGGACCTTGATAAAAATAGTTCTGGAAGGAAGAGGAAGAAAATTATGAAAAGAGGGGAGGTGACAACATTTGTCTTTTTGTGAGGGATAGATGCCTAAGATCAGAAGAGGACTGCTGCAAATGTGACAATTCTGAATATAGACAGTCATTCCTCTTGCATTTCATTATCGTGTTGTTAAGTTTAGATGGGACAGGAAGAAGGAATCTGACTTTAGATAAGGTTCAGGATAATTCTACTGATACCAAACTTAAACTGAATCTTTTCCCTTGGGACTTGCCCACTGTCTATGGTTTTGCTCTTCTTTTGTATGAGAGACAAGGGGGAAGGCAATGCCTTCCCTGAATCTGAGTGCTCACCCTCTCCACACTTTCTATCCCCATTCTGGCCCTGCAGGCTCCCACAGCAAGCCCTTGCCAGACTTATTAGCATAACATTGAATCTATCTGCACCATTAAGTGGCAAGGAAACCGTTAAACAGGCATGTGCCAACCTGAACATATATACTGTCCGTATGTGAATTTACTGACAAAAACAGTTGTGCATTAGTGTAATGTGTCTACAGGACCTTAGTTGAACATTTGCTTTAAACTTTGCATTCGTTTGTTGCTGAAGATTATAAAATCACATCACTAATAAATCCTTTCATAGATTAGGCCCTAGGCAGAGAAAGAACAGGCCCCAGGCAAGCTGGGGCAGTGGGAGAACAGAGCAGGTGCTGTGAGAGCTGGAGGATGGCCTGAGGAGAGAACAGGCTCTGGCCCCCAGCCTCTTGCACTCACCATCCATATGCCCAAGGCCCTGCCCTGAAGGGCCTGGACAATGCTGGGTAAGTCTGCTAATATTTTATATTATATTCAGCAGGACAGCTGACTTGCCCTTTCTATACAATTTTTTTCAGGTGTATCTCTGACCAACTTCAGGATATATCAAAAACACATGACTAACATTTTTAGTCCCAAATTTAGTGCTTTTAATTTGGTCTCTACTGCATGTCCAGTATTCATAACCTGACATGTAGTGGAAGACTTGCTCCATTTTCTTTAGAAAGGAATTTTAGAAGTATTTTTTATTGTTATTTGCTATATTTGGATTCAAGGATTTGTCTGGAAAGAGCAGTCAGATATATGAAAGAAAGGGGAGAGACCATGGGAAAGGAAAGGAGCCTGAGCTGAGTGGGGGCAGGGCCTGTGTGGATCAGAGATGGAATATAGGCAGGGTTGCAGGCTGGGGATCTTGCCTCCCCAAGCAGCAGCTTCATCCACTGCCCTTGAGCAAAAATACCACTACAAAAGATGTCTGGAAATAAATCACCCTGGACATTGATTTCTCTGGCCGTGTGTGTTTTTAGACCACATCTACCAACAGAATATCAAGAGATGGCCTGGTTGTGTGAGAGTTTTCAGCCCAATTTTACACATTTGGAAAGTTTGGATTGTTTAGATGAATTCTGGTTGTAGTCTGAGGTTTTTTTGAACTGATTTTCCAAACCATGTCCTTGACCATTATGAGATTCATTTATTACTGGTTTCATTGTATATGCTGGAGGCTGTTAAAAACATCTGTTTGGATTTAATGAATACTTAATATAATGTTTTTCTTTCTGCATTTAAGTTAACAGAAGGTTTAAATCTGTTTGTGGTCTTTGTTTGAAGGGTCCAATATTTGCGTAAGGAAGTGGAGACCTTTATGGAAACAGACCTTATGACAATGTAACCCACTAATGAGTATATATGTTACAGGCCTCCCTCTATGCTGGTCTGCAGAGAATATCATTTGTAAGAGCCCCTACTACATAGCCATGGCTCTTCAGCTGACACTAGAGCAGCTCCTGCTATCTCCAGAGGTTCCTGGTTCAGTCCTTAGTATGACAGACATCACATTAGCATAATACTTTAAACCAATACATCAAGTTATCTAACAAAAGCAAATCATGAGGGAGACAGAACTACCTGTAAAATGAGATGAAAAACCTGCAGCAAAATTGCAAGAGGATCATCTTTCTCCTTTCCTCTTGAATAGCTGCCTCCTACATTGAACAGATGGTTGTTTCAAAGATTAAAAATAATAGAATTGCAAAAGCTGTGAAGATAAACACAGTTCTTCTCATATATGTAAAGAGCTTCAGGTCAAAGAGAGAGAGAAGGTACCACGAAGGATGGTGGAGATAGCTTGTTGATAAATGAGGTGGATATTGCTGGAAAACTAAGTGAATGATTTGTCACAGTGTTTCCAAGGTGCGTGAAGGAAACATGCCTGAAATGTTTCCCACAGAAAATGAAAAATTAATGAAAGTAAGGGTGATACCAGAACATGTGGAGAAAAGAAGATGAGCAGTTAATCAGAAATATGGCTTCAGGGCTAGATTGCCTGCATCTCTAAACTCTGTTAGAGACTGTGATGAAGGTTTTTTTTTTTTAATAACTAACTGCAATGAAAATGGGAGAGGTAGCCAGGTACATGTTTGAAAAGAAATGTAGGAAAGAACCCGTAACTATACATCCTCTGAATAAGAATTCATCTGGGAGGACAGTCACTGACAATTTTGGAAAGCATAGAGTTAGAAGGAATCGCAAGGGTCATCTAATATAAACCATCCAAGAGAGGTGGCTATTTAACCTTTTGAAAACCTCCAGTGAAGGACTTCTACAACCTCCCTAGGCAGTGTATGCCATTGTTGTACTGTTCTTACAGTCAGGAAATTTCCCCCTGAGATTTAATCTACATCTGCTATGATGTAGTTTGAACCCATTGCCTCTTGTCCTGCTCTCTGTGCCAAGGCAGAACATTTTTTCTCCATTTTACAGCAGTCGTTTAAGTATTAGAAAGCCACCGTCACATCCTCACCATAACCTATTCTTTTCCAAACTAAACCTTCAGCCTTTGTTCATATGACTCTCATTTCATCCCTTTGATCATCTCTGTTACTCACTTCTATATCCTTTCCGGTTTCACTCCAACCTTTCTGGCCACTGTGCTCCAGGCCTAGCCAGTGCTGAATAGAGAAGCACTGTCACTGCTTATGACTTACATGCCATGCCTGTATTAATGCAACCTAAAATTTTGTTTCTTTTTTTGCAACTATATCTTGTTGATGATTCATGTTGAGGTTGCGATCCCACATGACTCGCAGATCCAGTCAGCAGTGCTACTGTCATGTCAGTCATTCCCCATTCTGTAGATATATATTTTCTTCCCTATGTGTATCCCCTTATGTGAAAAAGATGTGTTAAGGCCTACCCAGTTTATGTCAAATGAGCACCAATTTAGTTGAAAGTGTAAAAGCAAGGCAGCATTGTTCAGATACAGGAGACTTAAGCAAAAAACCAAAATTTGACTGGATAATCAACAATAATCCCGCTTTTAGGGAAGTATAAGCAGATGAAAAACTAAAAAAAAGGCAACAGAGTACCGATAACCCCGGTTTTGAGGAAATAAAAGCAGACAAAAGAAAGTTAAACAACGACCACCAAATAAGGCAGCATGAGACGACAAAAACTGTCAGCATTGCCAGGTGAGAGGAAAATTACCAAAACAGGGTATATAAGGTTGAACGAAACAGACCAAGAGCGGAAGGGTTGCAAATCCAAAAAGCAGGTCTGATCAACCAAGTGGTTCCCTCTTCAGCGCTGAATTTCATTGCCATTTGTAAGCTCCAAAAGGGGAACACCGGTCGTAAGCTGCAACAAAAAATCTGAAAGGAGCGATAAAGAAAAGAATCTCCAGAATCTAAACAATGCTGTTGTTTGTCTTAGTGTAAGTATTATTAATGTAAGTATTATATAGGTATGACAGAGAATTCCACAAACTGTCAAAAGGTAAATTTGGAGGGTATAGCTGTAGAGGGAGTTTTTATATTTGTTTTAATTGTTTTATTTTTTATACTTTTTATCTGTATGTTACTCTGTCTGAGAAGAATTAAAGACAGTGAATTAATTTAAGTGAAAAATTAATTAAAAAGTAAAAAGAAAATAAAAATCTTTGTTTAACCCTAAAAAGAAGTATTTCTCTGTTTGTGGTTTCAAATCCTTTAAAGAACCAACCCCAGTTATTAAAACCTTACATTTGTCTTTGTTAAATTTCAAATTTGTTAAAGTTCTTCCATTTATCAAGATCGCTCTGAATGATAGCTCTATCCTCCAAAGTGTTGGAACCCTCTTCCCAGCATCATGTTATCTGCAAACTTGACCAGTATGATCACCATTCTTATATTCAGGTCATCAGTGAAGATGTTAAACAGCACCAGAGCAAAACAGATTTCTGTAGAATGCCACTTGAAACCTTCTTCTAATCTGACAGCATTCCACAAAAACATACCCTTTGTTTGTAGTTGTTTAGCCAATTATTTATCCACTTTATGGTAGGTCTGCCAAGTCCAAATTTCTCCAGCATTTAAGAGGACACCTTAGCCTGGCATTTTTCATTTTTAACATGTGGTTCTGTTATGAATTGCACCTTTCATCTCAAAAGCAGCAGTTTTTATTTCTTAGACACTATAACCGGTAGATGTGTATTTAAATGGTGTCTTGCACACATCTGAGGTGAGATACCTTGAGAACATGCAACTACATCTACCTATTGATTAATAAACTCATGACTAGTAATGTTCTCCATTTTTTTCTCCTGCAGCTCTTCATGCCAGGATGTATAATAAGGTATTTATAGTAAAACGTTTGCTGGGTATTGTCAGCAGAGAGAAAGTAAAGATTATTTGAATACTTCAAAGTATTTCTACCCTGACAGCTTCTCCTCACCCCCTGCAATCTGACATGTGAGAAAGACATTAGGAAATACACAAGCAAATTTGCTTCTTTTTATTTTTCCAAGGCAAAACATTTAACACTGTAGGAAAGCCAGACTGGATATATTTTTCTTCTCCTACCTTTTAGATTCTTTCCAGTTTCCATTTTGGCCATCACCGGGATTTGAAGCAAGGACCTAAAGGACGAAAAGCGTAAGGCTCTATAGCTTGAGCCTACAGCTATGTTCCCTAGCTGGAATATAACTGTGTCTCATCCGATTTGGGTCAGGAACAGAAAGGAGCACAGCTGAGCTCCTTGCTGATTATTTTCTAATTAAATTGAGTCATCCACTCCCTTCAAGCACAATATATGTATTGAAGCATTCCCTGCTGCTGAGTAAAGGATCTGGGATTGAGCATTAATTCTCTCCTGCCTTCTCTTAAGATAATGCTTTACACATTTTCAGGATTTGATTATTTTTGTTGCAGGTGGTAAAGTCTCAGCCAGAAAAGGCACGATCATCACTATCACAGATCGCTTTTGGGATACTTTTGGCAGTGATCACAACTAGTCCCCTCCATTGTCTGGTTTTCTACTGTAAGACCATAACAAGAAGTTATGAGAAGAGTACAGATGGGTTTGTTCTGGTATCCGTACACCTCTAGTTTTCACTTCCCTAGGCAGTCTTTCTCTCTAAACTCCAGGTTAAATCTCCATTGCCTCCTGGAGTCTGTTCTATTTCATAGCATACACAGAGAATTTACATAAAAACATAAAATACTCTTGCAGAAGGTTGCCATCTAACAGTAAAGGAGGCTGCCAAGATGCGACCACGTGAGTTCCGACCTCCTGCACTTACAACCATTTTTGTAAGTGCTGGAAGGGGCCAACTCCACCCCCCGACTTACGTCCTCGGCCCACATTTACGACGGCACAAGGTGACTATCGTAAATGCGGTTTCGAGTTACGACACCCTCAACTTGCAATGCTTCCCCAGGAACAGATCGCATTGCAAGTCAGGGCCCTGCTGTACTTAATTTCCTTGGATTCAGAATTATAATGCACAAGAACCCAAAACCAGAGGAGGTACAACTCACCCTCACTTGTTTCCAGGCTGTCTGCTGGCTGACAGAAGAAAGGAGATTCACCCCATTGTACATACCCATGTTACCATATCATGGGAAACAATTACAAAGAATTTGTTTTTAATTGCTAACCAGACATAATATCAAGAGTTTAGCCACAGAGGGTGTGTCTAAACTACATGGCTCCATCGATGGAGCCATGTAAATTAGGCTGATCGGCAGAGGGAAATGAAGCTGCGATTTAAATAATCGCGGCTTCGTTTAAATTTAAATGGCTGCCACGCTATGCCGACCAGCTGATGATCAGCTGCTTGTCGGCAGATCCGAGCAGTCTGGACGCACCATGATCACAAGGTGCAGGTATGCCTTGTGAAACCAGGTTTACCTGTGCTGGTCAACAAAGGCTTCCTTGTGACCGCGGCACGTCCAGACTGCCCTGATCTGCCGACAAACAGCTGATCATCAGCTGGTCGGCAGAGTGTGGCAGCCATTTACATTTAAATGAAGCCGCGATTATTTAAAGTGTGGCTTCATTTCCCTCTACCGATCAGACTAATCTACATGGCTCCATTGACGGAGCCATGTAGTTTAGACACACCCTGAGTGCCCATGATGTTGGCAACCCTGAATATTTAGAATATAAGTCTGAACAACACTATGGTTAGTATTTAAATTCCTTTCCTCAACTAGAGGAACACAGTGAATGAGATAAGCTCTTTTATGGGACCAACTTCTGTGGGTGAGAGACAAGCTTCTAAGCCGCAGAGAGCTCTTTTTCAGGTCCAATAAAAGCCCTCACCTACAGTGGTATTAGGGATGTAAGCAACTACTTGCTTAGTCGACTATCCGATAAGCAAATGCTCATCGGATAGTCGACTAGTGAGTCAACCAGTCGCTACCCCCATCCTTGCTGCCTCTATCTGGTAAAAACATGGCTACAACAATATTTTGTTCAAATAATAATTCTAAGAGACAGGAGACATGGGAAGAAGAGAAAAGTAATAGTTCAGAGCTGGTAAGGGTGTGGGATGGCAATTGTCACCTGTCCCACCCTCCAACAATGTTTGTTTTTGTGGTGCCCATAGATAAAAATAAAACTTGAATAATTCAGAGCTGCACAGCCAAAGTCAGGGAACATCATTATTCTAGTTGCTGAGGAAATCTGTTTGTTAGAGGAGCATTTGAATAATTTTTTATACCTAACATGCTAATCTTAAAAATCTGACCCCAGTTATTGGTTCTGACCATTTCTGAAAATTCTGGCTACGATGCCCAGCACTTGTGTAAGTAGTTGCCCACAAATATGAATAAGGAGTTCACAGGGTGGCCCTGAAATAACGTTGGTGACCACAATGATGTGAATGCATTACTATAGATTTAGGTGTTAGTTGCTGGTGGTGTACAGTTGCTGGTACTAGTTTCCTTTACTATATACATGCAGTATCATTAATGGAGAATGATTTCTGTTAGTTTAAAAGAGAAAAACTTAGAATTCAGCACTAAAGAGAAAGAAGAGGATAAAAAGAAAAACCATTGTTTGAACAAAAGACACTCAAAAGAACTAAAACAACCTATTTGTAGCTTTCCTTTCCTTTAACATCTTTGTTCTCCAAACTACAGTACTTAAGAACATGCCTAACTTTCAGCAGATGGGTCAATAGGACACTCATATGCTTGAAGTTAGACACGTTCTTACATACCTTGATGAATCATTGCTAAGAAAAAGTTGGTATTTGGGTGGGCGGGGGGAGGTTGGGAGGAAGAGAATACAACAGGAAACAAATCCAGAGAATCAGAGGAAATAAGCATGCTGTAGCTTCCTTAAAGGCTATGTGTACATATAGAGTATGTCTAGACTGCATCCTTCTGTCGGCAGAGGGATGCAGATTAGGCAGGTCGACATTGCAAATGAGGCAGGGATTTAAATATCCTGTGCCTAATTTGCATAAAAATGGCCACCGCGTTTTGCCAACTCAGCACTTTGTTGTCAAAAAGCAACAGTCTAGAGAGGGATCTGTTGAGAAAGAAAGCCTTTTTGACAGATCCTATAAACCTCCTTGCAGTTTAAATATCCAACTAAAATGGATATATAAAAATGTACATTGTATGACACAGTTTAGGCAGAGTAGAGTGTGGAAAGGTTTCCATAATGGGGAAAGGCTCTGAGAGCTCCCTGCTGCTTCCCCACTCTCGGAGCCTTTCACCATGGTGACAAATATGGACACATCACTGTGGCATGTAACTAGGCGCACAGTGCTTGTGCTCTGAATGCCGAAGAGAGAAATGTGGGGAAAGTAAGCCTCATGGAAGAGACAACAGTTGTGTGACCCAAAGCATTGTCTTGAAATGGAGATGGACTAGCCCTGTAATAAAGGTGAGATACAAGAGTGATGGTAAGAATTTAATCTTTATATCCATGGCAGTCATAGGTATCAGTTAACTCCAGTTCTTACAAGAACCATCATAAGTCAAAAAATAGGAGTGACCAGATAAAATCCCTAGCT
Organism: Pelodiscus sinensis; assembly: GCF_052426305.1. NCBI lineage: Eukaryota > Metazoa > Chordata > Testudines > Trionychidae > Pelodiscus > Pelodiscus sinensis. The sequence goes on from NC_143052.1 coordinate 211,538,633, forward strand.
ATTTTTCCTCAGTACAGTGATGACTCACTTTATGCTGGTGAAAGAGAAAATCTCTTATTGCTTTGCACTGAATATTAACAGGCAGGTCACGTTATTTCTTTGGGGTTTTAGTATCTAAAACTCAAATCACCAGAAATTAAGTTGCTTCTCAACAGAATCCGCACCTCTGAATGTACAATGAGTCTCCATAAACTTCATTTCAAAATGAGGGGAAATTATTGTGTAGAGACTGTAGAATGTTATATATTAGGCAAGTCACCTTCAGCACATTTTGCATTCTGACCTCAAATGGAAGAAAAGAAAGTGGATGATGAAGCACCATAACTTTGCAAACACTTAGCCTGTATGCAATTATCATATATAGTGCCTCTACCAGACCAACTGCGCACTTTCTAATATTATGAAACAGCAGAACCATACTGGGGATCACCACAGGAGTAGAGTTCCATTCAACTGGATTAAAATGTAGGATGCTGTGTAATTTTCCACCAACCCATTTAATCGTCTCTGTTGGAAAAGCTAGTGCTCCTCATTTCCTGAAGGAGCTAGGGGAGTACACAAGTAAAGAGACATTTCCTTTCCAAACAAAGATATGTGCAAATATTCGGGGTAGGCAGGTGACACTGAATTGTCCTATATTATTATATTTGTGTTATCACAGCCAGTATCAAAGGTCATTAAATGCAGAAGAAATATACCTCCAGTTGCTCAGCTAAGATTACCAATAAATCAAGAACTAGAAATGCTGAGAACTATAAAGATTAGATTTTTATAAGTAAAAGAAGGAATTGCATTAAATTAGAACAAATGGATCAGCTGAACAATAGAAGTTCAATGAATAGTCCTGTAGCACTACAGAGACTAACAAAAAATGTAGATGGTATCATGAGTTTCTTTGGGCATATCGCACTTCTTCAGATGAAACTTCACCCATTTCATCTGAAGAAGTGGGATATGCCCACAAAAGCTCATGATATCATCTACGTTTTTTGTTAGTCTCTGTGGTGCTGCAGGACTATTAGTTGTTTTTTAAGTTTTTTCTATTACAGACTAACACAGCTACCCCTCTGAACTGTAGGGCTACGTCCACACTGCGGGCTTCTTGTGAAAGAAGCCTTTTGCGCAAGAGTTTTTGCACAAAAACTTCTTGCGCAAGAGCACGTCCACACCTCAAAGCACATTGCAAAAGCAATGTCCCTTTGTGTAAGGGAGTGTCTACACTGCATGGACGCTCTTGAGCAAGAAAGCTCTGAGGGCCATTCACAGAATGGCCATCAGAGCACCTGTGCTTTTCCTCATAGGGATTTCTTGCACAAAAAACCCCTCTGGAGCACTTGCCTTTTTGCGCAATAGCTGTAGCGCAAAAAGGAGTTATGCTTCATAGAAGGAGGTTTTCCTACACTGGCAAAAGCCCTCTCTTCTGCCATTTTACTGCCGATTTACTTGCGCAAAAGTGCATTTGAGGTGTGGCTACTCTGCAGGTTTTTGGCCAAAAACTGCCATGTTGCACAAAAACCTTGCAGTGTAGACGTAGCCTAGGAATTCAGTGGTTTTAGATCAGATTTTAGTTCAAAACACACCAGGAGAAATGGACGCACCCGAAGAAATAGATGCACTTAATTGTTTTATCAGTTCAGGTACTGCAAAGTGTTCCCCAAGAACTGCAGAAATACTGAAAATAAGCTTCTGTTTGAGTTTGATCTGTGTTTCTGAACCAACAGCAATTTGTGTTTTTCTTGCTTATTGACCTCTCTGTTTGCTACACAATTTTTTCCCCTCTCCCTTAATGTCTATGGCCATTTTGAGATTACTAAAACAGGTAAATTTTTATTTCATCTGGGACACACATAGCAAACTACATGGTATTTCTCAGTTGCCACAAGCTACACTTTGTAGTCAGGAAGAAGGGTCAGGTGCCTCCACAGAACAATCTCCCTGTTCCCCACAGGCTCTGTGGAAGATTCTATGGGCACATCTCCACAGCAGGGCTAAACTAGAAATAAGCCACACAATTTAGAGCTACACTAATTGTGTAGCATAAGTCGAAATAGCTTATTTTGACTTTTGGCGTCACCTACACAGCAGTTATTTTGAAATAGAGCACTCTTCCCCCAACTTCCTTTAGTCCTCATGAAATGAGGTTTACAAAAGTCAGAGTAACTTGACTATTTCAAAATAACGGGCTTGCTGTGTAGATGTGCACTACGTTATTTCGGAACATCAGTTTTCCAAAATAACACTGCTATATAGACATAGCCTATGTTGGTTCAGAGATCTGTACTAGAGTGGGTGAAGGCAGTGAACAGGCCAAAAAAGGATGGGGCTAGCAGGAGGCAGAGCTGGAAGGACAAGTATCATCCCAGTTTAATAATTACTGGTTACTCCCAGATCCTATCAGAGTAGGGGACAGAAGGGCCATTTGGCCCAGATCTCAGGATACAAAGGGGACCCCAAATGTTGACATTTCCTTGTATTATACACCTTGCAGTTATAACAGAGGCAATAAATGAAGCTCTTTATACCTGCAAAAATTGATTTAAATCATTGTGGGACCTTGGGCTTTCGCCAGTTTTTTTGGTTACATCCAAATTTTCTTTTGCATTGCTGGAGACTAGAGTAGCTTCTATGACTAATGATTCTATGTTATGAAACTAAAATGATTTTGTTTGGTCTTATGGTGAGTTTAATCTTTAAATTAGATGTTTATCTCTGCATGGGAGATTTTCCTATTCCTGTTTTTTCTTTGGTATCTTTGTATACAATAACCATGTCAGGCTAGAATCACCTTTAAAGGCTTTTTTTGTGATAATAACATTTTATTCCATTTGTTTAATAAATTGTATATCTAACCTGGCAATTGTCCCACGTTCATATTCATAATAACATACCAGTTATGAGAGGAATTTAATAAAGGGAACATATTAGCAGATGAAATTTCAAGTCTTTGAAATAATGCTTTAAGGGCTGTAACACATAACACCCCCAAACCATTGTTATATAATATTCATTGTGAAGTATATACATTTAAAATTTTGCATAACCAATAGCCTTTAGCAAATTAATGTATTGTGTTTTACTGTGTTTTAAAAGAACCCCTTTATAAAAATGAAGTGAAGATCTGAAAGTGGTGCAAGTAAGAGATGGCAAAAGCAACGGAGTGAAAGCAGTTAAGAGCATAAAGCCAATAACATAATTTCTTGTAAAAAAGATGCCTCAGCCACTAGATGGTGACCATACTGACAATGACACTTCCAGTTCTGATGATGAAAACTTTGCATGCAAAAATGACATTTCAATGCCAACAGTAGTGATAGATGCAGAATCTATGCTTGATTTAGAGAATGTGCAGGCAGAAAATGAGGACCTGGGAGATTCTGTGCAGCAAAAGCAAGAACTTATGACTAGCAAAGGACACAAAGTAAAAACTGTGGCCTTACAAACTAATATTGGACTTCTTGCTCAAATACAATAAGAACAATGTTGCTTAAATACAAACATTTCTCAAAGTCAGTTGTTTTCAGATTCCAAGAAATATACTGAAAGATGCTGAAAATCATGCTTTTTCCACTCATCTGCTGACAAAAACTCTTTCAAATGGAGAGATCTACACAAGAGACTAGCTCTGTGGGAGCATAGAAAAGCAGACTCTATATTGTGTACCCTATTTCATTTTTAACAGTAATACTTCAAATGCATCAGTACCGTCTGATTCATCCAGTTGGTGCATCAGTAGAAGTTGGAGGAAGTTGAAAGGCCGAATACCTGCACATGAAACTTCAGTATTGCATAAAGAATACTATGTTACATGGAAATCAGCTAGTAGAGCAGCACTAGCTGACAGTTCTATTAAAACTTATTCCTGAGTGAAATAAACACAGTGATAACAGGGGAAAACTCCTTGAGTGCATATTGAATGTCATTCTTTTTCTTTCTGAATGAGGCTTGGCTTTGTTTGGTTCCAGACAACATATCGGTGACCCTACAGATGGAAACTTTCTTGGAAAAACTTGAGCTTCTTAGCAAGTATTACCCACTTTTATCAGGCTATGGTAAGTATGTTCATGAATCACAAGAAAGCAGAAAACACATGCAAGCCCATCATCTTTCTACCAAAATACAGAACAAATTTATTGTATTGTGTGGGACATTTGTGCAAACAACAATTCTTGAAGATTTATGACGTTGTAGTGGGCCAGAGTGGCTGCCCACTGAGCCGGAGGAGGAGGAAGCCCTCCAGCCACCATGTGGGGTGGAGGCTAACCCCACCCTGTCATCTGACCAGAAGCCAAGGGGTGGGCCCAGAACTATAAAAGCCCAGGCAGCAGCTTCCGTCAGGGCTGAGCCTGCCAAGAGACCTCTCCTGGACTCCCAGCCTGGGGAGTGGGGACTGAGGCCTGGCCCAGGCCTCCTACCTGCTGGGGCCCAGAGGCAGACTACTGGCTCCCTGTCTGGGAGGCGGAGGCCTAGTTTAGCCGGTCTACCTTTATGGAAGTGGTGGAGGACCCAAAAGGCAGCCTGATCCTGTGCTCCAGCGCCTGCCCCGGAACCGGGAGAAGTGGCCCCAGCTACCTAGACCAGAGGCGCCGCCCAGGACTCCCTGGCCCAGCCGCCCGACACCACCTATACCAAGAGCCCAGCTGAGCCCCACTGACCTGCAAGTGGCAAAGGAGTGGACCGGACTACTCCAGTGGGATGAGACCCTCCTAGACTTCCTGCCTCCACCGCCCGACACCCAGGTACTGGCTGAGGGGGAGAACAGAAGTGACCCAATGGTTAGTGGGGGCTGTAAAAGGCTCCAAGGCCATTGCGTTTTGGGCCGGAGCCCCTGCTGAGCCGTAGCAGCCTGCACTGTTACTCCTAGGGCCCTGGTCCAGGGCGCAATGGAGTGGGTGGGCCTGTGCCCCCTTTGCCACCCACCTGCTGGGTGGCAGTCTCTCCTCTTGCCACTGCCACACGCAGGTAGCCTGCAGCCCTTCTGAACATGGAGTCCCTGCCCCCTTGCTGGTCTGGAGCCGCACCCTGAACCAGGGCCTGGCTGTGCTCTAAACTCAGTGTTTGTTGCCACGCCCCGAACCAAGGGCCTGGACCCTCTTTAAACTGATTGCATTGGATTGTTTGTTGTCCTTCTTGGACTGAGGACCAGGGCCTTTTGAACTGACTGCTTGTTGATTGTAATTGTGTGCTGCCACCCCTGAACCAAAGCCTGACCGCCCCTTTGCTAGCCTAACTGGGCTGGCTGCTGCCATGCCCTGAAGCAAGGGCCTGGCCCGGCTATAAACTTACTGTGGGTGTTTGTCATCACGCCCTGAACCAAGGGCCTGGCCTGTATGTAAACTGACTGTGTTTGTTTGCTGCCACACCCTGAACCAGGGCCTGGACTGTCTGTAAAACTGACTCTGAGTGGCGTACCCTCAGAAAGGGGCTGGTTGAACTCACAGCCCCCCCAAACCAGGGCGGGGCATGGATAGATACACAGACTTTGTTGGGTGCTGCCCACCTGAAGTAAGGTTGGGCACGGACTGGTGACCTTGGAGCTTGGCTTAAAGGGGCAGTGTAGTGGGCTGGAGTGGCTGCTCACTGAGCCGGAGGAGGATGAACCCCTCCGGGCAGGAAAACCGACTACAGACATGCAAAGTACTTTTAAATTGTTATTGATGCAATTCCAAACAGTTCTCATAAAGAACAGATGACCTTGGTTGTTAACATTTCAGGAAGTTCAAAGGTTTCAATTGAAGAAAGATTAATTTTGTTCTATAATTTCATGAAAAAACAGGAAAAGAAATTGCTGCTCATGTATTAGAAATTCTGGAAGGCTTCAAATTAAAATTTCAAGTCTGCATTAGCCAAGCCTATGACAACGGATCCAATATGGCCAAGAAGTACAATGGAGTACAAGCAATCCTTCTTGAGCAAAATCCAAACTCTATTTTCTTCAGTTGTGGCAATCACACACTAAAACTTGTTGAATAGTGATAGAAATGTAGCCGTGTTAGTCTGGTGTAGCTGAAACAAAATACAGGACTATGTAGCACTTTAAAGACTAACAAGATGGTTTATTAGATGATGAGCTTTCGTGGGCCAGACCCACTTCCTCAGATCAAATAGCAGAAGTGGAATAGTGGAAGTGGAAACTTGTTGGTGTTTATTGCGCAGAACTATGCAAGGAAGCAATCATATACCATGGAATAATCCAGCAATTGTACAACCTGTGCAGTAGCAATCCTTGAAAGTGGGAAATTTTTAAGCAGCATCTGCGTGTTTCCATTCATGGCATGTCTACAACAAGATGGTCAGCATGAATTGATGGCATTAAACCAGTTGCACAGCATTTAGACTCTGTGAGAAAGGCTTTAAGAGAGCTTTAATCTCTTACTCTTACAGCACAGGTTTGCAGCTTAAGTCAATTCAGAAGTATACATTCAATTTTGATTGCATTTTAATGGCATCCATGTGGATGAAGATGCTAAAAATGATCTATGAAACTAATCTTGTAATTGAAGCACGCAATGCTACATTAGAAGTTGAGAGGGATAACACTGAATGACTTCTTAAAAATATTCAAAAGATTCATGATCAGTGGGTCCAAATCAGTAGTGCAAGGTAGTGACATTTCATCTGAGTTTTCCACTAATTGCAGTCTAACATCTCCATCTGATGCAGAAAGGCACTATCGAGTCAATGGTTTTTTTGTTATTATTGTCTCTATCAAATCTGGTCTTACATGCCAATTTGAGTCACTGTGACAAATTTGTACCCTTTTTTGGAGTTCAGAGATCTAAGTAGTGAATCTCTATATTCAGCAACTGAACAGTTTCAACAAAGGTACAACCATGAAATTTCAAGAGATCTCTGTGACGAGATCGTCTTCCTGAAATGTATACATTCCACCAACTTTAAATCAGACTGCTAGCCAAAAGAACTGCTTCAAGAAATATTCGTTCTCAGCCCATCGACTGTATTTCCTAATACCTCAATTGTATTACATATTTTTGTCAGTCTCCCTGCATCAGTGGCTTTGGATGAATGCACATTCAACATAAGAACAGCCATACAGGGTCAGACCAAAGGTCCATCTAGCCCAGTATCCTGTCTGCTGACAGCAGCCAATACCAGATGCCCCAGAGGGAGGGATCACAACAGGTAAGCCTCATATGATCACTCCCCTGTCACTCATTTCCAGACAAATGAGGCTCAGGACACCATTCCTACTCACCCTGGCTAATAGCCATTGATGGACCTAACCTCCATGTTAAAACAAGTAAAGAACTATCATCATTCTACAATGGGTCAAGAACATTTGAATGGGCTCACAATGCTTTGTTAACAGTGATGATACATGTAAATTAGATTTTTCTCAAATATAAATGAATTTGCAGACAACAAAGCCAGAAAAGCATTCCTAAAATGAAGAGTTTTGCTTGCAGTGGAAATTCACAATTAAAGTGTATATATATATGCTATTTGTATAATGACTTAATTATTAATAAATAAATGTCTCAAGTGTTCATTTTCATATTCTTTTGGTTTTAGTATGACCCTGTGGATGAGAAGTTAGGTATGTCGAGAGCGTGGGCCTAAGACTTGGGCTGGGACCTCTAAACTCAAAGTGGCCCTGACCTCTGTCATTCTTTAAGAAGGCCTGGTTACTCCTGAGGAAAGCCATTTGGTCTACTGACTTTATCTTATTATACTTGCAGTTGTCTGTATTGTAACTTTCAGTAATTTACAAGGTGTGGAAAGATTCATTTATGGCATGCACTGTGCTGTAACAATTCTATAATACAGTTAATTCTGGGCTCAGAGGGCTGTGGATAAACCACAATCTAAGTATACTTTTTAGAATAAAAAAATAATAATAATTGATAAGGCCTGGCTCTTATAGAATATGTCTACAGCAACATTATTTTGGAATAATTAGAGTTATTTCCAAATAATTTAATCCACGTCTACACAGCAGGCAGTTATTTTGAAATTATGTTGAAATACTGTCAAACTGGAGGACTTCTTACTCTAACTCCTGTAACCCTCATTGTACAAAGGAAGTCAGAGAAAGAGTGCTCTATTTCAAAATAAGTGCTGTGTAGATGCTCCCTATTTTAATATAAGCTATGCAATGACATAGCTCAATTTGCCTAGCTTATTTTGAGTTAAGCCCTGCTGTGTAGATGCACCAACAGAGTGCTTTTCTTCAGGCTTTCCAATTGCTTTTCAAAGGTGGGATGTATCATTAGTATATGTAGTGTAACATGTTTCTTGGTGGTATTTATTCTGAAGTGGAATGGGACAGAACTGTCAGGCTATGTCTAGACTACACAGAAGATTTGAAAGAGGGTATTCAAATTCCGTGGGATCTTCCTATCTCACTTTTGAAAGTGAAAGTAGTCTAGACACATTTTTTTCGGCAATCCCCTTTTTCGAAAGCCGCTTTTCCTCAAAAAATGAGGCTTACGCGGCTTTTTGAAAAAGTGGGGGTTACTGAAAAAACACGTCTAGACTACTTTCACTTTTTAAAGTGGGATCGGAAGAAGATATGCAAATTCCGCTGGAATGTGAATATCAAAGAGCTGCAGTTGGTCCATCTTGGCTGGTATGGAAAAGTAGAAACTGGTGAAGGGAATGGGTGAAGGCAAGGATAGGAGGTCTAAAATTGGTTGACATGAGGAAGCAAATTAGATAATCAAATGGGCAGCAATAACTCAAGACCAAAGGCAAACTGTGAGTAGTGAATCGGAAACAATTTTGCCAGAGTCAAAATCAGTAGTTGATAATGAGCCAATTTATTGGTGTCAGTGACAACTATGTGGAGATGAAAGGATGTGGTTGGCAAATGCATCTATGTATGCCTGAACCCATTCTTTCTATGACTCTGATGTCAGTCTTTCCTTTATCCCATCCTGTCACTTTTCCTCATTTGAAGGTAGAAAAAATAGTGGGCAAATTTTTCAGTTATGCTGATCCATTCTGGAACTATCTCCTTTCCACCAAGTCATCTTACCTCTAAATCTCAATGGCCCTACCTTGGAAAAAATCATTCAGCCAGTATTATGATGAGCTATAATTGTGCTGAGCTCAAGTCTGAAAGTGAAACTTCACATCACCAAATTGCATGATTTTCCTACCTGCATTAAAATCTGAATGCTGTTGCAGTTCTCCTGTGTAATGAGGCTATAATTTTTATTCTAATTTTTGCAACAGTGATTTGCTACTTCATTAATGTTTTATTGCCATTGCAGAAAATTTTATAAATGACAAGGAGAAATACATGAATAATTGGAGCTAACAGAAACACAAATCCAAAATTATAAAAAGAGATGGACATTTAGAAATTTGATTTAACAAGTTTGTGCCATTGTCTAAAGGAAATGTACATATCATAGGCAAGTCATTCTAAATTTCTTTATAGTGAGCCTATTTCAGATCTGACTGATACTGAGGTACTGATATCTAGCTAAATTGAGACTAATTTAATTGATATCAGTGGAGTTAGTCACATTAGTCTTGGACCTTAAAAACAGTGAGTAGTCCTGTGGCACCTGAGACTAACAAAAATATAGTATCATGAGCTTTCGTGGGCAAAAGCCACTTCCTCAAATGAATTAGAAGCTAAAGTGGAAATGACAGGATCCCAGAATTTATAACAGAAAAGGAAGGAAGAACAAAAGTACCTGTCCACTGTACTACTGGTGCTAATGAGGTATAAAATCAATGAAAGAACAGAATCAGGCCCAGTATCTTTAGTAAAAATACTTTTATTGGAATGTTGCCTGTTTCTTGGTAATTTACTAGGGTATGTCTATACTACAGCGCTAATTCGAACTAACTTAGTTCGAATTAGTTAATTCGAACTAACGCGTCTAGAACTAAAAACTAATTCGAATTAGCGTTTTGCTAATTCGAACTAGCATGTCCACATAAAGTGGACCCTGAACCGGGCTTAAGGATGGCCGGAAGCAGTGCTGGCAGGGCATCAGAGGAGGACTTAGAGCGTGGAGATGCTGTCTCAGGCTAGCCGAGGGCTGCGCTTAAAGGGACCCGACCCCCATCCCGGACAGACAGTTCTCAGGGGTGCCCCGCTTGCAAACCAGTCCTGGCTTGGAGTGCCCGGAGTGCCCACACTGGGCACATCACAGCACTCAGCCATCAGCCCGGCTGCACTTGCCGCAGGCTGCCATCTGGGACAGAGGGCAATTGGGGGGCTGCAGGAGAGCTTCCACCCCCAGAAGCCCGCAGAGCCAGCCCAGTCCTCCCCATTGGGGGCTCGTGCCCCATTCCTCCCTCACCTCCTTCCACTTACCCTTCCCTAGCCCCTTTTCTTGATGTACAAAATAAAGGACAATTGTGTTCAAAAATGGAATCTGTCTTTATTGAACAAAACTGGGGGAGACTGGGAAAAGGAGGTGGGAGAGGGGAAGAGAGAGGCTGGGAGAGGGGAGGGCAACTACAATGATCAGGGGTTGGGAACAGGTCCCATATGAAGAGAGGCTAAAGAGACTGGGACTTTTCAGCTTAGAAAAGAGGAGACGGAGGGGGGACAGGATAGAGGTCTCTAAAAGCAGGAGTTGGGTGGAGAGGGTGCATACAGAAAAGTTCTTCAGTAGTTCCCATAAAGAAGGACTATAGGACACCAAAGGAAAGGAATGGGTAGCAGGCTTCAAACTAGTAACAGAAAGTTCTTCTTCACAAAGCAAAGAGTCAACCTGTGGAACTCCTTGCTGCAGGAGGCTGTGAAGGCTAGAACTAGAACAGAGTTTAAAGGGACGTGAGATCAAGTCATGGAGGTTGGGTCCATGGAGTGGTATTAGCCAGGGGGTAGGAGTGGTGTCCCTGCCCAAGGTTTGTGGAAGGCTGGAGAAGGATGGTACGAGACAAATGGCTTGGTCACTGTCTTCGGTCCATCCCCTCCAGGGTCCCTAGGGCTGGCCGCTGTCGGCAGACAGGCTACTGGGCTAGATGGACCTTTGGTCTGACCCAGGACGGCCATTGTAAGCTCAGGGCTCAGGGTTGGGGGTCTCAGTGGACTCCCTTGATTATCATGCACACCTGCTCCTGGATGGCCAGGCTGGCAGCTCTCCTGCCCTAGACGGCCACTTTCCTGTGCCTAGTGCGGAGATCGTGGACAAGGTCCACGATGTCCGCACTAGCCCAGGCGGGTGCCCGCCTCTTGCGGTCCCGGGCAAGCTCCCGGGAGCCGCCAGCCTGGTCCCGGGAAGAGGGGGAGGGCTGGGGGGCATCGGGTGGGTGGCTCGATCCGTGCCAGGTGCAGGGTCTGCTGGCTGGGTGCTGGCAGGCTTGCACCTGGCACGGGCACTGTAGCCAGCCCGTGCCCCTTTAAGGGGTCCGGGGCCGGGAGGGAGGCAGACGAGTTTCCCTGGTGTTGGCCAGAGTGGCCACCAGGGAAACCTGGGGAGGGCTAGCCTCCCACTAGTTCGAATTAAGGGGCTACACACCCCTTAATTCGAACTAGCTAGGCTTAATCCTTGTAAAATGAGGTTTTCCTAGTTCGAACTAAGCGCTCCGCTAGTTCGAATTAAGTTCGAACTAGCGGAGCGCTAGTGTAGAGCCTATGAAAGTTAGTTCGAACTAACATCCGTTAGTTCGAACTAACTCTGTAGTGTAGACATACCCCTAAAGTATTGGCAACTTTTAAAGACAAAAGTGACTGCTTTAAGTTAGAGGGTAGTGCATTCTGGAACATTTCAATCTCATAACCAGGATTACAGGTTGAACCTCTCTAGTCTGGCACTCTCTGGTCTGGCAGCATCCATGGTCTGACATGATTTTAGTTAGCCGGATGCACACTTATCATGGGAGTGGCCAAGTTTCCCATGGTCCGATAAAGTTTGTTTACAGCCATCACTCCTGGCTCTTGGTGTTCTGTGCTGTTAGTTAACTCTAATTTGACCCTAAATGGCCTCTAAAACCCCAGTAAGCAGTGGAATGTTGGTAACACTGTTAGACAATATTGACCTCCCATGGTCCAGAAAATTCTCTGTTCACAATTGGTCAGGTCCTGAGGTGCTGGACTAGAAAGGTTCAATCTGTAATAAAATAAGAAGAAATTAGGAAAGGTGCTTTAGTTTTTGTGCTCACTGCCATATTTTTAATAGAATATTTAGTCCATTCAGTGATGAGCAGATTATTCCTTAGCTAATTTACACTCTTTGGGTACGTCTACACTACATGCCTCTGTCGGCAGAGGCATGTAGATTTGTTTGTTCAGCAAAGGTAAATGAAGCCGCGATTTAAATGATCACGGCTTCATTTACATTTACATGGCTGCCGTGCTGAGCCGACAAACAGCTGATCAGCTGTTTGTCGGCTCGCCGCTAGTCTGGACGTTCCCCCTGTCGACATCAAAGCCCTTTGTCGGCAGCCCCGGTAAACCTCATTCCACGAGGAATAACGGGGCTGCCGACAAAGGGCTTTGATGTCGACAGGGGGAACGTCCAGACTAGCGGCGAGCCGACAAACAGCTGATCAGCTCTTTGTCGGCTCAGCACGGCAGCCATGTAAATGTAAATGAAGCCGCGATCATTTAAATCGCGGCTTCATTTGCCTTTGCTGATCTGTCTAATCTACATGCCTCTGCCGACAGAGGCATGTAGTCTAGACACAGCCTTTGTGAATGGGTTCATCTTACTTATTGTGCCTCCCTGTGCCGTGGTGTCAAAAATTGAAAGCAATTCAAATAATAAAGGATTAAGCTGATTTGCGGTATGTTTGTGTTCAGGAATCCTTCAATCTCATCTCCAGAATGAACAGGGCAGAGGATATTTAGCACCTCCTTTAAAAAAAGCCATATAAGTTGGTACCCAAATATGGATTTAGCAGCCTAAGTTTAGCAAATGTGACCCTATTGTGTGTGTGTGCACGCGAATTCACTGCTATATGTTTTGCGCACACATACACTCCATATTTAACTTCTTTAGCATCGATTTAATTAATGCAATGCCTGGCCTCATTAAGCAGTTATCTCTCAAGCAAACTAGAGCTCCAAAATGCTATTGTGGCTCTAGGGCATTCATGTTTCAAACCATTCTTTCTCATTAAGTTGAAGAATTTCCTTGAGGTGGCTAGTGCAAATCTCAGAAGACTAATGAGTGGATTTATTGACTGATAATAGCCAACATTATAGGTGCCTTCCTTTGAAGTTTGCAAAATCTCGCACATACAACATGAATCTCCACTGCTGAGAAATGAAAACTATTTGGCCTGCCCACATGAACTTTATGTGCATACACAGATTTTGTCATTGCTGTTGTCATCTTTTCAAGCATGAGAAAATTAAATTGCTTATCAAGCTGGCAGCTCAACAGAACTTCTGTTTTTTGTTTTTATTTTTGTTTTGTATGTTTATATTGTTTTTTCTTGTGCCGTTTCCCAGGAATGTACTAGTTGATTGAAAAATGTCAGTAAATCAATAACAAACTCTTCTCCCATGTTCATCTTTCCTACAAGAGCTGTATATCTGCAAGTGAATTATGTCTGAGGGGTAAATCTCCCTCTCATCCTGCTTTAACAACATTGGTTCCACTGACAGTACTAATTAAACCAAAGGCAAGAGATGAGAATGTAAGACAATTATGTGGTCTTGAAGCATTGATTTGATGCTAAGTTGGCTATAGAGTGATGAAAGAATGGAGAACATACAAAAATCTATAACAAGTTTCTAATTTTGCATAATCCATGGATTTTTAAGCATCAGTGATTTCAATCACCTCTGCAGCAAGCTACGAGATCAGTCTTTCAGATAAGATGGTGATTCTCAAATTGCGGCATTAGATGATCACATCTTAAAATACTATTTTTCATGGCCAATGTTTCCTGACATCCTCCCAATCCCAATTCTATGCCACACCAATAGCAATTATGTTTGATTACATAAGACAGCAATATTAAGTCAGTATCAAGGATGGAGATGAACACAAAATTGTTTTAATGCAGTGATTGCAGTTGATTGATTACATCCCTCCATATTGTGTCTGTAATGTTTATTTCCTCTCCCTGAGTGCAAGGCTTCCTTTGAAGAAAAGAAACAGGTCTGTGTGTTGCTGGAGAGATTACAGAAAGTTATCCCTCTTTCTCTTCCCTTCCCAGGTGTCTTTTTGGAGTTGCTGTTTTATCCAATTTTACTTCTCTTCAGAGGCAGCAGGCATAAACAGTCATAAAACTTTCTGAGCCATGAGTCTTTCCCATATGGAAGGTGTATGTTCAGTAACACTCACACGTGCAGCACACCATGTTTCTCAAGCTGTGATGCTTTGAGGGCTGCATTTAGTATCTCATCATTAGTGGTATTTCCCTGTTGCCTCTAACTGCATGATAAAAAGAATTCTTTGCATTCACAAATGGATAAAATTCCAAAATGCTCAGATGGTAATTCTGTGCACAAAGTGGACAAGCAAGTAAAAAGGCAATAAACAAGAGGTAAGTTACATTCAAGTAAAACTGAATTTAATTAATCATGAAAATTCAGATAGAACAGGAGACAAGGCATGTAAGAGAAGAAAGTTTAAAGACTTAGGGCTGGTATACACTGGGAATTCCATAAACATAGCAATAAAATCACCCCGAGAGATGTAGCTATGCTGACTGAACCTCAGATGTAGACAGTGCTAGATTGAGGAAAGAAATCTTCTTTTGACTTAGTGACGAGGAGTCCTGTGGCACCTTATAGACTAACTGAAGTGTAGGAGCATAAGCTTTCGTGGGCAAAGACCCACTTCGTCAGATGCATGTCTTTTGACTTAATTACTGCCTATCTGGGAGGTTAATTAACTACACTACATCAGCACAGGAAAGTATCTAAACTGAAGCAAAAAAGTCACACAGCTGCAGTGATTTTAGTGTAGACATATCCTTGGGATTACAACTGTGATGAAATATAAAAAACTTTCCACACCAAAAAAAAACTAAATTGGGGCAAAGCTCATCAAACCTTGTGAGACTTGACCCTGATATACAATTTCTGGTGTAAACCATCCATTCCTGAGTGTGTACACTTATCGTAAATATACTACCCAATCACATTAGAACCTCCATACATGATCAGTTTGAGGTCTGTCCTTGCTTTATTTGAAGTGATTCAATCCCATTCCTATTAAACAACTCATAGAACACATAGGACATTTGCAAAAGGATTTTGGTAAACACTTCCAATAATGTGTAATTTTTTTCGATTAAGCTTTTGTCTGACAAATTTCCCCCTGCTTTGTCTCAGATACTTCTATTTTTTCATTATATTTCTAATACTTTGACATAAATCTTCCTCTGTATTGGTTTCTAGTGTTACACAGATAACTCACATTCTAAAAGAAATCTCAGAAATTGCTTGCTTTTCTGGTTAAACATCCTTACAAAATCATTTTATTAAAAGAATGGTGCTTGTATTTTATGGACTTCTTTTTCAGCATCCTGTCTTTTGTTTTTTACATTTCACTCTAGTTTTGTTTGCATTGTGCCCATTCACTGCTTTGACAAAAAACCTAATAACATGTCATTTGAACTTCAAGAGCCATATTTTTCTTTCCACATCACAGTAATGAATTCACTAATTAACAGAGAGGGAGAAGAACAGCCAGCTGTTACTTCACAAAAATGTTGATATACTGTGCCGGACTTATAAAAAGCATTTGACCTAGTATTAAATGATTTTAAAAAATAGCAATATCCAAAATGAATGTAGCCCATATTACATAGATTTAAAAAGACCTGGCTCAGTGGATGCCAGAAAAGATAATGGTAAATGAGGAATCTTCATCCAATATGGGTGTTACTAATCAGGTCCTACAGAGATCCCCACTTGTCGCAGTACTATTAAATATCTTTATCAACAATGTGGAAAGAAACATAATTTCTTGATGGTAAAGTTTGCAGATGACATGGAAATTGTTGGAGTGCTAGTTGGTGAAAAGCACCAGTTAGTTGTAACCTGGATCACTTGGTAAACTCTGCTTATTTGAACATTTGTTTTAATATGATCAAAACAAACAGCATATATGTAGGAACAAAGAGTATACATTACTCTTACTGGACGGGTTAAGGGGGGAGAACTGTATCTTGGAAGATGGTGATACTAAAAAGGGTTTAGGGATTACCAACTGAACAGGAGCTAAATTGTGAAAATTGTGTCTAAAAATTAACCCTACTAGTGAACACAACTGTAAGAAATGAGTGAAAGTTCATAAAATATCACAATAGCATGTAACAATTAAAAAAAAATTAAAAGTACAGGGCCAAATGTAAAACCCTTGTAGAAACTTTTAAAATACAACATAATAGAGGCTCAAATTGTATTTATTCCCACAATTAATAAATGTTGTAAGAGAACCAAAGGAGTGCTACTGTGTATAAACAACAAAGCAAAAGAAGCAGTGAACGGCAAAAAGAAACCCTTTAAAAATGGAAAGTTAAATCCTAGTCAGGAAACTAAAAAGAAGCATAAACTCTAGCAAATCAAGTATAACAATATAATTAGGAAGGCCAAAAAAGAATTTGAAGAACAGCTAGCCAAAGACTCAAAAAGTAATGACAGAAAAACTACCTCAGAAGTAGAAAGCCCACTAATCAACAATATTTCCATTCCAGCGAAGCTAAATTAATTCTTTGGATCAGTTTTCTTGTCAAAGGATACAAGGGAGAGACCCAAAACTGAGACATTCTTTTTAAGTGACAAATGTGAGAAAATCTCCCAAATTAAGGTGTCATTAGAGATCTTTTTTAAATAAATTGATAAACTAAACAGTAATAAATCACCAGGACCAGATTGTATTCATCCAAGACTTCTGAAGGAACGCAAATGTGAAATTTCAGAACTATTAACTGTGGTTTGCAATCTGTCATTTAAATCAGCTTCTGTACCATATGACAGGAGGATAGTTAATGTGATGCCAATTTTTAAAAAGGGCTCCAGAGGTGATCCCAACAACTACAGGCCCTTAAGACTGACTTCGGAACTGGGAAAATTAGTTGAAACTATAGTAAAGAACAGAACTGTCAGACATAATTTGTTTGGAAGAGTCAAGATTTTTTTTTACAAACGAAAATCATACCTTAGCAATCTACTGGAATTCTTTGAACAGGTTGTCAAGAATATGGACAAGAGGAAACCAGTGGAGAAAGTGCACTTGGATTTTCAGAAAGCCTTTGAGAAAGTCCCTCAACGAGGTCTGTTAAGCAAACTACGCTGTCATGGCATAATAGGGCAGGTTCTCTTGTGAATTGGTAACTGGAGTCTAAATTAGCTGCTACAACTCTAGAAAGTCATTGTGGATACTTCTCTGAAAACATTCACCCAATGTGCAGCAGCACTCAAAAAAGTGAACAGAATCTTAGGAATCATTCAGAAAGGGCCAGATAATAAAACAGAAAATACCATATTGCCTCTATATAAATCCATGGTATGCTCACATATTAAATACTGCATACAGATGTGGTCATCCCATCTAGAAAAAAAAGATATATTAAAATTGGAAAAGGTTCAGAAAAGGGCAACAAAAATGATTAGGAATATGGAACAAATTCTGTGTGAGGAGAGATTAATAAAATTGATATTTTTCAGCCTGAAAAAAGGATGACTAAGGGGTGATATGATAGAGGTCTATAAAATCATGACTGGTGTGAAGAAAGTAAATAAAGGAAATATTATTTACTCTTTCTCATAACAAAAGTGGTTGCCAAATGAAATTAATAGGCAGCAGGTTTAGAACAAACAAAAGAAAGTATTTCTTCACACAACGCACAGTCAACCTGTTGCCAAATGATGCTGTGAAAGCCAAGACTGTAACAGGGTTCAAAAAAGAACCAAGTAAGTTCATGGAATATAGGTCCATCTATTTAGCCAGGATAGGAGGAATGGTGTCCCTAGCCTTTGTTTACCTGAAGGTGGGAATGATTGATGGGATGGATCACTTGATGGTTAATTGTTCTGTTCATTCCCTTTAGGGCACCTGGAAGTGGCCACAGTCAGAAGACAGGATATGGTGCTAAATGGGCCTTAGGTCTGACCCAGTAAAGCCATTCTCATGTTCTAACTAGAGGCATCTCTCTCCTGGCCCCAGTTCCAAACCTATCAGGGCTACCGTTACCCATATTTCATATAATCTCTATACATTTTGTCTTCCAAGTAAAATATTCCATTTTTTAATCAGCACAAAGAAACTCAGCATGAGGTGAGCATATGAAAGGGCATAGTCAGCAGAGGAAAGTTTCAGGCTTTTCTGTTTCTCATTGTAGGCATGTATACAACTGAAGCTTCCCCTCCCTCAGGAGGAGAGTGTATTTTTAAAAGAAATTCAGTGGGATTTACATTAATTCCTCATGCAGGCCTTGAATCCTCCAGAAGGGCAGTAAGGCTTTTAAGTGATGCGGACAATTGAGCACAACAATTCACTGGAGTGTTCCATCACACTGTGTCCCCTAGAGAGCTGCTTAGAGATGAAGAGCATGCAGCATGCAAATGAGTTTTCCATCTCCTGTAGCATTTCCATTTGCTTAGGTTAAAGGACAAGACTTAAGCCCTCAAGTATGATGGAAACAATTACTGAGACTTGGCGGTTTGTTTATGGTGCTGTGCTATTTACTGATCACCAGTCCTCTGAATCCTCTGGTTTTCTCTGCTTGCTGCTAATATTGTTGCAAAGTGGCTACAGAGAATAAGTATACTCAGCAAAGAGAAATCCAAATTGTAAAATTCCTATAAGTAGGATCTGGATTGCAAACTCTCCAAAATGTAGAGGTACCTTTATCTGGAATGTTGGTTCTGTCAGTGTCTCATCACAAATACTTAATGAATACTAAATAATGAACAGGGGGAAACAGAGAAATAATTATTTTCCCTTTTAAATATGTTCATGCTTACAGCTGCAAACAACCCTCTCCCATATGTATAAATCAGAACAGGTTATCACTGTGTTCGTAAGTAAAGACGCAAGAGTATTCAGCTCAGACAACATACTACCCTTTTAATAAGCAGCCCAATAGTTATTCGACACCAGCTTTTCTGTGCATTAATAGGAAAAATGTATATTCAAAGCTCAAATTTACACTTGAAAGCGTGACACTATTTAATGTCACAGCTGTAACCAAACAAAATGGGGGTTGGGGATTGGAAGGCTCAGGACTACAATGGACTACAGGCAAAGGACAACAAAGCCTTTCAAACGTCTAGGTCTCTGACTCAATGTGGTGGGCACTCCTAATTATTTAGTCTTAAATTTTCAGACAAGTGACAAGGAATTTGGAGTGCCAAATTTGTTATACCTAACAAATGCCTTGCTTCCAGAAAGAGTTGTGTACTCTGCTTAATGAAAATCAGGCCCCTTTCTCTCAAGCCAGGGAGATGCCCAAAATCACTTCTAGTCATTTGTTTGTCCTAATAGCTTGGTGAATGATGAGAAATACACTGGTGGTGTCAATCCATTTCCTTCCAGGGAGGAGTCCTCACAAAATACACGGTCTACATTGGCACTCCTTGTTAGTGGATTCTGAAAATAAGTTAAGTATTAAATGAAGCTCCCTTCATATGTTCGATCATCTTTAGGGTACATTGGAAGAACAATGGGGAGCATAGCATGAGACAGTCCATGTATTATTGCTTCTGCAGAGCAGCAGACTTCACTCTCCAGTAATCTGGCAAGGGGCAGCAGCAGGGGTCATGCTATCTCCTCTTCCCCCCCGCACTCACCGTGGCAGCAGGAGCTGTGGGAAAGTGGAGTGATGCAGCAGCCTCTGCTCTGTTGCCATTTCCCAGGCCAGACAGGTGGCTTCACTTCACTATGTCAGCGGTAAGCGAAGTGCCCTAGCTCTGGTGTGGGCTGGCTTTGGAGATGGGGTGATGAGGAGCAGGTTGCTGCATCGCTCTGCTTCCCTGCAGCTCCTGCTGCTGCGGTGAGTGCAAGGGGGGCTGGCTCCTTTCTGCTGGCCCTCACCCACCCAGGGCCCCATGGACTACCATGAGTACAGGGGAGTTGGCATGCCCTCCATGGATCCCCTCCCCCCACAGAGTGTGGGGTCCCGGGCCACTGTGCTGAACTGTCCTATGCATGGCATGACTGCCCACACCTCTCCTGGGCCACAGGGATGTGCCAGCACTGGTGCAGAGGCAGCAGCTGGAAGCATCTCTTGCCTTGCTGTGCTACCAATGGTAGTGACTGGGGACAGGAGGGAGGATTAAATCACCAGGATGTGGCAGGCAGGACTGGGGGATATATGACAGGGGAACACACAGGCCAGCAAGAATGGCTGGGAGACAGCGGGGTGGGGGAAACTCGTTCAGACTCCATGCCCTCCAGCCGTGCCAAAGAGGGATGCCCCACTGGCCCACTAGGAGGATTTGAGGACTGGCACTGGCTCTCTAAGGTAAATTGAGTTTGACACACCCTGGATTAAGGCTTTCAGGATTTCTCCCCATAGTAATAACAAAGAAAAAAGCTATTGGGATTAATCTCCATTAGTGATATAACTACATAGTTCTATTTATTTCTTAGTCCTTCCCCCAAAGAATAGCAGTTAAAATGGTATATTTCCCAAGAATTGCATTGACAAAAAGGAAAAAAATGACCTTTTTCAGAATCATAATACAGTGTTGTAGAACATAGTATTTATTGTGTTTAAATCAAAGTAAATAAAACAGTAGTTCAGAAAAAAATGAGTTACTCGCATCTATTTTTAAAATATATATTTAGCCAACAGTTAGTAAGATGCATTATTTTGTTTTCAGGCCTGACCACAATTTTTATTGGTTCTTCTGTTTAATTTCTTTGAAACGCTATCTACAAACCAGACATTGAGCCATTCTGTAAAAATGATAAATTGGCCTGCTCGAGTTTTGGAATGTCTCTGTTCTTCATGCCTGTCTATGGCATTGCACTGCATCCTTTCCTAGAAGCATTAATAGTTGAATTTCATTTTATTATATAAATATTTAAGGTTTGTAATGTCTCTGTTGTTCACACCCATGCAATGTAATGTTCCATTATCTACTCCTAGGATAAACATGATCTTGTCAAACTTTGTTTCCAATAAATATAGTGTGACACATTTTGAATATATGTATAGCTGAGCTCATTCATATTGCTTTCAATCATGGCCTGGTTACAAATACACAGGGAAGAGCTGCAGTTACATGGAACAATAACCTGCAAGCATAGTACCAATATATTTTCATTAGTCAGTGACACTCAGCTGCAGAGAAGAATTAGGCTGCATCTTTTTGAAACAAATCATTTTGTTTCTAACAGCAGCACATCAAGACAAGTTGCCTGTTGGAACCACAGCATTTTTCTGCAGTTTTACATTAATAATTCAAATTTAGTATGCCCATTGCAAACACCTCATTGGTGATTCATTAATCCCTTATTATTTGTAGTTTGAAAACTCCGTCTTTTAGCTTGAAGATCCAGGAGAAAGGAACAAAATATCCCTTTGTTCTGTTCTAGAAAATCTTGGAAAATATGTTTATTAGTACAGGGAGACTCTTGTTGTAAAGTATTCTGGACTTTTCCCAAATGTTTCTAGATGCTTTATGAAGCACTGAGAATTTGGAGGGAAGAAGCATGTCATTTAATCAGATATTGCAGTGAAAGCAATTTTAACTACCATCAAAGGATAGTTTGAGCTAACGTCTTTGCTGACATAAATCTACTGAAATAAGTGGGCTTTGCACAAGATTATATCAGAAGGGGATAAAGAAGAAGGATGTTTCAGCATTTGTGGGGGCTTAAGCTCAATTCTCTGCTTTGCCACAGATTTCCTGTGTGATCAAGGGCAAATTGCTTAGCCTATTTTGGTATATATACTACAAAATAAGCCTAGGTTTACTGGGACTTGAGTCAGCTGACCCATGTCTGATGGCTGCAGTCACAGAAGACCCTTTGGGGCTGCTTTCTGTTGTGATGATAAAGCCACTGACACTCATCTTCCCGCTCTCTGGGGCTCCTCACAAAATTATCCTGCTGGGCCAGATCTTCAGGACTTCCCCAGCTAAGGCACAGAGCTGAGACTATCGTCCCTTCCTCCTCCTCCCCCTGAAGAGCAATGCAGACACTGAATTGCTTCAGCTCTAAAGAGAATGCAATTCCAGGCACAGCATTCAGGAAACCAACCTCCAAATAGGATAAAAAAAAACCTAAATAAATGATTCAGGCAAGCCCTCTTTAACAATGAAAGGTGGATGCGCACGCTAATTGCTCCCCCAGGTAACAACTATTTACTGGGTTTGATAGTTAATCAAATAATTTTAAGTACAAACAGTAGGATTTAACTGTTTTCAAGTGAAAATGGACAGAACAAAGTAAATTACAGATTTAAAAGAAAAGAAAATGCATAGCTAGTGCTAACACACTAAAGCTTTTTGCAAACTTACCCTAAAACTGTTCTTTTTTCAACTAAACATTCAAGCCAGGGAAGATCTTTTTCTCCCAGGGGTCCCTGGCTATTTCCTTTGATGTGTCATGCCAGCCAAAGGCAAAGGGACTGATATCTTTCCAGTTCAAATAGACTGCCTTTTTGGTAGGAATTCTTTGTTTTTACACACACACACCCTCCTCCTATGGAAAATTTGCTGGTTAAAATGATATACCAGTGTGAGTTGGTTTGGTCAAGTTTTTTCTAGGACCAACCAGTGCTCGAACTTAACAGACAAAACCAGGCTGTTTTCAGGCAATTAAGTTGATCACCCAGTGATCAAGGTTGTCAGAGCATCGGGGACACCATTGATGGCTTTGATTTCCACATTTAAAATCATAAACCATTCCAAACCCTATATTTCTAACTTTACATACAAGTACAATGCATATACCGAAATAAGATATACAGATCCAGCAGACTGAGACATTACATGAGGTTACATGAGGTAGTTTGTCCAAAACATTTTTGAGTTATGCATATTTGTATCCATAAGACAATCTCAGACAGCATGGAGGGGAGGGGAACCATCACACCAAGATCAGAGTGTCTTCACTGCATTTTTACCTTAGGTTAAGGATTTTTCATCTCTGCTTGAACCTAGGGCTCGGGCATCCACACTGCAGTGCACAGACCCATGGGCTACGTCTAGACTGGCATGATTTTCTGGAAATGCTTTTAATGGAAAAGTTTTCCGTTCAAAGCATTTTCGGAAAAGAGCGTCTAGATTGGCACGGACGCTTTTCCGCAAAAGCACTTTTCGTGGAAAAGCGTCCGTGGCCAATCTAGACGTGCTTTTGTGGAAAAAAAACCCCGATCGCCATTTTCGCTATCCGGGCTTTTTTGCGGAAAACAAATCTCAGCTGTCTACACTGGCTCTTTTGCCCAAAAGTTTTGCGCAAAAGGGACTTTTGCCCAAACGGGAGCAGCATAGTAGTTCCACAAGAAGCACTGATTTCTTACAGTAGGAAGTCAGTGCTTTTGTGGAAATTCAAGCGGCCAGTGTAGACAGCTGGCAAGTTTTTCCGGAAAAGCGGCTAGACACAACCCTGGAATCTTAGCCCAGAGTGCCTAATGCCACCCTCCCCTCAATCTATTGTTGACACTTTAGCTCTAGAAATATGTTGCACTGGGGGGAAAACTCTACTGCCTAGTCTGTCTCCTAGTTTTCACAGTGCTATTGATGGGTCTCAGGTGCCCATAAAGAGCACACAAGTCTATAAACTGCACAATGAGCTTCTGTGTTGTCCGTCTCAGTAGAAGAACTACAGTTTGAGAAGTGTTATACTGAACTACCATCTAATCTGATATTTGGGCTCTCCGCTTCCAGGCTGAGTCACACTGGCAGGAAAATGCCCAGGTGCACCTCTTCTGAGGATAATTAGCGCTTCAGTCTCCAGGGCTGCCAAACTATTAAAATGAAATTTTGCCATTCTGAATTCTTAAAATAGGATATTCAGTGAGGCTGGTTTTGTTTGAGGGTGGTTTTGTTTTATTTTTGTCTCTCTGTTGTAATATTTGACATAAAATGTAGGTTTCCAAGACTTCTCACTTGAGCCATTTGTCCATTGCCGTCCTTCTGTTTCTAATACTATTATTTGATACCATTGGTGGTTGCCTATGCTGCCCTTTAACATAGTTAATTTCCTTCTGTTAGTTCTTTTCCTCCGCTTGATGGTCATGAGGGGCAACAGACCATTTAAGAGTCAGTCATGCTGCTCCTGTTTAAGTGGGATGGCTCCTACTTAAGGCCAACACAGGCCTTCAAAGGTTTGATTTCAGGAACAGTCAGAAATTATTCAAACAGGGATACATATTTTCCTTTTGAAACAGTGAAAGAAACAGAGCAATAAAATGTCAATTTCAACTGTGTTCTGGGCACAGTCTTCCTAGGGTTTTATTTTATGCTTTTTCTAGGGAAAAATTGGGCTTCAATTGCAGCAAGGGAGGTTTAGGTTGGACAGTAGGGAAAACTTCCTAATTACCAGGGTGGTTAAACACTGGCACAAATTGCCTAGGGAGGCAGTGGAATCTCCATCATTGGAGATATTTAAGCACAGTTTAGACAGACATCTGTCAGGAATTATCTAGATGGGGCTTGGTCTTGCCCTGGGGAAAAAGGACTGGACTTGAGGACCTCTCAGGATCCCTCCTGGTTCTGATGTTCTATGATTTTATGAAAAAAAGGCAATTTTCACTATCAAGGCACCATGATATTTAGTTTTATCCCTCCAACCATCTTTGTGTAAGCAGGGGCTGAACTGCTGCTTGCTATCAGTCAGCTAGATGGAGAGAGCTGACCTGGGGTGGTTGTGCCCACTACAATTGTTTAGCTCTGCAAGATAATTAACAGTTAACTGTTGATATGTAAATACAGCTCATGCCAGGATGGGGAGAGAATATGAGGTGTGGCTATGTAAATCCAATTCAGCCAGGAGGATCAGTGTTGGTATGGAATGTGGTGTATTGTAAATAATTTGGGGCTGTAGTGGGGATTACAAATCATGCTACCCTTAAATGTGGGAACTGTAAAACATGCCACCAGTGCTTGCAGGAGAGACATCACCATCATTGTGAGAGGTCTCAGAGGAACAAGCCTCCCCCTTCTAGAGTTGAGTAAACTGAGCTGGGGGAAAGGGATTGAGGGCTTGAGTCAGCCTGCTTCACACCTGCCAGGTGTGAGTGGTAAGACTGGCCCCTTTCCCCCTTTGTTTTAAGGACAGACCTAAAGCAGACTCTATGAAGAGTCTTTTTGCTAGTTCAGTAGAAGCTGGAATCCTTTGCCAGTCCAGGCAGTGGCTAAAGATTGAAATCACTGGTTTGGCTGGGAACCAGACCAATTGCAGCCAGCGAAGTGTGATGGCCAGCAGAGTGGCTGGTGGGAATCACTGGCAGGTGGTGTGGCACGGCTGGTAGGAGCGGCAGCAGGCGAGGCACAGTGGTAGGCAAGGAGTGGCGGCTAGCAGCATGGAGTGGCAGCGGGCGAGGAACGGCGGCCAGCAGTGTGGCGCGGTGACCAGCAGCATGGCATGGCTGGTAGGCGCAGCGACAGGTGAGGAGCGGTGGCAGGAGACCAGCGGTGTGGTGTGGCACGGCGTGGCTGGTAGGAGCGGCGGCAGGTGACTAGTGGAGTGTCCGGTGGCGTGGAATGAGACAGCTGGTGGAGCGTGGCAGAATGGCTCGTAAGGTGCCCCCTATCTATCCCCCCACCCCATTTCTACCCAGGTTGGGAGGTGAAACCCTGTGGGTGAACTTTTGGACTCTGGGTGGCACTGACCAGGGACAGAGACTTTTGGGGTGTCGGACTTCGGGACTTCTGGTGATTCTTGGCTGGGTTGGGGGGCTTAGCCGATGTTTGGGTTATGAACTCTGTTTGTGGTATTTTCCCAAGTTAATTCCATATGACTTCTCTCTCTGTTTCATTTAATATTTCTTTCCTACACTCAGACTCTGTGCTTGCAAGTGGGGAAGCATTGCCTCTCAGAGGCACCCAGGGGTGTGTGAATTTCCCAGTCTACTGGGTGGGGGCTCGAGCCGGTTCTGTGTGAGATGGACCCCAAGATATTGAACCCGGTCCTGGTTGCTGCCAGGCCTACCCAGCAGAAGGGTTACATTTGTTAAAAATGAAGAGGACTGGTGGCAACATTAAAATGTGAAAGAGATTTAAAACTGACATATATACCTCACATTCTCTGTCAAAGCTTCCCTGTTTGGGAAGGAACACTCATATTTACCATACTGGAGGAAGGATCAAAATAGGTAGATAAGCTTCAGAGGGGTAGCTGAGTTAGTGTGTAACAGGAAAAACTTAAAAACAACAAATAGCCTAGAAGCACCTTAAAGACTAACAAAACATGTAGATCAGTGTTAAGCATTTTGAGACCATGGAACACCAAACACTAATATTTTTTTATGCAGAACACCTATGAAAATTTTCTTTAAAAAAATTGTTGTCAGACAAAAAAAGACAAAAATAAATAAGTAACAAAACAAAGAAGAGGTCGCGGCACACCTGCAAGTTGTTCACGGAATACCAGTGTTCCACGGAACATAGTTTAAGAAACATTGATGTAGATGGTATTATGAGCTGTCGTGTGTACAACCCACTTCTTCAGATGACAGGGGTTGTGTCCACCTCATAATAAGTAGATAGTCAGACGAGTAAACATGAAAGAGAAGTGAAAGAAATATTCAGGCTAGGATTTTATCATGCAAATTTTTACTCAATTTCAGGGCAGAAAACAAGAGGCAAAACGGTCATAGAAAGGTCACACCCTGAAAAGGAGCTTGGAGAGTGAGTCTATCCTGATTCCCATGTACTAAGTCACAGCACATACCTTGTATGTGTTTGGCATGTCTACTCCTTCATCTCCACTTACAGAGAAGTGTGTGTGTCAGACCTGAATGGTACTGTGACCATGTGCACCAGGTCTCAATGCCCTGAATAGACTGGGCACATAGAAATTGCCATTGTAGGCATCATAAACTTCATTAAAATTCACAACTATTTTGACCTCTGTGCCAAAATTTTAGCCTTCATCATAATCATCAACTGGATCAGACCTTGACTTTCTTAAACTGTATATTGGATCTTCATTATCTGACACTGTCCTTGACATTCTAAAAATACAGCAAATAGTATCTCTCTTTTAAAGTTATTATCATTATATATGTATAAGTATCTGAGGATGCCAGATAGGGATGAAGGACCCAAAGCACTAGTACAAAGAGAGTACAGTACAAAGAGAGTTCCTGCTCCAAAGAGCTCACAAGCCAATATTTAGAAAATCAGCAACAGGTGAATAAACAGTTGAGTGTGGGGTAAGAGGCACAAGTTAACAGGGCTCTGTAATGCCTGCACCTCTTCCTGCATTGCTACTTGTGATAGGAGTAAGTCTCAGAGGGATGTAAGGGGATGCTTTGTGCTCCCTTTTGTCCTTGCATTGGTAGGAGCAACTTGCTGCTCAGCAGCACTCTCCTTTGAAAATTACTGTTAAATGTTTTATTATTTGCAGGCCAGAGCTCAGGCTCCATTGTGTTGCATATTGTACAACCGTAGCGTAAGTGACATCCCCAACCCCACAGTGCAATGGTCATTGTGTAGAAATTCCTCTCACACCTGTTACTGTGCTCAGAAAATGCCAAACTTTTTATGTTATATCTATTCTCTGGGTGCCCACAGGTATGCAGGTGTCTCCCAAGATACTAAGAAAACATGATGCCTGCTCCAAGGACCTGATCCAATGGCCATTGAACTCAATGCATCCTAATTAGTCATGATGTGTTGAAGGGGAACCAAGACATTAGAGTCAGTGAGGGGAGAAGAAAAGTGTAATATCAGTATGATTACAGTGTTACTGAGCTAGAGCAAGTACACAAGTAGGAGAGGGTACAAAAGGTATGGTTTAGAAGGCAAATGTTTTGACTTATTGAAATGGAGGCATTCGTGGGCAAACTTGGTAGAGTTAACACAAGAGCTTTCTCCTTCAACTAAAACTTTGTAAAACTTCCATCAAAACAAACAAAAATCCCTTAAATTGTGGTGCATCTTCTTGGGGTATGGGATTCATTTTTCAGACCAAAAGCTCTGGACACACTTGCTGAAATATCTGTCTATGAACTTTTCATTGAACCTGAGCTAAGTCATGGATTCATGAAGAACTCCTGCAGAGCTTAGTCGATTTATATGATTTTCTGCCTTAACCAAATCATGGTGGGTTCCGCTGTGTTTTGCTTCATTCTCAGATTCATTCAAACTCAGAACTTACTGTGAAACTCCTGGGCTGACTCATGTAAAATGAAACCAATAAAGTTTGCCTTGACTATGAGCTCAGCTAAATCCAGATCCAAACTCAAACTTTGCGGCCTCGATCTTCAAGTTCAGCAAAGGAGCCATCCCTATGAGTCTGAAGGGTCTATGTACAAAAACTATTTTAGAGCACATTTGTCCATTTGCAGTTGTGGGGCCACTCTGTGATGAGCCTGTTTCCAAGCAGGAATTAAAGCAGTATGAAGGATATTTAAAATGTTGCTGATTCAGGGCTCCAAGAAGCTGATGGAAATTGCTGAATCAAAAGACCATCCCTACCTATGTCCATTTTTCCCAGCAGGGGTTTGCCACAGGAACTGTTACTGTGACTCCCCTTGGATTCTTATTATTAATGCTAATACTAATACTATTAATAATGTATAGATAGATGCATCTTCAGCAGCGACCTAGAACAAATCAGATCATGTGCAGAAACTACCAGAGCAAGCACTAATAAATGTAATTAACATGGATATTTAAACTCTTTGATTACAAAGTAACTGCCAGGTGCTGAAAATATAAGAGTATGAGAAAATTAGTCAGAACTCTAACTTTAGTCCCATTATTTAAAAGTCCTTGTTGCATTAAACAAACATTGAATGTGCATGATGAAAGCAACAGTCCAGGAAGTATAACCAAGTGGGTTAGAATTTTCCCAGATCATATTTTTTGTGACAACATTTTCTCCTTTTGAAATTAAATAACTAGAGCCTGTGCAAACATACAAACGTAGCCATTTAAAGTGCATTCTCCAAGTTATTTAATGTATTGTGAATCAACATTTACTCTCAAAACAATATGATTTCTTAACTTAGCTTTTTGTGGAAGCATACATGAATCCAGTTCAATTTCTTTAGTGTTGATATTGGGACATGAATCAATGTTCACGTCATGTTCCCAGACAGTACCTGACTTGCGCCAGAGAAGCTAATGATTCAACCAGTAGAAAATATAAGAGTATTTTCTCACTAATTCAGTGGTGAGTTCTGGACATGTGCCACCTAAGGTTAATTGCACATATGTGAAGAAGAAGTGCTCATAACTGTTTTTTCTCAACAACTTGAGAAAAAATTATTTCATCTCAAATTTTTGAGAAATGTAAAATTGAAAGGGATTTCCTCATAATGTGTAATGGAAAGTAAGACAGTTTAATAGAAAATGTCTCATAATTTATAAAAAACCTATACAAGTATAGAGATTCCAAAAAAATCTTGCTTAATTTAGGGAGGTTTGAGCCATACTCTCATAGGGCTAGATTCAACATGTCCCTTATGTAAGTGCATAGTCAGAGCTTCCCCTTCATCTGAGTTATCCCAGAAAGGCCAGCTAGAATTGCTAATTAAACCTTCAGAGTGTGTGATGCCCCAAAGGAAATGGCAGGTGAGCAGGCAAAAATGTGCATGGGTTTGTGTGCTCCTCCATGGCCCTGGGATTGCCAGGAATAATTCTGTCTCTGTAGACCAGTTGTTCTCAAACTTTTTGGCCTGTGTCCCACCTTGCTCAATGCAAACCTTTCCGTGGCTCACCAGTTGAAAACTCACTGTTAATTACATCATTACGCCCAAGCCATTTTGCTAGTGCTGCAGTTAGGGAGAACAGTTTAATTTAACCAGTAAAAAAGGAAATATTAATTTAAATTATTAAACAGATTAAGCACTTTAGCTTTCTCATGTTAATTTATCAAACCTCATTTTAAATAAAGTAAAATATTAATTTATGTCCAACACAAAAAGTTTCCGTGTTTTCTTTATTTATGGCAGGGGTGGGAAACCTTTATGAATCAGGGACCACTGACCCACAGAGAAATGCTTGGGGACCACACAAGTCAGAAGCAAAAAAAACAAAAGAAAAAGAAAAAGCAGAAATCCCCAAGGAGAGAGAGAGGTGCTCCAACTGTGTGTGGAAGGGAGCGGGAGGCTGGAGCACCAACACTCAAGATGGGTGGTGGCCACAGACCACTAGTGGTACATTGACTGCAGCTTGAGAACCACTGATCTAAATGGTGCTTGGTCCTGCTATGAAGGCAGAGGACTAGACTTGACTTCTCAAGATCCCTTCCAGTTCTGGTATTCTAGGACTCTAGGATTCTATGATAAGCAATGTTGATTATGATGATTCTGAGGCATTGCAAGATCCTGAAGCACCTTCTGACTCATCAAAGAAAAATTAAATTGTTTAGTTTTTCTGGTGGGTATGTTTAGTGATCTGGGTGTACGCCATGCGCTGTCCATAGTGACATGTAATGTCTTAAGATAATCTACTTTATAGAAAACTTTACCTGTATACACCTAAGTACTTCAAGAAACCTGCCACTCTACAATGCAGTACTACTACTGGACTGGTGAATACCTGCATACTACTTTATAGTTATTCATTTTATTGTATTCTCAGGCTATGTCTACACTATAGCCTCTTGCGCAAAAAAATGCAAATGAGGCAAAGTGTGGAATATCATTGTGCCTCATTTGCATAATTAATTAGGCTCCATTTTTGCATAAGAGGCTTTTGCACAAAAAGGAGCTATCTACTCGACTCCTATGTTGCCAGCAGGTACTTCATGCAGAAAACAAATCATAGAACCGTGTCTCAAGCAGTCATTCAGACTGTGCAAATTTATAAAATTGCCTACAATGATGTGGCTGTCTTTGACATGGATAATGCCTTATACATGGGAAAAGCTTACAAAAGTGTACTCTCAGCACTGTTGCCCAATAGCATCCAAGTAACATGACTCGCTCATATAATCAGTCTGATGGGGAAAAGGTTTCATAAGCCATTCAAGGATGTCAATGCACTGGTAAAAGCTTTCTCCCAGATGTTCTGTATGGGAGGGGGCTGGAAGGCACTTAAAATTACCTCAGGCAAAAAGTTCCCAATAGCAAATAGATGGAACAGCTGCTGCTCAGTACCATGAAAAGCACTTTCAATATTATCTTGGCTTTGTTGAAGAAAAAACAAGTGTGAGGGCCAACTCAAGCACCACCTTCATCGTGGGAACTTGAAAGAGTGCTGAAGACTGCATTCCAGTTTGTCAGTGAAATATGAAGCCACTCATTGACCTAATGGCTGCATTTGACAGTCAGAGACTGTGCTTTGCTATAGAGAAAATGGAAGAACTACTCTGTTTTCAGACTATTTCACTCAGGTGCTGGCACTTCAGCTGAAAAGCTGAAGAAGTACATCAGTGATACTGAGAGTGGGCAGCCTTCAATTTATTTCCTGAAAAGTGTGAGGATTTTCAATCCAGAAGAGCTCCTGTGACGTCTCATGTCAAGAAGGATTACACTTCAGTTCCCGGCTTCAAGGACATGTCAGAAGAGGCGTTTGCTGTATATACTGGGAAGGTGGCACCTGACATGATCAGGAGTGCTCTACAGTCAGGAGAAACAGACTTTTGCCATGTTTTGGTCTCAATTGCTGATCATCTTCTGAATTTAAAAACATTAGCTGTGAGGTAAATAAATTACACTTGGGGGAATTCTGTGCCATGGTGCAAAGTGCAGAAATAAGGTTCCCCACAGATGTTGTCCCTTTCAGAACAATTGTTGAAATGCAAAGCGAAGTTCCAGTTATAGCATTTGCCCAACAGAGGCTTATGTAGCACCAGCAGAGAGGGCAGCTGGATCATGGGTCTAAGCAGCCAGTTATCTAGGGGGAGATAGGTAGAGGCTGCCCTCCTCACAGCGCCCTGTCCAGGGAGCCAGGTGACAAAGCCTAGGATGAGAGGAGCAGTCAGAGCAGGGCATGTGTTGCTGATGAGGGGTCTCACAGATGGGAATTGAGATGGCCAAGTGAGCATGACAGACTAGGGCAGGGGCACAGGAGCTAGTAGGGTAACAACTAGCCAAGGGTTGAATGGGAATGGGGGTTCAGGGCTATATGGGAACAGAGAGGACTGGAGATGACTGAGTGAGGGTGCAGGGGCACATGCGGACAGGGGCAGGTAAACCTGGCTGAATGTGCAATGAGGGTGCAGGGACACATGGAGATGAGGAAAATTTGCCTGACTCAGAAAAGGATAAGGGCCAGCCAGTGTTTGCAAAGGGGAGGTTCCCCAACTCCCTAACAATCCCTACCTGCCCCCCCCAAAACCTCTTACTTCTCCCACCTACACCCAACAACCCTCCAAGTTCACACACAAGCTCTGCAATTACTTCCTTTTCCCTCAGCTCCTTTCTAACCCCTGACCCCTCCAAGCCTTTGTACTGCTTCTGAGAAGTGCAGGAAATACATTTCTATATTGCCAGTTAAATGAATTATTACTCAACATTCTGTATTAATATTCCTATTTTTCAAAAAAGATTTCCTGGCTCTTTTTTGTTGTCTGCATTAGACATAGTTGCTGAAGTATTTTGAAATAAATTAGCAACTAATTGAAACTGGTGTGATTATATTGTGTTATATCGACAAATTAAATATACATAATTTTGAAGAATTTTAAAATACTGTAGCAGAATTTATAATTTTTGGTGAAGAATTCCCCCAGGTGTAATAAATGTTGTAACAAACACAGTTGATGATGAAGGCAGCAACTTGTTTGTCTTCTGTCGGAAGCATTTTCTTTTGGAACACAACCTAAAAACAGTTTATTTCAGTCTTGGAATTAAAGAAAAGATTGTATATTAACAAAATTCCTTTGGTTTGGTCTTATTGACTTTAACTTACTGTGGTAGTATTTTGATAAACAGTATTGCTGTGTCTACACTGGCCCGTTCTTGCGTGAAAACGGCCGCTCTTGCACAAAAACATGCCACCTGTCTACACTGGCTGTGTGTTCTTGCACAAGTAAACTGACGTTGTACTGTGGAAAATCAGGGCTTCTTGCATGAGAACTCTGATGCTCCCTTTCAAGAAGAATCCCTCTTGCACAAGAGTTCTTTCTGAAGAGGCCAGTGTAGCCAGGCAACATGAATTTCTTGCGCAAGAAGACCCTATGGCTAAAATGGCCATCAGAGCTTTCTTGCACAAGAGAGCGTCTACACTGCCATGGATGCTCTTGCACAAAAGCACATCTCTTGCACAAAAGCACATGCCAGTGTAGACCCTCTCTTGCAGAAGAGTTTTTGCACAAGAAGCTGCCAGTGTAGATGTAGCCATATGAGAGAAGAACACAGAATAATTTTGCTCCATTGTACTTGAGATGCTGCAAAGTCTCAAACATTCTTTTGTTTATTTGATTTTTGTTTTGCACTTGAAATGCTTTGAAACTATGTGGCCATCTAATTTACCTCCAAAAAAAGTCATTTTACTGAACATTATAAAAATAAATCTCAGTTTAATCAGTCCTTATTTAACAACTTTAGTTTTAAAAATCGCAACTGCTGGGTCCCTAGATTCTGTGATAAAATGTGCTGTGTGTGCTATACAAATACAATACCCTGCAATTTTAAAGGTTTAAATAGTGTTATATTTCATTTAAATTGTAAAAGAAAATATTTAATTTTTCATCATTTTGATTTTTCCTTGCATAATTTGGATTTGTCTCTGCATAATTTCCCGGGGCCATGTCTACACTAGGAAACTATTTTGAAATAACTAAATTTGACTTAACTCATGATTTTACAAAATAGAAATAGCATGTCCTCTCTACGAGGAAGTCTTGAAATTAGTCTGAGACAGGCTCTATTAATGTGGACACAGGAAGCACTGGGGAGTAATTAGTTCAAATTACTCTGGGGCGTAGTTATTTTGAAATAGTAGCACCAAAGCAGCCACACTATCGCTATTTCAAAATAACTATTTCAAAATTAGCTTCACTTCCTGAGAAAACTAGGAGCACAGATTTTGAACTAAGTGGCCCTTATTTCAAAATAATGGGCTTGCTAGTGTGGATGCTCCACTTACAAATTTGACCTATGGGGGGTTATTTCGAAATAAAGCCCTAGTGTAGACCTGAGCTGGGCTATTAGGAAAGTACAGCTTGAAAAGAACGAATATAGGAATGATCCATCTAGCTATGAGCAGTCCATTTTTACATGATTATTATCATATCTTAGCTTCATCACAAAATACCTCAATTAGTTGTCTTAATATAGCTAATTAAGTGCAGTCCATATACTTTCCATTATAGTCCTGGTGAGAGCAAATAAAGTATAGTAATTTTATGAGCAATGTTCACAGAGTCTCTATGTGATCTTTTCCATAATAGGATTTTCAAATTACTGGGCTGGATCCATAGTCCCTTGAAGCCAATGGGAATCCTTGAATTAAATTAATCTTCCCAATTACTTTAGTGCCATCTGGATCAGGCCCAGTATGAATTATTGTTTAACATTCCTTATGGAAAGGATTAGCAATACTAGTTAAACCCAGCTACTGTGACCAGACATTCCAATATTATCAGGATTGTCCCAAAATTAGGGACTTAGTCTTATTATTATCATCACTCCCATAACCATTTCGGTCATTGGGTCGCCATAACTGATGAGTAATCAGCCAGTTGTCTCCACCCCTGGTGATTATGTGCCAATGATTCAGTCTCCACAAAGTCCATTCCTGTCTGCTCTTTTATGGTGTCAATCTGTCTCTTCTTCTGTCTGCCACTTCTTCTTTTCCCCTGTATTGTCCCTGGGAAAATGACTGCAAATTGGCCAGATGATCTTGTTATATGGCTATACTACTTTCAGCTTGTGCTTGTTCATGGTTATCAGGAGGCCTTTGAATGACAGAGATTTTTGGGTGACAATATTACAGACCTCTTCATCAGTGATGTGGTTTAAGTAGGAGATGTCCATGCTTTTACAGCAGTATCTTGTCTCTACCACCAGTATTTTTAAGGTTCTTGTCAGAATTTCTGCCTTGGATCCTTCATCAGTGATGATTGCCCCAGACAGTTTCACTGTCTTCAGCTCTTGTCCACTGATTAGGGATGTCAACCTGTAGTTGACTACATGATTAACCGATAAGCCTGGCCATATTGGTCAATCTTGTCAACTACACTCACTCCCCCCACCCTTGCTGCTTCTGTATCAGAGGCAGCAAGGAGGGAAGCGGGAGCCAGTGCCCATGTTGAGCTGGCTTTACGTAGGCTCTCCAGGAGCACCAGATCTGCCTTTCCCCAACCCCAACCCCTGCACTGCTATCTCTGATAAAGAGGCAGCTGTGTATAGTATGAGGGGGGCAGACTGGAGCCAATATGCACAGGAAACCAGCTTTCAAGCAGGCTCTCCATGTGTGCTGGCTCCGTGGACCCACCTGATCCAGCCATGCAGTGCCGCCTACCCCTCCCTCACCACACTGCTGCCTCTACAGTGAACAGGGGCTGCTTCTACTCTATGCTGCTGTCACTGAATCAGCCAATCTGCACAGAGAGCTGGTTTTTAAACTGGCTCCTCTGGTGGACTGGCTCCCATCTGCCACTCTGTGTTGCTGTTTCTAATTAAAAGGAAGCAGCTTGGGATGGCAGGAGGCTCCCTGGGAGTGGGGCTGGAGTGCACTGGCAGTTGGCCCGCCCCCAGGGACTACTGAATAGTTGTTTAACCGCTAAGATTTCATGTGGTTACACAACTATTCAGTTACATGATATCTAACATCCCTACCACTGATGGTGATATGTGAACTTTTTCCATCATGATGGTTTGTCATCAGTTTGGTTTACTCTGCACTAATTTCCAAACTGTATTTTGAGGTGATTTCAGCAGATTGTTTCACAAGGTCAGCAAGTTCATCTTCACTACCTGCCAGGTCAGCAATGTTTGTCTTATATACCCAGCTATATCCTACCCTCCACCTGAAAAACAGTGTTCCTCTTCTTCTCCCTTGCTATCTGGTCACCCAGAAAGATAAACTGCAAACTTCCCTCACAAGTTTGTCCAGTATAAAAATCTCTATTTAATATATAGCTGCTGCACATCATCTCCAAATGACTTGTAATTTGACCAAATTCAAGCTATTTATCGGGGTTACATTTTCATGGCATTATAACTATGATGAAGTGTACTAGAGAACATCTGGGATTGGCTGTTACAGTTTGGCTCCTATTTTTTTATCATCACCGATATAAAATACATTGATGTAAGTGTATTGACCTGACTAATGGCTTTGTAAGAATGAGGCAGAATTTTTTTAATGTTTGTTCCTCCTTAGAGTTAATAAAATTAATGCAAACAATATGAGAGCTAAACCTTTCCAAAAGCTTATGAGGGTGGGACTCATGCTGTTCACTAATTTCCTTGACCCAGAGGGATCAAAATCACTTAGGAGGACTAAGAGTCTCTAGCTCACATGTAATGCTTTCGATAGTAAGAATGACCACGTTTTGCTAAAAGGGTTTGGAAGACAAGTCCCAGGCCAGCCTTCACAGCTTCTCTTGGCACAGTCTCATATCAGTATTTAAATAGAAGAGTAGAGTATGTGTGTTTTCCCATGTGATGGATCTTTGCATTGGCTTCTACCAATGTTCTCTCTCAAACTAGTCATGGGATTTTCAGCAGCAGATTCATCACTTACAAAGAGTTGGTGCTTAGTGTTCTCTGATCCACTGAGAAGTTGTACAAATGTCATACTCAGGATTTCTGTTGACTGTGTTTCTCAGTAGTTCTTCTACATCAAACTGGCAAATAGAAAAACAAACAAACAAATGTTTTTACATCTGCCTGTCCTACAAGATCAGCCAGAGACATGAAAGGCAAGCTGGGTTCTTGTCTTTGTGCATCATCCATAACAGTGGTTCTGCAATGAAACTTGATTAACAGATACATTTCTACTTTTTACTCCTTTAAGACATTATAGCCTAAACAGCTAGTGGGTCATGCTGAGTCATGCAGTATCAAACATTATTTTTGTATAAGAGCAGATGTAACTGAATACATACAGAGAAGATTCAATGAGCAAGAAAAGATCTGTTGTACAGCCCTTTGTACTAGTTACTTTTATGACTAGAACTGTGGCCAAATGCATATTGCCACAAAATTCACTACTAGCTGCAGGTTATGATCTGCTATCTAAGTTTTCACTATAAAAACAAACAAAAAAATAGGCCTGGTCATTTCAGCTAGCATAAAATGACTGAGCTCTCTTGATACCAGCTAAAAGTCTGGACCTATATTTTTGGCTTCCTTGGTTTAATAAAACATTGCTGGCCTATCCTGAAGTCCATATCACCATGTCCACACTGCTGTTGTTAGATCAAGTAAAGCTAGCATGATGCTGCACTCACACCTTTCACCATGCCATATAGATATGACCTTAGAGTGCATTATCAAAATAAATAACCCAGGAGCAGCTAGGATGATCATATTATTCTCTTACCCATTTTTTCAGTGTAAACACCTCCACTTTTTAATGTAAACTAAGCTCGGCCAAATTTGCAGTCTGCTACACCAGAGCGCTGCAGAAGAATGGCCCTTCCTCTAGAATTGAGATCCAGATAGCTGTGGAATCATGGGATTTTGAGACTGCTCATCGCACATAAAGTTAAGCATGTTCCTACGCCTCTGCAGCACCAGAGTATATACTGCAATTTGGAGTGTGTGGAAATTTACAGAGGTTTTTTTTGTTTTTTTTTTCAATGAATGGAAGAAAAATAGTATTTAAAAATGGACATGATATTTCCAGGGCCATATATTGACAGCTGGTCCAGTGAGAGGCTCCACAACTGAGGTGGAGACATCATCCCTTTTCAAACAATATTCGGTATGATCAGCATGTCAGCCTTTCATTCATTATCTCTCAGAAACAAAGATGTATTCCAGACCTTTGTCTTTACATATGAAAATGAGGCATCCACTGCCATCAACATATTTATGGCAGGATTAAAGCTTTCTGTTTCTTCCCACTGCCTGCTGGCTTGTGCTCTTTGTGTTTGACTGTAAGAAAGGAGCTGGCCCAGCATCTTGAAACAAAATGAAGCATGTTTGCTAAAAATACATTAT
Source organism: Pelodiscus sinensis (assembly GCF_052426305.1). Classification (NCBI taxonomy): domain Eukaryota; kingdom Metazoa; phylum Chordata; order Testudines; family Trionychidae; genus Pelodiscus; species Pelodiscus sinensis. The sequence goes on from NC_143052.1 coordinate 211,576,718, forward strand.
TGAAGTTGAAAGCTGTAATAGTGCTTTCTTAATCAAAAACGGTGCAAAGATGTAAATCTTGGTCTGAATGAAATTTGTTTCTTTGAATTCTCCCATCTGTTAGCTCTGTGTCAGGGGGTACGCCCCTGTCAAGGGGTTCGGCCCCCTGCTACCGAGCCTATACAGTACCCCAAAGTCCCAACGTAAAAGTCCAGGCCCCTCTATCAGGGCATATATGGTACTAGCGGCCTAGCTGCTCTGAGAAGCCTCCCCTGGCCCAGGGTTTGCTTGTCCAGGGAAGGGAAAATGGGTGGTGGGGGACCCAGGCCCTCCCTCTCCACCGGGTCCCTGCCCAGGGCCCTTTAGGCAGGGCCTATGGCTCCTGTCCGCTCGGCGGGGGATCCGGCCGATACAGGCCGAGCCAAACTTTATACCCTTTGCCCTGGGCTGCTTCCTACCACGCCCTGGTTCCCCCGGGGCCCCTTCGCCTCTGAGGCCGGACCTGCCGGGGTTGTGGGCGCGCTCCTGCTGCCCTGGGTCGGCGGCTGCTTTCTCCGTGTCAGGGTCCAGCGCGGGCGGCGACTCTGGTCCCAGCAGCTGCAGGAACGCTGGCCCGGCCTGATCTCCTCCCTCACTCTGCGGCCTCCTTGACTGCAGGGCTCCTTCTGCCTTTATACCCAGCCACTGCTGGGAGCATGCCCAGCAGGGTCAGAGGGGCGGGGCTTCCTCCACCAGCTGGGCCTGGGCTATCCCCTGTTCGTCAGTGCGGGGCCTGTCCGCCCCGTCACACTCTGGTTTTATACTTACATTGTAAATTCTTTGGGAGCAGGGATTGTCTTTTTGTCATGGTGTTTGCACAGCACCAAGAACAATGGTCCATGACAGAGCGTGCCTAGGTGCTACAGTGATACAAACAAATTAATAATAACAAAACTCAACTTAACAAAGAAATGAAAATGTATAACCTATTTGATATTTTAATGCAACATTGTTGATACTGAACAGGGAAAATCTGAGTGCTCTTACTTAAAATTAATGGTGAAATCAGTGCATATAATCATATGGCATTTAATTATAATATTTTGAAAATCATATTCTGGAATATTTTTGCAATGTGCTGTTACTGTGATAGAAATGCTTGAGTGTCTTGGAATTATGTGATGATGTGCCTGACTCATAAAAGGGTGATTTTTTTCCTTTTTACTTTTTCAGTTCCAGTCAATAAATGGCAACCCTATCTGTTAAAAGTCAACAGCAGAAAAATAGCAAATGACTTGAGTGCACCTGACTACAAATGAATGAATCACTTGGGAGGAAAATACAAGCTGACCCAGACTCTCATCCTAAACAAAACCAAGTCCTTTTCAGTTCAAATAACAGCCTCCTCCATCAGCTTCAATTGTTGTAGGCTTCAGCACCACTAGGTCAGAAAGTGCTGGGGATTTTACAAACAAACCTGTTCTTTTGAGATGTATGGCACACTTGAGAAGTTTGGATAGTTCATGTTACTTTTCCCATCTGCGCTAAACCTCCAGCTTATGTAAATCAGCAAGCTCTCTCACTAAGAGGTGTGTCTCATATTTACCTAATATCTATCCTTCCCTGCTAATGAATGAATTTCAAATTAATAGAAAATCAGAATTTATAAATATCAAAATGTGCTGTGATCCACATAGGCACAAGATTGCCTTTGTAATATTTAATTTGCTAAATATCTCAGATTTTTTTTTAAAAAGCTGTAGTTCATATTTGAGGGACCACATTTGAGACTGGCTGTGTTTACAAAGAACAATGATGACTTCACAGGAGTTATGGTGACTTACGCCTACTGAGAATCTGGCCTATACACAAGAGTGCTATTTGGGTGTAAAAAGTTTGGAGATCACTGAACTATAGAATCTTGCTCTTTAGGGTTATGCCTGAACAATGATAAATGCTCTGTAGTGTGGCTGCAGCTGACCCAGATCAGCTGACACGGGCTCCCGAATTTCATGTTGTGAGGCTAAAAATTGCTGCGTAGCTATTCGGTCTCTGGCTGGACACCAAGCTTTGAGTCTTCCACCCTTGAAAGTTCCCAGAACTTCAGCTCCAGTCCAAGCCTGAATATCTGCACAGTAGTTTATCAGTCCAGGAGCTGCAGCCCCACCAGCCTGAATCAGTTGAGCTAGGCCCTTTTTTAACCCTGTGTAGACATAGTCCTAATTAGTTACATTACAGTAGTAAGGAATGTGGCTCAGTATGGGTGCATCTACACAGCACCCTTAGCTTGAAATAAGCTACACAGTTTGCACTATGCAAATTGTGCAGGTTATTTTGAGTGTATTTTGAAATAGCTTATTTCATAATTTGGCACTGTCTACACAGCGCCACATTTTGAAATAAACTGCTATTCCAAAATGTCCCTTAAGTCTCATGGAATGAGGTTTACAGAGATGTCGGAATTGTGCCCGTTATTTCAAAAAATATTTCAAAATAATGGTCACGCTGTCAAGAAGCGGTATAGCTATTTCAGGATACCGGAAGTATCCTGAAATAGTGCTGCAGCGTAGATGTACCCTATGACTTCATTGTAAGAATAGTCTAAGCATGTGTAGTCCACTTTTTACATAAAAATAACTTTATCCTTCAGGAAAGACACAACCGATCAAGGGGAATTTTAATAATTGATCACTGAACTTCCTAGATGTGCTGTAGAAATCAATAAAAGAACGTTTTTTGGGGGGGGAAGGAGTTCAACAATTTGTCTGTTTCATGTCATTAACCACACAAGTCACACTTTTAAAATTCTTTCTTCTTGAAACATTCAGCTGGCTTGAACAATGCTGTTTACAGTTGACACAGGGAATATCACTCAAACTGGAAGCAATATGTCAAAAAACAGACTGAGACAAATATTTGGCAAATGCCATTTCAGCAAGAGAGATAAAATGAACAGAAGAGCCAAAACAACCCTTAGGCAACCACAGATATCATAGAAAGATATGATGACATGATAAAAGCTGGTACACACTTGAATTTACTGCCTTTTGCCGGCAAATATAACTTCCAAGTGGTCTGCAATGCTATACCATCCTATATGTCACATAAGACCACAAAAAGTTGCATTCTCAGCTACTATAAATAAACGTGTTCCCCTTTACTTCAATAGGGCTATTGTTTTCACTCGCCCAGAAAGGTCTTCTATAAGCTCTTATAACTGCTTCCCAGGGCTAATGTCACAAAGACCAAGAGTGAAGGTGGAAAAATAAGTCATTGAGGGTCTGTTCACAATGCAATGTAAACCCAGGCTCAGACTCAAGCTTTGAGCACTCTTCTGTCTATACCAAATGCTGGTGGTGCTCCTGTAACCATGAAGCAGCATGCTTTGCAAAAGGCTTGTTCCGTTCTGTCTCCATTGCAAGCACAGAAGTCTCTCTGATGTTTGCAGCTTGATAGTCAGAAAACAAACAAGGTTAATGCTGACTCACTGAGCTGCTGCAGTGCACCAAGGGGAGGGGAGGTTACTTCCATTGGCACTGGAGTCAGCTGGACATTGTTGGGAGAGAGAAGACAAAGGAAGTTGGCCAGTGGCATTGTGGAATACATGTGGCAGACTCACAGGACTCAAGTCATGGAGGCTATGTTTACATTGCAAAGCAATAGGGCTTGAACCCCTCTTCATGGCTTGACTCAGGCTTAGATCCTCCTGCCTTGCAAGGTCCTAGTATGCTAGGTCCAAGCCTGAGCCAGCACAGAATAGTGTATCATGCCCTACTTGGCAGGATGGTTCCTTGATGGCCTCATAATTAAGGATAGGGGTCATGGAAGCCAGTGGCAGACACACAGTGAGGGCACATAAAATACCACCCTTGATGAAGCCAGTTCAAAGCAGGCTTTGGAGCAGAAGGAGCAGCAGCATGTGGGTCCATTTTCAGAGGAGCTGTTTGATTCTCCCCCTCCCCTGAAGAAGTTTCCTGAAGCAGACATGGAAGACACAGAAGCCATCCTTGACTCCGTAAATTTCTGACTCTGCTTTAATGTTTATTAATACAGTAGTGGGAGGGATTTCACTCCATGAACCAATGCAAAAGTTATGAGAAGCCCCAGCTAGCTGCATGTATCTGTCATCAGTGGCTTGACTTCCCCTCCACCACCACTACCACATGGCATTCAGGAAATGCAAACAGTGAAGAACACGATTATGGCATATCTTTCCTGGAAAGGCACAGATTTTTGCTGAGGCCATCGCTGACCCTTACATTGCCATGCCCTTAAGTTTGTGATGTAACCACTCAATAGTCTGTCAGGCCATGTAGAAACAGCAGACTGTGTGGAGAGTGACCGAGGTGTAATTGTGTTCCATTTACAAATCTTGTCAGTTTACAAATCTAGTTAAAGATAGTTCATAGATAACAAAAAGCTTTTGTAATAGCCACTCTCATCCCACCCCCTTACCTTAAACCCAAGTAGTTCTGAAATTTTCTAAACCGCAAAAACCAGATTTGGCTTTTTAACATACCATTGTGTCTTGCAATTCTTTCACTCTGGTTAACTTAGCTGTCCAGGAAGCTTCTGGAGTCTTAAACATCCCTCTCACAATATACTGACGTTCAGTTTGGAAAAGTGTCATTTTTCATTTGACACCCTGGAAATTCCACAAGGCTTCCCCCCATGCTCCTGCAGAGAGCTATTACAGACAATGACCATCTGTGCCTTGTCCTGGCCCAGATCCTTTCACCTCTATAGGCTGCAATATTTCACAGCTTGCAGCAGGCAGCCCAGCCAGCATACCATCCCAGACCATGCCAAGAGGAGTCATTTCTAAGATGAACTTGTAGTTGAGGTTGTGGTTGGGACAGACAAGTGGGGTGAGTACCAAAGAGAGAGGGTATGTCTACACTACCCTCCTAGTTCGAACTAGGAGGGTAATGTAGGCATACCGCACTTGCAAATGAAGCCCGGGATTTGAATTTCCCGGGCTTCATTTGCATAAGCGGGGAGCCGCCATTTTTTAATCCCCGCTGCTTCGAACCCCGTGCAGCGCGGCTACACGGGGCTCGAACTAGGTAGTTCGGACTAGGGTGCCTATTCCGAACTACCGGTACACCTCATTTCACGAGGTAGAGACAAGAATGAGGGATTTGGGCTGCAGGAGGGGGCTCAAGCCGGGGACTAAGCAGTTCAGAATGCCAAGGGGGTTCTGGTCGTGGTAGGGAGTTGGCTAGTAGGGGGGGTAGGATGCAGGCTCTGGGAAGGAGTTGAGGTGTAGGAGAGGATTCTGGCAGGGCCAGCTGGTTCTTATCATGCGTGACCCCCAGAAGTAGTGCCATGTCCTGCTCCTAGGCTCAGTGGTGCAAAAGGGCTAAGGCTGGCTCCCTACCTATTGTGTCTCTGTGAAACTCCTAGAAGTGGCTGCCATGTCCAGCTTCTAGGTGTAGGGGTGCCCAGATGGTTCCATGCGCTGCTCCTGACAACAGGCACTGCCTTCCAAACTCTCACTGTCCTCAGTTCCCAGCTAATGGGAGCTGTGGATTTGGTGCTCAGAGTGGGGCCCAGGGGCAGCACACGGAGACACTCTGGCCACCTCTACACCTAGAAGCTGGACAGGGCACTCACTTCCAGGATTCACAGAGCCACAGCAGGTAAGGAGCCTGCCTTAGCCCTGTTGCACCGCTGACTGGATTTTTGGCCTATTAAAATTTCCCAGGTTGCTTTTAGTAGTTCCCAGGAGATTGAGACCAATTTTGGTAGACTCCTGGCTAACCTGGAAGAGCTGGCAATGCTGAACAGCAATGATACTGGGTCCAGTTCCAGTGATTCCACCTTGGCTCAGTGCTCCACCTGTCTCCTGTCCTGTTGCCTCACAGATTGGCCACTTTATCTCTCCCAGACATTAAGCTGGTTCTTGGATCCTTTGCTATGTTATGGCCTGTTTGCTGTCACCCTACTCTGTCTAGAGATACAGACACACACAGCATTCTCCTTCCCTCCATACTCCTCCCACATCCAGCCTTTCCTCCTCTTGGAACCATCAGTTCTTCTTCTCCCTCAAGGCAAGGTTTTAAAGGGGTTTGGGCAGTTAAACCCCAAGAGAGGTTGTGGATGGGTGAGTCTGGGGGTAGCCATCACTGAAATGACCGCAGTCAGAGTAGGCTGCAACAGGAGAGCAGATTAAACTGATAGTTAAACTGGAGTTAACTCACTAACCAGTCACAAATGATACTCTTGACCCGTTGCACTTGACATCAAGAAGGTAAAAAAAAAATCACACCGCCGCCTTACCTGCATCCCAGTTCTCAGGCTCCCAAAAGTGCAATACAGTGAGAAGTTATTTTAAAAAACTTCACTCACTGTACAAAATGTTCTTCTGACCCCAAAAGGCCAGCCACATTACCAGGCCAATATTAGTTTGGATTGTACTCAAAATACCTCACTGCCAGCCAATCCTTTAGTCCCATAGGTTTATAAGAAAGAAAGAAAGAAAGAAAGAAAGAAAGAAAGAAAGAAAGAAAGAAAGAAAGAAAGAAAGAAAGAAAGAAAGAAAGAAAGAAAGAAAGAAAGAAAGAAAGAAAGAAAGAAAGAAAGAAAGAAAGAAAGAAAGAAAGAAAGAAAGAAAGAAAGAAAGAAATGTTAATGATAAATAAGTCAGATACTTCAAAGTACATATATTAGTTTCTTAGCAGTATTGACATGTTTGCTGGCTTGCAGGTCCCTCTGGACCACATCCACAGCATGGATGCAATGAAGAGAATATGGAGATGTTGCAGCTGCCTTTTATAAACTTTTGCCATGTGGTTTGTACTTCTTTTGTCCCAAACACAAGTGTCACTGCATATAATATAGAAAAGCCCTGGTACTCCTACATGGCTTGTTCACTCGTAAGGTGTAGTCCCTGGCTTTTTCAATGGGTTCATTGTACAGCTGATGATTCTTGATGAGCCATCGAACAGTCAAGGTAGTGCTGATGCCCCTCTGTCTGGGAGTGTCACCCAGAAACACGGCACAAGTTTGGACATACAGATTTACCATTCATATCTATACTTATGATACAAAGGTGATAGAAACATAGAAACAATATTACCACACTTGGCAAATTATAACATTTTCACAATGTTACTGTACCTGGCATATCTGACACAATTCATTTCAGGTTTATAGTATTGGCACCAATAATATCATAAAGTGTCTCCCACATTCCATACAGCATCACAGGGGTTACACCAGCATCCAAAATTAGGTGAAAAATTCATAGGGAAAGGTTGCAAACCAAACTGGCTGAACAAGCATCTCACAGAGGTTATTAAAGGAAAACAGAAAGCCTGCAAGGAATGAGCAACATCAGCAAGAAAAGTGACCTATCAGAGGTCAGAAAGTGTAAAGGGAAAAGGACACTTGCCAAAAACCAAGCAGGTTCTGGACCTTGCAGAATATCAGCTGAATTTAGTCCCAATAATGCTCACCTTACATTGCAATGTAGCCATGTCCTGACAGCGCTAGCTCTGACTTTCCACTTTTAACCTCAACATGGATGATGTGTTTGATTTTCATTACTGCTTCTGGCACAAGATTGTTAACTCATTTCTTCCTCCAATTTATGCTGGCGCCAGGGAGACAAATTTGTTCGTTATTGATTTTCACTTTCCTCTTGGAGCAACCTCATAGCTGTTGCCAAATGGTGACAATTGGAAATGTAATTGTACCTACAAAAAGAAATGATAATTGCTCTTCAAGGGTTGGGAAACTAGGTACGTTATTTGAAATGTATTGAAAATTATTAGGATGGTTGTAGCCTGTTCAAGGCATACCAAAAGCAATCAAATCCTAAGGCTGAATTGCCTGTGGATTTCCTTTTGTACCCTGAGCTTTGTTATGAATGTTCAACATCTGGTCTCATCTTTACTTCTGGTGGGTAGGTCAAGAAATGAGCAGAAAATGAACTGACCCATGTTTCTGACACTAATCAAGGCCAGATGGAAACCTGGCCAAACCCCTGTGAACCATGCTGAACTTTTACATGACTGCTGCTAGTGGGAAGGAGGAAGCATTTTGAAAATTTCCTTTCTCCTTTGTCTGCGTTCACAGATGGTTAAGTGGATAACTTTGGCATCCTGAGTGGTGTGCAGGATTTGGTCCAAGAGGTAACTGTAACAGGACCACTTGGAAATACTGACCACAATATAACAACATTTAACATTCCTGTGGTGGAAAGATCACCTCAGCAGCCCAAAAGTGTGGCATATAATTTCAAAAAGGGGAACTATGCAAAAATGAGGAGGTTAGTTAAACAGAAATTAAAGGTATAGTAACTAAAGTAAAATCCCTGCAAGCTGTATGGACATTTTTCAAAGATACCATAATAGAGGCCCAACTTAAATGCATACCCCAAATTTAAAGACATAGCAGAAGAACTAAAGAGCCACCGTGGCTTATCAACCATGTAAAAGAAGCAGTGAGAGAGAAAAATACATGTTTTAAAAAGTGGAAGTTAAATCCTAGTGAGGTAAATAGAAAGGAGCATAAACACTGCCAAATTAAGTGTAAAAATGTAATAAGAAAAGCCAAAAAGGAGTTTGAAGAACAGCTAGCCAAAAATTCAGAAGGTAATAACAAAATGTCTTTTAAGTACCTCAGAAGCAAGAAGCCTGATAAACAACCAGTGGGGCCCCTGGACGATTGAGATACAAAAGGAGCATTTAAAGACGATAAAGTAATTGCGGAGAAACTAAATTAATTCTTTGCTTCAGTCTTCATGGCTGAGGATGTTAGGGAGATTCCCAAACCTGACCTGTCCTTTGTAGGTGACAAATCTGAGGACTTGTCACAGATTGAAGTGTCATTAGAGGAGGTTTTGGAATTAATCGATAAATTTAACAGTAACAAGTGACTGGGACCAGATAGCATTCACCCAAGAGTTCTGAAAGAACTCAAATGTGAAATTGTGGAACTAACAACTATGGTTTGTAACCTATCCTTTAAATCAGCTTCTGTACCCAATGACTGGAAGATAGCTAATGTAACGCCAATATTTAAAAAGGGCTCTAGAAGCAATCCCGGCAAGTACAGACCGGTATGTCTGTACATCAGTACCAGGCAAGTTAGTTGAAACAATAGTAAAGAATAAAATTGTCAGTCACACAGAAGAACATAATTGGTTGGGTAAAAGTCAACATGGTTTCTGTAAAGGGGAATCATGTCTTACTAATCTATTAGGGTATGTCTACACAACCACCCTAGTTCGAACTAGGGTGGTTAATATAGGCAACCGGAGTTGCAAATGAAGCCCGGGATTTGAATTTGCCAGGTGCTGCCATTTTTAAACGTCCGCTAGTTCGGACTCCGTGCCCGCGGCTACACGCGGCACGAACTAGGTAGTTCGGATTAGGCTTCCTATTCTGAACTACCGGTACACCTCGTTCCACGAGGAGGAATAAGAAAGTAGGAATAAGAGATCCTCCGAAAAAGGGGTTATTTTCCAGAGAATCATGTCTAGACTGGCGCTTTTCTCTGGCTTATCCCCAAGCCGGAAAAAAGCGGCAGCCATGTAAATGCAAATGCCGTGGGGGATATTTAAATCCCCCGCAGAATTTGCAATTCCGAAGTCTACATTAGCATCCCTTTTCCGGAAAGGGGTGCCAATGTAGACACAGCCTTAGAGTTCTTTGAAGGGGTCAACAAACATGTGGACATGGGGGATCCAGTAGATATAATGTACTTAGATTTCCAGAAAGCCTTTGACAAGGTCCCTCACCAAAGGCACTGAAGTAAATTAAGTTGTCATGGATAAGAGGGAAGATCCTTTCATGAACGAGAACTGGCTAAAAGACAGGACACAAAGGGTAGGAATAAATGGTAAATTTTCAGAATGGAGAGGGGTAACTAGTGGTGTTCCCCAAAGGTCAGTCCTAGGATCAATCCTATTCAATGTATTCATAAATGATCTGGAAAAAGGGGTAAACAGTGAGGTGGTAAAGTTTGCAGACAACACTAAACTGCTCAAGGTAGTTAAGACCAAAGCAGACTGTGAAGAACTTCAAAAAGGTCTCACCAAACTAAGTGACTGGGCAACAAAATGGCAAATGAAATTTAATGTGGATAAATGTAAAGTAATGCACATTGGAGAAAATAACTCCAACTATACATATACTACAACTAATCAGGAAAGAGAACTTGGAGTCATCGTGGATAGTTCTCTGAAAACATCCACGCAGTGTGCAGCGGCAGTCAAAAAAGCAAACAGGATGTTAGGAATCATTAAAAAAGGGATAGAGAATAAGACGGAGAATATCTTATTGCCTTTTTATAAATCCATGGTACTCCCCACATCTCGAATACTGCGTACAGATGTGCTCTCCTCATTTCAAAAAAGATATACTGGCATTAGAAAAGGTTCAGAGAAGGGCAACTAAAATGATTAGGGGGTTGGAATGGGTCCCATATGAGGGGAGATTAAAGAGACTGGGACTTTTCAGCTTGGAAAAGAGGAGACTGATGGGGGGGATATGATAGAGGTATATAAAATCATGAATGGTGTGGAGAAAGTGAATAAGGAAAAGTTATTTACTTGTTCCCATAATATAAGACCTAGGGGCCACCAAATGAAATTAATGGGCAGAAGGTTTAAAACAAATAAAAGGAAGTTCTTCTTCACACAGTGCATAGTCAATCTGTGGAACTCCTTGCCTGAGGAGGTTGTGAAGGCTAGGACTATAACAGGGTTTAAAAGAGAACTAGATAAATTCATGGAGGTTAAGTCCATAAATGGCTATTAGCCAGTATGGGTAAGGAATGGTGTCCCTAGCCTGTTTGTCAGATGGCGGAGATGGATGGCAGGAGAGAGATTGCTTGATCATTACCTGTTCGATTCACTCCCTCTAGGATACCTGGCATTGGCCACTGTTGGCAGACAGGATACTGGGCTGGATGGACCTTTGGTCTGACCCAGTATGGCCATTCTTATATTCTTATGTTCTTATCTTCATAAATTCTTCACTGCATATGGAAGGTGGGGAGGGGAAGCAAGCCTGTGTCCATCTGTAGCAGGCTTTCCCTCACCCTGTCAGACTCAGATCTGGCTTCAGTGTTTAACCTCTCAGAACATTAACTTCCAGTATTTCATTTGTGATTATTCTCGGATAATGTGATTGACTGTTGCAGGCCCCATATTTATAAAAGATACCAATGCTCCAAGAAAGCTTTAGCTGGCTCAGAATATGGTAGCTCCCCTCAGATGACTGGGAACATAGGAACTGATGTAAATTAGATGAAATTTAATGACAAATGCAAAGTACTCCACTTAGGAAGGAACAATCAGTTTCACACGTACAGAATGAGAAGCAACTATCTACAAAGTAATACTGCAGAAAGAGATCTAGGGGTCATCGTGGACCACAAGCTAAATATGAACCAACAGTGTGCCACTATTGCAAAACATACAAACATATTTCTGGGATGCATTAACAGGAGTGTTGTGAGCAAGACACGAGAAGTCATTCTTCCGCTCTACTCTGCGCTGATTAGGCCTCAATTGGAGTATTGTGTCCAGTTCTGGGCACCACATTTCAAGAAAGTTGTGGAGAAATTGGAAAGTGACCAGAGAAGAGCAACAAGAATGATTAAAGATCTAGAAAAAATGACCTATGAAGGAAGACTGAAAGAATTGGCCTCATTTAATTTGGAAAGGAGAAGACTGAGAGGGGACATGATAGAGGTTTTTAAGTATCTAAGGGTATGTCTACACTACCCTCCTAGTTCGAACTAGTGGGGTAATGTAGGCATACCGCACTTGCAAATGAAGCCCGGGATTTGAATTTCCCGAGCTTCATTTGCATAAGCAGGGAGCTGCCATTTTTAAAACCCCGCTGGTTCGAACCCCGTGCAGCGCGGCTACACGGGGCTCGAACTAGGTAGTTCGAACTAGGATTCCTATTCCGAACTACCGGTACACCTCGTTCCACTGTCAGTCAAAACAATCAGAAAAAGGTACATAAATTGCAAAGTGCAATTTGCATACCTTTTTCCAAAAAAAGTGGCAGTCTTTAAATGTAGCCTAAGAGAAAAACCAAAAACTAGCTCTCACCATCAGCAAAAGCAGAGCACACAATTAGTCTTTTAGTTCCCTGGAGGGGCTCACATACTATAATGATGGATCTCTAGATAGAAAGATAGATTTATTCCAAAATTATTTGAGTTCTTGTCACTTTCCTTCCAGTTAGTGAATATGGGACTGGTATCACACACACGCGAACACACAGACACCATTGGGCTTTACCATTTTATTTTTTCCCCTTTGAAATACTACAGTCACACATTACTTCTTTCACTGAAGTTTGGTGGGTTTTTTTTTTAAATTAATAATGACAACAACGGTTTTTTGCTCTAGTAACTTTAATCAAGTCCTTGTTAAAGTACAAAAGATAGTTTAGCTCTTCCTTGTAGACATGAGTTGTGTGCCTACAGCAACCTTCTAAACTGCTTTCCTTGGTGGGTGGTTTTTGTTTTTTTAATTGCAGCTTTTGTTACTTTAGAATGATGGGTTTTTTTTCCAGTTTCTGATTCCCCTGAAGCTTTGCAATTGCTCCTGCAGTCCTTCTATACTCGCCCCCGCTGTAGTATCTGAGTATAGATACTACACTCTTCAGTGATTTTATCCTCAGAACACCCCTGTAAGTTAGGGATGTGTTAGCTCCCTTTTACGAATGAACACCCGAGAAACAGAGACACTAAGGTCTAGATTCTCAAAGGTATTTAGGCAAAGACAAGGAAAGCGAAATGGAATCTCCAAATAGTGGAATATTTTTTACAGTGGAGGGATGCTGAAACCTTGAAAAAAACTGTAAACATTCCTTATGATGCAAACCTCTTCAAACATAGGGTGCAGCAGAACCCTACTTCCAGGCCCCCCCCCTTGTGACTACAAAGTGACTTAATCATTGAATTAAACTTGATTGTGTCAAGGTGACTGGGGATTTTGGCTCAAAATCTTTTACACTGAAATGTTTTTCTCACTGTTTTCTCAGAGACACAAACTAAAATGGCTTTACTAAATATGTGGCTATCACAGGTTGATGTTTCCTAGGCAACATAACTGAGCAAAAGCAATCTGGTGTCCGTTCTCGCCTTGCCTAACTGAGCAATTATTATTATTTTATCTGTTTATTAAGCACCCAAGAGTGTGACAGGCACTTTGCACACCCACACTAAGCCAAGTCACTCTTTGCATTTAAAAACAGGTAGTCATAGGATGCATTTTGTCCGACAATTCTGGCAAGGCAGAAGCAGTGAGAGTTGCAAAATACACTCCAGCCTCATTATCACACTATCCACAGGAAGCTAATGTCTGAGTATTCTAGAAGTGAATGCTCCAATCAAGCAAACCATAAATATCCCTCTCATTGAATTTCTTTTAAACCTGTGACTAAAACCATTTCACCACCCAGAAATAGCCACGCTAAGAATCACCCAGCTTTCTCACATTGATGTTGTGAAGATTAACAAAGTTAATAGTAAAGTACTTTAAACGTGTACTGTGCTACATAAATGAAAAGGGATTATTATTTAATAACTTCCATATTGTACCCTAGCCTTTCCCATCAAACTGTGTAATCTTGAATTTGCTGAAACTAATTAAGGCTTACTTCACTGATGGGCAAAGATTTAAACCTAAAATGAGCAACATACTTAAGGACGCATCATATATCAGTGGGGTGAGGTATATTAAAAGGAAGAAAAGAAAAAAACCTACCTTTAACAGCAATGGAACCTAAATGAACAGTAAAGAGACAGCTAGTCAATATGCTAGTCCTGTGTCTACTAGGCTGTCTTTATCCTCTTAGATTCTTAACTTGATGGACTGTTGATTGCCTGCTCTTTCTCAAGAGACAGCACTAAAACCTGTCACTGGAACTTGCAGCATCTATTCTTAGTGACCACATCTATTGCAAAATAGTAGAAGTAGGGTTCTTCTGTTATATGAAACAAGGGATCCAGCTGCCTGCAGACTGATAAAAGCAAAGGCTTCAATTTCCATTTATTTCTCAGTTTCATATATAGAGCCAGGCTACTTCAGATCATTGTCACTTGGCAATTTTGCTTATGTCAGTGCCGCTCATTTCAGGAGAAGGTGGAGGGGGAGAGAGAAGTGGAAGAGTGGGTAAAGGGGAAGCCAGTGGTAATTTCTTTTTAGATCACTTACAAAATAGGAAAAAAAAGAACTATCATCTCTGAATCATGGCAATCTCATGACAGAGTCACAAAGAAAAATATTCTCCTAGTCTCAGAGTGATTAGAAATACATAGGGGACTTAGCTATGATTGCTTTTGTGTGTCTATGTTATAGTGGGGAGAGGAGGTAGGGAGCCATTGGCTAGTGCGTGTCTGCCAGAGCCCTCTTCAGATCTGATCTACAGCGGGCTGGCAAGTTCGTCCACATGCTTTAGTGACATTATCTTTGCTTGGAGCCCCTGGTCCTACTCCCATAAGCAACAGGATGGCAGCACAAAAGAAAGTGCTTTCTCTCTCTGTGCAGTTGCAACAGCAGGCACACTGGCAGAATAGGCATATGCAAGACTGAAAAATTAAAACAATAGCTCCATCCCACTTGGATAAGGGCAGGTTTATAAAACAGGGTTAAGTCAACCTAATTTAATAATTCCAGCTACACGAATAATATAGCTGAAGTTGATGTAGCCTAGGTTGATTTATTGCAGTGTCTACTCTGTGTGGGATCAATAGGAGAAACTCTCCCTTGGACTTATCTTATGCATCCTATTTTGGAGTCAACAGAGCAATCTGTGGTTGATTTAGCAGGTCTTCACTTAACCTGTTAAATCATTCCTTGGTGGATTGATTGCCACAATGTGATGTCCTAAGAGTGGAGACAAGCCCTAAAGGTTGGACCTAGTTGGATATGAGTAATAAAAGGACCTAACTGCCTTGTGCTTCATAAGGATTTGGCTTGTAATTAACAGTATTTCTACCCAAAGCATTCAAAAATCATGAGTCAGACCTTGAAAAATCACACTTGGCTTAAAAATAATGAATTTTTAAAAAGAATAATAAATGTAAAGGATCTTTTTATTTGGCATTCAAGTCTGAGGGTGGACATGGGTCACATTTTTCAGAAACTTTTTTTGTTTTCAGTGGTATCTAGCATTCCAATTTAAGCATTTAATGCCAGGGGCTGGTGCTATAAGAAAAACTCCATGAGAGTTAAAATTTTGAGAATTAGCAACACTGTCAAGAAGCCTCACTTTAGTTGTTTATAGTAGAGTCATTCCCAAGAGAGGATTTTGTAGCAAAGGTAGGTGGGTTTGGGGTTGGTTTGTTTTTTCTTTTGGTTGAACAAGACAGAGAAGGTTTGGGACTTTTATAAAATGGCTCTGTGTTAAAATCATCGGATACATTTTATTATTGATTGACTGGCTACTTGAGGTTGTTTTTTTAAATATATAAACATTTCTGTATGGAATGATCTTGGAACCACCTAATATACCCTCACATCATAGGCACTCTCCTCCCATGGGTATTCTCCTCTGAAGGCCAGGAGCCAGTAATAGTATATTCATCCTCCAAAATAGGGGTATTTTAGATCCCCTTTGCACAAATGTGAATGACTTCACAAGATGCAGCCTCATAGAGATTGAAATCCTTTTCAGGAGGATACATCCTCCAGGCACTTGGGCTTGGGTAATCCACCTCTTCCTCCTCTTTAGTAGGTTTTAAATGCTATAATTGATTCCAAGAGGGTTTAGATCAAAGGAGCAAGGATGAAAATGATTCCTAATGGCCCTTTGGTATTAATTATTACAAGTTGAGCTCATTTATCCAAAAAGCTCACTAAGGACCTTCATCCTAAAGAGCTAGAATTCCTTCCAATCTCCCAGGAACTGGGAATGGGGACAGAGACAGAGGCAGCCCTCATTTCCCTTCTACATGCAGTGAACTAAGAAGAGGAGATAATATGTTTGATCCAACTAAGCAAACTGGTGCTGGAAATTGTGGTTTAAATCTCAGTGTGGTATCACCATCTGGCCAAGAGACCAGTTCTAGGCCCGGATTCTGCATTGTGTAATGTGCTGGAGAAATTCTTCATCCACACAGAGTCCCATTGGGGTGGAGGGTGCAGCAGTCCACCCATATGATTCACTATTAAGCACTAGGGCTTCAATTTGTATCTGGGCTATACAAGAGCCGAGCCAATGGAGGATGTACAGGTAGATGATAAATGATCAGATAACCCAAGAAGCTGGGAAACTCATCTCACTGCTTTCTCTATGGGGGATCTTGGGACAAAAGAGTATGGAGGAAGTACCACAGAGTTTCTCTCTCCCCTTGACTCACTGCGGTATGCTACGCATGGGAAAGCAACTGGGCCAAAGTCGGCAAAATACTTTAAGATTATAGACCAGCAAAGCATACCTTCACCTTTGCAAGACTGAGTATCACTGATCTGCACTGTAAACATGTTATCTTAAGATCTCTGCTACTTTTCATATTATGTTGGCATTTAGAACTGGAAGGGAGTCCAGCTATCAAGGCATTCCCATCATACAATCCCATTCATAAATGTATCAAATTTCCATCATAAAGCTAGTGTTATTTCCCCTACTATCCTATTGAGGGACAGTTCTAGGACCTCACTTCTGATGGTTAGAAACCTGCTCTGAGTTTCCAGCCTAAATTTATTAATAACTAGTTCATACCCAGGTGTATTTGTGCCAGCATTGTCCTTTTGCTTACATACTTCGTCATCCCCCCTGCCGTTTATTACCCTGAAATATTTACAGGGAGCAAGCATATGGCCTTCATCTTGCTATATTGAACAAGACAAACTCTTTTAGTCTCCTGTCTTAAGGTAGATTCTCCATTCCTCTAGTCATCTTAGCCACTCTTTGCATGTGTGCCAGTTTGAATTCATCATTCTTGACCAGAATTGTACACAGTATTCCAAAGGAGGTATTACCAGTACCTGGTACAATGGTATTAATACTTCCCTGTCACTTCTGGAAGTACCTCACCTGATACATCCTAGGATCACATTTGCCTTTTTCATGGCAGCATCATGTGGGTGGATCATGGTTACCTTTCAATTGGAACACGTACCCACATCTTTCTGGTACTCTGTTCTTCCCAACCAATAAGCCTTCAGTGGAGGCAGAAACTTTTCTTATTAATCCTTATGTGCATGACCTCACACATATGAAGACTTTGTACTATTTGCACTTTGGACTCCCTCCTGAGGGAAACAGAGGGATCCATCTGCCAACTTCATGTGATGTGCAGCCTGCCTGGAGCCCACATCTACAACATTATTGCTGAGGCTCGTACATCTCTCTGATCACTTCCTATGCTCCTCACCCATGAGGGCACTAATGGTACTGCTAGGTATGACCGTTAATAGATCAGTAGTGACTATAAGGCTTTGGGAGCTAGAGTGCAGGGGTTGTGTACAGGTTGTGTTCCATCCTTCTGACTGAGGGTAAGGGCCTGGCAAGGTCACATGCAGCAAGGCTGTGCAGATGGTGTGAATGGGAGGGGTCTGACTTCCTTGTCCCTTGGGTGCTGTTCTAGAAAGTCTTCTGGGAAGAGATGGGGTCATTTCACCAAAAAGGGGAAGAGTATCTAACTGCACTGACTTACCAAGCTAGTTAGGAGGGTTTTATATTAAAGATTCAAAGAAGGTAAGTGACAAAAGTCCACAGGTAAGTATAAAAAGGCAACCACCTATGGAGGGTTAAATATGTTGGAGTAAGGAATGTGGCAAATTACAACAGGGTCATATAAACAACATACGATTAATCAGGGAATCTGCTCAGCATCCTATATGTCTATACACAAATGTTTAAATAGAAAGAACTCGAAGTATTAGTACATAAGCTAAATTATAACTTAACTGGCATCATAGAGTTTTGATGGGATAATTCTCATGACTGGAATATTGGTATAGAAGGGTAAAATTTGTTCAGGGAAGACTGGCAGCGTAAAAAGATGAGAGGTGTTGCATTATACATCCAGAATATATAAAATTGTTCTGAGGTTCAGAAGGAGATGGGAGACAGTTAAGAGTCTCCGGATAAAGAAAAAAAGATGTAAAAAGTAGAGATGATGTCATGATAGCGGTCTATTATAAACTATCAAATCAGGAAGAGAAGTTGAATGAGGCACTTCCAGAACAAATAAAAATATTCAAAGCACAAGACCTGGTAGTAATGGGGGACTTCAACTACCCAGATATCTGATGGATAAGTACTATAGAAAAACTCAAAAATTTCAAGAAGTTCTTGGAATATATTGGGGACCACGTTGTGTTTCAGAAAGTGGAGGAAGTAACCAGGGGGACAGTCCTTTTACACTTGATTCTTACCAACGGTAAGGAGTTGGTGAACATGAAGGTGCCCAGAAATCTGGGTGAAAGTGATAATGAAATGATATAATGATGTCTGCAAGTCACCAGGGCCTGATGAAATGCATCCTAGAATACTCGAAGAGCTGATAGAGAAGGTATCTGAGACTTTAGCTATCATTTTTGAAAAATCATGGAAGTCAGGAAAGATTCCAGAAGACTGGAAAAGGGCAAATATAGTGCCCATATATAAAAAGGGAAATGGGAGAAACTACAGACCAGTCAGTTTAACTTCTGTGCCAGGAAAGATAATGGAGCAAGTAATTAGGAATTCACAGCCATCTGCAAATACCTGGAACATAATAAGGTGATAGAGAACAGCCAGCATGGATTTCTAAAGAACAAATCTTGTTCTTTGATAGGATAATGAGTCTTGTGGATAAGGCAGAAGCAGTAGACGTGGCATACTTAGACTTTAGTAAGGCATTTGATATGGTCTTGCATGATCTTCTTGTCAATAAACTAGGCAAATACAACTTAGATGGGGCCACTATAAGGTGGGTGCATAACTAGCTGGATAACTGTTCTCAGAGAGTAATTATTAATGGTTGACAATCCTGCTGGAAGGGCATAACAAGCGGGGTTCCACAGGGATCTGTTTTGGGACCGGTTCTGTTCAATATCTTAATCAATGATTTATATATTGGCATAGAGAGTACGCTTATTAAGTTTGCAGATGATACCAAGCAGGGAGGGGTTGCAACTGCTTTGGAGGATAGGGTCATAATTCAAAATGATCTTATGTTACGTTCTTATGTTCTTATCTAGACAAATTGGAGAAATGGTCTGAGGTAAATAGAATGAAGTTTAATAAGGACAAATGCAAAGTACTCCATTTGGAAGGAACAATCTGTCTCACACATACAGAATGGGAAGTGACTGTCGAGGAAGGAGGTCTACGGAAAGGAATCTAGGGGTTGTAGTAGACCACAAGCTAAAGATGAGTCAACAGTGTGATGCTGTTGCAAAAAAAGCAGACATGATTCTGGATTGCATTAACAGGAGTGTTGTGAGCAAGACACGAGAAGTCATTCTTCCGCTTTACTCTGTTCTGATTAGGCCTCAGTTGGAGTATTGTGTCCAGTTCTGGGCCACACATTTCAAGAAAGATGTGGAAAAATTGGAGAGGGTCCAGAGAAGAGCAACATGAATGATTAAAGATCTAAAGAATATGACCTATGAAGGAAGACTGAAGGAATTGGGTTTGTTTAGTTTGGAAAGGAGAAGACTGAGAGGGGACATGATAGCAGTTGTTAGGTATCTAAAAGGAGGAGGGAGAAAAATTGTTCTCCCTAGCCTCAGAGGCTAGGACAAGAAGCAATAGGCTTAAACTGTAGCAAGGGAGGTTTAGGTTGGACATTAGGAAAAAGTTCCTAACTGTCAGGATGGTTAAACACTGAAATAAGTTGCCTAGGGAGGTTGTGGAATCTCCATCTCTGGTGATATTTAAGAGCAGGTTAGATAGACCTCTATCAGGGATTTCCAGATGGTACTGGGTCCTGCCATGAGGGCAAGGGACTGTACTCAGTGACCTCTCGAGGTCCCTTCCTGTTCTAGTGTTCTATGATTCTATAAAAGGAAGGAGTGAGAGCAATAGAAAAAGTATAATGGTTTTCAAAAAAGGCAGACTTTAACTAACTCAGAGAACTAGTAGGTATGATCCCCTGGGAGGGAAATCTAAGGAAAAAAGAAGTTCAGTAGAGCTGGCAGTTTCTCAAGGAGATAACATTAAAGGCATAACTTCAAACTATCCTGATGCAAAAGAAAGATAGGGAGAATGAGCTCTTTTATGACCTACAAAAATAAAAAAAATGGAAGCATAGCCAAAATGCTAAGGAGCAATAGAAAAGAATAGCACAAGCATGTAGGAAAAAAATCAGAAAGACTAAGGAAAAGACAAAATGAGTCACATCTAGTCAGGGTCATAAAAGGCAACAAGAAAAGGTTCTTTACATTCATTAGAAGCAAAGGAAAGATAAAGGAATATGTAGGTCCTCTACTGTGCAGAGTAAGAGAGTTAATAACAGATTACATCAAAAAAGATGAGGTGTTCATTTTGTATTGTGCTTCAGTCTTCACTGAAAAGGTTAATGGTGACTAGATACCCAAGACAATGAATATTAACAAGGGGGGAGTAATGAAAACAAAAATGAGGAAAGAGCAGCTTAAAGAATATTTAGATAAGTTAGATGCCTTGTCCAGACAAGAGGAAAGGGGCAATACAGTATCTCTATAAAAAGAGGAATAAAGACGACCAGAGGAATTACAGTGCCGTCAGCTTAACTTTGATAGCCAGAAAAATAATAGAGCAAATAACCAAATAATTAATTAGTAGGCACCTAGAAAATAGTAAGATGATAAGTAACAGTCAAGAATAAATCATGTCAAATTAACTTAATATGGCAAGCCTTGTGGATAGGCGAAGCAGTTGATGTGATAAATTTAAATATTTGTAAACTTTCATAAACAAACTAAGGAAATATAGCCTAGACCGGCAGTTCTCAAATTCTGGGTGGGAACCCCAAAGTGGGTCATGACCTGATTTTAAATCGAAGTAGCTTAACTTGGCTTTAGGCACTGTCTACGTAGCAAAAAGTCCAAGGAAGAGCACTCTTCTTCCGACTTCCCTTATTCCTCATACAATGAGGGTTACAGGAGTCAAAGTAAGAAGTCCTTCAGCTTGACAATATTTTGACATTATTTTGAAATAACGCTAGTTATCTCGAAATAATGTTGCTGTGTAGACATACCCTTAGTAGGAATAGGGTAGCTGAAGCAAAATGCAGGACAATGTAGCACTTTAAAGACTAACAAGATTCTTTAAAGTGCTACATTGTCCTGCATTTTGCTTCAGCTACCCCAGACTAACACGGCTACATCTCTACCACTAGGAATAGGGTGGCTTTCTCAGTATATTTCTGCACACATAGTACATTATATGCTTTCACATATAGTGAAATCATATTGCTTACCTGAAAAGAAATACATCTATTTAAAGGGCAGGGTTTCCTTTCCTTGAAGTAAAGCAAATATTTTATGCACAGTGGGTTTTGAAATAAAAATCTGCTGATTGGAGATGGAGCAAGCGAAAATTCTCCAATTAACTAAAAACTATGTATCAAGCATTAAAAATATCAGATAAATCCAACCCCAAATGTAATTGATAACATCTACTAATTACTCACAATGTTCCTTTCAGAACAATCACTTTTTGATATCTCAGTAAGAATAAGCATTGGCTATTTTACTACTGCCATATCTTTTAAACAAGAATATTTATACATCTAAAGAAAATCTTGTAGAGCTGCAATGAGATAGGATGGGGAGAGAGAAAAAAAATGCAAGCCTACCTTTGACAGTATAGGTAAACAGATTAAAAAGTGTATATAAAGCATTGTTTAAATGAATTATGAGCAAAGCAGGCTAGATAAAATGAACAAAGGGAAATCTGAAAAGTAAGAGAACAATTAAACCGAGAGGGTGAAATCCTTCCCTAATTAAGTCAATAGGAATTTTGCCTTTGACTTCACTAGGGCCAGGATTTCACTCAGTGAGATCCATCAGTCTTAAAATACCTACTTTTATTGCGTCATTATCAATTTGCTATTATCATATGTAGGCAAATCTGACCTGTAGAGCAGCATTATATATGTCTTCCTCACATACACTCATTTCACTCATACGCTGATCAGTAGAATTCAAACATGTAGCAAAAAACATTCTTAAGTATCCAGATTCACAGAATACATTCTGAAGACACATAATGGCAATGAAAATTGCAAACCAATTCTAGATGGTATCCAAAAAATTGGATTCCATATGACTAAAATATATTTGACACTGATTAGACAGCTGGGATTCATCTACAAAGCAGCATTATTTCAGAATAACTGATGTTATTCAGAAATAACATAGTCCGTGTCTACACTACAAGCGGTTATTTCAACATAATGTCAAAATAATGTCGAGCTGGAGGACTTCTTACTCCAACTCCTATAACCATCATTTTACATGGAGTAATGGAAGTCAGAGGAAGGTGGGCTGTTCCTTGGACTTCCTGCTGTGTATACAATTGATGTAGCTCAAGTTGCATAACTTATTTTGGCTTTAGCCCTGCTGTGTAGACATAATCCTAGTGTGTTGCAACTACTCCTTATTACACTACGCAAAACTCTTCATTAGTACTCATGCTCTTCATCATCCTGACCCTTTTCTCTTCCTCACCCTCCTTCCCGGGATTGTTATCAGCTTCTTATCGTGTGTCTTACATCTAGATTCACTCTTTGGAAAAGAAACTCTGTGTGTGTGCACAATAGTGCCTTGTACTATAGGCCCCAGTCCTTAACTGGTGACCTCTAGGCACTACTATGACATAAACAGATAATAAATAATAAATAAATAAATGATAATAATTGTTTATTAATTATTTTTTATTAATTATTATTATTATTATTATTATATATAGTAAAACACAACTCTATGCAATTAAACAACAAACATAAAACAATGACTATTACTGGCAAAAAGTGAACATATCTTGCATATTGTTTTATAAATTTCAAAGTGCTTTTTAATCTCAGATTTGTACATCATGATTTTGAAAGAGCTGTCATTTAGTGTTGATTTTTCTACTTTTCAAACATCCAGTTCTTATCCAACATTTCTGCCCCACAGGCAACTAGCATTTTGTGTTTCATTTCACATGCAAAAGGTTTCAAAGTGAGTCCCTTCATGTTCTCTCTCGCATGCACACTCAACCTCTCTTTCTCTCTTAGGGTGTGTCTAGACTACATGCCTCCTTCGACGGAGGCATGTAGATTAGCCAGATCGGAAGAGGGAAATGAAGCCGCGATTAAAATAATCGCGGCTTCATTTAAATTTAAATGGCTGCCCCGATCTGCCGATCAGCTGTTTGTCGGCAGATCGGGGCAGTCTGGACGCGATGCCCCGACAAAGAAGCCTTTCTTCATCGGCACAGGTAAACCTGGTTTCACGAGGCATACCTGTGCCGATGAAGAAAGGCTTCTTTGTCGGGGCATCGCGTCCAGACTGCCCCGATCTGCCGACAAACAGCTGATCGGCAGATCGGGGCAGCCATTTAAATTTAAATGAAGCCGCGATTATTTTAATCGCGGCTTCATTTCCCTCTTCCGATCTGGCTAATCTACATGCCTCCGTCGAAGGAGGCATGTAGTCTAGACACACCCTTAGACTTTACATTGGTACTTTCAAAGTTTTGTTGTTTTTCTTAATCTAAAATAAGTAATCTAGACTAAAGACAGATGCTTTTCTATGTGTGTACATGAAAACATAAAGCCCAGGGCACATGTGTTTATAAGCTTCTTGTGAATGGGGTGGAAGGATCAGATTTAAACTTTATGAAGAAGCTAAAGAACAGAAACCCAAAGAAAAATTCCAGTACTTTAATATTATGTTCTGGAGGCATTGCCATGTATTTCAATCCTATCAGATGGGTCCACACAGGTTTAACAACATTTGGGATCAGTTTAAACTAAGTCTTATTATTTTTATATTTCCAATGTTAAGGAAATACCCACTGATTGTTAAAACAAAATTTAAAAATGAAATATCTTGTCTTGTCCTCCATGAATCTCGTTTATACATACACAGATGTCCAAATTCACCCCTGCCTAGTGTAAGGAGTTGCAATTTGTACTTCTGTGGATGAGCCTAACCCCTTACAGCCTTGAATGAGAAAATACACCATCCTTACGGGTATATAAAGGGATGACTTCCTTCTGGGCTGGAGACCCTGGGGCTAAAATGTACCTGACTACAAGATTATCCCCACTTAAGATGAATCAAGTGATTCCAATATAAAAAGCATCAGAAAGCTGTAGGAAGGGTGTGGTTGAAAAAAAGTAACTAAGACTGCCAGAAACAGGAAGCTCATGAACTGTCTGGAGCTGAGAACAGCTACTGAGAGTATGTTTGGCTCTTCCAGAGCCCTGGCTAGATAAAGGCTATGAGTGGGAGCTGAAGATAGGAAGATGCCCTGAAAAACATTGTTTGTTTTGGACTTTTGAGTACTGTTTTTGACACCACCTGCTGCCAGCCTGAGGAAAGCTGCTGAAAAGTGAATTAAAAGGTTAAGTTTACCAGGTTACTGAAGACTGAGTTTCTTGAAGAGGCAATATAGGTGGGATGGCCAGAGAGACAAAACTACAAAAGGGGCACATGGGGCAGTAAGAAGCTCCCATAGTACAACAGTCATAGCAGGATCCAAATCCCCTTCCCATCAAAGAGGAAGAGGGGAAGCACTTCCAAGAGTGGGAGAGCTCCTATCCCTGTGTACAACCTCAGTGCTTCCCTGCTGCGTTGCTGAGATAATTATGTCACCAGGCTTTCTCGAGGGTCTTGCTGCCCCAGGACTGGTGGACATAGTGTCTCCTTAGATGTCAGTCTACAGAGACTTTAAACCTGGGGCTACGTCTAGACTGGCCACAAATTCCGGAAAAGGAATGCAAAGCAGGTAAGTCAGCATAGGAAAATCCGTGGGGGAATTAAATATCCCCTGCGGATTTAAATAAACATGTCCGCCGCTTTTTTTCCGGCTTGGGGAAAAGCCGGAAAAAAAGCGTCTAGACTGGCGCGATCCTCCGGAATAAAGCCCTTTTCCGGAGGATCTCTTATTCCTATGCTGACTTACCTGCTTTGCATCCCTTTTCCGGAATTTGTGGCCAGTCTAGAAGTAGCCTTGGAGTATTTTATAAGACACTGACCCAGGGATCATTTCTTGCATTCACACTTGACACAAAACCATGCTCTACTTCAGACAGGAGAACATGAAGAGGAGATCTAAGGAGGGGTCTCAAAGAATTCACCTTGGTCTATTGTCACAGGACAGGAGTGGAAACATTTTAGGATCTGTTTGGTGCTGCTTCACCAGCCTCACAAAAGCTACAGTGGGAGAATACCTCAGATGATCTGGCATGCGTAGTCTCCCTAGTAAAATTGGGCCTTAAGAGGAGATGTTTCCCAAGCCCCAGAAATTCTGACAACACAGGTGAGAAGCTGTAAGATGGGGGGCATATTTGGACTAGATTTATGAAAAGGGAAGACGAAGGATTACACTGGAAGAGCACCCTCAGGAAGGTACCTCTGTGAATCATGACAAGGAAATAGAGGTAATTTAGGATCCACCTTACTCCTGATATTCTTGTTGATATAGTGTTTGAACAACAAGATGATACCCTGAGGGAGCCTTATTTTTAATAATCCTTTATCAGAGGTGAACTCATCTGTGACTGCCTAGCCAGAACTTCAGTAGAAAAGAAATTTCTTTCCCAAGCGGTCCAGGATATGCATACAAAGGAGGCAGTTGGGGGACAGTTGTATCATGCATGGGGGATGGGACAACTTATTGTTTCCTGTGCACCTCCCTGCAACCATCACACCTGTCTCCTCTTTGTCCAAGCACCTTTAAAAAACGTGCTCTCCAGTGACAGTCTAAACTCAATCCTTTAATCCACTTTTTACCAATTCTCCTCAGGCTGGCAGTAATCCTTGTCAGAGAGGGAACTCAAAAGTCCAGCAAAACCACAAACATTTTCAGCTCAACTTCTCTCCTTTAACTCCCCGCTTTGGGCCTTGCAGAGCTCAACTTGCTCCCCTTAGCTACACGTAGGATGTATTTCCTCACCTTATCGCCAGGCTCCCCACCTTTGACAGTCTCCGCTGGACACCTTGCCTGCAGCTCCCTGCTGCCTTTCACATTGTAATCACCTGATTCCTCTCAAGTGAAGCTCATCTTGCAATAAACACTGAATTAACCCATGCTATCCAGCCCAGAGGTGAGCTACCCCCTTACAAGAGGCTTGTCAGTATTTCATTTGTTAAACTTCTTCACAGGGTTCTGATACCTGGGAATAGCTTTAATTTCTCCTTGAGCCTCCATCAATCTCCAGGAGTAGATCCTCTTAGGAATGTGTTAATTATGCCCATTTCCTGATCATGGTAATAGGCCCCTTTTAGGCTGCAGTACCAATGTTTGTAGCTGTGTCCACTGAGTGCATTACAACAGAGAGCTGTCTTCTGACCTAGCAAGGCTAGGTCCATACCCTCTCCCTCCCCATGGTTCATGCCAGAGGAAGCTGGCATAAATCCATTAATTACTTCCTGGATACTACCTTTGTTTAATCTGATTTCCTCTGATTTAAATAGTCTTTGGATCAGGCCTCGATTTTTTTTTAAAAAGTGTATTTAGTAATGGTCAGCAAGCTCCATAGTAAATCTAACTCTGTATTTAACAAGACACTCAGGCTATGTCTACACTGGCATGATTTTCCGAAAATGCTTTTAACGGAAAATTTTTCCGTTAAAAGCATTTTCGGAAAAGCACGTCTAGATTGGCAGGATGCTTTTCCGCAAAAGCACTTTTTGTGGAAAAGCGTCCGTGGCCAATCTAGACGTGCTTTTCCGCAAAAAAGCCCAGATCGCCATTTTCGCGATTGGGGCTTTTTTGCAGAAAACAGTACTGTGCTGTCTACACTGGCCCTTTTGCACAAAAGTCTTTCAGAAAAAGACTTTTGCCCGAACGGGAGCACCATAGTATTTCCGGAAAATCACTGACAATCTTACATGAGATCGTCAGTGCTTTTCGAGAAATTCAAGTGGCCAGTGTAGACATCTGGCAAGTTTTTCTGGAAAAGTTTTTCAGTGTCTACACTGAACTGTAGGTCAAAATAAGATACCCAAATTGCAAATCTTATTTCGATGTTATTTCAAAAATGGCTTATTTCAAAATTTGGCGCTGTCTACACAGCACTTATTTCAAAATAAATTGCTATTCTGAAATGTCCCTTACTCCTCATGGAATGAGGTTTACAGGAACATTGGAATAGCAAGCCTATTATATTTTGAAATAACGGGTGCGCTCAAAAGATGTGGGATAGCTATTTCAGGATACCTCCAATATCCTGAAATAGCGCTGCAGTGTAGACATAGCCTTACAGAAAATATCACTAGACTAATAAAATCAGTACAGTAAATTAGGGAGCATATACAGGCAGTCCCCGGGTTACGTACAAGATAGGGACTGTAAGTTTGTTCTTAAGTTGAATTTGTATGTAAGTCGAAACTGGTACATATTGTAGGGGAAACTCTAGCCAAACATTTCTCCAGAGCTCAGTTTTATTCTCCCACATCTCACTTCCCTCAGTCCTTTATTCTCAAGCTGAGGTGTCTGCTGAGAAACGCTGCTCTGCGTCTCCCTGGTCTGCTGGAGGGCAGAGGCGCTAGCTTCACGTCTCCCTGGTCTGCTGGAGGGAAGCAGCTAGTGCGGGGTTGCCTCACCCCGTTTGTAAGTAGGGATCCGATGTAAGTTGGATCCATGTAACCCGGGGAATGCCTGTATTTTCAATTAATGAACACTGAGAAAATTAGCACACAAGGATGGCATATGCATTTTGACTACATATTTGGCCACTTGAACGTAAAAATCATTGTCTATATTCTCTTTTGTGTTTTTAGTGAGCGCCTCTGCATAAGAAGCAAGTGCTCTCTGCTTATCGCATACTGACATTCAGCCGCTTTTCTGATGTTCAGATAATGTCATTGTCAACTAGTGGCAGGCAGCATCCTGTCCAGCCTTCCCTGTGGTAAGCAAAGATAAGCATCTTCCACTGTCAAAATCCTTTTCTTCCCTCCTGTATGCAAAATTCACATTCCATTTGAGGTGGCTGAGAATGCGAGATATGTCCTTGCTTTAATGTGCTTTGCAGTTAATCCTCTCCAAAGTGCATTCTAAAACCAAGTGCAGTAGCACAGTGTATTAAGGGATTTGATCAGTGACCATGTTTTAATGGCCATCAGAATGATGGTGCAGATTTTTTTACTGTTGTTATCCCCTGACACTATACACACTTTACATATGCAAGCACAAGGGGATACACTAATGAATCCAGGGGCTTAAGACAAGTGCAACACTGGACAGAAAGAAAGTATTCTAGACTGCATTTTGTTATTGTTAGCTCACTTTATAGCAAAGGCAGGGAATGGCACTCATGACTACTGTTATTTCAATAATTTGTAACTTTAAATTGGAGGTGATGCTCTAAGAGTTAATGGTTTTCAGTCACTTTCCATGTTAATGCCCATGCGCTCATAGTCTTGTACTTCCGTGAAACCTGCGTACCACACACTAACCTCGGCTGTGGTGGCTGGAAGACAGGGTGACCAGAAATCCCAATGGTATCAGGACCATCTCGATTTAAAGACTTTGTTTTATATAGGCAACCAGACCTTCTGGCAGGGGCAGGCAAAAGGGGCAACTGTCCTGGGGCCCAGTAATTCCTGGTACTGCCATTACTGAGGCAGCAGAGGTGCCCAGAGTCTCAGCCCCTTTAAATTGCCACCGGAGTGCCACACAGCATGCTCCAGGCAGCTCTAAGGGCTGGGGGGCGAGCAGAATGGCATACTCCTGGTGGCACTGAGGGCTGGCTCTCCTAGCCAACCCCTTCTGGGAGTGTGAAACCACACCCCAGACACGTCGCCCAGAGACCCAGCATGGCTGTCATCTCTCCTGTAGGCAACTATTACCCTGCCCTCAGTCCTGATTTTTCATGCTGGCAGTCTGGTCACCCATGTGCAGAAGACAGAATTTTCCCAAGTTCTGACCCCCTCACCCATTGTCATTTTCCATGGATCACTCAGGAACCCAGCTGCCATGTGGGAATGCATGTATACCCGAGGGCAGGACTGAAAGGGGCTCTGCATTGACTCCCACCAATGCTGCATGGATTCCACATAATTCTGGGTACATCACCTCTAAGATGTTTCACTCAAATCAGGTAAAGACAGAGACCCTAGAAGCATGACTCGATTACAGCCAAACTTCCAGAGGGTTAGAAAGAGGTTTGAGAGGACCCCAAAAAAAGTGTGGGAACACAGGGCTCAATTCTGCCACCTACCAGCGCTCTCTCAGGATCAGGGGAAGGTAGAGGCTGTCTGAGATCTTATGCAGCTCCCTGATCCTGCGACACTGGGCCCAAGCATTAGTTAAAACAGCTGAGAAGTCACTATAACATTCACCAGTGATGTAAGGTACATAAAGGACTGAGTTAATTCTATTTCCAATAAAGTCAATAGTGACTTAAAGGGTTAATAATCTTCTTGAGCAGTTGCACTGCCAAAAAGTGAATTTTACTTGAATTTTCTTCTACCCGCAAATACAGCAACCAAACTGTCAGGAGACTTACTAGAAACAAACCATAGCTCACCTTCTATCTCCAATGTATTTACACACCTAGTTCTTTGCTCTCTCTAACAGCAAGTCCCATTTTTTCCATAATTTTTCCACCAGCAGCAAAAATCACCCTTAAAAAAAAAAAGGTAGAAAAGCACCAGAAGATGAGCCCTTCGGGAGGCAGGCATTGTTAATCTAGGTACATTTTTAGGGGAGTGGTAGTTGACTATATCCCTCCAAGCAAACAGATTAGACAAACATGTAGATCTCATTGTTTTAAGGGACAATGTTGTTTTTAACCATTCGGAGATAGGAGTCTTAAGCTGTTTTGTCTGAACACAAGTTGATTTTAAATGTGCGTATGCTGCAGATGGCATAAACATAAATAACAGCAGGGAAACAAAATTGCAAATGTCATTGGGTGTCCAGGGATTGAGAGGTGGAGGAGCACATGGAGGGAATAAATAATTCCATTTCTGTCAGCCTTGTAACAGATCAGATAGCAGGATGAGGCTCTCCAGGTATAATGGACATCTAAAAATAACTGCATCATTATATAACTCAGCAGCAGTATCATTCTGTTTCTAAATATAGGCTGTGCAACAAAGGCCAGTCTGGTGAGGTGTTGCCAGCTGATGCCAATTAATGGGATGACTCACACTGCTCAGCTAATAAAAATGAAATGTGTGTTTTGAAGGTACAATACAGGACTGGCTATATTTAGAGGAAACATCTGAAAAGGACCCAAAATTAGATCAGCTATTATAATCAATAGGGAGAAATTGAAATGTAATGATTTCATAATGCAGGATAACATTGCATTGCATTCCTCAAGTCGGAATGGTACAGAGACATAAAGCTGCCGTTAGCGACAAGGAGTCCTGTGGCACCTTATAGACTAACAGATGTAGTGGAGCATAAGCTTTCGTGGGCAAAGACCCACTTTGTCAGATGCATGTAGTGGAAATTCCAGAGGCAGGTATAAATATACAGGCACAAAGAAAGGAGTACCAATCAAGAGTAAGGCTAGAGATAACGAGGTCAATTCAGTCAGGGAGATGAGGCCCACTTCTAGCAGCTGCATTCGGCCCTGAATTTGAATGGGTGGGCAATGATGGAGAATGGGAGTTAAACGCCAGTGCCCTCACCCTAGTCCTTGGCTGCAGTGTCTGGTAAAGTGGGGTGAGCCGTGGCACCCTGTCCCCGCTCCCTGGCTGGAGTGCTGGGCAGAGTGGGGTTAAGCCCTGGTATCCTAACCCCGCTTCTGGGGTGGAGCTACAGATGATGCAGGGAAGCCCTGGTGCCTAAACCCTGCTCCTCAGCAGCAACACCAGGCAGAGTGGGGAAAGCCCTGATGCCCCACCCCCACTCCTGGGCAGGCACGCCAGGCAGGCTAGCAGAGCGTGATAAGCACTGGGGCATGAGGAGAGCTCTGGAGGGCTGCAGGGGCAGGCCTGGATGCAAAGTGAGTGGGCCACAGCCCACTCAGGCCCAACTCTGGCTATGCCCCTGAAATGTATATCATGTTTACTTGCACAACAGCATAGTTAGTGGTAATATGTGATTAAAATCATATTTATTTTCTCCATCTGACCATAAATCCATCACTACCAATGTACGCAAGAGGGATACCAGTAGATATGAATTAATACGTATTTGCATGTGCATGAACGTGCATCAAATTGTATGAATTTGCTTGGAGGTATTGTCTGTTTGTCCCATCCATGCCCACTGCTTCACTACTTTTAATCACCTAATCCATCTTTCTATAGTTAATAAACTTGTTTTATCTAAACCCATCTGTTTAGCAGAAATTTTTTTGGGGGGGAAACTCCATATGAGATATAATTTGTGAATGTCATTTGCTATTAATAAAATGACAGACTTGTATTGTCTAGGAGAGTGCTGGACAACATAAGATGCCCATTTCTAGGGCCAAGGCAAGGCCTGGCAATTTGTTGATGTCAATATGATTCAGGAGTCTGGCAAAAAAATATTCACATAGTTTCTGACTTCCCCTGTAGCTGAGGTGTGTATGAGCCCACCACCTTTTGCTGTCCCTCCCCTTATTGTGCCCCATTCCTGCTCCTCCTCTTCCCACCCAGAGCATCCTGCATGCTGCAAAATAGCTGTTCACAGTAAGTGGGAGGAAGGAAGGGGAGGAGTTGATCAACAGAGCTGCTGGCAGTGGCAAGTGAGAGGCACTTGAGGGGGATCTTGACTACTGGTGGGTGCTAAGCACTGGCTAATTTTTCTTCATGAGTGCTCCAGCCACAGAACTCCCATGGAGTCAGTGCCTCTGAACATTCCTATAACTCAGCTGGGAGTATCATAAAATCATAGAACCATAGAGCTGGAAGAGACCTCAGAAGGTCATCAAGACTAGCTCCCTGCTCTAGGCAGGACCAATCCCAACTAAATCAACCCAGCCAGGGCTTTATCAAGCCGCGACTTAAAATTATCTCTAGGGATGGAGACTCCACTACTTCCCTAGGTAACCCGTTCCAGTGCTTCACCACCCTCCTAGTGAAATAGTTTTTCCTAATATCCAACCTGAACCTCTCCCACCGCAACTTGAGACCATTGTTCCTTGTTCTGCCATCCGTCACTACTGAGAACAGCCTTTCTCCAGCCTCTTTGGAACCTCCCTTCAGGAAGTTGAAGGCTGCTATCAAATCCCCCTCACTCTTCGCTTCTGCAGACTAAACAGACCCAACTCCCTCAGCCTCTCCTCAAAGGGCATATGCTCCAGCACCCTAATCATTTTGTTGCCCTCCACTGGACCTCCAATGCATCCACATCCTTTTTGTAGTAGGGGGCCCAGAACTGGACACAATACTCCAGATGTGGCCTCACAATAGCTGAATAAAGGGGAATAATGACATCTCTGGATCTGCTGGCAATGCTCCTCTCAATGCAACCTAATATGCCATCAGCCTTCTTGGCTACAAGGGCACACAAGAGTAATTTAGAGGCTATGTGTGAGCAGGCCAGGAGTGGTTGTCCTCACAGCAAAGCAAAATAAAAGCTATCCCTGACTGGAGAATTGAGGGGACACAGTTGTACCCTGGAGAATATCACAATCTCTCTCTCTCTCTCTCTCTCTCTCTCTTTCTTGCTCTCTGCCTAATTGTAAGTTTTGTGTTTCTTCTTCTTCTTGTGTAGTCAATTTGTAAGACCAAGAATCACTACATTCAGGATCAGTTCACTCTTCTTGGTATCCTGACAATCCCTCTGGACAAGGCCACCAACAGGAGTAGAATGGGAGGAAGCCAAAGGAGGCAGTAGCCCCGGGGTCTGGTGATTGAAAAGGGCTGAGGGCTTCAGGTTGCCAGTGCCATTACTACAGCAGCAGTAGGAACTGGAGCCCCAGTTCCTTAAATCTCCACCAGAGCTCGGCACAATCCAGGCATCGCTGACAGCTGGCTGTCCTTAGCCCCACTCCTTCCATCCCAGACCCTATTCCTTCCAGAAGCCCAGAGTTGACTTCCCCCTCCCCCTTACACACACACACACATATACAGCCCAAAGCCCAGCAAAGTCTGTCACCAGTGCTGCCTCTAGAAAACATGACTCCAGTTCCACTGGCCATGGTGCAGACATCACACAACTGAAACAAACTGACAAGTTAAAAGAAGGAAGAAAAACCTCTTGGTAAATATTTTATTTCCAAGGGAGGCCGAATCTGTGGGTCAGGCCTGTAACTGGGAGTCAAGATACCTGTATTCTATTCCTGACTCTAAGGCTTTGTCTACACTGCAGGGTTTTTGTGCAAGAAGCTTTTTGCAGAAGAGATCTTCCACAAAAACTTCTTGTGCAAAAGTGCATCCACACCTCAAAAGCGCATCACAAAAGCGATGTGCTTTTGCACAAGAGAGCATCCACACTGCATGGACACTCTTGCCCAAGAAAGTTTGGATTACCATTCACAGAATGGCCATCAGAGTACCTGTGCTTTTTTGTGATAGGCTATTTTTGCGCAAGAAACCCGTTGAGCATCCACACATGCCTTTTTGTGCAAGAACTCTTGCACAAAAAGGAGTTATTCCTTGTAGAAAGAGGTAAACCTACACCACAAAAAGCCCTCTGTTCTGCTGTTTTACTGTAAATTTTCTTGCTCAAAAACATGCTTGAGCTGTGGATGCTTTGCTGCTTTTGCACAAAAACCCTGTAGTGTAGACATAGCCTAAGACTTCCTGTGTGACCTTACACAAGTCACATGACAATTTCCTATCAGAGACAATGGGATTGTACTTCCCTACCTCACTGGGATGTTCAAGAATAAGTTCATTAATGTTTGTGAGGTGCTCAGGTCCTTCAGCTATGGTGGGCATGTAAACAGCTATATGGAAATATAAAACAATATAATGACCTAAGCCTTGAATTAGTTATTAGTGTGTTTTTAATTTGCCTTCCTTTTTTAAAATAAAGTTATTGTTCAAATGAGTTCTAAGCAGAGGAACTCCAAGTGATATGCAGCTATAGTTCAGGAATAAATCATTAATATCTCACATCTTTGCTATAAGGTCTTAGCTGGTTAGCAAGTACCATGTAGGAGATATTTTTGTTCTGTTCTCTTTTGAACAACCCATCTTACTTCTTGTCATCTTTTCTGCTTGATGCAGCCTGCTGTTCATTTTGCACCTCCAGCACTCTGCAGGGTTAGCAAATCCTAATCTAAACAATTTAGCTGAGTGCCCGCCAAAAAAAAACATGCCTTTTTTTTCTTTTGAGGGGCAGAACTCTGGTTCAGCTGTTTTCCCTTGATAGATTTAAAGACATAAAATTATTTTTGCTTTTAAACACAAATCCTTTGCAACAGATTGGACATGGAGTGATAACCTTCACGGCCAGCAGTAACATGTTTATCTGCAGAAGTGAAAGGCAGCATTCAGCCTGGGGAGGAAACCAAAAGTTTGATCTTGTTTGTATAGGTAAGCTTAAAACTTTTAAATCAAGGCAACACAAGGAGAAGCTTGAAATATGCTCCTGTATAGAAACATATCAAGGTTATGTGATAAAAATAGTTTAGCATCCATGCATCATGTATTGAGCTACCTACCACCACAGAGCGGTCATGGTCCTCATTGCTTCTGTTCTGTCTGCAGTGATAAGATTAAATCATGGATCTGTTATCTAAAGATGGAGTTTATAAGATAGATACCTACAAATCTCAGTCTGCTAAATGCCTTGCAAGACTATGGAAAACCCACAACTTTGATTCTTGAAGCTTCTAAAACTGTGTGAACAGCAGGGATCCAACATCTATCTGGCATGTGTATTATGTTATTTGCATCTTGCTATAGCAGTGTACATGTTTAGGATCTGACTTTTTCTTTATTTTGCTATATGACTAAAGCTGGGCAAATGGTGCATAAGAATAATGGTAAAACATCTGTTCAAATGAAAATGACACAGTTTTCTCAAGTGCATTCATGGCATTTTTATTCTTGTCCAGCTGGCAATTGGATGAGATTTCCTATTTATTATTTATTTTATTTGCAAAACTGTTCAGAACAGAAACGTCTAATGTACTGCAAATGTGTTTGCATGGAATTTCATGCTGAGAGTGCTCACAGTTATCTTGAAAACTCTTTGACTTCCCTCTTTCTGTTTATAACATTTTAAGCACCCAATCAAGAAGTCATGCAGCTCCTTATGTAGCTCCTTAGGGAATGCACATTGCTCCAGCCCATAGCTTTGCATATATTATACAACCTATTCCAAAGCTGGGCAGGCTTGAATAATACATCCATAAAACACGGCATCTTTGTAGATAATTTACAGACTGAAGAAAGAGCAAAGAAGCAAGGATTTAAATAATCCCCGCTTCATTAAAATAAACATGGCCGCCGCACTGTGCCGACAATCAGCTGATCTGGCACAGCGCAGCAGTCTAGACGTGGATCTGTTGGCTGGGGAAGCCTTTGCCGACCAATCCTGGAAATCTCGTTGCCAGGCAGGGCAAGTGAAGAGATACTGTTGCAGCCTATTTTAAATTGTTACACAGTACAAGGGTTTGTGGAATCTGTACAATTTATGAATTCTGTGTGAGATTAGGAATTCTCTGTAGACATCTTTACTAAGTTGTAAACTCTGCTTTGAAAGTGCAGAACTTTGCCTTTATATTGTCTGTTTTGCCTGTGTTGAACTCCAAAAGCAGGTGTCAAAGATGTTTTTTAAAAAGAAGACTATTGACTTACAGTGCTCTCCCATTGAAATGAATTAGCTCTAAACTATAAGCTGACTCTCAAACAGGAGACCTGGCTTTTCAGGGGAGAGATCACCTGACAAACAGATCATCTTGTAGGACTGTGTGGACATCCCTTAAGGATGACCAGTGAATTACATGACATAGGCAACTGGAAAGTTATTAGGGAGGATGCTATTTTACTGAGTCTCTCTCTTTCTGGACACTTTTAACTATCTTAACATGCAGGAAGCTGCTCCAAGAGCTGGATGAGCCAGGGAAACAAGAGAAGGAGTATGCCTATATGAACATAGATGGGTAAGGGTGAGACATAATGAGGGGAAATGTGCATAGGGCTTACTGTTTCTGAAAAGATCTGCATCTCCCATGCGATTCAGAAAAGTCGCACCACCATGATACAACACTGGGCAAGGGGTATGGGTGTGCTAGCTGTTACAACTACTTTGTGCCCCCCTGAGAAAATTAAGCTGTAACCCTGAAGGCTCATACCTTCAGCTGGATTCTGAAGGTGTGTTTGAGCTACAAGGGGAATCAGGAGTCAGCATTGGTTCCAGAGTTCGGATCATATGCTAGAGGATTTGCATTCAAAGAGCACAGAGACCCCCAAACTGGACAGTGCCTGGGCTCTGTTCATACATTGGAAGTTTAAAACACCTGGGGATCCAATGTCTTGGGCTTTCCCTTTCTGGCAAGGAGAGCTTGATTGGATCTGTGACACATGGGTCCAGTGGATATGGACCCAACACAGCAGTCTGGGGAGCCTCCAAGAGCATATGTAAGACAATTATCCTGGCAGAACCATCATCAAGAGTGTCTCCCCTTCCATTGGTAGGACTCCTATAAAGGCAATCAGGATGAGAGCTGGTGCCATGAAAGTGTGGAGAAAGGGTAGTATGGGGAAGTGAAGGAAGCAGCTGGGAAAGAAAAAATGTAGGATTGGCTGAGAAGCATGGCAGGAGCCCTAAAGGAACTGCATAATCACAAGCAATTTATCCACCCCAGCCTCCAAGACTTACAGTTTGCTCATCACTCAAACCCTTTGATATACATGGTTTCTCTCACCCTTTAGTGATTGAATCTTTCCAGCTAACACCTTTTAATTGGTTCGGTTCTAGGACCGGTTTTGTTCAATATCTTTATTAATGACCTGGATGAGGGGATGGATTGCACCCTCAGCAAGTTTGCGGATGACATTAAGCTGGGGGGAGAGGTAGATATGCTTAAGGGCAGAGATAGGGTACAGAATGACTTAGACAAATTGGAGGATTGGGCCACAAGAAATCTGATGAGGTTCAACAAGGACAAGTGTAGAGTCCTGCACTTGGGACAGAAGAATCCCAAGCATTGTTACAAGCTGGGGACCAACCGGTTAAGTAGTAGTTCTGCAGAAAAGGACCCAGGGGTTACAGTGGATGAGAAGCTCGATATGAGTCAACAGTGTGCCCTTGTTGCCAAGAAGGCTAATGGCATATTAGGATGCATTAAGAGGAGCATTGCCAGCAGATCCAGAGATGTCATCATTCCCCTTTATTCGGCTTTGGTGAGGCCGCATCTGGAGTATTGTGTCCAGTTCTGGGCCCCCCACTACAAAAAGGATGTGGACGCATTGGAGAGGGTCCAGCAGAGGGCAACCAAAATGATTAGGGGGCTGGAGCATATGACTTATGAGGAGAGGCTGAGGGACTTGGGTCTGTTTAGTCTGCAGAAGCGAAGAGTGAGGGGGGATTTGATAGCAGCCTTCAACTTCCTGAAGGGAGGTTCCAAAGAGGATGGAGAGAGGCTGTTCTCAGTAGTGACAGATGGCAGAACAAGGAGCAATGGTCTCAAGCAGTCTCCTGCCACCACTGCGAGGAGGAAACGTAGAGTAGTGGTGGTTGGAGACTCTCTTCTGAGGGGAACGGAGGCACCCATCTGTCGCCCTGACAGCTCATCTCAAGAGGTATGCTGTCTGCCAGGGGCCCGTATCCGAGATGTTACGGAGGCATTGTTGAGGATTATCCGGCCCTCTGACTACTACCCCATGCTACTCATCCACGTGGGCACAAATGATACTGCCAGGTGTGACACTGAGCGGATCAAGTGTGACTACAGGGCTTTGGGAGTACGGGTGAAGGAGTTTGGAGCGCAGGTGGTATTCTCTTCTATCCTTCCTGTCAAAGGTAGGGGCCCGGGCAGAGAGAGGTGCATCCTGGAGGTGAATGCCTGGCTGCGACGATGGTGTCGCCAGGAGGGATTCGGCTTCCTTGATCACGGGGTGCTCTTCCAGGAAGGACTGCTTGGCGGAGATGGAGTTCACCTTTCCAGGAGCGGGAAGGCCTTGTTTGGACACAGACTGGCTAACCTTGTGAGGAGGGCTTTAAACTAGGTTTGTCGGGGGCAGGTGAGCAAAGCCCACAGGTAAGTGCTGAATGTGCGGGACTGGGAGACTGGGAAATGGGGGGGACTACGGCCTATAATGGCAAGGAGAAAGGAGGGTCAGGGCACAACAGGGAGGCAAGATCAAATCAGTATCTTAGATGCCTATATACAAATGCGAGAAGTATGGGTAATAAGCAGGAAGAACTGGAATTGCTAACCAATAAATACAACTATGATATCATTGGTATTACAGAAACCTGGTGGGATGGGACGCATGATTGGAATATTGGTATGGAAGGGTACGGCTTGCTCAGGAAGGACAGACAGGGAAAAAAGGGAGGAGGGGTTGCCTTGTATATTAAAAATGTACACACTTGGACTGAAGTGGAGATGAACGTAGGAGATAGCTGTGTAGAGAGTCTCTGGGGGTATGTCTACACTACCCTCCTAGTTCGAACTAGGAGGGTAATGTATGCATACCGCACTTGCTAATGAAGCCCGGGATTTGAATTTCCCGGGCTTCATTAGCATAAGCGGGGAGCCGCCATTTTTAAATCCCCGCTGCTTCGAACCCCGTGTAGCGCGGCTACACGGGGCTCGAACTAGGTAGTTCGGACTAGGGTGCCTATTCCGAACTACCGGTACACCTCGTTTCACGAGGAGTAACGGTAGTTCGGAATAGGACCCTAGTCCGAACTACCTAGTTCGAGCCCCGTGTAGCCGCGCTACACGGGGTTCGAAGCAGCGGGGATTTAAAAATGGCGGCTCCCCGCTTATGCTAATGAAGCCCGGGAAATTCAAATCCCGGGCTTCATTAGCAAGTGCGGTATGCATACATTACCCCGCTAGTTCGAACTAGCGGGGTAGTGTAGACATACCCTGGGTTAAGCTAAAAGGGGTAAAAAACGAGGGTGATATCATGCTAGGAGTCTACTACAGGCCACCTAGCCAGGTGGAAGAGGTGGATGAGGCCTTTTTTAAACAATTAACAAAACTATCCAAAGCCCAAGATTTGGTGGTGATGGGGGACTTCAACTATCCAGACATATGTTGGGAAACTAACACAGCGAGGCACAGGCTATCCAATAAGTTTCTGGACTGCATTGGAGACAACTTTCTGTTTCAGAAGGTTGAAAAAGCTACCAGAGGAGAAGCTGTTCTGGATTTGGTTTTAACAAATAGGGAGGAACTAGTTGAGAACTTGAAAGTGGAAGACAGTATAGGGGACAGTGATCACGAAATAATAGAGTTCATGATCTTAAGGAAAGGTAGAAGGGAGACCAGCACAATTGAGGTTATGGATTTCAGGAAGGCAGATTTTGATAAGCTCAGAGAACTTGTAGGTAAGGTCCCATGGGAAGCAAGACTGAAGGGAAAAACAACTGAGGAGAGTTGGAAGTATTTCAAAGGGACGTTGTTAAGGGCCCAAAAGCAAACAATTCCGCTGTGTAGGAAAGATAGAAAATATGGCAAAAGACCAGCTTGGCTTAACAAGGAGATCTTGCATGATCTCAAAATAAAAAAGGAGTCATATAAAAAATGGAAACTAGGACAACTAACAAAGGATGAATATAGGCAAGCAACACGGGAATGCAGGGGCAAGATTAGAAAGGCAAAGGCACAAAATGAGATCAAACTAGCTACAGGCATAAAGGGAAACAAGAAGACCTTTTATAAATACATTAAAAGCAAGAGGAAGACCAAGGACAGGGTAGGCCCACTGCTTAGCGAGGAGGGAGAAGCAGTAACAGGGAACTTGGAAATGGCGGAGATGCTCAATGACTTCTTTGTTTCGGTCTTCACCGAGAAGTCTGGAGGTGTGCCTAACGTAGTGAATACAAGCAGAGAGAGGGTAAGTTTAGAAGATAGGATACACAAAGAACAAGTTAAAAATCACTTAGGAAAGTTAGATGTCAGCAAGTCACCAGGTCCTGATGAAATGCATCCCAGGATACTCAAGGAGCTGATAGAGGAGGTATCTGAGCCTTTAGCTATGATCTTTGAAAAATCATGGCAGACAGGGGAGATTCCAGAAGACTGGAAAAGGGCAAATATTGTGCCCATCTATAAAAAGGGGAATAAGAACAACCCAGGAAATTATAGACCGGTCAGTTTAACGTCTGTCCCAGGGAAGATAATGGAGCAGGTAATTAAGGAAATCGTATGCAAACACTTGGAAAGTAATAAAGTGATAGGGAATAGCCAGCATGGGTTTGTGAAGAACAAGTCATGTCAAACTAATCTGATAGCTTTCTTTGATAAGATAACGAGCCTTGTGGATAAGGGAGAAGCGGTGGATGTCATATACCTAGACTTTAGTAAGGCATTTGATATGGTCTCGCATGATATTCTTATTGATAAACTAGGCAAATATAACTTAGATAGGGCCACGATAAGGTGGGTGCATAATTGGCTGGATAACGGTAGTCAGAGAGTTGTTGTTAACGGTTCTAAATCCTGCTGGAAAGGGATAACAAGTGGAGTTCCTCAAGGGTCTGTTTTGGGACCCGTACTGTTCAATATCTTCATCAATGATGTAGATATTGGGATAGAGAGTACTCTTATTAAGTTTGCAGATGATACCAAACTGGGTGGGGTTGCAACTTCTTTGGAGGATAGGGACATAATTCAAAATGACCTTAGCAAGTTAGAGAAATGGTCAGAGGTAAACAGGATGAGGTTTAATAAAGAGAAATGCAAAGTGCTCCACTTAGGAAGGAACAATCAGTTCCATACATACAAGATGGGAAGCGACTGTCTAGGAAGGAGCATGGCGGAAAGGGATCTAGGGGTCATAGTGGACCACAAGTTGAATATGAGTCAACAGTGTGATGCTGTTGCAAAAAAAGCAAATATGATTCTAGGTTGTATCAACAGGTGTGTTGTAAGCAAAACTCGTGAAGTCATTCTGCCGCTCTACTCTGCACTAGTTAGGCCTCAGCTGGAGTACTGTGTCCAGATCTGGGCGCCACATTTCAAGAAAGATGTGGAGAAATTGGAAAGGGTACAGAGAAGAGCGACAAGAATGATTAAAGGTCTAGAGAACATGACCTATGAAGCCAGGCTTTATGAACTGGGCTTGTTTAGTTTGGAAAAAAGAAGATTAAGGGGGGACATGATAGCGGTTTTCAAATATCTAAAAGGGTGTCACAAGGAGGAAGGCGAAAATTTGTTCCTCTTGGTTTCTGAGGACAGGACAAGGAGTAATGGGCTTAAAGTGCAGCAGGGGAGATTTAGATTGGACATTAGGAAAAAATTCCTAACTGTCAGGGTGGTCAAATATTGGAATAAATTGCCAAGGGAGGTGGTGGAATCTCCCTCTCTGGAGATATTTAAGAACAGGTTAGATAGACATCTGTCAGGGATGGTGTAGACGGAGCTTGATCCTGCCTTGAGGGCGGGGGGCTGGACTCGATGACCTCTCGAGGTCCCTTCCAGTCCTATTATTCTATGATTCTATGATTCTAAGTTGTGGTGGGAGAGGTCCAGGTTGGATATTAGGAAAAACTATTTCACTAGGAGGGTGGTGAAGCACTGGAATGGGTTACCTAGGGAAGTAGTGGAGTCTCCATCCCTAGAGGTGTTTAAGTCTCGGCTTGACAAAGCCCTGGCGGGGTTGATTTAGTTGGAATTGGTCCTGCCTAGAACAGGGGGCTGGACTTGATGACCTTCTGAGGTCTCTTCCAGTTCTATGATTCTATGAACTTACCTGGGCCTCTTTGCTGTTGTTTCATGTTGACTTTTCTGTCTGTACTCTGTGCTAATGGGGGTTGTAGATTCTTAGGTGATGTGGCAGAGGCTTAAGGGGAGAGAATGGTGTGGGAGGAGATATGATACAGCTTCCTCTTTTTCTTTTATCATCAAATTTTTGAATTTGCATAAAAAACAACAAATGGTCTGGTAGCACTTTATAGACTAATAAAACATGGGGAGTAGTGATAGAAATGTAGCCGTGTTAGTCTGGTGTAGCTGAAACAAAAAACAGGACTATGTAGCACTTTAAAGACTAACAAGA
The DNA here is from genome assembly GCF_052426305.1 of Pelodiscus sinensis. Classification (NCBI taxonomy): domain Eukaryota; kingdom Metazoa; phylum Chordata; order Testudines; family Trionychidae; genus Pelodiscus; species Pelodiscus sinensis. The sequence continues at coordinate 211,618,866 of NC_143052.1, forward strand.
TGGTTTGTTAGGTGATGAGCTTTCATGGGCCAGATCAAATAGTGGAAGAAAATTGGCACAACCATATATACCAAAGGATACAATTAAAAAAAATGAACACATATGAAAAGGACAAATCAAATTTCAGAGCAGAAGGGGGATGAGGGAGGGAGGTAAATGTCTGTGAGCTAATGATATTAGAGGTGATAATTGGGGAAGCTATCTTTGTAATGGGTAAGATAATTAATGTCTTTGTTTAGATCTAGGTTTAAAGTGTCAAATTTAAGCATAAATGACAGTTCAGAGGATTCTCTTTCAAGTCTGGTGTTAAAAGGTCTTTGAAGCAGGATTCAGGTAATCAAGTCGTTGAGACAGTGCCTTTTCTGGTTGATGTAGATGGTATCATGATCTTTTGTAGGCACATCCCACTTCTTCAGATCACTCGAGTTTTGCACTCCAGCTTTTTATCTTGGATGTTTTGATTTTGAAAACCAACTCTCTTCTCTCAGTTCTCCACCAACCATATCCCCATACATTCAAACACTTTCTTTTTGTTTGTTTGCTACTGACATGACCTCCTTCACTCATCCCTGATCTCAATATGACAGCAAGCATTGCTGAATGCATGGCTGAGATTCAGTTTGCTACTCAGTGATGCAGTGAACTAGTTTTGAACTTTGCATCTTCTCTCTGGCCTTCTGACTGAGACTAACTATTTTTGGTAAGGGGAGGGGGATAAGCAGTTTGTACCATCAGAAACTACAAATGTGCTTTCTATAACCAAAATGCATGCAGTATAGATAGGCTTGGAAGGACTAGATCTTTATCAATAAATGTCAATTTCATTCTGCACACATATTCACAAAAATATTTGTATTGATAATCACTGCAAACAAAAGGAAAGAAAAATGTTGCCTGAGAATTTCAGAATTTGTTTTAAGGAGATTTACTCTAGATATGTTGACATGTAATGTTGACAGTTTGAATTTTTAATGGTTTAGCTTTTTGAATTTCAAAGATCTACCATCATTAGATTATGGTCTTGCCAGGCCCTATAATTCCCTTCAACAGTAAAAATTTAAAGTCAACAAATATTTACTGTAACAAGCTATCAAATAATTTGACAAGTAAAAAAACCCCCAAAATCCCCAACCTTTAATACTTGATGTTGGAAGAATCGCAGTCCTGTTTTTTTAGAATGCACTCATTAATATAAGTCCATAGTCCAAAGGTTTGAGCACGAAAGTGGCTGGAGCAGGAAAGAGACCAAAATGGAGATGTTTCCAGGGCCTTTTATAGCTTTTGCCACACTGAGGGAAACTCATTTTTTATATAAAACCCTCAGAATAGATAATGGGAAATTAGAGGTAAAGGTGGTATTTGAAGTCACATGGGCAAATCATATGTCCATGCCTGATTTTGCTTACGCACAACAGAAGCCATTACCCACACTCTAGTTTGAACATTTACAGGAGTCCATCAGGTGTAGATGAGAGTCTTCCAACGTCCATTGTGAATTGTTTCTTACACACCACGTTTTCTACCAGATTAGTTTCTAATATGCAACAGTGCTTACAAAAGTGATCTATATGATCAGATAACACAATATTTTTTATCAGATAACACAATCTGTAATAAGGTAGTGCCTAGAAGCCCCAGTCATGACTGGGATTCCAGTGTGGTAGTCACTGTACAAATGCATAGTAAGATGGTACCTGCCTTCAAGATGTTCCAAACGAAATACGTAAGGGATGAGAGAAAATAATTATCTGTATTTTATGAAGGAGGAACAGAAGCATAAAACAATTAACTGACATACTCAAAGTCACACCAGCAGTCTATGACAGAATCAAGCATGTAACATGGAGCTCCCAGTCTACCTCTAACCTGAATACCATCCTTCTTGACTGATGTTAATGGCTGATTTCAAAGGCAGATTTGGCTCTCTTGACTTTAGTAAGGCTTGTGATGCTGCTTTTCATGACCTTCTCATAAACAAATTAGGAAAATACAGGAGGGTGCATAATTGGTTGGAAAATCATAAACAGAGTTATCAAAGGTTCACAGTCAAGCTGAAAGGCCATCTCAAGTATAATCCCACAGGGATTGTTCCTGGATCCACTTCTGTTTAGTATCTTCACCAATGGTTTACATAATGGCTTACAGAATACACTTATAGGGCTCGTCTACACTGGCCCCTTTTCCGAAAGGGGCATGTTAATTTCACAGGTCGTAATAGAGAAATCCGCGGGGGATTTAAATATCCCCCGCGGCATTTAAATAAAAATGTCCACTGCTTTTTTCCGGCTTTTAGAAAAGCCGGAAAAGAGCGTCTACACTGGCCCCGATCCTCCGGAAAAAAGCCCTTTTCCGGAGGATCTTATTCCTACTTCGAAATAGGAATAAGATCCTCCGGAAAAGGGCTTTTTTTCCGGAGGATCGGGGCCAGTGTAGACGCTCTTTTCCGGCTTTTCTAAAAGCCGGAAAAAAGCGGCGGACATTTTTATTTAAATGCCGCGGGGGATATTTAAATCCCCCGCGGATTTCCCTATTACGATCTGAAAAATTAGCATGCCCCTTTCGGAAAAGGGGCCAGTGTAGACGTAGCCATAAAGTGTGCGTATGATACCAAACTGGGAGGGGTGGCAAGTGCTTTAGGTGATTAGATTAAAATTCAGAATGATTTGGAATAGGATGAAATTCAACAAGGACAATATAAAATGTTCATGTAGGAAGAAACAATCAATAGCACGCATACAAAATGGGAAATGACTGCCTGGAAGGGAGTACTGTGGAAAGAGATCAGGGCTCTAGGAATCATAGTGGAACACAAGCTAAGAATGAGTATGCCAGTGTTGCAAAAAAAAAAAACCCCAACATCTTTCTGAGATATATTAACAGGCGTGTTGTAAGCAAGATAGAGAAATAATTCCTCCACTCTGCTGTCCGCTGATTAGACCTCATTGGACTATTGTGTCCAGTTCTGGGTGCCACATTTCAAGAAAAATGTACACAAATGGGAAAAAGTACCCAGGAGAGCAACAAAAATGGTTAAAGGTCTAGAAAATATGACTTTGGAGGAAAGACTGGAAGAACTGGGCTTGCTTAGTCTGGAGAAGACAGAGAGATGACATAACAGTTTTCAATTACATAAAAGATCACAAGGAGGAGAGAGAAGTTGTTCTTCTTAACCTCTGGACAAGACAAGAAGCAATGGGCTTAATTTGCAGCACTAGAGGTTTAGGTTTGATAATATGAAAATCTTCCTGATATGGTGGTCAAGCACAGGGATAAATTGCCTAGGAACGCTGTGGAACTTCCATCATTGGAGGTTTTTAGGAGCAGGCTCGACAAACACGTGTCATGGATGGTCTAGATAATATTTATTTTGCATTGAGTGCAAACAGCTGGACTAGATGACCTCTGAAGGTCCCTTCCTGTCCTACAATTCTATGATTCTATACAATTCTATTGATAGATTCAGAAAACCATTCCCTGAATTCTGACAGGCTGAGTAAAACACCATAAATGATCAGCTTTTATCTGCCACAGAAAAATGCCACGGGCAGTTGTGATTCAGATTTTTCTATTGTTCTAATATACTAAAACACAGTGCTGCTATTGTGTCTAAAAATTAATAAGGCTTCAGAAACTGACATGGACATAGAAGAAAGTTGTTTTTATTATTAACATTGCCTGTGTGTCCATGAAAACAGGTATATGGATTAGTGTAATACATCATTTTTTAAAAAAACTTCATGAGCTAGTATATATTTGCTACATCTAAGGCTGCTCTGTCTCAAAATTCATATAAAGCTCAGGTGCATATAAGAAATAGCACATATGATGGCAAAGAAATGGTTGCATGCAGTGTTTGTTCTTGGTCACTTTTTTTTAGAGAATTGTATTGTTCCTTCACAAAATTTTCTGCTACTCACACATTCAAGGAGCATCTACCCTTAGCATTTCCCCTCCTGGGCAAATGAATAAGGACACAGATCATGCAGACAAACAATATGGAAGTGAGGCCCATAATGATAAAGCAATAAGAAAGGGAGGATTTCACAATCCCAACTATTGCTAAGTAGTTTCTTGGAAGACAGAAAGGTATCAAACTAAGTTTTCTTTAACTCTCTTTGGCTATGTCTACACTGCACTGCCCTTCCAGAAAAAGCTACGCAAATTGTGAACCACAATTTGTGTAGCTTTTTCCGCTTCTTTTTTCAGAAGAGCTTTTCCGATATTGAGCACATCTACACTGGGCCAAATGTCAGAAACCCCCTTTTTCAGAACATCCCTTCTTCCTCGTAAAACGAGGTTTACAGGGATGCCAAGAAAGTGTGTCTGCTCTTCCGAAAAATGTTTTGGAAGAGCAGATGCATTCCCTGGATGTGGCAGAGTTTTTTCGGGATACCTTTTTTCCTGAAAAAACTCTGCAGTGTAGACATAGCCTTAAGATCTGTTTCCTTATTTGGTGATAATGGGTGCCATTAGGACAGGGTCTCCTTCCTAACAGCCTGGTATTACACTATATAATGTAAATTAGAAGGAATTTGAGGATGCAACTTCCTACTTCTCAACTAATGGCTGCTGCACTTTCAATCTGGCTGCAGAATGAGACCTTAGACTTTAGGCTTTACAATATGGCTAGAGGCCTTACAACAGAAAAAGTCCTTATTCTTAACATCAGTGATTATTCATTTTCATTGAGCAAAAGCCCTGTAGTATCAGACTTTGCAGCAATATGAAGTGTCCATTTTTACCATTTCCTTTGTCCATGCAGCCTTCTGTTTCAGCAACTTTCAAACATACATATTTATAAAACATACTTTGTCAGGTATTTAAACAGGTGACATGATATCAAACTATTATAAACAGGCCACCTTAATTGTAATTTTAATCTAAATTCCATCAACAGGCCTTGGTAATTGAGATCATTAATCTATGAGAGGAGGTTAGGAAAATGTGAAACACTATTAGCAATGTCTTAGAGTATGTAAGAAATAGGTGTATAGTGCACCATAAGCCATCCTTTGGTGGAAGGCAAGATAGCTGGCATGGGGAACTCCCATTGCCATATCACTAAAAGTTGCAGACACCACTTACCAGCAGAGGAGGATCTCCTCCTCTCTCCCCCAGAAGATCTTACCTTCTTGGAGCCATTGTAAACCAGCCTGCATGGTCGCTGAAACCTCTGATTTTGTTCATCGGAGCTCTAAGGGCTAAAATTCTTACCCCATTGAAATTAATGTCAGAATTTCATTAGGGTGTGGCTTTTATCCTAACTCTGGAATTCTGATGCCCTACAGCAGTGGCTTTCAAACTATGGGTTGAGGCCCGGTACTGAGTGGTGCAATGTCAGGCACTGGGTGATCAGGTGATTAGTGGAAGTGCTAAGGTAGGCTACCTGCCTCTCCTGGCACTGCAAACTATGCAGCAAGCCTGGCTCCTAGGCAGGGGGGAAGAGAGAGAGGAAGAGAGTGCACGGGAGCACTGCCCCTGCCCTAAGCACTCTATTGCCATTGGCTGGGTACCAGCTGCTGGCTGCTTCTGGGGCACATCATGTACTGTGCTGCCAGGAGAGGCAGGAAGGCTGCCACTTTACTGCTGACCAGGAGCTACTCAAGGTAAGCACCTCCTGCCCCAGTCCTCATCCCCTGAAGCTAGAATCCCCTCATAGAGCCCAATGCTCTTTTCTTCAGCCTCACCCTGGATCCTGCACTCTAGTCAAATTACGTTGGGCCACAGGCATCAACAATTTTCTTCAACTGGATCATGAGGGGAAAAAAAAGTTTGAAAACCACTGCCTTACCAGGTGGGGAACTTACTCCCTATACCATCTTGCTACTACTGCATCCACACCGCCACAAAAAGGATCTTTTTCCCCTGGGTAACTATGATTACTGGAACAGTCTAAGCTAAACACTTGCCTTATTCTTACACAATCCCTAGTTACTTGCTATCTAAAGAGAAGTGTTTTGTGCATGAAAAACATGGCCCAGCAACAACCTAGTCTATTCATGTTTTCATACTGTGTCCATTAATGTGGTACCCTTGTGCCTGAGATGTGAGACTTTGTCCAGGCACTAGGCTTCATGCAAAGCAAAACTTAGACACTTCTTGTTTTGAGAAGCTAAGTTATTGTTGTTTTCTTACTCATATTACAATAGCCCTAGAGACCTCTTTCATATAGAAATACAGTACCTCATTTCAGATAGCTTCCATTTGTCGTTTCTGTGAAAATGCAGAAGGAGGGGATGAAACAATCAGACAAGAGAGGAAAAGTGATAGGATGAGGTGACAGTGAAGTTCTTAATTATCTCCATTTCGTGAGTCTTTTTAAAAGCCGGATTGTGACACACTTACACTAAGGGCTTGTGTAAATGGGAAAGTTAGTGTAGAGTCAGTCGGAGAGTGGCCTTAAAGTGCTCTATCTACTCTGTATGTGGGCACTTCTGAACACTTAAAATGCCTGTGGTTCCAGTTAGCTTATACACTTCAAAGTGTATTAAGTTAAAGCACACAAGTTAGGTCTATCTGGTGGGTTAATTCAAAGCTTTTAGCTGCATGTCTGGTACTGTGCAGTACCCAAGGTGTACCAGTTGTGTGCACACTGGATGCCTCTTCCAGTTATCGTCATGTAATAAGTGGCAGCAGTTTGCTGGAAACTGAGGCAATAACATGTTGTGGGGCATCTGGTGTACTTTCGTGCTCGAATTGTATGAATGCTGATACGCTTGGATCCAGGAGCAAATGGGTAAACTCTGGCTCTGTGCCAGCTTTCAAAGAGCAGCTGGAGGGGAGCTTGCCCCCCTGAGCGGGGGAGGGCACACAGGTGAATGAACAGTTCACTCAGGACAACCTGCAAAGCACTGGGGGAACCATTAGAAGCATGAAAGGAAACCACACGAGCATTCTGTATAAAAATTATCAGCTGAACTTGCTGAGAGGCATTTTACATTGTTATTCAAAAGGGCAGGGGAAGAAAGTTGAAAGAGGTTTGAGTTCTTAAACTTAATTGATGTACTGCATTCCTAAGGTTGTGTTGTATGGTAGCATTCAAAATACAGAGTGGGTGGATGATAGCTTTACAGTGTACAAGCATTTTCTTCTTAAACTCAGTTACTGTACATACTACTGAACAATGAATGACATCATGTTCCAGACTTCAGAATGAGAACCAAAGCACAGTAAATAATGAAACATTTTCTATTCTCTACGTGTCAAGGCTGATTTTTTTTGTTCTGTTTTTGGTTTTTAACAAGGTAAAAAAAACCTTATTTTTCAGTGCTTTAAACTCAAAAATCACATTGATACCTTTTTCTTTGTAGCAATAACCAACAGGCATGTTCCCACTGATCTGAGGACAATTCTGCAGTTTCAAAGTGCAAGATTTTGTTTATACAATAAACATTTCTGTGTGTGATTGGGTAGGTTGAGGAACGTATACAACTGTAACGATTCTTCCAGTGGAGTAAGAGATGAGTGATTAGATCAGTGGTGGGCAACCTGTTGTCCATGGACTACATCTACACTGTGCGCCTATGTTGGGATACCGGAGGTATCCCGAAATAACTACCCCACGTCTCAACAAGCCACCTGCTATTTTGAAATATTTTTCAAAATAATGGGTGCGCTATTTCAGCATCTATGTAACTTATTCCACAAGGGTTAAGGGATGTCTCAAAATGGTGTGTTGTTATGAAATTTGGCTCTGCGTGGCCTCTGAGACATCTTGTTTATCATTGCTTCATGTGCTGTGTGGCCAAATGCTGCTGGCTTTCATTAATGTAGTTCCCCACCCCCGCTCTCACTGGTATTATTAAAGTGACACACACAAAGCAAGGACACATGAAGTGGGGTGCATGTATAACTGCCACTGGGTAGATTAGGCTGTAGAGCTCCTTTGTTCTTATCTCTCACTGTAAGTGGTCCAAATGCCACTACATAGGACAGTAAACCACACTAGGTATGTGAGTTACATGTGCTGATTGCATATAATATTGACTGTAAGAGCCACGCACACTCTCTGCAGCCAATCAAAATGCTGCTACAGTTCAATCATCACATCCTGCAAATTCTAGGTACACAAGTGCAGTTAGCAAAACTACCCTATCCCAGAAGACTGCCTTGGTTACAACAATCTTGTGGTCCAACTGATTTAGGACTGATTGTGATACAAATAAAAAACTCAGTAACAAAAAGGGATTTCAACTATCTCCATACTGACTGGGCACATGACACTTTATGTAAAGATAAAATGCCTTTACATCTTAAATGACTGCTTCTTAGAGCAGTTAGTCCTGGAACCCACACAGGTTCATCCTAAATGAAGTACAAAAGAATCTGATCTAAGAAGTGAATATCACTGAATTGCTTGGTAAAAGTGACCATGACATAATAAAATTTAAGATCCCTGTGGTGTGGGAGGACTTCTCAGCTTAGAAAAGAGATGACTAAGGGGGGATATGATAGAGGTCTATGAAGTCATGACTGATAGAGAAAAAGAGAATAAGGAAGTTTTATTTATTCCTTAACACAACACAACTAGGATGACACCAAATGAAAATATTAGGCAGCAGATATAAACAAACAAAAGGAAGTACTTCTTCACACAATGCTAGGTAGAACTCTTTGCTACAGGATGCTATGAAATCCCAGACTATAACAGGGTTCAATTAAGAACTAGAAAAGTTCATGGAGAATAGGTCCATCAATGGCTATGAGCAAGGATGGGCAGGATTAGTGTCCCTAACCTCTGTCAGCTAGAAGCTGGGAATGGATCACTTGATGATTACCTGTTCTGTTCATTCCCTCTGAAGCACTTGCCATTGGCCATCTTTAGAAGACAGAATACTGAGCTACAAAGACCTTTGGTCTGATCCAATATTGCTGTTCTTATGTTCAGGAATTTATAAAGCTAATGATCCCAAGCTTTGACAAGAGTAGTTTAAAATATCAAGGGTTGTTTAAAATAATACCTCTTTCCTACAAAGCAAACACATCATGCAGTATCCTTTGTTGCATCACGTTCCACAATAACACGTATGTTGATTACCCAAATCACAACAGCTAGGTTCCTGTTCTAGTTGGTCTTGCCTAGTATCCCTGCTTCAAAACTCCCTTCATCCCCCAACATAATTATTAATTTCAACTGAATTAGTTCTGATATATAGCTTGTTAGGCAAAAACTGCAAAAGAGGAAGATTGTGAAGCATCTCAGGATTTATCGCAAGGATGGGGTACCAAAGCCTGGGGGCTGGATGCAGCCCCTGGCTTCCCTGGATCCGGCCCTTGGGGTTCCCCCCACCCTTGTAGAGTCCATGATGGTGAAAGGCACAGCCCCTGACTGATTTATTCTGTGGGTCAGTGGCCCTGACCCAGAAAAGGTTCCCCACTCCTGATTTATTTCATTGGACTTACACAGGAAATGATTTACATAGGAAATGAAAAAAATACTGGTGGAACAAAATGAATGTGGATTCTTACACCACACATTTCTAAACCACTAGGTTGAAATGGTATATTATTCAGTTTTGGCATCCAAACGTTAGCCAGTGAATTAACGAAGATTCATATGTTTTTAATACTAGAAGTCACCACTGAATCATCTTGATTGACCTCTAGTGTATCAAAAGCTATAAAACTTCACCAGATACCTCTGTCATGAGAATAACTTGTGTTTCACCAAAGTACATCTTTTAGAAAGATATCCGTCTCGATGATTTAAAGAACTGTAGACTATCACATGTCCCTTTGTACATGGGAGTGAGTAGAGCAACAAGTTCTTACAATAATATATTTTGGAATGCTTCAGTGTTTATAGGATGGAGGCCAAAACTTTTTAGCTTTGTACTGGCCCTCATTAGAAATGATGTTTTTCCTAATGGAATAGCTTCCTCCCCAATCCCATATTCTGTAGTTAGTCAAATACTAGTACAAGGGCATCTAATCCTTTCTCCTCCGATAACAATAAGCTAATGAAAGTTTGTGGGGGGGTTTCTGTAAAGTTATTCTAACCTGAAAATTATCACTTCCTAAATTAAAACAAATCAGATTGTAAGAGCAATTGTTCCATAAAGAAATTGTGAGTTCTTGTCCCCATATTTATCACTAAGCCAGATGGTTATCCATTTGTCTCCTCTCTGACTATAAAGTAGCTGTTTAAGTAGTTTCCAGAGCAATATCTATATATCAGTAACAAACATCTGTGCTAGGAAAGCAATGTGCAGACAATAGTCTGTTTACAGAAGATAATAATTCCTCCCTCCTACCCCATACGATGCAGAGATTTCAAGGAAGAATTTGCTACAGTGTTAAATTAGGTTGGGATGATGTGCATCCATCACTCTCTGTCAACAACAGGTAGGAAAAACACCAGTGTGGTTGTTTATTTTATGTAAAAAAATTAAAATATGTCAACAATATGTTTTTCCCCAAAACTTGGAAATAGATTGCTATTTTTCTGCTCTATTTTTAAAACATTTAATAAAGAGACTCTAGTTACGATAGCACTTGTGAATAGCTACTCAAAAGAACTTGTGAGCTGTAGATGGCTCAGTGCTAGATAGCATTTGTCTAAGCAGAGCTCCCATTTAAGATCAGATTTCTAGATGAATTTAGGTGCCTAAAGAACACAGGCTTTTAGTGAAATCCCAATAGGAACCTATCTGTATTATTTGGGCATCTAAATACATCTAGAAATCTGGCCTCAGACCCTAGAAAAGTAATGTCCCAGCATGACCTTAGTGGTACAGCTTTTCCAGGAAGGACCATCTTCTGGTTTTGACAGAAAGTCAAGACATTAGCCACGTATGCTCATTTGGGTCCATAGCACCTTTTGCAAGTAAGATGCTCGGACACAGGTGCTAAATTTAACTTGATGTAGATAATAACTACTAGAAATGGTAAAAATTTCAAACCAAAATTTTAAAACAAAATATGGCCTTAATTTTTTCCACAAGTGTTTTAAATAATTTTTTCAACATTTTTTAAAAATATGTTTTTAATGGAAAACTCAAATACACCATTTTGGACTAAAAATTAGAAGAAGGGGAATAAGAAGATCATTTCTTTCTAATTGTCTGTTGAAAAAATACTTATTTTTGACCAGGTCTATTAATTAGTTTGCATAGCTAAATTCCTGCTACATTTTTCCCAGATTGTGGTATGGTTCTTCCAGTCCTGACATAAATATAAATTACTGTAAGCTTTTTACACTGTTATGTTACATCTCTGAAGAAGCTGGATTTCACTGTCAAGTGAGTCCTGATCATGAAAAAAGTGTAAAGTACTTTGAGAATCTGTGGGATGAAACACACTCTCTATAATTATGGTGATATTAAATAATTCTGAATGTCTCTTTTTTAACAGTTAAGGGACTATCATTCAGTACTGCAGACTTAGAACATTTATTATTCACTTCTGAAAAAAAATGAAGTTATCTTATCAGCTAATGGAGCACTTACAAATACAGAAAACGGTGTCATCCCATTTTCTTTTCTCTTTTTCTTCCTTCATAAGGAAGGTATCCCCAAATTTGGATCTGATAGAAGTATTCATCGCCTGTTTAGAAATCAGTGCAGATTAGTACTTGTCTGTGTATAAGGCAGTAATGTGAGAACATGCTAGTTCTGTTCAATCTTAGAAACATCACAGCTTAATAGCAATGAGCTTTCTGTGCATGACACAGTGGAATAAATCTAATGTTACCACTGTGTATGCTGTATCAGTACGTTTACATACTGACCAGATGTCTTGCTTTGTTTGAACTATTAATTCCGAATTTATGACCCTCATAGACATAGGTGAACATCTTGGTAAAGTCTTACTGAAATCAATGGGTTGCCACACAGGTGCAGATCTCTCCTTGTTTTCATGATTCAGTTGCAAGATTTGAGTCTATAGTGTAACCCATGTACCTCTAGGGAGATTCTCTTTATGACCCACATTGCGGGAAGTTGGGATGAGTTGTGTCTGGTCACTGTTGCTAGGCAGATTTAGCACTCCACACCCAGAAGCTTCTGAAACTGGGTGTGGTACTTGGGGGTCTGCTCCAGTAGGTTCTGTCTCTGTTGCTGGGGTCAGACTCCATGAGGGCAAGCAGGCAGTGCAGCTGCTTTGCTAAGGGCCATGTGTCCTGTGTGAGCTGGGAGAAACTGAACTCAGGAGGAAAAAGCAGACTGTTGTCCCTCACTCTGAAGCACTTTGCAGCAGGATTTTCTTTTAAATCTATATACTTGTGACTTAACTGAGAGACTGGCTAATCAGTTAGCTGAGACTGGCTAGCAGTGGTCCACTGCAGAGGGAGAAACTGCACAGATTCCAACTGAGGATTTCTGCAAGCAAGTGGAGGGCAGGTGTTTCAGACTCAGCAAATGGTGCAGATTTGGTGATCAAAGAGACTGAGATTCAGGTCACGTCTCCACTTGCCATACTGCATATCCATCTTCTGGCATTCGATTTAGCTAAATCGCACCCTGAAGGTGCCCCCCGTTGGCATTCCTCAGTTGCGAGGAGTAAGGGAAAACGACAGGCGCATTTGCTCCCCTCAGCCTCCTACTATGAAGAAGGTGCCAAGATCAGCTTAAGGTATGTCAACTCCAGCTATGTTATTTACATAGCTGGAGTTGCATACCTTAAGCCAACCTTCTAGGGTTTAGCATAGACATGGCCTTAGGTGAATTCCTCTGAATTCTTTTGAGGAATATTGCAGGAATAACTAGCTGGCTGTTAGCTCATAAAGTAGAGGCTCATGCATTAAGCTCCAGAGTCCCAGGTTCAATTCTGCCTGCAGATAACTGGGGTCCACCAGAGTTACACTAGTAGCTACTTTCTAGCCAGAAAATTCATTCAGAATAGTGTAACTAATGTGCTCACATGCACATTTTGTGCTAATAAGTACAATTTTTAGTATGCAGATTTCTCGGGGGGAAAAGGAAAAAAGTCTGCAAAATTCAAAAGCCAAACAGGTCCATTACTAATTGCCTCCTGTAAAAGTTCTCATTTCAGCATATCAGTATGAAACCGTTAATTATATTAATAATTATAAGAATGTGCATAATTGTGACTCTCACTATGCCTGTATTTATATCCTACAAATTACAGTAAAACCTGTGCGATCCAGAACTCAAGCATCTGGAAAACTGTAGAAACTGGCAAATTTCTGATGCCGGGAAAAACAAAACAAAACAAAACAAGGAAACTGGCCCTTTAAGTGCCAGGCTGCAGCAAGCATCTCGGCTCCCCCCGTGGCTCCTGGCACCCCCAGCAGACCTGCTCCCCCTCACCGGGCCACATCCCCCCCCCCCCCCCCAGCAGGCCACATCCCGGCCTGTGCACAGCTCCCATGACCTCCCCCCCACTCCACCCATAGGCCCCACACGGCTCCCACCCCGCCCCCTCAGATAACCAGAATTTTTAGGTTACCAGCACGCCCTAATCCCCAGATGTGCCAGATAACACAGGTTTTACTGTACTGCAATGTGCAGTACAACTGTACAAAATGCTCCATGTGAGGTTTTGCACGAAGGCTAATAAACTGGTTATTAATATCACTGGAAAATGCATGTATTAATATTGCATGTGAAGCAATGATTTCCCTCTGTAGAATGGTTATAGAACATGTTTAAAACCAGACCAGCTAGCCTATGTCAAGGTGATAAAAATGTCTTACCTTAGACAAAGAAATAATAGTTTACCTAAATTTAAGCTCTCAGCAACTTTAAGTCAGGAATCAGGAATCATACCACATTCAGTTGAAAATGTAAACAAAACTATGGCGCTAAATTAAAGAGAATATTATCTTAATCCTGAACTTGAGTAATAGAGATTTAACATGGCTCCTGCAGCCCAAAATAAAGCAGGCCTTAAGAGGCCTTCCTGACTTGTAAAACAAAGCAATCCCTTTGGGACTATAAGATCCACAGAGAGTCTTCATATTTATCCTTCACCTTAGGAGACAAAGGATCCAAGACTATGTCAACGCTACTGGGTTGTTTCAAAATAAGTTATTTCAAAATAACAACTCTCAAAATAACTATTTCAAAACAAGCTTATTCGTCTCTACAAGCAGGAGTTATTTTGAAATAACAAGCCCATTATTTTGAAATAACAGGCTTGGTAGTGTGGACACTCACCTTATTATTTAGAAATAAGGGAAGTTATTTAGAAATAACTGCCCAGTGTACATATTCCCAAGTGATTTGATCTCTGTGATGGGTACTGGCTAGGCCAGTCAATAAATGCTGAAAAGGAGACTTTGGCTGAGAGAAACCGTCTTGAACAACTTTTAGATGTGTGGGGGTTTTTTTCCACTTTTATTTGCTTGTAACCATCTTTAGTTTGATCTTTTTTACTTGGTATAGATTAATCCAGACTCTTTATTTAATAAATGCATTTTACTTTTGCTATATATCAATTCAGTGCTATGTTTGATGGGAAATGTGTATTTAATCCAGCAAAATTAATAAACTGTGATGTACTAATTTTTAATAGAGCAGTGAATTTAATATTTTCTATGATTGCTCAGTGGTGGGGTATATGGAGAGAAACATCCTCGAGGAACTTGTGGGATGGAGTTTGCTAGTTTTTACCTGCTTGGTGAGGTTTAGGGAGTTTACAGGTGAGTATGACAGATTGGTGTAGGAAGGAGTTCATAATCTAATCTCCAGCGAAACTCTCTCTAGCTGAGGCAGAGAGGCAATGCAGTGGTTCATAGTCCTATGTATCCTTTGAAGTGTGTTACAACAATATAACCTGCTAATTGAAATAAGTATATATAATCCTGACTCATCTGAAGAGCTTTCTGTTTTGCTGAGCAAGGTATTCCATTGTGCTTTCCTTATTTTATGTATATCAAATCACATTTAGGAGTATTTCCTACAGAACATTTCAGAGGTTAAAGCTGAAGTGAAAGGTGGTAGATTTCAATACATTTTCTCTCCAGGTTAAAAAAATACAGGTTGGATCTCCCTGGTCCAGCACCATTGGGACCTGAGCGGTCCATGATGAAATAATTTTCTGAACCAGGGAAGTTCTCCTACCACCGGACCCCTCAGCTCACTGTCCCTACCCGTCAGTGTTTCCTTTGGCAATGTTGCCAGTTGGATGATACAGCTGCCCCAGCCCTGCTGCCAGAATGGCTGCCCCAGACCTGGCCCCACTGCCATGGCAAAAGCCCCACTGTCAGACTGGCATGCATAGGCTTCCCCAGCTCCAGCTAGGTTGCCAGGCTGCCCCTGCCCGACTACCACAGCCCCTGTCCCACTATTACTGCCACCGGCCTGCCACCGGCCCCCCCTCCTCCCCCCGCCACCAGCCTCACCATGCACAGGGCTCTCAGCTGTTGACTCTACTGCCCCAGGGCTCTCTCGTTCAGGAACATCCGTGGCCCTGCCAGATCACAGATGTTGCCAGATCGGAGAGTACCAGTTTAGGGAGGTGCAACCTGTAGTATTGTAGAAAACTATCCTAAAAGTTCATCCTTGTTCATGATGAATCTTTATATTTGTCTTGGGAACAGTCAGCCTTCGTTTAATACTTTTCCCTATTAACAAATCTGCATCCATTTACTACTTTTCCCTATTAAAGAAACATCCTAAGTTTTTGTTTCTAACTCCACTTAGAGCTTGCTTAGACTGAAAAAAAAAAAGGTCTTCATTCTCAAAGGGCCTTTTTTCATAATCAAAGAGTAATGGAACTTGTGAGACCTCTTGGATTTTATGTGGGTTTAGTGACTATCATAGATTTAAACACCACTTTTAAAAAATCTAAATGGTCCTAAAAGTGACGCTTTGACACTCATAAAAGATGGATGTAGCTGTGCATAATTTAATAGCACTATTAGAAAGAGAAACTATAGATACTCTGCTTAAAGAGCTGTAATTCTAACAATGATACCACTAAGTCATCTAGAACAAAATCTTGATATTCCCCTACCAAAACATTAACTTCCATTTCAAGACAAAATCTGTCATTCCAACAGCTATTATGAGGGATTAAATTCACACAATCAGTGCCACAAATTCAGAAATAGCCCAATGCATTAGAGGAAGCAAAGAATGGAGTCAGAAATAATTTCTGTCAGATTTCTAGATTAATTCAGGTAAGCTCAGGAACTACATAAAAATCACACTATCAATAAGATTCTGTAATCTGATATTCTTCTTATACAATCACAGTATGCATAGGAAACTAGAGTTGCAGATAACTTTCTTGTACATAGGCCTGCTGAAAGGGGAGAGCTAGGGACAACTGCACATTCTATCTACATAGTGATAAGGACTGACTGCCCTTGGACCCACCTCTTCTGCCTGAGGCTCTGTCCCTCCTGAGGCACAGAGCTGCCCTCCCCCCACACCCTGCCCACAGTCCAGCAGTGGCTGTCAACCACATTGCTTGTACACTATGGCTGCGTCTAGACTGGCAAGTTTTTCTGCAAAAGCAGCTGCTTTTGGGGAAAAACTTGCCAGCTGTCTACACTGGCCACTTGAATTTCTGCAAGAACACTGATGATCTCATGTAAGATTGTTAGTGTTCTTGCGGAAATACTATGCTGCTCCCGTTCAGGTAAAAGCCCTCTTGCGCAAATGCTTTTGTGCAAGAGGGCCAGTGTAGACAACACGGTATTGTTTTGCGCAAAAAAACCCCGATCGCGAAAATGGCAATTGGGGCTTTCTTGCGCAAAACTGCATCTAGATTGGCACGGACGCTTTTCTGCAGAAAGTGCTTTTGCAGAAAAGCGTCCATGCCAATCTAGATGCTCTTTTCCGCAAATGCTATTAACGGGAAAACTTTTCCATTAAAAGCATTTGCGGAAAATCATGCCAGTCTAGACGTCTATCTAAATTATTCATCTGGCCCCCAGTCTTTATAGTCTCCGAGCACCTCACAACCTTTAATACAATTGCCTGTCTCTCTGAATCTTGCTGTAGTTTTTTGTTTTGGGTTCTTTTCAGGGACTCCAGAAGAGGAGTACCCAGGCCTCTGTGCCCACATGAGGCCCAAGTCTAAAATTCTGATTCTTTATTCCAACAAAACTCACACAGACTGTGGACTGGCCCAGGGATAGCACTGGGGTATGGAAAATACACCCATGCGTTTCTGAGACATCTCACCTCTTACTGAGCTCACTGGAACCAGCACTTCGGTGTTCCACAGCATCTTGCAAAAGAAGCAACATTTACCAGCACTGCTTCATCCCCACAGTTAAGAGTAGTTACTTTAGCTGCTGCCAAAGAAGCTACAGAATGTGTCTTTGTCTAACTTTTTGGATGATAAAAGGAGCTTATTTACTTATTTCTTTATTACAGTAAACTTCCAATAATCCGGCACCTTTGGGACCCAGGGGGTGCCGGATTATCAGATATGCCGGACTATCGGAAGGGGGAGGCTATGAGGAGTCTGGGGGAGGGGGGTGCCACTCCAGACCCCTCATAGCCCCCCCTTCCCATAGTCCGGCTCTGCCGCAGGCGTCCCTGATTCAGCCGCTGCTGAAACTGACCAGCTGCTCTGAATCGGAGACACCTGGGGCAGAGCAGCTGGCGTGCTGCCGGGTTGATCCGGTAGCGCCGACCCTTGGCACTGCAAGACCAACCTAGCAGCATCCCAGCTGCTGTTGGAGACACCTGGGGCAGAGCAGCTAGGGTGCTGCTGGGTTGGTCCCGCAGCGCTGCTCCTTCCTGGAGTCAGTTGTTGGTCAGTTTCAGCAGCGGCTGAATCGGGGACACCTGGGTGCTGCCCAGTTGGTCCCGCAGCCCCGAGGGACAGCGCTAGGGGACCTACCCAGCAGTGCCCCAGATGCTATGCCTCCGGCTTCCCGGATTCAGCTGCTGGTCAGTTTTAGCAGCGGCTGAATAGGGAAAGCGGGGGGCAGAGCAGCTCCAATGGTCCGGCTGCCCGGAGCACTTCCGGGTTCCTGATGGTGCCAGACCATCAGGAGTGCTGGACCGTCAAATGCCAGACCATCGGAGTTTTACTGTACTAACATGACAATGAAAGTTCATCCATTGCTATTCCCCACCCAAGGTCCACTTCCTATGTTTGTGCCATAATATCCACAGCAACTAATTGGGATATCACAAATATAGGCTGTGACTTCAGATGGGAAATAATCATGAGGAACAAAGTAACTCCTCAGAAACAACAATCCAGGTGTCATGTATGTGGCTTGGTGTGAGAGGATAGCAACAGGGAATGAGAGAGAAAAATCCTTTCCAAAAATGTGACACATGGAATTTTTCTTAGCTAGACTGTTCATCAAATTTACTGCAAGGCATCTGTGGGTCTGCAGGACTCAGCTCAATAGTCTAATGACAAAACGTGGTCTATTTTATTTCTGTTTCAGAAAGGCAAACATCTATGTTCCAATCAGTGCTAAGCCTGATTGACTGTGCTTTGAGAACGATCCCTATTTTAACTCAGGCCAAGGATAGTGTCACTTTCATAAGCACTGAATTCTCTCTCAATTTATCAAATGCCACTAGAAAGCCACCTGTTGTTGGCAAGGATTTTCCAGTAACATGTCTCCTCTCATCTCCCTCTAGTGGTGTGGAAAGCAGCTTGGCTGCTATTTTTGCTTATTTAACATGTATAATGTAATTGCTACTGGTGGCCAACCACCTCAGGGCCACACTGTGTCAGGTTCAGTACAAACATAAGAAATTACAGACTTGGGAAGCAGGAGAATTTTCATCGCAGTTACAGAAAGTGTGATAGATGCAACAGCCTGATCGATAACACCTAAATGCTTTTGTGGATGGGCTTACGTTCCACCAGGTGCATGCTATTCTTGCTTTAACAGCATTGAAGACAGTTCTGTACCATCAGCATTAGTAGTCATAATGCATCCAACAATCAACACCAATTGAGGAGGGTTCGGGAGGAATCTATTGCTAAGAATTGGCAAGTAATGGGTCATCATACAAGTGTAGATGGACTTTAGTTACATATGACAGAATTTAATGGTTATGAATGTGAGTATATTGCTCCTAGAGACAGCAATAATGTTCACTGCAGAGCTTAGCAATTCACTTTAGTTAGGATTTGAATACCTGTTATTTCTACTGCCTAAAACCTCAATTTTCCACAGAGAGGAAAACCTATTTTCCAACCACCTCAAATCTAGTTTTTCTAATATGGAAAAATATCCACTAGGACAAGGATTGAGCCCAAACTCACTTTTATATTCCCCCTTACTCCAACCTTCTAACTTTACTGAAACCAACAATCTTTGGCCACCATCTCTATCCACATTAGATATAAATAAAGAATGCAAGGCAATCAGGGTGGAGACCACTGGAAAACTGGGCAAGGGATGCTCTCTAAATTCATAGTCTCCCAAATAAAATCTTGCCATGAGGGAGTTCAAAGTTTAGAATGAGGTTAGGATTTTCTTGAGTCTGACAGATAGTAGTGCATTGGTGTGACTCTGCACGGAGTCTCTGTCATGGAGTTTTGTCTTTATGACCCTAAAAATAAAGAATTTTATTTAAACAGAGTTGGTTGGCTGCCTGTGAACAGCTGCTCTGCAACAGGCTGGGAAAACACTAGACTGCTTCTGAAGATTACAGATTACAGTTGGTCAAAGTGAAGTACAAAAGTCTAGCTTATTCTTCCCTTGTAGGGCCACATTTTTTTCTATTATTAAGCCTGAGGTATGGTTGAAGGGCAAATAATCTCATTCTGTTGCCTTTTGTAAAGATGATGTCAGTGTGATTACTTTATCCTGTCATTCAAATAATTGTTCAGCTGACCTTTTTTAGATGTTGCACATTCCTTATAGTTCTACCTATAAAACTACATCTGAAATCACAGGGGACTCTCTATAGTAGCTCGTTCTCTACTCTTTTTTTTAGGTACCGTAAAGAGACAGGCTACGTCTACACATCCAGGGAACAGTTTCTGAAAAAGCAGACATGTTCTTTTGGAAGCCCTGTATTCAAGGGCTATTCCAAAAGAGGAGGTTTTTCCCCACATTTGGCCCCATATAGACAGGCCAAATGTCGGAAAAGCCTCTTCTGGAAAAAAAAAGGGGAAAAAGATTGCAGTAAACTGATGCAGTTATATGTAATTGGTTATGATATGTGGTTTACCTTGTTCATGAACAATGGCAGATTGTACATTCTTACAGTGGACTTATTTATAGCAGATGTAAATAATGATACAGTAATCACTGTATAGGCCCATTAGGAAAACAATTAACAATATGCTTGGGATTTAGGATTATAGGATGTCAACAAAGACAAAAATCCAGTAGTGGATTTTTATAATGGCACAACTATCTAGGAAAGGCATGTGAGATAAGTATTCAGGAAGAACCTTTGATATGTTTTGGAAGCAATAACTTTGTTAATGAAAATCTTCAGATCATGTCATTATTATTGGCAACAGTTAGATATATAAAAATGGAACGGCCACATTCACTGGCTGGGGAAATGAAATAACACCTCTAACATTGAAACAAATACATTTACTCAAAAAAGTAGCCAGAAAAAAAGATGCTTTAACCATAACCAAAAGCAGAGTTGGAAGACTATTGGTATACATTGGTACCTAATAAAGAGAATGCATTTCAATTTTTGATTAAACAAAACTCATGGTGGGAGAAGCAGCAGTGGTAACTAGATCATCAAATCACCAAACATGAATGGTGACATGTGACTCAGGTAATAAATTAGAATATCCCACTCTCAATATTCAGTACGCAAAGATACATTCAAAAATAGTCAGTTGCACACAGCAGTAAGTTATTCAGCTGCCTCTACTCAAGATGGGCTTTGCCTTAGAATCGTCTATGGTGTCTGAGAGGGTCACCTGAGTTTTCTTATAGATATGGTCCAGTTGCTATGTTTGATCCTGGAACTGAATTTCTGTAAATTTCAGGGGTGATTACACTCAGTCTTTTGGCTCAGCCTACCGAGAAGATATATATTGCAGCCTTGAAATTCAGATATAAGAAAATATAAATTGCCCAGTCACCCCTATCCCTGTATGAAATTAGCAAACACTAAATCTTAAAAGTATCCAAAGTACAAGTGCTAATATAGTTAACCAGTATGGCTACTTCTACACTGGCAGCTTCTTGTGCAAGAACAGCCATTCTTCCGCAAAAACTTGCCACCTGTCTACACTGCATGAGCGTTCTTCCAGAAGTAAATTTACAGTACAGCGTTGTAAAACAGGGCTTCTCCCAGAAGAGTTATTCCTCTCCCCATGAGGAATAAGCCCTCTTGCACAAGAGCTCTTCCAGAAGAGGCCAGTGTAGACAGGCAACATGAATTTATTGCGCAAGAAGCCCCTATGGTTAAAATGGTCATCAGCGCTTGAAGCCCCTATGGTTAAAATGGCCATCAGCACTTTCGTGCAGAAGAGAGCATCTACACTGCCATGGATGCTCTTGCACAAAAGCACATCTCTTGTGCAAATGCACACGGCAGTGTAGACTCTCTCTTGTGGAAGACTTTTTGCACAAGAACTCTTCCGCAAAAGAGTTCTTAAACAAGAAGTTGCCAGTGTAGACGTAGCCTTAATGTATAGATCATTCATTGCATTTCTCCTTTTCCTTCACCCATATCACGTAAACATTGTTTTGCCTATATGCTAGCCCCATTTTGTTGTCTATATTTACAGATAAACTGAATGGTCAGTGGTCAGTATAGGAGTAATTAAACTGACTGACAACCAAGGGGTTCAGGAGTAGTTCTTGCCTAGGATGGAGAACATGTCACTTTCACACAATCATATACATTATTCTGGTTATTTCATTTTATCTTATGTCCCCACAAATTAGTTAAATCAATCGTCTCATGAGTATGTGGGATGAAGAGAGAGAATTGATACTGCCACAATTTACAAAGGGGAATCAGTCAACTGTGTCTAGCCATTTTAACACTTGGAAATGGTATTCAGGAGGAAAGGCATAGGTTCCAGCTGTTGTCCCTCTGCGAACCATTTCAAATTTGAGAAGAAAACAACTTTAAGAAAATTCATCTTTTGGGAGAAATTGGAGAGAGGGAGTTATTATATTCTCTCTATATATATTTTAGAGAGTTTGTGTGTTTGTGTCTCTGTCCATCCATCCATGAGTCCATTAATCTGTGAGTCCATTTGTTCAAGAACTCCCTCTAAGCAGTAAGAGCTATGGCCAAATTTGGCATGCAGCTTCCTCTTAGCATAACTTAAAGCAAGACCAGAGTTTGGTTATGCCAGAAAAATAGGATGTGCTTGGAATTCAATTGTCACCTGATGGCTGCCTTTTCTGTTCATTCTCTTTGAAATAGATGTACCCAATGTACAGCCTATGGACTGTGCATCCACCAAAGCATTTCATAAGGCCTGATGTCTTCTTCAACACAATATATTACGATCTGATTCATTCACATTTTGTCGTTATATTTACATCATTTTAGTATGCATTATGTAAATAGGTTTTATTGAACATAGGTTGTTTCTATCCAAATAGATAGGAAGCAAGTTGAACTTAAAATATAAATCAATGGAGGTGACTTTAAATCTTATTATAATATGTAAAAACTGTTTGTCTAGGTCGTGCTTAGGTAACATGGCCCTCGTGTGTAATAAGGCTGAGTACCAGTTCTTTGAAGCATCTGGTTCTGGCCCCTATCAGAAGATCGGATACTGGGCTGGATGGACCATTGGTCTGACCCAGTGTGGCTGTTCTTGTGTTCCGCTACTGCACATCTGAAATTCTTTCATACTCAGCATATTCTACTCAATTTTTTTATCTTATGATGCATATTAATTACCGGTAAATGAAATTGATGTCTACTATACTTTAGGCTTCCACCAGTGCCCTAGTTTCATTTGGATAACTTATTTTCTGGGGTATTAAGATAAGCATGTAATTAATAAAGCTGACCAAAATGTGCTGAATTGAATTCAGATGATGGAAAGCACTGCCATTTCTGTCAAGTAAGAAACATTTAGGCTTTGAAAAATGAAAGACAGTCTGAAAAGTCCACATTTGAGCTCAACTCTAGAATCTGGAACAGTGAAGCTCTACAGAAAACTCCTCTATGTAGTAGAATCTAAGTGCAAAGAGAAATAGGGGAAAACAAGACTTATTCCTCTAATTACCTGATTATGAACAAAGATAGATTAAGGACTTTCCAAACACATTTTTGAAAAACAAAATTATAAAACAAAAAACAACAGACATCCCTGAGTTAGTTTTTTAGATAAAAAAAATCTAAACTACTTTGTATTGTAGTTGTTACTGTAGTTCAGCGGTCTTGTCCACCTCTGCTTAATGCTGGGCAAGCACCAGGCCCAAGGGTCATCCAATGGAATTCAAAGAGTTCCCAAAGAGTAACGTTTACAATCTAGCTACAAATGGTTAAAGGAAATATTATCTTCCTTTTAGAGGGAGAAACTGAGGCATATATTTCAAGTCATATAGAAAGTCTGTGGCACAGTCAGGATCTAAATCCCATTACGTGCCTTAATCATCCTTCCTCTCACTTAGTAAGAAATACAAAAAAACTATTTAATTGTGTAAAATAAAAATGGAACTTAATATCTATATTTGAAATGTTATGTGATGGAAAGCCTCTTATGTGAGAGGGTATATTTTAAAATGAAAATAATTTGGGAACTTTCATTACTTCTTGCTAGACATACCACCTTCCCTCTTTGGAACTAGCTCCCATTCATTGCTTGTGAATCCTGAGTTTGAAGTTTGTATCACATTGCAAAGCCTTTCCTGTTCAGTCAGGTCACACTTTGTTTTTCTCTGGTTCATTGACTTTTAATAGAGGGTGGGATAGTTTATGGGCTCAGTATGCTTGAATAAATACAACTTATGGTTGTCTTGAGTACAACCATAAGTTGGCACTGGATAAGATCATAAGTAAAGATATCAATGTATGACAAATATTGACAAACAATCAGGTTTTTTCTTCTTCTAGACAATGTGGTGATGTGTCTTATTCACAATGGGTGAAATTTAGTCTACATGAGGCCTATTCACCTGTTAAATTTCACCTACATAGAGGGCTTCACGTGTACTTAAGTACTCTTTGCCCTTATCCTCTGAAGAAAGGTAAACTTCAGTCGCTGCTACAAGTAAATTATATGTGTTTTTTTAAACATACAGATTGAACCTCCCAAATCTGGGACTCTCTAGTCTGGCAACATCCATGGTCCGGCAGGGCCACAGATGTTGCTGGACCAAAAATCCCTGGAGGCGGGTGTGGGAGCCAGCCTAAGTCTAATTGCATTTAAAGAAGACTTAAGCACCTAATTCATGTAAGTGCTTGAGCAGAGTTTCTCCTATATAAACAGTTAAACAGTAATGCAATTTTTTTTGACACTGCTTACAATTTTATTACTGAAATTACGCTATATAAGGAAAGAGAGGGAGAGCAATAGGAACTACTGCTATGAATAAATGGAAGCCCAAGTCCATTGTGGCCTTACCAAGCCAGTTCTCCTGGATCACACAGGCAAAAGAATTTCACATAGTCACTCCTGAATCAAGATGACATCTTGTCGTTGAACCAGAGAATGTTTTTTTACACAGGCATCAAATTAGATCCATTCCCAACACTGCTTTTTCCTGTCATTCCCTGACGCCATTTCAAAAATAAAGCAAATGTAATGTAAAATCCTTTAAGCATTTTTAGTTACCCTTTGCACTTGAACCCTTGGTACCAGAAGGAAGAGCCTATTTGTTCAGAAGAGCTCAAGTGTTCATACACAAAGGCTACGTCTAGACTACAAGCCTCTTTCGAAAGAGCTTCTTTCAAAAGAGAGCATCTAGACTACAAGCAGATTTTTCGAAAAAGCGACTCACTTTTTCAAAGAGAGTCTAGATGCTCTCTTTCGAAAAAGCACAGGTTGCATTCAATAGTGCCCTTTTTTGAAAGAGTACTTTCGAAAAAAGGCGTTATTCCTCATAAAATGAGGTTTACCGCAATCGAAAAAATTGCTGTGTTCTTTCGATTTACTTTCAAAAGAACATGGCTGCAGTCTAGATGCAGGGGAAGTTTTTTCGAAAAACCCTGTAGTCTAGACACACCCAAAAAGTAGAAAAGTGTTTGTTCCTACTGAACAGCGAAACTCTTCATTTCCAGAATAACACAGAGGTGCCTGAAGCAAATAAAACAATTCTTATGAGATGGAAACCCTCCATCCATGTGCTTAATGGAGTTCATCTTCCAGTAAACCAGAACAAAACTTTACATGATAACATTTGTCTCTCTCTCTCTCTCTCTCTCTCTCTCTCTCTATATATATATATATATATATATATAAACAATGTAGGACTTGGCAGCAATTCTCACACAGCCTTTGCTGTATGAGACCGGGAGCTTCACTCCCTTGGCCTTACACCTGGTATAATACTAGCAGCCAACTCAGAACATCAACTGTAAAATGCTACCAACATGCAAGGCAGGGGAGAATAAGGCCCTAAAAGTTTAGGGACAAATATCTGCAGCAGAGCTGCTAATCCCACTTGAAAGGATGGGCTCATGTCCAATTATAGTTTTTTTCCAGGCAGCTGGGAAAGCCATTATACCAAGGGCAATCAGAATGGTGCAGCAGTGATAATCCTGAAAGCATTTAGGAAATCTTTGATTAAATGATATACTGGGCAAAGAATAAAATTGCTTCTCTATCTGGAGGGCTGCATGGTTGGTTTTTAATTAAAATGAATTAATATGGTGTTCTCATTTGTAAAATGAAAATGAAAGGGAAAAAAAATAAAGCAAAGGCATTTAAGACAGGAAAACACCCATTGATTTTTTTTCTCTTTTGCCTGATTGTTGCTGCTCTGTCATAAAATCTCTTTTGTTTCCTAGAGTAATCAAGTTGATTAAAATCCTGTAAAGAATTAAACAGCTGCACAGACCTCCAAACCTACATTGGAATGTCTCTTCTCCAATGTGTGTGCATTGTCCTTTCAACTGCTTTGTTTTTAAATTATTCTTTTCCCTTCATTACGGCTGAAAGCCTATTACTAGATTTATTAAAAGAAAGCTGAATAACTGCACGGGTAAAAACACACGGATTGCCTCAACACATGTTGTTCTTGCAAAGATTATTGTACTTGCATTTCTAAACTGCTGGCTGCTGCTGAACTGAAAACAAAGCCTGGAATAATAATAATAAAAAGACTTGCTGAACTAAAAGAAAATGTCATGTTTTCACTCTATTCAATGTTGAATAGTTAAAATAGCCTGAATTAGTTGGTTTGGGTTTAAGGGACAGAGTGTTGCACCATAAGGCTACGTCTACACTGCATGATTTTCCGAAAATGCTTTTAACGGAAAAGTTTTCCGTTAAAAGCATTTTCGGAAAAGCACGTCTAGAGTGGCAGGACGCTTTTCCGCAAAAGCACTTTTTGCGGAAAAGCATCCGTGGCCAATCTAGACACACTTTTCCGCAAAAAAGCCCCAATCGCCATTTTCGCCATCGGGACTTTTTTGCAGAAAACAGTACTGTGCTGTTTACACTGGCCGTCTTGCGCAAATGATTTGCGCAAGAGGGCTTTTGCCCGAATGGGAGCAGCACAGTATTTCCGCAAGAACACTGACAATCTTACATGAGATTGTTAGTGTTCTTGCGGAAATTCAAACAGCCAGTGTAGACAGCTGGCAAGTTTTTCCACAAAAGCAGATGATTTTGCAGAAAAACTTGACAGTCTAGACACAGCCTAACACTAGAGCAGTTGTGGGCAACCTGGGACCCATGGGCTGGATGTGGCCCATTGGGATTCTTCGTGAGGCTCATGAGACATTTGTTTACTGTTGGTCATGCCAGATTCCACTGGTTTCCATCTGTGTAGGGTTTTTTTTCCTATCAATATTAATAAAGTGACACATATGTAAAGCAAGAACACAGGGAAGGTGCATGCTGATTGCACACAACATTGACTGAGAGAGCCGTGTACTCCCTCTGTATCCAAAGCGCTACTACAGTTCAATCTGCACAGCCTGCACATTCTAAGTGTGCAAGTGCAGTTAGCAAAACTACCTTATCCTGAGAGACCATCTTGGTTATGACAATCTCGTGGCCCACTGAGATGAAGGAGGGCCACTCGTGCAGCCTACTCACTAGCCTAGGCTGCCCTGTACTGTCCTAGAGCTCCTTAAGAGTCTTCTCAGAGCTCCAGGACAGGAACGGAACAGTGCTGGATCTGCTATTCCTGTTACACTGTATGTCACAATCCACTTGAGACACAAGGTAGATGAGATAATATCTTTTATTGGTCCAACTTCTGTGCGGTGAGAAAGAAAAGCATACATAGTGCTCTCTTACCAAGAAGTTGGTCTGATAAAATAAATTACCTCACCCACCTAGTCTGTAGACTATCCTGGGACTGACACAACTACAACAATGCATAACGACAGCTGAACCACTGCATGAGTAACGGGGGGTGGAGGGGGAGAGGTCAAGAGCACTTCCTTTCCACTTTCAACTGCCCCTTATAATTTGTGTGGGGGAGGAGGTGGAGAGAACATATTAGTCTTGATCTGCTAGACATTAATTTCTTGTTGGATTGGATGTGCTATTGGCTTAGGTGAAGTTATAAAGTTTGCTTTAGTAAATGTTACTTGAAACATGTTGTGAGGTTGAAAACACCCATAAGCGGCCCTTCCAGGTACAACTGTAAAAAGGCCAAAAATGTGAATGGTTTACTGAGGAAATGAACAAGCACAAGGATTACCCCTAGGAACTGTGCGCAATAGAAACCTCTCAGAGATATCACCACACACTGGGAACAGTTAATTTCTGAAAAATTCTGCATTGTACAGTGGCACAGAATTGGCCCAGGCATAATCATGGGCTAATCTTACTCAATTGTTGTTGTATCATGTTCCCATATTAATACTCATACCAAGTTCTAAATGTTCAGAGGTGAGTACTTATCAGCTTTGGAGGAGGTCTTCATCTAATAACTTTATGAACTCAAATACTCAGTTTCAAAACCTCAAGTAAAGCAAAATATACAGTACAATACTGCAATCATCAACAATACACAATTTTTAATAAGGAGCACAGGTTTCAATTATTTCATTATGGATGAGTTGTTACGATATGTCTACTGAGAAGTGAAGGGTTTAATTTAAATGATATGAAGTTTCTAATACTGTCTCTGATGCTCATTAGTTAAAACTTAGCAGAGTCCTTAGCAGCAGACTACACGTCTTACTGAGAATGCCTCAGTTGAGTTAATAATTGTGCAGCAATCTGGAATGTGGGCAATAAACTGTGACACATCAAAACCAAAGATATAAGAGTATGTGGGAAATTAATGACAGTATTTTTATATGTGGGAAGGTTTTAATAGCTATCGTAAATGACAAACCTGGTTAAAGCTGATAGGTGTATTAAGCACCCTCCACTCAGGTAACAGGGAAGGAATAATTAAATGCCCTTTTGTGTGGGAATAGCTGAATAACTAGAAGCCACCATCCATAGCCTTGGTAACATGATTACAAAAATGATTAGAACAGTTGCCATATGAGGACAGATTAATAAAACTTTGGGATTTTTCATCTTAGAAAAGAGACGACTAAGAGGGATATGATATAAGTCTATAAAATCACAGCTGGTGTAGAGAAAGTAAATAAGTAAAAATTATTTGCTTGTTCCCATAACATTAGAACTAGGGTCACCAAATGAAATTAATAGGTAGACAGTTTAAAACAAACAAAAGGGAGCATTTCTTCATACAACGTACAGTCAACCTGTGGAACTCTTTGCCAGAGGATCTTAGGAAATCCAGGACTTTAATAGGGTTCAAAAAAGAGCTAGACACATTCATGGATGATAGGTTCACCAATGGCTATTAGCCAGAAATGGTGGACAGAAATGGTGTCCCTAACCTCTATTTGTCAGAAGTGGGGAAAGGGGATGGATCACTTGATAATATCCTCTTCTATTCTTTCCCTCTGGGGCCCCTGGCATTGGCCACTGTCGGAAGACTGGATAATGGGCTAGATGGGCCTTTGGCCTGACCCAATAAGGCCATTTTTATATAACATGCCAGAGTCTGAGAAACTAAGTCATGTAGACCAAGAGACTTCCAAGGGGATTGACCGTCAAGACAAGAGCTGGGAGATTCATTGGTTGCAAGAAAGAGTGAGAGCACAATCAGAAAACTAGCTGACAGTGAGAGAAGTGGTGGAAAGGAGGGTCCAGAGGGGGGAACAGAGAAAAAAGTCCTTAAAGAACAGGACTTTCTGGAAAAGCAGACTTGGAAATTATAAACAAGAAATCTACCTCCTGTTTGTTCTTTCTATGACATGGATGTATATTCCTTGCAAATAAACAGGATTGCACTAAAGAAATATCTGACTTGTTTCTCCTCCTAACCTGGCAAGATGCCAATATTGGCTAAACCACATGGGCCAAAAAAAGGCAACATTATAGACTACCAGAACATCTTTTAAAAAATATCTCTGGTGTAAACTGGTTTGTCTGGTACATTTAAGAAAAAAAATGTTTTATTCAACACTTAACTTTGAGCACTTTCATAACTTCCAGGTGACTGAATCTATTATATGCTTCTACATTTAAACTTCTGCTGCTTATTGAAACAAATGGGATCCTGGCAACCTGATATTAACCATCATTGTCAGTTCTTATAGAAAGGGGCTGGTTACTCAAGTAAAATTTGGGATAAAAAATGCCTAAAA
Organism: Pelodiscus sinensis; assembly: GCF_052426305.1. Lineage (NCBI taxonomy): Eukaryota > Metazoa > Chordata > Testudines > Trionychidae > Pelodiscus > Pelodiscus sinensis. The sequence goes on from NC_143052.1 coordinate 211,648,511, forward strand.
CCCGCTTTTGAATTTTTTCCCCTATCTTATTTATACAGGACTGACATGCTTTACTCCCTGCCTGTCCAAATATCAGTTCAAAAAGCACCTAGGGACCTGCTGAATTTCCACACCATGTTTTCTGGAGCCTGTCTCATTAACCTCAAACCAATTGCTATATAAAAATATAGATTCTAATAAAAAAATCAAATGAAGGTCTTAATGCTAGGATGGCTTATGGATCATTAATATTATATCATAACTGTTTCTGTGAACAGATTACTGTAACACATCTAGATTCTTTCTATTGCTAGCTTTGATACAGTTAATAAAACATGGTGCTGTGTTGGCAGAATTGCTTGGGAATATCTCATTTAAAAAAATACATATCAAATTTAAAATTTGATAACATTATCTTTTTTATTGAAGCAAGTTCCTACCATAACAGATAAGCTGTAGATTGCTTAAGGCATTTAAAAACATAGCTCTGTGGGAGGGATGCTCCTAGCTTCTGGAAGTTCAGCAAATCAAGTAGTTTGTCAATTACAAGGGCCCTAATCCTACTTCTATATCTGCTGGTTTGCATACTTGTGGCTATGCAGAGTCCCATTTACTCCCCACAAGCTCACACATTATACCCAATAACCTATTTCCAAACATACATTATCTTTTATTGTAATTTAACTCTTTTGACTGCAGACTTAGATGGGATGTAGATTAAACAACAAAAGAGGGGAAAATGTGAAGATGGTCATGAATATTAACATTTTTGAAAGGTTCTATTGAAGTTGGGGGGACATAGTGAGTTAATCTTAGGGGATATCTATACTACCCGTCGAATCAACAGGCAGCAATCGATCCAGCAAGTGGTCAGCTTATTGTGGCTAGGCGAGACACAATACATTGACCATCAAGCACTCTCCATTGATATTCCGCCAGAATGAGAAACACGGAGGAAGTTGATGGGAGAGTGTCTATCATCAACTCACCACAGTGAAGACATGGCGGTAAGTAGCACGTCAACTTTACCTACGTTTTTCATGTAACTGAAGTTGCATAATTTAGATAATTGGTCCATGGTAGTGTAGAATAGGCCTACATTTTTTAAAAAAAATACTGAGTTGTTGCATCTTGTTTTAAATTAGGCCCTGATCCAATAAATATTTATGCACAGGGCTAGTGTTAGGAACTCAGTGGTGCTAGATAAGTATATAAAGCTGTATGGCAGTGCACATGTGTCTCCACAGGACTGGAACCTTAGACCAAGATTCAGGCAAAGACTCTACATATGAGTTAGCACCTAGCACAATGCAGAAGGGGGGAGATGTCTGATCCTGATTGGAGCCTCTGAGCACTACCATAATAGAACTAATAAACAATTGTAACCTTGAAATCCTGATACCACGTAGCCATGGAGCCATGCATGTTCCTTATTACCTTTTACAAACACTGGATATTACATATATTACATTTTATAATTTAAAATGGTCAAATCTCCAAACACCTTTGACTGTAAAGCACACACAGGGAGATTTTTAATCAATATGGCTTTTTTATGGATTGTTTGCATTTTAAATAGGGAATACAACAGACTAACTAGGAACATGAAAAAACATAACCAGACAAGACTTTTTATGTCAACGGCCTCTTGAATCATCAGATTTTAATATTTCTTTTGAGATAATTACATAGTTCACAGTAATATAATAGACCCTGAAATGTGTGACTAGTTGAATACAACTTTATGAAAAATGCTACATAACTTTCTAAATATTTCACATAAATCAGATATTTAGCATATACATTTTATTCCTAATTTTACAATGTAAAAGTTGAACAACATAGGATCAAATAGATGGAAGTTGGTTGGGTTTAAACTAACCAACTCTGCTCCAGTTCAAGGTGCAATCACTTATACACAGGTCACTTTACATTCATGACTAATACAATTGTGTCTTCACTGGCATTATTTATGTGTAATGCTCCTCCTCCCCATAAAACCTGAAGGTACAAAGATTAATGCACATGCATCACTTTGCACATTGAGTAGTCCCACGAAGATCAATAGACCTACTCACAGTGTGTAAAACTGAAAGCGTGCACAAGTCTTTATAAGATCAGGGATTAATTCTTTTCAAAGACAAGAACCCAAATGTGCATTAGCGAAAAAAATATTTTTTATTTTTCTTGGAACAAAAGACTATCTCTTCAAGTTCACACAATTCAGTCTGCATGTGCAGTATACAATTTTCTCCATTTACCTAGAACCAAACATTTGAACATTGGACGACAAACATATTAACAATGGTAAAAGCATGTTAAAACAACACTAATAGGAATACTTCCAGCTAGCCATGGAAAATACAGTCACATCTGTTGAGGAGAGATTTTTAAAAATATTATCTGAAAACTTATCCAGAATTTAAAAGCTGCAGCAGCTAAATGTGTTTGAGGAAGTCATTTGGCAGAATAGATATAGCTGGTGGACTGTCAATATTACACTTGCTATAGCAAGACACTGGTGGTATGCAGGCACAATAGGAATGCAAATCAGGACATGTAATGGGCTGTGTTCACTGCTGTGGAGCCTTCTGTTGGCCATTCCGGGAATTATCTCTCATTCAATAGTGCGGCCTTCTTAGGTAGGGTCTCACATCTGCTCCCGTCCCACATTCCTCCCCAGACTGCGACATCCTCTTCTGGACACAGTCCTCTGGCTGTGCCTCACTCTATCATCTCCCCCACATGTGCCTTAGACTACGTCTAGACTGCAAGCCTCTTTCAAAAAAGAGCATCTAGACTGCAAGCAGATTTTTCGAAAGAGAGTCCCCTCTACCACTAACACCCTCTCAGCCCTCCTAGCAATGCCTCAATCCTACATAGCCTTCCTGGTGCTGCTTTTAACTCCTTCTCCTCTCTGGCTATATCTAGACAATGGAGTTTTTCCGGGACACCAGAGGTATCCCGGAAAAACTCCGCTGCATCCAGGGAACGTGTCTGCTCTTCTGATATTTTTTGTGGAAGAACATACGTGCTCTTTTGGAAGGCCTGAATTCCTTATTTTATGAGGAATAAGGGCTCTTCCGAAAGACAAGGTTTTTCTCAAATTTGGCCCAGTGTAGACGGGCCAAATTTTGGAAAAAACCTCTTCTGAAAAAACAATCGGAAAAAGCTCTACAGATTGCAGAGTGCAATTTGCGTAACTTTTTCAAAAAAAAAAAAAAAAAAAGCATCAGTCTAGACATAGCATCAGTGTGGGACAGTTACCCCACCACCTAGCTATAAAAGGGACCACTGACATAATGGTAATAAGAGGAAACATCAGAAAGCATTATTATAATTCTCTGTAACACTTTTTAAGAATGTGCTTAATTGTCTTTTGTTCTGCTTTCTTCTGGCTATTAGGCAAGCAATTGAACATCAATTATGGGCATCAGCAATGTGGTTTAGACTAAAATATAATCCAGTGAATCAAGGTGGCCCCACTGGCAGTAAGAGTAACCGTGTGTTGCCACATGGCAAAGAGCTGATCCTAGAAATGCCCAGGATCAGTGAAAATGACATTTAATGAGGCAAAAAGGACATTATACACCTTTAAAGAGGAGGCAGCATTGGCATAATAGAGGAATTCTGTACTCGTCAACTTGTTCCATTGGAATCAATGAGCCATAATCTAAATATAGACATCCTTCAGTCTCAAGAGGCCATGGATATGTGCCCTGAGAAGTAAAGAATTTACTGAATTGGTTTTGTGGCAGCCATGAATGTGGCTGAAGAGACCCACTTGAGAGAGTCAATCTGCCTTATCTGTAACTCTGTCACAATGTTTCAAACCATTGCCCTTTGACATCTGCATGTTATTTTCTCCTGTGCTAAGCTGGACTGCTTCCTCTTGCAATTCTGGAGACCTTTGTTAAGCTCTTGTTTCAAAGGCTGCAGGCATGAGTATGATCTTCCCATTTGTCCATATTCATGTCCATTTCTTTGAGGTCTCACTTGCAAACATCCTTGAAATGAAATTTTGGCATCCTTTGGGGATTTTTCCAGATGCCAATTTACTATAGGTGATATACTTTGGGATATGCCCATCATTCATTTGGCACACCTGCTCAAGCCAGTAGAGTTATCTCTGGTTGAGAAGTATTGCATGCTTGGTGTGCTGGCCCATATGAACGCCTCAGTGTCGGTGATTCTGTCCCTCCAGGAGATACCAAAGATTCAAAAAGCAACACATATGAAAGCTGTGGAGCCTCTGTCCCTGTTGAAAGTATAAGGTTCATGTCTCACCCCTATACAGAAGTGTTCTGATAATACATACGTGATACTTGCAGATCTACGTGTGATCTGTCAGTTTTTTCTTTTGCCATACCCTCTTGTTCAGTCTATACATTTTTGTGGCAGCTTTTCCAATGAGAATGTTGAGTTCCATTTCAAAGTAAAGGTTGACTGCGATATGGACCCAGATATATGAATTTCACCACTTCTAGTTCACAGTTGTTGATCCAGATGGAATGTGCTTCCTCAGCTCCTTGGCACATTATGTTAGTCTCTTTTAGGCTTATAAAAAGTTCAAAGTCTTTGCAGGTTGTCCCAGCTGCACGATCAGCAAAGAGGAAGTGTAGAATAAGGTCCTCCCAAGTCTTGATTTTAGATCTGAGTCTGACAAGATTCAAATCTTGTGTGCATGTAGATTCCCTCAGTTGAGGAACAAAAATCTGGTTCCAGTAGGAGGGAGAAGAAAATCCCAAACAGAATAGGAGCAAGTACACAATCTTGGTTAATGTCACTACAGATCTGGAAAGCTCCAAAAACAGAACTATCATATTGGACTGTGCCATACATATTTTCATGTTGGTGGTACATCCAGTCTTTTCAAAAAGCACAAATAGTCCACTTCTGTTGACAAAGTCAAAAGCCTTTATGAAATCAATGAAGGGTATGTAGAGGGGCTTTTCTTGTTCTCTATATTTCTCCGAAATAGCTATCTCAGCAAGAAGATCATGTCAATAGCAAACCTTTCCACTCCAAAGCCACACTGTGATTCAGAACAGGTCTGCAAAGGTCTAAAGTCTGTTCAGAACAACTTGGATAAAGGCTTTAATAATAACAAAAGAAATGTCACAACAGTTATTACAGTCTCTCCTGTCACCCTTGTTTTTATAGAGAGTGTTGATGTTGAGAGCTCTCATTTCTTGTGGTACTTCACTTTCTTTCCAGCACAGGCAGAGCAACTTGTGAACATGTTGTACTAGAACAGATTTTCTGCATTTTATAACCTCTGGTGATATGCAGTCTTTTCCAGGAACCTTTCCATTAGGGAGGCCATATATGGCAAGGCTAAACTCCTTGACAGTCGGTTAATCATCAAGTAGGATCATAGTTGGGTGACGGCTGCATCCATAACAATATTTTCAGGAGACGTAAAGCTAGTGTTCTACTGAGCTATGCATCTGCTTGGTGAAGTCATTGGTTCCTTTCCTGTTGTTGATTTCAATGGGGCTGTCTTCTTTGAAGTTGTATTCTAGGCTTTCTTGATCCCACCATATTTGTTTCCAGTGTTTCCTGGATCAGCTGCTACTTGGATGCTTTCCATTAAGTGCAACCAATAGTCATTGGCACAGTGTCAAGTACCTTGGTTCTTGCCACTCTCAATGCTTGTCAGGTTTATTCATTTGGGTCTCTTTTGATGTTAGTTTGGACTGTGTGTTTGGACTGTGACTGGTGTCAATACATGAATATGCATTGAAGCAGTCATTGGCCTAGTTTTCCATCTTCCCAAAGACTAATAGAACTGCATCATAGATTGTGTTCTTCAGGTGCTCCCATTTCAACTGGTCACTTGTGACACAATTATTGGTGTCAAGGGTTTGCTGTAGTATGTTGTTACATTGTTGTGACTTTGTTGACTTTTATAATCTAACTCCCTGGAAAGTCTCACTACTTTGGGCATTAAATACCACAAAGACACAAAAGTTTGTTAAAAAATGTAGGCAAAACCTGTGTCCAGTTTCATTTTTCCCTCTCAGAATGGCTACAATTCACAACTAAGATTCACCTGAGAGTCTTTAGTGGCTCTCGCGCCTAAATAATTATTTTACAGGGCAACAACCAAAGTACTGCCTTGGCTATTTCAATAGGAGTTGAGTTTGTATTTTCAGGCTCTAAGAACAGATCGCACTGGCTATAGTGAAGCTTCACAGATGTTTGTACATCTACCAGGGCAATCAACTGTGGGATGAGGCCCCCAAGGGCAAACTGAGTTTTAAAAGATCACAGGAAGTCAGCCATTGCAAGCTAAAATCCTGTTTATAGAATAGGTTGCATCCCAATCTCTACGCCAGGAGCTTAGCAATAGTGCTATTTGCTAACAATAGCTTTTTTTAGGGACACAGGAGCTGTGCAGCACTAGACCACAGGCCTCTCTCTAGTCCAATTTCCTGTCTGAGAATGACCTGTACAGAGCCACATGCCCTAGTGGGGCTTTTATACCTCCCTCAAACAGGGAAGTTCCTTACTAACCCCAGGTACTTAGTAGTTGGCTTATATCCTAATGCAGGAAGGTTAATAGTCTTTATAGACCAATAGCTAATGATTTAATTCTTTGGTCTATATCACTATGGCATGTCAAAGGTCAATCAAAACTGGTTAATGAAACCCAGTGATGTTAACTATTTGTGTTTTCCTCTTACTTCTACTATGTTTAGATAAACTCAAATGAATAGTACTCAGCCCAACACTCAAACTTGAGCTACAATTTTTTCAATGTCCAAAACAATTTGGCTAACTTTGTTTATTTCATTTTTTGTGCACATCACTTCTGGGCTAAGGCTGGGAGTTGAAGAATGAGTGCTGGGTAGAGGTGATTTTCGTTATATTTATGACCCGGTAGAGCACAAAGGAAAAAAATCTCAAAAGAAAACAGACTATCGTGAAACTGTTTCTGTATTGTCCAGAGATAAGCCTACAGATGAAATTCTGGTCCCATTTATGTAAGTACCAAAACTCCTAGCAACTTCTTTGGGGCCAAGATTTTACCTCTGAACTTTACACTGCTTTTTCAAATAATGTGTGTAACTTCAAAAACTCCACTAACTCCCTGGAAAGTCCACTCCATCTCATCTGAAGAAGAGAGTTTGTATCTGTATACAAAGCTGAACTATATCCCAAAAGCTCATGATCCTATATATTTGTTAGTCTTTAAGGTGCAACAAGACTATCCGTTGTTTCTGAATAATGCCAATATGCATGTCCAGAGCATGAATGTATTCACAAGTCAATTTACTAGAACAAGTAACTTTAAGAGCAACTCTATCATGCATAGAGTCCTATTAATAGAACTTAAACAAGGAGTCCTTATTTCTGTAGTTAAGAGGGCCTTATGAAAAATACTGATCATCTCAATTACAACTTTGGCAGATAACTTCAGGGAAAATTATTACTTTTCAGTGGTGTAGAACTCAAAGTTAGTTGGCTAATATTTTTCTCTTCCTGGAGAAAATTGACTTTTTAGTGAAATGTTTTGGCCAAAAAAATTTTTTATTTAGAAAAGCTGTTGCAGTGCCTCACGGGAGATATAGTTCAGGTCCCTCATGCTCCCATTCTCCTGTCTAGGCTGGGCTCCTTGAGCAAACTATATTTCCCCAGTGCATCACCTCCCCCTCCCCCCATACGAGGCACAGAAAAAAAGACAACTTTAATGAAAATTTTTATTTGATAGAAAATTGGATTTTTGATTAAAGCCGGTTTTGCTGGAAAAAAAATTCAATCAGCCTTACTCGGTAACCTTAACCCCCTGTTTTGATACTAGTAATGTTTTTTTAAGCCAAGCCATTTAAAGGGGAAGATCTTTTTATTAAACTACTACAGTAAAACTTCTGACAACGTGAAATTATTCTTCTATGTAAAAATCAGTTAAATCCTGTACATTATACCTAAAACCCACTTCTATATATTTCCTTGGGCAAGAGATTATTTTGGTTGCCTTTCTTTCCTAACTACTACATAATATAGTTTACCACAATAGAAAACATGCTTTTAAGAATATTATTGGTGGAAATCAGATGAAGGACTTAAGTTGCCTGGTTACATACCCCATCTCGAAATATGTCTTTTGAGGCAAAAAGGACAACATTCAAGATGCTACGCTCCTGAGTCACATCTCCCCTTTAGAGATGGGTGGATGTCACTCCTGTGCAGGGGGCTAGTACAAACAGAGGTGGTGATTGCCCATTAGGGGGCCCCCATGCATACAACACATGAATGGGGGTCTTTACATTTCTTGGGGCACTGAGCAATTGCTCATGAGTAGAGCTCACATTGAATACAAATCTATAAACCACTTATATTTCACTTAAACCCTAGCTTGTAGGGTTCAAGTGGGACGTAGGTACTGCACGGGACTTTCACGAGATGTTAGTGGTGCAGCTTCCTTGTTCAGGCCCTGTATACAAAGGTGAACTATACCCCATATTGCAAGTGTGTGCCTCTTAGGAACAGGAATTAAGGCTACACATAATAATGCAATCATTCTAGTGTTTCACAGTGACAGGGATTCCCTACCCTCACCTCATTTCCACTCTTAGATTTTCGCCATATGGTGCTATTAAGGCACTCATGAAGGCGGCCCAGGACTTGACAAGTAATTTTTGAGATTAGTCAGTGCAGATGGAAACAATGAGGAGCTGCTTCAACCTCAGGCATTGATCTGACTTCTTAAATTGAATTTATATAAGATCTCGTGTCTTAACATCATGGAAAATCATTGATGGCATGCTGTGTAGCCATAACGTATGTTACCAAAAAACTGTATAGCGCACAGGAGATCAGCACTGGCTACATAACAGTTATCATGAAATAAAGAAAATCTGGAAGGACTGAATTTTGTAAGGGAAGATTTTGCTCAGCCTTCCTGCAAAGCAATAGATTAAAATTGTATTCTACATTTAGCTCTATAGATCAGGAAGTAGAATGAGTAATGGCAGCAATCCATCAACAGCAATCTAACCATGGAGTGTCAATTTTTTTCCTGAATCTTCTTTCTCCTGTCTGATTTTTAAAGCTTCCAAATCATAAACAGACAATGGTTAGATTTGTGCAGGTCACCCACCCAGATGATGAAGATGCATTACAAAAAAATAAAATCTCTCCATGCTGCTGAACGTTGCTCTGAAGCTGTAAGCAGAGGGTTAGAGTTCAGAAACAGCACTTTGTATTAAAAAACCCTCTTGGCACCAGATTTAAAAAGACCATCTACCATAGCCGACAGGATTCTGCACCTCTGTTCATAGTTGAATTTACTGGGCAATTGAAAGCTTTACGGAACTCCTCGAAGTTGCTCATTGCACCAATAACTCTAAAGAAAGGAAGAAAACACAATATCGGAGTTTTTTGCAATTATACACTGCAGATCCTGCAAAGTTCTGCTGAAGTTTTAAAGTTCAGATTTTTTTCTATTTGTGGAAGTTAGATTTCTCTTTTCTTTATTCTGAGGCATTGGGAAAGTTTTGAATTTCAGGGAAAGTTTTCCTTTAAATTAACATACGGCCAAAATTGTGTCACCTGAAGCACTGAGAAAGACCTTACTCTGTAAGAAGCTCCAGTGAAGTCAGTGAGGGTGTCCAAATCTAGCTCCTAGCATTCAGGAAAGATGCCAGGCTAATGGAATGAAATTTGTCTTTTGTCACTCAACAAACAAGCACAGCACAGAAAACAGGAGAACAAATGTCCCTACACCGTCCTGGCAATATGCCTATATCTCAGCCTGAAGAGACCACCTCCAGTAGAGACAACAGTTTCCTCTCTGTATGCACTGAATCCTTGACCTCCCTTTCCTGATTTCCCTTATGAGAGTCAGCTACGATTATTTCACTATTGGTAAAATTGCATTTTGTTTACTTCTAAGTATCTTTAGCCTCTTAGTATTTACCAATGTGAAGTCTAAAATGGTACTAAAACAAGTGAAAACCTGAGCAAATGACACAAGTATATCTACTAAGCAATTAATCGTGTGCTTCTTTCATCCTCAGTCTGCAGTGAAGTAGCACTTTTTCTCCATTCCATACAATCAGCCTTTCAATGTAGCTAGGATTGCCAGATGGTTTAACCAAAAATACTGAACACCCACCCCGCCCCACCCAAAAAAAAAAAAAAAGCACCGGGAAAAAAATTCTTTTGAGAAAAAAAAAAAGAGGAGACCAAAGTTGTTAACCAGAAAGAAAGCATGTCCCATTTTGTTTTTCTTTCCAGCCACAAGAAAAGCCCCTGAAGAACCAGGTAAGTGGTGATTGGCAGGGGGGCCTGGCGGGGGGTCCAGGGCGATAGGCGGGGGAGGGGGAGGAGGCGGAGGCAGGCCAGGCCCAGTTGCTGAGCGTTGCCAGGTGTCCGGTATTTTCGCCTCTTGGCAGGAAAAAAAATCAGAAAATACCGGACATTTTAGGTGTCTGGTATTTTCTGAATATTTTTTACCAGACAGGAGGCAAAAATACTGGACACCTGGCAACCCTAAATGTAGCTCAGCACGGTGGGAAAGAAATTCCCATCACACAGATTGGCCTTTCTGCTGGTAGGGATACTTGCAGTGCAAAAAAATTATTAATAGTTTTCTGGGGAGAACTACGATATACTACTAGGCTGCATGTAATAAAGTATCTGTAAACATTCAGATTTCAGATGCATATTTGTAGGGGAGCCTGGATGGCCCTCCCTTGACCAGAACCACAATGTCTGCAGTGGAAGGCCTTGTTCTGACCTTGTCCAAAGTATGGATCTCTAACAAAGTCGCCCTAGGCCTGATTCAAGTCTGGCGCATGCACGCACGCAGACCAGGCCAAAAAGGGTAGGGGGATTCAAGAGTGCTTGCCCAATCATGTGTAACTTGTAAAGAACAGCGAGACCATGCCAAGAAGAACAGAAACAACCAGAAATTAGTACATCCCATTTTTGATAAGAGAAAAATTCCAGAGACAGTGGAAAAACTATTAATCAAGTTCTTTTGCAATATTTTGGCATAGCAAAATGTATCCTAGATATTGGCATAATAGGTATCTTATGCAAAATGTAGTTGATTGGTAGATATTACTAAAATGACCAAGTCTTGCTTTGCTATAAATTGGGTTTAGTAAGAACAGTCAGTGGGGTTATGTCTAGACTACGTTCTAATTCCTGCGGAATTTACATATCTTCTTCCAATCTTACTATCAAAAGAGGATCTTTTGAAAGTGAAAGTAGTCTGGACATGGGGTTTTTGGAGTCCCCCCCCCCCTTTTCAAAAAAATGCTCTTCCTTAAAAAATGAAATCTACGTGTTTTTTCGAGAAAGGGTTTTTTTCAAAAAATACCACATCCAGACTACTTTCATTTTTGAAAGATCCTCTTTCAAAAGTGAGATTAGAAGAAGCTATGCAAATTCCCACGGAATTCTGTGGGAATTTGCATATCCTCTTCCAAAAAAAAAGTAGTTTTGATGTGCCCTGGGAGGGAATAAGCAGGATTGACCCACAGGTCCTGCTTTCAATGTAACTAGAAGGAATGGACCCCTTCACTCTGGCGACCCCAGTGCATGGCATTCTTACATGTGGGAATCTACGTAACCACAACCTCCTGCCTGGTACTATAGATAGCTTACGGGTGAAGTGTAAGTGAACTTAGTTATTGTATTATAATAATCTTCTATAACTTGCTTTTGCATTGCTTTGCACTGTATTAATTGCTTAGCTTTTAAAACTTAAATATTTTAAATTGTATAGTCATTGTTTGTAAGGCCTGTAAAAATTAGACAACTATGTTAATTGCTTAAAACTTGTAATAAATAAGTAAGTGGTTAACTCTCTGGAGTGTCTTGATTCTCTTGGATCTAAAAAACGAACCACACGACAATATTCAGAATCTGCATTTAAAAACTTTGAAGACAGTGGAAATTCTGTTTGCAGTATCAGCCACTTATTTGAGACACAGCTATTACAAATGAATAGCCACTGCTAATTATTGAAAATACAGTTACAGTTAACAAATAGAACTGATGTCAAACAATACATGGCAACATTACCAAATTCACAGCCAGGCAAAATGTGTCATGGAATGTGTCATGGACTGTGAAATCCAGTGTCCCCTGTGAAATCTGGTCTTTTGTAGGCTTTTACTCTATATTATATAGATTTCATGGGGGAGACCAGTATTTCTCAGATTGGGGGTCCTAATCCAAAAAGGAGTTTCAGGGGGAACACAAGAGTATTTTAGGAGGGTCACATATTGCCACCCTTATGTCTGCACTGCTTTCAGACCTAGGCAACTGGAGAGTGGTGGGTGTAGTGTTGACCAGGTGCCCAGCTCTGAAGCAGCAGTGCAGAAGAAGGGTGGTAATATCATATCCATACCACCCTTACTTTTGTACTACTACTTTCAGAGCTGTGGGGTCAGAGAATGGTAGCTGCTGACTAATAGCCTAGCTCTGATGGTAGTAACACAAAAGTTAGTGTAGCAATACCACAAATCCCATACTATAACTTTGTACCCCCAAAAAAATTCCTCTTTGAGTTGGGGCTTCCATCATCAACATCCCCAATATAAAAATTGTTTCAATACACCTGATTTGCATCCTTTAGAGATATTGGGGAGAGTGGCATGCCGGCTCACAGGTCTCTCCAGATTTTGACCTCCTCTTTAGCATGGGGGATTCCGTGGGGTGCACCTCCATATGGAGCTGTGCCATACAGTTTGAAAACTGTTGCCTCCTGCCAAGAGCTGGTAGATCAGAAGCTGGTAGGAGCCACCTGGCCTGCATGGGCCCCCTGGTGGTGGTAGTCTGCGCACTTCTTGGCTGCCTAACAGCCCTCTCTGCCCTGCTGCCTGAACCAGCTCCCTCTCATGGCTGGGCTTGCAGTCACATAGTCTGAGTTCTGAGCTTGGCTATGCAAGCCTCATGCTTACCCCGAACCCTGGGGGGCAAGTGCTGCTGGCAGGGTGGACTTGCTCTTGCCAGTTCCAGAAATCAGGCCTGTGAGAATGGAGTTACCCCAAGGGTTACCATATTTCAAGTGCCCAAATAGGGGACACTTCCAGGCGCAGGTGGAGGGGATATTTGGGGAATGCTGAAAGGAGTACCTGTGGCAAAAGAGGTACCCCCGGGGAGATGGACTGATAGTGCTGGGGTGGGATGGGCTGGCTTAACAGGGGAGCTCCAGCTGCTGCTAAGAGGCTGCTACCTATGGGGTACCAGTTTCCCCCCAGCATTGGGAAGCCTGCGCTAGCACTCCAGCCCTGCCCCACCCCCGCTGTTCCACTGTGGGAGTGGAGCACACAAAATCTACTAGCCTGTCTGTTCTGTTCCCTCCCCCGCCGCCACCATCCCCCAGGCTCTGGTGTATGAGGGGGATGTGGGGGATTGTCTTTCTGCTTCTCAGTTGGGGGCTACATCGGTGAGGGTTTGATTTTTCTTTTTTGCTTCTCACTTGTGTATAGCTCCCAGCTAATTTCTCTGTGGGTCAGTGGTCCCAGATCCAAAAAATTTTCCCCACCTCTACTCTACCCCATCCCCACCCCACAATTCCTGTATCACTCTTCCCCCCTCTTCTTTTGCCCAGCCTATCTTCCTTCCCCACTCTCCTCCTGCCCTAGCCTCTTCTTTCCCCACTGCCTCTTCCCCTAACTTCACCCCCTTTCTCTAATATGCCCCCTGTGGACACTCATCACTATACAGACAAACCATACAGAGCACCCAGCAAACATAGAAGGGCAAGACGACCAACATTAGGATCAAGGAGGTGATGTCTAGCTACTGAGGCATGAGCACCCTGGAGGACAAGCAGCTCCATACCACCTCCTTCAGTACCAGACTCCACCTCTATTGTGGGGAGGGAGAAAAGAAGTGGGGAGCAATAGCCCCACTGCCCCACACTATACTCATGAACTCTAGCCAACACTGGTGGGTCTCATCTTTTGCTGCTCCATTACTGTGCCCTTTCCAGCTCTACACCCTGGACGGTTGCCCCCTCTTGCTACAGGCTAATTATGGCTGTCTTATCTTAAACAGCTATAGTATTAACTCTACCTGAAATGAGGAGGGCTGTGAACTCCAGTATAGATTTGCTCTCTTGCAGATTCTGGTCGGAAAGAATTGCATCTCACCTAATGAAGGGAGGGAAAGACATACATGCGCATTATTTGGGGGACACATTTCCAAAAAGTAGCTGATCCTGATATATGTATTACTATGATATACATGAGATGGCCAGAAACTACACCACGTCCATTTTCTTTCACCTTCATTGACTTCTCGGTCATCTATGTATCTAATTTAAAACCAATCTGATTTTTACACACTCTCCATGGATTCAAGTCTCTAACCACTGTTACTCCCTGTCTGCTCACACAGGTCAGCTAATCCTAGCTTCCTTGCTTGTCCTTTCCCTTGAGATTCACTGAGGATCACCTCTTGTCTTGTGCTACACCATCTGGAACCCCCCGCCCCTCACTCTGTTTAACCACTGTTAATCTTCTTGATTTAAAATCTCTAAAGTGTATCTATTAAGGATGTGACATAATGATGGTTTTTTGTTGATGACTCAGGTATGATTGGGTTATGGAGAATATAGGCAAATACTGAATTATCCCTTTGTCTGCCACATCAGCTATACCTTACTAGAGCTTGTGAGTTGGTTGAGCACCTAATTCTTTTTATGAAATAAGCTGAATTCAGTGATAGTGCCCATACTGGTGCTTCTTTTCTGAAAGTGTGCTGAATATACTGAGTGCACCAGCAGGCAATCCTAATGCACAGCAAACAAAGTGAACAAACTCACTAAGATTTCTCTCTCCTGCATTGCTTGGTTTCACTAAACAACATACTCAAGATAGCAGACTTAAGACCCATTGCTTTCACTCCAGTAGTCTGGGATTTCAGAAGAAAGACTGACAAACCTCTGAAACCCTACAAATGGGGATATATATGGACCTGTGGTGCTCTGGCACCAGGAATATTTCTGGCCCGGAGCTGGGCTCCATTTAAACTTGCCATTTGGGCCTGCATCCCCTGCCCACTCCCCCTTTGCTTGCCCTGGCCCCACCTGCCACCCCTGGGTAATCTAAATTTCTGGGGAGGAGAAGGAACCATTACCACTGGCAGCACAGAGGGGTTAGAGTGGCTTCTGGTCAGTCGCTCACCCCAGCAGCCAGCATGTGCGTCGCTATGGCCAGGAGTAGAGGGCAGCAGGGTTGCCACACTGTGCACTGCTCTAGAAGTGCACGGAGACCCCTCCCTTCCTTCCCCAACCACAGGGATGCACATGCCAGGAGCAAGCAGTAGAAAGTAGCTGTAACTCTGCTGCACTGCGGGAGGCGGTGGACACCTTCCCCTGGGGCATTTTAACTCACCCTGGATTGGCAGGTGGGGCTGTAGAACACTTGTGGAGAGTGTACAGGATGGCAGGGAGGCTGGGAGAATGTTTGGGGGTGGGGAGAGGAGCGTGGGAATGGGGAGCACCAAGACACCCTCCACACTCCAGGAGCCATTGACGGGGGGTGGGGGGGGGATTGTAGCACCTCTCATTCATTCTCCACATGCTCTTTTGTGCATCCCATTATCTCTAGTGCCTGCACCCACTCACCCATCCCTGTCTACCCCCAAATTCCCTCCCCCCTCCAATTCCCAAACTTCCTCTTAGAACCTGTACCTAGGACTCCCCCCCCATCCCATACCAGAGCCAGCACCAAGACTCCCTCCCAGAGCCTGCATCCCTCACACTCTCTTCTGCACCCACATTCCTTCCCAGAGCCTTCACCCCAGACCCTCACCTGCACCCAAGACCCCCAAAGCTCCATCTCACATCCCTCCTGCATCCAAACTCCCTCCCTGAGCCTGCCCCTCTTCTTGCCTCCCAATCCCCTGCTCCTTTCTAGAGCCTGCACCCTTTCCCCACACAAGCTCCCTCTCAGGCTACGTCTACACTGGCCCCTTTTCCGAAAGGGGCATGCTAATTTCACAGGTCATAATAGGGAAATCCGCAGGGGATTTAAATATCCCCCGCGGCATTTAAATAAAAATGTCCGCCGCTTTTTTCCGGCTTTTAGAAAAGCCGGAAAAGAGCGTCTACACTGGCCCCGATCCTCCGGAAAAAAGCCCTTCAAAGTAAGAATAAGAGATCCTCCGGAAAAGGGCTTTTTTCCGGAGGATCGGGGCCAGTGTAGACGCTCTTTTCCGGCTTTTCTAAAAGCCGGAAAAAAGCGGCGGACATTTTTATTTAAATGCCGCGGGGGATATTTAAATCCCCCGCGGATTTTCCTATTATGACCTGTGAAATTAGCATGCCCATCTATAGAGGTGGGAATCTGAAGGGGAAGTAATTGATAAGTTGTCAGGCACAGGAGGAAGTCTTGAAAGCTATTGAGAGGAAGAAGCTTAAAAGTGTGTGTGGGGGGAGAGAGAGACAAATAGACAGACATTGTTGTCATGACAAACATGCTCAGGAGCTGGAATCTTTTCAGTGGGAAATGTAGGGTTGCCCCCCTAAAATTTGGGAATGAGAGGAAAGATGAATAAGGTCCTTGAATGGACACAGAAAGAGAAGAAACAATAGTAGGTTTTTAAAAAAGAGCCTTTATTCATCCCATTAAAATCTCTCTCTTTGAAGAAAAAGTCTGGTGTGTGAGGTGGGGAGAAGGTGGTTTTAAACCAAGCAGACTGTAGAGCAACTTAATGGACATATGCGTTTTCTATTACTCACATGAGCATAACTAAGAAAGAAGAGCTGATTGTGGGTGAATGGAATGCCTGGTAACAAAGCCTCCTCTACTCCTTGTCTTTTTTCTTCTATCCATTTCCGATAGGCCTGATTAGAGAGGTAGAATGAGTACGGTTCAGTAGATACAGAGATCAACAGCGGCTTTTATAATACAATGTTTTACATTCTTTTCCTGAAAGCACAAAGAAATAAAACAGTTGCCTACTGTGATGCGGGCAGGCCAGGTAACAGCTCATGCCAAGATTCCCATGTTTCAAATGGACATTTACAGATACATAGCTGGAATTTCTCTGGCTTACTTGTGGCTTAATGCTTGTGAATTGCTGTATGCATTAATCTCACATGTGATGTCTGTACTTCACGTTGTAATGTAATTTTTGAGTGGTTCTATTGTGAGTCTCTGTGGCTATAGGAATTTGGGTTTCCTATACAGGAAAGGGGCATTAGTTTGAAGACCTGCTCTTCTGCATAAATTATAATGTCCCTCCAGAAAAAGGAGGTCCATCAATATCAGATTCCACTTTACAACTGGAAACTCCCCACATCTTGATTGAGGAGTTGCCATCAAAAGGATAAAAGATTCTTATTGTTATTATGCTCTCTTCCCCAAGAAGATGAGTCATGCAAGTGGACTCCTCCCGTCATCTGAGTTTTGCAGCTCAGATCAGGTGGCAGGAGATTAATTAAAAAACACCACTGAAAGGAACTAGGTATTTCTATGTAGCTTGAACTTGGGGATAGGTAGTGGAAGGTACTTTCTAGACATAATCAAAAAATCCTCAGTTGCTTAACCTGGGTCAGCCCAAAAGGTCAATAGAGCTTGCTGATTATAGCAATCTATAATCTTTAGAAATCTAAGACTAACAATTCATGTGTCTTGCTTTAACCTTGTAAATAGTTCCCTGTTTTCTTTTCCCTATTTAAATAATTTTCAGTTAGTGTATTGTAGGATTGGCTATGAGCTTTGTTTTTGGTGTGAAACCAAATGTGTAACTGGCCTGGGGTAAATGCCTGGATCTTTGGGGTTAGGATTAACCCAAACATTGCTGTGATTCTTGGTGTAAGAGGCTATCTGTTACAGAGATATGCTTACCCAGCTGGTGAGACAGACCGAAGGGGGATGGTCTGTAACCCCATGCTAAGGCTGTTAAAAGACCTGAGGAGTTTATACTTGGTGCAGCTGGTTGGTGAGATCCAAGCTTAGAACTCATAAACAATTAGGGGATTATTCCCTGGTTTTTAAATAGCCCGCTCCCCGAGGCTGCTATTCATGCACTTACATCACCAAAGAGAGCGTTACACCTACCCTGAAAGCCTCTCGCAAACCACCATTGTCTGCAATGTTTTCTGCCAAAGTCCTCTTCCCTTTTACCTGGCAGAAAGGAAGAACATCATTCATTTTATCTGTTTCTAAACTTCATTTCAAGCCCAACCTACATATATACAGACAAGGAAAATCAAACAGGGGTGATAGGCCAGATCTTCAGCTAGTGTAAATGAATAGCTCTGATGAAGAAAATTGCTTTCCGATGTGGAAAATCAAACCTATATTCATACCATCTCTGTAGTCTCCTGCTGGCAGCTACTCTGACTCTAGGGTAGATCCCTAGACACAGACACAGAAACAATGCATCTGAGAATCTGATCTGTGAAATTTGATTTGAGTATCAATAATTTTTCCATCCATGTCTGTGCTTCTCGTGTTACATCTGGGAATTTGAAAAGTTTTCTACTTATTTGACAAGCTACATTTATTTCTCCACATAACTTTCTTTATCTACTACTGGAGTGACAGTAACTACCAAAGTATAACATAAAACAGTAGAATTAAATATAGATATCAAGGAGAGAAATGCTTTTTACAAATCTAGAAAGAAGGCTCAAACTTTTTTGTTCTAATATTGCTTCCCGAAACCGTAAAAAAAATCATGGTACAAAAATCAGCACTATCTAAATGCTGATAAACCCAATATCCTGATATTACAGTATTTAATATCACTTGAAAAAAGCCTCTAGCTTTCTGTGGAGTAGAGCACTATCTAGTATCACCAAACCACTAAGGCTACGTCTACACTGGCATGAATTTCTGAAAATGCTTTTAATGGAAAAGTTTTCCGTTAAAAGCATTTTTGGAAAAGCGCGTCTAGATTGGCAGGATGCTTTTCCGCAAAAACACTTTTTGCGGAAAAGCGTCCATGGCCAATCTAGACGCGGTTTTCCACAAAAAAGCCCCGATCGCCTTTTTCACGATCGGGGCTTTTTTGCGGAAAACAGTACTATGCTGTCTACACTGGCCCTTTTGCGCAAAAGTCTTTTGGAAAAAGACTTTTGCCTGAACAGGAGCAGCATAGTTTTTCCGGAAGAGCACTGATGATTTTACATGAGATCGTCAGTGTTTTTCCGGAAATTCAAGCCGCCGGTGTAGACAGCTGGCAAGTTTTTCCTCAAAAGCAGATGATTTTGCAGAAAAACTTGCCAGTCTAGACACAGCCCAAGGGTTTTCAAGTTATCAGACTGCTATGGTGATTCATGAGCTTTCTTCCTCCAATTTTTATACTAAAATAAGCATCTTAAGAACCACAGGATCAAGTTTAGAATCAAATTAAATAAAATATGATTCTGAAGCAACAGTTTGAAATTTAGAAAAGGACAAAATATCAGCAGCATGATGATCTAGTCGATGGCTTTTGGAGTAAATGGGAGTCTTTCCACTTATTTCAGTAGACTCTGGATCAGATCTCAAACTGTTGTGGCATATCATTATCATTTCAGACAATGAACAAACAATACATTCAACAACTAACTGTGAGGAGGTGCTGGAGCAGGTGGGGTAATTTTCTTTTAAAGTGCAAATACAGGGAGTAGAAACTGAGTTTTAAGGGTACAGATTTAACCCTAAAAAAGAGGTTAAAAAATGCCAGACCCATAGAAGTCAATGAGAGTTCTGCAAATGAGATCAGTGGTTCCAGAATTACATACCCAGAAATCCTATTTATTCTCCACACAAGAAACTTACAGGTTACACATGCATACATTCAGAGGAGCCCATACTTCTAATCACTACACACATTTCATCTATTTGTATGTCCTTTTTCAATCCTACAGTTGCTGTGGCTCTTTATATACACACAGATATGAACTGCAGAGGATTGTTTTTGATCAGTAACACATCCCCATGTACATGGAGAAAATAGTAAGGGTTGAATGTGAAATAAGCTATAGCTTCTGTCTCTGCATTATAATTTTAATTTATTTTCTGTTTTACTGGGTGGGATTGCTAAATGGATCTAAAGCACTCTATTAGTTTCTTCTTTTTAAGAAAAATTGTAGCTGACACTACATAGCCTCAATCACTTTTCTCTGCTGACATGGTCATCAGAGGGCATTTAACACATACATCCCCTTAGATTACTCCTGTTGCTTGGCTTCAGTCACTCACACGGCCTTCATTGTTGATTTCTCTATGCGAAGCAGTACATGAACAAAACAACAGCTACATTCATCTCAAAGCATTTGTTATGATTAGCCTATTTACTTGTAGTATTTCAACATGTTAGTAATCATGAAAAAATAAGTAAACAAAAACTATCACACACTTAAGCCACTGGTATGTTACATACATTTAAGCCAGCTCTCTTCCAGTAATAGCTATTGTATTGGTTAATCATGCATTTTGACTTCTCTTTGAAATTTTCTTCAGAGTCAGTGGACCACCAGGGGTCTAAATTTCCATTTTTGTCATATTTACGACCTAAAAAACAAAAGACATTTTTGAGAAAAATATAGTTTGCAATATTTGTATCATAAAATGGACATAAATGCAAGAAGGGAGAAGACTGAAACAAATGTATTATTTCACATCCGTTTGTTCACTGTTGCTCATTTGGTTCAATTCACTTAGATTTCCTGATTCTTGTTATTCAGCAGATTGTAGTACTTCAAGAACCCAGCTCTTGTGTTCATGCCACCCAGTGAATGTCAGGAAGATTAGGCATGGCATTCATTTAATAAGAAAAAGGAAGAGTCAGTCCAAGAGGGCATGGACTTGAAGTTTTTGTAGCTGTCATAACAGTGTGACTACATACTTTGTTTTGCATGGAATTATTCTGACACACACCCAGGTTACGTTCTCTACTTAGACTTCTTCCTCTAAAGACAGGACTATGCAGCACTTTAAAGACTAACAAGATGGTTTATTAGATGATGAGCTTTCGTGAGCAAGACCCACTTCCTCAGATCAATATGTGGAAGAAAATTGGCACGACCATATATACCAAACTGATGCAATCAAAAAAAAGTGAACACCTATAAAATTGACGAATCAGATTTTAGAACACAGCAGGGGTGAGGGAGGAAGGCTAGTGTCTGTGAGGTAATGACATTAGGGGTGATAATTGGGGAAGCTAAAGATAGCTTCCCCAATTATCATCCCTAATGTAATGGGTGAGAAATTATCACCCCTAATGTCATTACCTCACAGAGACTAACCTTCCTCCCTCACCCCTCCTCTGTTATTAAATGGCTGTGTCTAGACTGCATCCCTTTTCCGTAAAAGGGATGCAAATTAGACACATCGCAATTGCAAATGAAGCGGGGATTTAAATCCCCCCCCCCCGCTTCATTTGCATAAACATGCTGCCACTTTTTTCCGGCTCGGAGCTTTGCCGGAAAAAAGCGCCAATCTAGATGCAGATCTTTCGGAAAATAAAGCCTTTTCCAAAAGATCCCTTATTTTGCTTTTTCAATTTTATATTACATCAATATACATTTTAAAAGCAAAAATTAGAAGAGATTCTGATACTACCAAAATATTTTTTTTCCATTGGCCCAAAACATCTTTTTCTCAGAATTTCATTTTATGGCAGTTTCGATTACTTTTACTTTTGTTCTGTTTCAGATCAGGGTGGAGAAATAAAAAAAATCCCTCTTGCTCCTATTTTAGAACAAATCCATGCAAAACTAAAGCATTCTTTTTTACAGTCTTATGGTCCTCTTCACATATATTATCATTGTTGCAAAAATGTATGTATAAAGCAACATTAACACATTTTTTTCAACAATCCCAAATAGAAGAATGATATAAATGTGGACAATTACTCACCATTATTATCAAAACCATGGGTAAACTCATGCCCAACAATTACTCCAATGGCACCATAACTTAAAGACCTATAAACACAAAAGAGCAGTTTCCCCTCACAGTAATATGAATGCGTACTAACCTCAAAGCAGATGAGAAAGAACATGTTTTCATTTCAGCAAAAAAATTATCTAAATGCTACATCCTCAAAGTTCCTCTCAAGGCTTCTGATTATGAAAGGCTGAACACAAAATACCTTGCTTATTAAAGAAGGATAAAAATAAAAACTTAAATGCACTTCTGAGATGGCTAGACTTTCAATACAATCTAATTTCATCATCAGGACTCAAAAAAAGTTATTTTCTAACTGGGAGCTGGAGAGCATTTAGAGTGAAAATATTCTGTTAATGTGGTTCAAGAAAAGCACAAATTGAAGATTAAAAGTGATTTCTAAGATTCCATTCTAATCACTCTTCTATAAGTATGGGACAGGCAAGTTTGCGACTACATGGCACTTAATGTGTGATGCATTAAATAGATTTCCATTGTTTTCAAAAGAGGTGTTATCCTCTTTCCCTTCACCTGTGCAGATAGAAGAGATTATCTACAATCAGATCTACTTCACTAAAGAGCCAGAAAGGAGACAATCATTTCATTTTCCTGGCAAACAACAATTGACATCTTTCTTGTTTGTCCTGTATATATATTTTATTTTCATTTTTCTGATGCTCTTCTACGGGGGGAAGACATGCATAAAATTTTCATTGAAAAGAGGTATTAATGAAACACATACTGTATTTGTTAAGTTATTCAAATGGAACATTAAATATATCACATGTTCAGAAATGCCATACATCAGAGTAGTGTATTTTAGTGTAATAATAGCACATTGCACAGTAACAGAAAAAGGCAAAGGGTTTGAAGTAATATTGTATTACTGGACATAATGATCCATCACATACTAATTGCTCACTTCAGTCATTGCTAAGAACATGCTCATGATTCAAATCCTCACCCCCCAAGGACAATTCTTGCCTTTGCTGTTTTTCCACAAAAGATAATTTGCATATAATAAAATATTTCCTACCGTGTTTTCTATCATTGCAAGCCTTCATTAAAGAGCTTTGACTAAAATTATACATTTCAACGATAGAAATCGCAACCCATTGCATGACAAATTTGTAATTTTGTAAAATGACAATTCTTTGTACTGAATGTGCAATATGAGGCTTGTTTTCCATATCTAAAATCATAAGTCCTTCTGCAGCCAGAGAAGTGTAAACAAAACAAACAGTAAAATAAATTCAGTTGCAATGTTATTAGCAGCACAGGGAACTCTTCCACAGAAAAGTTTCCAGTTTTTACTAATACAGGTTGAACCATTCTAGTCCACAACTCTCTGGTCCAGACACATCTGTCCTCCAAAATGGTTTTAGTTAGCCAGATGTCCACTCTACATGGGCGCGGCCAAGTTTCCTGCAGTGCTGTAAAGTTTGTTTGCAGCCACCAGTCCTGGATCTCAGTGTTCTGTGCTGTTATTTAGCTTTAATTTAATTCTAAATGACTTCTAAGAGCCCAGTAAGCAGTGGAAGTGTTGGTAAAGCTGCTAGACAATAATCCAGAAAATTCTCTGGTTCAGAACTGTTCAGATCCTGAGGGTTCTGGACTACAGAGGTTCAACCTATACTTATAAGCTGTGTTTCTTGTAAGATGAGCACTTGGGTGGCCACGCAGGAGAGATTCAAATGCAGCTAGGGTTGCCAGATACTTTCACAAAAAATCTTGAACATGGCAGGGGAAAAAACTGGTTGTGCAAAAAAAAAGGGGGGGGAGGGGGAGGGGACCAAACTTGTTGAGTCAAAAAAAAAAAAAAAGTTGATTCACATGCTTCCCCCCGTCCCCGCTGGCTTTCCGAGAAAAACAGAAGACACATTTACCGGACTGTCCAGGCGAAAACCAGACATCTGGCAGCCCTAAATGCAGCCTAGCTGACTAGCAGAGCACCCACAGAATGTGTTTCTAATTGCAGTACACATCTGTCCATGCCTTGATGCACATAACAAAAATGTTTCTGCACATAGATGGAAAAAATTAGTGAGAACATGGTTTATAAGTGAAGGATCAAGATATTTTTTCTAGATTACCAGAAGATTTTGTGAAGACTAGAACTTTAACAGGGTTCAAAATTGCTAGATAAATTCATGGAAGTTAGTTCCATAAATGGCTATTAGCCAGGATAGGTAGGAATGGTGTCCCTAGCCTCTGTTTCTCTGCAAATGGATGACAGGAGAGGGATCACATGATGATTACCTGTTCTGTCCACATCATTTGGAGCATCTGGTATTGACCACTGTTGGCAGACAGGATACTGGGCTGGATGGACCTTTGGTCTGACCCAATATGGCCATTTTTATGTTCTTACATTGGGAACCTTCTCTTTACCTAGCATGGGAGCTCTTAAGGTGTTGAATTCAAATGTAAATCAAACTCAACACAATACAAGGTAGGTAAATAACTAGCCATGTCACTCACAAAAAAATGTTTTCCATCTAATTTTGCTGGATAACATTAGGAATACTGTTATCCACAAATCATTGCAATCAACCCAATGATTTTCTAATATGATTATTGCCCTTTAAAATTACCAGCAACATTTATTCGTGAAAATGCAACTCCCAGAAAAATGTCTGTAATTACAAAACCTAATTCAAGAAGTTTTCTGTTCGCAATGCCACTGACTTTACAAACTTCAAACTAGAAATGATGGAGTTTCATAATGTTGCTTGATATACATATATGTAGCCTAATAATTTAGCTTCCAATTATGCATATAGGATAGAGTTGATTTTAATTGAGGTAGTATTGGAGCTGGCCCCTAATAGTGTACAGTGAATAAATATTTGCAAGATATATACCAGCACTTGCAGGAAAATGTATTACAGGTTGCACCTCCCTAAACTGGGACTCTCTTGTCCGGCCACATCCGTGGTCGGGCAGGAGAGCCCTGGGGCAGGAGGGCCAGCAGCTGAGAGCCATGCAAAAAATGAAGCTGGAGGTAGCAGGGCCAGGGCCTCAGCAGATAGGTGGCAGTAGAGAGGCCAGGATAGCAAGGCAGGGGCAGCCTGTGCATGCCTGCCCAGCAGCAGGGTTGTGCCGCGTCAGCCCAAGCAGGGCTGCATACCGGCCTAGCAGTAGGGACTGAGCCAGAGCAGCCGGGCTGGCAATAAGGCTGGGCCACAGCAGCCCAGCAAGGGAAGCCGGGCAGGTGGCCAGGCTGATTAGGGATGCGTGCCAGCCGGCAGCAGGGTCAGAGCTGAAAGTGGGGCTGGAGTAGCAGTTAGGGCAGTAGGGCCGGGGCTGAAGGAGCTAACGGTGGCGAGGGGCAGCAGGCTGAGGGGCAGGAGGCAAAGGGCCTTCGTTTGTCCCACAAATTCCCTCAACCAGAACCTCTCAGGTTCTGAGGGTGCCCAATGAGTGAGGTCCAATCTGTACTTAATTATTTTCCTGAATCCAGCAATAGCTTGTATGTCTATTGTATGGGACGACAAGAGATCCCAAATATTTCCAGGACAGTGCCAATCCATTTGATGTAGAATAGATTAATTTGTTTACTAAATGTCACTCTGAGGAGTATGCAAGTGAAAATTACTTTTATATGTTAAGAGTAACATTTAAAGAAGAGAAATATATGAAACAATTGTTGGAAAAAGCTACAATTTCAGCACTTTGACAGGAGATCTGGGTACCAGGAAATCTGCTCAGGGAGCAAAGCTGGAATTGACCACTCTGAGATGAGCATAGTAGAAAAGAAGTTAATTAAATAAGCCCTCCCTTTATTCCTAATTACTGCAACAGAAGAAAATTACTTGGCTAATAAGAATTAATCTTGAACACAAATTTATTTGTTCCTGCGTTTGATGCATACCTTTATATTTACTGCCAAATTTCCTATTTAGAGGGATATGCCATTTTTAAATCTAACAATAGCAATTTATTAAATACACCTATCAGTAGTAATTGGACTTATTTGATAGCAAGAGAGCTAACTGACAGTGCAATCAGGGTCTTTTTATTCTTTTGTCCCTCCCCAAGTATGAAAATATTGAATTGCATGAAAGTAGGGACTTTTCACTGAGCATGATTAAAGGTGACCTACAATCATTTCTCTCTAGAGCAACACATAGTAACCAAAGCCCCAGTAGAATTGTTCATGTGCTTAAAGTCAAGCACGTGCTAAAGTGATTTGCTGGATTAAAGCTCATGATCCTCAGAGATATTTATTTTGTTGATGAGGCCCTTAGAGGAACAGCAAGTACTTTGGCCCAAATCCACAAAACTACTTAGGTGCCTAAATGTCTGATTCCAGGAGAGGAGTTCCCAGCTGTATGTCAGAAGAGGAGCTGATCCTAGCGTCCAGAGCTAGGCACCTAACTCTGTGACTCTTAACTCCCTTCTCACCAGTATTTCTCATTGGCTAGTTTAGGGAGCTTCCCACCTAACTCTAGCCCACCTAACATCCTGACTTTTGTGGATCCCATTTTTAGGCACCTATCTCTCCCCATTAGTTGCTTAGGGAACATAGAGGCCTAACTCTGGCTCTGAAGTACAGCCTGTTCCTGTGGTTTTCTAGGCACCTAAAAGTTAGGCATTACAATACTGAGCCTCATAACCCATACATTCCTTTTGTGGATCCAGGTGTTTAGGACCCAATTCAAAACCCACTACAGTCAATGGACATGCTACTATTCAGCAAGCTTTGGAGCTGGTCCAATATTGGTGTAAAAATTTGGTAAGAAAATAATGAAATTTTAAAGTAAAAATGCATTAAATGCCCCTCTCAGCCAGGGCAGGACAACATTCAGTGTAGATAAGAACTTTTTTATTATTATTATTATTTACAGTTCTCTTTTAATAGACTTCATGAATACATTGTGTTCTTCTGCTCACTATAAGATCTAAACACCCTGCACAGACATTATTTACAAATTCCTCAAAGCAATATGTCCTCAGTTTAAAACAACACAGACACACCCACTTCCCCAAAATTAAAAGAGCTATCACACAAGGCAGCAGTTTTTCAGATCAACCTTTTTTTTCCCCCAACAGAAAAAGCAGCATGCAACAAAAGTCCTTTTACCCCAAAGACTCTCCTGTTGCCAGTTTCTTTATGCCATGATTATATATTTCTACTGTATAACATTGTTTTTGGGCTGCTGTATCAATACTCTTTTTCACTTCATGCTCCCTTTCATTTCACACAAGAACTTACATTTGCAACTCTTATTACTCTTCAGTGCCTACTTACTATAGTTTTCTTTTCTTACTCACCTAGGATATTCTGTCCCCCAAAAGAAAGGCTTTTGGAGTTCTCCTGCTGGGAATCCTGTAATAGTCAAAATACAAATGTTAGAAGCAAATATAATCAAGGTGAATGATGAAACCATGGGTGGGTTTCTATGAGGGTTCTGCAGGACAGTTCTTCTCTTGCACAACTTCTAAACAGCATGGTGAAAATTAGCCTGAGAATCTTCCAGACAGACCATAATGCCTCCATGTTCACAGTGCAGTGGCAACAGAATGCTGCACTATGGCCTGGACTTGGGTTGTTGTATGTTAGCCTTCTAGACAAGCAGAACTTTCCTCGAGCTTTCTCTCTGGGTTGGGGGTTACATAGATTTGGTGGCTGCACAGCTCTTCCAGTGCACAGGGATGGAGACGCTGTTCGGACCAAGGTTTCCTCTAAGCTGCAGGGCAGCACAGTCCTGCAGCTGCTTAAACACCCCAGCCAATCAGGCAGCTCGCTGTGTGGCGCCCTGAGCACCTGACTGGGCAGGGTTGGTTAAACAGCTGTGGGGTTGTGCTGCTGCACAGATTAGAAGGAACCTTAGTTCAGACCTCAGAGCTGATGACAGTTCACAATGAAAGAGAAACTGAGAAAATGCCATAAAAAATAATTCTGAATATGCTCCCTGGGGCTCCAGTTCTTTAAGGTACTTCAGCACATTCCTATTTTAAACCATGCAAAGAGACTGATTAAAATCAGTGAGTTGTTTAAAATAAGGATATGTTTAAGCCACTTGCTGAAGCAGGATCTGTGGTATGAACAGACTAGCATAGGAATATCCTGCCATACTCAGTAAGTACATCAATTGGAAGTTATTGGTAAAATAACCTGTAGTTGAAAGATCATCAGTGCATACACTCCAGTGAGTGAGCTTCAGGGGGTAGCTGAGTTAATCTGTTCCAGAAAAAAACAGCAAGCAAATGGTCTGGTAGCACTTTATAGACTAACAAAACATGTAGATGGTACCATGAGCTGTGCCCACGAAAGCTCATGACACCATCTATATGTTTTGTTAGTCTATAAAGTGCTACCAGACCATTTGCTTGCTGTTTTTTTCCAGTGAGTGATTTACCCAAGATCACAGACAGTGACAGGAAGAGTACCTAGAACTCATGAATCCCTGGCCCATTTCTAACCTCTAAGCTACATTTCATTACACGTACATAAGTCAATTCCTACTGCTGAAGTTCAGTCTTAGCTGGAGTTAAATAAAGCAAAGGGTTAACAGCCACTGCACCACTAAACAAGAATGTGATGCTGTGCCCAAATATTTCAAAATGGGATGAAAATCAAGCTGCTTATGTGCTTATAGAGTTATGTGTGGAGCTCCCTTTTGAAATGACTCGACCTATACCTTCATTTCTCTTTTTAGAGACCCTTAAGCACACAATGTGGCTGAAACAGTGTTGTTTCTCACACTGGTTTCTTGCAATTTCCAACTTTTCCACCATATACTGATTTCCAAAGAATGTCACTACAGGTTGACTCTCTCTAGTCCAGCACTCTGGTCCGGCAACATCTGTTGTCTGGCATGATTTTAAGTTTCTCACATTCCCTTAAAGTTTGTGTACAGCAACCACTTCTGGCTCTTATTGTTTTGTTCTGTTATTTAGCTCTAATTTGCCCTTAAATGTATTCTGAAGAGCCCAGTAAGCAGCAGAAGTGTTGGCAATCCTGTTAGACAATATTGACCTCCTCTGGTTTGGCAAATTCTCTGGTTTGGCACTGGTCAGGTCCTGAGAGTGCCAGACTAGAGATGTTAAATCTGCATTTCAAAACATAGAAGTCTCCTGAACATTAAAGTCAACACAAAAAAGATGCTAATTTTATAAGATTTTAGGTCTTTTATTATTTATAAATGGATCATGGAATTTTGCACAGAAATTTAAACATCAGGAAAGATTTCATCGTTATCCTTCCAGACTCTTTTAAAAGAATTGAGTGTAATTCATGTCAAGTGATGCAGCAAGTTGTATGCCCTCCTGGCCTGCCCATCTGCTGCTTGCTTGTTCTTGCTCCTGTAGCCACCTGTTTGCAATTGATTTATGAAAAGCAACTTTTTGTAAAATTTATTTTCTGGGTTTTTATCATTCCCCAGAAGCTTTTTTGTTGTTCAGAGCATGTTTGGACTCATTATTTTTGTGCTGTAAAAATATAAATTACACTTGTTACAAAGGCTTTCCTGATCTTGCATCAAAGTACAACTCAAAAAATAAGCATTCATATTTCACCGTGTGTATTGTTAAACATCTCATATTAATTTCAACTATCCTGACGAGAACTTTCCCCTCAGCGTACAGCCTAGCACACAGATCACTAGACTGGAAGTCAGAAGATGTAGTCTGGAAAGATTCCTGCCTCTGCCACCAGCCTACTGGTGACATCAACAAGTCACTTCACTTCCTGTACTTCACTTTCTCCATCTATAAAATGGGGATAATGATACTGACCTCTTTTACAAGGCATTTTGAGATATAAAGATAAAAAATTGTACGTGATAGGTATCATCAAATTAGGCCCTGCTTACAAAGCTTCATAAATGAGTTTAGTTGGTGACAAATCACACATTCTGTTAGGATCTGATCCAAATCTTTTTAAGTCAACAGAAAACTCTCCAGACTGGATTGTGGAACTTGACAGTCCAGTCTTCTCTATCTGGTAGCATGC
Organism: Pelodiscus sinensis; assembly: GCF_052426305.1. Taxonomy (NCBI): domain Eukaryota; kingdom Metazoa; phylum Chordata; order Testudines; family Trionychidae; genus Pelodiscus; species Pelodiscus sinensis. The sequence continues at coordinate 211,678,313 of NC_143052.1, forward strand.
AACACAGATTGTTCATGCAAAGCTCCTCGTCTTTCATTTACTGTCTTGTAGAGGTGCATCCATGAGCACACAATTGAGCCATCAGTGTCAAAAGGCCAAATTCTTTAAGCATTACTGTGGCATAAGTAGCTTTACTCATCTGAGTAGTCTCATTGATTTAATAAATCTATTCATGTGATATATGCAGGTGTCAAACTGTGACCTCAATTTTGTTTTGTGACTTCCATTTTTTGTACCCTGTGTTCCACTTTATGAGCCAACTGCAATTCTGTGTTCAGTGTTGAAAAGCCAGTCTAACCCTGATTAAGCCAGCCCAGACGCTACCCCAACAGCTTGGGGTGTGGCACCCCTCAGAGAAGACTATCAGTGGAAAAGCCTTCAAGAGCCGTCAACTTCGACTGACTCACACTGAGTGGCCCAACACAGGGGACAGTGCTCTTCTTCATGGGGATTTCCATGACTTTGGATTTGCATTTCCCAATTCAGTCAAAAGGTGAAACAGAATCAGAGACTAGATATTAGGAGTGGGCTTCTTTCAGAATAAGGGAGATAGCCACAATCACGAGACAGAAAACCAGGCTGGAGAGTCTGTGAGAGAGGATAGGAGGGATAGTGCCTCATATAAACTGCTGACTAGTCTCTGACTCACAAGAAGCATAAGATCAATCATAGGGACTTTGTCTACACTGCAGGGTTTTTGTGCAAGAAGTTTTTTGCAGAAGAAATCTTCCGCAAAAACTTCTTGCGCAAAAGCGTGCCCAGACCTCAAAAGCGCATCGCAAAAGCGATCTGTACTTTTGAGCAAGAGAGCATCCACACTGCATGGATGTTCTTGTGCAAGAATGGCCATCAGAGAACCTGTGCTTTTTCTGATAGCCTCTTTTTGAGCAAGAAACCTCTGTGGAGCATCCACACCTGCATTTTTGCACAAGAACTGTAGTGCAAAAAGGAGTTATTCCTCGTGGCAAAAGCCCTCTGTTCTGTCGATTTACAGTATTTTTTTTTTTTTGCGCAAAAACGCTCATGAGGTATGGACACTCTTCCAGTTTTTGCGCCAAAACCTTGTAGTATAGATATAACCAGGAAGGGTACATCTCAGAACAGTAGTTGTTTTGTGAACAATTGCAACTCTCTACTACTTTCTTAACTGTAAAAGTGACTATTTAAAAAATTCCTTTGATAAATTCCTTTGTTTCTTGCCTGCCTGCTATGTTGTTCTTCAGAAGGTTAACTGAGTTCAGAGCACCCACTCAGTGAGGTGGAATTCTGAAAGAACACATATAAGCAACAGGAGGACTTGGGAGAATTGAGGCGCTGATTAGGAGCTTTAAGGTAGTTTGGCTGAGAAGCCCCATGTCTCAAAGATGGAGTACAGAAACAGGGGGCTGGGAATACGCCTTAGAGCTAGGGCTAGGACAATGTGGTTTTGTCTGCCCCATTTGGCTAAGGAGCACATGGCATCCAGAGGTTGGGCCCTCTCACAACTGTTGGGTGTCTGTTCCGACAGAGGTTTGGGCCAGCTTTTGACACTCAGGATACGTCTACACTACATGGTTCCGTCGACGGAGCCATGTAGATTTGTTTATTGGGCACAGGGAAATGAAGCGGCGATTTAAATAATCGCCGCTTCATTTAAATTTACATGGCTGCCGCGCTGAGCCAACAAACAGCCGATCAGCTGTTTGTCAGCTTAGCACGCTAGTCTGGACGCTCCCCCTGCCAACATCAAAGCCCTTTGTCGGCAGCCCCGGTAAACCTCATCCCACGAGGAATAACGGGGCTGCTGACAAAGGGCTTTGATGTCGGCAGGGGAGCGTCCAGACTAGCGTGCTGAGCCGACAAACAGCTGATCAGCTGTTTGTCGGCTCAGCGCGGCCGTCATGTAAATTTAAATGAAGTGGCGATTATTTAAATCGCCTCTTCATTTCCCTTTGCCTACAACCCTAATCTACATGGCTCCGTTGATGGATCCATGTAGTCTAGACACAGCCTCATATGTGTCAACGTTTACAGTATTGAGCCTGAATTTTTCAGTTTTTCCTCTTGTATCATTGTTTTCACTTAGCAATAAAAAATACCACTTATTTGGACAAAGTATTTTCCTTTTCCTGGTTGTGTAAAACAAGGCACTTTTGGGTTGTTGTTTTCTTTTAAAATGTTTATGGATAAAGGTGCCTTACAGGTCCATCTTTAAAATATTTACAATTGTTGCTGACACTACCCTTCCATTATGTATTTGTTGAACCTTCCACCAGTTTAGAATATGATCCCAAAATGTAACATTTTTAGTTTTGTAATTTAATGTACCTGTGCTGCTTTTGAAATGTTTGGCTCTGAATTTATTCTGAGTTTAAAATTCTAACTGGAATCTTTGAACTGCACAGGGCTACCTTTAACTTCGCTGAAGAAAACTTGCCTTACACATTTTCACACATCAACTCAACCTGTCTCTGAAACAAGGCAATATGGAGTTTGTTGATGTATATCTCAAATTTTTAAATATAGTATTTTCCATCTTTACAGTGACCTTCCCTCAGAGTGCTTTACTGCTTGTATGAATTAAGTTATCAGCATTAATTAACATATTAGTAAGATAGGTAGATATTGTTCACATTTCAAAGAGACAAACTGAGGCACAGTGAGATTAAAGTCACTTGCCCCAATAAACACAAATAGTGTAATTAGATTTTCTCATTTCAACTAGAGGGCTCTGAAAAGAAAGCTTAGCACCACCTGGCTACATGCAAGAATTTTCTTTCAATACTACCATATTGGTTTACTCAATTGAATTTTGATTTAGAAAAATCCAAAATCCCAGTAGTATAGTTGAAAGGAAACACAAATAAACAGTGTTTATCTGCTTCCCATTTGGGAACTGTGGAGTTTAGTTTACCCACCTCTTTTTTGGTTCAGCTCCAAATCTGGTTTTAAATGCTATTTAAGATCTATCTTCTAATATTTTTGGTTGGTAGCACTGGCTATTCTAAACTGTGTTAGCAAAACCTTTTTCCAAATCACATTAGTGCGTCCACACTTACCACTACGTACCTGCATTAGCAAGTTTAAAACAAATTCTAACTGAATAGTGATCCCAGCACATAGGTGCTAGCAATAGATGATAAGTAACAAAGTGATCCTTAAGACATACAGTATGTTTAAAATCGTGTTTACTGCATCCCAGACATGTGGTTAGTTTATATGTATAAAGTGCATGACATGATTTGTAAATTTTCATAGGATAGATTCAAATTATGAGGGACGGAACTGGCAATAGATGAACAGAAGATGGAGTATTGGCCAAACGTTAAAGAGTTTCAAACTCACACAAGGATTTGAACAAGAAGAATAGTCATTTCTATTTTCACCCCCTGCAGCCTGTGAATATGCAGAACAAATAGCATAAACTGGGGAAGATATACTGAGGTGTCTGAGATCAAATTCAGCTCAGACCTAAGGGTAAGTGGATAAGTGCATTTGTTTTTATGATGGCTCAGATGGTAAAGTGATGTGGGCCACATAAGGACCTAGGGAAAAGGGAAAGAATATTTTTATAAAATGCACCGACATATGTTCTCTTAGGGAAAGGAAATATCTAGGATTCCTCAGCAACAAGAAACATACCCTGAAAAAATCCCTTTGTTTTATGTATTTGTAGGTAAGAATATCAGGGAAGAGGAGAAAAAGGCTAATTGCCTTGCCTGCAAATGTAATTTAAAATGAAAGAGACTGCTGGTCATTAGGACAATGCGGACAACTTTAATCTCTTAATTAAGAAATTTGTTCAGAAATGTTAATTCAAAAGCTGCTCTGCTCAGTAGGCTTCAGGAAGCCAATTGGCTATTTTGGAACTACTCCATGAGAAAAAGCAAAGAGCTCCTGAGCAAACTCCACCCACTTCTCTGAGACCATGGATACTGCAGATTGTGTTCCTTAGCTATCCGCAAAGAGCATTCCTCTGCTGCACTACATCAAGCACACGGATCTTGCAAGATGCTTAACAGGAGATACAAGGTCTCATTTGTCATTTTCTGTATGGAGCTAATTCCAACATAATTTTAAAAGAGTTCTTCCTCTAAAATGCAATGAGGCAGCTCTTTGTAGACCAGTAATATCGGACTGACACCATGCATTTGGGGAACTGACATTTCACAATAATGAATAAAAAGGACACTTGTATCTGTGTATGTCCATGCCTATACAGTGGGCTCAATAACAGATACATCTATATATGTTCTCATCTAGTAAGCATATCATTCAATTAGGACTAAATTTAGCTTCCTTCTGTGCAAATCCACTGTCTATAATCATAATTGGTTGCTCAAAAGTATAATAGAAAATGCTGCATATTTATACGTCTTCAGGAAATTAAGCTTGCCAATTTAAGCTTCCTATTCTCTTCTTTGTTGTAGCATTCCATTTTTCGTCTTTTAAAAGGCCAGAGTTATACTACATTTCAAGTGCTATCAAGAAGCTAAACTCTTTCCTCACCAGATGTACAGCAGTAGACGCTTGTCATAAGTCATTCGGGTATTGCTTTTATTTTCAACATTGATTTACTAAGGTACCTAATTCAATAAAGACCTGCCTTAAAGCCTATTGAAGTCAATGGGAGTCTTTTCAGTAAGTTCAACAGATTTTGGATCAGGCCCTAAAAACCCATTATGGAAAAACTAAACCAGTCAATGCAGTGTACCAATGGTTGCAATTAAAACTAAAGCATTTGCCTATATGACATACAGGGAGTACTCAAATATCATGATAAATAGATTTGTTTATGAAGGCAATGGTTTACCTATTTCCTTTTGTAAAAACTACCCAAGATTAGTAGGCTACATTGCTCAGTAAATACTCAAAAATATAAGGTCAAATGGTAAGAAACAAACATCAACTTTTTTTAAAAAAATGGGCAACATTTGTTAATCCTATTGCACCTCAATTAAGTTAACAAGTGAATTATTTAACGAAGGAGGAACCAAATAGAAAAAACTGATTAACAAATCTTTGACTTAACTTTAATAGTACAGGCAGTCCCCGACTTACGCGGATCCGACTTATGTCGGATCCGCACTTACGAACGGGGCTTTCTCGCCCCGGAGGTCGAGGTAGCGGATTGCTACCTGCGAGCTCCGGGGCGAGAAAGCCCCGTTCGTAAGCTGCTCCGGTGCCCCTGGTCTGCTGGAGACCGTCTCCAGCAGACCAGGGGCACCGGGCGGGTTCCCGCGCTTCTGAGGCTTTGCCAGAGCAAAGCCTCAGAAGCGCGGGAACCGCCGCTGCTGCCGCTTGAGACCCGGTGCCTGTGGTCTGCTGGGGACGGTCCCCAGCAGACCACAAGCACCGGGACTGAAGCCGCAGCCGTGGGGGCGGGGGGAGTCCTACGCCTCTGAGACTTTGCCAGAGCAAAGCCTCAGAGGCGCGGCACCCCGCTGCCGCTGCTGCTCTGCTCCCCGTGTCCCTGGTCTGCTGGGGGGGGGGCACGGATAGTGTGCCCCCCCCCAGCAGACCAGGCTTTTGTTTTGGACCCTGGAGCAGAGCAGCTGGGGCGCTGCGGATTGGTCCTGCAGCACCCGCTCTGGGCACTACTGGACCAACCCGGCAGCACCCCAGCTGCTCTGCCCCAGGTCCTGATTCAGCCGCTGCTGGTCAGTTTCAGCAGTGGCTGAATCAGGACACCTGGGGCAGAGCAGCTGGGGTGCTGCTGGGTTGGTCCAGTAGCGCCGAGGGGTGCTACTGGAGCAACCCAGCAGTACCCCAGCTGCTCTGCCCCAGGCGTCCCCAAGTCAGCCGCTGCTGAAACTGACCAGCGCTGACTACAGGAAGCTCGAGGCAGAGTTGCTCTGCCCCAGGCTTCCTGGAATCAGCGCTCATCAGTTTCAGCAGCAGCTGACTTGGGGAAGCTTGGGGTTCTTAAGTTGAATCTGTATGTAAGTCAGAACTGGCGGTCAGTTTCAGCAGCGGCTGAATCTGGACGCCAGTTCCGACTTACATACAGATTCAACTTAAGAACAAACCTACAGTCCCTATCTTGTACGTAACCCGGGGCCTGCCTGTACTCTGAATACTCCTGTAACTGACAACCTGTATAGAGCTAACACAATTGCATTCCTTTACCTTATATATCGAATTACTTCCCTTTTGAGAAAACTTGCACTGTAAACAGTTCTGCTTTATCCATAAGAAAGAATTAGAAACTAGAAAAATGGGTTCTGAGTTTTATATACTATATATTAGTAAAATTAAGACGCTGTGAACATTGCAACAGGAATCTGCTTGTACATAAACTCAACCAAGCTGATAGCATTGTCATCTTCCTGAGAATTTTGCTGTATTTTCACCAATATATTCTTTTTTTTTTAATAATGTTTCTACTTTCTACTAAGAAAGATCTCATGAGTCAGTAGGTGGCATTCTTCCTTATGAGTCAGTACTCAATGGAGCAGGGCTACTCAATATGCAGTCCACAGCCCATTTGTTTGTGGTCCGCGGTGCAGTTTGGGTTTACACAGGGCTCAACACGTGGCCCATGGGTGGAATCCTCTGAACATAGCCTCCATTGGGAATACGCGCCACAATGTGAGTCAATATAATGACCTTCTGTTGATATGTGTTTTAGTAGTTAAATTCCTGGACTGTCATTGCTCATTAAAAGTGCTGTCATATGGGTGGAAATCGGGAAAATATTGCATTTTATTAATATCAGCAGAATTGACTTAAATGGGGCCTGCATGTTGAGTAGTCTTGCCTTAATCTTTGTATTCATGCCTGTTAGTGTGAAAGAAGCTATTTGCATATATTTGCATGGATATTTGCATGTATATGCAACTACACTCAAGTTTTGGCCCTCAGCATGTGTTGGGAGTATCATTGTGGCCTCTGAAGCTTCCAAAGTTGAATTGCTCTGCAATACAGCATGCACAATAATCAAGCTGAAATTAAAAGCACTCATAATTTTCCTTTTTGGAGTTTGCAGTGCTTTCTTGAACTTGCAGTGGTAGTTAATGAAAAGAGTTTATGCCAGTGAAATATACTGCAGGCACAGAAGACATTTTGGCTCATTCTCTCAGGCTCAAGGACCTGTAAGGGACAGACAATATCAGAAATGGACTTGCCAAAGGCCCTGCATGGGACAGCAGTATACCACTCACTAATACAGAACTGGGAATGAAGAATGACGGGTTGCTAGGGTGAGATGGGCATGAGAGAGGGACTTATTGCAATAGTTGTCAGTAGCCACCAAATTACTAATCTCACTTCTTTATATTTTTATAAATTGTCCATAAAACAGTTGGGCTTATTTAGAATGTATTCCAGAACAAAGCAGCCCTTTGTCTCTATATTATTTGCAAACAATTTGTTATGAGAATTTGAAATACAAGTTGTCCTGGTAACTTTGATTAGCTCCCATTAGCTTTTCAAATTAGGTTTCTGCTGTAAATTCTATTGCTTACAAATATGAAACTTGCTTTTCATAATCAATCTCCCCCATTCACTTAAAATTCACCATTTCCACAAATATTCCTGTCATATGTTAAAAGCGAACACAAATGTGGTAGAATTTAGTTTGCTTAAAGACGTGACTCTATATCCACAGTTTGTGTAGTATTTTCCCTGACTCCTAGGACAGTCAGCATGAATGGTTACTAAAAATATGACTCAGAGGAGTAAGATGTGGCTCTTATAAGTGAAATTTTCTGAAAGAATGAGTACAGCTCTCTCAGATAACGGTGGAGCTCTTCCGTAGAATTATCAACTTTTAAAAGAGGTTTCATAAGGGCATTGAGTGCCAACCTCCCGAGTTCAGCAAATCCCTCTGATTTTTTCACAAGTCGATGCTACATCTCCTATCTAAAAATGGTGGACCACCAGTTATACTATGCCTCTTTATATCCTTCTCCCTATCTCACATAGTTTACAATGAATGGTTCCATTTATGACCCCTCTCAGGCAGAGGTAAATATCATACCAGGTGCTCTCTGAACCAGATCGGCTCAGACCTTGTACATTTTTTCTATCTGAGAACAACCTTAAAGACAATGAGCAGCACTATCCAAAGCCCAAGGTCAAATGCAAGCAGTGCAAGAAGGTCAGCAGCCATGATATAAAATACAATTGCTTCTACACCCTGGACTGATTGGTTACATTTGACAGCTCTCTGCTTCGTGATACTGTTAGACACAGGGAGTGTGAAATTCAGCATCAGTAACTCTAGCCTCTCATTATAGCTCTCTTTAATGTGCTATGTCAGAGCAGCTGTGAGAGCTGACTGATGCAGTGACTCTGAAAGATTCAATAATAAAGACTATGTAACAGCAACAGATTTTATTCTGTGCTTGCTAAACTTCAATCTTAGCCACACCGTAAGTGTGAAAAGTAGGGAAATTTGTTCTTAATTTAACAGGAAAGGGCAGTTATTTTTCATATGTACTTTAGATAGCCATCACAGAATTGATTAGCTATCTTACATGACCACTCAAAAACTGATTGCTTAATAGAGGTGACCTTTCAGGAAAAGTGCAGCAGAACATGGCTTCAGGCTTTTTTTTTTTTAAAGGATAATTAGGTGTCTAATTATTGCATGCATGTTACAAATCAGTACACTAAGCCACAGAGAAATTAAGTGACATGTCTAGGGACACAAGTTAGCTACAGGAATAGCTGAGCATACAATCCAGGTGATATATGTGCCAATTCTCTATTTTAACCACTAAACAATACTTCCTGTTTATCTTCAGTCTGGCACATTCATACCACTAGTTTCAGGAACATCACTTCGTAGGGTGACAAAAAGAGATTTGGGAACATGGTGAAGGAACCAACCAGAGGCTTTGACAAGCCTGTGGTAAGGGACCCAAATCACAGAGGTTATGCCAGAGAGCTATGTAGAGCCTGAAGCCACAGAAAAACAAAAGATGATGCTGCCAGAAATTCCCTCAGCTGAGACGTGAAAGAGAGGAATCGTGCCAAAGGTAACACCCCATCCATCCAGCTCTAGCAATCTAGGCTGAGATTTTTCAAATGTCATGTAAGAAATTTGGATGCAAAATTCCATTAAAACAAATTAGAAGTGGGCACCCATCTTCTGAGCATCCAGCTTTGAAAATCTCAGCCATATTGTTTCAGGAACCCTGGAACCAAAGTATGGCGATGACATGCTAGCTGGCTGGAATATTTTAAGAACAGGGGAACCAGTAATCCAAGATTAGGTTAAAAGACATTGTGCTGGTATTACAAGATGAGATCAGACAAGAAATTAGGGACAAATAAAGCATTCTGTAATATTCATTGGTGCCTTTAGACTTCAATAGATTTGTACAAATTTGATGGAGATCAGGATTTAGACTTTAATATGTGAACCACTTTCCTCTGTACACATTCACTGGTTGAAAATGCTATATTATAGCATGGTTATTGAAGGAATTTAGGTTTCAATTGTCAGTGGTTTACACTGATTAAAAATGTCTAAATTTTGGGGTGGCTGATGTGACTCACCTTAGGGCCTGATTTTCTTTGATTGGCCAGATACCTGTGGATGCTCCTAGTATCATCTGAAAAGGTATGCCTTCACACATATACTTTTCCAAATAAATCATTACAGAAAAAAAAGAAATCAAGTACTCACTGATCTGGTTGGTAGATGCACTATAGAAAGCGTTGACAGTGGTTGGACTAGTAAACCACCTGTAAAAATAGTAATAAACAGCAACAAAAAATTGGTTGTCAACGCATTTGGCTTGTCAATGGAATGATCAAGGATAAAAGGTTAATTCGGTTAAATGAAACCAAGAGAGTAAAAGCCATTAGATACATTACAAATGTAATTATTTCTGCAATTTTGTCAGTTGCTATCTGAGATTTTTTGATCATTTAAATCTATTGTCTACTGACATAATTTTAAATGACTATAATCAAATAGTGCTTAACAGAGCAGTGACTGGAGGGCACACTTGCTAACATTTATTCTATTTTTGTGTTCTTTTAATAGTGATTTTAGTGCTTATGAAAACTGCCAAATTGGTAGCAGGGGACAAAAGTCCTCTACTTGAACTGAACAGGTGCAACACAGACAGCAGCTATGTTAAGGGCAATCTCACCAAGGTACCTCAACCTACTCATGGAGAAATAACCTATAGAAATTAGAGAAGCATAATCAAAAATGAATAAGTGAGTCTTTTCAGTCTTTGGCCTCTCTTCTGCAATCTCTGAGAAAGTGACTACTCATGCCAATTAGGATGATTTCAATTATATGGACTTTTCTCTGATAAGAGCAGAAGAAAGAAACAAATGATTTCAACACTCTATAGCCCATTCAGCCAATACTGATAATTATTTTATTGCAATACAGATTGCAATAAGCTTTCAGCAATTCTTAACCAATGGCATAGAGGTAAAATATTTTGTACTGTGGGCTAGGGGACTATGCAAAGTATGAGGTTACAGGAACTCCTAATCCAGCTTTTCCCCTGATTCATTGTTTGGTCTGAACTAGCAATTTATCCTTTCCATTTCCCATCTTTAAAATAAGTAATATATTTATTTACCTGCCGTAGAGTCCGATCCAATCCAACCAAACGCACATGAGTGACATTCCTCAAAGGTTTTCCTTTTGATATTTTCATACCCTCTGCTCCTTGTTTCCCACCCCTTCCATTTTTTTTCCTTCCCCCCCTCTCACTTCTCCCCTATTTATGTAGGTTAGTTAACACAGGGAGATATAATATGCTAAGCAAGTGGTCCCCAACCTTTTGGGGCTGCTGGGCACCCGGGGGCGGGGCTACTCACACGCCAGGCTCCTGAGGGCAGGGCACCCGGGGGTGGGGCGGGGCCGTGCACATGCCTGGGGGTGGGGCCACCCATACGGTGCGCTCCCGGAGCTAGGGCCACCCATGCGCCACACGCCCGGGGCTGGCACTGGCGCTGCTCCTGTGCCACGCACCCAGGGGTGGGGCTGCCCATACGCCGTGCACCGGGGATGGAACAGCCCATGTGCTGCACGCCCAGGGGCGGGGCCACCACCACCCATGTGCTGCATACCCAGGGCCAGCGCCGCTCCTGTGTAGCACGCCCAGGGCCGGTGCCACTCCTGTGCTGCGCACCCAGGAGCCGGCACCGCCCATATGCCACGTGCCCGGATGAGGGGCCACCCAAACACCACGTGCCCGGAGCTGGCACTGCTCTTGTGCCACATGCCCGCACCCGGGGGCAGGGCCACCCAAATGCTGCGCACCTGGGGGTGGGGCTGCTCATGTGCTGCGTGCCCGGGGCCGACACTGCCCAGGGGGCCAGCACCATCCATGCGCCCGGGGGCAGAGTCAGCCCTGTTCACTCGGCAGGTACATAGAAATGGCCCGGCAGGCGCCATGGCACCTGTGGGCACCGCATTGGGGACCACTGTGCTAAGCATTATCCCACACTGCTCTGCAACTCAGTGTTCCTCTCTAATGTTATTTTTTAACAAATTGTTTATGTATTAAATAAAGTGATGTTCATAGGGGTTACAAATATTGTACAAGTCTGCAAACAATTGCAAAATAATTATTTTCAGTTGATCATGTGCTTTCATTGTTGCTCTTGGTGTTCTAAAACAAATGCACAGCATGCAATGGGAAAACCAGAATACCGGCGCTTTTCCACTAATATTGTAACAGACAAGATTTGAAGGATTTAATATTAAGCCTGGCTGAACTTCTACTGCAAAAAGGTATGAATTAACACTGAATCTATTGAAGTTAATAGCAACATTCACATAGACGTTACTGGGGAGAGTCAGATCCGACAGTTGAAATTCTGCTTTACTTAGACCAATGAGAGTTTTGCCATTGATGTCAGTGGGCCCAGGATTTCACCCTAGGTTTATATGAAGAAAAAATAAAATAAAATAAAACAAAAGTATAAAATAATTAGATTAATGAGTAATTGTTATTAAATTAGGCCCAGGTGTAATAAATGTCTATATGTCTAACGGGGGAAAAATTAAGTTATCGTATGGGATGCTAGAATTTTTTCTGTATGCAAGCGCAACAATTTAGAATGTTAAAGCAACAACTTTAGAAAGTCTCCCTGAAAATCAATAGGACTTATGCGCCTTAAGTGCCTAATTCACTTTTGAAAATGTAGCTCTTCCATCCAAATTACTGAAGCCTTGCCATTCTGAATGGACTAACATCTAAATATCTTTTAGAAATCTAGGCCTTACCCTGTCAGAACCTCATTGCTTCCATCTGTACCATGTACATAACAACACTACCCAAACTCATGGGAGTGTATAAGGATAACACAGTGGGCAATAATAACACAGTGGGCAGGGATGGGCAATGATTTTAGAAGGGAGACCACTTCACAATTTTTTGAAGTGGCCCCAAGTCACCCTGGAAAGGGAAGGACCTCAGGAAGAAGGGGCAGGGCCAAGACACTTCCACACTCCCCTGCCCACAGAACCTGATTGGCCTGGGGGCAGAGGAAGCACATGAAGTCTTTGCCCCCTGACCCCTAGAGAGAACCACCAGCTCTTCTGAACAGCTGATGGTTCCCTCTAGGTGCTGTGTGCCCCTACCCCCAGGCCAATCAAAGTCTCTCGCCCTCTGCCCCTTCCCTGCAAGCTGTTCAAAACAGTTGGTGGTTCACTTTAAGCACAACGCATCCCTGCCAGAGGGAGGAGACTTTGCACACTCCCCCATCTCCAGGTCTCAATAGGCCTGGGGGCAGGGGAGCAGTAGGGCGGTCCTGGGCCAGAACCAACCTTCAGAGGCACTCTTGCCAACTCCTGTTATACAGTAATGGTAGGTCATATACAATTGTACGAAAGAAAAATTAAAATCACAGTTAACTGGGTACATGGCTAACAGATATTAAACCATTTTAAATTATTTTAAGAGGCGGGAGGACACACTGGCATTGAAAACTAGTTAGGTCATGGTTTCTCTTACCACAATTAGGGTATGTCTACACTGCCACCCTAGTTCGAACTAGGGTGGCTAATGTAGGCATTCGAAGTTGCAAATGAAGCCCGGGATTTAAATATCCCGGTCTTCATTTGCATCTTGCTGGGCACTGCCATTTTTAAATCCCCCTTAGTGCAGACTCCGTGCTGAGATTAACCTTTTGTTGTTCTCTGGACAATCAAAATAAGTCTAAAAATGGGCACATATAGGTGACTGGACAGATGACAAGAACGGCTAAAACACTGGTCTTCACCCTCAATCTTTTACCTGGACTGTCAGAATCTTCTCCATAATGGTCCACCTTTTACCTGACTCTGCACCAATCCATTCCAAGGACCCCATCTCACATTTTCCTCATCCGTCTGTTGTTCCATTGAACCTGCTTCTTGAGCCTCTCCACTGCTACTGCATGGAGCTCAGGTATCTCATCCCCATCTAGGCTCTGCATAAGTCTGCCCTATCTATATCTCTGCTATTTCTGCAACTAGAAGTAAAGAGGAGCTAGCAGCTTTCAAATGTTTGATTTAAAAAATTGTCAAAATGATAGATTTAGATTTTTCTTCTTCTCAGCTCTAATTCTAATTAGCCCCATCCCTATCTACACAATATCCAGCCATTTCCCTCCTCTTGCCCTCCAAAATCCACTGTCTCCTCCAACTTGCGATTCTCACCCCTTCTCATAATTCTCCCTCTGGTTCTTTGATAATTAAATGAACAATCACTGCAATTTTCCTTTAGCTTGCTGGGCTGATGAAATTGGCACAGTTCGTAATATTACTGCCTAGAAACCTGTCCTATCTCATAAATCAGTACAATGTTGATAATCTTTTGGTTATATTACTGTTTTGGTTAAATATCATTATTCCAGCAGAGCCTTTACCAGAGCCAACAAAATCCATCCCTACAAATTTATTGAGCCACACTGTGAGCCACTCGATAATTAGAGCCCTGTGCAGATACAAAATGTATGTCTGTATCTAATCTGTGAACTGTAAAAAGCAGATATCTGCAGATTTTCAGGGCTCTCCACTCATGAGATCAATATAGGTATGTATATTAAAATAATTTTGTAAAAGGTTACTGTACATATACAGAAGTCAAATAATATGTTTTAATTATTTGTATTATACACAGTACTAAACTACAATATGTAATAATGACCTGAAAAATTCCATGAAAAACAGAAAAACATTTCGTTCTACTGTAAAACATGCGGGAACTATAATCATGTCTCTGTGACTCAGCTTAAATGTGGCAAAACTGATCTATTTTTAGACCACATTTCACAGGTTAGGCTGGTGTGAATTATGACTGTTGAATTATAGCCACCATAAAATATAGTAGAAGCTTATAAGGGAAGCACTAGTGGCTCTTAATAGTTCAAACTGTGCTACCATCCATTTTGTATAATTTCCAAGACATATAGGCAAAATAATTACCAAACATATTGATTACCATGGGAAAATTCTAGGGTTGCTATAAGCTCTGAAGAAGGGGTAGCATGTAGTTCTGCTGCCTAAGGAACAGACTGCTAATTGAACTAAGGGTATGTCTACACTACCCTCCTAGTTCGAACTAGGAGGGTAATGTAGGCATACCGCACTTGCAAATGAAGCCCGGGATTTGAATTTCCCGGGCTTCATTTGCATAAGCGGGGAGCCGCCATTTTTAAAACCCCACTGGTTCGAACCCCGTGCAGCGCGGCTACACGGGGCTCGAACTAGGTAGTTCGGACTAGGCTTCCTATTCCGAACTACCGGTACACCTCGTTCCACATACCCTATGACTCAAAACTTATTCGTGTAGACATACCCTATGACTCAAAACTTATTCGTGGTTTTCCCTTTTGCTTCCTGGGGGAAGAAATCCGCATCCGCACTTTACCTAGCAGGTTTCACTTCCCATTTCTCACCAGTTCAGCTAGTTGGCCTGGAGAAACTGCAGTGGAGATGGGTGAGGTCAAAACTCTGTGCACTCCCCACAACCTTGAACAGGAAGTGGCGTAGTGAGCCTATGGAGGCTTCTCTCTCTCTCCCCGCCCCCATTCCATAATCCACAATATGGGTAGCTCCTCCCGCCCCAGGAAACTAAGGGGGCACTTTACCCCTCTTTTCTCCATTACACACAGGTATAGGGTGCCCCACAATCTCACCCTAAGTAGACAGTAGGTTTGTTATTTTTTTTAAACGTAGCATAAAGGGCAAAAAAAGGCCAGATTTGATCGACCACGCTACTATGAGATTAAAAAAGCCTTCAAGTTCTCACTGAATGAAGAGAAGCAGGATAAGAGGGAGAAATTGTATTCTATCTCTCACCAAACAGAGAAGTAAATCCCTTATTTTTAAACATATCACTGATGTGGAAAGTCTCAGAGTATGGCCCTAAAGATGTATATTTCAGGGATTACAGGCCAAAAAATTTCCTCCAAGATGACATTCCCCTTCGTGCTAAGAACCTATTTAGTGCACATTAATGCAGCTAAAATTTTCTCTCCTTGAGACTGATGGATAGAGGTTGTTTATCTCCTTTTCTATAAAAGAGAAAATGTTATTTCACTGCTCTATGGAAACTCATAATGGTCTTGAGAGAATATATTATCATGATCTAGCTATGGCACACAAGGCTATAGAGAGTCTACAAAATCATCCCCTCAGAATTAACCCTTCTGCTTTCAAAGTAGTATGTTTGTGAGATTTTAGTAATTATCCCATTGACGTTAAGCTGCTAAAATCAAGGACTATGCCTCAAAAATATAGTGCCAAATTCTGATATACTTACTAACAGGGAAAAGTACAGTACATTACTCTTTGAGTAGTCTTATTGAGACAAGGGAACCACATGTGGTCTAAGGTGAAGCCCAGCATGAATAAGGATAACAGAATCTGATTTATAGGAATTAATAATATACTATAGACAACTATCATATTTAATTGTACTGTGGAAAATTACCTTTAAACCTAAAGATGACAACATGTATATGAAATATGACCATCAGTGCTAACTTCAAAAGTTTTATGCAGCAAAGGTCATTTTAAAATAGTGTGATTACATTAATTTATTTCTATATATCTGTTTTAATTAAACTTTTAAGGATTCAATTACCTATCAGTAAGAAAAGAGATTTGATTACCACTGTGTGTTAGACCATTGTATGAAATGCACTTTCATATTTTTTTAAGTAAATTTAAAATGTTAAAATGAAATTAATTATCTCTTATTCCACATCACTGCTATCAACAGCAAATAATGCTAGCTGCTATTAGTAATAACAATATTATCCCTTAATAGTCTATTAAAGGAAAAAATATTGAATAAAATCCCTGCTGTGCCATTCTAAATTCTTACTGGGACCAAGAGAAATAATCTATTCTTAATTGAGATTCAATTACTCTTTCTTTTCATTAAATTAAACATTTAACCTCCATGAATATGAAGAGTGTGATGATGCATTAGAACAAGACTGCCCAGAATTTTTAAGAAGTTTTTAAAGACAGAAATATTTACAAGCATTTCTGAGTAACTATTGATTTTTTTTTCTGTAGGATTAGTCCACCATAATTAGGCACTGTGTGTGTGTGTGATTTTATTCAGTGTACATGTTTGCCTACTCACTCTGTCTTTGGAACTTCTTTTCTAAGCCAGTAGAAGTCAGACTGGGCCAAATATTTGCGGGTCTGCAGTACGTTGCCAAAATAGTCATTTTCTGAAAACTTCATCTGTGTAAATAAATCATAACCATTAATATGACCCACAGACACAAAGATGACATGAAAAGAATCAGAATTTCCACATAACGAGATAATAAATAAATAAATAAATAGATGGCTAAAAACCATTTGGTACGGTAATCATATTATTCACATTAAAACATTTAGGATAAAATCCATCACAATACAAAGACTTTCCAAGGACCTTCACACTGTGGGTTGCCCTACCTAAGGAATGGCTCATGAGAAGAGCAGGTATAAAGGAGGATCTCAACACTTTGCACATCACCTCAGGTGACAGGGTGGTCATATAGTAAAGACAATAAGATGGAACTCAGGATATCTATGTTCTATTCTCTACCCTGACACCAAACCTTCTGTGTAATAGTGAGCAAGTCACTGTTGTGCTTCAGTTCCCTGTCTATAAATGGGAATAATAATATCTGTCTGTAATTACTATTATTCTGCAATAATTTGCACTATGAACCCTGCTTGTTTCATCAGATTAAATATGCAAAAATGCTTCATGACCATAAACAATTGATTATGTATTACTTATATAACAAGAGAGCACAGGGGCCCCAGTCCTTATCAGGTCCCCAGTGTAATTTGAACTGTAATCAAGGAGACAGACAGACATGGCCATTGCCTTTAAGCATGTTCAAATATGAGAATTATTCATTAAGAGATTTGTTTCAAAATACTTGCTTTGCCATCAGCTAACTAGTCTAGAAAGATCTAGAAAACATGACCTATGAGGGAAGACTGAAAAAAATGGGTTTCATTAGTTTGGAAAAGAGAAGACTGAGAGGGGACTTTTAGCAGTTTTCAAGTATCTAAAAGGGTGTTACAAACAGGAGGGAGAAAAAATTTTCTCCTTGGCCTCTGATGATAGGACAGAAAACAATTGGCTTAAATTGCAGCAAGGGAGGTTTAGGCTGGACATTAGGAAAAACTTCCTGTCAGGATGGCTAACAATGGAATAAGATGCCTAGGAAGGTTGTGGAATCTCCATCATGGGAGATGATTAAGAGCAGGTTAGATAGACATCTGTCAGGGATGATCTAGATCAAGGATCAGCAACCTTGCTAAAGTGGCATACCAAGATTTAACCCTCCTGCCCTGGGCTGAACCGCTGTCCTGAGAGGGGAGGGGCTCTCTCTTCACCATGTGCAATGCAAACCTTTTTGCAGACTACCAGTTGCTAATGGAAAATCACCGGTAATTACATAATTACGCCCAAGCCATTTTGCTAGTGCTGCAGCCCCAGCTTTGTGGAGAAGGCCAAGCCCCGCCCCCCTCCCAAAGCAGGAAGATCCCTTCACCCACAACAGGAAGCCAGAGCCACAGCACTGACTCCACACTATGTGGGAGGCAGGGGGAGGGGAGGGGGTGAGCTCCCACCCCATGCGCCAGTAAAAATCAGCTTGCGTGCCACTTGTGGCATGTGTGCTGGGGGCTGCCAACCCCTGGTCTAGATGGTACCGGGTCCTGCTATGAGGATAGGGGATTGGACTTGATGACCTCTCGAGGTCCCTTCCAGTTCTAGTGTTCCATGAATCTAGTTTTGGGTTCCTTTTTATATAGGTGTCAGTAAGAAACCTTTCTAAATAAGACAAACACTCACACCATTTTTAAACTATGACTTTTTTAACAGACTTACAATTTTCTTCTATCTGTTATTTCCATAATCAAATATTATACCCAGACAGCTATTATAAGATGAAAGATTTAAGTATTTTTCAGTATATAACCATACACACCTGGATACAAGAATGTTAAAAATGGCAGGGGACAAAGCAGAATTACATTTAATTCAGCTCGAGGGGACACACAAAAAATTAATGAGCCTGATGACAAACGAGTGCAAGCTAAGCCTAAACAAGCATTTAAACATGAGAAGTTTATGAGCAAAAATTGATCTTCCTTTCGAGTTTTAATAATTGACATCAGCTTTTTTTTTTTTTCCAAATTACAACCTAAGGACTAATAAATATTTTTTCACAACAGTAGCGACACACACAAACCATCTTTGCTTACACTGGACAGATCCAAGGATTCGTAATTTGATACACCAAATTGCACATGTGGGTCACTGGTTCAAATCCATGCTGTGCTGTCAGTGATCATAGGTCATTACGATCTGATTGCTATTTAGTGGTTTATGTGAAATGAATTGGTTGCTCAGAACAATTTCTGGAGCACAAATGTCTATTTCCTATAAATCACCATATTAGGTCAACGAGTGGGTGGCCCTCTATATCAGTGCTTAAAATGAAAAACTACCATATTTTCGGTTTTAGGTGAGTCATTTAATTCTGAATTAGAGAGGTGAGACATCAGCACTAGACTCAAACCAGAGATGTGTGAAATTACATGTGTTAGAAGATCATTCAAAATCATCCAAAGCAGAGGACTTTGTGATGATGGGGCATTTCAACTATTGAGAGATCATTTGGGAAAATAACACGGCAGAGAACAAAGTATCCAACAAATTCTTGGCATATATTGGAAACATTGTTTTTAATTTCAGAAGATGGTGAAAGCTACTGGGAGGGATGCTGTTCTAGATTTGATATTGATAAATATAGAGGAACTGGCCAAGAATTTGAAAGTGGAACACAGTGTGGTTCAAGTGATCATGAAATGGGAGAGGTCATGATTCTAAGGAATGGTAGGAAAGAGAACAGAAAAATAAAGACAATGGATTTCAAGAAGGAAGATTTTAGCAAACTCAGGAAGCTGGTAAGTAAAGTAGGTAGAGAACCAAATCTAAAAAAAAACCAAGAGATGACAGTTGGCAGTTTTTCAAAAAGACATCATTAAGGGAACAAGAACAAACTATTCCACTGTGTAGGAAAGATAGGAAGTATGGCAAAAGACTATCCTGGTTTAACTAGAAGGTTTTGAATGATCTAAATATAAAAAATGAGCCCTACAAAAAGTGGGCAAGAGGAAGACCAAAGATGGGGTAGGTCTGTTATTCAACTGGGGAAAAACAACAGGTACTATGAGAATCGCAGAATTGCTTAAGGGCGTCTTTGTTTAGGTTTCCACCAAGAAGGATGGTGATGATTGAATGCCTAACACAGTTAATGGTAGTGAAAATTGGATAGGTTCAGAAGCTAAAATAGGAAAAGAACAACTAAAAATATTTAGTGCTGAAATGCATCCCATAATACTCAAAGATCTGACTAAGGCGATATCTGAACCATTAGCTATTATATTTGAAAAGTCATGGCAGATAGGAGCAATTCTAGAATGCTAGAGAAAGGCAAATATAGTGTCCATCTATAAAAATGGAAATAAGGATAACCCAGGAAACTACAGACCAGTCAGTTTAGCTTTAGTGCCAGGAAATATAATGGAGCAAATAATTAAGAAAGCCATTAGCAAACATCTAAATAATGTGATAAGTAACATGGATTTGTAAAAAATAAACAATTTCAAACCAATTAGGTAGCTTTCTCTGACAGGATAAGGAGCAATATATATGGTATATCTCGACTTTAGTAGGGCATTGGATACAGTCTTGCATAACATTCTCATTAGCAAACTAGGGAAATACAACTTAGATGGAGCTACTGTAAGGTGCCATGGATGCTCTTGTACAAGAAAGCTCTGATGGCCATTCACAGAATAGCCATCAGAGCAACTGTGCTTTTTCCCATAGGGGTTTCTTAAGCAAGAAACCCCTGTTGTCCATCTACATATGCCTTTTGGCGCAAGAGCTCTTGTGCAAAAAGACTTATTCCTCATAGAAAGAGGAATAACTATTGCACAAAAAGCCCTGTCTTCTGATGATCTACTGTACTTTTTCCTGTGCAAAAACATGTTTGTAGTGTGGATGTTCCATGAGTTTTTGCACAAAAAAACACTTGTTTTTGCGCAAAAACTCTGCAGTGTAGATGTAGCCTTCCTGAAATCATTATCGTCCAGCAACCAGTTCAATCTCTCCCTTCAGGCATGGGGGGTTTTCCTCCTACTGCTTCAGCATTCACTCCCCTGTCAGGGTTTACTTCTTGCTGACTGCAGCTTCCCTCTTTTATATCCCTGCTTACTACCATGCATGAATGTTAGGGCCTGAGGAGTAGAGCTACATTAGCACTCACAACCTCCCTAGAATCTTCCTTGTCAGTGTGGGGTTTATCCACCGCATCACAATGCTCAATTCTTTTCTGTGTGGATAACCTAAGTGAGCACCAAGACAGTTTGTTTAACATTATTGTTCTTTTAAGATTACATTCTGCTGAATTCAGAATCATAAGGCAATGGGGTAAATCAAGCAGAAGGCCACATGCAAAGTATGCCATGAAAGGATGGAAAATTAATTGCTTTCTCATACCACCACCTTTCTTTAAAAATTACATACCTACTTTGATTTTGGATGGCTAAAAGGAAAAGAAAACAGTTATGACATAAGGTGAAGGAAGAAAACTATACATTTTACACTTACTGTTTTGATGTCTTCATTAATATATGTGTCATTCATTATAAACTCAGGGTAACCCACTTTTGCCAAAACGGCTTTTGCCTTTGAAAGGGAAAAGAAAGTAACTGTTTAAGCATTTAAAAGTGCATATCTTCCCTCGCTGAAACTATTGCATGGTACTGTACCTCCCATATGCTTCCCTGATCTTACCTCAAGCAACTTACCTGGGCGCAACAAATCAGTTTTACTTGATAACAAAGAGGGTTACATTCATCTGTCAGTTTACATAGTAGCTCTATTGACTCTATTGCAGAATTACAAGTGTGCTTGAACATCGAATCAGATCCTCTGATTTGAACCTCACTAAGGACTGCAAGCAAAGTTAATCTGATAGTCACAACTCATATCTTTTTAGTGTTTTAAAAAACTGTGGCCTGTATAACTACCATGTATGCAGGACATGGATATGAATAGGTCAGAACCTCAGTTGAGATAAACACAGCATAGTTCCACTGACGTCAAATAGGTCTACACCAGACAAGGATGTGGCCACGGTTTTCTGACAGAGAATGTGGTTTCTTCAGTTCATGCTCATCTACCTGAGCTGTCTATTTAAAGTCTTTCCACTGCTCCTGTGTTTTAACAGACTCCATTTCTTAAAATACTTGTTCCCAGTAATAGTACTGTGTTTCTATTCTCAATACAAAAGCCATAGGAACATTAAAATAGTGCAATTTACAGTTAACTTGGATTTATTCTGTTTCATATTTGTGAGAATGTGTCCTCATATGTACACATATGTTTTGGGTATGTGCATAATACTATATATATAATAGGGCACATTCTCAAAAATATGAACCTGAATAAATTCAAGTTATTGTAAATTGCATTATTTTAGTGTTCCAATGGCTTTTGTATTGAGCATAGGAACACAGAATATTCTGTGCTATACACACACACACATTCTCAGTCAGGGTAACTGTCATGCCTGCACTTACATTTCATAAAATCATGACACAAATTGAAAACAATTATGTAAACCAACTTTATAATGCATTTGTGGATGGCACTAAACTTGTCCCACTCCAAGGACATCCATCCATAGTTACTATGGAAACAGTTTATCTCCAGGAGGAAAAGCAGAGAGAGAGTCTAAAAGATGAAGGGAAAAACTGAACAAAGTAAGAAATACAGATGGAATAAGCTAAACATGTGATAGAGTGGGATAGTATAAAATATATATTTCCATGTTGTTTAGGAAGACACATATTAATATATCTTCTAGGACTACGGGACTTTTCTATAAAATTTTCCTCTAGCAATGTGATTCTTTAAAAACAAAAACCTGAAAGCATGTGAAGGCTGAAAGTGGAAAACCCTAATGAACTACAGCTTGAACCTCTCAAGTCCAGCACTCTCTGGTCAGCATGATTTTAGTTAGGCAGATATCCACTGATCATGGGTGTGGCCAAGTTTCCTGCAGTCTCATAAAGTTTGTTTACCACTGCCAATCTTGGCTGTCAATGTTCTGTGCTATTATTTAGCTCTAATTTACCCCTTAATTTCTAAGAGCCCAGTAAGCAGTGAAAGTGTTGGTAATGCTGCTAGATTATATTGACAGCTTGTGATCTGGAAAATTCTCTGGTTTGGCATCAGTCAGCTCCCAAAAGTGCTGGACTAGAGAGGTTCAACCTGTTCGTGGCTCTTTTTAAATAAGCCGCCCTCAGCGTATAAGAACATAAGAACCGCCATGCTGGGTCAGACAAATGGTCCATCTAGCCCAGTATCTTGTCTGCCAACAGTAGCCAATTCCAGATTCCCCTGAGAGAGGGAACACAATAGGTAATTCTCACGTGATCTCTCCCTGTCACCCATTTCCAGACAAGCAAAGGCTAGGGACACCATTTCTACCCATCCTGGCTAATAGCCATTGATGGACCTAACCTCCATAAATCTAGCTCTTTTTCGAATCCTGTAAAGTTCTAGCCTTCACCACATCCTGGCAAGGAGTTCCAGAGGTTGACTGTGCACTGAGTGAAGAAAAACTTCCTTTTGTTTGTTTTAAACCTGCTGCTTATTAATTTCATCTTGTGACCCCTAGTTCTTTTATTGTGCGAATAAGTAAATAACTTTTCATTATTCACTTTTTCCATACCAGTCATGATTTTATAGACCTCTCTCATATCCCCCATTAGTCTCCTCTTTTCTAAGATGAAAAGTCCAAATCTTTTTAATCTCTCTTCATATGGGACCAGTCCTGTATGCTGTTCTGTGAGAGAGCACCCCTTCACCAATATGAAGCTCCTTGACTTCAAAAAACCTCTGTTTTTTTGATTGGTTGTTGGTTGGTTGATTTTGTTTTGTTTTGTTTTTTGTTTTGCTTTTTGCTTTCTCATACAGAATGGGGCACAGGTCATTAAGCAGGTTTAAACTAGCATCAAGGGTGTATTCTCTGTGTCTAAGTCTTTAGACCATTATTTGAGGATTTTAGTAACTTTGTTCTATAACAGGAGTGAATGGGTGAGGTTCTGTGGCTTGCGATGGGCAGGAGGTCAGACTAAGGAATCAAGATGGTCCCTTCTGGCCTTAACATCTCTCAATCTATGAGCTTCTAGCCTCTAAGAAGCAGCTTGCAGGACCAGGACCTTACATGCCAAGATAAAAGAAAATAGAAATAATGCAGATAGAACTCTTCTGATACCCTTGAGTCATTTCATATTAATGGCCAAGCCAGACATATAGTAACAACTAACAGCAACTCATGAAAATCCTTGGGAAAAGATATACATTAGAAGTAATACAGATGCATCTTTGTGATCATAATAGGCCCAACCCAAAGATCAAGAAGGCTGTGTTTACTCATCCTCTGTGGCAATAATAATTATTGCAAGGCCACAAAATTACCAGAAGTAAGTAATGTATAGGTCATTTCCATTCCTACTCCAGCTACCACCAGCACTCCCTACAAAGGTTAAGAGGACCATAGTCAGAACAGTCAGCTCCCCAATTTCTTGCCTTCTCTTTGCATCAGCTATTCCAATGTAATGGGGAGAAACAATGCTACAATGTTTTCCTCTAATATCCATTTTTTAACTTCCCTCATTTTCAACAAAACAGGATCTTTGTTTCTTGAGAGTTAATTCTGGTTTTTTTCCCAGCTGAAATTATTGTCTTCTGCTAGTGACATCACAATTAATTGCTGTAGAGATAATTAAGTTGTCATAAACAGAAGATTACTTCAGGTTGGAAATTAGCCACAGGAACATATGAACTCTTCAGCAAGAAGGATCCCATTGTCATACAAATATCCCCAGTGATAGAAAAAAAGCAATGGAAGACAAATGCTCTACAGAAAATATGAAATGAGCTAAATTACCTCTAAATAGAATGTTTTCTTAGTTTTTCCATGAGGCACAGCAGGTACTAAAGATTTTTTGAAATGCTTGAGAAAACCAGAAAGGATCAGAATTCAACTGTTGACAGCATCTTGTTCCTCCCTCCCCCCACTTGTGCTGTCCTGTCCAGCTGACTGAATTGTTGTGATAGATTGGAAAACTTCAATACTTTACATTAGGGTTTTCAATATTTTTGCTACTATATAAGGGTACGTCTACACTGCATCCCTAGTTCGGACTAAGGATGCAAATGGAGACGACCAAAGTAATTAATGAAGCGGGGATTTAAATATCCCGCACTTCATTAACATGATCTCGCTGGCGCGCTAGTTCAAATCAGCACTGTCAAAAAATCAAAAAATGTCAAATAAAAAAATGAGGAGTAATTTTAGTTCAGACTAAGGGCTTTAGTCCGAACTAACGCATCCCGGCACGCACTTCCTGGTTCAAATCACCTGTGATTCAACTAGCGCGCCAGTGAGATCATGGTAATTAAGCGTGGGATATTTAAATCCCCTCTTCATTAACTACTTCGGTCGTCTCTATTTGCATCCCTAGTCCGAATTAGGGATGCAGTGTAGACATACCCTAAGTCTCAAGAAAGCATGTAAGAAAAATCATCAGTTTTAATTTCCACTAAGTTGGCTGCTTAGAAGAGTTAGGTTACTCTCAAATGTCTTGCATGTATTCCAAAGTAATCATTTTAATCGCTTAATTAAGCAGTCTTTGTGTTTCATCTGCATAATTGAGCCCTTAACATTTTTGATTAGACCAACAAAAGAAACAAAATTATTTGTAATAGCTGATGAACAATTGCCCTTTAACTGTTCCAATATTGGGTTGACTTTGAAAGCTGCAATCAGTACAAAATGTGAATCAAAAACATTGCTGAATATACTTATTTTTAAATAACAAAAAGCACTATGATCTCTTTAAAATGCTGGCATTTTCCAGACTGCCTCACAGAACCTTAGCATCTGTAATCCTCAGAGAATGCCGAAGCCATCTTAGGTCCAGCTACATTAGTGAGCAGATCATTCAAGCATGGCTATCAACCTGAGAAAAGCAAAGGTGGACCCTAGCCCCAAACCAGAAGTGTTAATGATCTGACCTTGATGTAAGCACACATTTCTTTCTCCATGCGCACCACTCAGATATTTTTATTCCACCTTGAAGAGTTATTTAGTTCATGTCCGTGATACTATTGAAATGGGCAACAAAGACTGAAGCATTGGACAATTTGCTTCCTAATTGCAAGTTTAACACTGACTTAAGCGCACCAACCAGTCATTTTTCTTTGGAACAGTTTCAAATGTTGCAGACCAAGGATGTAGATAAGGTGTCTGGAGGAGTGTGACTGACCACATGCTTGCTCAACCCCTGCCATTCATGGCTTATTAAATCTAGCCGGGAAGGGATGACTGGTTGGGTCCAGGGGATAGTTCTGGTATGGTTCCCGTCATCTTGAAAAAGGCAGTGATAAAACTGCTGCTTAAGAAGACTTCTCTGGACCCACATAATTTGAATAGCTATCGCCCAATTGCAAATATTCCCTTCTTGGGCAAGGTATTCAAGCAGGTGGCGGCATTGCAACTCCAAGCTTTCTTGGAAGAAACAGATCATTTAGATCCATTTCAGTCTGGCTTTAGGCCAGATCTGGGAACTGAAACTGCCTTGGTCGCCCTGGTAGATGACCTACGCCGGGAGATAGACAGGAGGAGTGCATCCCTGTTGATTCTCTAGGACCTCTCAACGGCTTTTGATACCATCGACTATGATATCCTTCTAAAGCACCTGGTGGAGCTGGGTATTGGAGGCACAGTTTTGCAGTGGTTCTGGTCTTACCTGTTGGGACACTTTCAAAAGGTTGCTACTCGACCCCGTGGTAATTGTGCTCTGGGGTCCCACAAGGTTCCATCTTGTCCCCTATGCAGTTTAACATCTACATGAACCACTGGGAGAGGTTGAAAGTGTTGCATAAAATGCCTCTGCCTAAGCTCACTGGATTTATACACATGCATTTTCTGAAACTGCACTGAACTGTAAGGTCTAAGGTTTTAAACTGCAACTCATTGTGATCTTTGTCAAACGTTGTAATCTTTGTAACTCTCAAATTGACTGTAAACTGCAACTTTGTAATCTTTGTAACTCTCAGCTACCTTGATTGTAACTTGCTCTAAGCTGCATTCTCCCCTGAGTGTGAGTGTGTTTGAAGAAGACTGGGAACAATGGAGCATATGGTGATGAGTCATCACAGATTGCTGCTTTTGCTGGATAAAGGGAAATCTAGGCATGCTCCCTGACGACAAGGCAAATGAGTCACAGGAGCCATTCAGACACTATATAAAGAGAGGGGGCACCTGTGAGACTCTCTCTTTCTTCCCCTGCTCCTGAGAAACTCCTTTCTACAGCCAGTGTCTCTCCTCCTGACCAGCTTCCCCAGCCATGATGAGCAGACAGACCCTCCAGGATCCACATGCCTTGGCTCCTTCTGCAACCCATATGCCTGTGTAAGCGTGTGAGTGCCTGAGGGCAGGAATGAATGTGTGTGAATGAGTGAATGAATGGAGGGGGTGGTGTGCTTGCTTGTGTGTGTGTGTGAGAGAGAGATAGCTCTGTATCTTCTTTAGTTTAAACCTTTTGTGGCTGCTCTCTCCTCTTTAGTTTTATCTAGTGGAAATAAACTCATACTAGTGTAACCCTAGGTGGTCTCCAGTGAGAATTTTTGGGGGGTAACAGAAAGGAGTTTTGGAGGACAGTGTCATCAATATACAGATGACACCCAACTCTATTTCCTTGCGACATCAGAACCAGGTGTGGCGGCAACTAATTTAAACTGGTGTCTGGAGGCGGTGATGGACTGGAGGAAGTCAAATAAGCTGAAGATGAATCCAGATAAGACTGAAGTCCTGTGGATCAGGAAACCATTTGTTCAGGAATGTGGCATGGTACCTGTTCTAGATGGGGTTACACGCCTCCTGAAAGAACAGGTACGCAGCTTGGGAATCCTCCTGGACCCTTTTTAACATTTGAGGACCAAATTTCTTCAGTGGCCAGGAGTGTTTTGGGGCAGCTTCGTCTGATCTGCCAGCTGCAACCCTTCCTGAACAAGCATGACTTGGCCACAGTGATCCATGCGCTTGTTACATCCTGACTGCATTACTGTAATGCGCTTTATGTGGGGCTGCCTCTAAAGAGCCTTCAGAAACTTCATCTGGTCCAGAATGTGGCTGCTCAAGTTTTAACTAATACTCTTTATACGGAGCACATTATGCCAGTGATCCAGCAGCTGCACTGGCTTCGGGTACGTTTCTTGGTTATAACCTATAAAGCCCTAAACGGGTTGGGTCCGAGGTATCTGAAGGACTGTCTTCTCACATATGAACCTGCCCAGGGATTGAGGTCATCTGGGGAGGCTCTATTCCATGTTCCTCCACTTGCAGAGATAAAATTAACATCTATGTGGAACAGGACCTTCTCAGTTTTTGCTCCTAGGCTGTAGTTATTTGCATGGCGCCAACTTTTGCATTGTTTCAGCATTAGGCTAAAGCCACCCTTTTTACTCATGCTTTTATTGGAGTTTGAGTCTGTGTGTGTGTGTGCGTCCCTCCTCCAGAGATGTCGTAGCAGGTTTTATGTCCCCCTGGAGTCTTGTATTTTAATTTTTTTATATATTTATATTGTGTTTTTAAAATTGTGTAAGCTGCCTCAAATATTTTAAATAGAGAGGTGGGGTAAAAATATGTGAAATTAATTAATTAATTAATTAACATAAGAACAGCCATATTGGGTCAGACCAAAGGGCCATCTAGTCCATCTTCTGACAGTGGTCAATCCCAGGTGCCCCAAAGGGAAAAAATAGATCAGAAAATCATCAAGTGATCCATTCCTGTTATTCATTCCAACCTTCTGACAAAGAGAGGCTAGGGCCATCATCCTTGCCCATCCTGGCATATAGCCATTAGTGAACCTAACCTCCATGAATTTATCTAGTTCTTTTTTTAACCTGTTTGTAATCTTGGCCTTCACAATGTCCTCTGTCAAAGTGTTCCACGGGTTGGCTCTGCTTCGTGTGAAGAAATATCACTGACAGCCAGTTATCATTTGCCATTTATTTTATATCTCAGTATATGTATTATGTGTATGTGTGTGCAAGGATGGGAGACGGTATCTGAATAAGTTTTGCTATTGACTTCATCCATAATTTTTCCCATTTCTATTTATTCCAAAGTGTGTTACAAACCAGATGGCTGTAGATGTAAAATTAAATAAAATAAAATAATTAGCTTGCTCTTCTCTTGCCAGCCTAAGTCAAATATTTGTGTTTCAGAGCTACATAACATCATTCTGTTCTATTCAGAGTCTTCTACCATGCCATAACCTTGGTTTCTGAGCGCTATCAGTGACTCTCTCACTGATCATTTTAATTGCTGGGCTTGATTTTCATTAACATGAAGGTCCCTTTAAGCCACCCTGGCAACGTGAAAAGGTAAAATTAAGTTACAATTACCTTAAATTACACCCCTCTATTTATATTTTTACTAGTATTCTTATAGCTTAAAGAAATTCTGAAAAAAGACTTTATTATGATTGTCAATGTGCTACATTATATCTTATTTTTATCAGGATATAAAAATAACTTGGCTTCAAGCAAGTTTATTTCCTACTAATTGAAATAAAACTGTACCTACTGTAAAAATATTTTGGAAATACCTGCAAAATTTAAAATATGTGAATATGAAAAAGCTTTTTTGCCCCAACTTTAAGAAGGTTATTTTTATTTTGGAGCATCTGAAAAGATTAAAAATTAATACAATTATAGTTCACTGAAAAATTAGCATGACATCGAGTTTGAAAGATAAAGTAGTTCATGGCAACATTATGTTACATTTCATTACAAAGATTAATTAGCCTTTATATATGTGTATGGTCTTTTCATTTTTTATTGAAAATATAGGATTCAAATGCCAGCTGGTAAAATTGCTGCACACATATTGCTGGTATATATTTTAGACACAGAAACGAGGAAGAAAATGGGGAGATGGAAACATGTAAAACATAGTAAGGTACAAATATGGAACTTGAACCAATTCCCAGTGACATCACTAGAAAGGCTCCTACAGACCTCACTGGGAGTTGGATTGAGCCCATCACAGTGATGTATTTTATTTACTGGTGCAACATGAAATGCTTTGTGAATCACAAACTTTGCAATCAAAACTGGACACTCAAACACAAATCCTTTTATTGCTTGGTCTAAAGTGCTAAATGAAGTTACCAGGAGCACTTAATCTGTGCAGAGCACACTACAAAACACAGCTAGTCAAACTGCCATGTATGTTTGGTTTTAACTGTTGGTCTTTTTATACTTGTAATGATAAAAAAATGAGTACAATTGACTTAACTATGAAACTTAATTTATTAAGATTACAGGGAACTGTCAGAATGTTTAATAACTAATTTGCATACCACAGCCAACTGGCCAACAATAAGCTAAGCCTTTATTTTTCTCTTTGTAGTTCTTTAACTTAATCAGTCATTGGGAGATGTAGTGTGGTTATTATTGCTTCTTCTTGCTACATTCTGAGTTCAGAAAAATACCAGTTCACATATGACTAATCACAACTCAGCAACACAGCACACATTTCAAATATCTGGTGTTTAATAATCACGAAGACCCATTTTCAATCAACTCAGAGAGTAGAATAAACTTCTCAAAAGAAAAAATTGTCAGGAGTATTTGGCAAATGCCAGTCCGTGGATGGACATCCCAGGAGCAGGAGAAAAAGCTGGAGGGGAATTTGCCAAATGAATTGTTTGTTGTCGATTGTTCACTGAGTTCTAATACAATGGGGTATTATTAACATTATTACTTCACCTTTATTGCATCACTGCTCTAAGCAGTTGAAACTTCAATCAGATCTCACAGCATGGAGATGTCAGCACATCCGTTTGCTTGACCAAGCCACTCTTTTCATCATAAATCACTGCTAATGCATTCTGGTCTTCTATGCTTGGAAGACAAAGCCTTCCTGGCTGGTTCAAGCAAAGCGGCCCTTTCTCAAATCCATTATTCACCTCTGGGGCTGAAAAGCCCAAGAATCAGGGCAAAATGCTGATCCCGTTAAAGTCAGTGGAATAGTTCACATTGATTTCAACAGAACCAGAATTTTTATTTTATTTTGTTTTTGTGTGTGTAATATTAACCTAACCCACTTCTCTTCCAAACTACTATGACATGCAAGATAAGAGATCTAGCCAACCAACAGTGTTTAGTGATGGGAAACAGCATCTCCATAGTTAGACCCTACAGTTGTGGAGTTCCACAAAAATCTATTCTCTTTTTAATACCTTTCAAAATCTATGTGCAACCACTGGGTGAACTGGTCAGACAACATGAACTCAAGTTCCAACAATATGCACTTGATGCACAGTTCTGCCTATCTGACACCACGAACGACCACATTGCTATCACAAAGGCAGCCTACTGCTTGGATGGGATCAACTCTTGGAAGAGACTGAATGCAAGCAAGATAGAAGTGATTCTGGTGGGCAAAGTCCTTTGAAGAACTTTCAGCCATGCTGCAGTCTCCATTGGTTGACGACACCCCCCTCCCCGCACCACAATTAGTCAATTCAGTGTGTAGTCTACAAGTACTGTTGGATTCTTCACTGAGCTCTCATATAGAAAGTATTATATGATAATGCAGCTGCTATCATCCCAACCTGGCTAGGATCCTCTGTTCCTTCCTGGTAGAAAGAGACCTGATCTCAGTTAATCAAGACTGAATCATAGAATCATAGAATAATAGGACTGGAAGGGACCTCGAGAGGTCATCGAGTCCAGCCCCCCGCCCTCAAGGCAGGATCAAGCTCCATCTACACTATCCCTGACAGATGTCTATCTAACCTGTTCTTAAATATCTCCAGAGAGGGAGATTCCACCACCTCCCTTGGCAATTTATTCCAATATTTGACCACCCTGACAGTTAGGAATTTTTTCCTAATGTCCAATCTAAACCTCCCCTGCTGCACTTTAAGCCCATTACTCCTTGTCCTGTCCTCAGTAACCAAGAGGAACAAATTTTCTCCTTCCTCCTTGTGACACCCTTTTAGATATTTGAAAACCGCTATCATGTCCCCCCTTAATCTTCTTTTTTCCAAACTAAACAAGCCCAGTTCATGAAGCCTGGCTTCATAGGTCATGTTCTCTAAACCTTTAATCATTCTTGTCGATCTTCTCTGTACCCTTTCCAATTTCTCCACATCTTTCTTGAAATGTGGCGCCCAGAACTGGACACAGTACTCCAGCTGAGGCCTAACTAGTGCAGAGTAGAGCGGCAGAATGACTTCACAAGTTTTGCTTACAACACACCTGTTGATACAACCTAGAATCATATTTGCTTTTTTTACAACAGCATCACACTGTTGACTCATATTCAACTTGTGGTCCACTATGACCCCTAGATCCCTTTCCGCCATGCTCCTTCCTAGACAGTCGCTTCCCATCTTGTATGTATGGAACTGATTGTTCCTTCCTAAGTGGAGCACTTTGCATTTCTCTTTATTAAACCTCATCCTGTTTACCTCTGACCATTTCTCTAACTTGCTAAGGTCATTTTGAATTATGTCCCTATCCTCCAAAGAAGTTGCAGCCCCACCCAGTTTGGTATCATCTGCAAACTTAATAAGCGTACTCTCTATCATCTCTCAGCTGGGTTACAGCAATGCAGTTTACATGTGCATGAGGCCTTCAGCACTTAGGAAACTCCAGCACATCTCAGAAACACACCGAATTTTGAATCAAGGTTAAGGTCTGAGTCCTTATCTTGGAAGCGCTCCATGGCCTGTGTTCAGAATCTCTAAAAGATCATCTAAAGCTTCAGGACAAAGCCTATGGTTACTCTCCTCTGGCACAGTGAAACTTTTAACAATAAAGCCAAAGGCCGTTTGTGCTAGAGACGGGATTGTCTGCAGGCATGGTCCAGGAGTGAAGAGTAAACTCCCCCAACAACTACAGGCTACCGCTAACGTCATCACTTTCCACACCAAGTGCAAGGTACATTTCTTTGACCTTACCTTCTCTTGCATAAACACGTACCAGGTACATTTTAAAAAAAACACAAAGATATCCTAGTGCATATGTGTCTCCCTGTCAGGAGAGGATGAAAGAACAAATAAAACTTGGCAGATGTGAATTCACGTTACTTAAATGCACTACTTTAAAGTGCTCAGATATGACAGTTTTGAGCTCCGTAAACAATGTGACTAGACTAGACTACAATATTCAGTCCTAAGATGCCAGATGGCACTGCACCAGAACTTCATTTGAGTCTGTGAGCTAGTTACAGGAGGAAGAACCTGGGATATGCCCTCGCCAAGGCAGTAATTAAGAAATTCCAGATCTTAGGGGGATTAAGCTATCGTTACCACATAACTGTCGACCAGCAGCACTGCAAGGTACTGAAGCACAATGAGCAAATAGTACTGTGTATCTTCCTGACATGGGTCCTCCATAATCTTGGAGTCTGGGTAAAAGTTTGACATTACTGGGTAAATGAGTTTGGCAAATAATGATCCTGTTAAAGACATGGTGAGTTTTACCATTGTCTTGATTTGAGAAATGATTTTTAAATTTATGACCATTCAGCTCTATAAATTCCTTTTATTCTTCTGGAGGATGAATTTAGCATGAGCATTGGACACAGCAGCATGAGTCATATTAATATAAAAATCAAACCACTTTTTTAGCTCAGTATATCAATACAATTGCCAGACCAGCTAATATTTGTTCCTATCACAGATAATCCTCTTCTAAACTCATTCTTCTACTAGCTTAACTGTAGTTATATCAGAAGAGACATAGTCTTGTGCATTTTAGTCTATCTCCATCTCCCTTTTTTACCTGTGCTTGTAATGCGGCTGCTTTTGCGCAAAAATTTGCCAGCTGTCTACACTGGCCGCTTGAATTTGTGCAAGATCACTGACTTTGTAATGTACAAAATCAGTGCTTCTTGCGCAAATACTTTCATGCTCCTGCTCGGGAAAAAGCCCTCTTGCGCAAGAATACTTGTGCAAGAAGGCCAGTGTAGACAGGGAAGAACTGTTTTGCGCAAAAAAGCCCCGATGGCTAAAATGGCAATCGGGGCTTCCTTCCACAAAATCACGTCTAGACTGGCCACAGATGATTTTGCGCACAAGCACTTTTTGCGCAAAAGCATCCGTGCCAATCTAGATGCGCTTTTGCGGAAATACTTTTAACGGAAAAACGTTTCCGCTAAAAGTATTACCGCAAAATCATGCCAGTCGAGACACAGCCCTAGTGTGGTTCACTGTCCCATGTAGTAGCACTTAGACCACTTACAATGATACAAAAGCAACAGAACTGTGCAGCCTAATCTAAGCGCTAGCTGACTTCATAGCTCAAGCAGTAGAGGCTCCAACATTAAACTCCTGAATTCCCAGGTTCAAATCCACCTAGTGGAGGTTATACTACATCATGAGATTCAGGTTATTTCATGTACAGACCTCACAGAGAACAGATTGCAAGACTACACAATTGACTCATGTCACCACAGATCTAGAATGTGAATATTCATGACAATCTGGAAATATCCCTGATAACCCTTCTTCTATAATTACATAGTATATATGATTGAATCAATGCTTACTACAGTGATTATGTTGTTTCCAATGAACCAACCTGCATTTTGGTATTTCATGCCGCACATCAACTCTGACCTGAAACAAATCCAATCATCCAAAATTATCTATAAATTATTAAGAGAGAACACTGTGAAACTAGTTATAAAGCCAATGAAAAGAGCCAAGCTTTAAATCAGTTTATTCTAGACCCAAATGCCAACTGACATATTAAGATGATTTAAAATACTGAATGGGAAGGAGCTCAAATGTTTGTTCTAGAAACCAATGCAATAGACAAGATGTGCTCTATGAGAATTTAAATAGTCAAGTCACCAGAGAGTCTCCTTGCTGAAATGTAGCTTCCGCCATTCAACATAAAATCAGTGGCAGATTACAATTTAGCAATTTGAAGTATTATTTTGCCTGTCAAAAGTTATTTCGACTTCTCCTTGGAAAGGTCTAAAAAAGTCTCCAGTCCCCGGCAATTAAAAAAGAGAAATTCCAGTGAGCAGCATAAAACCCAATATGAAGCACAAAGTATATATATATATATATATATATATATATATATATATATATATATATATAACGACAACGTTATTTGTTAAAATACATAAATAGATTAGATTAGATAGATAGATTTTAACAAATAACGTTGTCCTTTTCTTAATCCCACCGATTCCAATGGTGGTAAAATTCCCATTTAGGTAGATGGAAGCAAACTAACAATGCTGAATGCTTTCAAAAAATCTTACTCTATTCTAGCACACTAAATCCTTTGTTTTATAATGTAGTTCTTATTAACCTCAGGGCTGCAATATTTTTTCCATTTTTCTAGCTACATAAATGTGGTTGGACTAAACCTATAGTTGCAGCTGTTATTGTTTCCTTTCAGTGAATGCATTACTATTTAAAAGTGCCAGACTGACAGTCCTATTTTATCCACAAGCATCTTGGCTTTTGCAAGATCAGTTAAGAGAAGGATGCATTAAGATCCAAGTGAATGAGTAATGATGCTCCTGGTTAATCCAGGTTTTTGTTGGTTTTTTTTTAAACCATCAATACATTCTTTTGTTTTTTTTTCACATTTGGAAAAAGGTGCATGCTCATGCACTTTAATTCAATTTAAACATTGAGCAAATTACCACTTTATTTTTCATATTTTACAGTTCAGAATTGAGGACACCCCAAATGATTGATTGAGGTGGGATTGAAACATGCAGTAACAACTCCTCATTGAGAGGCAGTAGAGAAGTGTAGAGATCTCTTTGGCTATGTCTACACTGCAGAGTTTTGTGCAAAAACTCGCGGAATGTCCTCACCTCAAGAGCGTTTTTGAGCAAGAAAATTTACAGTGAATCGACAGAACAGAGGGGTTTTTGCGGTGTAGGTATCCCTCTTTCTACGAGGAATAACTCCTCATTATGAAAAAAAGATGTGTGTGGATGAGCAGCAGGATCTTGTTGTGCAAAAACAACCTATCGAAACAAGCACAGGTGCTCTAGTGGCCATTCTGTTAATGGTAATCAGAGCTTTCTTGCAAGAGAGCATCCATGAAGTCTGGATGCTCTTGCGCAAAAGCGCATCGCTTTTCCGATGTACTTTTGCAGTATGGATGCGCTCTTCTGCAAAAAGCTTCTTGTGCAAGAAGCCTGCAGTGTAGACGTAGCCTTTGTGTCTGACATCGGCAAAAGACTACAAGAACTCAGGGAATCTTGGAAAGGGTGCAAAGTCTGTTTCTAGTCAGTGAGACACAGGTGGGGACATGGCCCTCCTGTCCTGTGCCCCTAGTGTAGATGGAGTAATTAGTTCCAGTTGCAGCACTAGGCCTAAGAAATCCTTGCATGGAAAGGGCCCAAGAACAGGCCAGTCCTTGAACATTGGGCTCCTCCCTATGTTGGCAATTCAAAGGAGCAGAATCTCCTTAGGCCCTTACTGTGGTCCAACACAATCTGACTCTGGGTTCAGTTTTCTAAAGTCCCTATGTGACTTAGGAGCCAATATCCCTTTGCCTTTCAATGGCAATTCGACTCTTATGACACTTAGACACTTGAGAAAATTATACCCTGTCTCTAGATCTCCAGATTATTATGTGTTTTCTCCAGAACCTAATGTTTCATTTTAAAAAACAACCTTGTTATCTCTCCCTTTAAAATCACACTGGATTTTCTTCCCAGTTGTGTTTCATTTCAGAACCCAGGAGGGTTGCTACTTACAAAAATAAATACTTATAAACCATGAACTACACTTGCATCTTTTAGCACATTGCTCTAATTATTCCACTAAACTTTTCTTAGAAACCTACTCCAAGCCTCAACCCCTGCCTGGAGAACTCCTGAACACTTGACCTCACCTGCAAATGGTTGCCATGCCACCCACTGCTGGAGACATGAACAACTATGAGCAAAACCTTTTTCGATATTTTTGTTTAAGCTCTGGCATGTCAATAGATTTAACAAAGAGCACTGCACAGGCTGATATGGTAAAACTTCCCAAGGGCTTAAAAAAGTCAGCATGTCAGAGGAAAGTTTAGGATCAGATTAACAGCATCATCTGTGCATAAATTTAAAGGCTTCATAAAGGATGGAACGAGGACAAAGGGACTCTTTCATGCTGCAGGGTCCGGCACTAAAGATGTTAAATATTGAGTATTTTACCAATCGAGTAGTTGATGGAATTTCCATCAACTACTCGACTAGTCAATAGCTCTTGTACATTTCAAAGGAGGAATGCAGAATTTTGTGTGCAGCCCAGGGCCAGTGGGAAGTCCCGCTGACTCCGGGCTGCACATGGGCGTGCAGTCTTTGAAATGTACAAGACTCCCCAGAGGGGGCTTTTGTGCATTTCTAAGTGGATAAGCCCTCAGAGTCCCCTGCTGACCCCGGGCTCCATGCGGCACTGCTGCTTTGAAATGCCACACTGAGCCTGGGGTCAGCTGGGGACT
The DNA here is from genome assembly GCF_052426305.1 of Pelodiscus sinensis. Taxonomy (NCBI): domain Eukaryota; kingdom Metazoa; phylum Chordata; order Testudines; family Trionychidae; genus Pelodiscus; species Pelodiscus sinensis. The sequence goes on from NC_143052.1 coordinate 211,715,371, forward strand.
CCCCAGATGATCCCGGGCTCCGTGCAGCATTTCCCTGGAACCTGGGGTAAGCTGGGGACTCCTCAGCTGATCCTGGGTTCCACAGAAATGGAGCCCAGGATCAGCTGGGGAGTCCCCAGCTGACCTTGGGTTCAAAGCAACAATGCCACACGGAGCCCCCCCATCCCTCTTTGCTGCCTTTATCTGATAGAGGCAGCAAGGGGGGGAATCAACTAGTTGACTAGTCTTTAACATACTTAACACAGAGTCTATATCTGGGCTCTGTGCAGCACTGCCACTTTGAAACACCGAGATATTACATGTGACAAATCCCATTTTTGATCTTAGATTACTTCTAAACTTTAAAAAAGTTACTTGTGAAAGTTATGGAGGAAAAAGCAAACAGTCGCCTCTTACTTAAAAATCATGGGCACATCCGTGTTTGCCTAATAAATGTGAGCAACTGACAAAGCATCTTTTCCTCTAAGGACTGTATGCTGTTTGGTGAATAGTCAATAAGGGAGCAACCTCCTCCTGAATCTGATGCTCTCTGTTAAAAAGCATATCTCTGTAAAATCTACCACCACAAGAATGTGAGACACTTCATTGTTAATATTTCTCTTCATTATTTTGTTTCAGACATCATTGGTTAATGAAATGATTGAGCAATTAAAGCTCTGCTAATGTTATAATTAAGTTTTCCCCATTTACATCACCTATTCTGCTGGCTAGTACTCAGGGTATTAAAAATATGCATAAACACACAGAGGTGCATCAGTGCAATTACTCCTGGGTAAGGGAGAAAATTATGACCACACAAGTCAGCTAGCCTACCAGGACCATCTGTTAACAAACAGCTGTCAAAAGCACATGTAGATTACAGAATCTGGCCCTACACTGTTCAGTGCATCTGATTTCAAAGTCAAGTAATGTACGTCAACAAATATAAAAAAAGGTGGCCAAACACAGGTGAACATTTTTCAAGACAAACAATAGCAAGGCATCTGCCTCACACTGGAAGTCTACTGCCATTTGTGGCTTTGAAAATCCTTGTCTGAAAAACACACTTTTAACTGCTTGTTGGAAGATGCGTGATCACTTTCCACCAGCTAATAATGCCACATCCTAAACTTGTTTATTCGGCTTTGGAATCTGGCTTTTAAAACTATGGCTCTTTGAGCTGTGAAGATAATACCCAAAAGAAACTCTTCACTGTGGGTGAATGACCTGGCAAATCAGAAATCATACTGACTCTATCCCATTGTGGTAGAAGGTGCTAGTGGTTGGCACATTGGGGAAGGTTGACATATAAGCACTCAGGAGGAACCTCTCCATAAAAGAATTAAAGATGCTATGTACAGTAGTAACTGCACCCATGGCATCAGTAAGGGGCCTGGGAATCCTGTTAGTTAAAGTACTCGTTTCTCACAGAACCACTCTCATACTCCTCTGCTCAGAGAGCTGCTGAGTAAATGAAGGATCCATGGTCAGGTGACCTTTTCCAGACCACGCAGTCTGAGGCAACACTTGGATTAGGGGTTTCCCAAAGGTAAAGTGCAGGGGCTAAGGGAGGAAAAGAAATAGTGCCATGTTGCGCAGCTGAATATGCCTGAGTCTGGAAGAAAGACAGAGGCTCGTGAAATCTGCTCCTTGGGGCTGGGAAGGCAAAGACTTTACTTGGGGTTTCTGCCTATATGCAGCCTGTTACAACCTCAGCTCAAGGAAACAAGACATATGTACCTTTTGTAAATACACTAATAATTGCTTCATTCTGCCTCATTGATTCCTACTCCAAACAGGAAAATGGCCTACCAGGCCTCAGAGGGAGGGCTCTGAGTTACTTGAATGAATTTTCTATCAAGTGTCTGGCTGATGGTTATCACTCAAATGCTTGGCGTCTAACTCAGTGATGGATAATCCAGGCTATTGAGTGGGCCACATGAGTGGCCTTCCTTCATCTCAGTGGGATGCAAGATTGTGTAACCATGATGGTTTCCCAGGATAGAATCATTTTTCTCATTGCACTGGGGTGCCTAGAATTTGCAGGGTGTGCCGATTGAACCATAGCAGCACTTCGGCTAGATACAGAAGGAATGGACGGCTCTCACAGTCAACTTTGTATGCAATCAGCACACACCTCACATCATGTGCCTTTGCTTCAAGTGCATGTCACTTTAGTAAAACCGGTAGGAAAAAACTACATGGATGGAAACCAGTGGAATCTGACAAACCTGCGCATGGACAACCCACAGAACCCTGATGGATCACAAGCAGCCCTTGGGCCACAGATTGCCTATCACTGGTCTAGCTGATTACCACATGAGGTCAGAAAGGAATTTCCCCAAGGTCAGAATGGCAGAGTCCTTGAGGAGGTTTTGCATGGCATGGAGCAGCAGATATGTTTAGTATAAATGGTGGATTCTTTGTAACTTGAAGTCTATTAATCATGATTTGAGGACTTCAATAACTCAGCTAGAGTTTATGGGTCTCTTACAGAACTGGACAAGGTTCTGTGACCTGCCACATGCAGGAGGTTAGGCCAGACTATCATGATGGTCCCTTTCTCATCTTAAAGTCTATGAGACTATAAGAATCCATTACCACTCAATAAAGGCTAGTAATCCTTTTTTAAAATATACCTTTATACAGTAATTCCACATTTAACACGGTAGATCAGAAAATGATCATGCTAAGTGAAAACGTGTTATGCGGAGTCAATTTTCCCATTGAAAATAATGGAAAAGGTGGGGGTTGCATTTCAAGTGCATGTGCGCTCGCAGCTCCAGCCTGCACTTGTTAGCAGCTGGGACCAGGACATAAGGTTGGGGGAGAAAGGGGACTCGCTTATAGCAGGGAGGGGAGGTGTTTGGCTCTGGAGAAGGGAAGGGAAGGGAAGGGAAGGGAAGGGAAGGGAAGGACAGCGGAGGTGGCTTGCAGCCGGCAGCTGGGTTTCCCCAGCTGGCCAGTCACTGGCAGCTGCGCGGGGCTTCCTCTGCCTCCTTACAAAGTGGTGGAGGTTTGCTGCTTGCCGCACAGTTCCCCGGTGACCCCTCCGGCCAGAGGGGGTCACCGGGGAATGGTGCTGCAAGCAGCAAACCTCTGCCACTTTGCAGGGAGGCAGAGGAAGCCTCGGCCAGCCCTAGGGGAAATCGTGTTATTGCGGGGATGGGGTTGTGTTGTTTGAAAAATGTTCCCTAAAAAAAAATCGTGCCATTGCGAAAACATGTTAAACGGGCACGTGTTAAGTGAGGAATTACGGTACAGTAAAAGCTCTTATCTCGCATGTTGGGTGAATGAGCGGGTGCTGGTTAATCAAATATTCTGATTAACTGAGTTATGCTTTACTAATGGAATACTGAATACAATTAGAAATAGAATACAATAAAATGAATGAATTATGAAAGAGTATCCAGGTACTCACCAATCCAGTAGTAGTATTGCAGTGCGGAGTGATTGGTTTTATAAGCACTTAGGTGCACACAAACAAAGTTTTCTACACAGCAGGTTATCTTACACACTACATAGCACTATAGAAAGCACACAGTGTATACCCAGTTCACTAATAATACACCACACCAAAACTATACTGAATCTCATTTAATCTTTCTTTGATGATTCAGAAGGCACTTCCGGCTCTTTCAGGTGTCTCAGAGTCATCATTGTCAGCATCACTTACTGCAGATGTGGAAGATGGAGGAGATTGGGCTGAATCTGTAATAGCCCAATGACCACACCCTGAAATCTGCTTCTTTGAATAAACCTTAATTTCAGCTTGCTTACTTGTCTTCTGACTCTCTTGCATAAAAGTAGAGTGCAGAATATGCAGTTGCATAACACAATGAGCAGTATACTAGTACCAGTTATTAGACTTGTATTGGGAAACAAAAAATGCTGGTTAACTGAGTGCTAGAAAACAGCTTTTCCTGTAAAAGGTCCCCCCCCCCCCCCCGCACACACACACACACACACTTACACTGAAGAAACAACAAGAACAATGACAGTCAAAGCTAAAATATCACATTTGGAGAGATGAGAGCAGCTTCCTTGCCCTTCAAAAATATGAAAGTTAAGCCTGTGTGTTTCACTGCTTTTGCAGAGCATTTTCTCTCCAAGAGCTCCAGATTCTTGCCCACACTTCAGTGTGTCCCCCTCCATCTTTTTGCCTGTCTCCCTTCCTCTATTTCAAGCATGAGATTTTTCACAAGTGTTTTTGATGCACCCACTCCGGCCTTATGGAGCTGTGCTAAGGTCTGAAAAATGACAGCGAGAGATCAGGGTTAAATGCAATTTCCTTTCCCTTCACCCGTTTTCCACTATCTGTCTGCGTGGTGCTCAGGTTATTAATGGAACTGACATCACTGTACAACTGACTGAGCAGTAGCAGCAGCCAGATAACAAGGGAGAAGCTGACAGCAGCAGATCTAGCCCCACAGATAAGATATAAGCAAACATGCCATGGCTATTAGTTTCAGCTCGGGCCAAAGACGAACATTTCATATGGTTATTAAGCAGAAAACCTCAGTCTTCCTCAGGGGATTAAATTAAGTTTGGATATTGAAAGGTATTCTCTGGGGCCAAAATAAAAGTTTATTGGAGGAGGAAGTGTTGGATGTATAACTCTATAATGTCAATCCCATCACAAGTGAGGATGTCTTTTTAATCCAAGAAAAAAAAGTGTAGAATGCTTTCGTGCTGTAAAGAAAGTTTCTCCCACTCATTTTATCTGCCAGTTGAAATGTCATCCTTAACACTGTCATTTTCTAGACAAACACAGAAGGGTGTTAACATCAGTATCCTGGCAAAATTCCAGTTTGGGTTACTACAGTGACCTTTCCAGATTCCCTCCATCATTTCCAATAAGGACAATATTCTTCACTTTCTTCCTTCTGTCTATCATGCAGTGTTCTTCTCTGCACACATTCATAAGTATAGTAAGAAAATGACTAACCATTTTGTAAAGACAAGTCTGAGTTAAACGGCGGTATGTTTACTGTACTCTGAAGCTTCAGGACAGCATAGGAACACAGTTAAAACGTGGTTCATTCCCACTACACTCCCCAAATCATATTTTAACTGTGTCAGTAGATTCACTTTTTGCACCAGGACCCTGAACCGTGTAGTAGTTACAATACAGATGGGCATCTCAATCTTTAATGTCTACTTTACAGCATGGCCACAACCCAAGACTGCACAAATACTAGCACCTTCCACTGAAGCAAAAGCATCTCTGAGACACAGTCTGCACTAGAGACAGGGTAGATGGCTTTGTAATTAAAAGCACAAAGTGAGAAGTCTGTTCAAAGGTTTCCAAAGGCACAAATAGGAATTAGGAGTAACTCCCAGGGAGTTCCATCACTGCTTTAGAACATTTCCTACCCAGTTCCCAGGTCTCTCTGAGTGAGGTATCACTCAAAATGAGCAAACTAAACACAACAGAGTCCATTAATGTTTCTAAAGTAGATTTAAGGTTTCTAAAGTGCTTTTAGATCTTTGCTTTAAAGGTGTTATATAAACATAAAGAAAGGGGTGGGACAGCTTTAGTTTTGGGATGTGCTCCTATATATAGTCAGTCAGAGCCAGGTTTTGTTCACTTTTCAGACACACTGAAATGCTTGTCTTTTCCTTCTCTTTTCTCAAGTATCTGATGTGCAGGAAGGACTGAGGCTCGGGACTGATTTTGACAATTGGACATTTTTTGTCAAAGAAACCTTTTGGTGAAAACTTGCCATTGACCAGGAATACCATATGTAAAGCATTTAAAATTGGTGTTATGATTCTTAATCAAGAAGGTGCCTATTGATTTCAATGGGGGTTCACTTCAATAAGAATATACAAGTGCTTAAAGTTAGGCACGTGCTTAAGTGCCTTTTAGAATTGGCCCTTTATTCCTATTTTAGATGGTCCTAAATTACTCCAGACACTGGTTTGTAAAGGCCATTGATCTGATCTGCATTACAGAACTCAATGAGAATTTTCCCTCGGCTTCTATTGCTTGTTTGATTCTGTTGATTCTTTTGCCATTGACTTCACTGGGAACACAATCAAACAGTATAAACCGAAGCCAAACTAAGAAACATACCAGAGATTTATGCTTATGTTTTTCTGTGACTCTGCCCTATTAGTCTTCAGACTGGGAGAGATGGGATTGCAAACAAATATTATAAATATTACCTCCTTAGAGAAAAGTAAAAGTAGGCAGCAGTCAAATTCAGTAAGTGACACCATTACTATAGAGACACCTGGGGATTTGTGCTTTGTAACCTAGAAGGGCTAATTATATTACGGAAAGATTTTAGTGCAGAAGCACAAGACTTTTTATGCTTTTCATTTGTACTTAACATTTTAAAAATAGTGCTTCATCTAGACATATAAAATAATTTCATAAGAAGCAGTATTTTTATAGTAAATTTTCACACTTTTGGAACATGTGTTTGTGTAAATAAATGTTGAATATTACCCTCAATACCCCAGATCAACTCAAGTACAAGAGGCATTTTAGGGGAGAAAAAAAAAAGAGGGTTGAATAAAAAAATATCCTGCCAGTGCCCAAGAAACACAACTATAGTTTATAATTCACAATGAATTATCATTTTTGAAGAAGGCAGCAATAAATGATTTTAAAATTTAGAATCATCATTAGGACATGATTACAAGAGTCATGGTTATGTAGTTTCAATTTTGGAGCCTCTCTTTCTCTTCAGGTCTATCCTTAGGAAATGCAGCTGTCAATATCATTAGAATGATATAGTAGTCTGATATCAACACTTTCATTGTCAGGAAAAGAAAAGACCCTTTTGCACATTTGTCAGCTCTCCCAGTAAGCTGCAAGGTGACTCAGAGCTGGCCCAGCACAAGAGCTACTGAAGAGGTATCTCTCGACATGACTGACATAATGCATACAGTACATACCAAACACACTCATTCAGCTGCACTCATCTGAATAATTTAGCTGTACTTAAAAATGGAGGCAACATTTAATGACCCTCACAAAACAGGGAGTTTAAAAAGTGAAAGCAGGAAGCAAAATGGATTTTAAAAGCAGAAAAATCAGAGGCCTCCATCTAAGAGACAAAAGATTGACAGCAACAGTTTAAACAAATCCTTGATTATAGCCAAATAGAGTATAATAAAGTAAGACTAACACAGAAGAAAAAGGAAATAACATCTAAAAGCATGGTGCCACATACTAGATCCTGATTTAACTATAGCTTTTAGAAATACCATGAGCTCCATCCAGAGAATTAGATGAGAATTGCATGTTTAAAAAAACCTGTCAGTATCTGAGAGGTTTTGGGTGTTTTGGGGTACTTGTGTGTATGTGTGTGTGTGTGAGTTAAATGGCTTTCAGCAGAACTGGTTAGCGCTTGAAATGATTAGAAGACATGGTTTTCATTATGGGCTCTTATTCCAGAGAGAATGAAACACACTTACATTCCAGAATATTCCAGGAAGAAAATTATGATTCCTTGCAATACAGGATATAAGGATGCAGGAGTGTTCAGAAGGCCACATAAGTGAATACAGGCAGTCCCCGGGTTACGTACAAGATAGGGACTGTAGGTTTGTTCTTAAGTTGAATTTGTATGTAAGTCGGAACTGGCGTCCAGATTCAGCCGCTGCTGAAACTGACCAGTGGCTGACTACAGGAAGCCCGAGGCAGAGTTGCTCTGCCCTGGGCTTCCTGGAAACAGCCGCTGATCAGTTTCAACAGCAGCTGAATCTGGACACCTGGGACAGAGCAACTGGGGCACTGCCGGATAGGTCCCCGCAGTGCCGCACCTCAGCGCTGCGGGGACCAACCCGGCAGCGCCCCAGCTGCTCTACCCCAGGCGTCACAAGAAAAGCCTGGTCTGCTGGGGGGGGCACACTAGCTGAGTCCCCCCCCCAGCACACCAGGGAGATGCGGGCGGCGGCACTGCCGAGACGCACCGTGGTCCCACCTGCATCCTCCGCGGCTTTGCTCCACATCTCCCTAGTCTCCTGGGGGGGGCCCCCCAGCAGACCATGGAGATGCGGAGCAAAGCCACGGAGGATGCGGACAGCGGGACCGCAGCATGTCTGGGCGGTCCCGCTGCCCGCATCCTCCGCGGCTTTGCTCCGTGTCTCCCTAGTCTGCTGGGGGGCTCCCCCAGCAGACCAAGGAGACACGGAGCAGCTTTTCTTGCCCCGGAAGACGCAGGTGGTGGGACCGCAGAGCGTCTGGGCAGTCCCGCCGCCCACGTCCTCCGGGGCGAGAAAAGCCCCGTTCGTAACTACGGATCCGACATAAGTCGGATCCGTGTAAGTCGGGGACTGCCTGTACTTGCAAAAAAGGTCAATTTTCAAATTTAAACTGAGCTGGCTGCTCTCCCAAAGCCAAATGATGGCACTGTTCTTATCATCGAGATCTGCTCCAAAGCCTGCTTAAGTCAATGGGAGTCTTCAATGACTTCAGGGAGGTCTGAGTCAGGCTTACAGAAGGTTGTTCAGCTGACCCCTGGCACGATCAACAATTTCAGAAAGTGGAAGCTAGCAGAACTGAGACTATCCCTACCACAAGCAGAACCTGCAATATCCTCTTTTAGATGATCAGTAAGCCTATCAAGCCATTTTCAGTACAGCGATGTCACCTAAACATAAAGATTTATGAGCCTATCAAGCTCATGTTAGGAGCATTTTTTAAGAATGTTTTCAATGCACAAAACCAAAACATGCAAACAAAATGGATTTTTAATTTTATACAATAAAGTAATAAGCCTACTATGGACTAAACAGACAAATCGTGGATTAAAAAGGACTAAGTACTAGGGGAAAGGACCTATCGGGGTAGAACTGTTAAACAGGAAAATAACAATAACAATTAACTCATTTCAAAGTGGCTTACAAACTCAAATAAAAAAACCCAGCTAAACCAACTATAGACAGACAAAACTAACTACAGTAAAACTCCAATAGTCCAGCATCCAATTGTACGGCACTCCCGATAGTCCGGCATCAAAATGGCAAGAACCTAGTGAGTGAGCTTTGGCAAAAAACGAGTCACAAGGCAGCAGCGGCAGTGCTGAAGTGTATAATTTTTCTGTTTAAGTGAATAAAGTGCTGTATTAAGTCTTTTAAGTTACTGTATTGATAGTTTAAGTGATTAGCCAGTGCTGCACACTACTATACATAGTATCCTCTGCTTTCGGTATTCAAAGGCTTCGCAACAATAATAGTGAGTACTGTACTGTACATTTATTCTTTCATTCTATGAGTAAATGTATGCATTACAGTATTTACAATAAAAAGTGTAAAAAAGGGTTAAAAAACTAAAACATTACAGTATACTGTATACAGTATGTACAATAAAAAGAGTTAAAAACACTTTATATACAGTATATACAGTACTGTATATTTATATATATAACCAGGGGTGGCCCGTGAGCCTAAGTGAACTAGGCAGTTGTTGAGCGCCGCTGGCCCAGACGCCCAATGATGACGTCACAGCCATTGACGGCCATGCGGGCGGGGGCGCCAATTGTGCCGCCCGCCTGGGGTGCCAGCTGCCGCTGCCGGCCTTGAGCCACGCCTGTATATAACCATTTTCTAGTACCTCCTGATAGTCTGGCATATCTGATAATCCAGCACCTCCTAGGTCCCAAAGGTTCCGGATTACTGGAAGCCTACTGTATATGAAATGCAGTCATTTCTGCGTAAAATGCAAGTGCTGTATAATTGCACATAGCAACTCTACATTACACATCATTGTGAGGAAGTATATCCAAATGGTTAGAGCAGTAGGCCTGCACTCAGGAGAGGTTCCCCCCAGATTGTAATCACTCACAGTTGGATTGTCCTTCAGTTAATAATCTTACTCTTATAAAAATACCCTCAGACACTTAATTCCCACAAGCAGCCAAGTAGTTATTTTATTTTTCATGTCACAGGGCACAATGTAGGCATAACTGGGTGTCATTCTATGGGCTGTGTTATACAGAAGACCAGAGTAGATGTTCTACTGGTTCCTTCTAGCCTTTCATCTGAAACATAGTGTTTTCAGCAACAGAACTCTCTTGTCATAATGCTGGGCTTTGACTCGGAACTGATCCACAAGTCAGAGTTCTACCTAGGAATCCAAAGCAACATATTTTATGCAGATGTGCCTCATCGCAAACACTGACCCAAAGCAACCTCCCAACTTATGAGCTCTGACAGGAGCACCATAGCACGGTGGACACAGATACTTTGGGGACACATTTAGACAAACCAATGCACTTTCTGTATATCATACCAGTAAACAAATACTGGTAAAAAAACCCACATATTTTGTTTTATATGTTTTTTAATTAAAGTAAAAAGAGGAAAATGGAAGGGGAATATATGTAAAGCTGATCATGTGTTGGGATAAACAATCTACATATTAATTGCTAGGAGGCTGACACATGATAAGTCTCCCATTTATTTAGTAAATTATTTGCCCACAGAGTTTTATTTACCTATTTAACATGTGCTCAATTTGCTTCCGGATGCCTTTTGGGAAAAGATGCCAATCGCTCCTCAGTAGGCTGTTCCCTGAGTTAAGCTGTCAGTATTGCCCAAAATACTCAACAGAACAGACATTTTGTGCTTTGGTTTTAAATATATCATATTATTGTTTCGTGTGGGATTTTTAATTTTTTTAAAAGAACAGTTATAATGAAATCAGCTTTAGGGGTTGTTTAAAACACTTCTGGATTAAGAGGATTTAAGATAGATATGGCTTTTAAAAACATTATTTTATCAGGTCAGCTTGTTGTGTGCTCTCATATGGGATTGTGTTGAAACTGCTAAAATCATACAACATATCTCCATTCGGATAAAAATGTGTTATATAGTAATGAGGCAAAAAGGTGACAGCTATCAATGATATAACTGTGACTTTTTAATAAATAAATAAAATAATAATAATAATACTTTAAATATACTTTATTCTCATAAGCCTGCTCCAATTTGCACTGAAGTAAATTCAACTTAAACTATGCATATATTACCGTACAGTATTGTAGGATTTTTAAATAAGGCCTGAATTTAGTCTGCCAGGCACATTTTGTATATATCAGAAGTACATATGACTAATTTTGTTGGCTTCTTGTGGACTTTGCATAGTTTTACTATCTTCTTCCACTGACTCTCTTCTGTTCAACCTTCTGCTACATCTGACAGGTGACAGACAGGAGTTGTGCAGGACAGTGTACAGAGTGGCTAAGTAAATCATTTAGAGAAATATGGCCAGACCCTTAAGATATTGATAAAGTTACTATGAGGAAAAAAATCTGTAAAAGACTTCTTTCCCTATTTGAAGACCAAAGATGGCATCAAGCCACCCTGAGTCAGGAATTATCTCTGTTAGATATATTAGTAGCTATATTAGATATAATCCGACAGTTTGGTTCTTTCCGTTCCAAAACTTCAGAAGCTGTGTGAAAAGAGGTGGGCAATTGGTGGCTTATATAGCATTACACTCCATTTGCTATCAGGTTAGCAAGAACCAGTGTGACCCTGCTCCCTTTGGCTTTGTGGCTCTGAGGGATTCACTCATCCATCTATACATTCCTAATGTGTTTTTGGGAAAGGCAGCATGAAGCAAAGATGTGCCATACTGAATTTAAAATTTTCCAAAGATAAAATGACTTCCATAGCCTTTTCATCTGAATTATCAAAAAGCTTTGAAGACCGCTTTTCTTAAATCAAAACAGCTATTTTTATTCCAGCACAGTAGGTGGGACGTAACTCAGCTTCGCTTGCATATAATTCTGTTCGCAAAGGGTGTTTGTCACTTGAATGCTGTCTAGTCACTTTGACAAAGAAGAGGATGAGCCTGTCCTCTCCTCCTGCGAGTTCACACATTTTTAGGGTATATCTACACTGTACAAAAAAAAAGAGAAACCCTTTGGCAATGACTTTTAGAGTCTGTGTCTATTGACAGCCTCAGTGGGCTCCTGCTATAGCTTTTATATAAAATAAAATAGCTATATGAATGTCCACACTCATGCTGGCACCTGGAATCCAGGAGAACCACCGGGCTGGATTTCAGAACTCAGGCTTAAGACCAAGGCCAACAGTCTACACTAGTGTATTTATCCCATCGTGTCAAGTGACCCAGGCTCTGACACTTGCAGTGTAGCCAAATCCAGATTGACACTCTGCATGGGTGGTCAGTATTGTAGGCAAGGGAAGGCACTGCCTTCTCCAAACTGCCTACATGCCTGGGCTGCCAGGGAAGGCTGGGGCTGGGCACAACATCCTGGCTCCCCCATAGCTGGGGAAGGCTGGGGCCACAGCACAGCAGCCCAGCTCCTCAGCCACTGGGAGGGATGGGACAATGGAGCAGCAGCCCTGCTCCCTGGCCACTGTCGAGGGCTGTAGCCAGGCTGAAGCGAGGCAGTTCCAGCACTCCAGGTGGCCAGGAAGGATCAGGCTGGAGTGGATAGGGCTTGGCTCCAGGGGTGTGATCTCAGGCAGAAGGGACGGGGTTGGGACTTGCCTTCCCCAGCCTGGCCTTCACCCACTGCCCATGCTGCTCTGTGCATTGCTCCCTGTTTTCTGAGATGACTTTCTCCATGTCTCCCATAATTTAAATGAGGGATGGAGCGACCTGGTTCAGGGAGCCTGGGGCACCTTGTAACATCCAATTGACCCCTTGCATTATAATGTCACAGAATGTTTAGATTATCATGCAGAGACGTTCCAGCCTTGAGAATGGTGTGATGTCCTGCATTTGAGCACTGCTCATTGACTGGTGACATCACTCTTGGAAGTACAGCTTTCAGGGGGCAGGCTTCCAACAGTGACATCAAAGAATATCCCAGATGCAAGATCTTCATATACCTATTGCTAAATTGAAGCCTCATCCTGCCAGATTCTTGACATCCTAAACTTAAAAATATTTTATCGTAGCACTATTCATTTGTTTTATGGTAGCACCTAGAAAGCCTATAGGAGGATCAGGGCTCATTGTGGCAGGAACTGTATTGACAAAGAATGAGGAAGACAGCCCATGCCCCAGAGAGCTCACAATCTCTCCATGTCATTCAGGGCGTAAGAAGTGGACAAAACAAACAAGGTGAATGAGAGAGGAAATGAGGTAACAAATGAGACCCTGAGCAGAAAAGCAGGAGTTCAGGTGTCTGAGCATTTGGCCAATGTGCATCTCTAACCAATTCAATGGAACTTTAAACACAGCATTAAAACTAATGGCAAAGTTTCCATCGACTTCAAGGCAGCAGCATTTCACCCGGCATTTTTATTTTCTCACTCCCACAAATACCTTTTCTTTAGCTTTCCTTTTTGTTCCAGAGTCCATCCAGTCATTTTCTTTTTCCAACATGTCGATAAAGGCCCAGCGAATCCCTTCAGTCAACTCTGCCATCTGCAAGACAAATTCTCCCCAGTAAAGACAGCCATGGCAAACTGACACTGAGAAAAGCAAACTGTTCAACTAAGTGGATATATGAATGATCCGTGGAGTGAGGCTACACCCGTCTCTCTTCATAAGAAACCACATCTCTTACCCATCTCCCTCTACCTTCCTCCCTTTCTCCCCTGCAACTTTGGGATTTCTAGTCATAGAATACTTGTCTTCCTTTTTTATCTCTATCAGCTACACCACACAAGTCTCACACTACTATTCCCTCTATGACACAGTAATGAACAGTCATCACAAGAATACCTTTCTTTGCCTCATGATAGACATGCTGAGAGAACAGCAGCAGTCTTGTGAAATTCCTGGCAATGTGTTTCCCAGTCACATATGCAAAGTGCCCAGTATTCCTTTTGATTGACATTCACCCAAAAGAACAATATTTGGCCTGTTCGCATCCTTACCCAAACACAAAGCAGAGCTCTATTATTTACCCAACTAGCTTCACTTGCATACTGTGACTGTAATTTAAATAAGTACTGTTTATATGACAGATGGTAGCAGCTTGAACACTGAGCCGGGCCCAATTTTCCTTGGTTTTGCTTCTTGGATACTAATTTACATTGGCACCACCATTCTGGTCTGATAGCATTTTTCATCTATTCGATACAGGTATAAAATTCTACAAAAGGTGTCAGGGAATTTCAAAAACAGGAATAGTAACACTTAGATACTAGGCGGGTAGACATTGGAAAATAGCACATCAAGCAACCCCATAGCATCTAATACTGCACAAAAGGTTATTCCGTTGGCCGGGGGAATTGAACAACAAAGGTGCTCATAGTCAATTGCTTCTACTTGTATTGTCAGGTCAGGCTGAAGACATAGGCAATTACTAATGACACAAGGTGGCAATAAAAAGGGCCTGATCCAACAAACACTGACATTATTGGAGCTGGGTAAGACCTTAAGTTTATCAGCCGTGTTAAGTTAAAAAAAATCAACACAAATGTCAGTTAACATGGACATGCAATGTGTTAGTCAGTAGATATGGTATCTTTAAAATATCCTGTTGGGGAGTAAAGAACCCTGAAAAATAGGCACATTTTCAGCTGAGTAGTCATCAGTGCATCAGTCTCAAACTTTGAGCTGTTATTTCCTTGTTCTGTGTGTCTCTCAGGTTAAAGGAAAATACTTGCCCTCTTCATTATTCAGTTTCCTCCCCTCTTTTTTAATATTTCATTACTTTAGAGACAATATAGGACAACCAGAACAAAACATTAAATATGATCAAACCATCTCAGTAAATGGCATCCAAGGGATTAAAGTAACTTAAAGAATATTGATGGCAGAGCACTGACTCAATTAACTTAGTGCACTAATGAGGTGAACTCCTTGTATTTGGAGGTTGCAAGTTCAAACTCAAGCTCTGCAATTGGACCCTGGTGTATATTTAGGTTTTATGCACCAGCTGCAACAACAGGGGGTGGGAGAAGAAACCTATTCATATTATCAGAGTTATTACTGGAATTGCTCAGGCATAGCTGTAAGAAACACTACAGAGACTGTAGGTCAAAAACAATGCTATATTTAGACACAAATAATATTTTTTTCATAAACAGAGGAGAGAGAAAGCATGCACGGCATGAAACATCCTCCGTGACTAAAACCTGAAAACACTATACTGTCCATAACTTGTGATTTGCTTATCATGGATAGCTACCTGCGCTCCTCCTCTAGCTAAGGAAAAAATGTTTTAGAAATCAGAATGCTTTTCCTAGTTTAAGAAATGGAGAAAGAATGGAAAAGGGGGAAATGAAAAAAATATTTAAAATAGACTTGAAAAGTCATAATTTTCAAGGTTTCAACCAGATTTAACATGACCTTTCATTTTGTTTCTATGCTCACACTGCGGGCAGGTCTGCAAGAGAAGCACTACAACAGCACAGCTGTAGCTGCACCAATGCATATCTGGTACACATGTGGCATGGCAGCCGGAGAATGCTCTCCCATCAACATAATTGCTCCAGCTCTGCGAGAGGTGAAAGCTACATCAGCAGGAAAACATCTCCCAACATCATAGGGTCAGCATGGATAGTGCTTAGTAGCTGTAACTTGCGTCACTCAGGGGAGTGTCTTCTTCACACCCCTGAGCAATGTATGTTAGATTGATTTAAGCACAGCGTAGACCTACCCTTAGATAAGCGTCTATCTTGTCATTTGTGCTAGCAGTTTCTGCTTCTTGTTCATTGATGGTGAAAGCTTATTGCCTATTTTCTTTTACATTAGTCCTAAAGGAAAACTTGCATCCTCAGAAATACTATGAAATTTTATGACCTGTGTTACACAGGAGATTTGATTATATGATCACAGATTTCTTAAAATTATCTTTCTAAAAATGTATGAATCACAAATCCTGAGTTTTCACCATTAGATGTGAGCTTTCCCAAAATTTGGGCTGTAGATCAGTTATGGATTCTTTATGCAGGCTCAAACTTCTTGGGAGGATGTCCAGAATATAGTCAACTATACAATGCTGCACCTGCAAAGAGGAAATCCTTCTTGGCCCTCACACTGAGAATACTTGTATCAGATTCCTGAGGTATTGTACAGTTCCAATGATGATGCAGGTTATATCACTAGAATTACCTTTATTTTAGTGCTTCGGGGGTAGCCGAGTTAGTCTGTTACAAAAAACAACAACAAATGGTCTGGCAGCACTTTATAGAATAACAAAACATGTAGATCGTATCATGAGCTTTCGTGGGCACAGCCCACTTCTTCAGATGACTGGAGTTATGAGTAGGGGATATGAAAACTGGAAATAAATAGGAGAGGGGACGAGAAAGGAAAGAGGAAGGGGGTGGGGGAAAAATTACCTAGACACATTTAAAATTCAGCTACATATCTGTCTCAAAGGTCTGAACTGGCAATGAATGCACAGACTGAATTTAGCTGAAAGGGGAAGGTATTGCCTTTAGTTTGTTCTGTTTTTCCCTACCATCCATTTCACTGAATAAGTGATATTTTTGAAATCTTTGCAGGTAGACAGTCTCTCTTTAAAGCTAAATTCAACTTCTAATTTATTCTGCTGGGAAAAAGAAATGAATTCAAAGTTTCTAGAGAGAGAGTGAAGATCACTTACCATTTCTCTCTTGTCCTCTTGAAAATGGACATCCACAAACATCCTGCCAATGGCATAAGGGAGTGCTCCTTCAACAAAGTTTACGCATTTATCCCACTGAGGCGGTAAGGATGTGGTTCCTTCGATTACCTGTTGGCATTGCACAATAAATGGTCAGAACAAGCCATTAGAGAAAAAACATGAGAATAACTCAGCATCCTCATGGTAGATTCTGAAAAAAAAACCAGACATAACCATATATATATAATAACATGATCAATTTATTATTTATGTTCACATTTTCATAATCTTAAAAAACATTCTACACCAATCTGTGTCCTTAATGTCTAATTCACCATTTAATGAGCAGGACGCAGCATTCTGCCCCATTTTCAAAATCACCCAAAAGACCACCCCTTCGGTCAATCTTCATCTTCCTGAACCAATCCTGCCACTTGGGCTGCAAAGGTTTGGGATAGGAACAACTGCAGGGAGAAGGTCATCAGTATAAATGCTTGCCTGGACATTTCTGGGAGGTCTCTAATATCAGTGTGAGCAAGAGAGCTCAAGCTTGAGTGGAGGCTATCAGCGATTGTGAGAATGACAGAGAGCATCAGTAGAATAGTTGCTGAAACAATAAACAAAGCAATTTCTCAGCAGTGTTGGCCTACAACCTATCAAAATGACATTCCACTTTTCTTTCATGTTGTGATTTTTCCCCTCCCCTTCCTGTGCAAAATGAAAGCCATTTTCATGTTAAATCTCTTGATGCCAAGATTCGCATTAATCAAGTCTGAAGCCAATTGCCAGGTGGGATGGGGCATGCTAGAAACTCAAGGGCCTGTCTTTACTGACCTTAGCACACTGCATGGAATTCACACACACAGGCAGCCCTCGCATGGCCTATGAACTTTGTACATGAGAACTAAATGCTATGTTGGAAAACGTACAACCAGCTCAACTGATATATTTTCTTTGATTTCTCAAGTGAACATATAAATAGAAGGAGCTTTTTGGTATGTCAAAAAGTGTAATCACCAAACCTAATGGATTTCATTTGGGGTCTTAATATCTAGCCAGACTAGTTATAGGTCAGCACTCTGTTTTACTCTGTTTTACTGAGAAATACCTCATAAAAAGATATACTAAACAACATGTAGCTGGGATCTGACAGCCGGTTGCTCACATTTTTTCATAAGAAAATGCTTCTCTAACTACATCTGTTTGAATGGCGCTCTTTTGGCCAGGTCTAAGAATGTTCACATATTACTTATCAAATGGGAAAGACTCTTAGGTCACTCCATGCACCAATGTAAGTTGTGTAGTAGAGCAGTCAAACAAAAAAACATGGTGCTAATTCTGATTTGAGTTGAACTAATAAAGATACACTGTAGGAATCTGGGGAAAGGTGGGGGGAATTTTATGGGCTGTGCTATACAAAAGGTCAGACTAGATGATCAAAATTGTAACTTCTTGCCTTAGACTCTAGGGGTATGTCTACACTACCCCCCTAGTTCGAACTAGGGGGGTAATGTATGCATACCGAACTTGCTAATGAAGCCCGGGATTTGAATTTCCCGGGCTTCATTAGCATAAAGCCGGCGCCGCCATTTTTAAAAGCCGGCTAGTGCGAACCCCGTGCCGCGCGGCTACACGCGGCACGGACTAGATAGTTCGGATTAGGCAAGTTCGGTATGCATACATTACCCCCCTAGTTCGAACTAGGGGGGTAGTGTAGATATACCCTAAGACTCTAAAAAAACCAGGGTTTTTATCTTCTAATTGATCAAATACAAAATACTTTAAAAAATATTTGTTTCAAATTGACCAACAGTTCTGAGCTACTGTAAAACAGCATATTTTAGATTCTTCAGTTCTTTTTAGATAGATCAAAATGTTTTTGATTGACTCAAAACAAATTTTTCTTTTGAAGTTTTCATTAGATTGGACCATTTCAGGTGTTAGCCACCCTTTGTCTATTAAAAAATGGGCCAAATTTGAAATCAAAGTGACATTTCCAACCAAAAAGTCAAAACAAAATATTTTGAATGTCTTCTAAATGAACTGTTTCAATTCTATAAAAAAAGACAGCTGAAACCATTCATGAAATTTAACCCAGCAATAAGCATATAGTTTTGTTAATGCCACCAAAATGCATTTTTATTAAAAACAACTTTTAAAATACAGCCAAACAAGTCTAATATATTAAAGTGCCCATCTCATTGCTCGAAACACCCATATCATGATGAAAAGAGA
Source organism: Pelodiscus sinensis (assembly GCF_052426305.1). Lineage (NCBI taxonomy): Eukaryota > Metazoa > Chordata > Testudines > Trionychidae > Pelodiscus > Pelodiscus sinensis. Next base: position 211,734,087 of record NC_143052.1, read on the forward strand.
GACATCCCTAGAGCAGAGGAGTAGGCAGCCCTTGACTGATCTTCCCAAAGCAGCACAGGATGGGAAGCAATTTGCTATTTGTATAACTTGACAAGTACATAACTTCCCATTGGAGCAAGAGAGAACCAAGGACTAAGTTGTGACTGAGAGCCACAATCTGTTCCCTCGTTTGTTCATAGGGCAGTGAAGTAGATTAACAACTCACTGTCTAGACCAACAATTATAACTGTAGTTGAATGCTTGATTTTGGAATTCTAATACTATTTTTGTAATGTAGTTTTAATTTAACTATTTGATCTATTTAAAACTGATTCACTTTTGTTTTATGCAAATGGAAATATTAGTCAATAATTTATTCATCAAGGGGGTTTGCTGATGTGGGTAGATCTGATCAAATTACTGTTCTGTATAAATCAGGCAACAAAACCAGATCAGGATACACTACTTTTTATGTAGTCACTTGCTTTAACGCAAGTGATGTGCATTCTATTTGTTATGTTCTATTTTAGGGGGAAGTCTCTGTACAGTGGGACTCCACTGAATTCAGAGAGGGGGTCTTTCCATTGACTTACTAGGCTTTGGGTCAAGAACCATGTGACTATAATAATACAGTGCATATCATCCTCTTAATTTTTATGTAATTTCTAATTGCTCACAAATAAATAGATGAATTTACTTTGTTCTACTTCTGAGGAATGTCTGGGTACTGAATTTTTAGTAGACCCCAAATGCTCACAGAACAAAGGAAGATATAGGGGAAATTATACATATCAATTACTTGATTTTTTTCCCTCTTTACTTAATTACCGAAGTCCTTCTGCTCACAAACAGGGAGGAACTAATAGGGGAAGCAGAGGTGGGTGACAACCTGGGAAGCAGTGATCATGAGATGGTAGATTTCAGGATCCTGACCAAAGGAAGAAAAGAGAGTAGTAAAATACACACCTTGGACTTCAGAAAAGTAGATTTTGACTCCCTCAGACACCTGATGGGCAGAATCCCCTGGGATGCTAACATGAAGGGGAAAGGAGTCCAGGACAGCTGGCAGTATTTTAAAGAAGCCTTATTGAAGGCACAGAAAGAAACCACCCCGATGTGTAGCAAGAGAGGCAAACATGGTAGGAGACCGGATTGCCTTACAGGGGAAATCTCTGGTGAACTTAAGCACAAAAAGGAAGCTTACACAAAGTGGAAACTTGGACAAATGAATTATAAAAATGGGAGGAAAACACCTTACTTCACTCCTTCTCCAATGTCTCTGCTCGTGACATCACTGAATACTGAAGGAAACTGAACTAAAAGGAAAGTGCTCCACACTGAAAGAAGACTCATCCTGCAAAATTTTGCTGCAGCATATGGTGAGGAAAACCTATACAGCCAGTCCCCAGGTTACATGGATCCAACTTACATCGGATCCCTACTTACAAACGGGGTGAGGCAACCCTGCACTAGCTGCTTCCCCCTAGCAGACCAGGGAGACGCGGAGTGGCTTTTCTCAGCAGACACCTCAGCTTGAGAATAAAGGACTGAGGGAAGTGAGGTGTGGGAGAATAAAACTGAGCTCTGGAGAAATGTTTGGCTAGAGTTTCCCCTACGATATGTACCAGTTCCGACTTACATACAAATTCAACTTAAGAACAAACCTACAGTCCCTATCTTGTATGTAACCCGAGGACTGCCTGTATATGTGTATGAATTCTGTTCGTTTATTAAGTTCGCTATTAGCTTGAATTTTACTTTTTTGTAACCAATCCGGGTTTTATGCATCATTACTTGGTAACCACTTAAAAGCTATCTTTCTATAGTTAATACTCTCATTTCATTGTTTTATCTTAACATGTGTGTATGTTACATTTGTGGGGATCTTCATTTGAGTTAACAAGGATGGAGACATATCACTATCCTTTGATGAAAATGATGGACTTTCTATGAGTTTGTCCTGTTCAGAAGGGTACTGGGCAGTGCAAGATATACATTTCTGGGAGGAAGGAAAAAGGCTGAGATTAGCAATTTGTGAGTGTCGACCTATATGTAATTCATGTATGACTAATCAGAATGCTCATGTATTTAGCTGAGAGTGAATCAGCACGCTGAAGTCTGTGTGAGCAAGCCAGTGGTGGATGTTCTGAGAACAAAGCCATTTAAAAGGCAATTGAAGCTAAGCAGTTAAGGGTATACCACTTTTCAACAGTCCAGATTGTACACCGGGGAATGTCACAGTCTTGCCTATACTAAAAACTGAAAACTCTTAAACTTACCCGAGAAAATTCTAGCCACCTGTACTGAAAGCGTCGGCTGAGGTTAAATAATCTTGAATAAACCATCCTCCATACTAGATAGTTGGCAATTGTCCTGTTAAATCACACATACATATATATCAAACATTTAATTCCATTTAATGTACAGTAAAGCACTCATGGAAGCAATATCTGAATGGCTTTCTGTAAGTGCAGTTTGAACTGAATGATAAAAATTTCACCTTTAAAATTAATGATGAGGTATGACCAAATAGATAAAATCCTATTACAGAGAAGGAATTGGATGAAGAAGGCCATTTACTGCCTGATTTCATGATAAAACCTTCTTCCGGATAATGCTTATAACATATTCATATCCTGATATATACATGTCATAGTAGTGCTCTTTTTATAATGTAATTTTGATGTATGTACTTTTTACATTAATAGTAAGAGCTATGTGATGACAAGTAATTATATAGCTGCTCTGTACAGAAACTACACAGTATTTGGCAATTTTTTACTTGAAAATGAAAGCGCAGGTTCTCTCTCTTTACTAGTAAAACCTACAAATAATTATCACAAATATATAGGATTAACTAGGGTGAACAGACATCATAATATTTGGGTCTTTGTCTTGTATAATAAAGTATACCTTTCCCTTTCCCTAAAAAAAGTCCCAATTTTTCACACTTGCTCGAGGGCCACCCTTGTATTAGCACCTACAAATATCAATGGGGACTTATTATCTGAAAATACCAATGTGCTTTACAAGCATTTCTTCATTAGCACTTTGAGAATTACTGTAGGTAAATATTACTATCCCCACTCTGCAGATGGATAAACTGAAACAGAGAGGTTAAGCTCCCAGATACTAGGAGGATAGAAGAGACTTGTCCAAGTGTCCCAGGAAGTCTAACTGTTCCCCTTTTCTACACAACCTTCAAATCCACTGTGCATGGTTAGTGTGATGGGGAACTTGCACCTGCTGTATGAGACGTGCACTATAAAATCAAAATGAGGAATTTAGAGTTCACCCTTTCAGAATACTAAAGTATGCTACAATAATGGCCTAAATTCACACACCTTGCGTGATGTTTATCCCAGATTATGGGTTAGGAAGTTCCATTGATTTTACTGTCTTTTGGATCAAGTCAGAGATATGGAGGTAGGACTCAGTTTGTATAAGTACACTAAGATTATCCAAATCTTATTTGAAATTGGACCTGCAAAATTGGGCTAGACACCTTCCAAGATAAGATCTCTAGTACTTCCTTTTTCTACTAGCATTTGAGTCCCCTTCTATACAGAAGCATAAAACAATGGGAAAAAAATATTTCATTTCAAACTCTGAGGATTTGTTTTCCTGTTTCAAGGGCATGGGTTCATATTTTATCTAAACCTCTTTATCAGTTTTTGGCTTCTATTCTGTGTCTCTCTGGCCAAGTACACAAAGTGCAAAAAGAATAGAAATAGAAGGGCTAATTTCATCACATTTGTTTAAAACAATAGCATGTTTCACTTAATATAATGCCATTCACCTAAGTCTCTAAAAATGTTTTACAAATTACATAATCTGCACAATGCCAGTGTGAAGGAGGCAATTGTTATCCCAAATTTACCAATGATGAAACTGCAACACAGAGGTGAGCTATTAGCCCTACTTCCCATCCCGATACATCAGAAAGAATAGAACACACAAGTCCCAGATCCAAAGTCCTTTTTATTGTATCCTTTGGGAAGATTATATTTTGACTAACAAATGATTGCTACACATGGAACGATTATAATGATTATTTCCTTAAAAAAGAGGCCTGTTAGTTTGTGGTGGTATCTCCCAAGGGAACAGGTAGAAATCTTGTGATTTGGGGCATTTACAACTAGATCAAGCATTTGGATAATCCGGTAATGAATAATAATGGTCTGTTGATGAGCTACATAAAATGCTACAATTTTATGACATTATGCTAGCATTTCTATCAATATTTTTTGTAGGCAATGTAATGTAAGATATCATTTTAGGTTTAATATAAGCATAACAAATAGATCCATATTTTCCAACTAGTGGACTTTGTTGAGGTGCATAAATTGTGCATTTTTGCATTCCTATTTGAATTGTGTAACCAAATTCTGAGTACTCCTAAACCTCTCTTTACCATATCCATAACTAATTTTTCAGGAGCATCCTAACATGCAAAGAGGAAAGCTAGCCTTCAGGTTGTCTAAAAGTCTATTTCATTATGTTCTAGGGAGGAGCAAGTGTTAGTTATTTATCTTTTGCAGAGCAGTATGATAAGCAACAGGAAAGTAGTTCTTCACTGTGAGCTCTGATCATTGTTTACTGTAACAATTACAAGGATTTGTATTTGGGACACTCATCCCTGTATTGCTCTCATGTTATACATGGACCTGTTCAACTCTCAAAGAACACAAAATCTCTTTAACAAAAGTTAAATGTGCATTGAGGAAAGAACAGATTCCTTTTATAACAGACACGAGTTAATATCTAAGGGCACATCTACACAGCAGGGCAAAAGTCCAATTAAGCTAGGCAACCTGAGCTATGTCAATTGCATAGCTGAAGTTGAAATAGCTTATTTCGGCTTTTGGCGCTGTCTACACAGCAGGAAGTCAAAGGAAGAACACCCTTCCTTCAACTTCCCTTACTCCTTGTGAAATGAGGGTTACAGGAGTCAGAGTAAAAACTCCTCCAGATCAACATTATTTCAAAGTACTGGCTTGCAGTATAGATGCGGTCTTTGTTATATCGGAATAATGTCAGTTATTCCTAAATAACATTGCTGTATAGGTGTACCGTAAGATTCCTAGGACATGCTATACAATATCTTGATTAAATTTACTGGAGTTACTGTCAACTGATTAGAGCTGAGGGAATAACTGCCTGTTTAAAGGATTCCTGCAGTGAATTTAGTTCCTAGTCTGATTTGTGTGCTGTCTCCAATCAGATTGCAATTTTAATGGATTTGTTCACTGAAAAGGCTGCAGTGAGTGCTCTGAGAAAACAATTTCAATATGTGGATTGCTCACAAACAATTCTCTGTGAATACTCCTTTGAATAATCTATATCTGGGGTTCAATAGTCAACTTGAGTGATTTGTCCCTTAATTCGCATGATACTGTTTCTGTTCTCAGAATGGATGACCTAACCTTTAAGCTGCTTCTTCCTCTGTCTGAAACCAATTTCATTCATTTAGACTGTAAGACTCTTTGGAGAGGAAGCAGTCTTTTTTCTTCTTCTTCTGCATTTTCTATCATAGACCTGACCTATGACTGGTGTTCAAATGGCTACCACAATAATACTACCAATAATTTTGTTACTGAAAAGAATCCTGTTTAGATGCCATATGAATATCCACAAATATTTTTCTTACTGTTCATCTGGCTCCACTAATGATATTAAATCTCATGAAATGATTCAGATATTAATATATGTTATAATCACTTGAAATATGACTGGGACTTCAGAAGGAATTCAGTAGAATTTGATCTACAGAAATATTTACTGTGACAATGTGAAATTAAGTCCATATTGCTTGCATCCATTTTGTTGTTTAAATTTCATTCTGAAATTCACATGCTATACAAAACGTGATATTTAAGCATTTATCCATATACTTATTCACCAGTTAGGCAGATTTTAAGGCTCTGAGCATTACTCTACAGCTGAGACTAGACTGGTATGATTTTCCGCAAATGCTTTTAACGGAAAAAAGCGTCTAGATTGGCACAGACGTTTTTCCGCAAAAGCACTTTTTGCAGAAAAGCGTCTGTGCCAATCTTGACGTGCTTTTCTGCAAATCAAGGCTTTTTTTGCGATCAGGGCTTTTTTGCGGAAAACAAATCTGAGCTGTCTACACTGGCCCTTTTGCACAGAAGCTTTGCGCAAAAGGGACTTTTGCCTGAACGGGAGCAGAATAGTATTTCCGCAAGAAGCACTGATTTATTACAGTAGGAAGTCAGTGCTTTTGCAGAAATTCAAGCAGCCAGTGTAGACAGCTGACAGGTTTTTCCGGAAAAGCGGCTGATTTTCCAGAAAAACTGGCCAGTCTAGACACAGCCTACATGTATGGGGATGCTGGGAGAGGAGAAGTTCTCTTTCCTGTTACTTTTTTTTTCCAAACTAGATCATAAAGTGACTTTCGGAACCAATTTTGACATCCTAAAGAGTCCTAAAAACATTTTTTTGTTACTATACCATGGATCTTTTAATGGATTTTACATATTAACGTATTTGTCTCTGATAAACATGTGAGTAACAAGGGCCCAATTCTATGCAGGGATATACATGTTCACCATTAAAGTAATGGAGTAAGTCTATTTATATTTAATTCAGCATGCTATAGTTCACCATTTCTAACAACTTATGAATCAATTTTCTTAGGACCAGATCACACAAAGAAGGTATAGACTATATTGAGGACTCTCACAAATTGCTGCCCTTCTTACTGGATGTGTAACCTACATACCTAGTATAGTTCACTGTCCAACGTAGTGACACTTACACCACTTACAGCCAGAGATGAGAACAAGGGAGTTCTACAGCCTAAGCTGAGAGGCAGCTGGAATTTAGCTCAAATGGTAGAGGCTCCTACACTAAGCTCCAGAGGGGTCCCAGGTTCAAAATCCGAAGGTGGCTGTTACAGAAGCACTTCAGTGCTCTGGGTGTGGGGAAATGGAGTCATGGCTTTGACTACTCCTGTACTTCCTGCTTTTGATAGGGAACCACATGCCCAAAGACAATAGTTAGGGAGGAGTTCTTGTACTCTGCTGACCACTGTGCCAGCACCTGAGCCCAGCCCAGAGGCCAGCTTCACAGGAGAAGGGAGGTTCTTTATTCCTGCCCTCTGCTGTGCCCCTGCATCAAAGCTAGGCAGAATCTAGTTCTTAGTTAAGATGTAGGACCCAATCCTCTCAGCAGCTTATAGGATGGGACTCCGAAGGAAATAAAATGAGCCTCTGCTTCATAGCAATATAATACAATAGATAACATAAAGGGACCAGTTCCCTATTGCCTTGCTACATGTGCAGTGGGTGTAAAATGCTACAAAATAAGCATTTTATATCCACTTTGAACTTGTGAAACTAACTTTCCACGGCATGGGACAACTAAAAATAGGAGCCACACAAATGTGCATTATTCAGTCCTTTCAAGGAAATGTTCTGTGGTAGGGTCTGTTTAAATTATTTAAAGTAAGTTATAACAACTGACTGTTTAGAGATAGAACACATTTTATTTTTAGTATTGCCTGATCTGCCTGATATTTTATGCATATTATGAATGTATGTTGTTATCATTAAGAGAAGAAATATAATGCAATAATATCAGAATAAAGTTTCTGTACTGTTCTATTTTTTTAATAGTTATAAAGCTTACTTTAGTTTGATTTGCTGTGACTAAGCAATATTATTGCCTGGTTAGCAATAAACTATTTTTGGAAAACAACATGAACTAAAATGAAAAAGGGGGATGGTGAGAGACAGTCATTATACAATTAGCTCAATGGAGCAATAACTTGTTAGACTGTTTCCGTAGGAAAGGAATATTGTAAAGTCAGACAGTCTCAGTATATACATTTTTCTCTGTACTGTACTAAGGGACTGTTATTCCATTGGCTGGCAGCTAAAGCAAGACATAGACATATTCAGACTGCAAATTAAGTATACATTTTTAACAGTGAAGGTAATTAACCATTTGAACAATTTACCAAGGATTATGGTAGATTTTCTATCACTGGCTTTTTCAAGTGCAAGACTGAGTGCTTTAAAAAAAATTAGGAATTAGGGAAATTCTGTGGCTTGTATGCCATGCAAGAGCTCAGACTAGATAACCACAACAGTCCCTTCTGGCTGTCGATTCTACAAAACACAAAACTAATCCTTACTTTTTCCTTTCATTTCCTAGTATCCTGAACAAGTCTTTGAAGTACTGGGGCACACGGACAATCACGTTTTCTGAAGGACCTATATCTTTAAGTTGAGGATAGAGTTTGGTGTCAATCACCCTCTTGATGTATCCCAGCCAATCAAACTGAAAGAACAAAGAAAAGATCAATTAACACAATTTACAAGCAGAGAAGGTCAGACCTAGTTAATTGGCAGGGTTCCGTAAATGACACAAAGGTTTTTACTCATTTCAATGTTTGAAAATATTTTATTTCATCGTGGCACATAATTTGGAACCTATCGATACATCTGAATTTACAACAACAAATGGAACAGAGAATCCCTGTTTCTACTAAGTTAATTTAGAATGCTGTGCTATACACATTTAAAGCACTTTTAGTTGCAAATGGTTTGTTACAAACCTGACATTAAAGTGATTTTCCAATTAACTTCCACCAACCTGAGGGATCATGGTGCTAAGTGCAGATATGTTCATTTTATTGTACATAGTTTCACTGCTTCGATTCTCGTGTGGAATCATTATCTAGAGAATATAAATGAAAATAATTATATGTTTAAAACACTCTTCTCTTACTTTGTTAATACCCCTCATATTATGTATAAGAACTACTTCTATCCAGTGGAAAATAAAATAAAATAAGTTCAGAGCAACAGATTGCCTCCTGATCCTCAAAGAAAAGTCAAAACTAAAACAATGCAGATACCTGTGGCACCTTAAAGACTAACAAATGTATTTGGGTATAAGCTTTCATTGACTGAAATCCACTTTATCAGATGAATGAAAGGAAAGTCAGCTATCCTAAACCGGAAAATTAACCAGCGTTATTTTAAACCAAAAAGTTATCTTGTATTGTTTCCTTTAAACATTGGGTCAAATTTTGCTCCAATTAACCCACATTAAATTACTAATCATCCCATTACATTTTTCATCATAAACGAGAGCCAAATTTAGCCCATTAGTGCACCTTCACTCCATCATTCCAACTAGAAGCCCATTTCACCTCCACAAAAGCAACTGGTCAAAAAGAAACACTACTGAGAAAAATAGGCCTATTGATAAATTATCAGGAAGATCCAGATTCCAAGATTTCAGTTTGTTCATAATAAAAAAATAATTGAAGCACAAAATTCAGATCCAGTTCAAAATGTCCTCAAAGTTCAAGGGTGCTAGGATTCTACATGCAGGTTCCAGCCTAATTCTAAGATAAGTTCTATACAATGGACTCTGTTGAAACTAAACTGGACACAGGAGGCAAGAGTCCAGACTAGCCAAACCAATGGCAGTTTTCCACCCCAAAGTCCCAAGCCAAGTTTCTTTGGTTTTTGCTTAAGCAACACAGAAAATATGACTTTCCTTGGATATTTTAAATCTCTTCTCCCACTCCCTCTCATACACTTGACCTTTTTCTCTTCCCCCACTCCTGTCAGGGTTTAGTCCTTAAATTCTTCCCACTTTTTCCTGTTTAAACTTTCATTTTTCTCCATATCTACAGGTGCCATGACCCCCCACATGACAATTCTTTAAACTTATCTTGCATGCTCTACTTTCTTTCCCCCACAACATTCTCCTACGTCTCTGTATTCAGTCACCCACATGCACATGAAATCTTAGCATCTCTCCTCCATGCAAGCCCTGCCTCAAACATTCTCTCAAACTCTCCCTAAAACATTCCATCTTCTCTCTGATCACAGGATCTGTACTCTGAAATATTGTGCTTCCATTTCTGTGGCTTCCCTCCCCGTATACATCCTCCCCAGGAAAGTTCATTTAAAATGAATATAAGGTGCACAGCATATATTTAAAATCCAAAAGATAACAAGAGTTAATTATTAGTTTGCATTAACATAGAGATATTTATAGAACCGATTGCATTCATTAACAATCAAAGCCATTGGTTTCAGATCTTTATTCCTGTCTGCATTTTAGGGTATATTTTTCTTGAACAGCAATAATTATCTCTCAGTACAGTTTGTTGCATATTAAAATTATTATTATTGACCCTGAAGGCTTTCATCTGTATGGCAGCTTTCCATGTGCATTAAATTCATGAAATAAAAGTCTGCAGGGCTTTATTGAAGGAATTCCTGGAACCACATGTGGTGGCAATGCCTGGGAATAGTGCACCCATTTGCAGTGTCACTAAACAGCTGAAAAGACATTTATTGCCTTTCCAGTCTAATGAGACACAGCTCAGAATATGCTCATTACAATGAAGCAAGCTTTTTTAAGGCATTGTCATGAATAAAATAATTAAAGTTGAATGCTTGATTTGATATATTGTTGCCCAAAATTCTGCAAAAAAAAATCTTTTAGGGCCAAACCCTACTTTCTGCTTTGGGAAAAACAGCAATAGAAATCAGCACATCAGAACTAATGGGGTATGTATATGGAAGAGCAGAGGGGCTGGTGTTATGGCAAGCTACCCTAATTAGCGTCTCTGGTATTCTCCATAGGTTTCAGGTTCCACATGTTAAAAGATAGTGGAATGGATGAATGGTATTGCCCAGAAGTCATGAATTCTATGTACATTAATGCTGATGGGAAAGCACTAATTTATAACAGGATAAACTTAAAAAACAACAAATGGTCTGGTAGCACTTTATAGAGTAACAAAACTTGCAGATGGTATCATGAGCACCGCCCACTTCCTGCTCGCACTGAGTTCACAGAAATGCTAGGAGTATGGGCAACCTCTGGGAGCACAGTCCCTGCAGTGACCATGCTGACATGTAAGTTGGAGAGGGAAAGAACCATAGGACCAGAGGTGGATGAGAGTGCCACGGGGCCCAGGGCAGTGCCGTGGGGCCCCGGACAGTGAAATTTTGCAGGGCCCCCTCTTTGGCTGTGTCCAGACTCAGGGGTTTTTTCGGGAAAAGTAGCCTTTTTCCGAAAAAACTTCACCTGCGTCTAGACTGCAGCCGCGTTCTTTCGAAATTAAATCGAAAGAACGCGGCTTTTCTTTCGACGGCGGTAAACCTCATTTCACAAGGAAGAACGCCTTCTTTCGAAAGTGCTTCTTTCGAAAGAAGGCGTTCTTGAATGTAAATAGGGCTTCTTCGAAAGAGAGCATCCAGACTCACTGGGTGCTTTCTTTCGAAAAAGCGGCTTGCTCTTTCGAAAGTTCTGCATGCAGTCTAGATGCTCTCTTTCAAAAGAGGCTCTTTTGAAAGTATCTTTCGAAAGAGCCTCTTTCGAAAGAGGCTTGCAGTCTAGACATAGCCTTTGACACGGTGCATGCGCGGGGCCTCGGGAAGCGTGGGGCCCAGGGCAGCCACCCCACTCACCCTGCCCTAAATCCGCCGCTGCATAGGACCACCATACATGTAACATTTGTTTCCAACCAATTCCTGAGACCTAGGAGCTCTGTGGGTAAAAGCAAGTATAAATTCCATAGGAGCAAGAAGGGATACATTTTCCTACCCCAGCCTCCATTTTTCATGTAGAAACAAACGGAGTATAGCTTGAATAAACCCAGCATTCTGTAATTGATCAAAAAAGGATCCCCACAACTCACGTGATCATAACGTTCTAAAAGACAACAAAACATTTGAAGAGAAAAGCTACATGTGAAACTGCTTGTAATAATATATATGTGACACCATCACAGGACCTAACCACGTAAGCCATAACATCAGGGGTTCATACAACTAACTGCACATCCTCTAACGTGATATATGCCATCAAGTGCCACTGTTACCTTGGGCTTGACTAGAGACACTAACTGGTTAACGCACTATAAAGCCAGTTTCCCCAGTTCCCCTGGCCTTTCACATTCACAATTCCACATCAAAAGCTATGTATGGAATACATGCAGCCAATTTAAATAGCTTCCTTAACATGGATCCTACAATTGACAGACAAATGCTTTTTCCTGTTATATTTATCTTGGATTCTGTTTTTTCCACTTCAACTCCTCTGATGAAGTGGGTTTCACCCATGAAAGCTCATGATTCTATATATATTGTTGTTAGGGTACATCTACACAGTAGGTATGGTAGTGACTAAATGATTAGTCAACTAACTGAAAAGCAAGAGCTTAGCAATTAGCACTATTGATTAGTCGCATTTCCCTCCTCACACACATACACCCAGTTGCTGCTCTGCATTATACAGCTGAGAGAAGCCAGCACACGAAGGTGCTGAATTGGTCCCTCTCCCACGCATTTCTTTTCATTCATCACCACACACAAACACAGATACCAGCTGCTGTTCTGCATTGCACAAGCTAGGGAAGCTGTGCACGAAGCAGCTGAGTTGATCCCTACTTCACACGTTTCTTTTCATTCAGCCTGGTGTGTCTGTGTATGTGGTGATGAATGAAAAGAAATGCATGGAACAGGGACCAACTCAGCACCTTCGCACGTGGCTTCCCAAGGCTGTGCAATTCAGAGCAGCAGCTGTAGAGTTTATGTTGTGAACCGCAGTAGCCAGACTGAGCACTGGGACTGTCTACTCTTATCGACTAATCGATTAGTCAACAGAAAATCTGTTGACTAATTGATTAGGAAAGTAATAGCATTTTAACAACCCTACTACCCAGCAGTGTTATTTTGGAATAACTGACATTATTCCGAAATAACATAGTCCATGCTACACTATGCAGACATAATGTCTGCAGTTATTTCAATATCACGTCAAAATAATGTGGAGCTGGAGGACTTTACTCCAATACCTATAATTCTCATTTTACAAGCAGTCAGGGAAGTCAGAGGAAGAGTGCTCTAACTCAGACTTCCTGCTGTGTAGACGGCACCAAAAGCTATTTCGACTTTAGCTACACAATTGATGCAGCTCAAGTTGCATATCTTATTTCTACTTTAGCCCTGCTGTGTAGATGTGCCCTTAGTCTCAAAGGGTACGTTTAACACAGCAGCTTTATTTCCGAATAACTGACATTATTCCAAAATAATGAAGAGTGTGTTTACACTGCAAACCATTATTTCAGAATAACAGTGAGCTGGAGGACTTCTTACTCCAACTCCTGTAACCCTCATTTTATGCAATTGATGTAGCTCAAGTTTCATAGTTTAATTCGACTTTAGCCCTGCTGTGTAAACATGCCCTAAGATAGCACAGAAATACTTGTTTGTAATAACACTTAATGGTATTACTTTGACAATTACTTCAACTTTCCTCAAATGCATTAGTTAGTGGTAATGCATTGTCCCACTGACTACACAAGAGGGACATATCTAACTAAAAACAGCCTACAAAATCCCCCTCAAACTAATAATTATATTACAGATTTAAAGGATGAACTATACTCCCGTTATTTCAGAACAGATTTATGAATTAAGGGTTAACTAATGGAGAAGGTTTGCTTTGGAATTTACTTTTTCATACTTTCACTACTGTTTCAACTCTCAAGAATTAATACTAAATAGTTTAATATAAAATAATTGCACAAAGGAAATACTACAAACATTGTCTTGTTTCAATGCATGCACCAATTTATCAGTTAGTTGCAATTACACATTAGAAAATTACTCACTTCAGCTATTTTAATTTCCAGTTTCAGAACCGACTTCATATCAGACTCTGCACGGGAGGCATTAGCACCCAAAAGCACTGCAATATCCACCATGAACTGCAAAAAGGCATCTCTGTACTGGAGAGAAAGGAGAATGAAATGACCATTGCAGTCACATCTTAGCATGGCTACAGGAGTGGCATGTGGGAGCACAGTTACACCAATAAGAAAAGTACTCTACATTTTAAGTCACTCTTTGAAGTGGAAAATAAGCATTTTGTTGAGATAGGATGAAATCAAACCAAAGGGAACCAAACCAGGGAAATAATTCCATAGCAGGCATTGTGCTTACAGGATCTCTCTTGCGGTTCATTGAATGTAGCTTTCAGAACATACCAAATGTCATGTGTGTATTGGATTGAGACACACCCACACATTACTTGTTTGAGCTCAGAGAATTCACACACTGCAAGAAAGGCTAAAAATCTATAGCATGCTAGTATGCCATGCACTAACAGCTATGTAGACTAAAAGTTCACTAGGGTTTCAAACAGTGGGCAATAGCAAGGTCCACATGGCCAGTTAAAGGAAAGCTAGTGTACTTTAGCTTCGTACCACAGCTGGCCGTGCAACTCACTCCCTTCCTCCCATCTTATTCTGGCTTTTTGGAGGCCCTGGATTCTCTAATATCTTGGAGAACATCTGGTAGAATCCTATTGGCTAGCATTCAAGATAGGAATACAATTATACTCTAGTTAACTACAGACTTCTGCTAGATATAGTTCATTGTACACTACTAGAAGCTGGCTAGAAGTGACACTGAAAAACTCAGTAGCTCACCTGAGAGATGGAGGGGGCAGGAAAAGGGTCAGAACTTGGATGAAGGCAGTGCTCTGTAAAGACTGTGGGGATATATTTGTTGAGTCCAGAACTACAAATGCTGCATCGTATTTTTCCATCACACTTTGGGGGAAAAGTGTGGCAGGTGCTAAATACTGGCATAATCATTGAACACTTTTGGAACATGCAATCCATACTCAACAGTGAGCATGACGAGATTTGGAAAGGGCCATGGGAAGAAAAAAAATACTAAAGACCTTGGAACCTGTTGAGAGCTTCTTCCTTCTAAACTAAAATAAATCTAAATATATTTGATAATAATGATCTAAAATACCAGAACTTAATACAGCATTGGTGCTTACAGAAATTAGACCATTTTACATGGTTAAATTGAACCAATCCAAAAGTTTAGAGTTGGTTTAGGGGACATGCAGAGCTCAATTCTTATTATCATAATTTTTCTAAAGTGAAAAATACACTAGATGAGAACAAGAGATGTGCAATACATTGTAAGTATAAACTAGAATAAATAGCAATCCACAGAGCCCAATCTTATTTCAACTAAAAAGAAAAAATTCCTAGTGGGATAATGATTTATCAAACTGCAAGCTACTAATACTTACAGACTTAGCTTCTGTGGTATTATCAAGGTAGTCTTCCCGTGCAGAGAGACACAGAGTTGCTTGGTCTAGCTGTTAAAATAAACAAGAAAATTATATAATACTCCTTACATAGTCTTTATTACACTCACACATAATTAACTGTCACCAACAGAAGTGATATTTTTCTAATCATTAGAATAGTGATATATTGGCTTGTGTATCTGATCACCAATTTGGAGCAAACAATTAACTCATCAGACACAATTCATTCTCCAGCTCTTTTGAACTGTGCTTATTCTTTAACACAAAAAAGGTAACTGGATCATGTTCTTCCGCTAAGATTGTGGGATTCTCTGGCCTCCAAGATCTTAAGGCACTGGACTTTAGAACCAGCATAAGGGACTCCACAGGATTTTCCTGCTCTCTTACAGCCATCTAATCCAGCCAGAGTGTGCATTTCGAAATAACGGGAGGCTTGTGTAAATGAGGGGTAGCTATTTTGGGATACCTCCAGTATCCCAAAATAGCCGTGCAGTGTAGACGTACCCTAAATGTCATCTAGCAGGGACAGATGATTCCCAGCACTGATTTGCAGGGCTCCTCTCCAGAAGAGGACAAGTTACTCCCTAGTTCCTCTGACCTTTAAAGGGGCACACCACCCAGTTACGCAGTCCTATAATACTAATACTAAATATAATAAATTATGCAACACCGTGATAAATCCCATTGGAACAATCCCAGGCAGAAAACTTTAAGGCACATTGCATGGCATTAACCACATCTGGACTGACCTCATACGCAATTTAGAAGCTCCAAGATGTTAACCAGAGGTGGGCAATAATTTTTGCAGGGGGGTGTCACTTAATGAATTTTGGTACTGGTCAGGGGCCAACTCCACCCCCCAAAAGGGATGGGGCTTGGAGAAAAGGGATGGGGCCAGAGGCTTAGAAGTAAAAACCCAGCAAAGAGCTCCCAGCTCCCGGCCCTACTGCTATTGAGTTGTCTGGGAGCCACCCAGGGTTGCTATGGCTATTTAAAGGGCCCCAGTCACTGCACTACCCCAGCAGGGGCCAGATCCATGAGCCTTTTAAATAACAGTAATTTAAAGGGCCTGTATCTCCTAGCCCCATCACTACTGTGTTGCCAGGCAGTTTCCTGGGGTTGCTGCAGCTATTTAAGAGGCTCGTAGCTGAAGCCCCTGCTGGGGTAGCGCCATGACCAGGAGCTGGGTGCCATTTAAATAGGATCCTGCTGCCTGAGCCACCGCCTGGAAATTCAGTGGCACAGGCAGCAGGATATAAACAGAAAGTGGCCAGATGCAATCTGTGGGCCAGAGCAAAGTGTTACGGCAGGCCGGATCCGGCCCCCCCAGGGCTGCACCTTGCACCCAGCCCTAATATGAACAAACCATCACCAGCACTATCAATGACATTGTCCCACGGTTGAAAAGGTGGCGCTCAAAGCATTTTTGAGAGAGTCATTGTACAGCACTTTTCAGGTTCACACTGATTTATATTTGTTCTGCAGAATGAAATAACCATGCCATGGTATTTGCATATTGCTGCAAGCCCTCTCTCAGGCAAACTCCCACTACAGCCAATTTATTTCTGGAAATTCTTATTTTTCACAAAGTACTCTACTGGCTCATATCAGACTGAGGAGCATATGCCCATTCTGAAGCCACAATCCACTTCAAAATATTGAATAATATATTGATGAGCCCACCAGCAGCAGCATTGTTTCTGCAAGAATGCCACTGTGGAGAACTTTATTTTTAAAAACATGACGTGCTGCCCAATGAACAAAAACTAGATTTAAATATTGTATATAAGTTTTACATGGGCACATTTTTAAAAAATGGAAAGCAACAAACATCAATGTAACATATTTATATTCATTAGATTTGGTGGTAGATTTAAATTCGTGAATTGTTCTAGAAATTAAAATAAACAAACACAATCGGAGTGTCAGATACATAAATGTTATTTCTGTATCACCTGCTGTTCCAAAGCTTTTACAACATATCGGATATAGAATAATACAAACTATTCATAGAAATCACTTTCTCAAATGGAACTTAGGAAGACTCCTCTTGTTTAAACGCGCGCAGCAATGATACATAACACAGCTTTATGATTTCTGAGAAACAATATCAATGTACTATTTCTTAATGTAGCTCACTAAAAAGAAGGTCTCTACAGCAGCAACAGTGGACCTCTGATGATTTTGTTTGTTTTGAGGAATCATTCAATGATTTAAATGCTTATCTGAATTTAGCCAAACTTTTTTGCTCTATCAATCAGTGTTGAGGTCTTAGAAGAAGAGTATTTTTTCCTGCGGTTTTTTTTATACTTGGCTCCACTAGAGCTGGGAATATATTCTAGATGAAACCAAGAAGTGCAAAAGGTGTGAGAAAAGCCAAAAGCAAAGGAAAAGTCACCAACTGCTTTAGCCCTCAGGAAAAGGTTCAGGTTGGATCTGAAATAAAACCTGCAATGCTAAGAGAGAAAGCCTAAGAATGCTAAATATATCTTTTTTCATAAATAGATTTAACACACTTCATTACACAACTACCTTCCTGGGAATTCATTAAAACATTTAACTACTAAACATAATATTGGCAGAGGCACTCTGCAAACCAAGCTTCTAATCAAATTAGCAATGAGCAGTCATTCAGACTGTGCAGTTGTTCAGCTACTTAGGCACTTAAATACTACTAAGCAGATTCAGTGAGCACACTAGCAGGTATAATCCATCACTAGGAGACTAGCAAAGGGATTTATCCCAATCAGTGGTGGGTGAGTTAGGTTACCTAAATAGCTTCTCGGAAAATACTTCCTATACCGATTCTAGTCTTTCAAGCATGGGGGGGGGAAAGGAAGGAAGGAGGACTTTGACAAAGCATTCCTTCAAGGATGTGAAAATCATTCCTATAGTCTGTTCCTGGGAATTTTCTAATGAAAACAAGGAAGTGGCTCATTAACTTGATTTACTATTGACCCAAAGAGTAGTGGAAAGAATCTGTTTAAGGGAATGTTAGAAATACAAAAATTTATGTCAGTTGAATGGCTCTGGCCTGTTTTTGAAAACTGTGACCCAACATCAATAACAAATCTAGTAACAGAAAAGTTAAGTTCCACAGTACCCCTCCACAACCTCTTATGTAGTGACCAGAAGGCAACTTTTATGTAAGGATCACCCATTTTATTTCACTGTTGCGACTGATCAATTTCCATTTTGACTTTATCTCTCTGTAGCACACACATACAATCTCATTACTAGTAAGGGGTAGGTTGGGTTATATGGTTTCAGTTGTTAGGGTTTGTTTGGGTGTTTTTCCCTTAAAAAGCAACAAAAATTTAGATCAAGTGATGTTAACCCAGGCGTCCTGGTGACAATCTGCCTGCCTAAATTTCCCTTGAAGTTTCAATATTTTAACTCACTTGCTGTCCTAAATTGTTGAGAGCATTGACATGCATTTCTAACCTGCAGCCATGTTCCACTGACAGTGGTTCCGGTATTTAAAGTATGAATGACTTTGAGGATCATATGAAACGAAAGGTGACATATCAATAGAGGAGAATATATTAGTGCTAGCAATTAAGAATCTAATGAAGCATAATATCCCAAATTTGTAATACCTGCAATGGATACACCATCTTTCATCATCACTGACAAAAGATATTCCTTATCACACAGCTAATGCTTCATATATGGGACACAAAACCCAGCAAGAATCAGATTCTGACCTCATCTGGATACCCACATCCATCTTGGATACTGATTAATCATAAATGTATTTTACTCACAATTCTGCCCTCCTAATGAATAAAATTTCCTATGTACACAGAACAGTGCAGCATTTGGTACCTAATGGCTTCTAAATTCCCAGAAATAATTGTTCATGAATATATTCAAACTGCTGGGTAATAACAGGTACAGCTAAACTTAAACTAACACAGTACTGAACTCCACTTACTTTTAAATATGGATTACATAGCTATGATAAGTAATATATTAGAAATGTCATATTGTACCTTTAAGATGTGTTTATTGGAGGATTTGTCATCAGGACTCACATACAAACGGATGAAGACAGAGTTACTGTACTGACCACGAAAAGTCGCAAGGGTCTGAAGCATGCTGAACTTCCTTTCTGACCATTGCCCTTCAGGCCCAATGTTAGATTCTAGCACAGGCCAACGGAACGGTGAATGCTTCAGTATACTTAACAGTGGTTTTGCATCAGCTTTTTCAATTTTATCTGAAATGACAAGATGTACCAATGCTTAAGCTCCAAACAACTGTAATTCAAAAGTAGATATAAAAACTCATGGCAATGAAATACAAATGTTTATAGACATTGGTCAACTTCTAGGCAAGACTAAACAGAATAGCTCAGACCTAATGCCCTGGGTGGTACTTTGCTAAAAAGAGTATATGAAAATAAGAGTATATGACTTTATCACCATTTATCCAAATCAAGCATTGATAGCAAGGTGAAACGTGTTGTATTCAGCTGCACTGTGCTTGTCCTAGGAATGTAAACCTCTCTACACTCTAATTCTACAGTATGTTTACCATAGCCAATGGAAGAAATGTTTCAGATAAATAATAATGATGACCTGGGTTAGATTTAATATATAAAATGAGAGTCAGTTTAAGTACTATAGTGATGGGCTCTATTGAAAACCCTAAGACTGACAGAAATGGCATTTGTTGGTTAAGAAAATGGGGACACATTTACCTTTTAAATAATGATTGGGGGCTAACAGAGAATGAAATAACTTGCAGTGACAAAATCCAGCTAGAGACAGCTCAACAATTGGTACAAGAGTTTGATTGGGTCAGAGGAATACTTGATATTTGCAAACAAAACTAAGAGGTCGATGGGGAGTGGCCAAAGAGAATACAACAGAGTGTGCAACAGAAAAACTATGTAGCCAGTCAGCTTCACAGCATGTTGGAGCATCAGAAAAGAGATATTCCATGAGACAGGGGAGAAAACAACTTCTAAAAACATTCTGAGAGCATGACAGAGGAACATATTGAGGAACCAAGCCTACCCAGTTTGATTCCCCATCCCTGCAAGGTACTGACTCAAGAGATTCCAGAACTTGTAAAGATAAACTGGTAGCTGCATTTGGCACAGAAGAGCCACAAGTAAGACAGATGAAACGGTACCAACTCCTTGTGGAGACATTAGGATGGCATGAGATTTTTGGGAGGTGAAGGTTCTAGAGAGATGCACAATCAGATGTGATTCATGAAGCAACTGTGATTGCTGAAAGTGGAGATAGATACACAAGAGACTTCAACCTCTATAACTAGGCTAGGGCTAGGTGAAAACAGCAGCTGCACAGATGAGAGGAGAGAGTGAGATAAAAGCATGCAATGCTGCAGGCTGTCCCAGAGATACTTTGAGAGGGTTCTGCTGTCAGGGCTCACTTGAAGAGTCATTCATTAGGGGGTGTCCCTGATTTAGGGGAAATAGGAATGTGAAGAAGAATTTCAATATTCATTAGAAAAAAATGAAAAAGTTGCCAGAATGTTTATGGAAACAACCTGATGGAAGTAATTTGCTATGACCACAGGGAATAAGCAGGGGAAGGGCCACAAAAAGCTGAGGGGCATAAAAATCTTGATCTCTTTCACTCTGCCATCCACTCTTTTGTCAAACGAGTCAGCTGAGTGTGGAGTGTCTCTAAGAATCACCTCATTGACCCTCTCCAAAATCTTCAGGCCAAAACAGTGCACACTAGTGTGATAATAGAGGAGAGACTTTGGTTAGTATTAAGGAGCTGGGGTAACGAATATTGATTACGGAGGCTGAAAACTGGCTATGCAATGTAGACTCAGGGGTTCAGAGAGAGATGCCTGAGGGCACAAGCTGAGTCAGTAAAATGTAGAGCCATCTGGTGCCTAATTGCCAACTGAACAATTCCAGAGGACTCTATGAAACAATTTACTCAGTTAACCTGTCAGTAAATACCCCCACATCATTTTGAGAGTCCCATAAAGCAGAGTCACTTTTCACAGGAGAATTATGTAAATATGGTATTTTGTGCCTTTGCATATTCAAAGGCACATTGCCCACTGACAAAATAGGATATTGAGCTTGTAATTGGATCCATGTGAGTAGATCTATGTACCTGCATGTAGTCTCATTGAGTTCAGTACATACAAGTGTTCGCCTGCATGAGGACAACAGCAGAGTCTGGGCCTAAGCCTTTACTGCTTTCTTCTGTTAGCGTGCTAGAACCCATAGGGGTAATATATAGCTCACCCATGCCCCAAACTAAATTCAAGTTACTTACTTTCATTCATACATGATGAATAAAGGATCTTGGCCTTCTGTACAGCTTCACTGTCCCGTCTCTTGCTGATAGGTTTCTCTAGCAGAGCTGTGAAGCATACAAAGTAAAATTAGTTTCTCCCTGATCTCAGAAAATATAGGATTTGGCTTTTTTTTAAATTCATGTACTGATTGGAAGGTGTATCATCATGGGATGACTTCATGGTCTAAATACCACCCATCGCCTCAAAACAAGAGTACTACCTGGGTTAGCTAAAAACCTTACCCCTTCCAGGGTACTTAAACGGAGCTAGTCTAAAGAGCTGGAAGGGAAGAGAGCCATTGAGGAGGTGGAGACTTTCAGAGGATTTTAAAACCCAAGCTTTGAGTTTACAATATTTTTAAAATTGCCTCATGAAGGAAGTGAAAATCACTTCAGCACATAGCTCATCCTTCTTTTTAGGCAGGATGAGGGAAGATAAAGTTTGCAGGCAGCTGAACAAATCTTTTCATTTCAGGCCCAATGCTGTTCTTCTCCACTATTTGCTAGGGCCAGCCTTTCATTTTTGGCCATTGCCTTTCCCACTCATTTACCATACCGCTGTCCCCTTTGCTGTCTCTTATAGAAAGAGCAATGACAGTCCATTCCATGCCAGAGGAATGGGGCAGCTTTCTCTCTAGCCAGGTACAGTACAAGAGACTACAGGGATGAGTGCCCGTAATGGCCACTGTCTTCAGCAAGAGCTGAAAGAGGCTCTCCACACCTTGAAGGACCCGGCATAAAGAACATTACAAATACAACTCACATCCAGAAATCTACACACAGAAAAAAAATCAAAGACGACAACACAAATTCTCCTGCCAGCTACACTCATGCACAAAGGAGCCGAACACTGCAGGTGAAATTCGCTCTCAATATCTTGGCAACAGTTGGCTGTCATTAATTTTGAGTGGTTAAAATTGTCTTATTATGACTGAATAAATATTAAAAGTAACAGAGCAACAACTAATTTGTTTGGTTGGTTTCTAAAAAAAGTTTTTAACGTGACAATGATGTTTCAGTTTCTGATAAAAATCTCCCCCAGTCTACAGCAAGGCACAGTTCCTGATAGATTTGATTTTAAATCTCAATCTTATTACTATTTCTGAGCTTCAGAAACACATCATAACCGTCATCAACATATTTCTACCAAAAGGCTCGTGAGCAAAGTCATCAGTGCAAGTAGCTCAATCCCTTTGTTTTTTTTAAAGAGGATTATTAGATCTGTCCATACTTTAAAATATGGAATTTTAAAGGATACTATGATTCAGATCTCAGTAAAACTGAAAATGACAAATAGCCTCCTAATAAAGACAATGCAATCATTTCTGTCATGAAAATTGGAAGCTAACGACATTGGATAGCTAAAGCCCAGAAGAGGGGATGGTGACAAGATAAAATAAAATAAAACCAACTATAGAACTGAACTAACATAAAATCCTACTAAAATTAGAACTGGTACCTTCCATTGAATCCCTTTTTTTTTTGCTTGCTTCAGGAAGATGTTAAACTCATTATATTACTGCAAAGAATGTGTATAAGACATTTCCAATTTGCTTAGAAAAAAATGAAGTTTTTCTGCCAAGAACATTTTGTGTTTTGACCAAGGAACACAGAAAGCCAACTGTAAAACATGGGAATCTTAACAAGATGGTCAAATCCTGCATTTGGAACCTCAAATTGGCTCTTTGGGATATAAATGTTCTCTACAACAGACATGTCACTGAGCCCCTAAGTTCAATTTTTGGATCCAAACTGCCCCACAGCTTGATCGGGTTCCAATCCAGTGTTCTGGTTTGGGCCTCCCTCTGCTTCTATATCCTGAGGTGCTAATGCATAAAGTTTGGACATCCCCCTCCTATTTAAACTGACGTGCAAAAACTGTTTCAGTACTAGAATTGTCTTTGCTACCACATATTTGAGGAATAGTGAGGAAAAAGAAGACGGAATGGGTATCTTTGTATCTCTATGCACGTATACACACATTATAGGAGGAGCTGATAGCAACCTATTTATTCGGCCATTTTCCCATAGGAAGGATTCTGGCAACCATTCCTGTGAGAAACTTTCACTCCATTGCTTGCAGCAGGCTTTTGACACTGGGCAGGTGGAATGTGCCCAAGAATGGGTTTCATTGTCTCAAGAAATTCTGTTCATTTTTTGCTGAGGTATAAATAATTTAAAATTCCCATTTCTCTTTTCTTGCTTATCTTCCTCAGGAAGATGTTGGCAGACTGCCAAAATAATAACTGCACACAAAAATTCTAAAGCTGGCTCTAGTCACCACCAAAGCAGCAGCAACAGGAATATCTGGGGAATGCCAGAGCAGCTGTAGTGGGGAGAGTAGGGGAAAGATAGGCAAGGCTCCCCCTGTTTCAAGATCTGGCACATGGGTCCAGTGGTCCCTGCCCTCTTCTAAGAGTACCAATATGGAGCAGGATTTCCTCACCCTGCATTACAACCCCCTCCCTCAGGCACAACATCTGTCCCCTAGCAACCATCCCCCCATCCTTCTGAGGAGATGCCCTTGTAGCTCCTTTTACTTCCAAACGTGGGAGATAGGAAGCAAAACAGAGAAACTGCACACAAGATCAACCACCATCAAAACCCACCACATAGTCCCTTCCACTCTCCGCACTACCACATGGGTAGGAACTATACCAATTCTTTAGTAGGGAGCTAAAGAAAGAGGGAAGAGAAATATGCCAGACTGGGATCCCCCTTCAGAACCCAGCACCTGCATCCAGTTGTCCATCCACCTGACCTCTGGGATAACAGTTTTCTGCTGCTTATAGTCCCTGTAGTTAGTTCTGACAACCCAGTGATAGCAATTTGTACTGCAGTTCACAGGCAAAAATCAGATGATGATGAGAGAGGGATAGTTACAGATCATCGATTTTTTTCCTTTTAAAATAAAATTATAAAATTACATTTAAAGCTATTTAGTTTTCAGTCTTGAGCACTCAAAAGTTAGGAAGTATTAGATTTTCACTTCCCTATGCAACTTTTATTCCAGACCCCTTGGGCACATGCATTATGATACAGACTTTAATTATACTGTTGTCTATTACTTTTTTCACAAGATGCTTTCTTCATTCTGCCTAGAGGAAGCAGAAAGGCATGGAATTAAGGCTTTACAAGCAATCGTAAACCTGGCATTTCCTATCTGTCAAGTGCTTGACTTTACAACATAAATAATGTTTGTTTAATTCAGATTTTTTAAATATTACATGTGTGCGTGTTTTGTCTTCTTATTTCAGTGTGTGAAAACATAGGTTCCTTTTAACCCTAAAGAGAGTGGTAGCCCTCCAATGTCTCTCTCAAAAAATAATAATAAACTTATTTTATGAAAGTACACCTAATTTTAAAATAAGTTTATTATTATTTTTTAAAAGAGACAGCCCAGTTCAAAGAATGTGCCATCTGAAGCTGCTGAGATGCAAGTACCATTTTGTATTGTCTCCTGGTCTTTGGGTCGCCTTCCTCATCTCTGAGGGTATGTCTACACTACCCCGCTAGTTCGAACTAGCGGGGTAATGTATGCATACCGAACTTGCTAATGAAGCCCGTCCACATTAACTAGCACGTCCACATTAAGTGGACCCTGAAGCGGGGTTAAGGATGGCCGGAAGCAGTGCCGGCAGGGCATCAGAGGAGGACTTAGAGCGTGGAGATGCTGTCTCAGGCTAGCCGAGGGCTGTGCTTAAAGGGTCCCGACCCCCACCCCTGACAGACAGTTCTAAGGGGTGCCCCGCTTGCAAAGCAGTCCTGGCTTGGAGTGCCTTGAGTGCCCACACTGGGCACATCACAGCACTCGGCCATCAGACTGGCTGCACTTGCCGCAGGCTGCCATCTGGGGAGAGGGGGCAATTGGAGGGCTGCAGGAGAGCTTCCACCCTCAGAAGCCCACAGAGCCAGCCCAGTCCTCCCCATCGGGGGCTCGTACCCCATTCCTCCCTCACCTCCTTCCACTTACCCTTCCCTAGCCCCTCTTCTTGATGTACAAAATAAAGATAACGTGTCTTCCAAAATGGAATCTGTCTTTATTGAACAAAACTGGGGGAGACTGGGAAAAGGAGGTGGGAGAGGGGAAGAGAGAGGCTGGGAGAGGGGAGGGCAACTAACATGATCAGGGGTTGGGAACAGGTCCCAGATGAAGAGAGGCGAAAGAGACTGGGACTTTTCAGCTTAGAAAAGAGGAGACTGAGGGGGGACAGGATAGAGGTCTCTAAAAGCAGGAGTTGGGTGGAGATGGTGCATACAGAAAAGTTCTTCATTAGTTCCCATAAAGAAGGACTAGAGGACACCAAAGGAAAGGAATGGGTAGCAGGCTTCAAACTAGTAACAGAAAGTTCTTCTTTACAAAGTAAAGAGTCAACCTATGGAACTCCTTGCTGCAGGAGGCTGTGAAGGCTAGAACTGGAACAGAGTTTAAAGGGAAGTGAGATCAAGTCATGGAGGTTGGGTCCATGGAGTGGTATTAGCCAGGGGGTAGGAGTGGTGTCCCTACCCAAGGTTTGTGGAAGGCTGGAGAGGGATGGCACGAGACAAATGGCTTGGTCACTGTCTTCGGTCCATCCCCTCCAGGGTCCCTAGGGTTGGCCGCTGTCGGCAGACAGGCTACTGGGCTAGATGGACCTTTGGTCTGACCCAGGATGGCCATTGTAAGCTCAGGGCTCAGGGTCGGGGGTCTCAGTGGACCCCCTTGATTCTCTTGCACACCTGCTCCTGGGTGGCCAGGCTGGCAGCTCTCCTGCCCAAGCCGGCCACTTTCCTGTGCCTAGTGCGGAGATCGTGGACGAGGTCCACGATGTCCGCACTAGCCCAGGCGGGTGCCTGCCTCTTGCGGTCCCGGGCAAGCTCCCAGGAGCCGCCAGCCTGGTCCCGGGAAGAGGGGGAGGGCTGGGGGGCATCAGGTGGTTGGCTCAATCCGTGCCAGGTGCAGGGTCTGCTGGCTGGGTGCTGGCAGGCTTGCACCTGGCACGGGCACCGTAGCCAGCCCGTGCCCCTTTAAGGGGTCCGGGGCCGGGAGGGGGGCAGAAGAGTTTCCCTGGTGTTGGCCAGAGTGGCCACCAGGGAAACCTGGGGAGGGCTAGCCTCCCACTAGTTCGAATTAAGGGGCTACACACCCCTTAATTCGAACTAGCTAGTTCGAACTAGGCTTAATCCTCATGGAATGAGGATTACCTAGTTCGAACTAAGCGCTCCGTTAGTTCAAATTAAATTCGAACTAACGGAGCGCTAGTGTAGCATCTATGAAAGTTAGTTCGAACTAACGTCCGTTAGTTCAAACTAACTTTGTAGTGTAGACATACCCTTCTATTCCCCGCTAGCTCTATCTGATAGAGGCAGCAAGGGTGGGGGGGAGCGACTAGTCGACTATCCTGTTGACTAATTTTTCACATCCCTACTCTGGCTCAATTTTCCAAAGTTGAGTATTGAAGTGGCTGAGCTCTTTTGAAAACTTGGCTGTATATTTTGGTGCTACCTGGGAGCTAAACACTTCTTAAAAATCTGGCCAAAAGTCTATGTTTATAACTGTAGGGATAAGGTTGGTTCTATCCTCCACATGCCAGCAGGACCAACGTAGCTGCAGATACCAATATGCTCATGGAGAAAGGGACATTCCTTGGTTCTTTCATTTATTCTTTCAGGACAAAAACTGAGGTAGCAATAGTCTCAGCAACAGTTTGTAGCTAGGGAAGGGTTACTAATGTTCATGGCTTTGGGGGATAAGAAAGCAAACAAAAGAGGGAAGGGCGTCCAGGCCCTTTTGAGACCTTTGAAGATAGAAGAGGAAGTATTTGATATATTTGGAAGAGTATCGCTGACTATAGCAATTAACTTTACTAGCTAAAAGCTAATATTATGAAGTCCTTGATAAGGATTCTTCTCCCAGTTATATCTATGCACACTATAGTTAAACAAGTCTAGCTCAGAGTAAAAGTTGGCCAGACCTGTGCATTGGGATTTAAAGTGACACTGGTGACTGTTCTGTGGGCAAATTAACTGCTGACTATGTCTCAGTGTCTGAAAGAGTGCTTCAAGTTCACAGACACCAATGAAAGGGGTCCACACAAAATGTGTTTGACATCCCTGATGTATTCTGTGCCTGCTGAGGCCCAGATAAACTCGGCTCTCTACACACATTAAATATATCATCTTGCTGTGATAATATTAATAATAGAATAATAGAATATTGGGGTTGGAAGAAACCTCAGATGGTCATCTAATCAACCCCCCTGCTTAAAGCAGGACCAACTCCAGGTAAATCATCCCAGACAGGGCTTTGACAAGCCTGGATTTAAAAACCTCTAAGGATGAAGATTCCATCACTTCCCTTGCTAAGCCATTCCAGTGCTTCCCCACACTCCTAGTGAAATAGCTTTTCCTAATATTCAACCTAGACCTCCCGCACTGTAACTTGAGACCATTGCTTCCAGGCCAAAGAGTTTGCGGGGCCCAAGGTGGCATGTTGTTGTTGGCTGCACCGCATAGCTAGACGGCTCCCAGCCAGGCAGTAAGCAAGCAGCTAGGAAGGCAGGCACCGGGCAAAGCAGGGCCCTGAAGGCGCGGGGCCCAAAGTAACCACCTTGCTCGCCTTGTCCTAAGGAAGGGCCAGATTGCTTCTTGATCTATCTGCCATCACTGTTAGTAGATTAGCTTTATCCTCTTCGGAACCCCCTTTCAGATAGTTGAAGGCTGCTATCAAATCCCTCCTCATCTTTCTCTTCTGCCAACAAAATCAGGAGAAGAGGATGACGGAACTGAGCTAAGACATGTGCCCTAGGCACCTAATCATTTTAATTGCCCTCTGCTGGACTCTGTCCAATTTGTTCATATCTTTTCTGTAATGGGGATATTGCCAAACTTCATGCAATATTCCAGATGTGGCCTCACCAGTACAGGGGAATGATCACTTCCTTCAGTCTGCTGACAATGCTCCTACTAATGCACCCCAATATGTTGTTAGCTTTCTTAGCAACAAGGGCACACTTGACTCATATCCATCTTTTCATCCACTGTAATCCCCAGGTCCTTTTCTGCAGAACTGCCATTTAATTAACCAGTCTGTCCCCAGCTTGTAGCAGTGCTTGGGATTCTTCTGTCCTAAGTGCAAGACTCTGCACTTGTCCCTTGTTGAACTTCATCAGATTTCTTTTAGCCCAATTCTCCAATTTGTCTAGGTCACTCTGAATCCTATCCCTACCCTACAGCTTATCTACCTGTAATAAATAGTGGGGGAGGTCTACATTGGATATTAGGAAAAACTATTTCACTGGGAGGGTAGTGAAGTACTGGAATGGATTACCTAAGGAAGTAGTGGAATCTCCATCCCTAGAGATTTTTAAGCCCCAGCTTGACAAAGCTCTGGCTGGGTTGATTTAGTTAGGGTTGGTCCTGCTTTGGGGAGGGGGTTGGACTCGATGATCTCCTGTGGTCTCTTCCAACTCTATGATTCTGCCTTTCTCCACTGTTTAATGTCATCCATGAACTTGCTGAGGATGCAAACCAACTCCTCATCTAGCTCATTAATAAGATGCTCAACAAAACTAGCCCCAGAACTGACCCACTGGGCATTCAGTTTGATATCGGCTGCCAACTAGACATCAAGTTGATGATCACTACCCATTGAGTCAGATGATCTAGTCAGCTTTCTATCCTTCTTACAGTCCATTTATCTGACGCATACTTTATTAACTTTCTGGCAAAAATAGAAGACCCTATCAAAAGCTGTGCTAAAGTCAAGGTATATCACATCCACCCATGTCCACAGAGCTAGTTATCTCATCATAGAAGGCCCTCAGGTTGGTCTGGCATGACTTGCCCTTGGTGAATCCATGTTGATCGTTTCTCATCATCTTCCTTTCCTCCAAGTGTTTTAAAATGGATTCCTTGTGAACCTTCTCCATGATTTTTCCAGGGACTAAGGTGAGGCTGACCAATCTTTAGTTTCTCAGATTCTCTTTCTTCCCTTTTTAAAAAATAAGCACTAACTTTGCCTTTTTCCAATTACCCGTGACCTCCCCCAATTGCCAGGAGTTTTCAAGCTTTGTTTAAAGATCATGCAATTTAGCCAGATGCAGAGGGTTTTTAAGCACATAATTGTGATACAAAATGTTATGGAGCTTAATTAAAATGTGTAGGTAGCACAATATTATTTCATCATGTTAAAATATAACTTCAATTTAAACCCATCCAAAGTTACCAGATACATTTAAGTATGTTATTTTGCTATTAATTGTGGTCATGATTCTGTTACTTCATTCTATGGGTTTAGCTATGGAGAAATGAACTACTTTAATGAGTCTACTGTGTCTAAAGGTATGTCTACACTACAGAGTTATTTCGAAATATCTTATTTCAAAATAGTTATTTCGAAATAGCTTATTTTGAAATAACATGTCTACACACAAAATGCATTTCAAAATAGCATTTTGCTATTTTTAAATAGCGTGTCCACACTGAGTGGACTATGAATCGCATTGAAGGCCAGCCAGAATCAGTTCCAGCAGGGCACCAGGTCAGGACTTACTGTGTGGGTATGCTGCCTGAGGCTATCTGAGGTCTTTGCTTAAAGGGACCACCCCCCGCCCCAGACAGCCAGTTCTCAGGTTTCCCTGCTTGTTTGTCTACCTCAATGAGCATTTTGTCTCTGCGTGCTCTGATTTCCCTCACTCAGGACACCACAGCACTCTGCAACATGGAGCCAGAGCTGCCCCTGAGCACTCTGGTGCTTCTCTTGGACGTGTTGCTGTGAGCCTGGCTGCACTTTCTACAGGCTGCCATCCAGGAGATCCATTGGGGGGATGTCAGTATCCAGGAGGCCCTGCGGGAGAGCTTCCACCCTGAGGAGCACTAAAAGCCTCCCTGGTCTGCCCCACTGGGGGCTTGTGCCTCATTCCTCCCTCACATCCTTCCACTTACCCCTCCCTAACTCCCCTTCCTGATGTCAAATAAAATACACGTATTTTCATGAACACAAACTCTCTTTATTTAACAACAGTGGGGGGAAGGGAATGAAACTCTGGTGATACTGGGGAAAGAAAGTGGGAGTGGGAGACGAGAGGATGGAAGAGAGGAGGGGGAAACCTGGGAGGAGGGAACTGGAAGAGGGAAGCAAGGGAAAGAAGGGGGAGGGGAAGCTCAGGGCTCAGGGTTGGGGGTCTCACAAGACCAACTTGATTGTCATGCAAACCTGCTCCTAGGTTCGCATGTGGCCTTTGGTGGCCAGGCTGTCAGCTATCTTGCCATAGACAGCTGCCTTCCTCCATCTAATGTGGAGCTCATGGACGTTGGGGATATCCCCCCAAACCTGAGTAAGGTCCATGATCTCCACCCTGGACCAGAAAAGTGCTCGCCTTCTCCGGGCCCTAGCAGGCTCCTGGGAGCTGTCAGACTGCTCCTGGGGAGTGGTGGAGGGCTGGCTGCCAGTGGCTTGCTGGCTCATGCTTTGGGGGCACTGGGTCAGGGGCAGTGACTGCTGGTTCTGGGCTAGCAGGCTTGGAGCTGGCACAGGCATTGTGGCCAGAGTCAACTCCTTTAAGGGCTCCAGGGAGGGGGAGAGGGAGTGGAGTGTTCTTGGTTGAGGCTGGAGTGGCTGGGAAGGCTGGAGGCCCCCTATTTCGAAATAAGTGTCTACACAGCACTTATTTTGAAATAGCTATTTTGAATTTGGCATTATTCCTTGTAGAATGAGGTTTACCAAATTTGAAATAAGCGCTTCCCTATTTCGAATTTATTTCGAAATAGTGGTTTGGCTGTGTAGATGCTAGGAAAGCTATTTCAAAATAAGGGCTGTTATTTCGAAATAACTTTGCTGTGTAGACATACCCTAAGAGTAAAAGCACTGAGATTGACAAACATAGTTCAAATGCAAGAAAGCCTAAAAGAGTTTCGCCACAAATGTCAGCAGACTTCTCACCCTGAAATGGTATTATGGTATTGGGTGTCCCCATGCTAATTAAAACGTAACCCTAATAAAACAAATATTCTGATTATTGGTAGTGTGAATCATTATCAACCACTTTCTCTTCTGTCATCATAATTTGTTTTTATCAGTGAACTTTCAAGCTGAAAGAGCCTTCCAAGTTTGGTTTGTACTGGGTTCACAAAATGTGGGTATTAGCCACCATCTGAGTGTGTGCTTTCAGATAACATGGCTAAATAATAATGCAGTTGGTTTCCACTGACTGTTTAAATTAACAATAACAGCAGGCTAGCCCAGACCTCTACCTAGAGATACAGAGGCATTTTTTTTAAATGTTCTTTGTCTTACTCACACAACCTCTGTCTCCGAAAAACAAAGTGAAATGCAAATTAGGGTAAGAGTAAAATACCTAAATTTGGAAGAAATTCCATATGACTTTTCCCAGCAAACAATTTAACTCATTTTGAGGTTGTTTCATGTTAGAGTGGGACAGTTTGTATCCAGCTTTGTTCATGAAGATCAAAAATTGAGCACACTTTACTAGATCACAGATACAGGTTAAACTCAAACCATAGCAGTTTTTAACATTGTGATTAACATTTATTTTACAGTATCAGGAGCAAGTCCCCATTGTATTAGGCAGTGTATAAATACATCATAATAGACAGTCCTCACCAGGGGCAGCACCAAGGGGCCATGGCTCTCCACTTTTTACCAGTCATAAGGACAAGCAACAGGCAGAATAGAGGAGTGAGCAGAGGGTGGGGTCTTGGGAGGAAGACGCAGCACAGGGGCAGAGCTTTAGGAGAGAGGCAGGTGAAGGCACAAGTTTGTGGAGAAGGGGCAAGGCAGAAGCATCCTTGGTGGAGTGACAGAGACGGGGGAGAGGCGGCAACATGATATGAGAAAATGGTGGCTAAGTAAGATGAAGAAGAATTAAGAAGGTTCCTGAAGATGGCAGATGACAAATAATTATTTCAGCAGATTGAGTTTAAAGAGGGAGCCAGTCGTGTGGTCAGAATGCTAGACAAGGAAGATTATCCCAGTGACTGCATAGTTATTGTCTACAGAGGAGAACAGAGGGAAATTGGGGAAGCTGGAGAAAGTTACAGTCAGTGTTTCCTCTACTCTTTTTTCATCCCTGTGCAGATTTTTTCCATCCATATGCTGAATAATTTTAATGTACTTTAAGGCATGTGCAAATGTGCACCACCAGTAGAAACAAACTTAGCTGCAGTTGCTCTGCTAATCAGCTGGGTAGCATTTAAATCTCTCCTGCCTGGCCACACAAGCATGAAGTTTACAGGGAACACTGGTGACAGTGTTCAGTTTTGGCTGCTTGAAGAGCAAGAAAAGTGTGGATATTAGAAACAGGCAGCAGCAAGATTTGAACAGGACTAGAGAGGAGTTGAAGAGGCTTCCCTATCAGTGTCTCCCATCATCTTTTTATTATTAGCTTAGAACATCTCTGAAACCTGTAATCAGTGAGAATGTCAAACATAGCTGGTGGCCATCAGCTACCAAGAGCACTTACAAGGAATTTCTCTATCCAGGGAATCTCTAAAGCAGGGGACAGTGTTCCTCTCCTGGCCAGACAGCACCAGAACCATGACCCAGAGAATAGATTCCTTTTGTGCTATCTTTCCAATCCAGAGTCCTGAAGCAAGCCACATGTGTAAGCATTCTCTTAAGCTCTAGGAGGAAAGGAATTCTTTTCATCCTCTATTTTATAAGATGGAAGGACCCGATGCGCATGTAAGGAGGAGATGAGCAGTGAGTGACACACAATAGATATTAACAGTGAAACCCAGGCTGCATTGAAGGCAATGGAAAGACTCCCATCGACTTCAAAGGGTTCTAGATTCCACCCCATCTTCCTAACTGGAGTAAAAGGATGCATGTCTTTAAATGACATGGTGGAAAGATGGGCCTAAGCCTGAAAGGAATTAAGGACTCACAACTCCCATGACACCACTAGGAGTTTCAAGAGCTCAGAATCTCTCAGGCCCTTTTAATGGAAACTCTCTGGGACAGAGGCATTGTCTTCTTCTATGCTTGTGAGGCACAATATAAATATAATTAAGAATAGTTTACTGGTCTTCAGATTCCAGAATCCATAGTGCATTTAGCCTTGGACATCATGGGCACAGAATAGGACTCTAGACAGATAGGCAGATTTAGGGATGCCAGATGTCTGGTATTGAACTGGACAGTCCAATATTTGGACTTTGTGTCTGGTAAACAAATTGAGAAAATACCTCAATTTCTAATTAAGTAAGTTTTTCTAATTAAGTAAGTTTTTCTGCTTTTCCCGGGCCCGGCTTGGTGCTCGACAGAAGCCCGAAAAACTAAGTTGATTCAGAAGCTCTCTCTGAAATAAAATATGAGTTTCAGAGTCCATACTAACTATGACATCTCTTTAGTCACCCCTTTAATTTCCTTCTCATTTTCAACTTAATTTCAAAATTCTTCTCCAAGAGAAAGCTTTTGCCTTCACTATCACTCTCATCATGTGGTTTCTACACTTCAATATACTCAAGGTGGCATATACTGAAGGATATATTTTAAACGTGAAAATGGTTATAAATGGTGCAAGTATCCAAATCTGTTGTTAATTGTGCTCCAAAGTACAAGAATGCCATAATTTGCCTCATTTAGTGAGTGCCATCTGTGTGCTCAGAAGTGTGTTCAAAGTATCCATGGTCTCTTAAACCTTCTGAGTTTTCCAAATTGCTTAACTAGGTTTGGCTCATTTCCTTTTATCAAGAGAGTTAAAGGCTGAAATCCTCTGGTTGCAAATGTCTTTATTTCTGGCTGCCTCAGAGTTAAGAATCAGATCAAGTCACTTTATATAGCTCTTACTAGATCTTGACTAAAGCACTAAGGAGATTAATATAAAGTAATATATGATTAAGAGCAGTACTCAACAGTGAATTCCAGCCACAGTACAAAAACTCATTGGTTAGTCAAACAGAATCAGTAGCTATAGCATCTTTCCCTTGGAAAAAAGGAATTCTTACTAAATCCATTCAGACAGTGCCCTCTGAGGACATAATAGACTGAAAAGGCAAACTTTCTGAGGTTTACTATCCCTGCAGTAAACAGCAATCATCTACTGTTAAAAGTAAGTATAATTCACTTTACAAACTAAGTTTTACTTTTTTTTTTAACTATTCTGAAGCTGCCTAAGAATAGCCATGTGGTTACTTTGGTACCTTTAATCTTACTTGCTATTTCTAGCTCTTGTTGATTTTCCAGCCTACAGTCTGACACAGCTTCTTTGGTTTTCAGACTCCTTATTTTATTTCCTGTAATGAGAAAACTCTATTTTTTCCCTCTAATTTGAACTATATGTAAATAGATCGGTTGAACATCCTGTGATATGTTAGATCACAGAAATCCCCTTGAGACTGTCACTCAGTGTGCATATCGTACCACCAAGCCCATCTACCTACCATCAGAGGTGCCCCACCACCTTGTCCTGCCTGGGGCAGATGCTCTGGTCTCTAGTAAAGGCACAGAATTGGAGTCACAGACCCCTCACAGTGTAACACAGATGCTAATGACAGCTCAGTGAGGTTACAGCTACAAGGACTTGACTGCATCCAATGCACAGCCCTCAAAAGGGGCCAAACCACCAAATAAATCCATCTTACTCTGGGTAAAAGTTTTACACAGAAATCTTATAGAGGTTGTTCTCTTTGTCAATGAAATAGAGAGATGCACTACTGTTCATACCTCCCCACCCCCTGTAATAATTACTTACACTGGATTTGATAATAAAGAGAAGTGTTTTTATTAAATACAGAAAAAACAAGATTTAAGTGATTGTAAATGATGACAGACAGATCAAAGTTACTAAGCTAAAAGAAACAAAACAGCCAACTAAGTCTAATCCACTAAGGGTGTGTCTACTCAGCAAAGTTATTCCAGAATAATTGCTGTTATTCCGAAATAACAATGCGAGCGTCTACAAAGCAATTCCATGATTTCAAAATAATTTTGAAATAATAGACTACTTATTCTGACTTCTGTAAACCTCATTCTACAAAGAATAACACCTAATCCAAAGTGGCTATTTTGAAATAAGATGTGTATAGATGCTCCACTTCTGCTATTTTGAAATAGCCCCTTACCAAGGCTATTCTAAGTTATTCCTCCCCAGCCTACTGGGGCTCTAAATTGAAATAGCACGTGTACATTAGGGAAGCCTGCCTCAGACTGATTTTGAGGCTTCCCTGCAATGCTATTCCAAAATAGCTTATTTTGGAATAACTATTCTGAAATAGTTTATTAGAAAATAACTGTGGGGTGTAGGTGTAGCCTCAGAGAAACTGTTACAAAACATAACTCCTTGCCCTGGTCCTTATTTCAAGTAAAATTCTTAAAGTCAGAGCTGATCTTTTTTCTGACTTGGCTTGTCCTTATTAGTGTTCTTTGTTTCCAGGTCTCTCCATGTGTCCTCTTGTGGAGGGGAACAGTTTGTAATGCCAGCTGAAGACAATCCTTATCTGCTCTCCCTTCCTCCCTTAAATAAAATTTTACCTAGGGTGAAAATCCTGCGTTCAATTCTCTCCTCACCCATGGAAAAATATAAAATTCAAGATGGATTTCAGCATCAGGTGGCACGGTCATATGTCCTCAAAGGACCAACCACAGTTTGATCTCGCAGGAAAAACAAAACCATTTGCAGATCATTGGCATCAAATTCCTTAAGTACCACTCATAGCTTTTCCTACAAGACTTAGAATTAATAAAATGGGATTCCACTTAATATTTCTAACTTCACATAGAAGAATGATAACATTCACACAAACAGAAAATACACATTCAAGGGATCACAGACTTTTAAACTATAGGTTACTTGTCCTATATGTTGCATGTTTTTCATACAGCATATCTGAGTTATGCACATTCATATTCAAAAACATTTCCATAAAAATATGGGGGCAAAGTGTCACATAGCCAGATGGATCAGTTTGCATTTCATTTTTACTCAGAATAAAAATTTATATTCAAATTATCAAAGTTATGGTCCATGTATACATCCTACTATGCTATCAAACTATTTACCATACATACAATATGCCACTCAGAAAAACATATCAAACAACCGTGTGATTTTATGCACTAGAAAGACAATATGAGAAGAATGTATTTTTCACACTTCTGAAAACCTTCCTGGCTACAAAAGGGGAGGAATTATCCTAAGAAAGACATTAACATTTTTGTTTTGTAGTCATCCCTCCCTTTCCTCTGCCTTTACAAACATTTGCAGTAAGTAGAGATAGACATTTTATATATTTGGAAAGAGATATTTGATAATGTCTTGAAATATATTACTACGCTTTTCACCTTTTACCTAGGAATAGAGAAGGAACCACACATGTGAGCATGCCAGTTGGAAGACATTCAGATACTATAATGATGGTAGCAGTAGCAAAACCTAAAAGAAACATAGGGTCCGTCAACGGAGCCATGTAGATTAGTCAGGACAGCAAAGGGAAATGAGGCCGCGATTTAAATAATTGCAGCGTCATTTAAATCAAAATGGCCACCGCACTGTGCCGATCAGCTTATTGTCAGCTCAGCGTGGTAGTGAAACGTGAAACAAGGCTTACAGGATCTGCCGACGAAGAGTTCCGGGGTCGGCAGATCCCCCGCTAGACTACCTCACTGAGCCGACAATCAGCTGATCGGCACAGCGCGGCGGCCATTTTTATTTAACTGAAGCTGCGATTATTTAAATCGCAGCTTCATTTCCCTTTTTCGTATAAACTAATATACATGGCTCCGTCGATGGAGCCATGTAGTTTAGACGTACCCATAATGTATACTGGAAAGCAGCATTTCCATAAAAAAAATCAAGAATAACAGTGGACAAGCAACTCAGCGTGACTTTCAATGCAATGCTATGGCAAAAGAGAGCCCAACGTGATTCTTGAACACAGAAAATGGGGAGAAGTGAGGCAATATGGGGAAGTAATATTACTGTTGTACACACCACTGGTGAAACTGACACTCAGGCTATGTCTAGACTACAGGATTCTTGCACAAGAAGCTTTTTGCAGATGAGATCTCTGCAAAAACTTCTCGCGCAAGAGCATGTCAATACTGTAAAAGTGCATTGAAAAAGCGATGCGCTTTTGTGAAAGAGAGCATCCAGACTGCCTGGATGCTCTCTTGCAATCAGACCCTAAATGACTGTCACTAAGTTCCACAGAGCAAGACAGTACCAGAGCTGGAAATATCTACTCACGTATTATACATGTTTCCATACAAAAAACTATGTTAAAAGAATACTAAAGATGCAGCCTGAACCCCCAAAGGTTTACATGTGCAAGGTTAGCTTTGCCACAATGGCTTTAATAATATGGTCGCACATGCCATGATTTTCTCATAACATTCTAGGTTGGACATACGTAGAGCAAAATCTGTTCAAATTTTTGGAAGATTCTTTCAGTAATGAGCTGTCCAGGATAACAGTCAGCATAATAAAAAACAATAAATGAAAGCTGTTGCTTTTGTTACAGAAGTCATATTTTGACAAACACACAGCTTTAATTATAGTGGTGCAGATTTATAGAAGCACATTCCAAGAAGTATTATTTCAGAACAGTTTGGGGTCAGCTGACATTAATTTAGAGTATCTGATTTCTACTTCCATTTTTCAGGAAGTTCCCACAGAGCTTGGATATAAGAGAGAGAGGGCTGACATCTGGAAGCTTATGAAAGAAGAAACACTAAGTATATAATGTTCTGTCTTAAAATAAAAAAACTAACCACAGACATCTAAAATTAAGTAACATTGTTCCTCTAACTCGACCAGTGGTCTCTTCTCCTGAAATGTGCAAAAAGTGAGTTGATAGGGTTGCATACCACACAGCTCCCCTAGCACAGAAATCTTGAAGGTTCCAAATAAGACTTAACCAATACATTTTGATCTTTTATGTATTAATTAGGAACAGACGTCCTTTTACACCTTAGAATGAGCTTTTCTGAGAAGCCATTCAAACCATATCTCAGGTTATGTCGGATAACTGAAATTACTCATTATCACCCTTCTAGCATATGTTGTTGTTTCCTTAAACTCTCTTGCAAAAAAATATTCTGGAACAGGTTCATCACTTGTCTACATGGAATCATTTCCACTTAAATAAACTAGCAAATTAGGCCTTCTGACTGTGTTGATCTGTAGACTGGTTGTATATCTACCAGAAATTATATGGCCCTGATTCTGCAAACAAACAGAACTAAATGGGCCTTTGTTTATACACACCCCAATGGTTCTCTTTGTAGGTATTGATCTTATATTTCCTGGGATTCAATAAAGATTCTACCTCAACCATGGCCCTCATTACCAAAAGTTTGTTCAGTAGGATCTATGGAATGTACAACACTGTTCTAATCTCATTAAAACCCAACCTCATCTCACCATACAGTTATCATAGTATCTAATTAAGTTGTTTCATTCCACCGAGTTTTAGAAAAGCCAAGCATGTTGAGACCTGATCCTAGTGTCAAACATTCTAGCTTGTTTTTCTATTAAAAATTGGTTTTTAATAATATTAATTTCCTGGAATTTCACTGAGATGAGGATGATCATTTCTGTCATAAACTACCATTTCTGTTAGTCACTCATCTTTATTCATCTGCTTGGCCTTAGTTCCGACATCCAGTTGTCTAATTTGCTTAGTCTGTACCTTCTCTAGTGTAGGTACTATTCTAGCATGTCTCCAAACACATGACCAATGAGAGGCTGGATTATGTTGGTGCATTTGTCATATAAAATGTCATTACAAGATATTCAAAGTGACCACATCTGGTTCAAGAGCCTAGGAATCTCAAACACACAATCTCAGGCTTCCATTCTTCCACTACATGAAAAATACTGGCACCTCAATGGGACAGGTAGATTCTCAAATAAACCCAATGGACAAGTTTTCTTGAAGTTAATCCTGCAGGGAAAATACCTCAGGCTCTGACATGGCAGAAATGCACCCAAACAACATCTTCACCAATGTTTGTTGCAGGAACCTGCAATGGGAGAAGGTGTTGAAATATATCTACATAATTGCTGTGTTGGATGGAGGCAGCGTTCAAGATCTGAACCAGCCAAGCCAAGGGCTCTGGTTGGAGTCCCCAGAAAGCTTCTTACCCACTGGAACCTAGCAGTGCAAATGGCAGAACTCTTAGGTAAAGCTGACCAATTCCCACTCTGATGGCAGTTCAACCAGGAGAAAACCAGAATCAGAGCAGATGACATTAAGTTTCAGTATATTTGGATGTATTTTGATGATAACCTACAAGAGCAGAGTTTCCATGGCCACTAGCCCAAAGGGGGATCTATCAATTGTCTCTACTAGGTCTGGGATGGATTCCTCCTGTAGGAGAATCAGGCTACATTCACATCAATGAGTGGCCATGGCAGAAGAATTTTTTGGTGAAGGTCTGGTATTGCTTGCTGGGAGCAGGCATATATTCCAGTCAGGACTAAGGTTCAGACTCAGGGGTAAATTTTGTCGAGGCACTCCCCTTTTCTCCTCGTAACATTCCCCAAAATGATTATTCAACTAGATGGTGAGAACCATAAAAGCATCCACATCAGCTTGGTTCTCAGTCAAGGCCACCTCATCCTTGATTGTGTCTTGCAGTTGACACTGAAATAGATATAGTTGGGCTACCTCTTTCCAGGCCATCTCTGACATGAAACAGCAGAAATGCACTGCATAGGAGACAGCTGTACCTTGCCACTGCTAGAGCTTATGTAGGGCAGCTTCTAAGGCGTGGGGTGCAACCAAAAATGTTTGAGATCACTCGCTGGACGGCACTGCAGTTAGAGAATACAGGGCTGTCAGTCTTGAGTAAACGTAAGGCCTAGCCTGATACTTCTCCAGTCTGGAAGGTGACTACCAGGCCTACCCTGGTGCACCACAGGAGTACCTCCATGGGGGAAGCAGGAAAAGACGGTTACTTACCTGTAACTGTTGTTCTTTGAGCTGTGTTTCTTATGTTCATTCCACTTAGGTGTGCATGTGCCGCATGCACAAGTTCAGGAAGCTCTTTGCCCCTAGCAGAATCAGTTGGGTTAGCCAGAGAGCCCCCTGGAGTGGCGCCGGTATACCAGCACATATATACCCCTGCTGGCCCTTTACCCCCTCAGTTCCTTCTTGCTGGATGTTCCGACGAAAGAGAGGAGGCTGGGATTGGAATGGACATAAGCAACACATCTCGAAGAACAACAGTTACAGGTTAGTAACCGTCTTTTCTTCTTTGAGTGCTTGCTTACATCCATTCCACTTAGGTGATTCGCAAGCCATGTCAACGGAGTGGGGTCAGAACCTAAGTAGAGATAGACTGCAACCCAGTCCTACCGACAGCTGTGTCCTGTCTAGCCTGCTGTGTGATTGCATAATGGGCAGTGAAGGTATGAATGGATGGCCTGTCTGCATATGTGTGTGATCGGCACCTGAGCAAGGAACACTACAGAGACAGCCTGGACTTTAGTGGAATGGGTTATAATTGGTGGGGCCTGCTTTCCCATCAAATCATAACATGCACGGATGCATGCCGTAATCC
The DNA here is from genome assembly GCF_052426305.1 of Pelodiscus sinensis. Lineage (NCBI taxonomy): Eukaryota > Metazoa > Chordata > Testudines > Trionychidae > Pelodiscus > Pelodiscus sinensis. Next base: position 211,775,007 of record NC_143052.1, read on the forward strand.
TCGAGGAAAGACCTTGGGCTGAGATGGGGAGGCAATAGCCATGAATAACTGTGTGGACCTGCAAAACTGCTTCGTCCTCTCTAAATAAAAGGCTAACACCCTTCTCACATCTAACGTGTGGAGAGCCTACACTGGCAGAAATATCTCCTGGGACATATGGAATGTGGACACCACTTTGGGCATAAACACCAGTTGAGGTCGCAGCGTCACCCTGTCCTCTTCTCCACCCCTTTCTGCATTGGGGGAATCAACACCGGAGTTCACCATAGGGTCTTTGTAATTTTGACTACAGTTTTATTCATTGGCAGGGCGATCCTAGGAGGGGCATCTGCTGTTAGGATGTCCACCATAGGGTCAGATTCCTCTGCCACCTCCTCCGCCTGCACCCTAGGCCTTAGGCCAACCTGCTCAGGAGGTCCTGGTGAGCACACATATCCATGGCAGGCATGGATGAGGAGGGGTTGCCTAGAGCCTCATCTGGGGATGAGGATGAGGAGTCTTTCAGGGGTAACTGCTCCTCCTGGTGAGCGGGCACTTGGGGGCCCAAAAGCTGCAGCTGATTCAAAGTGACCACAGTAGCCTGTTGAACCTGATGGATTTGTTGACCTAGCGACTCTGGGGGGCTAGTCCTAGATGCCGGTGCCCTGGTTAGAGGGAAGACTGAGGGGGTTGTCCTGTGTCCTGATCGTACTGCCACCAAGATCAACCTTGACCTTGAGAGCTCTTGATCCTGAGCCTGGTGATAGGCCCACAGGGTCCAGAAGGGCCATTGCATTGGAGGTTGCCACTGCGGGGGCCAGGTCTGCTCCACATGGGGGCTGTCCCTCCGAGGCTGTTGCCTCACATGTGAAGAACAAGCTCTGTGCCTGGACCAGGACCAGTGCCGTGACCTTGAGCAGCCTGATCTTGAAGACCAGCCTGACAAGGCTCTCAATGCCACAGACTCCATGTTAGACCCTGAGGAGTATTCAGACACTGACCATGGCTGTGCCAATGGTGCCTCCTGGCTCTGGTGCTGGCTGTGACATGCCATGGCTGCTGGCTTGTCCCGGTGTGTTATTGGTAATGGTAGGACCATGATGGACTGTCCTGGTGCTGTCACCGAGGTTAACTGGGGAAGTGCCAACATCACCAGTGCCTCCAGAACCAGCACCCCATGTACTGGTGCCGGCGTTGGGGCCAGTGCTGCTATCTGTACCAGTGCTGGTGCCTGCACCCACACTGAGGTAGGTGCCGGTGTAGCAGGCGGAGCCACCGGTGCCGAGCCCACTCTGCTGCAGCCCATCACGTGGAGCGGTGCTGGTGGCGCCAAATGTGTCTTGGTGCTGAGACAGTCCTGGGTGTCCTACGGGTCTGCACCACACAGTGCTGGACCCAGAGAGGTGGTCAGCTCTATGAGCTCTTGGGCTGCCTCAAATGTGTCCGGGCTCAATGAGCGGGGGACCTCCTAATCCAACAGGTCCTGATCTGGACTCCTGTCTCCCATGGGATTCAACCTGTGCCACGAGGGAGCCTCACCACGTCTTGGTGGTGTGCCAGTCCAGGGGTGTCCTGCCCTCGGACACACCCCATGTTCCTGCTTGCCAGGCGATCTCCCCTTCCTAGGCCTCTTGCCTGAGCTTGGTACCAGGGACTGGAAGCAGTGCCTCGGTGCCTATCGCCATGATGGCGCTCCAGCCTCTCTAGGTGCCAGCTCCTTGCCCTGCACCAATCCTGGCACGCTCACCAACTGTCCATCCGGTGCTGCCGATTGTAGCGCAGCCTCCATGAGCAACAGCTTAAGTCTGGAGTCTCGCTACCGCTTCATTCTTGGCTTGAACAATTTACAAATTTTGCAGGAGTCCGTCAACTGGCCCTCCCCGAGGCACTTAAGGTACACCTTGTGTGGGTCTCTGCAAGGCATGGGCTTCAAGCAGCACGTGCAAGTCTTGAAGCCATGTGGACCCAGCATGCCCCCCCTTTAAGAGGGGAACTAACTAACTAACAAACACTTAATAACTTAACGACTCTAGATAAGACTAACTACACACAAAGCACTATTTACAATAGAGAATGCTAAGGGCGCACTTGCAAAGGCAAGCAAGCATTCCAGCAACCGTCATGGGCGGTAAGAAGGAACCGAGGGGGTGGAGGGCCAGCAGGGGTATATATGTGCTGGTATACCGGCGCCACTCCAGGGGGCTCTCTAGCTGGCCCAACAGATTCTGCTAGGGGAAAAAAGCTTCCAGAACTTGTGCACGCTGCATGCACACATCTCAGTGAAATGGACATAAATAAGCACTCAAAGAAGAACTGGAGGCAGCACTGACACCTCAAAATCTTTGGCAATCCCTTTAAGCACTCTGGCACAAGAATGAGGATTGCTGGCTCGGGCCCAAACCACAGTGTTCTCAGGAAGAGGTTGGAGCATTTGGCCCTGCTTGGTTTTCAGAAGGCAGCTGCATATCCTTTGCCTGGTAGTAAGCTACCTGAACGTGCAATGCCAGTGTTCCTTGGGTTGGAAGGAGCTCTGCTGGATTGATACCTGGAAGATTAGGAAGTGTCAAGGAGTTAGCAGTCCCAGAAAGCTGTCAGGACATGGGCAGTCTGACAAAGTAGTTGGAGTAGGCATGGTCAGGTTTTGAGCCAAGAGTCCAAGCCAGGACCAAGCAAGAGTTCAGGGATCAGAGTTCAGGGATCAAGCAAGAGTCAGGGTCAGTGCAGCTCTCAGCAGGCCTTCCAAAAGCAATTCTGGGGCCCAGACAGAACAGTCAATGGGCTCCCATGCATACACAGGCCATACTTACATGGGCGCTGTCCGCCTGACACTTGGGCAGTGCTGCATACTAGTTGGTGCTCAGCGAGCTGCCTGCTGTGCTGCTGACCATGCTCTTTTGGCACATTCAGGGCTTCAACATACCTGCCTCATAAGGTTATCACCTGCTAATTGTGCACACTCAGAGATCTTTGCCCTGCCCCACCCCTTCCCTTAGACCATGTCCTGTCCCACCCCATCTCTGATGCTATGATCCTGCTTGCTTCATCCCCCTGCATTCTTCACTTGCTCTCTCTCATCCTCACTCATTTTCGTCAGGCTGGAGCAGAGGGTTGAGGTCTGGGAAGGGGAAGGCTGCTGTCTCTGGGAGGGAGTTTGAGTATGGGAGGGAGTCGGGCTCTGGCATGGCTTGGATGCAGGCTCTGGGCTGGGGCATTGGTCTGGGATAAACCACTGAATTAATGAGGAGATAATTAATATGCATTTCTATATGAACTCTATGGTGATTTAGCAATTAATCAGCCAACAATGATATGGTATCTCAAGAAGAAAGAAAAAGTTGAACAAATCTTCCAAGACAGACAAACCCATGTGAAGTGAACTTACACAAATGAATCAGCTACAAATAACAACATTTTAGTTTTGTACATTTGTCATTAAAAGGCAATTTCAGCAATAAGGAGGTTTAAATGCAATGCCAGTTACATAGCTATGCCAGTATAGGTGCTTCCTAATGCTGTTCAGTGGTGCCTGAAGACCATACAATGTGTCATGTTGCCTGAATGACAATGCTTTGAAAGTTTGTCGCTACAATTTCAATATTTTGCCGAAATTTTGTTGACATGATCTAAGTTTGTGTATGAAAAAGATAAATGCATCACCTGATAAAAATAAACAAATGCAACTGCATACAAATGGAAACAACATTATCCTATAAACTATTGGAATGGGGAGCGTCTGTTCTCACAAACCTAATTTCAATGTTATTTTCATAAAAGCTTTTGAGCTATATTCTTGAGGCACCATGCTACAGGGGATACACATGTGTAGCCATAAGAGACTAGAACCATTCATTTATAGGTAAGGGTAATAGGTAAAATTGTTACAATAGAGCTACAGTGTGATGTTTAACAGCAACATTAAGCTTTACTTCATGTTATTAATAGTTTTACCGTGCATTTTCAGTAAGAGTTTTTCATTAGGGAATATGGAATATTAGAGGACACAGAGATTATTGTGGTTATAACATGTATCTTTTTCTAGAATTAATGCAGAAAAAAACAATGATTGTTTTACACTTAATCTTTAAATACAAATCTCTCATTTTGATGAGTGCAACAGCTTCAGTATGTAAGCTTGGTACAAAACTACTATAAATACTGCATCAGAAATAGAATGAAAGGGTGATAGAAATTTCCCTTTTGGTACCAATGTTCAGAACTCTCAGAAGACACATAAGCATGAAGGTGGTGTTCTGCAATTCTGACCAAAAAGGCTCTGTGGGAATCTTGTGGCTCAGCTGGTGTGGAGACTTAAACCTCATTCAAGAACCAAAATGATCTCCTTTCTTTCCCAAACACACATTACAAATACAGCTTTTCTATCTAGAAGCCACAAGAGCCTGCAAAACTTCCTGCCTATTCCACTTCCCATTCAGGTAGGTTACCTCTAAGAAAAAAAACAAGCTATTAAATGGTTACCTGGACTGGGTTGGCAGACTTTCACATCTTGTTTTACTTTTCTGGCAAAGTCTCACATTTTGAGTAATGCTCAATTCTCACATTTTATGCAGAGATATAAAAATAACTCGTATTTATTATACCATTATTAATAGATTTGGAGTCAGAAGGCCCCTGTTCCCTGGGAGAACTGTTATTGACTGAACTCTAACAAAAAAGGGAACATGGAGAATCAGACTGAAAGTAATTCAGTCACGTGGAGTGTAAAAGCTGTGCATTACTTTTTGTCAATGAAACATTTATATAAAATATTTTATCTTCCAATAATCTCTATTCAATAGCTAATTAAATGCTTGCAATAGTTCTACAACAACAAGTTTTATCCACATTTTACAAGTATGGAAAACTGAAATGCGGCATGCACGCCTGGACTAACATTAAAAGAAAGCATAGGAGCCAGAGAATTCTGGCATTCTTGAATTGTAGTTCTGTGTTTGGCATCACTTTTAGACATGAGCAAACTGACTCAGAGAGTGAGAAAAGGTTTGAACTCTAACTAAAAATTAACACTTGGGAACAGTCTGTTGATAAAGTAAAAATCTCAGTTAAAAATGTCAAATAGTGATAGAAATGTAGCCGTGTTAGTCTGGTGTAGCTGAAACAAAATACAGGACTATGTAGCACTTTAAAGACTAACAAGAAAGCTCATCATCTAATAAACCATCTTGTTAGTCTTTAAAGTGCTACATAGTCCTGTATTTTGTTAAAAATGTCAGTGATTCACCAGGTACTTCCTGAAAAACCTTGTTTTGCATATCATGCTGCTAGATTGGAAACTTCCTCACCCCTAATTGTACTGGGAAGAATTCTCAAAATGAGGGGGGAAAAAACTGATGCTTTTGCTTCTGAATGTAAACCTGAATATGAGGCAAGTAGTATGAATAACAATAGCAATGAGTGTCCCACTAATGACAACATGCAAACAAAACAACTTATACATTGAATTTCTCTAGTCTGGCACCTTTGGGTCTTGACCAGTGCTGAACCAGAGAATTTGCCGGACCATGTGAGGTCAATATTGTCTAGCAGCATCCCCAACACTTCCACTGCTTACTGGGCTCTTAGAAGACATTTAGGGGGTAAATTTAGAGTTACCAGATGGCTTAAAAAAATACCGGACACACTTGATCTCAGATCGGGGAGGGGGACCAGCCAGACGGGGAGCGGGGTTGGCCAGGAGGCGGTCGGGGGGAGCGGAGCTGGCTCGGGGAGATTGTGGGGAGGGGACAAGTCGACAGGAAGCAGGGCTGGCCAGGAGGGGGTTGGGGGAGCAGGGCTGACCGGGGGGCGAGGAGCAGGGGTAGAGAATCGGCCGGCAGGGAGCGGAGCTGGCTGGGAAGAGGTCAGGGGGAGTGGGGCTGGCTGGGAGTGGGGGGAGGGAGGGACTGGCCGGTGGGGAGCAGAGCTGGCTGGGAGGAGGTCAGGGGGAGTGGGGCTGGCTGGGAGTGGGGGGGGAGGGACTGGCCGGTGGGGAGCGGAGCTGGCCCGGCAGGGCACACAGGCGAGTCCAGCCCCAGAGATTCCATCCCTCACCAGCCCCACCTCCCTCCTCTCTACTGCGTAGTTGCGTACTGCCTGGCTTATAGACAGGCTCACGCAGTGTGGGCGTGTCTACCAGCCAGGCAATACGCAACTACGTACTGATACCCATAATAATAAAACTAACTTAATTAGAAAATACCAGACATTTAGATGTCCGGTATTTTCTCAATTTGTTTCCCAGACAGGAAGCTCAAATACCGGACTGTCCAGTTCAAAACCAGAGACCCGGTAACCCTAGGTAAATTAGAGCTAATAAACAGCACACAACACTAAGAGCCAAGACTGGTGACTGTAAACAAACTTTATGGGACTTCAGGAAAGTTGATCACACTCATGGTATGTAGGCATCCAGCTAACTAAAATCATGCCAATGACAGAGGTTTCTGGACCAGAGAGTGCCGAACTAGAGAGGTTCAACCTATACTTAATTCCACACACACAAGAGAGTCTTCATTGTTATAAATGACACAGTCCCACATGTATGCGGCGTAGTTGTAGCCATGTCACTCCCAGGATACCAGAGACACAAAATGGCTGAGGTAATAATACCTTTTATTGGACCAACTTCTGTTGGTGAGAGAGATAAGCCACACAGAACTCAAAACATATGTCTGCGAAAACAGGAGAACCAGTCTGAAATCAACAAAACTCAATAAAGACAAGTGCAAAGTACTATACTTAGGAAGAAAAAAATGAAATGTACGAATACAAAATGGCGATGCAGTGGTACTGCTGAACAGGATTTAGGGTTATAGTGGACCATAAATTGAATAGGAGTCAACAGTGTGATTGTAAAAAGTCCCCTATAATTCTGGGAGGTATTAATCGCAGTATTATATGTAATACATGCGAGGACTTCATTCCACTCTATTCAGCTCTGGTAAGACCTCTGCTGCAGAACTGTGTCTTAGGTGCCACAGACAAAATGAAGAGGATGCAGGGGGTAAGCACAAAAGTGATAACCTGTTTAGAAAAACTGACTTATGCGGAACAGTTACAAAAGCGGGGCATGTTCCATCTTCAGAAAAGAAAGCCTGAGGGGAGCCCTGACTACCGTCTTCAAACGTATTAAGGACTCTTATAAAGGGGGTGGTGTTCAATTTTTCTCCATTATACTGAAGGCAGGTGTGATGGGGGGGAACAGGTCACAGATGACCCTTTGGGGTTGTTTTCCAGGTGCAAAAAAAGACCACTGCCACCCCCGTTTTTGTTCTCTCAGGCTTCTCTCCACCCTGTCCTGCAGGGCCAGCTCCCTGGTCTCTCCAAGCTAAGGCACAGAGCTGAGAATCATGGTCTCCCAGAGAAGCAATGCAGACACTGAATCTCTTCAGGTCCAAGGAAAATGCAGTTTTGGGCCCAGCTTCCTGGGATAGCACTCCCCAAATGGGATTAAAACTCCCAGTGAATTATTTAGGCCAGCCCCCTTTAACAATGAAAGGGGGGATGTGCACACTGATTGCTCCCCTAGGTAATAGTTATTTACATTGGGCTTGATAATAAATAAAAGTGATTTTATTAAGTACAAGCAGTAGCATTTAAGTGGTGATAGGTGAGAACAGGCAGAAAAAGTAGATTACAAAATCAAAATAACTTAGCTACTTCTACACTAAAACTTCAGTACAAACTTACTACAAACTCACCCTAAAAACTGCTTTTTCTAGGCCAAGCCTTCCTCACCCTTGGTTCTTTGGTTCCTGCCCTTAGGTGTGCCAGCCAAAGACAAAAGACTCCTGCTTTCCCATTGTTTTTAAAGATTCCCCTTTTGCATGGGGAGTCACCTGGCTGGTCCCTACCAACCACTGCTAAGACTGAAGGACAAAAGGCTATTTGCATATGATTGCCCAGACACTGAGGCCTCCATTGCTGATTTTCATTCACACATTTAAAACCCATAAAGTGGTCCCTATTCCATATGTATAATTTCACGCACAAGAATGATACATACACCAAAATAAGATAAATAGATCCAGCGGATTAAGACATAAACATTGATAGGTTACATGAAGTAATTTACTCAAAGCACCTTTGAGTTATATACATTCCTCTATCCTACTAAACTTAATCTTAGCCAAAAGACACATCTGTCTCATCATGAATATGTAAGTCAGCTAGCTCTCAGCCATGCCCCAAGTTCCATAGACTCTGGAGTAGTCACCCATCTGTACAGCATTTGTTGGCTAAGAGTCAAGTCTTTAGCTGAGGGTCAGTCATACACCAAAGACACCGTAGCCTGAACTAACCATCCAAATGGTCCCGTACCATTTGCCAGTCAAAGGGGAAGGATGATAGAATGGAGCCATGTATAAAAGAGCATAATAGATCCCTCAGAGCAGAATAGCAATTACTCAATGCTGCATTCTAGCATCTGTCAAGAAAAAAAGGAATGCATGAGCAAAAGAGTCCAAAATCCCCTAAATCCCCTAAATCTCAGCATTCACGTGATATTTTTACATTCATGAAATTATGTAAACAAAAAAGCAATTCTTTACAGACAATTCTTGCAAATGATCTTGGGAAAGACTGACTACACTGCAAAATTGTTTTCTTTGATGTCTAACTCCTGCTCTTTGAATTACCATATTTAATATCCTTCAAAGAGGCTTCTGTTTCTGTATATTAGCCCTGGTGGGAATACCTCATTCTATTTAAAAGGATTTTCATCTGAAAATAGCAATGATAAAAAGCTTATATCAACAAATTAGACTGAAATAGATGCCAGGATCAATATGGGATAAAATCTGTAAAATTGTTTCCACAGTTATAAATTAAGTGTGACGTCCTGAAAGACATCTTCACATATCATTCTGTAATTCTAAATAGCCTGCTATGAAATGCTGTGATTTAGGAATGTTTGCGCAATTTTGTAATTTATTGCTTCCTGCTTGGCCACATAAACAGCTGCTCGTTGTTCTCCAGACTTCACATGGAAGGAGAAGGGGAGAAATAGTACAGTGCTGATCAAATTGCAGTGCAGGTGATGAGTGCTGATTTACTCACCTTAGGATTCCAATTTTGCATAATTTGCAAAGAACACCCTGCATTTAAATACTACGATTATACAGGGCTCCGAAACTCCAAACAAAGGTCAACAATCAACATGGAAATGTAGGTGGAACTGAAATAGCTTAGCAGGAAATGTCATGAGGAGTGAAATCCATTTACCATCTCAGAGCAAGACTGCAAGCTCAACTTTATCTCACCGTGAACAGCAGCAGTATGTAAGATCTTCCATTTAAACAACATCAGCTCCATCTAAAATGTTTCTTCCCTCTGAAAGACTCTATGGCTTTGAGAGTTACTCCTTAAAGACTGAGAACACTACTGGGATTGATAATCTCTGTAAAACTGAGGGAAACTCTTAAAGTGCACCTAATGTAACTGCAAATCAATGTGGTCTTAAATTAGACATTACACAGTACATGCAATGTAGTTGTAGTGTTGTTGGTACCGAGATATCAGAGGGTATGTCTACACTACAGCACTAATTTGAACTAACTTAGTTCGAATTAGTTAATTTGAAATAAGCTAATTCGAATTAGCGCATCTAGACTTAAAAACTAGCTTGAATTAGCGTTTTGCTAATTCGAACTAGCATGTCTACACTGAGTGGACCCTGACTGAGGTTAAGGATGGCCAGAAGCAGTGCCGGCAGGGCATCAGATTAGGACTTAGAGTGTGGAGCTGCTGCCTCAGGCTAGCCGAGGGCTGTGCTTAAAGGGACCCGATTCCACCCCGGACAGACAGTTCTCAGGGGTTCCCCGCTTGCAAAGTAGTCCTGGCTTGGAGTGCCCTGAGTGCCCACACTCGGCACATCACCGCACTCGGCCATCAGACTGGCTGCACTTGCCGCAGGCTGCCATCTGCAGAGGGGGTCAATCAAAGGGCTTCAGGAGAGTTTCCACCCCGAGGAGCCTGCAGAGCCAGCCCAGTCCTCCCCATCGGGGGCTCGTACCCCATTCCTCCCTCACCTCCTTCCACTTACCCCTCCCTAGCCCCCCTTCCTGATGTACAAAATAAAGGACACGTGTGTTCAAAAATAGAAACTCTCTTTATTGAACAAAACTCGGGGAGATAGGGAAAAGAAGGTGGGTGAGGGGAAGAGAGAGGGTGGGAGAGGGGAGGGCAACTAAAATGATCAGGGGTTTGGAACAGGTCCCATATGAAGAGAGGCTAAAGAGACTGGGACTTCTCAGCTTAGAAAAGAGGAGACAGAGGGGGGATATGTTAGAGGTCTATAAAAGCACGAGTGGTGTGAAGAGGGTGCATAAAGAAAAGTTCTTCATTAGTTCCCATAATAGAAGGACTAAAGGACACCAGATGAAATGAATGGGTAGCAGGCTTCAAACTAACAACAGAAAGTTCTTCTTCACAAAGCAAATAGTCAACCTGTGGAACTCCTTGCTACAGGAGGCTGTGAAGGCTACAACTAGAACAGAGTTTAAAGGGAAGTGAGATAAAGTCATGGAGGTTAGGTCCATGGAGTGGTATTAGCCAGGGGGTAGAAATGGTGTCCCTGGCCTCTGTTTGTGGAAGGCTGGAGATGGATGGAAAGAGACAAATGGCTTGGTCATTGTCTTCGGTCCATCCCCTCCAGGGTCCCTAGGGTTGGCCGCTGTCGGCAGACAGGCTACTGGACTAGATGGACCTTTGGTCTGACCCAGTACGGCCATTGTAAGCTCAGGGCTCAGGGTGGGGGGTCTCAGTGGACCACCTTGATTTTCATGCCAACCTGCTCCTGGGTGGCCAGGCTGGCAGCTATCCTGTCCTAGACGGCCACTTTTCTGTGCCTAGTGCGGAGGTCGTGGATGAGGTCCACGATCTCCGCACTAGACCAGGCGGGTGCCCGCCTCTTGCAGACCTGGGCAGGCTCCCAGGAGCCGCCAGCCTGGTCCCGGGAAGAGGCGGAGGGCTGGGTGGCAGCGGGTGGCCGGCTCGAGCCGTGCCAGGTGCAGGGTCTGCTGGCTGGGTGCTGGCAGGCTTGCACCTGGCACGTGCACCATAGCCAGCCCGTGCCCCTTTAAGGGCTCCAGGGCCGGGAGGGGGGCAGAAGAGTTTCCCTGGTGGTGCCCAGAGTGGCCACCAGGGAAAGCTGGGGAGAGCTAGCCTCCCACTAGTTCGAATTAAGTGGCTACACAGCCCTTAATTTGAACTAGTTAATTCAAACTAGGCATTAGTCCTCGTAGAATGAGATTTACCTAGTTCGAATTAAGCGCTCCGCTAGTTCGAATTAAGTTTGGACTAGCGGTTTGCATGTGTAGCGCCTATCAAAGTTAATTCGAACTAACGTCTGTTAGTTCGAATTAACTTTGTAGTGTAGACATACCCAGAGAGACAAGGTGGATGAGGTAATATCTTTTATTGGACCAACTTCTGTTGATGAGAGAGCAGGACATCTGATGGATGGAGGCGAGGTGCAAAAAGAGACAGGTGCCCTGATGCTCAGAGATTTAAAAGGACCAGCAGTTCTGGGCCCTTTTAAAATGCTGTCAGAGGCCCTGGTCACACAGAAGGGCTGGCTGGGGAGAGGGTGAGCTAGTCCTTAGCCCGTCCCTTCTGCCTCAGAACTGTCCCTTGCAGAGCGCCCAGAGCCAGCCTCCCGTCCTTTGAGAGAGAAACTTCAGAGCTCTGTTTTGCTTGAAAGCTTGTCTTTCTCACCAACAGAAATTGGTCCAATACAAGATCTTACCTCATCAGCCTTGTCTCTCATCACATAGTCCAAATCACCAGTTAACTACAAGAGAATACATAAAAAACAGATAAAATTTCCATATAATTCCAAAAATATCAATCAAAGTTTGATGTTAGGTCATTAATTGAAAAATGGGGCCGTGTAATTTTGACTTTGACCTAGATTCAGGGGCCACAACTCTATCTGAATTTTGGCTATTTGAGTGTTTTATTGTATATTGCCATACAGTGGGTGAAATCTTGATCTTCTTGAAGTCAATGGAAGCCTTGTAATTGACTTTAATAAGTTATGACTTCACCCATTACGCATTGTTCAAATGTTGTTAGATGGGGTTCACGTAGAGGTGTTGGTCCAGGAGTGGGCAATAATTTTTGACGGGGGGCCATGCCAAGATTTTGGAAAGTGGTTGGGGACCACACTCTTTGATATTAGTGGAGGAGATGTGGGGTCTGGGATGGAGGTTGGGTGCAGAGGGGAGCTTGAGGTAAGGGATTGGGATGCAGGAGGGAGACTGGAGTCTGGAAGGGAGTTTGGGTGAAGGACGTGGTTGTGACCTAGGGCAGGGGACTGGAGTGAAGAGGTCTGGGAAGTGACCTAGGATACGAGGGGATTGTGATCTGGGGCAGGAGATTGAGGTGCCAGATCTGGGAGGAGGTATGGGTACAAGAGGGGGACAGCGAGTTAGAGTATGTTGATTGGGGGGGCAGAGGATTGAAGCAGGGAGGGGTTGGGGTGCCAGAGGCAGGCTGTGGCCAGGAGACTTACCAACCAGCAGTCAAACCAGCCTGCCTGCAGAGCTAAGGCTTGCAGAGCTTAAAATGTTTCCCAGCCAGCCAGCTTGCCTACCCAGCCATGTGTTTCCATGAATAACTGAGCCAAGGAGAAGGGGTGTGGTTCTTTTTGGCTGCCTGTTATTCCAACAAGCAGCTCCCATTGGCTGGTTTCTGGCCAGAAACTGGCCAGTAGGATTGTGCTGGGGGCGGGGGTGGCTCCTGAAGCTTTCCGCCTCCCCTCCAGTTTTTAAACAGAAATGGAGCCCGGCAACCACATTTCTGAACAGTGTGTGGGGCTGCGGAGCAAGCATGGGAGCCTGCCTGGGGCTCCCTGATGCCTCCATGGGCTGGATCTGGTGTCTTGTTGGGCTGTATTTTGTCCAGGCCTCTTTTGTTCTCTTTGTTTTAAGGGGCTCACATAGAGGTTTTGGTCTATTTGTTTAAAAAAAATAATTCTCAATCATATATGTATGGAAAAATATTTAAATGGGGAAACAATACTATACATTTTAGTTTGAATTTGTTTTGAGTAAGGCAAAACCATCAATTGTTTCATATTCCTATGGACTGAACCCAAACTCTACAACCAAATGAAAATCAAAAAATGTGTGGGCTTTAGGTTTGCAATACTAAAACATAAATCACCCACCCAAACAAAAAACATAGCTTTCTTGACCTCTCTTTATCTATCAAGCAATAAATGAGGAGAAGAGGGCAAATGGAGTACACATCAATTGAGGTGGACACAGGCAAAATGAAGACAGACATATGCATGGATTTATTTGGAAAGTCACAACTTTTCTTAAATTTTCTTAGGTTAAAGTGGTGCTAGACACCCATCATCCATGCTCTCCTATAAGCAGACATCGTATGCTGGAACAGAGCCAAAGGAGGATCCACATGGCCCCTGTGCTGGGAAAATCCTGGGATCCAAGGGACACCTCATTTCAATGCCACTCTCAGCCATTCCTTTCATTGTTATTCACCATCAGGGCAAAGATATCTTTCATAGACAGACTGCTTATATACTCCCGTCACTCTGACTACTGATACTTGCCTTGTTCTTTACCTTATTCTGGGCTCTTTTTTATCAGCATCCTGAAAGAACTAACTGTGGTCTCATCTCTGGCTTCTAATGTGTGTCACCCAAATCCTGCCTTCACTGAATCTCACTCCTTTGCTACTGCTTATCAGCAGTCCAGTTCTAACCCTTGTACCACTGTCTACAAAGGGTTGGGAATCTCTCTGTTTCCTGTTGTCCATGAATCCAAAACCAAGACACTTCTGTTTTCATTATGCCCTTGAAAACAGAATCCAATGACCGTGACTTTCCAAAAACCAATACCTAAGTCTCCTCCTGATGTTTGCTTTTCTATTTTAAAATGTTCAAAGATTAGTAAAGAAACCCCAAAATATTTTATTTTAAGTAAGAACATACCATAAAAATTGCCTTCCATCTATATCATAGGAAAGAAAATAAATACTAAAAACAAGACTGTCTGCCAGAACTATTAGAGTGCCAAGGCAGATGAGGTAATATCAAGTTAGTCCAATAAAAGCTATTACTTCACCTACTTGACTCTCTAATATCCTAGGACTGACATGTCTACAACAAAATGTGCCCAAATTATATTATCGGAGTAAGGTTAATAGTTTTCTTTTATGTGGCAAATAGTTCATAACCTGGAACTTAAATAGCAAAGTGTCCTTTGAAGATTGTTTTTTCTTGGTCTACAACTAGATGTGAAACAGGGACAACTAGAATAAAATACAAGGCACCATTGAGAGTAGTTAAAAGACCCAAGCCATTTTCAATATGGTTGCCTAAAGTTAGATATTTCAAGTCTGTATTTAGGCCCATAAATAGGGGGCCTGACTTCCACAAGGTTCTGGGCATTCATTAACTCCCACTGAAAGGGGCTGAAGCAGCCAAAGCAGGGATGTGCCCTGCTGCACCAGTGGGAGGTTATAAAATATGGTATAGCCGGGGGACTGGGAACTGTACAATGGGACTGGGAACTGTACACCTCGTTCCACGGGGAGTAACGGTAGTTCGGAATAGGATGCCTAATCCGAACTACCTAGTCCATACCGCGTGTAGATGTGGGCACGGAGTCCGAACTAGCGGACATTTAAAAATGGCGGCGCCCGGCAATATGCAAATGAAGTCCGGGAAATTCAAATCCCGGGCTTCATTTGCAACTTCGGTTGCCTACATTAACCACCCTAGTTCGAACTAGGGTGGTAGTGTAGACATACCCTAGGACACTGGCAATGCTTCACTTCCACCCCCTGTGTCATCCTGGGGGGAAACTGCGGAGAGAAACTGGCCAGAGACTCCTCTACTGGTTGGTGCAGAAGCAGCCAAAGCAGGAAGCCTCTGCACACTAACAGCATTTTCTACATTTTTGACTGGACTTTTTCTGCCACATACTGATTAGCTGTTTGCGCCAATCCTTCCCCTCCCCACCAACTCCCTTCAGCTCATCTTCACTCCACACCTGGTCCTCTTATCTCCTCCCCTGCCCTGTTCCCTCATTCTCCTTCCCTTTTCTTTCCATGTTGCCAATCTCCTCGTCAGTAAACCCACCTTCCCAAAGTGTTTAAATATGGGGTTTAGGTTGGTTTCCTTCACTAGTGTGATCTGTAGAAAGGGCTAATACCCCCCAAACAAAGGTAGGTGGTGGGGATGAGCAAATAATTTATTTTTCAGTTTGGCCAGCAAACCAAAACATCAGAAAATAAAAATGGGGAATACTTACACACAGTAGAACCTCAAGAGTGATGAACACCAGAGTTAAGAACAAAACTACTCAATCACACATCTCATTTGGAACCAAAAGTACACAATCAGACAGCAGCAGAGACCAAAAAAAGCGGGCAGATAGAATACTGTGTTAAACATTACCAGGGCTCGCCAAGTGGCAGTGAGTCCCGCTCACCAGCTGCGCGGTTCGGCACGCTGCGCATGCGCAGACTACACTGCGCATGAGCTGACAGCGCTGCATGGCTGTGCAGGTTTGTAATCTACTTGCCACAGGTGAGTAGATTACACTAATTGTCGAGCCCTGAACATTACTAAAACAAATAAAATAAAGGGAGTGTTTTAAAAAGGTTTGACAAGAGAACAAAACAGTTTCTGTGCTTGTTTAATTTAAATTAAGGTGGTTAAAAGAAGCATTTTTGTTCTTCATAGTAAAGTTTCAAAGCTGTATTAAGTTAATATTCAGTTGTAAGCTTTTGAAAAAACAATCTTAATGCTTTGTTCAAAAGTTACAAACAATTCAGTTACAAGCCACTACCAACTCCTGAGGTGTTTGTAACACAGAGGTTCTACTGTATTTCAACAAAGTTCTTCTGCTTCAACTAGAAAGACTGAGAGCAGAATAGGCTAGTGGTTAAAGCACTCCCTTGGCACAGGGCAGACTTCAAGCCAAGTCTGTGCATTAATGCAGTAGTTCCCAACTATTTTTATACCACAGACCAGCAAACCTATTCACAAACTTTTGGCAGACCGGTAACATTTTATTTGAATATTTACATATTCATTATGCAAATAAATATTCAAATTTGTAAATAAAACATTACCTGTCTGCCAAAATTTGTGAATGGGATTGCTGGGCCGAAGTATAAAAAGTCCCAGTGCCAGCCCTAACCCCCAGAGTCCTCCACCCCTCCACTATTCCCCAGCACCTGCCTGACTCCAGAGTTCCCTGCACCCAACCCCTCCAGCGCCAGCCACCCACCTTCAGAGCCTCCCAGTGCCAGCTGCCTGCCTCTTAAAGCCCCCCACCACTTAGAGCTCCCCAGTACTAGCCCTGCCCCATAGCCTCCCCCCAGTATTAGCTTCATACCAAGAGCCCCCCAATGCCAGCCCCCTGCCTCTAAGCGTCTCTCATCTCCAGAGGCCCCAGTACTAGGCACATCCCCGTTGCCCCCAGTCTCCTCACTTAGCCCTGCATTGCTTCCCTGCTACCAGCTGAGCACTGCTGCCCAGATCCCAGCTGCTCTAAGGCTGCCATGCCAGGTTCTGATCAGCCCTCCCACTGCACAGCAAACTGCTCTTCCATGGATGGGAGGAGACGCCACCTCCACCTGGTGCTGGTTGGCTGAGAGGTGGAGCAGGACACGCCTCTCTCACAAGCCGCAGTGGGAGGGGAGGTGCTGGGCAGTATAACCCACCGCAGCCCCGAGAGCTGCTGCGGCCCGGCAGCCAGCAGCCCAGTGGTTGGGAGCTGCTGCACTAATGAATATTTAAGCACTTACAGGAAGTCCTCAACTTAACGACCAGATTGTCTTCCAAACGTTCCTTTGTAAGTTGGTTGTTTGGAATTCGGAATGCATTTTCCCATAGAAACAGTGTGGTTAATAGTTAAGTTCCTGGGCTAGCCCACAAAAGCCTATTTAACCCATCAGGTAGCTGAACTGCTGTATATGTGCAATGAAAATAGTAGAACTGGTTTTTTATTCAACCTTGAATGATGGTGCTTGAGGAAAAGCAGGTTTCATTCGAAGAGGATGAGAAGGTAGATGGAGATTCCGAAGGGGACTTCTGGGCTTCCCCGCCTGCCACACTTCCCTCCACCCCACTCCCCCGCCCCGTGGGCTTTGCACTGGCTCCTTGGCCAGTCCCATGCTCTTACCACCCTCTCTCCCCACTGTGAGCTGCACCCTGTCCTCATTCACCAGGAGGCAGTGAACAGAGGCTGGAGGATTCCGGAGGAGCAGAGGGTGGCGGTGTAGCCAGCAGCTGGAGAGAGGCAGCAGCTTCTCCTTCAAATCACCCCTTCCCTCTAACCACTAGCGACACGACTACCTCCTGCTCTTTGGGAGTCCTTCAGCCAGCAATTGCACTGCTGTCCACCACCTGTGCCTCTTCCCTGCTCCCTTGAGACAGCAGGCCTGCTTTTGTTTGGATGTGTGGAAGCTTGTAACTTGAAGAGTGCCTGTATATATAAAGTGGAGCCCCTTCAGTACAAGAGATTAGAATAGCCCACTGCCTGGTGATCAAGGCACTCACCTGGGTGGGGGACAATGGAGTTCAAGTCTCTGTTCTAAAATGGACATTCAAACCTGAGTCCCAGGACAAGTGCCCTGCCCACTGGTCTAAAGGGGGAACACGCACGCACACACAGTCTCTTGCTATAATGCTCATTAAATCCAGTTTACGTAGGGTTGCAATCTGTGCATGACATGAAGCTGCCTGATATGTTGTGCTGGCAGCAGTAAGATTAGGAAAGTACAACTTAAACCAGCTTCCAGCAATAGGTTTCACTGGGACAGAGGCATCCTCAAGAAAGACCCAACCCAGCAATCATATTAGATCATGTTCTATAGTGTTTTAACTGAGCACAGTTATAAAAGCAGTGAGTGGTATCCAAATTGAAAATGCACTGTAAGCTGCCCTTACTGCAGAAAGTTAGTTGGAGAAAGCTTATAGGATGCACCCCAAAATCCCTGAGGACGATAAATCCAATAAGTCTATGCTACTGCAACACAAAAGTGCTGATCACTCTCTACTCTGCTGTGCTCAGAGCAGACTTATTTCAGCAACACATTTTCACTGTACTATGTTAAGGCACTTAAAGGATAATATTAAATCTTGCACAACAGTCTCCCTTCCATTACATGACTCACAGTTTTAGTCAAGATTATAAAAATCTAGCACTTTATCCTACCTAACAATCATCCTTCTTCCTTCTTCCTTGGTAGAACTTCCTGCTGAGGTGGCACTGCTACAGAGTCCGGTGCAAAATCAAGTCATATTCAGATAAAAATATCTACCTCCCTACACATATCCACTTCAGGCTATTTTTCTCCATAGACACACGTTCCTTTAAACAGTTTTCTGTTTTTCTGATGGCAGTTCAAGTATTTTAATGGCAGCCACACACCTCAAGGCCTTATATACCAGCTGGGTAAGGAATTTAAATGAAGCAGAGTACAAAAATCTGATCTTTCGTCTATGTCAATGAAGAAAACATACTCAAAACATTGCAAAACATAGTTTTTCATCAGTCTGTTCCCTTTCAAATGAACCAGTGAGACAATGTTTTGTAAATTTCCCCACAGTAAACAGCCTAAAAAAGGTATCTGATCACATCCTGCAATCTTTCCCTTTGATAGCATTCTCTGTTGGATGCACAATGGGTACTGGGTTGCCAGAAGAAATGTTCTTTCTGCGCGCACACACATTTTCTCTTGATTGTTGTTGTTGTGGTTTTTAGTGTTGTTTTTTGATAACATACTCTTATCAAAAGCACCAACAAAAATGTAATAAAAAGAGAAAGTGATGTTGTTCTGTTGGCTGTTAATCAACATTGATTGAAATAAAGGAAGGGCATGGATTCAATATTCATTCCATTTAAGCCAGCTGACAAGCAGCAATGAAAAGAGTTCTTACTCCTTTCAGAAAGAATATATTTACCTTTCAACTTGAGGTCCACATTTTGCCTCAGCCAAGGATAAACTCCATAGTTTGATGAGTCTTCAGGAATGGGATTATTAGATGTCCACCCATCACAGGCAAACCGAAAAAAGTTCTCACAGGGATCCACGGACTGGTTTACTTTGCTTAAGATGGAGGCAGCTGCAAAGTATCACATGGATTTATGGAATTTTTGGCAAAATAAAAAATTATGCAAGATTTTATTCACAAAATGACAGTTAATAAAGCAAGACTTTTCACCTTCATTTGAAATGTTGTTGTCTTGCTATTTCCAGAATCTATCTTTGCCTATACATAAACTAAATACCAGTCAAAATATTTGTGCATTCATTGTAATAATTCATTTAGACCAACCTGCCATTTATTGCTATGAGATATGGCTATCTGTGCAGCCAGACCTATGAAAAGCTGAACTCACTCTGCATCTTTTTATAGCAGGGCTACTCAACTTTGGAAACTCTGGGGGCCACAATGATACTCACAGCACATGCTGAGGGCTTCAACTTAAGTGTGGTTGCATATATACATGTGTGTGTGTGTGTGTGTGTGTGCAAATATATGCAAATAGGTTCTTTCACACTGATGGGCATGAATGCAAAGATTAAGGCAAGACTACACAACACAACACATTACCCAATTTCCACCCATATGACAGCACTTTTAATGAGAAATGACAGTCCAGGAATTTAACTACTAAAACGCATATCAATAGAAGACCATTATATTGACTGCTTTTTTGTTTTGGCTGCCACCCGCAGGCCGCATGTTGAGCCCTGCGTAAACCCAAACTGCACCTCGGGCCACAAACAAATGGGCCGCGGACCACATGTTGAGTAGCCCTGCTTTATAGCTTGGGCCCATCTTTACTAAATGTAGCACCTACTGGATGCTTTACCCTTAGGCAATTTTTGTACAGCTTTTGAATAGTTGTGAGACAAGCTGTGACCTAGACCTCAGGGACACACAGAAGTGATGCATTATTCAGTGCATTTTAAAGACAGTTGACTTGAGTAGCTCTCCAACTCTGACTCTGAAGTCTATGCACAGAGCGTCAATTTTTGCTGACACAGCAACAAATGTCAGGCCACTTGTATATTTGCACAACTTACAAACATAAGCAAGAGTTCAGATAAAATACGAGCTTCCATTTTTCCTATAGCTCAAAATAAGCCCCATATTTTGAGGTTCTCAAACACTGAGACAGTTTATTCCACACTATGGTTTCCTCTTTTTTTTTCTCCCTCTCTTATCCTCCAGGGTTCAGCTGCAAGTGCCTAAATACCCTGCCAAAAAAAGGTTGTTGTTAAAAGGAACAAAATAGAAGCAGTAACTGTAGAAAATCTCATTAAAAAGTTTATTCTTATGAAAAAGTTTATTCTTATGAAATTTCCAAACCAATTCTGCAGTCTCAAAAAGTGCAGCTAAACAATAAGGGCTCGTCTACATTGGCCCCTTTTCCGGAAGGGGCATGGTAATTTTTGAAATCGTAATAGGGAAATGCGTGGGGAATTTAAATATCCCCCGCGGCATTTAAATAAAAATGTCCGCCGCTTTTTCCCAGCTTTTAGAAAAGCCGGAAAAGAGCGTCTACACTGGCCCCGATCCTCCGGAAAAAGCGCCCTTTTCCGGAGGATCTTATTCCTACTTTGAAGTAGGAGCTTCCATTTTGAAGTAGGAATAAGATCCTCCGGAAAAGGGCGCTTTTTCCGGAGGATCGGGGCCAGTGTAGACGCTCTTTTCCGGCTTTTCTAAAAGCCGGAAAAAAGCGGCGGACATTTTTATTTAAATACCGCGGGGGATATTTAAATCCCCCGCGCATTTCCCTATTGCGATTTCAAAAATTACCATGCCCCTTACGGAAAAGGGGCCAATGTAGACGTAGCCAATAGGTTTCAAATGCAATCCAAACTCAGAGACGTAGCAAGGGTGTTATGTGCCTGGGCGCATAGGAAAAATTTGCACCCCTCCCCCTCATCGCCGCCGCATGGCAGGGCCCCAAACCTGAAACACAGCAGAGCCCGACCCTTCGGGGGGGGGCAGAGCTTGTACCATGTCTTCCCCCACCCTCTCCAGTTTGGAGCCGAGCCCCCTCATGCACTAACCCACCAGCGGAGATGGAGGAGGGTCAGGCTGGGAGCAGAGAGGAGGCTTCAGCCGGCGGCGGTGGGCGGAGGAGGAGCAGGCAAGCTGAGGGATGACAGGAAGAGCAGGGGGGCCTACATTGGCACCCCCCCAGAGTGGCGCCCGGGGGAAACTGCGCCCCCACCCCAGTTCCTCTTTGCTATATCACTCTCCAAACTCTATGCATTAGGAGGTTCATCCTGTTACTAGAAAAAATATTGTCAACTTTATTCTAATTAAATACCTTGACAGTCGGATATTTACTTTCGTTAAAGTCAACCCCCACTGTTTTCAATGGGAGCAGAATTAAGCTAAAACTTAGGGTTTTAGAAAATTTCCTCTGACTTTATAAGGCACTTTGTCTGCAAACATTTACCGCAACCGTGACCACCGGATTCTTTAACTGGGCACAGCAGTCTGCCCGCATGCAACAAGCTACAACACCTTGGCCATTGTTACCATACTTGGTATTTAGTATTTGCTATACCAGGCTCTCCAGCATGTTATAAAATGCTGCTGACTAGTTTTGCTGACTAGTTACTTGGTTGGCTGCTGAAAAGGAAACGTAATTAGTATGAACATTCCTAAAAGAGACTTTATCCATCATTTGACATCCAGTAAAACAGGATACAGTAGAACACAATATCAATACTAAAACAAAAGTGAAAAAAGAACTACCATAAATTACTGCTGAGTTGGTTTTGTTTCCAAGCCTCCTTGAGAGAAAAAGGAGTCATGGAACAGTAGAATAGAATCAGTATTTCATATGTCTTTCAACCAAAGTATTGTAATCTTACTATATATTTGAGAAATGTGTCTGTCCGTCCATCCATCTGTGAGTTCGTCTGTTCAAGCACTCCTTCTAAATGGTAAGAGCTAGGACCACCACATTTGGTAGGCAGCTTCCTCTTATCATAACTTAAAGCACAGTCAGGGTTTGGATGTGCCAGGACAATGAGATGTGCCTGGAATTGGTTTGTTTCTCATAGAATGGACAAGGAAGAGTCTGGCAAGTGGGAGTTATACTGCAAAATGATCATAGGGGCAGGAAAGGGCCAGAAATGGGGACCGGGACAGCCATAATCCCACTGAGCCAGCAGAGGGAAGAGTGGGAAAAGGGACAGCTATCTACTATATATTTCAGAAAGTGTGTTTGTTTGTGTGTCTTTCTGTCCCACTGTCTGGAGACGTGCACCCTTCCCATGGCTGGTGCTGCTGGAGCTGCAGCAGCCATGGACAGCTGCTTCTCACCTGGCCGTAAACTGCTGCGGTGAGAGACGGTTGGGGTTGTCCTCTCTCCCTGGGGCAGCCTACACACTGAACCCCTCACCCCCAACCCCACCCCAGAGAAATAATTTAAATGATGAAAAACAAAAAATTAATTGAATTAAGGATCTGACCAACACTGAAGAAATCTAGTTATGATATAAAACAGGATTGAAAATTGTTGCTTACCGGATTCAATGCATTCTGATGTCAAGCAATACTGTTGCTTAGGATAAAGGTTTATAAGACCTTGGCTAACTGCAAAATGAAAAAAAAAACAAATTGGGATAACTTGTACTGCAATGAATTAATTGTTAGCATTTTGAGTCAGACACAATGAACTCTGTATCTTGCACACTCTGCCACATACATACAAAAGAATGCAACCTTTTTGCCTCTTTTCTCAATAAATTGTACTTGCTAGGTGGGTGCTGAATCGTGTTCCAATGCCCTGTTACATGCAGAGAGCCAGACGAGGGCTGTGTCCAGACTCAGGGGTTTTTTCGAAAAAAGTAAGCTTTTTTCGAAAAAACTTCACCTGCATCTAGACTGCAGCCGCATTCTTTCAAAATTAAATCGAAAGAACGCGGCTTTTCTTTCGACGGCGGTAAACCTCATTTCACGAGGAAGAACGCCTTTTCTCGAAAATGCTCTTTCGAAAAAAGGCGTTCTTGAATGCCAACAGGGCTTTTTAGAAAGAGAGCATCCAGAATCACTCGCTGCTTTTTTTCGAAAAAGTGGCTTGCTTTTTGGAAAGTTCCGCTTGCAGTCTAGATGCTCTTTTTCGAAAGAGGCTTTTTCAAAAGATACTTTCGAAAAAGCCTCTTTCGAAAGAGGCTTGCAGTCTAGACATAGCCTAGGAGATCTGGTGGTCTATGAAACACGTGCTGCTGTTTTGTTCTTTATAAATCTAAAGTCCCTCACCTGCAGACAACATTAAATGGCTAACAGTAGGGCATCACTGGTGGGAAGCCAACGTAACAGAGATGCTAGTTCTTGAACTGACCTCAACATACTGTGTCTTTGCCAGCTTAGAAGATCTCACACCCATTGGTCATTTTAATGTCAAATAAATTAGTGGATACTCTTACATCAGAAGACTATTTTTTTCAAACAAGACCAAAAGGATAATTTAAAATAAAAATCAAATAGCTTTATCATATCCCTAGTGGTTTTCAGTAGAACCATAGCTTTTCAAATGCTTCAGACAGCTACTGTGCGTTAGCTTCTTTACTGGTTTTCAGAAGCTTTCCAAGTCTAATATTTCAAAAGGTTATCCAAAAAATATATGCGCAATTCTTCTGGGGGCTTAAGGAAGAAATCTTTTGAGAGATGCTGTTTTGTAGATCTAGTCTAAGGATGGAAAAACAATTTTGAAAAAAAATTGAAATGTATCACTTGTTTTTGTTTCACGTTGTTTGACAGGGAAGAGCTTTGTGTTTCTTCAATTTTTTCTCTAAATATTTTTGAAAACCCACATTTTTTTTAATTTTGTTTTTCCTCCTTTATTTCCTATTTCCTGAGTGCTTTAAAATGAACAACACCCAAGATTGATGTTGGCAAGTTGTATGTTTAGGAGGAATTCATTTTTTTTCCTTTTTCAGTCTAAAATGTTTCAAAACCTCTCCCACTTTTAAAAAGATACTGAGAAGAAAAAGGGGGAAATGTTATCAAGTGAAAAAAAATAAGCCTAGCCCTTATCCACTCTATTGTGCTCAGTGTTTTAGAAAAAAAAGGAAAAGAAGCAGTGAGCTGGGAAAAATCTGACATTTCAAAATTATTTTAGTTTTCAAAAACAAAAACAAAATTTCAACACAAGCCAAAACCACTTTGTTTTGTTTGGAATTTTCCTGTAAAAATTAAAATTTGAAATACCTTTTTGTTTTTAATTAAACCATATTTTAGGGAAATTATTTTACCTGAAAAGTTTTAACCAGCTCTATTGTCTTGCCTTCTGATATTACTAGAATACACTGTTGCAAACAATTGTGATTACTTTACCCATTCATTATATGACAGCTATTTTACATCTACTTCTTAAGGTTAATTTCAGACTTCTAAGGTAAAAAGGAACTATAAATACCTGAATGTGAGAACACTTAAAAGCCATAGAAATTATCTCAATAGCTTTACAGTTTGTTAAGTCCAAAGCTAACAACAAAGAAGGGGCAAAGGGTATGGAAATCAAACCTTAAATTGCCTTAGTCTCTGATCTTGCTGCCAGAGAAGGAATGGAGAATGATATTTCCTTCCCCTCTGGCCCCACCACCAAAGAAGATTAGAGTGGGCCACGAGTTACTAAATGTACATAGGATTAAGGGCTTTTAAAGATGCTTAATGAGAAACTGAATGGTAGGGCTTTCAAAGTTCATGGAGACAAGTTGACCAGGGAAGGGTGTGACTGTGGAGCATTTGGCATTTTATATGGACTCATAGCCAGAATTTTAAACTACCCACCCCTGGCAGAGCCGCCAAGGGAAAGTAACAGTTCAGCAGTAACAAGATGGATGGGATGTTCAGGGACATGCCACTCCTATGTGAATCAGCTTTTCTTCCAGGAAGAGAACTCTGTTAAAAGTTTATTGGCATACTCTGACATAAGCTGGTTAAGCATCTTGCTAGAGGTCTTGCATTTTTATGCAGAAAATAAAAAACAAGAAACCCCACTAGTCAGAGAGAGACTTTTCCAGTTTCTTGTAAATTCAGACTCTGTGTTTCAGAGATTCTGGGCACCCAAAAGTCCCAGTAAGATGAAGGAGAGTTATGGATGCTGGAGGTCTGGATCCTGCTCCCGAAGAAGTCTGTGGGAGTTTTCCCATTGGACCACCGGGTGCAGGACTGGCCCCATTGTTTATATAATTGTCTCTTGAGCATTATATATTTTTGCTTGCATGTCCTGTATAATCATTGCATATAGAACCTTGCATCTTCAGTGAACTTTAGTGATTTAAGCTTATATATTACCTAGAAATAATAAATTCAAAGAAGAAACAATCCCTCTTTCTATTATTATTCTAGCTATATGATACTCTATTCTTTTAAAGTGAAAAAACTGCTCTGGAATCAGTATTTTGTACTCCAACTGTGGATCTGATTCTGCCCAGAAGTTATGAGTTATGGATGTATGAAGTTTCACACTTAGATGAATTCTCTGAGACTCCTTGTGTCCTACGTGCAGTTGTTCTTTTAAAAGTTGTTTTTACAGTTACTCATGTGTAAGTGTTTGCAGGCTCAGGACCAAGATACTGGAGCCTGTTGCTTTAAATTTTCCATATAAAAGCTTTTTGCTGATGGACAAATGATTTTTTAAAAGTGGTTATCAGTATAAAGTCCGAGGCTAGTATACTTTTCGAATAAGACCACAAACGATCTGAGAGAAATAAAATGCATTCATAATTTTAAAGGCCAGATTCACAACTGTATAAAGTAGCATAACCCTGTCTAATAAAAATAAAACGACACTGATTTATTCCACGTAAGGATCTGGCTCTGTTGAGCTTTTATGAAAGACTGCCTTTTTAGATGGTTTTCATTTAATAATAGGCATCTTTGGAATGTCATTTCACATTGTTATTCCAATTCATTGTATAGATCTGTGTATGTACTTTACTGTAAATGAATTTTACTGAATATTGCTTAAATGCCACATGTTGGAGAGGAAAATATTCCTTCTTCACTCTGTTCAACTCTAGTAAATTAATCTGATGCAAATAGTTTAATTTCAACCAGCATGCATTTGATTGCCATCTTTCCAAAGAAGATTCTGCAATTCATCAGAAAAATAGTAACTGTTTCTAAAAAAGTGTGGAACATTTAGTCAAATCCTAATGGAAACCAGATGAAATGAACATCCATAATGATTCCATAAAGCACACATACAATAGCTCAGTTTTCTGCAAACAGAAAATATTAACCTATATTAGTCAGAATCTATCAATTAATCAGTGTAATTAAGTCACAATCATACTGTCTCTCCCCAAAGTCTAGAAGAGCACAAGTTTTAAAAGAGTACATTCTACTGACTACTTAAATTCAGGTGAAGTATTCAAAGCTATAATAACTGGTGTTGCAGCTCCCAACTATAATAGTTTGTTTTTAAAATGTCTTTATTGAAAGATTTGCATTTCCATTTATATAAAAGAAGAAAGGATATAGCCAAAAATGTGTGTAGGTAAGACATATAGTATTTGCATGCAGGGAAGTAGAAGAAAACCTTGAGAGTTTCAATTTTGCTCATGTATAAGTTTTAACTTACCCAAGAAAAGTACAATTCCAAGCACTACGGTAACACTTATGAACACACCAAGGGCTATCCGAATGGCTTTGCTGGCAGTCCTCTTTGTACCTGGCACTGAGTTACCTGTTGCCTCTCCTTCCATTAGAATGAATTTAGAAAGCCTTGAGAAAAAAATCTTGTTTTCTTTCTACTGTTGTTGTGCCAGTACTTCAGCTTTTCACAAGCCCAACGTTTAAGCTCTGTCTTTTCTGTCACAATCTTATTTCAGCTTAAAGTTCCTGTTGTGAACCATTTCCTAGCTCACACTCCAAAAGAAAAACACCAACATAAAACACTGGCTCCCTTAAGTTTTCTCTGATCAAGACTTGGGATGAGACACAGTGACTACTTTATTTACAGCTCTTGCAGTTTGCAAAGTCTGTATGAATCAATTGCTTAATAACCCCCTTTCTCAATCCAGAATATGAATATTTCACAATATTGCTGAAGAGATACTTTAGCTACTCAAACATATAGTGATAAAACCCTTTTCTATAGAAACTAAACTTCTGGCAAACTTTTTCTAACATTAAAATCGGTGGTGTGGCTTTTCTTGCTGTTATTTTAAAAAACTAATTATCTACTGAACATAATTCATTTTTCTTCAATCATCCTTGCTGCATCATTGTCTTCATTAGAAAAGACGTCCTCTCATGTGTTCCAATCCTTTTATAATGTTTCCTTGCTGGTGGGGGGAGGAGAGATTGGGATATCCTGTAGTATTTTATTTTGGGAACTTTGTGTAGGATACTATATTCCAAAAATCATAGACATGCTCAGATGCAGGGCAAAGTAGTAATTAAGACAACCTATAAAAGAATTCTCTCTTTCTTTTTTAATTTCAGACAAGCCATATTCCTGGTCCTGTGGTCCTGCTATATATGTAAAAGACACTCAGGTTCTGAATTAAGCACTTCTGTTATTATGATAGCAGAGAACATATCCAATTGAGGCAATTCTGGATAGGAGAAGGTTTAGCTACAGGGATTTCGGATTTTCCCTCTGGTCTGAGCCAACTAAGGATTCGTGGTCCAGCTTTAAAACTGATCCCCCCTTACACTGACCCTACCCAACAAAATATTCCTTGTGAGATATCATTTCATAGAATCATAGAACCATAGAGCTGGAAAAGACTTCTGAAGGTCATCAAGACCAGCCCCCTGCTCTAGGCAAAATCAATCCCAACTAAATCAACCCAGCCAGGAGTTTGTCAAGCCGAGACTTAAACACCTCTAGGGATGGAGACTCCACTACTTCCCTAGATAACCCATTCCAGTGCTTCACCACTCTCCTATGGTATGTCTACATTACAGCGCTAATTCGAACTAAGCTAATTCGAACTAACGCATCCAGACTAAAAAAATTGTTCGAATTAGCGTTTTGCTAATTCGAACTACCATGTCCACATTAAGTGGATCCTGAACCGGGGATAAGGATGGCCGGAAGCAGTGCCGGCAGGGCATCAGATGAGGACTTAAAGCGTGGAGCTGCTGCCTCAGGCTAGCCGAGGGCTGTGCTTAAAGGGACCCTCCCTCACCTCCTTCCACTTACCCTTCCCTAGCCCCCCTTCCTGATGTACAAAATAAAGAAAACGTGTGGTCAAAACTAGAATCTCTCTTTATTGAACAAAACTCGGGGAGACTGGGAAAAGGAGGTGGGAGAGGGGAAGAGAGAGGCTAGGAGAGGGGAGGGCAACTAAAATGATCAGAGGTTTGGAAGAGGTCCCATATGAAGAGAGGCTAAAGAGACTGGGACTTTTCAGTTTAGAAAAGAGGAGACTGAGGGGGGATAGGATAGCGGTCTATAAAAGCATGAGTGGGGTGGAGAGGGTGCATCAAGAAAAGTTCTTCATTAGGTCCCATAATAGAAGTACTAGAGAGCACCAAAGGAAAGGAATGGGTAGCAGGCTTCAAACTAGTAACAGAAAGTTCTTCTTCACAAAGCAAAGAGTCAACCTGTGGAACTCCTTGCTGCAGGAGGATGTGAAGGCTACAACTAGAACAGAGTTTAAAGAGAAGTGAGATCAAGTCATGGAGGTTGGGTCCATGAAGTGGTATTAGCCAGGGGGTAGGAGTGGTGTCCCTGCCCAAAGTTTGTGGAAGGCTGGAGAGGGATGGCACAAGACAAATGGCTTGGTCACTGTCTTCGGTCCATCCCCTCCGGGGTCTCTAGGGTTGGCCGCTGTCGGCAGACAGGCTACTGGGCTAGATGGACCTTTGTTCTGACCCAGTACGGCCATTGTAAGCTCAGGGCTCAGGGTCGGGGGTCTCACTGGACCACCTTGATTTTCATGCACACCTGCTCCTGGGTGGCCAGGCTGACAGCTCTCCTGCCCTAGACGGCCACTTTCCTGTGCCTAGTGCAGAGGTCGTGGACGAGGTCCACGATGTCCGCACTAGACCTGGTGGGTGCCCGCCTCTTGCGGTCCCAGGCAAGCTCCCGGGAGCCGCCAGCCTGGTCCCGGGAAGAGGGAGAGAGCTGGGGGGCATCGGGTGGCTGGCTCGAGCCGTGCCAGGTGCAGGGTCTGCTAGCTGGGTGCTGGCAGGCTTGCACCTGGCACGGGCATCGTAGCCAGCCCGTGCCCCTTTAAGGGGTCCAGGGCTGGGAGGGGGGCAATAGAGTTTCCCTGGTGTTGGCCAGAGTGGCCACCAGGGAAAGCTGGGGAGGGTTAGCCTCCCACTAGTTCGAATTAAGGGGCTACACACCCCTTAATTTGAACTAGTAAGTTCGAACTAGGCTTAGTCCTCGTACAATGAGGTTTACTTAGGTCGAAGTAAACGCTCTGCTAGTTCATATTAAGTTTGAACTAGCGGAGCGCTAGTGTAGCGCCTATCAAAGTTAATTCTAACTAATGTCCGTTAGTTCGAATTAACTTTGTAGTGTAGACATACCCCTAGTGAAATAGTTTTTCCTTCCCTTCAGGAAGTTGAAGGCTGCTATCAAATCCCTTCTCACTCTTCGCATCTGCAGACTAAACAGACCCAACTCCCTCAGCCTCTCCTCATAGGTTATATGCTCCAGCCCCCTAATCATTTTGGTTGCCCTCTGCTGGACCCTCTCCAATGAATCCACATCCTTTTGGTAGTGGGGGGGAGTGTCCAGAACTGGACACAATAGTCCAGACGTGGCCTCACCAGGGCCGAATAAAGGGGAATAATGACATCTCTGGATCTGCAGGATTATTTGAAAAATAATAACTCAGTGATCATTAATATTCTCATACCATGTGGCTGCGTCTAGACTGGCAAGTTTTTCCGCAAAAGCAGCTGTCTACACTGGACACTTGAATTTGCGCAAGAACACTGACGATCTAATGTAAGATTGTCAGTGTTCTTCCGCAAATACTATGCTGCTCCCGTTCGGGAAAAAGCCCTCTTGCGCAAATGCTTTTGCGCAAAAGGCCAGTGTAGACAGCTAAAAACTGTTTTGCGCAAAAAAGCCCCGATGGTGAAAATGGCGATCGGGGCTTTCTTGTGCAAAACCGCGTCTAGATTGGCACGGACGCTTTTCCGCAAAAAGTGCTTCTGCGCAAAAGCATCCGTGCCAATCTAGACACTCTTTTCCACAAATGCTTTTAACGGAAAAACTTTTCCATTAAAAGCATTTGCGGAAAATCATGCCAGTCTAGACATAGCCTGTATGTATGCAGTGGACATTAAGAGTTATGGATCTATGTTAGTCATAATCCTAACAAATTTAAACCAGGCATGTCATGTGGAGTTGGTGAACATACTCATAGGAAAGAATGTGTATTTGATTATCTCACCAGCCCAATCTTCAGGCAGACAATGAAGGTCCATTTTAGCATATTAAGTAAACGAAGTTATTAAACTAACAGCTGTGAAAAGAAAGAGCATGGAACTTCCTTCACCACCAGACTCCATGTTGCCTTGCTCAACGTTTGAATCAACGTTTTGTTGAGGGGTAACCCTCACAAGAACCTATTACAAAAGCTCACTGATGTATAAAGAGAGGAAATTTGAACCCCAAGTAGTAAATAATAGAATCAACTGATTCAATACGATATTACTGTACATAGGCATACGCAGCACATTTCATTAGGGTGTGCACCCAAAGAATTTTTTAAAAATGTACTCTTTGACCCTCATTAGCCACACCCTTGACTCCCATTAGCCACGCCTCTGGAGGTAACATGGAAACATGACCAGAAGTAAAAGTTGTCATGTGACACCCCCCCCCCAGACTTTTCCCACCATCCTCCTACCAATAGGGATTAGTTTGGTCCCCACCTCATGCAACTATCCTGCAATTGCATTAACCCAATGTGTGTGACATTAACTCAGGGGCAGAGAGGCTGGGGGAAGTGTTCCCTCTAAGAGTTTCCTCCCATGAGCAGAATGAATTTTGTGTTGTGTACCAGTACTGAGTTCATGTGGCTTGTTTGGATGTGCCACTGTGGCACCCAAGTTATTAATAAATATCTTATAAACCTCTACCTTTTCCCTCTGCTGCCATGTCTCCTCCCCTTGCTCGATCAGCTCTCATGGTGCCTACTGCCCCCCAACCCCTCACCCTCCTCTGCTGTCCTGACTCCTGCCCTTCTCACTGCCCTCAGCCTTCCTAAGACCTGCCCACCCTCCACCAGCCCTTCTCTCCCTTCCTGTGCCCACTCCTCCAGTAGCCCCACTCTGGTCACGTGAGCTACCCCTCCTCATCCCTGCTCCTAACACCTCCCTCTACACACCTCCCCTGCCTCTTTCCACTGGTGCTGGTCCCTCCCCTGCAGGTGTCTGCCCTTCTGCTTTACCCCCAGAATCCCCTGACACCTGCATCTTCCCTTAGCCCTGCACCCTCCTGGTGCCTTCCCCTGCCCCCTTTTCCCTCTTTTCCCCTGATGCATCCCCCCCGCCCCTCTCTGGAGTCCCCTCCACACACACATACACTTGGGGGTGATTCCTGGGGGCTGCTGATGGGTTCTGTGGTTTCCATGAGCAACCCCTGCTGCTGGGGCCACTTAGATACAGGACCCTTGGGTACTCATGGTCCTGGATGCAGGACCCATGTCAGGGGCTCTGCTTCCAGCCCCGCACACAGAGTCCCAGATACAGGACCTGCACGCAGGGCTCTGCTTCTGGCCCTATGGCTAGGCAGCACCATGGGGCTCTATGGCTAGGCACCACCATGGCTGAACTCCCAACCCCAAGCTTCCGCTAATTCCCTTCCTTGAACCTCCTGCACCCCCACACCCTCTGCCCTGACTCCTGCACCCCCGTGGCCTCTGCCCTCACCCTGCCTTGACTCCTGCAGCCTCCAAGTTCTCATAACCCCTCAAGCCTCCTGCCCTGAGGAACCTCTGGCGGGATTGTGATAGCATAGTACTGATAAGAAATTCAAGTTACTTTTTCTTTGCTCTACTTCCCAGCCTCCACATGGGTGGGCTCCAGGACTCATGCAAGGGCTCTCTTCCCACCAGCAGCTGTGGTCCTAGCCTCAGCTCCCTTAACCCAGTCCACATCTCTCAGCCACAGCCCAGTGCTGGCCCTACCTTTGGGGGATGGGGGGATGGACGAGCTAAGGGAGAGGGTGAAGTAAAAAGCACCCCCACTCTAAAACCTGTTCCAGCACCACCGACCTACAGGGACCTGCCAGTGCAGACTTTTTACAACCCCCACAGAGGAGTAGCTGGCCCCAGGCTGCTTTCATACTCGGGTAGGCGACCTGTGCCCTGCAGCCACAGTGAGTGGTGCTAAGCCTGTGGCCCCCCCCACACCAACACCTGTGGCTCACTGGAGACTGTCTAAGCAGAGAGAAGTTAGGACTCCCCAGAGGAGGCACGCGCTGGGGCTTCCCTTCTCCGCGCAAAGGAGTGGGGGTGTTTAGAACTCCCATTAAGAAGCGCGCCCGGGCTTCCCTCCTCTACGGGGGGAGCGGGAGGCATCCCCAGAGGAAGCACGTGCTGGGACGCTTGGCCAATGGGAAGGGAGCACTGTTGCACAGTTGCCGGTTGGCGGGCGTCTCTGCGGGATCAGCTGGTCCTGCTCTGGCAGCAGGCCCACGGCGCACGCAGCCCAGGGATCCCGCCTCACCTTCCTGGCCAGGCGGGCAACGCAGGGCTGCTACCAGAGCTGGTCCTGAAGAGACGCTCGCCAACTGGCACCCGTGCAACAGCGCTCCCTTCCCATTGGCCAAGTGTCCCAGCATGTGCCTCCTCTGGGGATTCCTCCCGCTCCCCCCGTAGAGGAGGGAAGCCTGGGCGCGCTTCTTAATGGGACTTCTAAACACCCCCTGTGCCTTCCCCCCGCCTACCGTGGAGAAGGGAAGCCCCAGTGCATGCCTCCTCTGGGGACTCCTACCTTCTCCCCGCCCAGACAGTCTCCGGCGCGCCGCAGACCTGCTGTGTGGTATGGCGTTGGCTGTTTGGGGGAAGGAGAGCAGCCTGCGCACTTCCTCAAACCCCAGAAGTGGTGTACAGCTGCTGGATGGACAGGTTGGTGATCACAGCATTAGGGTGTGCCTGAGCACACCCGTCACACCCTGTGCGCATGGATATCTTACTGGATTAGCAAAGTCTGCAGAGGAAGGTCTTTTTCTGAAAACTAATGACACAGTGATGATTAATGTAATTCTGAAATGAATGTGTTAACACTATGAAGAAATATGGATACTTAATGATCATATGTTTTAAAATCTGTGGCCAAACAGAAACAAGTTCCTTCCCATACAAGAATGAAGGCAACTATCTACTAGGGATGTTAAAATGTGTGTCATTGGCTAACAGTGTAACCACTGAAAATTTTAAGCCGGCTCCAGGCAAGTACTGACTCCGGCCTGCTGCCCAGCTCTCTGGAGCCAGACCGGGAGACATGTGTAATTGTTCAGGTCACTGATAAGCTCATACCTCTCAGCCCAGTCATCTGAAGAAGTGGGTTGTGCCTACAAAAGCTCATGATACCATCTACATGTTTTGTTAGTCTATAAAGTGCTACCAGACCATTTGTTGTTTTTTAAGTTTTTCCTGTTACAGACTAACTCGGCTACACCCCTCTGAACAGAGGCGTGGGGAAGGGGTGACAATTCCCCCAGGCACCACGCTAGGGGGGCGCGGGATTGGTGTGGGACAAAGCACAGGGAACACATGCTGCTCTTGAGCTGCCGAAGCTGCTCTCTCCAGAGTGCAAGCCAAAGCAGCCAGCTGGGTGGGAGGAGCAAAGCTCTGAAGAAAGGTGCATTCCTCCGTGCCTGGCTGGGGGGAGGATTTGATTGAGGGAGTGCTCTCCCCACCCCAGCACTGGGGGGGCCTTGCTCTGCGGGGAGGAGGGGGAATGCATGAGGGGGGCTGGCTTTGGGGCAGGGGTGAGGTGGGTGTATTGAGATGGGGAGCACTATCACTGTGGGGGGCTGGCTCAGGGGAAGGGGTGTGAGTGCCTTTCAGATGGGGGTACTGGGGGGGCGGTCTCTGGGGCAGGGATGGTTGTGTTGCATTTAAAAGTACTGCATGAGATCGTTTTCAGGGAAAAGGCAAAATGCCACATTTATTGGTCTCTCTCTCTCACGCACACACACACGCACACATCTTATTTTCACCAATAGCTATTCCACCTAACTGCTGGCCAGATTAGTTAGGTGGGGGAGGGTTGAAGCAGGGGCGGATGAGGGTTTTGCAGGGCCCCTGGCAGCGCAATTTTGCAGGGGGGGGGGGGCCCCTTTGACATGGTGCATGTGCCGTGCCACCACGGCGCATGTGCGAGGCCTGTGGAAGTGCAGGGCCCGGGGCAGCCACCCCGCTTGCCCTGCCCTGCCCTGCCCTATATCCGCTGCTGGGTTGGAGCCAGATCAATGCTCCCATGTTGACTTCAAGATGCATAGTGTCTTCCCTCTCATGCAGAGAGTCATCATATGCATATGCAGTTATTCATCTATGGCACCTTCTTCTGGGTGGGTTTTTTTTAATGCTCCCCCATTCATTTTCAAAAATGGATGTTTCAAAAGCAGGTGCTTTCTGCTTACTCCCAAGGCATCCATTGGTCCAACCTTCTTTCAATGAGCCCATTTCACAGGTCCCATTTTTATTGCTTCCACCTTTCTCCAAACATTGCAAGAGATGCTTTTCTTTCATGCCATATCCATTCACACCTCATTCACTCAACAGGATAATCACTTTAGCAAAGGGGTAAGGAGAGCTAAAAAGTCTACAAAATACAAGGTTTCTATGTAAAAAGGCTTACTACAACGTTTCTATGTTCTGTAAAAGTATACAAAATTTCTATAAAAGGACATAATACGACAAACTAAAGACGTATTACAAAACTAAACGGACTTGATACAGAGTTAAAATAAAAAAATTAAGGAGAAAATGATGAATACAGCAATTAATGAGATTTACCAATAGTTGCATTGGTATGGAAGAGACTGAAGTGCCTGCTCTGGGGAAGGCGTGTTGTATTGGAATGGGGGGTGCCTGGCTCTGGGGTATGGGTGAGTATATTGGGTTACTTATTTTTTTAAATAAAAGATACTTTATAACAAAAGGAAAAACAAACAATAATCTGGTAGCACTTTAAAGACTAACAAACATGTAGATCAAGCATGTCCAACTTGAAGCCCTCTGAGGGCCACACAAATGAAAACTGATAGCTTTGAGGGACACCAAAGAGAATGTACTTCTATAGGGCAGTTGTAATTATTATTATTATTATAGATTATGTTTTAGGTATATTTTATAATATTTTTCAGGTCTTTTTTTTAAATATAATACAATAATTTGATGTGTAAAATTATTTGCTCAGTAACAAATGATTGCGGGGGGGGGGGGGGATGCAAATTTGGCCTTTGCCCCCGGGTGCAAAACATCCTCGCTATGCCTCTGCCTCTGCAGCTTTTGATCATACTTATCCGTTACCCATTTAAATGGCTACACTTTTACATCCTTGCTATCTATCTGTCTCTAATGAAATCAAGCAAGGTGTGATCAAAACCAATAGAAACCTCATTTACAGAGAATTAGCAGGGAGATGGGAAGCCCACAGGAAGGAAAGAGCAGCATGAGGTCACCCTGCCTCTTGAAACAAGGTCATAGAATGTCAGAAGATATAAGCAAGGACAGAAAACATCTTTGGCAACCATCACTAAGCAGACACAAAGGGATCAGAGCACTTGCAAACTGATAAAAGACTGGTCCTTCAACCAATGGGGAACATTGTTTAAAGTCTCTAGCATCTGAATGTAGATGAGAAACCTGCTTAGGCAAAGATTATTCACTGAAGAAGATAAGGGAAGCCAAAACCTCATTTTTTGAGGAGTACAGGATCTTTCAAACCAGGGCATTTCTGTTGAAAATGCACCATCTAAACTGCCATTTTTTTTCAAAAAGCCTCATTTCGAAAAAAAGCAGCAGCCGCCATTATGTAACTGAAGCATGGGATATTTAAATCCTGGCTTTCATTTGCACTTTCATAAGGCTAGGTAATTTGCAGGCTGCTGTTAATGACTTTGTGCAGTTGGGATTCTCTAATTATATACGGGAGCACTAATGGGACTCACGTGCCTATTCTTTGTCCCCCCACATAGGCCTCAGAGTTCAGCAACAGAGAGACCTGGTTGATCACTATGGAAGTTTCACTGATACTTATAAGAGGTGTTCTGGAAAGTACCATGACAACAGACTCTTTAGAAGGTCTGTACTTTTAGTGCAATGACAAATAGAACTTATCCACCCATAGGCTATAGGAACATTAACGGTGTTGGCATTCATCCAGTCCTTTTGGGAGATCTAACTTACCCTCCGTTCCCCTGGCTTACAAAGCCTTCCATGGGACAAATGAATATGAGAAAGGATAGGTTCAGTTATTTCATGGGTAGTTGCCATGTGATTGTGCAATATGCATTAGGAAGACTGGAAAGCAGAGAGAGCATCTATGATGTGGAGGCTGAAAATGCCTATAGGAACATCTTCCTAGTGTGACAGCTTCTTGTTGCATTTTGCACAACCTTTGTGAGAGCAAACTCACAAGCACGGCTAGAAGAAGCCACATAGGTATCCTTCTGACCACTAAGTAACATAGTCCATTGCAGAGGGGATGCAGGGTAGTACTGGAATCAAATATGGACCACATATCCAGTTACAGGTAAGTAACCTCCTCCTTTTGCTCTTTAAGTGACTGTCCCTAAGCAGATTCCAATCATCAGTGATTAGCAAGCAGTGTTCAGTGTGGAGATGGGTACAAGGACCAGAAGAATGGCCATACTGGCTCAGACCAATGGTTCATTGGATCCAGAAGTTCCCAACTTTTTTATACCTGGGACTTACACACTTTTCACAAACTTTTGGCACATATTTTATTTGCATATTTGCATGTTCATTATGCAAATAATGAATATGTAAATATGAGAAGAAATGCTACCAGTCTACCAAAAGCCCTGACCCCCAGAGCCCCCCAGTGCCAGCCCATCCCCTAGAGCCCACCCCTCTACTGCCCCTTAGTGCCAGTCACTGACCCGAGTCCCCTGCACCTAACCTCCCGGTGCCAGCCTCCTGCCCTCAGAGCCCCCCATTCCAGATGCCTCAGTGCCTGCCCTCTGCCACTTAGAACTCCCACCAGACTTCCCAGTGCCAGCCTCCTGTTTCCAGAGCCTCACTGCACTCAACCCCTCCAGAGCCTTGCCCAGTGCTCTCTGCGTCAGCCCTGCCCCCATAACTCCACCACTACTAGCCCCACCCCCAGACATCCCCAGTGCCAGCTCTCCATCCCAAATGCCCCAGTGCTCTCCCAGGGTCACCCCCCCCCCCACCTTTTAGAGCCCCCACCCCTTAAAGCTCCCCAGTACTAGCCCTGCCCCCTCAGCCCCTCCAGTATTAGCTTTGCCTCCTGAGCCCCACAGTGCCAGCCCCCCACCTCTTAGAGCTCCCACCCCCAGAATTGCCCAGCACTAGCCCCGCTCCCAGAGCCCCCAGTGCCTGCCCCACCCTCCTTCACTTAGCCCTGCATTGCCTCCCAGCCACAAGCTGAGTGCTGCTTCCCAGGTCACGGCTGCTCTAAGGCTGCCGTGTTGAGCTCTGTGTGGCCCTCCTGCCGTGCAGAAAAATGCTCTTCTGGGTCTGGGAAGAGACCCCGCCCCTGCCCAGTGCTAGTTGGCTGAAAGATGGGTCAGGACATGCCTCTCCCGACAGCCGCAGCAGGATGGTATATTCCGGCCCCCAGAGCCACTGGGGCCCAGTAACCAGAGGTTGGGAACTGATGATCTAATCCAGTATCTTGTCTTCCAGGTGCCCCAGAGGGAATGAACAGAACAGGTAATCACCAAATGATCCATCCCCTGTCACTCATTCCCAGATGCTGGAAAACAGAGCATGGTTTTGCATTCCTGTCCATCCGAGTTTATAGCCACTGATGAACCTATTATGCACGAACACATCTATTTTTATTGAACGTTTCTATTGAACCCTGTTATAGTCTTGGTCTTTACAACATCTTCTAGCAAAGCATTCCACAGGTTAAGTGTGTGTTGTGTGAAGAAATATTTCCTTTGTTTTAAATCTGGTGTCTATTAATTTCATTTAGTGATCCCTAGCTCATGTCCATGCTTCTTCTGCTCGCAGTAGGGCGTTTACAGGTTTCAACCATCCTGATGGCTCCAGTTCTCAGGAATAAGACAGAGGGGTGCTCACCAGTGATTATGGATGCTGTTCTAGTGGCTCTGCCAGTCCCAGTTCTGACTATGCATGCAGATGCAGAGCTTGCAGGAGGCAGCTGGAACTTGTAAAGTTAGTTATCTAGCATCTTGTGTCCTGTGTGGGAATGATCGGCAGGCAACAATGATAAAATATATGGCAGAATGCTGGAAAAAACACAGAGCAAAAGACATACAGTTCTCCCTCAGTTAGCTGAATCACCAATTTAATTAACACATTTTTTAAATGAGCATCCACATCATGGAGACATTGTCCTCTGGAATGGTAGCCAAAGCTCAAAGGGGCATACAAATGTTTAGCATATTTGGCTTGTAAAAGCATTGCAATGCCTGACAAAGCGCCATATTCTTACTTTCAGGTGGCATTGTAAATAAGAAGTGGGCAGCATTATCTTCCTCAAATGTAAACAAATTTGTTTCTCAGTGAATGGCTGAACAAAAAGTAGGATTGAGTGGATTTATGAGCTCTCAAGTCTTAGATTGTTTTGTTTTTTGAGTGCAGTTGTGTAACAAGCTATATTTATAAGTTGCACTTTCACAATAAAGAGATAACATTGTATACTCATCTGAGGTAAACAGAAAAACTATTTCTTTTGTTTATCATTTTTATAGTTCACATGTTTATAATAAAAAAATAAAGTGAACACTGTACACTTTATATTCTGTGTTGTAATTGAAAATGTAGGTAAACATCCAAAAATATTTAATAAATGAAAATATTTTTAGCAGTATGATTAAAACTGCAATGAATAGCGATTACATTTTTAATAGCTCTACTATAAACAACTTTGTTCATTTTGTAGAGTTCTACAATCAGCTCTTTTAGTAATCTAAAAGCACAGAGGAACAGGGGTTCCAACTCTGACCATGCAGCAGTAAAAGAGAGCTGGAACAGCACCTTATAGCCTTGGATGAGAGCACGCGGACAGTGCTTGATGCACATAAGGGTCAGTGGACATTACTACAGAACTGTACTCTAGTGCATGGCACACATGTGTACCCATGGTTTGACTCCATAGAGGGACCATCACTCAAAGAATACCCATGAATGCAAAGAAATGGCAAAATATTTTTTTAAAACAATACATCTGTCAGCCGATGGTCAGGGCAGTGTGTATGTGCTATACACCCGAGACTTGAACTGCTGAGACTGGGGTCCCTTGCAGCAGGCAACCTGGAGGAGGTTGACGGGTGCCCAATAAGTGTACAGGGAGAGCTTATAACACCTTAGATTTCAGCTGCTAGAATTCGTAATTTCTTTGCAGCGGGCAGCCTTGGGGAAAGACTGAAAGATGCCCCAGTGGATTCTGCCACCTGGGAGTGACACAAATCCAAACGCCCAAGCTCTCCCTATATCTGTCCCTTAAGACCGGCTGAAGTTCTTTTAAATTATGCTTGGTTCTGTTACAGCAACTGAAGGAGTCAGGTTAAAGCTTAAACAGTTACAGGTTTATTAAAGAAGCTTATAAATCATATGGTTACAATGGCTATTGCTCTATTTCTTAACTACTAGCAAAATATAGATCTTTAAAAATGGTTACAAAGAAGATAAAGATAGAAAAATAGAAATAATGGTACCAAGTAACAGCTTACTCTTTCTATGTGTACACTTAAGACAGAGGACCACATCCAGGTACAATTTTTACCCCCTTCTGTGCCTCTCGACTCCAGCATGTCAGGCCAGGGCCGGTCCCTCAATTCCTAGGAAAGACGAAAATATGAGGTGGGCGTCCCCATAGAACCTCGGGAGGTCAAACACCTAACCCGACCAGCAGGTAGAGGGTAGAATGACACTCCAAAGAGAGTGTGCTGCTGTACCACCTTTATACTCATGGGGTCACGTATTTCTCTTTCTTATCTGTCATGCCAAATGGTGCTGGTCTGTCTTTTGTGAGACCAGTTCTTACAAGAGAGTTGTGAACTTAATTTACATTTGTAAGAGAGATAACTAAATTGGAAGTACTGGGCATTCTTTTCTCAGTGGGAAATTCCTCTCCCAGGGACTGTGTGTGTTCGAATCAACATGGGTGCCAGCCTGGGCAGTTCTCGCAGCCTCGAGGCCAGCCTATTGCCTTAATTGCTCTCTCTCTCCTCATATCTATGTTTTCAGCTTCTCAGGATCAGATGAGCCAGCATAGACTATGCTGATTTTATTGCTCCTTCTCTGCCCTCTGTCCTTCTCTGTTCCTGCTTCAGGAACCTCAGAGAGGCAAATAAGATGGATGAGATGGGGGGGTTGGTCTGTCTGGCTACAACATCCTGATGAACTTTATTAGCATTAACAAATGTTAATTATGCAAACTTAGATGAACATGCGCTCCAGGAACGCAATTTGCCTTTCCATAGTTTAATATCCTTATTTTATCTGTCCTTCCCCTCTTCCATATGCTG
Organism: Pelodiscus sinensis; assembly: GCF_052426305.1. Lineage (NCBI taxonomy): Eukaryota > Metazoa > Chordata > Testudines > Trionychidae > Pelodiscus > Pelodiscus sinensis. The sequence continues at coordinate 211,815,656 of NC_143052.1, forward strand.
CTAATATGGTAAAAAAAAAAGTAAAGATTAAGGAGGAAAAGGTAATTTAAAACGGTATCCTTCCTTGTTGAGTCATGTGATAACTCCTCCACCCTCCACAAAAATGGCAGTAACTGGGTCAAGTGGGGGGAGAAAAATAAGCACCATAGTGAGGGTGCTGGGCAGAACACAGAAAAAAATGTGTCGTTTTGGTTTTGTATATTAATATGAAAAGGAATGGAGAGTGTGTTCAGTTTTTAGTATTGCTTTTGCAATGAGCACTGAAGTGGATGGGGATGGGTTGGTTTAAAAGCCCCTGAGATGAAGAAAGTTAGACTGACATGGGGGGGAGGGGCAATATAGAGGTTGAACTGCTCTAATCTGTCACTCTCTGGTCCAGCAACATCCATGATCCAGCATGATGTTAATTAGCTGAATATCCACACATCATGGGTGTGGCCAAGTTTCCTGCAGTCCCATAAAATTTGTTTACAGCCGCCAGTCCTGGCTCTCAGTGTTCTGTGCTGTTGTTTAGATCTAATTTACCCCTAAATATCTTCTAGGAGCCCAGTAAGCAGTGGAAGCATTGGCAATGCTGCTAGACAATATTGACCTCCCATGGTTTGGCAAATTCTCTAGTCTGGCACTGGTCAGGTCCTTAGGTTGCCAGACTAAAGAGGTTCAACCTGTAGTTCCTGCGCCTGCTCTCCCGAGCAAACAACAATCAAACAAAACAAACAATGGAGAGGAAGCAGCAGAAAATGTACCTCTCCAACCTTGAGTAAGCCTTGCTGGTACACATGGGGTCTCCAATGTCCGACAATATATATACACCCTCTTCTGGGAGCTCAGGCTAACTTGGTCCATACTCTGTAAAATATCTTTTAGGACATAATGTGCAAGAGCCAAAGTTATGAATAAAATATGAACAGTCTGAAGCTGCAGTTGCAAAAGGTGATTTCTGCCAGTTTTTTAAATGTTATGTGGCACACGTCAGCATCTTCAAATGCCCATGAGCACCAAGAGAAGGTTAATGTTGCAATCACAGCAATTTCCTGTAAGTGTGCTGTGATGTGACCTATCAGCTGGTCATGTCCTCACAAATTCCATTATACTATATATAACCTCTGCCAAGCCCCTTAACAGTACTAGAACAGCCAACATCTTCTCCCGTGACTATTCTTATCCAAGGAGAGACTGTGCGTGGGCTGTTATTTGTTTGCAAAACACTCAACGATGTTAGGAAGAGAATTGTCATTTAGATGGAACATTCATTGATATCTATTTGACATTACGCCTGACTCAGAGTCCTAACAATAGCAACATTATTGTAATAATGCCAGTACTAATACTCTTAGCATTTGCATTAGAACTCTGCTCACAAAAGCTGGAAGATACACCAGCATTAAGTTGTTATTCCATCTTGAAATCAGCCAGAGCTGCAGTTCACGTGTCTATCTTAAAAGCACACACCCTACATTCCTGGTCTATCTTTCAAGTAGGCTGTGTCTATACTGGCCTGTGCAAATGAGGCTCAGCGTGGAATATCGCCGAGCCTCATTTGCATAACTAATGAACCGCCAGTTTTGCAGAAGAGGCTCTTGCGCAAGACGGAGCTGTCTACACCGCCCCTTCTCGCACAAGAAAAACCCTCTTGCGCAAAGCCGTTATTCTGATTATTTTCAGGCATAACGGCTTTGTGCAAGAGGGTTTTTCTTGCACAAGAAGGGGCAGTGTAGACAGTTCCATCTTGCGCAAGAGCCTCTTTCGCAAAAATGGCGGCTTAGTAGGTATGCAAATGAGGCTCTGCGATATTCCACACTGAGCCTCATTTGCATAGCTCTGGCGCAAGATTGCGCCAGTATAGACACAGCCGTAGTGTAAGTGGATACAATCCCACTGAAATCATCTGAGTTGTGTCCCCTTATGCAGTGGTCCATTTGACCTAAAAAGCTCAGGGAATGTCTACACTGGGGAATGAATAACAGTGCACACAGAGATGCTTCCCTGTAACTCTCTTGGTGGATGCTGCAGACACAAATTAAAAGGTTCCTGCCTTCATTAAATATGGTCCTCTTCAAACAGGGTTACATTAATGTGAATTAGGAATCTTTGAGGTCAAAGTCCCCATATGCCACACAGGGTTTACAGTGTTGCCAGCTCACGGTTTTGTCATGAGTCTCATAATAATTATGTTTTCCTTAAAGCTCCAGTTCCCCAGTCAAGTGGATCTATGATGATTTCAGCCTTCATTCTTACAGAAAAAGTAAGTTTCTAGCCATCATAGCTATTGAAAAAGCTTCAAAACGTGATGCCAATGCACTCCAAAAGCAAATAAAGCAAATAAGAACACCACGTGTATTATTTGTACATCATCTCATTATTTGACAGTCAAACTCATGATTTTTTAACATGAGATGTTTTAAATATTTGGGGAAGGCAATACTGGGACTACAAGACAGCATGCTGATGTGCACTCCTATTCACACTTGGATATTCTGAACTGAGGGGAAGAGCAGATGTAGCCTTGGGTTTGAGCTCTGATCTGAAATCTGGATCTTTCATTTCAGGGCGGGTTATGTGAACTTTTTGACCATCATCGGTTCATATGGATTCCAATACTTGTGTTTATCATTTGGAAAACCTTAAATCCCACAAACACTCACAAATGTAGCCTGTTTTCAACTGTAAACTATTCAGTACCACAGAGATGTGCACATTTTGTCCCATAAGGCATCTGGAACTATAAAGCAGCCCAAACCTGTACCAAACTCAGCTTCCATTTGCTGAAAGTTTTGAGAATAGATGCAGCCCTTGGGTTGCCTGGATCTGGCCCCTGAGGCTTAGGACTTCCCCCAGCACTGGGGAGCCTGTGCTTGGCACTCAACTCTGCCACCCCCCCCCCCCCCCGCCGCCACCCATTGTCCCTGTTTTTTCTGTCGGTCAGCGGCTCCAAACCCAAAAAACGGTTCCCCACCTCTGCCCTGGTAATTGTTTTTAATTAGTAAAAGGAGGGAAGATGCTGCTGCTTTGGCAGCCATCTTCATTGGGGGGAAATAGCATGTGTAGGGTTCAGTGAACAGCAGTAGAATATCGCTCTACAGAAAGGAGTGGAATGTAGTGTGCTACAAGCTGGTATGATGTGGGTGGGTGGGAGGCAGGGTGGAACAGAATGTGAATCAGTCTTGAAAGAGAATGGAAGGATGTTGGAGAAAAGTCTAAAAAGCTGATATGTAGCCAAAGTTGGTTCCAGGAAGGAACAGAGAACTACAGCACCTACAGAGCTAAGGACTGTGTTTCCTAGGCACAGGTTGAGAATTCTGATCTAAAATTGATGAATGTGTTGCATAGACAGTAACCGTAAAATCTTGAGTATAACACGCACTTTTTTTCCTGTTTTTTTTAGGGTCAGAGCCAGGGTGCGCATTACGCATAGGAGATTTTCTGTTTTTAACACACCCTCCCCTCTGCACAGAAACTTTCCAGCTGCAGCACGGTGACCTGCCAGGCTCCCAGACAAGACAAGGAGCCGGCAGCGCCGCCAGACTGCAGCACCTTGGCTTGCTGCCTGCCCAGTCTCAGCATGGTGCGCGGGCAGCTGGGCAGGGGGTCTCCGCGGCAGGCACAAGCTCAGCTGGGTAGAGGGTCCCCATGGCAGGCACAAGCTCAGCTGGGCAGGGGGCCCCCGTGGCAGGCACAAGCTCAGCCAGGCTCCCGGACAAGGCGAGGAGCACCCTGGTGCGCTGCCTGCCCAGTCTCGGCATGGACATCTGGGTGGGAGGTAGGGACAAAGGGCCCCGCAGCAGGCACGAGCTCAGCGTGGTACGCGGGCAGCTGTGCAGCGGGGCGGGGAGCAGATTTCAAAATCTGCCACCGGCTCCCCAATGCTGCACGTGTGTTTTCTGTGCAACCCTGCAGGTGGGAGCAGCCCCTTCCTTCCTATATATACACCGTAAAATCATGAGTATAATGGGGGTGCACATTATATATAGGAGTTCCCAGGATTCTGACGTTGAAAAGGTAGGTGCGCATTATACTCACAATTTTATGGTATATGAGAAAAAAAGACAGAGAAAGAAAGAGTTTCCTTTTGTTTACATGTGTCCTGCTCAGGGCCCGACCAAGCGAGAGCGCTTTAGATCAGGGCTCTAAGCCCTCTGATTATGCATCTGGTATAGGCATAATAGTTGCATGCAGTGTAGCTGTAGCTGTGTGGGTCCCAGGATATTAGAAAGACAAAGAGAGTGAGGTAATAACTGTAAACAGACCAGCTTCTGTTGGTGAGAGGAAGCTTTCAAACAACATCGAGCTCTTCATTTCCCAGAACTGAAGAGGAGCTCCATGTGGCTCAAAAGCTTGTGTCTCTTGCCAGCAGATGGTCCAACCTCACCCACCTTGTCGCAGCTAGAATAAGTCAGTTGTGCTTTTAAGCACGTGCACCATGGAAAAAGCACACTCGGAACATGTGTCACTAGATTGCTGAATCATATGGGCTGTTCCCTGAATCTCTTGGCTACAACTCCCCACTATAACTGGGAAGCAGCCAGGGTCTTGGCGCAAACATCCTTTTTCTTCATATGTTTCGGAGATAGCTGGAAATGAATAACTTTCAATTGGTATAGTAGTGTCACAGAACATATCAGCCCCGCTGTGGGAACAAGGCTAGTTAACTAACAGCCACCACAGAGCAAGCACTTCAAAACCCCAAACTTGGCTTGTTCCTACATCTTTCCCCAACCATCTATTTCTTAATAGCAGAATGGCAGATTGCTCTAGAAATGATTAGTATTCCCTGCTAGCTGGAAACCAACTCCAAACAGAGGCCTAACCTATATGTGCTCATCCAAGAAAAAGTTTGTGCAGTTGCTGCACAGTTAGTTACATGGCCCGCATCCTCTTTTCAAATAAAGTTTGGATCTAATCCTAAGGATAACTGTGAAAGCCAGCCTTCTGAGCGATTGAAGTTAGGCACTCACATATGAAAAGCCTTTTTAGAGCTGTTCTAAGTGTAAACTCAAGGCACTGAGACGGGAGGGGAAGCGTGCTCTTACAGCCAGACTCACAGACAGGAGGGGCAAAAATGGCAATTGCTCCAGGGCCCGGCCGTTCAAAGGAGCCTGGGGCTCTGGCTATCAGTGCTGCAGCCCTATAAACTGCTGTTGGAGTGCAGTGGTGGCACTCCAGGTGGCCCTTAGGGCTGCCTGGGAAGGCAAGGGTGCTGTGTGGCACACTCCAGGCAGCACAAGGGAGACGGGGGAGGGGCGTGAGCACCATTGTGTCTAGCACATATCTAGGATAAAGTCCTTGTCCACTGTGTAGAGACGTGATTTTTGAGAACCATGCTAAGAAAAACTATATTGTAGAGCAGTGGTTCCCAACCTTTTCAAGCATACACATCCCTTTTCAATCTGTTAACATTTTATGGACCCCACAAGGGGAGTGGCGGGAAGTGGTGGGCAGCACATCCCTGGGCCAGCGCTGCTTCCTCAGCTCCTGACCCCTCTATCCCCTGCCCATCCACAGAAGATACGGCAAGGAGGCTCTAATGGCCAAAGGCAGCTTCTGCCCTGGCACTCTGCCCTTGGCTGGGTATGGAGCCCTGGGGGAGAAAAAGAAAAGGAAAAAGTAATGATCGGGCCCACTGCGGGGCTGAGAGTGGGGAAAGGCCTGGGGTGTAAACGGCAGCATAGCTGATGGCAGGAGGATGGATGGTGCCTCCTGGAGTATCAAGATCCTGAGAGTGAGAGACACCGGCAAACCCCGGCTGAGAATCGCCTGGCAGAAAGTTCCACGGTGGGCATGATCCTTGTTTTTCCTTTCTTGAACTTTCCACGGACCTCCCTACAGTCTGGTCATGGAACACCAGGGGTCCACAGACCACATGTTGTGAACCACTGCTGTTCAGTATCCAATGCTACTTGCTGACCCATCTATGCAAAAACTTTTAAACATGTTTGGGAAACCTGGTCCCTGCCTACACTTCATTAGTTTGGGGAATCTCCCACTGTTCCAACCTAGTTCTCCCATTGATAGCAAAAGTAGGTGAGCTAATCGGGATTGGACGCTAAGTTTCCCAGTTTCCTTCAGCAATGTGTCATCTAGACCTGCTCTGAGCATCAGGAGCCTGACTCATCTGCTCTGTACAATCTGCTCTGTACATTACATCATCATGTCTTTCCCTTAATCAGAACTACTTTCCTCCTCTTCAACTCAAAAGCAAAAGAATTCAGCTGTGGTTTTCATATGCAAAAATTTAGACTATCCTTAACACTTACACCATGGCAGCAAGAGATGAAGGCAACGTCTACATGATGGACCTGCCAGCAGCACACCTTTACCACCGCAATTGTGCCACATGAAAAGTGTGCCATGTAGACTCTCTTTGCCGGCAGGAGAGAGCTTTCTTGCCACCATAATTAATCCCTCCCCCATAGCTGTGGTGGCAGAAGAGTTATCACCTATCAGCGTTGCTCTGTCCTCACTGGTGCTTTTCCTCAATCAAACTTGTGTCAGTCAAATGGCTGTTTTTTCACGGCCCACACCTGGCAGAAGTATAGGCAAAGTCCCAGTGAGACTCAGCAAGAGACTTTGATTTAGCTAGGTCTAGCTGTTGTTTATGCATGTCACAGCTTTATTGCTACTGAAATAACTATGTGGGGTAGAAGAGCTACAAACAGCAGCAGCTTGGAAGGATTTAAATGCCACTTAATTGCTGAAATTTTCATGGTAGGTGCAGGGGACCTGAAACCAACCTACCAACCCCCATAGAATTGAATAATGAAGACCAAATGTTTGCTTTCCTTAAAGCAAAGAAAACCCATAGAACCAAACATTAAAGAGTTAACTATTTAATTATCTTGGTAAACCCATTCTTGCAATGTGATAGCTCCCCTCCTTGATGTTACCTTTATAGTTAACATTTCTATCTGTAATAAAGTGTTTAAAAAAAAAACAAGACCATCCTACAAAAGCATACGTTCATATTCAAACCCGATGGCTGCATCTAGACTTGCCAGCTGTCTACACTGGCCACTTGATTTTGTGCAAAAGCACTGACGTTCTACTGTCCAAAATCAGTGCTTCTTGCGCAAATACTTTGACGTTCCCGTTCGGGCAAAAGCCCTTTTCCGGAAATGCTTTTGTGCAAAAGGGCCAGTGTAGACAGCTGAAAACTGTTTTGCGCAAAAAAGCCCCGATGGCGAAAGCGGCGATTGGGGCTTTCTTGCACAAAACTGTGTCTAGATTGGCACGGACGCTTTTCCGCAAAAAGTGCTTTTGCGGAAAAGCGTCCATGCCAATCTAGATGCTCTTTTCCGCAAATGCTTTTAACAGAAAAACTTTTCCGTTAAAAGCATTTGCAGAAAATCATGCCAGTCTAGATGTAGCCTACGAGCAACCTTTGAGAAAATCATAAATGTATCTCATGTCAGTGATGTAGGTGGTCTTTTTTATTAAATGTGACGTTAACTTCACGGAAGGGGTAGAAAGTCGGGGGGGGGGGGTCTTTGTTATTATTTGGGACTAAGGGAAAGAGAAAAGGAAGGAGGGGAAAGTTTTTAATCAAACAAAATTGGTTTGCACTTCTTTCCAACTTCTGTAACCCTCAAAGCTTTTTGACACTAGAAATATTCAGCTTGATTGTCACTGTGCATGTACATGTTTAACTATTCTAAGAAAAGCTTCAGAGGGGTAGCCAGTCTGAACTGGAAAAACTTAGTCTGTGACTGGAAAAACTTAAACAACAAATAGTCTGGCAGCACTTTTATAGACTAACAAAACATGTATATGGTGTCATGAGCTTGTGTGAGTACAATTCACTTCTTCAGATGAATGGAATTATTAAAAGTCCAGTTCCAAAATAAATAGGAGATGGTGGAGGGAGAAGGAAGGGGAAAAATAGTGAATTAGAGTGTTCATGTTATATGAAGCTGAGAGAGAGAGAAAGTACAAATTGTTCTTAAGTACCCATTGTTTGGTTAAAGTCATTAGGATGTAGAAGGTAGTGCACTAGCCAGGTATGACTTTATTCATACCTTTATGATGGGTTCCAAACCTGTAAATGAAGTTCCAATACTTCCCTATGTATTTGGCTTGCGGAATTGGCCTTTAACAACACAGTGACTCAATGCAGAGATCCACTAACGAGTGCCCAGGCAGATTAAAGTGCTCTCCAACAAGTTTCTGTGTTTCCCCTTTTTGGATATCTAATTTGTGTCCGTTAATTTTTTCCCATAGAGACTGTCCAGTTTGGCCAATATAAATTGCAGTGGGGCATTGCTGGCATAGGTCACATTAGTGGATGTGCAGTTAAATAAGCCTCTGATGTGGTGAGGTCCAGTGATGAAATCACTTGTGTAGATGTGTGGGTAGAGTTGGCACCAAAGCTGATAGCAAGGGTGCATCCCTGGATGATTATGACGGAGTGCTGTGAGGTTACTGGAAAGAATTTGTTTGAGGTTAGGGGGTTTACTGTAGGTGAGGTCTGGCCTTTCCCCCCCAAGGCCTGTGAGGGCGAGGGTTCATTTTCCAAGATAGGTTGTACATTGTTCATAATGTATTGGAGAAGTTTAAATTGACAAATGGAATTCTGTTGGGTTTTCTTTTTGGCCTGTCCTGAAGTAGTTCATGTCTGGGAACTTTTCTGGCTCTTTCAATCTGTTTTTTCACTTCTTCGGGTGGATATTTCAGTTTTAAGAAATGCCTTCCCTTCCTTCTCTCCCTCCCCCCCCCCAATTTATTTTGGAACTGGACTTTTAATAACTCCATTCATCTGAAGAAATGGGTTGTACCCACGAAAGCTGATGATACCATCTGTATGTTTGGTTAGTCTCTAATGTGGTGCTAGACTACTTGTTTTTAAGTAATCTAAGGAAGTTAAAATGGAGACTAAGCAAGGTTCTTTTTGTGTGTCGAGAAGAGATAAAAAACTTACCGTCTAAAACGTGAAAGGAAGAGGAAGGCATCGTTGATGGCTGGAGAGAGGTGAATGGCTCACGAGCAGATACCTGAAGAGTAGTTAAGAAAGCTGTGATTTTTCACAGGTGAGCTAATCACCGCTTGAAATTGGGGTAAAAAGAACGCGTTGTAGTTTTCTTTATCTATACTGTAGGCAAAATCCTAGCTCAGCTGAAACCCCAGGTAAAACATCCAGTGGGACCAGTCTGCCATCCTTGTGGTTTAGAACATCTGACAGGTGGGCAGAACATATCAGAGGCGCTTGACATGAAGCTGGCTCAATATTAATTTTTAATCTCCATATTGTTAAACTCCCTGAAAGGTTGCTCAAACATAACATGAAGGCTACTGATCAATACTGAAAATAGGTAATTAAACATCTGTTTATGAGTGTTTCTAAATAAAACGAACATTTTCAAGGTTCATTAAATAGCAAGATAGAAAGTACTCCTGTGCCTTTCAAAAAATTGAAAAAAAAATCAATTTCTTCAGCTTCTTCAAAATCAAATGTGCCTGTGAAGTAAAGAATCTTTGTCTACTTAAGTGGAAGAGCAGACCAAAACACGTATTTGTTGCTATCATAGTCAAAGTATAGCTGTTTAAGGCTGTTTGAAATGTCCGCAAACACCATCAGTCTCTCGTCTGATTTGATTGATTCAAATGGAGAATCAATGACCAAGCTTCCCAATAACACTTAGTTGAATTCTCAAGATTGTGTCTGTACATTTTGATCCTGCCAGTATCAGTATTTTGAAATTTGTATTGAGGATGACTTTGGTCAAAATATATCATCAGTATATATCTTATATATCAGAAATTCAATGGACAGGTACCAAAACTTACAAAAACAACTGGAGGAAGTTTCAGAACTGGACAGGTTTACAGAGGGGTGACACTGTTGTTGCAGTTGACAAGATGTATTTGTATTTAAGGGTACAACATTTTCTCTTAACAGAGACAAGAAATACCAAGAAAGGCTGTCCTCGCTATAATCACACAAAACCAAAAAGTGCTGTAAATCTTACGAGTTAGCTCTCATCGTATTTCTAGTAGTCTACAAAATAAAAATAAATTTAGAAACATTTTGCACAATATCCAAACTCTCTTGATACACCTCTGAATCGAAACCTTACAGAATCACTATTGCTCAGGGGTTTTCATAGCAAAGCTTTTCAAAAGTGACTGCTATTCTTGGGTGCCCAACCTAAAAGTGGCTAGGCCTCTTTCATCGCTAATTTGGCTAAGTCTTCGCTTCCATCTGCCAATGCAGGATTGTACTTTAAAGAACATTACCCAGCTTTTATAATCCATGTTCCATCTAGTTTAGTTCTCTTCTCATACATTTACCATGTCTTTGTCATTGTCCAGTCCTGTATATGTATTTCCTATCCCAACTTGTGAACTGAATTTAGTTTTATGGAAAGAGTTACTTGTTGAATGACTGGATCATGTTACAGTTCTATATGTAAGCACACGTGATTATCCATGGACAGACCACTTCCTGTTTTTAAATGGAAGTACTGCTACCATTTCTCTATTATTTAGGACAGTCTGAGGTACTGCAATTTCAATTCCACCAGAGATTCTTCATCTGTTTAAAAAAAGCAAAAGAGGCTCTTATGACAACAGATCTTTGCAGGAGGCACCCTTCCTACCTGTCCAGTGGAGTCATACTACTAATATGGTAAGATTACTTTCAATACCACAGGGAAAATTGAATTTGCACTGAATAAGTATCTGGGCTTCTCTGCTCACATGAACTACACAACAGTTTTGCAACAGGGTTCTACATGATTACTATAAAGATTACTGGACAGCTCTGAAATTCCTGGTTTACTAGTACATAACATATTGCAGGGAAAAACGGCTCTGTACATATATTGCAGGTACCTAGTGAGCTGTGCCTTAACCCCTTTTAAATCCCTCTAACACACCACTCAGGTGACAGGCCTGGCTCCTGGCACCTCACTTTGAACCTGTACTCCAAGCACTCCTCACTTACCTCTCTGAGGCTACGCCTAGACCACAGGCTTATTTTGAAAGCTCTTCTGGAAGAGATCTCTTTAGAAAGAGTGTGTCCACACAGCAAAAGCACATCCAAAAAGCAATCTGCTTTTTTGAAAAATAGCATCCCATCAATGTGGCTGCTCTCTCACATGTGCGATTACTATGGATGGAGTGGCCAATAGGACACCTGTGCTTTTTCCTGGAGGCCTCTCCTTTCAAAAACAAAAAACACCCCTCTTCCTCATTCACACATGCCTTTTTCCAAAAGAGCTCTTTCAGAAAAAGGCTTCTCTCTCGTAGAAAGAGGTTTGCCGCTGTCAGAAAAACTTTTCCATTCTTTTGACTTTTTGTTGAAAGAGCGCAATTGCAGTGTGGATGCAAGTTTAATTTCTCCCCTAAAATGGCCATTTTTCCAGAAAAACTCTGCAGTGTAGACATATCCTGACTTGCAGTCCTCTTCTCCCATTTCCCCACCTTGTAAACCCAGCAGACCCAGGGAGTTCAGCACTTGTCTTTTCCTCCAGGAGTCTAGGACAGTGACTGATTAGTGACTAAAAATAGCTGTCAGAAAAAAGCATTGTTTTTATTTTTATCCAAAGTTCCATAGTTTACACGACCTCCTATATGCATATTCCCCCTTTCCTATACCTTTCTCTTTCCTTGAAACATACAAGTTGCTCTCAGTCCAGCTAACTCAATCTCAGGCTACAGGAAGCATATTCTCCTGCTCACAGCATGCCCTCCTCCCTCTCTCTCGCATCTCCAGGAATGCCTATTAATGCCTCTTTCCCAAAGTTGTCATTATCAAGTTTCAGGATCCTCTTTGATCCTAGACTTGGCTTTCGGAAGATGGAGCCAAGTTGAGGATATTCCCCAATATAAAAACTTCCTTATGGTTTCCTAAGGAATAGAGAGACATTGTTTGGTCTTTCCCGCTTGCTTCCCTTAAAAAGTCCTTTGATTTAAACTCTGGCAGACAGGCAGGTTAATAAAAAAAATATCTGAGAGGGATATAATATTTATAAAAAATACTACTATACAACTTTGTTTTCCATCATGTAATGGCAACTATTAAATGACTAGTATTACCCTAAATGTGTGGAGTCACCAAAATTTGTGACAATAGATTGCTCCATAGATTACATGTAGAAATCTTTTTTTCTGTTTTCATTTTCCTAGACTGTGCATGGAGAAGGTCTGATTCTGATCCCACTCCTGTGCAGGAATCAAGTGGAATCTATTAAAGGAAGGAAAAAGGATTTGAAGAAAACCATATTGGAGTGGAGCTGAAGCAGAACATTTCATAACTGCATTATATATGCAAAGATCATCCAGATACTGCTTAAATTAACGAAAAAATAAATAAGTTTCAAAGACTAAGAAACAGAGAGTAGCCCAAGACTCAAACAATTAAGTCATTTCAGGAAATTCCCTCTTTCCTTTCTGTTGTACAACATAAACTGTTTAGCCACTATATTGCTGTCAATCAACCAACCCAGATATAGAGAAAGCACTGTGGAGGGAGTGTATGTAGTCAACAAGATTAACCGATAAGGCCAGTCTTATCGGTTAATCATGTAGTGGACTACACGTTTTAGCCTGTTTGTCAGAGGCTGGAAATGTATGACAGGAGAGGGATCACACTTGATGATTATCTGTTGGGTTCGCTACCTCTGTGACATCCAGTATTTGCCACTATTGGAAGACAGAATACTGGGCTAGATGGACCTTTGGCCTGACCCATTATGGCCATTCTTATATTCTTATGACATCCTTAGTCAACAGGTTTAAGCTTGTTCTCTTGTGTAAGGTCTTCCACACTAACTCCGCCCTTATCTCCTACTGCTTCAAACATTGATATTCTTGATGTCTCCTTTCCTTCTGATGCTCCCATCACAGCATTTTTCACTACATTTCCACATGTATAGAATGCTCTTCTAAAGACATTTTGCAACCCAGCATACATACCCACCATCGATTTCCTTGAAATCCCCCTCCCGGATACTTACTTCTGCAATTTTTCCTACAAAGAGTTAACATTACATGTGTAGAAATAAATGCATTTGAGCACACACCATTGCCTATACCAAGTTACCATACATGTTGTATTGTTGAAGCCCACTGTCTCCCACTGTTTTGACCGTTTTGTTGTATTTGTTCCCTCATCACAGGGAAGGCTGGAAATTTTACTGTAAGCTGTTCAGGACAGAGACCTCTTTTTTCTATGTCACAATAAAGTACCCAGCACATTCTTGGATGATGTAAAAAAGCCCTTTAAAATTACTGATCATGTGAGGCAGGAAAAACCATAGTGTCTCAACAAAAAAGGACACAAAACTCAACAATATGGAGCATCTATACAGGGTGGGAACTGGAAAAGAATGGAGACATGTTGATGGTCACTACATTAGACCACTGTATAGACCTTAATACCGAATATGGGAATCCACAAGTGAATTTAACAATTCAGTCATGCAGAGAACGAGAGTGTACCTTTATTTTAACATGTGCACTGCACTCATGCAGTACATACAATGCCAGAAGTCTCCTTTCAGCACAAATTACTACCAATCAAGTTTTAAAATTCTTAATCACATTTCTTGGTGGAAGCAGCAGTTAGTGCAATAGTGCAAAGGCTTTTTTTCAGTGTCTGTTTCCATGTGTAGTGAGGCACTCAGAACTATGTCCCAACTGGCATTAAATGTAAAGCGTTGTTCAACTATTGCAAGTTTCATCTGAAAGTCACACGAAGCTGGTTTTATTTAAGTTTACGCTATAGCAGTAACAAATAAATAATGAAGGACAATGCTTTAAACAAATAGTAATGTAAAGAAAACAGCAGTGTTTGGTGTTTGCCAGTTTGTTTCCCACTACATATATTGATTTAAGAAAGTCTACATAAAAATATTCCAAAACAAAATGGTAACACTCTCCTCCCTCTTTTCAACAATATCAGCATAAGAGAAAAACTGGGAAGCGGTTGTTATGTATTGATCAACTTTCAAAACAACGCTTCCTTTCACCTCCCCAACACCCACCAATTTAGGATTCCTCCGCCACATTGAACATTCCATGGACAGATTTCATGGCATATTTCTCCTCTCGAACAGTTCTAATTCCATGTACCTATGCAAACTGAAGCAATCATCTTGGTGCTAAAAATGTATTAATTGTATTAGATCATGTTCTAATTCACAAGCATGGGGGCAGGGGTGTCTAGAACCACTCGACACTAAGACGTGGGCTATCTTTTTAAGCCTCAATCCTGCACACTTAACATTACTTCCATGAGTAATCACAATCAAGCCAACAGTACTAATTATGCATATGAAGTTAAGCACATGTGTTTGCAGGATCAGGGCCTGAATTTTCACTCCATACATGATCCCACTGACTTCAACCTTCAGCCACAAACACACAGTTACAATTGTCGAGGGTCTAGCAGCATGATCGCTATGATATTCCGCGCTCTGGATGTGACACTGCCAAGAATGCCTAGGGACCAGAAGAGAGTTCTTTTCACTTTCCTGGAAAGAGACTCTATTCTTTCAAGAGTTGACAGGACTGCACAGGCTGTAAATCAAGGAGTGATTTGGCCCCAGGTGCATAAAATAAGTAATGCTGCTTGCAATTCCTTAAAGCAGTAAATTAAAACAGGGAATACAAAGTACTTCCCTTAGCTTTCCAAGTTGAAGAGGTCTCTCTACTAGCATAATCTTACCTGCGAAAATATAAACCAAGTAAAGAGCAAAGGGAATCTTTTGCAAGTGTTCTAATATAATTTAATTTTAGATTTCTACAGAGACTCCTAAGAGTTCACTGGAAGTTTTGACGCATATGACAGAACACCTTAATTGGAATGCTCCTTCAGAGTGTAATAATTGGAAATCTAATTTTTTGACAATCTAAATTTATTATTAATGGGCAGGGAACCACTTTGCCTCAAACTACAGTACAGGAAACCTGCATGTTTAAATATAATCTCAGTTTGGTCCATGATGTGGAATCCTCAGAGGGGCACAAAGAATTTTTTATTCTTTTTGAGAGACATACCAAAGGGACTTCTTACCTCCTTCAAGGTGGGATCTTTTAAATATTCTGTTTAGAATAAAGTTGGCAATTAGCAAATAGCAAACTTTTACAAAAATATAATTTCAGATAATGTGCAGAAATAGTGAAAGGAAGATTTTTTTTTCATGCAAAAAAGCCCACAAAAATAATGGAATCTTCCTTCTACTGGAATTGTGACTGACCAGTGAATACAATGTTTGGGTCTAATCTTGAATTAGTGTCAATGTGGACACCTGAATCCATATGATCAGAGTTTGTTTAACTTAGTGAAGTGAATGCATTTGTCTCTAAACATTCATAAAATATGAATACACAAAGCTCTAAATCACTTTTTCTCTTGCCTTCCCTTTTATGCAACTTTCATTCTCTCTGGACATAACATTCTGCCATAAAGCTAACGAGCATCAGCCTACTCGAAGCCTCATTATACATTTCAACATCTCACATTGTGGTGGGAATGAAAAGAGGCTTTAATTTTCTAAGTTATGGTGCTGAAAATGCTTCTATAACCTACCGTTAATCCCTATTAAAATCAAAGTAATAAATGTCACAGGGCTAAGTAATTCTAAGTGGTGACAGGTCTGAGTTTTGTCTACTGAAGAGACTACAGAAGCACAATGAATAAAATTAAGGCGTAAACAAATAAAATCTCAAATTCACTCTTTCCCTTTATAACTAAGGACAAAGGGTACTCCTTCAAATCAGTTAAGTACTTCACATTTTCTGTAATCGAAGCACTGTGATCACTTAAGAGAAGCCCACCATCCTTTAAAAGCACCATAACCTATAAGCGAGTTAATATCCGGAGAGAAAAAAAATCATGGACCACCCTCAGGAATTAAATGCTAAAGATGTCTCTTTTTAATCAGTTTGTGAAGAAGATCTACAAAAAATAAAATAAAAAGGATCACATTCTAAAGGTTCAGTGCATTCAGCAGCTACAGTTTTGCTGCAAATTCATCTTTTAAGTTGACTTTCAAAAATAACACCCCAGCGCATCAAAATATACATTTTCTATTTGCTTTTAAATTAAAATAATAATAAAAAACATTTAAGGAATTCACAATCAAGGGCATGACTAAGTTTCAAGATCATCTACAGCATATAATTTAAAGGTTCAAGATGTCAATATGCAGCACGCAGCAAGCCTATAATGGCTCCATGCAGCACACGGTTAGAGTATCTTGATTTTCACACTTCAGTTCTCGTCTTCCAAATAGTGTAGAACACCCATCTGGGGGGGAAAAAAAAGTCAAGGAACAAAAACTTTGTACTAGATTGTCAAAGAAGCACTTTCAGAAGTAAAGTGAAATAAATCTCCAAACTACTCCTGATTATTATAGCTCAAAATGGTAAGATGGGTAATATCCCTATCATTCTTCTGGAACCCAGGAAGCACCCTCTTTTCACGAAGGGCTACATAATATTTTTGTGGCATTCCATGTTTTGCCTTCTCACTCTTCTTTTTAATTTAGTGTCATTTGATTTTTCTTGTAGTTATATGGAAAGATTTGTTCCACAACTGCCCTGAGTTCTATTTATAGTCCCTGTAATTTCTATCCCTTTTTCACTTAGACTGCCGTCACACAAGAAAGTGTATTCCCCATAATGTTTTTCTCTTCTTGCTGTATGTTGGGCTGGAAGCCATTAGCACAATGTTTCGTTTGCTGGGAGCTGATTCTGGCTCCCTGTCCATGAGTGCAGAGGAATCCAGACAAAACAAAACCACACTTCCACTATGCAGAAGTTCTTCAGATGCAACATACCTTGAAAGGCAAGGAGAAGTGATCTCTTTGAGATCCCTGTTTTTCATTATTCAAGGGTATGAGGAAGATTACATCCACTTGTATGTAAATCTACTCCCCAGCCCCTATGGCATAGGAAAGAGAAAGGATAGGAGGGAGAAAAGGTGAACACACTAGGGCTAATTTTAGGATGAGATTAGTGTTCATTGCTCTGCAGCACTAACAGATTACAATGACTTAAACTCAGAGCACAGATGGAATTTCCTTCCCAGTCTTCTGTCAATTTCTTATTTGGAATACTTACTAGTTTTAACAGTTTTCCTTTATTTAGAATAAAATGTATGCTGCTTATAGTAATGCATACCAGAAGTCTAAGACTAAGTTAAAAGAACAAAAGTAATGCCCCGCAAACATGATGAATGCAGCATGACTCCCGCTGCCCTTAAACCATATATTCAGATATGCCATCTTGTCATGTCCTCAGACAGAATGAAAATTTGACCTATATAGGGACTGTTCATTCTGAAGCCTATTAATGCCTACTTAATAGCCAAAATTAACAGAATTAACTTACATGGCATGGCATGTCAATTATCTCACCGGAAACATTTAAATATACTTTCCAGAAGAATGAGGTAGCACTTCTTGCCATTATTCATGTAGAAACATTTTGCAATACTACTGCACAAACTACACAACAAACACATAAACATCTTTCAAACAACATATACCTGAACCATTTACAGAGTTAAAGCAAGCAAAGCATTGAATATATAATAGGCAGTAAAAGATAGTGTCTACTGAATACATTAAAGCTGTTAATCATAAGGGTACATGATTCCCTATAGGGAAGGCATTTATGCCTTTTCTATTTGTCTTAAAGATGCTCTAAGATGCAATCTGATGGATAGTTGGCAAGATCAAGAGAAATAGAAACACTGATCAAAACGGTAGGAGCTTCAGAACCGATAACTCTAGAAACAACTGTACCAAGACAGTGGCCTGGAAAAGAAAGGAAGCTGTACAGAGAGAAAACAAACAGAAACAGAGAGATAAAACCACATGACACTTTGAAAACCAAGCAGAGCAGACAGGGAAAGGTGGGCAATCACAAGCAAAGTCTGCAGAGAGAAACCCTGAGAGATCACAGAAGAGGAGCAGCAATTGTCATGGTAAATGAAACCCTTTCATGGCAGGCCACCCATTAAGATGCCTCTATGAAGCTAAAGGCTTCGGAAACCTTTTTATGCCTCAAACCTTCTCCTCTGATGGTGGAGGATGGATGTACAAGAAACTCGGGAGAAAGTTTTTCAGACCCTCCTTCCTCTATTTCTGCAGGTGGCTAGTTGTGTTACGGAGGGAAAATCATTATAAGGGGGAAGGACAGAGACAAACGCAATGGATGAGACAGAGGGGAGGGAGGAGTAGCTTGTTCTGGGCTTTGAAAACTCTGGCTGAGACCCTCACTCCTTGATGATTTTTCATTCCCCTGGGGTATAGGAATTTATCCTATGAGGTAATACACACCACCTTAGGCAACATTACAGGGGAGCTCAGGAACAAAAGTCCCAATTTTGAAAGGTGCTGGGACATCCAAAAAGGAAACTGGGTTCATGACACTTTTAAGCCTTCTACTTACCCCCTAACCACTCCTACAGAATTTACCTTTCTGTTTAGTAATCACAAAATATGCTTAGATTAGTGCATTTAAAACTCCTGTCTTGCTCATTTAAAGGAAAGAACTAGCTTCAACCCCACAAACTGGGTTTGCTTGATTTATTAATCATGCAGGCTCAACATTTCATATTTGCCAAGGATACAGTTCCATGTATGAGGGCACACATACAGTTTCCTTTGAGAACTCCACAGGGCAATAAAGCCTGCCGAGCTGTTCTTCATAGAGCGTCAAGGCTTCAGTCAGATTAACACAGTTTCCCTGAGAGAAGGTAAAAAAAAATCAAATCCCAATGAAAATGAAAAAATAAAAATTACAGGTGCATATGGAAAAATACATGTATAAATTAATTCAAAGCTATGTCCTACCGAGATGTGTTTGAGATCTCCCTTAATACATAGTGCTTTCAATGTTAAATGCAAGATGAAGAATGAATAGCTTGTTTTCCATTTCACTTACCCTTTCATGTAAAGACACCTATCCAATCACAATGTGTAATGGATTTGTAAATACTAGAGGACTGTCTGACTCCCTTCTCATTAGCAGGAGCATTCACTGCATCAGTGCTTCCAATTACAGCAGACATTAATGGTATTTATATGAACACTCCATAATCATTTTCTTCCATACATTACTAGACAGCATTATAAGTCAGGTTTTTCTTAATTAAAATTTTAATCTCACAATGTTGTATGAGTCAAACTGCATTTAACCATTTAATCTACTCATCCATAGAACAGTATGATGAACCCAAGATTCAGCAGAGTGATTTCTGCCTTACTGGTCCTTTGTGTCATGCTACTGAAATGCAGGTACTTCCCAAAGAATACTTATTTCTGTATCTAAGAAACCAACGGGGGGTTTTCCCCCTCTAAGAATGTTAGCAATTATTTGCAGCTCAAAAAAGTAAAAATCTACATGACCTGCTATTACTTACCCTTGTAAGAATATTACCAAGACACCACTATTTCACAGAAGGAGAAACTAAAAATCATGTTCTTCCATTCAAAGTAATCAACCCCTTTGTCCCAAAATGCCAGTGATTGGCATATACACCTTTTTATGAGATGAACTTGAAAAACTGAAAAGCCATGGTTTAAGAATCATTCTTCAACAGGCAATTCAGAAACTGAGCTATGAGGTCCCCATGTAAAGAAGGCGGTAAGTGGAAGTCATATTGCCATTTCTCTGTACCTAGTTTGAAAAAAAATTAGGGATAAGTGAATCCCTTGTGAAAATCTCAGGAAAATAAGGCAAGCCCATAGTGTAAGCTATCGTTTAAGTTATTGGTAACTGTCCAAGAAAGAGTTCCGAAAGTATCAAACAGCATCAAAAATATTTATTCCATGATAGTCATACCAGTTGTGGATTTTTATTCCAATCCTAGAACTAAATGCAAGACAATCAATTACAAAGCAGTGGATGTTCTGCCAATATTTTAAAAGTGCTCCAATAACAATTCCCCATTTAAGAATGTGTTAGAGAAGAAACAGGAGATCCAGGAGCAGATGGGGTAAACAAACTGCTTTATTGTTGACGCATGTTTACCTCAGACAGCCAACACAACTTTCTGAGTGGCAATAATTTAGCACCAATTACACTCCTTTATTTATTTTAGTATGTTAATTTACACGTTTATTACTACTTCCTCATAACCCTTATTTGGCAAAGTTAACTGCCACACAGTGAATATTAATAAGCAGGAGATTAATACAATTATACCCACCCGTTTGTTGTTTACTGGTTTTTAGTTGAATCAGCATTATGTACTCTCTTAATTAGCAGCTTACAGGAGGGGGAAAGAGCTCTGACTCTGACAATATTTTTACAGAGCAAGCGAGAAGTCAAAACAAGACACTGTTCAGTGTGACTACCTTTCTAGGCTACAAGGACAAAGGGGAAAATGTGCCTAAAGGTCAATGACGGCTGTGGCTGGACCTCTCACCACTATCCCAGACCTCTATTAATTTTTACATATGCCAACACTCCTCCACTTTTTTTTTATTTTTTTTTTTTAAAGAAGGGCCCAGGCATGGCTACTGCTACTGTATTAGCAGAATTAATAATTAGTAGGAGCAAAATTTTAATAGCATAGACAATTTAATTGAGTGAATGAGTGTTTGTTAGGCTTGTTTGAAGGCCTAGGCAATATTAGTTTAAGCACAATTTGCAGGCAGTTTAGTTGCCTAATTGGATAATTCGTTTCTTGGACAGCTGGGTTTTTAGGATTTGCACTTGACATTGTTCAGCTTGGAGCTGCTTTAATAGGTGTGTTTTTAAAGTGTTTAAATTTATTTATGTACTGCTTTAGTTTAATTGGCATTATTAGATATTTGGTTAGGTTAAGCTATTGCATGGTTGGTATATAAATTTGATCGGTAAAGTATTTCAGTTGCAGGGAGAAATTATTCAAACTAAACTACCCTTTTTACAATTTTTTTTTAAGAGCCTGATTATGGAGTGTTGCTGATTTTTTAAACAATTTTTTGTGTGTTTTATGTAGTGGTAAGGGGAGACTAGCTTTGCATACTGTAGGGATGGTGGGTTTTGTGGCTGTTTTTTGGTTTTGCTTATATTAACCCCATGTGTAACCAAGTGTTGTTATTTTAATTTGGATTTGCTATACTATTTTTTGGGATTATTTTTATTTACACATGCTCCCAAGCCCAGACTGCTGGAGGATGGCTGAGGTGTTATTCCCCTTAGCGGCACCTTTGATGAGGCACTGCTAAGGGAGGTGAGGTGAGGATACATTGGGTTAGTGTGCATTTTTTTAAGATTGTGTGCCAGGTAGCCCTAAAGGCCCAGTACTTTTTTAATTGCTTGGCCATTGGCTTTTCTTTTTTGTGGTGGGGCAATTGCCCCACACTGGCTAGAAGGGGCTAATGCAGGCTGTGGGAACCTGTGCAAATCCCTGGCCAATGAGGGTGTGTCTAGACTACAGGGTTTGTTGACAAAACTATACCTGCGTCTACACTACTGCTGAGTTCTGGCGACATAATGTCGTCAGAACTCAACAGTTTTGTCGATGGCTGTAAACCTCATTCTATGAGGAATAACGCCTTTTGTTGGCAGAGCTCTGTCGACAGAAGGTGTTACTGCATCTAGACTGTCCTTTGCGTCTACTTTGTCAACAGAACTGGATGTAGTCTAGATGCTCTTTGTCAACAGAAGCTTTGTTGACAGTATCTGTCGACAAAAGCCTGTAGTCTAGACGTACCTGAGGGAGAGACTTATAAAGAACCAATTAGTCTGGGGCTTGCTGGGGCAGCCCTGTATATATGGAGCTGCCCAGCAAAGAGAGATAGTTAGGCCCTAACCAGGGAAGATGCAGAACCTGGTTCCCATTGAAACACCTTTATGAGAGCAGTACTGGGCAGGCTCAGGGGGGCTAGAAGAGGGAGACTGCTGCCTGATATCTGCCAGGCTGCTGGCCTTCTCACTAAGGCCAGGAGATTGCAAAAGGGTCACAGGGTAAGTGGCTCAGAGAACAGCTGACAGTGAAGGGATGTAGAAAAGGGCAAGACACCAGAGTCTCCTTGGGTTGGGACCTAGAGTAGTGGGTGGGCCTGGGTCACTGTTCTCCCTTGCATTATACCTTGCCACCAAGGTAAATGGAGCAGAACAGAAACTTATCGCTGTATGAAAGTTTCAGAGTGGTAACTGTGTTAGTTGGTTTTTAAGTTTCATATATTTGTTGTTTTTTAAATTTCATCTGAAGAAGTGGGTTGTGCCCACGAAAACTCATGACGTCATCTACATTTTTTGTTAGTCTCCTAGGTGCTGCAAGACTATTTGTTGTTGTTTAAGTTCATCACTGTATGGTACATGGTAGCTAGATTACGTCAACTTTTGTTTTCTGGGTAGGAGGCATTGATTCTAAGACTAGGTCTGACCGCAAATGCCATTAATTCTGCTATGGCGTGGCACATATGTAGAAAATCGTATATTGCTTGTGAAGGAGGAGGGTCAATAAAGGGTGACATTTAAAATTCCTCTCTTCTGAATGTGAAGATCAAGCTCTTTTAATGACTTTTATGATAAAACAGAATTAACAGCACTTTCAAATGATCTTTCACATATGGTATTTGTTTTGCAAAAGCATTACAGAATTTTGTTCTTTCACAATAAACTTTTACCTAAGATATTACTTGAATATTCTACTATTGTGTTCCTTCGTCCAACACAACTTCTAATTTTTGTTAAAGAAATATTCCTACTTGATTATAAGCTTTTTGGAGACACAGCAAAAAAATCACCATGAACAACGGACACACTTTATAAGAACAGACTTAATATAAGATCTGCATGGTTCAATCTAGTATAGTTGAGCAGTTTCTTTCAAAACTCTTTCTTTCATGTGGTAGCCCCAGATAATAATTAGAAAGTAAGCCAGATCTGTCTCCTTTGAGTTTCAGAATGAAAAGATATAAAATAGTTTTCATCGCTTCCTGCACTACAAGGATCCTCTCCACTATGGTGTATTTGAAACAAACCTGAAAGTGCTCAGAGAAGTTTGAATCAGAGATAAGGAGATATGTCATGACTCTTATTTTATTGTGTTATATTGTTCTATAATTTTTTCCATTATGTTTTAAGTTTCGGGGATGGGAAAAAAGAAAGCTTTCTGTCTTGGGAAGGATTTTTAAGCATCCCCTGTTACTCATAAGGTGCTCACTTTCAGTTTCCTGAAATGTCAGAGAGAGTTAAAGTCCATTAAAAATGAAATATTTCATTTACAAATGCACTCTTGCTTACTGACTGCACACATCACACTGTTTCATACTTATTTCTGTACAAGTTTACAAATACCATAGGTAACAGGAAATGGAAAAGACAAGATTTATAAAAGGTAACAGTTGGACACTTTAACTTAGCACAACTGTATAAAGCACTATAGTGAACAGACTACAGTAGTATTTGTTTAGTAACCTATTATTATCCAGAAGACTGCAGTGGTTATTTGTTTCAGCTGTCCTCTACCAACCATATAATTTTGTTCTGACATCAAATTGAATGAGAATACCAAAACAGCTTGTGTATGTAATTTAGGATTCACAAATAGAAAATAGCTCTTGGTAATTTATGGAACATACCACCATTATGGAGGAAGTTTAATGGTGAGAACAGTAAGGCAAACGTCACAAACATACATATATATCTATATATAGACTAGTTTCCCAGACTGTCATCTTAGTATCCTGTCCCTTCTCCTATCTTCATATATGACAGAGGAATCACTATAGCCAATGTGGCAAACAAATTACAGGAAGAACAAAACACTTTAGTGTGTAATTTCTACATTTTGTGAAATCCACAAACTACCACTCCTCAAATCAAGACTTGCCCTAAGGTTAGTCAGACACATTCCACTTTACAGTATTTTTAACACCCTCTTTGAATTGAAATGCAAGTTTTATATTGCTTTTGTTTGAAAGTAGTTACCTACTTTTATTTAACAAGACAAAAACAAGAACACTAGAAAGTTTAGATATGGCTATTCCAATAATCATATTATCCCAAAATATCCTCCCTCACTAACAGCTGACAGGCAACTAGAATGGTTTAATCAAGTTCAGAAAAAAAAAAAGCTTTACCTAGATTATTTCTATGTTGCAGTTACGCCACCATTCTAGAGCAAATTTAGATGATGTTTCTGCACCACTAAAATTATTCAGACAAGCATCAAGACTATAGCACACAAAAGACCATTTTCAATCAGATATGGGAAATAGTTAAAAATAGTGTAGGTTTAAGAGACAAGTCCTAGGTATAACAATACTCTTTTTCATACAGCCATTCTGTATCTAGTAATCTACTACATACAGTAAAACTCCATTGATCTGGCATCCAATGCTCCAGCACTTCTGATGGTCCGGCACCATTGGGAACCTGGAAGTGCTCCGGGCAGCTGGACAATTGGAGCTGCTCTGCGCCGGGCTTCCAGCAGCTGACCAGCTGACTGAAACTGACCAGCAGCTGAATTGGGGAAGCTGGGGGCAGAGCAGCTGGGGTGCTGCCGGGTTGGTCCCATAGCACCGCCCCTCAGCACTGCAGGACCAACCTGGCAGCACTCCAGCTGCTCTGCCTCAGGTGTCCCCAGAGCAGCTGGGGTGTTGCCCGGTTGGTCATGCAGCGCCGAGGGGCGGCGCTACCGGACCAACCCAGCAGCACCCCAGCTGCTCTGCCCCAAGTGTCCCCGATTCAGCCGCTGCTGAAACTGACCAGCAGCGGCTGAATCAGGGACACCTGGGGCAGAGCTGGACTATCGGAAGGGGGGGCTATGAGGAGTCTGGGGTGGTATCTCCCCCTCCCTCCCCATCCCAGACCCTTTATAGCCCCCCCCCCTTCCGATAGTCCGGCATATCTGATAATTTGGCACCTCCTGGGTCCTAAAGGTGCCGGATTAATCGGAAGTTTACTGTATTTGAGAGTGCCTGTGAGGGCACGTCTAGACTACACCGAAGTTCCGAAAGAGGATATGCAAATTCTACAGGAATCTGCATATCTTCTTCCAATCTCGTTTTCGAAAGTGAAAGTAGTCGGGAAGCATTTTTTCTGGCAACCTCCCCCCCTTTCTTCGAAATGCCACGTAAACCTCATTTTTTGAAGAAGAGAGGCTTTTTGAAAAACGGTGGGTGTTTGCCAGAAGAAAAAAAAAAGTGTCCCGACTGCTTTCACTTTCGAAAGCTCTGCTTCCGAAAGTGAGATTGGAAGAAGATATGCAAATTCCCACAGAATTTGCATATCCTTTCAGAACTTCAGCGTAGTCTAGACGAGCCCAGAACGTGTCTGTCCAAGAACTCCTAAACGGTAAGAGCTAGAAACACCAAATTTGATATGCAGCTTCCTCTTATCAGAACTTAAAGCAAGGTAAGAGTTTGGTTGTGCCAAGACACTGGAATGAGCCTTTAATGCCATTGTTTCTTATCAAATGAAAAGGGAGGGGTCATCTATAATGACCGCACAGGGGCAGCAGGGGATGGAAAGCTGGAACAGTTATACTGCATAATGACCACAGGGTGGCAACAAGGGGTGGAGAAAGGGACAGCTATCTACTATATATTTCAGAGTGTTTGTTAGTTTGTGTGTCTGTCCTCCAGCTGGGAGACATGCACTCCTCACCCGGCTGTGCTCGTTGTAGCAGCCATGGAGACTAGCTTCTTACCTGACCCCAACTTGCTGTGGTGACAGAGGTCTGGGGCTGTCCTCTCTCCCTGGGACAGCCTGCCTACTGAACCCCTCAATCCCAGCCCTACCCCAGAGCAATGATTTAAATGAAGAAAAACTAAAATTATTTGAGTTTTAAGGCCCATCAATGCTGGGTAAATTTTCTAGTGGGCAATATTAGATGAAGTTCAGAGGCTTCATTTTATCTCACTTATATGGAGTTTAATAAAGTTTCAACAGGTTGACTAATGGAATTACCCATCTTTTATTCAGTAATACAGGAGATATATTTTCCCCCTTTTCATTCAGCCAAAGTTTTCATCACAGCATAGAGGTGAAGAACTCTCTTTATTTTATACTTTTTTACAGTTGGAGGGAAGTTTTCCCAATTTATTTTCTTTACATACCATGATGAAATTGCTCATCAGAAAATTGCAAAGCTGAATGCCTAACATGATTTGCAACTCTTAAGCATAACGCTTACTTGCATTGTAAAAAGACTGCACATTTCTATATACAGGCAGTCCTCAACTTACGAACGGGTTACGTTCTGAACACTTGGTTGTAAGTACTCTTAAACGTGCTGCTCGCACTGTTCGAAAAACTTGACGTACTATGGTTCTCAACTCGAAAATATTGTAATGGGGTTAATGGGAGGTTGGTCCTAAGTATGGCTAGTCGTAAGTAGGTGTGTTCGTAAGTCGGGGAGTGGCTGTAGTAAGATTTAAACATCCCTTATATTCTTCCATGGATTAGAATACTAACATCTTTTACCATCCATGCCTTTCTCCTGTAAATTGTCTCACCTTTGCAGACTGTAAGCTCTTTGGGACTGAGGCCATCATTTATTATATGCACAGTGAAGACTCAATCAGGCTGGCTTTGAAGCACTACTGCAGCATGAATACTAAATACCAAAAGGGTCAAAATTTTTATGAAAAATTTGTCTCTTATGCCCCATATCACACTCCACTCAGTCGGCAAGAAAATTACTCGACAACCTTCAACCAGCTTCAATTAAATCCCCACCACATATACAATATTAGGGTCAATAATTCCCCACTTGCTTTGTTTTTAAGACAAATCTGTGCCTTGCAACGTCTTTTCTTTCCTGTGTCACATGAACCCTATACTTGGCCACCAAGCTTTATGTGGTAGGCAGCTTTCCTACCAGAAGGAAAAAGGAAGGGTAATATCAATAGCTCTTTTCTTACATGGGACTAGGATAAAGAAAGCAGTTGAATGTGGTCAATGTTTCTTTTTTCTTTTATTTTAGCATGATTAAGGGCCAGAAGATTTCTGTTCTATGACGAGACCGAAAATCATTTTGGCTAAGTGAATGTATGTGTGAGGCTATGGAGCTGAATGGGTACAAAGGAGGACTCTGCAGTGCTTTATGAAAATACAGTTCAGTTTGGGATAGCAAAAAAATACTTATAACTGGAGGTTCTCAAGATGTATGGTCCCTATCTATATTCTCTATGCGGGTGTACACACATGGGAACCAAGCTTCAAAGAAATAGGGTTGGCCAGAAGAATTTTGAAACAACAAAATACACACACGGTTCTGCTTTATTTTTTGCAGCCAGAGAGAAACCTACCTCTTCTGTTGAGGTTCCCATTTACATAAAAAAGGAGTGCAGCTATGAGGCAATGGCCCAAGGGATCTGAAGAATCTACATGGGCAGGCTTCTGTTATATTGGAGCGTGGTTGGGAAGGAGCAACATGACAGATGGCACAGCAGGGGAAGAAATCTAATCCTCATGACAGTAGTTAGTGGAATGCACAAAAACCCACCATAAACATTCTGAGAACATTTTTATCTGGACAGGAAAGATGACCCAGACAAGGAAGTGCAGTCCCTCCATCAAAATATTTTTAAAGCTTTCCCTTCATAAAAACAGGCTCAAGAGGACAGCTACTGGCTGAAAAGGTTAAATTGGCACAGCAAGTATCTGACATCCAGAACAGTAGCTATCAGTAAAATGGTAGGGTTATACAAAACAGCTGATGATTGATAATAAAAAACAGCCATCATATACCAGCTACTAGAGAACCTTCCAGCAGATTTGGATAGCATGGAATTCTGAGCACTGAGGACAAATCTGAGTGGGATTTTCACAGGCGCTTAAGTGATTTAGGAGTGGGACTTATGCTCCCAGGTCACTTGGGCCAGTGGTTTTCAACCTTTTTCATGTACAAACTGCTTTAGAAATCTTAAACATAGCCTGCTGACCCCCAGGAGGCAAACACAGCCTGGTGAGCATTGTGAGCAGTGAAATCTGGAAAGAATATCTATATGGAATTCAGTTCCAAGTCAGAATTCTATCCTTCCAGATCCCGAGTACCCTCAACTTTCCATTGACTCAACAAAAGAGGAGGGTACTCAGCATCTCATAGGCTCCAGCGCTCACCATGTAGCATTTGGCAAATCTCTTCACTTCTTTGTTTCAGAAGGTGAGGGAACAATGAAAAACAGTAATTACACTATGGCTTAACCCTTTAAACCCCTTAATACAAGAGGCCCCCAACTTGCGATGTGATTGGTTACGCAGAAAGTGTCGCAAGTCGGGGGCGTCATAACTTGAACCCTCATTTATGATAGGCGCTGTGCAACATCGTAAATGCAGGCCGAGGATATAAGGTTTCCGGCCCCTTCCGCACTTACAAAAATGGCTGTAAGTATGAGGGGGTCGGAACTCGGGCAGTCGGAACTCGGGGGCCTCCTGTCCCTCATGCAGTCCTATTTAAATCAATGGGACTAAGCTCATTAGTATGTCTTCAGGCCCTTTCTGCTTCTTTATGATACATAAATGCCTGAAAATGTCTCTACACACCTGACAACATGCTGTGGGAAGTTTCTGGCTTGCTTTTTTGCACTGGAAATTCATGGCCTGTATAATCTGAAAAACTATGATGTTCGAGGAACTGCTGAAATAGTGAGGTTATAAAAGCTAAGAGTACAAATTGAGCAACTGAGAGGAAGCTGAATAGTTTTCATGTGCTCTACACAATGCTGAGCATATTCGGAGATAAAAAGCCACAAGTAGGGTTGCCAGATACTTTAAAAAAAAAAAAAACCCCAACAATAACAAAAAACACCCAAAACCCACCACACCAACAAACACACCCCGAACATGGCGGGGAAAAAATTGGGTGAAGAAAAAAAAAAGGGGGTGGAGGGGAGAGGAGGGAACAGTCTGGTATTTTCAGTTTTTTAAACCAGACAAGAGGCTGCAAATACCAGACTGTCCAGCCAAAACCAGACGCCTGGCAATACTAGCCACAAGGCTACTACTATACTACCTCAACTATTAGTCATGGTAAAAACCCACTGATTTTCAAACGGTCTTCCATAAAAATCTGCAGTATAAAAACAAATCCTATAACTCGACAAGTCTGTTCTAGTATTCTTATCAATTTAAATAAATCCTCAAAATATTCTCTCTCACAAAACCTTTCCAAGGACTCCTGTGTGCTAAGAGGTTGCTAGCCAACATTAGTCATCGGTCTCCATCTAGTGGTACAAGATCATACTGCACAAGGTCATACAACATCAATTCTCTCAAGTGCTATGTTCAGCCTCTGAAGGTCTAAGGCAGGTCTGGGCAAAATGGGACACTCGGGCCAGATCTGGCCTTCCAAACTACTGGAACGGGTCCGCAGACGCAGCAGGAAGCTTCAGGCAGACTCACTGCTTGCCTCGGCCCTCACATGCTACCCAGAAAAGCAGCTGCTAGGCTGTTTATGTTTCTCAGTTGAGAGCTGAGGAGAAAGGGTGGGAGGCGAAGGGGTTAGAAGGGAAATGCTGCCCCTGCCCCCAGCTCAATCTCATTAGCTGGTTTCTGCCAATGGGAGCTGCCTGTTTGAAGAACAAGCAGTGAGCAAAGCACCACTCCCTTCAGGCTCTTATTCACAGACGCACATGGCCCTTGCAGCCTGAGCAGGGGTGGGGCATGCAGGGAAGCTGCCTGAGAACTGTGCCAGCTGCTGGCTGGGAAGCACGCAGGTAAGTCTGCCAGCCAGAGCTTGCCTCTGGCACTCAGCCCCTCCCTCCACCACCCAACCTTCTACACCCTGACTCTTACATCCCTATCCCACATACGCCAAATCCTCTGCACCACTCCTGAACTCATAATCCATCGCAGATCCTGTACCCCAATCCCCTGCTCTAGGTCACAACCCAAACCCCTGCTCCCCTCCTACACGCCAATTGAGCCCCACCCAGAGGTTTAGGGCTACCCACAAAGAGCAACTTGGCTGGTGAGGGGCACTCCCTAAGCAGCAAAAGCTCCCTGCTCCAGACAAGGAACGTGCTGATAAGGAAGGAGACATAAGGGGGAGGGAGTAAGTATGTGGCTGGGGGGGGAGGCAGAGAGAGGAGAGGGGTGTCTGGGGCATGCAGTAATTACAGGAGAAGAGAGGTTTGATCACAGCAATCGGATTACAGTAGCTAGGTTTGCCTCCAGCATCATGTGAGGAAACCCAGAATACTTTTTTAGCTCCCTGGGCTGGGAAAGGGGAAGCAGGCTGCACAGAGTAAGTGGGGGGAAACAGAGAAAGGGGGGTGCTGGAACCTGTGCAGTGAAGTGGGGACAGAGGAGAATCTGTTTGGGATGTCTTAACCCAAACCCACCTCATTTCAAATTATAATGAAAAAAATCTTAAGTCACAGAAAATGGTTAAATGTTAACAAAATCCTTCACTCGCCTAGGACTTAGCCAGCTTGCCGGCTCCTAGAATACTTTTTGTGTAGAGCCACAGTGGAGGTAGCTGCTGAGACACAGCATGAGCTAGAACTGAGCCAGCTTGCAAGGGACCTATTAAAAAGCATCCGCTTATCGGTTAATCATTTAACCAGATATGCTATTATATTCCGAAATTTAACGTGCCAATACTAAAAGAGCCCCCTTTCCAATACTAAAATTCAGTAGTCTAGTTCAAACTACAGTCTTGAGGAGTTTGCTGGTGAGACAGATATGCCGATGTGGCAGAGAGCTGACATGACAGCTTAAGCTCCAGCAAACTCTTTTAAGTTCTCTCTTCCTGAGGCAAAGGGGCAATAGTGGCTCACTCTTTTGGGCACCCTGAGAAAGCACCACAATATTTAAAAAGTCTTCTCCAGTGCAGGACTAATTAGAATTATTCTTTAAATGGTTTTACATCACTTACTATATTAAGAAGTTTTTATATTCTTAAAAAAACCTTTAAAGTAATGAATATTAGGGCCAGCAGTTTCAACATTAGATGGGTAAAAAATCTGGGCCCTTGAAAATAAAAAAGTTTGCCACTATCTTCACCTGTTTTTACAAGTGACAAAATTAGAGCAGATTTTCAA
Source organism: Pelodiscus sinensis (assembly GCF_052426305.1). NCBI lineage: Eukaryota > Metazoa > Chordata > Testudines > Trionychidae > Pelodiscus > Pelodiscus sinensis. The sequence continues at coordinate 211,846,597 of NC_143052.1, forward strand.
AAAGTTTCCTCCAATTGTGTGGGAGGAAAAATGCAGACAAAAATTGTAAATCTGGTCCTTGAGCTACAACTCTAAATGTACTTAATAAATGTATTTATTATTAATGCTCCATTTACTGCTGGTTCAGCATCCCACAGGTCAATTTTCAACTCACTCATGCTTCATGGACAACGTTAAGTTTTCATATTTTTGTTTATGTTACTAGAGCCACTGGTATGAAAAATGGTCTTTAACAATTCACCTGCTCTTGCTTTTTTAAACGCCACTCAAAGCCATAATCCTCTAGTTCCTGAAGAAGTGTTTATAAAACATCAAGACAAAAACATGAATGTTCTCTGCTGAGGTCATTATCACCGGAAACAGACTGAGTCAATAGCAGCTAGGGATGTCAGCAGATAACCAATTACCTGGTAAATACTAGGCGTATCGGTCTACATACCTGAAGTGGGTTATCTGACCAGGCTGGAGCAGCCTCCCTGCCCACGACCGCAGTGGGTGCTGCTATAGCAGCCCCATGACTTCAGCAGGTTAGGCCGGAACAGTCTCCTGACCGCAGCCACAGCGAGCCGGAGCAGCCCCTTGCCAGTAGCAGGCCTGGCTGGATTAGGGATGTCAAATGGCATTTAATCAGCTAATCGAATAGTCGATTAGCTGATAAGTGGGGGAAACTGCAGAGCCACAGCAGGGTTAGCTCCCAGACTCGGGAGCTAACCCCACTGTGGCTCTGCCTTTTAAATGTATTAAAAGCCTGGCAACTCTTAATATATTTAAAAAGCATAAGCGTGGTGGAGGGGACCAGGTGCAAGCTGGGAATCAGCGGATTCCCAGCTTGAGACCGGTCATCCGCTATGCCTCTGTCTCCCCTGCCTCCACCCCGCAGAGATGGTGCTGGGGAGGAGGGGAGTGACCGGCTTTTAAGCTGGCTTCCCCCAGCACCAGCTCCTGCTTCCCCCCTTGCCGCCTCTCTCTGATAGAAGCAGCAAGCGGGAGAGGGGAGAGCAACTAGTCAAGTCACTAATCGACTATCCGATAAATATATGCTTACAACCCTAAGCTGGATCCTGCTCGCCATGACGTGGTGGTTAAACAAATCATTTAACCTATTAACTATTTTAGTAGATTTTTACATTTCTAGGAGCAACAAAGATCATTTTTCATATCAATATCCTTATCAAAGAAAAAGTGAGCCAGTATTTTTTCAGGATCTAAAAATGTAAGTCACTATATTGATAGAGAATGTTAAATAATTTCTTTTAATCACAGTGTCATACCTGCGTGAAATATTTTCCATCATGTTTCAGGACTTTCATCGAAAGGTCAAGAATCAAACGTAGAAACTCCCACGTAGAATCTGGATGTAAAAAACGAATCAGAATCTTTGAGTACTAATGGATTGTTAAGCATTACATTGATAATATGTCAGCACTGACACTGCAGATTTCAGCAGGATAACTATGTTTCTCCATTAGTTTTAATAACGTGTTGGTTACTAGAATCTGGGCTCCTGGCATTTGTATGGGTTTTTAGAGTTTCTGAAAAACTTTGCTTAGCCTGTCGTGTGAATTCTCACACTTATTTTCATGAGTTCACACAATTCAGCAGCCTGTACTTATAGTCAAACTAAATGGTAAAGAAAATTTCAAGAAAAAGAAACAAGTCTTTGATGCCCATAGTTGGATTTTTTAAGCACAGAATGCCAATAGAAAAATATTTCAATACTAATAAGATAATGCAATTTCCACCCAGATTAGGGGCATCGATGAAGCAAGTAGGGATGTTAAATAGCGAGAAATAGAATAGTTGACTAACCACATGAATTCTTAGCAGTTAGTTGACTATTCTATAGTCCCTGGGGGTGGGGCGGGCAGCCAGTGCAATCCAGCTCTTCTGATTGCCTGGATCAGAGGCAGCAGCGAGGGGTGCCAGGCAGGACCTGGTCTGCAAGGGGAGCCTGTTTAAAAACCAGCTCCCCTCATGGACTGGCTGCCTGCCAACCCACACTGCTGCCTCCAGTACAGAGGCAGCAGCACGGGGTGACAGCAGCCCCTGTCCATGGAGGGAGTCCAAACTCCCTGCACACAGAGGCTGCGGGGGGGTTGGGGGGGAGGGCAAGGGGGAAGAAGGCAGAGGAGGCTGCCCATCTTTCTTGAATATCCACTGAAGTGGATGGTCTTGTGCAGTTATTCCATATGACTCACAAAGCATATTTTCCCCTCTTTGGCCTGCATACTGTGTCCTTTATTCAGTGTATCAAGTCATCTAGTCCCCATCCCCACTTAATTATAAGAGCATCTTTGATCTAAAATGCACATGTCACTCATAAAAACTACTCCAAATATCACCCCATGGACTCCTTAATGAGACTCTGACATGGCTGAAACAAACTCTTGGAAAATGTATATTTTACTTCATTGCAAACTCAGTCCTATCACCACCAACATCTGGGGAAGGGGTGGAGGGAATGTGCTACTTGTGGGTATGTCTATACGTCTGCGGGGGGGGGGGGGGAGGGAGGCATATCAGAGAGCATCAGACTCTGGCATCAACTAACTCGGGTTCATACTAGAGGACGAAAAATAGTGCAGACGTTCCCACTTGAGCTGCAGCTCAAGCTCTGATGCCCAGCAACGGGGGTGGGGTGGGTGGGACCATCTATACTACTATTATTAGCATGAGCCCTACATCAAATGACTCAAGCTGAGATTCACTGCCACAGGTTTGGTTTGGTTTTTGCAGTGTAGTTGTACCCCACTGTTGCACTCTGCTATTTAGCTTTTGATACAATTGACACAGGAGTTTCATGGGGCTAGATGCTCTTGAGTTGGAGTGTGCCTCTCACTAACCAAAAAAGAGAGAGCAGGGCTGAGTACTTATATTGTTCGTGAAGTCTGGGAGCTCACCCATGGTATGTACAGACCAGGCTTCCTCAAGCTGAAGACAGGAAGTCGGGGGTGGATGAGGAGAGGGGGAAGCTGTGGTGAGGGGAGGGGAAGCAATGTTCCTTACAACCCAGGGTACTCTCACGAAGCACCATTTAAACAAAAACAAAAAAATCCCTCATTTTCAACCATAAAATGATATTTTGCTACAAACTATTAAGAAAGTGAAATATTAAAAACAGTTAGAAAAGCAGAGAATTAACCTTCTTCTGGAGATGTGGAGATTGGAACAGCTGTCAGATCATTAATTACATAATCAAACATCCTTCCTTCTTTGGCATACCTCTTCAGTACTGGAATACAGTCTTCTATTAGAACCTAAAAAAGTATTGTTTTAATAAGTGATCACAATCCTCTTTGACTGACTGGAATGAACATGATATATAGGAATTACACTTATGGCTCTAAACTTAGCTTTTTACACTTCCAGAAAGGAGGCAATGCCGAGGGAATGGGATGGGAGAGTGATATAGTAGACAACCAGAATTTCCATTGCCAATTCTGTCACTGACTGCTGGGTGAACATTTAAGACCATTTGTACCTCTGTTATTCTCCAATTTTATTGATGAGGAAGTAGTTGTTAGCCTCACAAGATAAAGGCAAGCTTTGAGATCCTCGGATGAAAGGCACTTGACATGGGACAAATATCATGCAATTTTTGCTCATTTCTCTCTAAGGTAACTAATTCATATTCAAGGATCTGTCCAGAGGAAAAATAACCTTGTGGGTAAGATATTGATCCTGTAGATCTGGGCTAGTTTCCTTTCTCTAACAGACATTCATTACATATCCTTCCCAGTAACCATTTCTGCTTTCTAATGAGTGGCAGGGAGGGGGAGTTTAAATATTTATTGATATGTATAGGACAGTGATGTTAGATACTGAGTAACTGAATAGTCATGTAACCTCATGAAATCTTAGCAATTACATGACTATTTGCTAGTCCCCAGGGGTGGAGCCAGCAGCCAGTGCGCTCCAGCCCCACTCCTGGGGAGCCCCTGCAGCCCGTGCTACTGCCACTGTATCAGAGGAAGCAGCACAAGGTGCCAGGTGGGAGCTGGTTTGCAAGAGGAGCCAGTTTGAAAGCCAACTCTCTGCATAGACCAGTTGCCTGCCGCCCCGTTCTGCTGCCTCTGATACAGAGACAAAAACATGGGGAGGTGGAGCAGCCTCTGTCCACGGGGAGCTCGGATCCCCTTGCAGATAGAGGCTGCTTCTCGGCAGCTTCCCCTGCCCCCCACTCCTCCACCGCTGCTGTCTCTGACTGAAGCAGTAGTGTGGGTTGGGGGGACAGCCACGGAGCCAATGCTGGGGGGGGGAAACCAGCTTTTAAACCAGCTCCCCCAAGCTCCTGCTTCCCTCCCTTGAAGCCTCTGATAGAGGTGGGAGGAACGCGTGTAGTCCACAAGATTAACCAATAAACCTAATCGTATCAATTAATCATACAGTCCACTACACGTTGACAACCCTAGTACAGTAAAACTCCATTAGTCCGGCATCCAATGCTCCGGGACTCCTGATGGTCCGGCACCATCAGGAACCCGGAAGTGCTGGGGCAGCCGGACAGGCTTCCCCCATTCAGCTGCTGAAACTGACCAGCAGCTGAATCGGGGAAGCCGGGAGCAGAGCAGCTGGGGTGCTGCCGGTTGGTCTCATAGCGCTGCTCCTCAGGGCTGCGGGACCAACCCGGCAGCACCCCAGCTGCTCTTGCGGACGCCTGGGGCAGAGCAGCTGGAGTGCTGCCGGGTTGGTCCCGCAATGCCAAAGGACGACGCTGCGGGACCAACCCCGCAGCACCCCAGCTGCTTTGCCCCAGGCATCCGGATTCAGCCGCTGCTGAAACTGACCAGCAGCGTCAGTTTCACCAGCAGACTGAATCGGGACGCCTGGGGCAGAGCAGCTGGGGTACTGCCCGGTTGGTCCCGTAGCGCCGCCCCTCGGTGCTGCGGGACCAACCCGGCAGGACCCCAGCTGCTCTGCCCCAGGGGTCCCCAAGTCAGCCGCTGCTGAAACAGATCAGCGGCTGATTCCAGGAAGCCCCGGGCACAGCAGCTCTGCCCCTAGCTTCCTGGAATCAGCCGCTGATCTGTTTCAGCAGCGGCTGAATCAGGGACCCCTGGGGCAGAGCTGCTGGGGTCCTGCCGGGTTGGTCCCGCAGCACCGAGGGGCGGCGCTACGGGACCAACCGGGCAGTACCCCAGCTGCTCTGTCCCAGGCGTCCCCAAGAGCAGCTGGAGTGCTGCTGGGTTGGTGCCGTAGCGCCGCCCCTCGGCACTGCGGGACCAACCCGGCAGCACCCGAGCTGCTCTATTGCAGGCAACCCCGATTCAGCTGCTGCTGAAACTGACCAGCAGTGGCTGAATCAGGGACACCTGGGGCAGAGCCGGACTATCTTAAGGGGGGGCTATGAGGGGTCTTGGGTGGCATCCCCTCCCACCCCACTCCAGACCCCTCATAGCCCCCCTTTCTGATAATCCGGCACCCCCTGGGTCCTAAAGGTGCTGGATTATCGGAAGTTTACTGTATAGAATTTACCAACAGATTTCAGCAAATAGCACAGATGAAACTAAATTAAAACTCTTATCATGTGAACAACCTGAGATTCTAAAGGATGCACAAGCTTTGAATTAAGTCTATGCTTTGTATTACTTCTCAGTCAGTTGTTACTGGGAGTTTTTAGGTAGCATACTCTATTTTTATATCATTATTAACCACTTTTACTCATCTATTTGGTTATGGAATATGCCTTATTACACTCCAGGTTTATTATTCCAAGTGTGGGTTAGAAATATTTAAAAAAGCCGAAAGATTTGGAGGTGGAGAGTTAAATATTTCAAAATATTTCAAAGTTAGTGGATCAATGCTTTGAATCCAAACCCTGGTGCAAACTGTATTATGATTTAGAATTGCAGGTATGGATTAAGAAAATGTTAAGAAGTCAGATGGCATATAAAAACAATCTCCAAACACCACCTTGCCAGGTCTTAATCTACATTTAAGCCATACTTTAATTTGTAAATGTTACTTGCAATGAAGGCAACAAAGAGATTACCTGATAGCATTCTCCTTTAAGATTGTCTAAGACATCTCCACATGTTTTACGCATGAATTTTCTACACCCATCAATCACCATTTGGTCAATGTTTGAAGTTAGTTAAGGAGCATTAAATTCTGTTCATCTTTTATTATCCAGTTTTGGGGAGTTTTTTCCTTTTGTCAAAAAGACAGTGTCAGACTTACGGAGAAATAATACTTCATATGTTTACTGCAACATATAGGCTTACAAATAAAATTCCAACCTCAATGAAAGGTTTGAGATATTACTTACATTACAAAAAAATTATTTCCCACCACCATTGTTGGCACCATAATTTACGATACATTTTAAACGTGTAATGTTTTAGTAAAATGATAATTATATTGATTTACAGCTAATGATATTTGCTATGTATAGTTGTTAACAGCAAATCATAGTTGGAAAATGGAACTTTGAAATCTTATTTAGACAGCTTCCTTTCACTCATTTTCTTTAACTGCTATCTGTGAAAGAGAATATGATTTGACCCATGTGTCATCATCATTAAGAAACAAATCCTCAAGTCTTTAATCAGGTGACATTCCCATTCACATCAAGAGCCATAAGATACCTACAATAAGGAAGTTCAGATTCAGCTCAACGTGCAGAAAATGCTGCCTGAGAGCTACAGTTTGGATTAGGAACTTAGCCTATATTATAAGGCCAGGATCAGCTCTCACTGTCAGAGCCTGCATGGGTCTATAACCATCCCTATTTTTTTTAGCTTAGCAAGAACCACTCTCCCAACACAAAGTTTATACAAGAAACATTTAACTTGAGGTCCCATATTAAAATGAATGGTCATTTACTGAAAGGATATCTCCACCATGGTGACCATCTTTGGTTTCAGTTTGACTATTTCATACAGTATACCCCCATCACCACCTCCTAGGATCAGCACTTCTTTCCCAGTGAAATCTTCTTTCCCACTGCCCATTATGGCTTGTGTATATGCCAGGTCACTCTCTGCCAGATCTGGAAGGAGCAAAGAGAATGCTGGTCAGAAGCTTTGCATTTGGAAGTCTGTTAATCACTAAATAAAAGTAGGCCAAAGGCGTCTTAAAACAATGCTACGCATTATCAGTATAAAAACCAGCACAGCATCAGCGGGCATCAGAACCAAACCAATGGATACCACTGGAGGGAAATTTCCAACAGCAGGGCACAGACACACCTAAACCAGAATGGATACCTGCAAGCACTCAAAGTAGTAGTATTGACAAGGAGGCTGAGACTGCTAAATGGCTGAAATACAGCTGTCCCTAGCTGGCCTCAAACAAAGAAAATCAGTTAACAAGGAGAAAACAGGTGGCCAAAGACCAAAATATTTTAAAAGGGAAAAATAAGCATCTAAGAAAGTTATAAAACCCTACAGCAGACTAGGGAAAACCATTTCATTTGTCCTTTCAAACAATAGGCAATTATTTACCAGATGGATCACTGAATTTGCTTTCCTGTCCTTGAAAGTACCTGTCAGAGGTTGTTACATAACTTAGGTGTGGAAAAAGGCTAAATACACAAGAGATCTCTTCACTGGTACGTTTTCTTTGAAACTTTCTGTTTTAAAAATAAGCTTTTTAAAAACACACACACGTGCATACACACATGCATACGTGCTCCCCTTCCCTCCCCTCACATGCACACAAATTCTTCCTACTGTAGCAACACTAAAGGTGTATTCTGATCAGATAAAATCCAGTGACCTATATCTTCAGACCAAAAGCACATTGCAAAAAAGACCATACTTACTAACATCCCCACTGAGGATAAGAATATTCCCAAACTGTTTTGAATGTAGAATTTTAATATTCTGATAAGATGAATCTTCATCATAAACAACCTCATCTATGTCATACTCTACCAAACGGCCATCAGCTGTGGGCCAGTATCTATCAATGGCTTCTCCTCTCATAATTGCTGGCAATCTGAAGAAGGAACACACACAAAATCTTCACAATTCATTCTGAATGGTAAACATTTCTTATTCTCCTTTCATTTACCACGAATTCAGTACATGAAATTTTCTCTTATCTCCATAGTAATGTTTTCTTCATCATTATTAGGAATTCAGTACTACACAACTGAAGATAGTTGACACCCACTCCAATACACATTAATCTCAGATTTTACAAGAAAATACAATCCAAATAGGATTCATAAAAAAATATATTTTTTTTACATTTTTCTTGTATTTAGTTAGATTGCATTCTATACAAAGTTATTCCAAATTGTACATAAAGCTCCAGAAGATTATTTTAAACATTATAACTAGAAGACAAGTTAAAAGTGATGACATTAAAAATTACTTACCGCTTTATCCTTTTGAAACTGCTGTGGAACAACTCTTTCATTCTTTCTTCTATCTTATTTAGAAGCTGTAAGAAACATGCAAGATGTTGAATTTATTAAGGTCAGAAATACTCTTCCCCACCCACAATACAGTAACTTGAAATAGAATTAAATTAGGCGCAAGAAGCATCTCCCTGTGATGTCTATACAGCTGGGTCGAGGCCCCATCCAGGCCCCAAACTCTTAGAGTATGTCTCTACCCACATCTGGCCTGTGTAAGCTGATTTGGGCAGGTCAGGCTCAAGCTGCAGTGAGGGCTCTAGGATCCTGCGAGGTAAGGATTCCTGAGTCAGGACACCTACATCTCCCTATATCACAACCCGAGGCCCCCAGCCCAACTCAGCTGGCCTGAGTCAGCCTTGCAGGGCTGAAATCTTGCAGTACGATATTCAGGCTTGAAATTTTACAGTCCCGCAAATCTGAGCCAACTGAACCAGTCAGCCACAGCTGTATAGACCTGGGCTTTTACTCATTGGGTACATCTATAAAGCTAGCTCAGATTTGCAGGGCTGTAAAACCTGAGTTACAACTAGTCTCTATACTGCATCCTAGCAACCCAGATTTCCTAGAACTAGGGTGGGCAAGAGAGCCTCTGCAAGATGGATCTGGCTCACCAAGAGGGTTGATCCAGCCCACAGATGCCCTGCCACTTCCCTGCCCCCAGGTGAATCAGGGTCTCTTCCCCTGCCAGGAGCACATGGCACTTAAGAGTGAACCGCCAGCTAATCAGCTGGAGGTTCACTCTACGCATTGTGTGCCCCTTGCAGGATGGGGGCAGGCAGTGAGAGACTTTGTACACTCCCCCACCCCCAGACCCTAACTGACCTGGGGGTGGGAAGAGGAACCACACCAAGTCTTCTCCTGCCCCAGAGGGAACCGCCAGCTGTTCAGAACAGCTGGTGGTTGCAGGTGAGCGGGGAGAATAACTTCACATGCGCCCCCACACCCTGCAGGCCAATCAGGGTATGTGGGTGGGGGAGCATAGAGGTGTCCTGGCCCCACCCCTTCCGCCTTCCCAGTATGTGGTTGCTCTAGCCATTGGTTCATGGTGCAGCATGGGAAACCTGGACTGATCACCACACCTGACTGCTGAGAGGACAAAAAGTTGGACAAAGCTGAGCGTGGAATTCCTTTGATGGAATCCCAAAGCATAAGTCCAGTAGGGGTGTGCCTACTCTGCAAAACAACAGGACTCAGACCCTGAATCGTGGCTTACCCCAGGCTTGGACTCTCTGCACTCCCCATGGGATCCTGAGATCCAGATCCAAGCCCCACATTAGCACAATTTGTGTTTAGATGGAAGGAAAGGGTAGGCTTGAGCCTGAATCTGAATGAGGTCAGTAACACACATTACTTCTGGGGTGCCTGGGTAGGAGCTTTACGGGACTCTTGGCCAGGTAGCCAAGCCAGTCGTTCCCTTCTGGGTTTCCCCCTGGGGTTCATCTGATTCCTTGCAGAGCTCTGGGGCATGGGTAGATTCTGCCTAATGCTTCAGCAGCCACTCCCTTCTCTGGGCTTCCCCCATGCTGACTGCAGCTTCCTCTTTGTCAAGCATGACGAGCATGGCCACTTTAGTGCATGGACTCCACCCTGGCCCAGGTCCTATCAGTGCAATATTTTCACACCCTGTTAGATTGGGTATCTGAAGAGACAAGTAAGGAGACATAGCCTTTCACTTGTAAATTACCAATACAGATCTGGTCAACGTTACGACGACATGAAACCAATGTGAAGTTGGCCCAATTCCTAGTGAATAGTATCCAAATTACAGCAGCTACAATCACAATTGGGACATTGTGTTGGCAGTATCAGCCTGGAGGCCAAGGATCAAATGAACATATAGAGGCTCTCTCGCTGCATAAAAAAGTAGCCGATTCTCCAACATAACTTTAAGACATAGCGTGTGGAAGTTTCCACTACCACTAAGCAGTGTCACATCCAAATGATGGCTATGAGGCACTTCCTTTGAAAAGCTCTCCCATCTAACTTGGATGCTAAGTTAAGCGCATGAAGCTTGATAAGTGTGCTTTGAGAAGGCTAGTTGTATACTTACATGATCAATTTCATCTCTGCCGTTCATATCATCACTGTAGCTTTGCAGATCCACCAATACTAATCCATGAGGGTAAATTCTCAGATTGGAAAAACTACGAAGCAAAGTTGCAGTGATTAGGATTTCATTTATTAATATCTTTGTAATTTACCAAGAGGAAAAAACATATTTCTTAATATATTGAAATTCTGAAGACTCATTTTGCCGGCTTGACAATCATCAAATAGTTTTCTACCTCCATTCCTTTCTTAAAGTCACTGAACAACAAACAGAGCTGGCAAGGGCATGCCAGCAACTCCTTAAAGATTGTGCAACTAATCTTAAAAAAAACACACTATAGCCGTTTATAAAACCAGGCATTAAAACCAACACACATACGAGAGAAAATGCACTGCCTATCAGTCTCTATTCTTTGAAATAGGAAAATCTATTTAGAGAATTAAATGTTTGAAAATAAGTTTCAGAAAATGATTAGCTATTCCCTTTCCTTTCACTTTAAGAGAAGTTAAAGAAAGTATCATATCCAACTCTTGCAGTCAGCTTTCATGTTAACAGATTAATGACTATTGATAAGAAATAAAAAGCGTATTTTATGATGGGAGGTGCAGAGGAGGGAACAGACGGAACAGCCCACCACACTCAATTAATTGACAAAACAAGTACTAAATAAGAGTGGGTAACTAATTTCTGTAAGCTTAATTTCTGGAAACTTTTTTAAAGTGATTAAAATTTCCAATAATTTTAGCTTTAAAGTGATTACCCTAAAAACAAAAAGGGGAGAAACAACAGATGACATGCATTGAATCAACATCAAAAAAACCCAAACGACGCACGACCATTTGCTCTATTTTAGAGGCCATCCATCGGCCATTTTGCTTTGGATATCAGCATGCTGCAACTGACGGGTTCGTTTTGATTTATTCCAGAGGTGGGAAACTTTTTTGGGTTGAGGGCTGCTGACCCACAGAAAACAAAAAAAATCAGTCAAGGGCCACACACAAGAGAGAAGCAAAAATACCAACACCCTCATTCACGTGGCCCCTCAGTGAGAAGAACAACATGCCCCCACATTTCCCTCACACACCAGAGCCTGAGGGGGCCCAAACTAGTAGATTCTGTGTGCTCCAGCCCCACAGGAAGGGAGGTGTGTGTGTGGGGGGAGGGGGAAGACCTGGAGCACTAGTGCTGGGGGAGTGTTCACCAGCAGTGTTCCCAGATGATTTGCATAGTGCCCATAGCCAGCAGCATGTGTTTCTACTAGTGATGCACATTGCACGTGCTTTTGGTGCACATAAAGCATATTCCCTATTTTTTCCATGCACGTGCAGAATAAATGTTATGTACACTAAGTCACGTGTGGATGTGCGCCAAACATGCTGCTAGCTGTGGACACTGTGTTAATCAGCTGGGTCTGTGGTCCCCAACCCGGTGCCCGCTGGGCCCTTTACGTGCGCCCGCGGAGCAATCTGGGCTGGCCCCGCCCCCAGGCATGCGCCAGGTACCAGCCCCGGGCGTATGGCCAGCCCCGGCGAACCTGGGCAGCCGGTGCCGACCTCGGGCGTGCGGCGCATGGTTGGCCCCGCCCCCAGTTACGTGGCCTGTGAGCGGCCCCGCCCCCAGGCGCCCGGCAGCCCCAAAACGTTGGGGACCACTGAGCTGGGTGGTCATCCAAGCTCACAACTTACAGAGAACACTGCTGACAAAGTGGGTCTTTGCCTGTGAAAGCTTATACCCAAATAGATCTGTTAGTCTTTAATGTGCCACATGAATCCTCATTATTTTGTAGATGCAAACTAACACAGCTCCTCCTCTGAGACTTACAAAAAGAGAAAAACACTACAGTATCTTCTATAAAGTACTTTAAAAATATGCAGATATATAGATTTCCCTTTGAAACAGGTGATTTCAGAAACAGTCCAGCTAAGACCTTTCTCGTTAACATTTAAGACTAACTAGGAGACATGTTTAAACTAATAGAATTTAAACCAAGATTCTCCAATGCCATTGGATCAGTCTTTTTCTTCCTACTATCTAGTACATTATTTCTGCATAATAAGCAATCTGCTATTTCTGTTTGATGGAGCAAAGCAGAAAAACTGTGATGTGATAGATTAATGTTTATCTAGACTTATAAAATCATCTTAGTCACTAGAATGGTGTCTATCACTTAAACACTGTGGGTCTGTCTATACAGCAACGTTATTTTGAAATAACTTAGTCTGAGTCTACACAGCAGACAGTTATTTCAAAATAATGTCAAGCTGGAAAACCTTACTCTGACTCCTGTAACCCTCATTGTACGAAGATTAAGAGAAGTGGAAGGAAGAGTGCTCTATTTCGAACTAAGTGCTGTGTAGATGCTTCCAATTTTGAAATAAGCGACGCAATTGACGTAGCTCAATTTGAGTAGCTTATTTCGAGTTAAGCCCTGCCCTGTAGACCGCCCTGTGACATTAACACTCTGTTAGGAGAAAAGGCACTCCCGGATACTTTGTTCTAATAATAATGGTTTGGTTCTTACTTCTGTATCAACACAATGATAAAATGTTAGCAACAATGTCCAATACAGCAAATTAGTTATAAGCACATTCAGTGCATTGATGGACAAGAGCAATAGCAGTGAATAATACACTAAGATTTCCTCTGGCTTTCCAGAAATATGTACAGTAGGTAAAGCCAACTGAGTTATGACACTTATTTTTAAAGCTATGGCTGCCACTACAATTGAGCTTTATCTGTACTCTCCAGCTATTCTTCAACTTCATCATCTTTTCCTCCCAGCCATTCTTATATGGCAGACCCAACCCATCAGAATGCCTCCCTATATTACTTTGACAGCCCTGAGCACTTCACCAACATTAATTCCTGGGGATACAAGCTGGTGTTTTTGCAAAGTTCAACATGCTATAGCATTGCTATGTACACAAACACTATAAAAGCAGCATCAAAGCCAACAAACTCTGGAGTGGTTTTTGTTACATGACTGAGATGCCTAGTATCTGGTGGAGATGGACTCTAGTAAAGCAAGATTTGCTGGAGTATAAGCAAGTGTTCAGCTACCAGAAACGGATAACTCCTCAAGTCATAGAGGAGATTTATTTATATATAAAAGTTATAAGTTAAGAATGTAGAGATGGTCAAAATCTTTTGACATTCAGGATTGTGAGCCACGTCAAGAAAGAAACATTAAAAAAAATCCTGAAATCATTTGTGATCTTTTCCACAAACCAGCTATATACATAGCTGCCATTACTGTTCTCTAGCCTTTTTAACCCTTTCTCTTGTTCTGTTTCTTATGGTTCTCTGTACACGACAGAAGAAACCCTGGCTGGTTAGTCAAGCATTGATGAAAAAGAATGCATGACAACTTTTTCCAACAGCTGGACACCCTTCACTACAGAAAGGGATTTTAATAAAGCATGCTTGCCCAAGCATGCTATAGACTAGCTCTATATGTATGTACAATGGCTTCAGTACAAGAGACCATATGGTTTTTGATCAAATACTTGAACAGTAAAGTACTCCATTGGATTCAGACCAAGCCCTAGCCACCACCCATATTTCTAGAACATGTCACTAGAGGGCACTCTTACTGTTCTGTACTAAACCTGTGTTTCAACACTGGTTCCAGAAATGCCGCACTAACAAATGTGTCATTTCCAAAATTTATCCCCAGACTGTAATAACTGGAGGAGTTTCATCTGTCATTAGTCAATTATTACAGTAAAACTCCATTGGTCCGGCATCTGACGGTCCGGAACCATCAGGAACCCGGAAGTGCTCCTCAGCCGGACCATTGAAGCTGCTCTGCTCCCAGCTCCCCCTATTCAGCCGCTGCTAAAACTGACCAGCGGCTGAATCGGGGAAGCCGGAAGCAGAGCAGCTAGGGCGCTGCCGGGTAGGTCCCCTAGCGCTGCCCCTGGGGGCTGCGGGACCAACCCAGCAGCACCCCAGGTGTCCTGATTCACCCGCTGCTGAAATTGACCAGCGGCTGATTCCAGGAAGCCCGAGGCAGAGCTGCTCTGCCTCAGGCTTCCTGGAGTCAGCTCTTGGTCAATTTCAGCAGCAGCTGACTTGGGGACGCCTGGGGCAGAGCAGCTGGGGTGCTACCGGGTTGATCCAGTAGCGCCGAGGAGCAGCGGTGCGGGACCAACCCAGCAGCACCCCAGCTGCTCTGCCCCAGGCGTCCCCGAGTCAGCCACTGCTGAAATTGACCAAGAGCTGACTCCAGGAAGCCCGGGGCAGAGCAGCTCTGCTTCGGGCTTCCTGGAGTCAGCTGCTGATCAGTATCAGCAAAGTCTGACTTGGGGATGCCTGAGGCAGAGCAGCTGGGGTGCTGCCGGGTTGATCCAGTAGCGCCAAGGAGCGGCGCTGTGGGACCAACCCAGCAGCACCCCAGCTACTCTGCCCCAGGTGTCCCCAAGAACAGCTGGGGTGCTGCCTGGTTGGTCTCGCCGCGCCAAGGGTTGGCGTTACCCTGACTAACCCGGCAGCAACCCAGCTGCTCTGCCCCAGGTGTCTCCGATTCAGCCGCTGCTGGTCAGTTTCAGCAGCAGCTGAATCAGGGACACCTGGGGCAGAGCCGGACTATTGGAAGGGGGGGCTATGAGGGGTCTGGGGTGGTACCCCACCCCCACCCCAGACCCCTCATAGCCCCCCCTTCCGATAGTACGGCATATCTGATAATCCGGCACCCCCTGGGTCCCAAAGGTGCTGGATTATCGGAAGTTTACTGTAATTTGGATAGTTATCTCCTGTACCCAAATTCCCCCTGTAATTTCAATTTCCAGTCCTGAAGTGAGACATTGTATAGATCTGGGTTCCCAAACTTTTTGACACAGGGACCAGTAAATCCATTCACAAACTTCTGGAGGACCGGTAATGTTCATTTGCATATTCATTAATCAAATGATAAATGTTCAAATAAGTTTTCTGGTTCTCCCAAAAACCCCAGTGCCAGCTTTAGCAAAGCTTGATATGGTCACCCACAATATTCTTGACAGCAAGTTAAGGAATATGGATTGGATAAATGGACTGTAAGACAGACAGAATGCTGGTTAGACCAGGGTTTGTCAAACTTTTTACTTTAGTTGGAACTCTTTTTTTTTTCAGTACAGGCAGTCCCCGGGTTACGTACAAGATAGGGACTGTAGGTTTGTTCTTAAGTTGAATTTGTATGTAAGTCGGAACTGGTACATATTGTAGGGGAAACTCTAGCCAAACATTTCTCCAGGGCTCAGTTTTATTCTCCCACACCTCACTTCCCTCAGTCCTTTATTCGCAAGCTGAGGTGTCTGCTGAGAAAAGCCGCTCCGCGTCTCCCTGGTCTGCTGGGGAGGGACGCTAGCTTCGCGTCTCCCGGGTCTGCTGGGGGGAAGCAGCTAGTGCAGATTTGCCTCACCCCGTTTGTAAGTAGGGATCCGATGTAAGTCGGATCCATGTAACCCGGGGACTGCCTGTACTGTTTTTTGCAGCCCAAAAATATAAACACATAAAAAACAAACTGAGAAAATACCAGACATATAACATGTCTGGTATTTTCTCATTAGGTAAGTATTATTATTACTAGATGTATCAGTTTGTAGTTTCGAACTGCCTGGCTGGTAAATGTGCTCAGGCTGCACGAGTGTGTCTGCCAGACAGACAGTTCGCAACTACTCAAGAGGGGTGTTGGGAAGAGGGGGGACACACAATAGAATCCTTTTGCTTCACCCCAGAATCTCCTGGCACCTGCACCTTTCCTTAGCCCTGCACCCTCCTGGTGCCTCCCCCCTTCCATTACTGCCCCTGCCCCCTTTTTTCCTGATACCCACCCCCTCACCACTCTCTGCCCCATTCCCCTCCTGCCCCTCTGTGCCCTCACACATGCCTTGCTCCATCCCCACCTTTCTCATGCCCACCCCTTCTTTCAAGCCTTCTCTCAGCACCTCCCCCTCCAGCCCCCAATGCCCCTCTCCTCCTCTCCTCTCCCAGCATCACCCTGTCCCCTCTCCCACTGACACCTCCCCTCCTACCCTTTCCCTCATTTTCTGCACTTGGCCCCCTGGCATTTGTCTCTCCTGCATCCTGTCCCTTCCCAAGCCCCTTCTCCTTCTCCCCCTCCGTACAAGCCCCTCCCGCCCCCGCACAAGCCCTTCCCTTCCCCGCCACCGCCGCCTCTCCTCCCCACCCCCGCCGCAGCCACACAAGCCCATTCTCTGCCTTCTGCCTTCCACGTTGCGGGGCCGGAGACCGCGCTCAGGCCCCGGAGGCCAAACCTGGAGGCAGCCCCACAATCTGCCTCCAAAGAGTTTTAAAATCCCAGGCCGTGACGTCACGTCATGCCCAGGCGTCCTCCCCGCCCATGTGCAACGCCACACATGGGCAGCAGCAGCTGGCGAGGAGGAGCCGCACACAGCAGGGACAGGCCACGGCCCGCTCTAGGCAGAGCCGGGTGAGAGACCCAGCTCCACATATTGGTGGAGCAGAGCCCTCAGCTCTGTAACTCGCTGGCACTTCCGGGTTCAGGGGTGCGGGGCCCAATTCGAGTGATTCAGTCGAACCAGCCTAAAGCCGGCCCGGCCAGCAGCCACCAGGCACGCTGAGGCCCAGTATTTTTTTCCCGCGGCCCATAGTTTGGGAAACGCTGGTATAGATGTATTACAGTATGCTGAGACACACTATAATGGCAAGGTTATTTTACAACAGATATCAGAATATAAAGCAGATACTTTTCTAGACTTACGTGGATTTTATCTGGGTATTATTTAAACTGTTACTACAGGATCTTTAGGCTTTATGCGAGTGGAAGATTGCAGTCAAGCCTCCTTTCTTCCTGCAACTAGTATCTGAACAGTGCAAAGAGTCCATAATTCAAGCTGTAAATCTTCTTCTAAACAGAAGACAGTCTGAACCTTTTTCTAAATGCAAGTTGCACCAGTTTAAATGAAGTCAGTTTCTTATCTGCTTAGCTACCAATGGAAACCCTTATTGGTTAATGATTTACTTGTTTACTACATTAAGTTCAAACCAATTTAATTTGGACCACATCAGTATAATTGAGCAGGTCTGAAAACATATATATCAAAATACTGTAATTCATATGTTTAGAAAAACACCTACTAACAACAGTCTGGGCAACAACACGGCAAGGGTGCAGACATTAGACTTCTTAGCTTCCCCAGTAAATAAGACTCGGCAAAATAAAAAACAGTTGTTATGCATTTCTATTCAAAGCTCGTCCTCTCTCCTCATGTCAGTGTTCTCTTACTACTAGTTTAATCTACCAGTTTCCATGAGCACTGACTAGCTTGAACACACAACCTCTAACCAGTATGCTTCATACAGCTTGCACCGGAAATTTGAGATATCCTGCGCCCAAGACATTTGATAGCGCAGTGAGAGATCACACTGGATGACTGCCATGAAAACCTGCACAGTTTTACTGAATTGCTAGCATTGAGTCGGTTTAGAAAATACTATAGAAAAGGAAACAATTTTTTGCCACTAATTTTAAATTGGTGAGACAACCAGAAGAACATAATTAGCTCAATGGGCTACAGTGCTTTCATTTGAAGGTTGGTTTTTATTTGTTTTTGAATCTGACACACTCACTAATGTAATCCCACCGCAGTCAGAAAATTACTGAGAAACAAATTAGAATAGTATCTAACCCAGTCTCTTGTTACCACATCCCATCAACTCAGTCCATCACTAGGAGCTATATCTAAAGCTCACTGAAATCAAAGGAAAACATTTCAGCAACTTCAAATGGTCTTGTGTCAGACCTGTAGTTGCACACATTAGTGGAGAACTTTTCAAGGTGTTATTTCTAAAATCAGTATTTTTTTAGGTTGAAATATGGATTAATGCTGGAGTTTAAATGTTATAAATTCTAAAAAACAAGACTAATTTTTACATTAATAAGATTAGTGGAAAATAGTCAATTTTAGATGGTACTTCACTATTTAAAAATGTTAGAGCAGTCCACTGGAGGAATGCTGCATATATAAAATAGTCTGGCCTGTTCGTTTTATTTAACAGAAGCAACACATTTTCCATCTTTCAGAGTAAGAAGAAAACTCTTGAGTCTTTATTGAGTAAAACTGTGTGTCACCCTCCTCTTTCCCCCATAGTGCAGCCAAAAAAAAGGAACTCTTGTTTTTGTTGTGGAGGTCTTCAGTGTGTCTGGAGCTCTCTCAACCTTTAACTGAAGGGGATAAGGATGCTGAATCTTTTGCAAAGTGATGTATTATATCAAGGGAGTAGGGTTTTCTTGTTTTATTTATTATTGAGATTTGACATTCAGGTCTTGCCTATGTTGGATGTCTTGTCCAGACTTCTACAAGGGTAGACTATTGGAAGACATCAGTTCATCAGGCTCAGGAAGTGACTTATTTATACCACTTGATGCTGTGGGATAGCAATTTGGGGTCAAGAGTTTAATTAACTCCTGTTTTATTAAAAATAACCCAAAGGAGTTTACTTTGCTAAAGATTCAGCATTCTTATCCCTTCATTTAAAGGTTGAGAGAGATCCAGTCACACTGGAGACCTCCACAACAAAAACAGAGTTCCTTTTTTTGGCAGAACTATGGGGGAGAGAGGAGGGTGACACCCCTATTTCAGGCCTTCTTTGCTTATTATACAACATCCTAAATGTTTTCCTGGCCAGGTCATTTAGGCATTCCTCACAATAGGAGAGGGGACAGAAACCACTCTCTGGGGCATCCTAATTAAGACATTTGGATGTTACTATTTTAATAACTCAAACTTTGAACATCTACTAACATTTTCCACCAGACCTCAGAGCATTTAACAAATGTGAATGAATGCCAACACTCCTGCATAGCAGGTCTTTTAATCATAAAGATGGGAAAATTAAGGCATTTAAGAAAAATACTCAACATTATTCCTTCTGATCCTAGGCTGATTCTGAGGGTAAACCACACAATTTATAGCCTGAGCCCAGTCTATACCACAGACCAATCGTGGTATAACTACATTACTCAAGGGTATGAAAAATCCTCACCCCTGAGCAACAAAGTTACATAGTGCTACCCTCCATGTACACTCCCAGTACTATAACAATGGGAGAGCTTCTCCTGACGACATAGCTATCACCTCTCATGGCGGTGAATTAACTACATAGACAGGAGACATTCTCCCATAGGCATAGGAGTGTTTCTAGTTAAGTGCTGCAGCTGCACTGCTATAGCACTGTACATGAAGACAAGCCCTGAAACAAAGGTTTGGAGAGTGTCCAGACTAGCCTTTTTAAGGAGGAGTCAGATGAGATAAAAAAAATCCTTCACCTTTGTGCTGTAGGCCAACACAGAATCCTAATCTACAGAACAACCAGCATAGTTGACACAAAGTCACACAGGCATAATGAAATCAAATGCCAATAAAATCACAGTGCTGTGCATTCCAAGGCTGAACAGAGGTTTAAAAACTGTGAAGGTCACAGCTTCCTAGAGAAGCATCTCATCAGTTGTTTTTTTTCCAATGAGAGAGAGGGATTTGCTTTTAACTTTTAAACAGCTGTGCATACAGACCAGGAGCAAGGATTTAAAGCAACCCTTCCTCCACTCCCCACATACACCACCCACCCAGGCATCACCTGCAATTGTCAAGTTTACCCACATACACTATCAAAGCTGCCAGCAGAAGACAAGATGCAGTATTAGTTTACCTGGCACCATCAATTAAAAACAATTTTTTTTCAGGTATTCTCTTTAGTATACCTCTTGCCTCAAATTCCTCCTTCAATTTTAAAGGTTTACATATTTTAAATCATTATTTTCTTGCCTAGTTGTTGTATGAAAGGTGAAAGCACACGTACACGAAGTACAAATACAGTGAAAGTGCAGTAATTGTCATGCGCAGCCAGTAATGAGTCTGTAACAATACTTCAGGTAGAAATTCGCTGCTTCACACAAGGCATCCTTTTAAAAGTGAATGCAATTTACATAAGTGATTTTAAAGGTATTCATTAGACAGTTACAAATAATGCTGAAGTCACACAATGAACTTGTGAGAGCTGTGGTGCATTTGCCCAGTTCAATGTTTGGTCAATGAGGCTGGTTCAGCAAAGAAAATATTCATTCACACCACTACTGACAATGATTTGATTGGTTAAAGTGGGCAGTGTCTTACCTCAATGTGGGGTGCGAATGGTTATTTGCCCTTCGTTCGTGTTAACAAAATGATTAGAGAATGTTTTTCAAAAGTGAGCCTTCTTCAGTTAGGTTGTTTGTCAGAGAAAATCATGAATTAAATGGGCCAGGCACAGTTGCCAAATGTGACTTTTGCTAGCTTAACTACATACAAAGAAGAACACGGCTCTGTTATTTTGGTAATGACAACAGGAAAGTGTGGCTTAATCCTCGAATCAACTCTGATTCTTTTAATAGCTACAGCTTTCCAAAGGACTGTTCACATAATGTCTTTGTCAGACAAATTTTTGTCGACAGCAATGGTAATGATCTGAATCCCTTATACACTACAACTAAAGAGTAGCACACTCATTTTACAGAGTGTATTGTATACACAGTGTTTAACAATGTATTTGTGAGTTGTTCAAAACATTTTTAGCATTTTTGCATGTAGCCCTGCATTAGTCCAGCTTTCTTTGCCTGGTTAAGGGCATAGATAAGTACTGAAACTACCCAAGCAATTACTTTTAATATTAAGGCTGGCTATTCTCCTGTTCTTCCCTCCCCCACCCCCAGCTTCACCTCCCACTGAGTGTGGAGAGTTCAGCATGGCTAACAAGACTCAGCCATGAAGCATAAAAACTCCTCATTCAGGCCCACAAAGAGGAGATGTCGTTTAGCCAGGCCTTAATATCACAGTTGCAGTGTTTTCTACCAAAGCCAAAATAGTTTTGCTGAGTAAATAACTCCAGCCACCGCCTATGAAGTAATATGAAGGTCTTTTGACAAAGGTCAAACTCCCATTGCATGACAGAGCAACGTGAAACGTTGCTAACTGTAAATCTAAAGCTCCAGGGGGTAGCCGAGTTAGTCTGTACAGGATAAACTTAAAAAACAAAAACTGGTCTTGTAGCACTTCATGGACTAACAAAACATGTAGATATTATCATGAGCTTTCGTGGGCACAGCCTACTACTTCTTCACGAGAGCTCATGTAAATCTAAAGATATCATTTTATTATCACACAAATCCTATAGGTATAATTAAAGCAGTGCATTCTCATGTATGCAAGGCCTCAGGGTTTTCCTAAATCCAGCTAATGTTTGACTAAATGAATAACTGTGTCCACAAATGTTTTAATGGGCTGTAAAAAGTTACAAAATTTGTAGTTAGTTTTATTTTAACCTTTGTAGTAAAGAGGGTTCAGTTAAAGAGAGAGAGAGGAAAAAAAAGATGCAGACTTGCAAGCCACAAAGTAGCAGAAGATTCAAGATACAGGCAGTCCCCGGGTTACGTACAAGATAGGGACTGTAGGTTTGTTCTTAAGTTGAATCTGTATGTAAATCGGAACTGGCATCCAGATTCAGCCGCTGCTGAAACTGATTAGTTTCAACAGCAGCTGAATCTGGACACCAGTTCCGACTTACATACAGATACAACTTAAGAACTCCAGGCGTCCCCAAGTCAGCTGCTGCTGAAACTGATCAGCAGCTGATTCCAGGAAGCCCGGGGCAGAGGAACTCTGCCTCGGGCTTCCTGTAGTCAGCGGCTGGTCAGTTTCAGCAGCAGCTGAACCAGGACTCCTGGGGCAGAGCAGCTGGGGTGCTGCCGGGTTGGTCCAGTAGCGCCAAGGAGCGGTGCTGCGGGACTAACCGGCAGCACCCCACCTGCTCTACCACAGGCCCCAGGCTTTGCTCCACGTCTCCTTGGTCTGCTGGGAGGGGAGGGGGGGCACTAGCTGCGTTTCCCCCCCCCCCCCCAGCAAACCAGGGAGACGCTGAGCAAAGCGGCGGAGGACCCGGGGCCGGACCCGCGGCGCTTCCAGATCAGCGCCGCGGGTCCGGCCCGGGTCCTCCGCCGCTTTGCTCCCCGTCTCCCTGGTCTGCTGGCTCTCCCAGCAGACCAGGGAGACGGGGAGCAGCTTTTCTCGCCCCGGAAGAGGTGGGCGGCGGGACCAGGCGTCCCGCCGCTCCAGTCTTCCGGGGCGAGAAAATCCCCGTTTGTAACTGCGGATCCGACATAAGTCGGATCCACATAACTCGGGGACTGACTGTACATTTATCTTAGTGGAAGATCCAAGATTTCTTCTGTTGGGTGTTTTTGTACCTGTGTAGTACACTGATATAAGAGTGTGTATAAGCTCCTATCACAACCCTTCTGTCATGGTGTAAAAATAATGACTTTGCACTGGTACAACTCAAAATGGTTTAGGAAATAAGGAATCCCACAAGAAAATCTCGTATGGACATGGTGACATTTTGCCCTTTGCAAACCAGGATAAACTGCAACAGTTCCGTACTCTGAGCTTGCCCTCCTGCAATTAGATTAGCATAGCCATGACTTGACAAATATTGTCAGAAGAGCCGGCGCAGAGCAATCTGCGCATGCGCAGAGTGCAGAACCGCACTGCTGGCGAGCAGGGCTCACCGCCTCTTGATGAGCCCTGAGCATAGCTATGCCAACACAAACAAATACAAATGAAAAATTTAACAAAACCCGCAAAGCATAAAACCACCGTCAAGCTACACAGCTTTTGGTTTCTGCCCTCAAGGATAAGACAAAATTGCAAAATGGTCAGGCATGAATGTAGTAAAGCTAATTTAATTGGTAAAGTACCAAATAGGCCAATTATATGCAGTCTTTCAAAAAAATCTATTTCTGCATGATTAAGTAGCTACAGGAAATAAACCGAGTTCATGCACTAGTTTTGTTGATTAGTTTGTCTTGGTTAGATCTGCATATATGAAAGCGCATCCAACTAATACCACAACCAGTTTTTGGTAGTGTTTTTTTTTTTATTTGTAAAATAGCCAAAAGCTTTAGCAATAAAGGAGCAAAAATACCAGTTAGTACATCTGGAGACAAAGGGATGACCTTATTGGACCAACTCCTGTTGGTGAGAAACACAAGCTTTCAAGCCACAAAGAGCTCTTCTTTAGGTATGAGGAAAACAGAAGTCCTAGGGACTTTCTCTACAAAGAATGCACTTCAGTTAATATATCTATCATTCACATGCTGCAATTTTCTAAAGCTAAACTGTGGTTAAACATACAATGATTTTATCATTGGAAAACTGAGAATCCTGAGGCTAAACAGCAGTAATAAACAATGGCCTGGCTTCAGATACAGTAATTCATGGCAAGAAGAAAGCTCTCTCAAATGGAGCTGGAAGGAATGTAACTTGAGATTTCTACTGAATTATCTAATTGGAAAAAAAAACAGAAAAACACCCTAACCATCTTGACTGCAAAGATGGCATTCAGTTCACATTAGGAAGGTTAAGTGATTTCATGCAGGTTTGTCCTAAGTCTGAAGAGAAATAGTTCCTGGCTGTTTCTGAGATGTTTCCTATACTGCAGAACAGGCCTGGGAAGAATCCGGCCCACCAAGCAACCAGATCTGGCCTGCAAAGGCAGCGGGTAGCCCGAGATAGGCTCAGAAACACAGCTGCCTGGCCCCGTTTCCCTTTCAAAATTGTAATCTCGGAGGGGAAGGGGGAAAGCTTCAGGTGCTGCCCCTGCCCCTAGCACAATCCCGTTGGGCATTTTTTGGTCAAAAACTGGCCAATGAGAGTTGCCTGTTTGAGTAACAGGAAACCAAAATGCATCATGCCCCTCTGGCTCAATTATTTACACAAGCACATGGCTGAGCAGGCAGGCTGAGAAACATTTTAAGCTCTGCAAGACTTTAACTCTGTAGGCAAGCAGACAGGTTTGGCTGCTGGCTGGTACGTCTCATGGCCAGAGCCTGCCTCTGGCACCCAGGCCTCCCTTCACAACCCTCTGCCCCCCACTCCTGCCCCCATACCTCCTCTCAGATTTGGTACCCAATCTCCTGCCCCAGATCACAATTCCCTTCCTACACTAGTTCACATCCCAAAACCCTGCACTGCAGTCCCCTGACCTAGGTCACAATCGCCTCCTTTACCCCAACCCCCTCCCAAACTCCATTCTCCGTCCTGCACCCCAATCCCTTACCCCGACCTTCTTTCTGCACCCAATCTCCATCCCAGGCCCTGCACCTCCTCCTTTAATATCATGGAAAAGTGCAGCCCTCAACCACTTTCCAAAATCTTGGTGTGCGCCCCACTCCACTCGCCCCCCGACCCCATCAAAAGTTACTGCCCATCCATGCTGCAGAGTATGCACTGATCAGAGTGGTCAGTTTCACAGCTATTGTTCAGAGTTTTGGGTAGCAGTGGAACTGGAAAATGTTTGAGTTAAGTTCTTTCTGCTACAACAGGAAAAATAGATTCATAGAATATTAGAACTAGAGGGGACCTCGAGAGATCATCAAATCCAGTCCCCTGCCCTCATGGCAGGACTAAGCACCATCTAGGGATCAACCCTGAGAGATGTTTATCTAACCTGCTCTTAAATACTGGCAATGATAGAAGATGAAGAATCCTATCCTCTTCTCCTTGTGTCCCCCCCAAAATAAAAAGGAGCAAGTGAATCACCTTACTTGAGGACACTCCATGATCCTTTGGGGAGCCTATATATATGGAAGGGAGTAAAGCAAGTTCTATTTGGATGAGAGAGAATAAGAATAAGGAGATTGAAAAACAGGAAAGACACACTCTGATCTAGAATCAGGAAGAAACAAATAAGGGAAGAGAAGAAAGTACAATGAAAACAAGGACACAGTAAGACACTGTTTACATTTTATATGTTCAAAAAAGTTTTAGTTAGGTATTGAAAATAAATCTCAGGAAATAAAAAACCCTAAAGGAAAAAAATAGTTGGGCATCTGGTTGGATGGGTTTGGTTTGTTAGGGCGATTGACAGGTTTGAAGGGATTGATAGAAGTTTTCAGATATATGGTTCCTTTTATAGATTGTTTTCAGAGGCTTAGATGGTTTAAACACTGCTTTTCTTACATAGTTGTAACTATGCTAATAGATGCATTCACTCATCTGGTCAGAATATGAATCCAAGGTCCAAAATCCAACTCACCTGCCATTTTTGTTGATGTAAGTTGCTAAGTAACCATGATCTTCCCAGTTATGAATTGTTTCTGTCATTCCCTGCTCTTGAAAAACAGGCTGTAGACCTTTAAGAACGGCATTGCAATCAGCTGCAAGAGGAAGGGAAGGGAGGGAAAACACACAGTCAGTTAAGACATTCTGAGAAAACGGTTAGTTTACTACTCCTGCTGCTTTATTTATATTTCAAACAAGTTCTATAGTTTTTGGCAAGTGTCTGCCTATACCACACCATACTCTGCACCACCCTTTCACTGTAGCTTTTGAATCTGCAACCTGGGGCACCCTGATGCAAATAGGGAAGGGGAGAGGATGACTGGAGAAGGAAGTAAATTACTGTAACTGCTAGTCTTTATGTTCACTGTCCCCTGATTTATGACATCATCCCGGACAAGGAAGTTTTGTCAAACATGTATTTTTTAAGATTTGCGTGATCATAGGGCAGTGTCTAGTCTAATAGGATTAGCATTACTCAACCACTTCTACCACCATAAAAGCAAGACTCCAGGCTTGTACAGACATGCTTATTATGATAAGACCTAGTAATAGAGAAGCTACTGTATTGAATGACCTTGCAATTTATTATTCTCCCCAGGTTACTGCATTTAACATTTTCTCCAGTGACTCACTCATCAAGATGAGTCAAGCAATTCCACTAGAGACACAAGCAAGGGAAACGCTGAGGTGAAAGTTTGTAGCTAAGGGACACACAGCAATAGTAAGTACTATTGCGTGTTTCCCAACACTGTAATGTACAAATGCCGACTCTGAAAGGTACTGGCGGTGCCTGACCCCCAGTATGCCCCAAGCTCCATCCCCACTCCACTCCTTCCCCCAAGACCCCACCTGCTTTTTCTTGTCCCCCATCCCACTTCTGCCCTACCTCTTCCCACCCAGTTCCATCCTTTCCCCCGAGCACGCCGGGTCCTTGCTCCTCAGTCTCAAACACTGTGAAACAGCAAATCACAGCGGGCGGGAGGGGACAATGCTAATCTGCAGGGCTCCAAGTGGATGGAAGATGCAGGCAGGAGGGAAGGAGCTCATAGGGCAGTGGTCTCCAACCTTTTTACACCCAAGGTCACTTTTTAAATCTCAGAACGAGCAAAGATCCACTGCCCCATCCTTCCCCAAGACCCCACCCCTTACTTGAAGCCCCGCCCTCTCTATTCTCCTACTCTCCATCACTTGCTGTCCCCAGCCCTTATACACTCTACACTGCCATTTGGCCTGTCTAGACTGGACCAAATGTTAGAAAACCCCCTTCTTTTGGAATCCCCCTTATTCCTCGTGGAAAGGGGAATATAGGGGTGACAAAGAGCATGTTTGCTCTTCCACTAAAAAAGCAGAACAACAAATGCATCCCTGGATGTGGAAGAGTTTTTCTAGGATATCTCTGGAATCCTGGAAAAGCTCCTGCAGTCTAGCCGTACCCTCACCAGGTTGAGACAGGATGTGTGGGCTCTGGGGTGGGAATGAGGGATTTGGGTGTGGGAAAGGGTGAGAGGTGCAAGTTCTGGGAGGAAATATGGATGCAGGAGGAGGTGGAGAAGGGGATGCTGGCTCAGGGAGGGGGCTCCAGGATGGGGAGTGTTGGAGTCAGATGGAGGGTTGGGGTACTAAGCAAGCCATAGGCTTGTGGCTGTGAGGATGTAGGAATTTGGGTTGGGATATGTGAGGGGCTCCAGTATGTGAGGGAAGGGGGTTCCAGTGTATGATAGGCCCAGATCTAGGGTCTGGGGGGTGGTGGTGCAGGAGTGTTATAATGCTGCAGCCAGATGGGGGCTTGGCCCCAATTGGGGGTTTGTTGGCCAGGCTTTATTTTTAAATAAAATACAGTGTCAAACACAAAAAGTTTCTGCATTGTCTTTATTTATGAGAAGAGCAGGGAACCCGTTTTGAGTCAGGGAGTCACTGAGCCACAGAAAAGTCAGTTGGGGCCACACAAGGGAGATGCAAAAAAAAAAATATATATATATATATATATATACACACACACACACTCACACACACTCTCTCTCTCTCTCTCTCTCTCTCCCCTTCCCCTTCCCCTTCCCCCCCCCCCCCCCCCGCCCCCGGCCTTACTAATGTGGCCCCAACTGTGCTGGTGGGAGCAGAGGACATGGTAGTGAGGAAGTGTGCTAGTGGGTGCTGGGGCTGGCAAAGGGTTCTGCAGCAGGGCACCGGGGAGAGGGGACAGGGTGCCGAGGAGAGGGGACAGGGTTCTGCAGGAGGAGACAGGGTGCCAGTGGGGGCAGTGAGTCCCCTGCACCAGCCTCCTCCCAGGACTCTTCCGCCCCCCACCCCGAGGAGGGAAGCCCCGGTGCGCGCCTCCTCTGGGGACCTTCTCCCCCCCCCCCCACGCAAGTTCCACAGCCCTGAGGGAGGGGAGCAGCCAGCGCACTTCCGGAACCCCTGGAAGTGGCGTGCAGCTGCAGGACTTCTGTCCACCCCTCAGGAAGCCGGCACTACCTCCATTTTCGCTGGAGGTAGTGGGACTTCTCGGGGGGGGGGGGGGGAATAGGTGGGCCCCCGAATGCCTCACGATCGACCAGTCGATCACAATCGACCGGTTGGTGACCACGGTCATGGGGGGTCTGCTGGTAGTACCTTTGCACCCACCAGTTTTTTCAGCGAGTGATCCCACCCCTAAGCACCCAGAGTTGGCACCTATGCCACCATCAGCACCACCAATGAGCTACACTTTTAAATCTACTGACAAGAAGTCCTTCAGCTGAGGCTGTTCTTTGTTGGTCATCAGTTTTCTACCAAGAAAATTCTCATTTATGCACTGGACCTGTGTGTGTCAAACGACAGATGTTCCAGAGTTTAATAGACTCTTACGGGCCAAATCTAAACTGAAATTCTAAACTAAAATGGAATTACTTCAAGCAAAGCCTGTTCCCTCAAAGTTATTTACTTGCATTATCACTTAGACAATCCCAGAAGACGGAGGGGCAGAACTATCGTTCCATTATTTAAGAGGAGGCCATTATAACCTGCCAATTATAATCTAGCAAAATGCAGGACAATGTAGCACTTTAAAGACTAACAAGATGGTTTATTAGATGATGAGCTTTCGTGGGCCAGACCCACTTCCTCAGATCAAATAGTGGAAGAAAGTAGTCACAACCATATATACCAAAGGATACAATTAAAAAGGATACATTTTTAATTGTATCCTTTGGTATATATGGTTGTGACTACTTTCTTCCACTATTTGATCTGAGGAAGTGGGTCTGGCCCACGAAAGCTCATCATCTAATAAACCATCTTGTTAGTCTTTAAAGTGCTACATTGTCCTGCATTTTGCTTCAGCTACCCCAGACTAACACGGCTACTTTTCTATCACAATTATAATCTAGTTATTCTAGAATTTATATCCAATATATATTAACATCTATCCAAAGTCATCCCTACTGTGATCTCATTGAGTTTAAAGTAACACCTGAGAATGTTTGCATGGTTAACACCAAAAAGATAAATCTACTTTTGTAAATCAGTAATAATCTCTTTATAGTTAAAACAATCATGTTACAACACAAAAAAAAAATTCTGATGTGCATAAAATAAAGAGATTGCATCTTTTACTTCTTCTTTATGGTATTTTAGAAGCTGCAGCAGAGTGAAATGCTAAAACTAAACTGTGACTTAAGTTAGTTCATTTTGGAATTAGTTATCTATGTTAAATGTATGATTCTGGTAAAGTTATATGACACTCAGGATGTGTGTAGACTACAGGTTTGTTTGTTTGTTTTTTTAAAGTGGCCTTTTTTCAAAAAAAAATTTCCCTTGAGTCTGAACTGTTGCGTGTTCTTTCGAAAGTAAATAAAAAAAAATGTGGCAGTTTTTTCGACTGCGGAAAACCTCGTTTTACGATGAAGAACGCCTTTTTTGAAAGTGTTCTTTCGAAAAAAGGCACTATGTAATGCAAACTGTGCTTTTTCAAAAAAGAGTATCCAGACTGCCTGGGTGCTCTCTTTCGAAAAAGCGGCTTGCTTTTTTGAAAGTACTGGTTATAGTCTAGACGCTCTTTTTGGAAAGAGGCTTTTACAAAAGTACCTTTTGAAAAAGCCTCTTTCGAAAGAGGCTTGCAGTCTAGACGTAGCCTCAGTGCAAAACTGGTAGAAGAGCGTCATACAACTCAGGTTTTGATGTACATAACATTAGTCTCAAAGCATATCCCTCTGAGACAAGTGTTTGTAAAGACACCAAACTTCTGTCAGGGGTCCTCAACGCGGAGCCCATGGGTGCCATGGCGCCCACCAAGGCATTTATGTCCGCCCGCCTAGCGCCGCCCCCGCCCCCGGTACACGCATGGCCCCTGCCCTGGGCGTGTGGTGCATGCGCGGCCCCACCCCCAGGTGGCCCAGCAGCCCTATGCGGCACCCGCCACCCAAAAAGGTTGGGGACCACTGCCCTAAGACAAGGCTGGGCAAAGGGGCCTCCACAGGCCAGATCCTTCAACAGAGGCCATCCTGCTGTTCCCCCCCTCTCCAGGCCAATCGAAACCTGGGGACAGGGGAGTGCGCTAAGTCTCTCCTCCCACCCTCCCCCTGGCAAGGGCACACGGCACCTAGAGAGAAAACTCAGCTGTTTTAAAACAGCCAGTGGCTCTCTCTAGCTGCCGCGCAAACCTAGCAAGGTGGGGCAGAAGGCAAGAGACTTCACACGCTCCCCCTGCCCCCAGACCCTGACTAGCCTGAGGGCGGAGGGGGAGCATGCAAGGTCTCCTCCCATTACAGCACCTAGAGGGAACCTCCAGCTGTTTTAAAACAGCTGTTGATTCTCCCTTGGTGTGGAGAGGGAGGGGGCAGGGAGACTTCAAACATTCCCCCACCCCGAGGCAAATCAGGGTCTGGGGGGGGGTACGAGAAGTCTCCTGGCCCCACCCCTTCCGCCTGAGGCTCTGACCTTTCCGGAGCCGCCCGGGGCCACTTCAGAAATGTATGAAGTGTCCTCCTTTTTAAAAGTATTGCCCACCCCTGCCCTAAGGGAATCAAGCAAAACAGGCCTGCAGAACCAGGGCAGCACATGGCTCCATGGAGTAATTGCTGTACATGCCAGCTGCTTCCAGGAGTGTTGCAGGGCCAGGGCAGGAATAATCTTGCCTTAACTCCACTGCTCCATCACCCAGAAGCAGTTTCAGTTAAGTGGTGCCCAGCCACAGCCTGCTTCTTGAACCCCTGTCCCAGCCCTGAACCCACCTCCTGCCCCAAACATGAGTTCCCCTGCACCCAAAACCCTTCCCAGAGCTTGCATCCTGAAACCCCTCCTGTATTCCAACCCCCTGGCCTAAGCACAGGGCCCTTCCCACACGCCAAACCCCTTGGACCAAGACTAGAGTCGGCAACCCAACCCAACCCCCCACCCCAGCCTGGTGAAAGTGAGTGAGGATGGGGGAGGAAGCGGGATGGAGTGAGCAGGTGAGGCCTCAGGGAAGGGTTGGAGCAGGGGCAAGGCCTCAAAGAGGGGGCGGGAAGGAAGTGGGGCAAGGATATTTGAGTTTGGGGTAGATCTTACATTGCACTTAAACTGAAAAAGTGATCTTATTGTTACGAAGGTCGGAGATCACTGCTCTAGTGGAATAACTATAGCTATAGGTTTGTCAATATAGCTACATGAATAAACTATTCCAGAGTAACAGTGATTTTATTCAACAATTACTCTGCTTTGGCTGATCAGTTTCTCTTCCATAGAAGAGAAGCTCTAAAACTTAGGAGCATGTTTTCCACCAAGTACAAAGACCACCAGACTAAACTGCCAATGTGATTATTGATAGCCCACATATTTGAGTACAGCTTCAACATAATGGCAATCATCCATCTAATGCTACCAAACCAACTGAAATACTAAAGAGGAGCAAAAAAAAATTTCCTTTATTTTTCCCTATAAACAGGGTCACAAGAATCTCTAATTCACCCCCTCTTGCCAAAATGCATTAAGCTAGCAAGGCACTGCCTTTCAGATAAAGATCAAATAATGTTGGAGTTCATATTTATCTTTTATCTTCTAAGCCACATCCATTATACACCCCAGATTGCAATTTATACTTAATTAGAATTAAGAAAAAACAAGTTCTGCTGAAAAACACTGAACTATTTGGGTACTGACATGCTTTGATTTTACTTGCGTCTAGTGTTCACACATGCGCAAGTGTAGGTGGACTCTCCTTCCGAACAGGGATGTAACAGTGCAGGTCTGGGGTCGGCAACCTACGGCACATGTGCCGTAAGTGGCACATGAGCCGATTTCCGGTGGCACATGGGGCAGGAGCTCAGCCCCACTTCTCCCGCCCTGAGCAGCGAGGATCCTGCGCTGCCGCTTGAGCCTCATGGTCAGTGCGCAGCTGCAGCCCTGGCAGCGGCGGGGGGGGGGGGGGGAGGGAGGGAAGCAGAAAGGCTGCAGATTGGGCTGTGTGTCAGCAGCCGGTGCTCTCTCCCTTCTCCACCCGCCCAACTCCATGGCAGCAGTGAGCCGGTGAAAGAAGGGAACTGCTGCTGGTGGTGGGCACGTGGGGGCTCAGCCAGGCAAGCTCATCCAGCGGCAACCTGGCAACTGAGCTCGGCAGCAGGGTTTTGCTGCGGCAGCTCGATGGGGACTGTGTGTGGGACAGAGCCCCACAGGGGAAGCCTGTTTGGGGCTGTGGCAGCAGAACTGCAGCAGCAAAACTGGGACCGCGGCAACTCAGCTGGGGCCGGGGAAAGCTGGCAGCCTGATTGGGGCTGCATGCAGGCTGGCAACAGGGCTAGTGCCCCAACAACAAGGCTGGTGCCCCATGCTGGCGGGCCAGCTGCCATGCTGGCTGGAGCAGAAGTTATGGCAGAAGGGCTGGGGCAGCCGTGTCACCCAACCAGCAGCAGGTTGAAGGAGCCGAAGGCAGGTTGGGGCAGCAGGCTGAGGGGGTCAGTGGCACGGGAGCATAGTTCCCTACTTTCTGAGCTAGCTCCTGTACAGCAGGGAACTCAGCTTATCACAAGGGGCAGGGTGTTGTCTTGCTGAGCACGCAGCTAAAGGGAGCTGCTCCATGCTTGAAAGGAGCAGCTCCGAGAAAAGGTAATAAAAAGCAAGATAAAGTGAGAATAAGAGGCTAGGCAGGGGGAGGAGGAGTGGTTAATTGGGAAGGGGAGTGGGAGTAAGAGGGGAGGAGAGCTTGAAGAATCCCTTGTGCATGGCGGAAAGAAGCAGAAACTCAGCACTCCCAAGCCTCCTGGGAAGGGGGATGTAAGGGGCTGACTGCATGGGGTAGGTGGGGGAAGGAGCGGGTGGGAGGTAGTGTACTTGTACTATGAGGCGGTGGATAATTTGTTTGTGCTTTAGCTGGGAGTTAGGACAGAACAGACTGCTAGTGCTTGTTACTTTGAGAAGCAGGATTTTATCCCAGCCTCCACCTGGGCTGGGGGGAGCAGAATGCACAGGGGTAGGTTGGGGGAAAGACCATTATTGACGTTTGCTAACCCCTGGTGTAGGTGGCTAAGCAATTAACCAATACACAGAAGCTTTTCTGTTAATGTTACCAACTGCCCACATCCACACCCCACAGCTCTGCCAGTAAATTCTTCAGAGGGCTGGCCAGCAGCCTGGCTCAGTCCTGGTTCACGCCAGCTCCTGGGAGCTACCCCCGCTGCAGCTCTGCACGGAAAGTATTATTGCAGAGCTGCAGCAGGAGCAGCAGCGCAAGTCAGGACTAAGCCAGGCTGCCTGATCACCAACTCCTAAAATACTCGTAGTGCAGAGCTGCAGCAGAGATAGTTACTGGACCTGGCACAAACCAGGACTGAGTGCTTGCAGTGCTAACCCTTATTAATGGTGTAGTGACATAATTTGTGTTGACTACATGATTAACGAACTGCACGCTTCTTAACATCCCTACTTCCAAAGCTCCATAATATACATGCAGTGTTAAGCGGTGGTGTAAATTCAAACATTTTACAGGGGACATATTTTTTCTGAAATGTAATAAAATGCAATCTCTACCCTCCCTCCCCAAAAACACTCCACATTTTTTTGCCTTCTTTCATACTCCATATTTTCTGGGAAGCTTTTGACCTTCTCCCTGACTCCATATCCACTAGAAATTATTATATTTCCTATCCAGCAATGGAATAGCAACATCCTTGATGTAAGCACCAGCACAGACAAAACTCAAGTGTTTATAAGAGAAAGTTTTCATTACTTGCTGTTGAATAACCTGTTCCTGTTGTCTGCACTGCTAGAATTGGTATAGCCTCTCCCTGCCAAGAAAACTGGTTCCACGTTTTTTAATTTCGACATTACCCTTGGTGCTTTGTCATGTGTTGACTCTCCCATACCCCTGACATCCTTACCAATACTTATCCCCCTTTCATCATCTTCTCCCTCCCACTGTCCTTCCTTTACTTCTTGTTTTCTCCTACAAGATTGTAAGACTGCTATAGAAGCATGAAAATGAAACTGCTGGGTGGCTAGTTAGATAAATTGTGGACATAGTACTTTTCAGACCAGCAGATTTAAGTGAAAAGCACAAAGGCTTGTGGTCTACACTTGAAAATTATGTCGGATTAAGTACATCGTGTACGGCTGTGAAAAATCTACACACCTGAGCTTCATAGCTAGGTTAACCTAAGTCCCATATAGAGAGCAGTAGAATTCCTTCACTGACATATTTATCACTCTCAAGGGAGGAGGAGAACTTATGCCTACAAGACAACTCCTCTTGTCAGAGAAGGCAGTGTTTGCACTGAAGTGCCATGGCACTTATTTTTAAAATAAGTGAATTTGCTTCCATCTCCCAGATCAGAGTGGGAGAAAATATTCAGAGAGTATCCCTGGACAAGGCAAAGTGTATCCTCTGATCATAAGAGCAACTCAAGTGAAAGAATGTCTTTCCATTTAGTTCAAATTTTGATGCAAGTTCAGGCTGGGAACATTAGTTCACAGTTCACACTGCAATTTAACAAACTGCATTTATTTAAAATGTCAAGTAAAATTAATAATTATCCTAGTATTTGGCATTTATGCTTTGAAAGGGATGAAACTGAAAGGGTCTAGATATCAAAGAATACAATATCAATTTTACTATTATGTTCAATGATTAACATCTGCATAAGTTTTAAGCATCCTGTATGGGCATAACAACATGCTTCTAAAAGACGCAGTTTGGAATAGCTACAGATGTTCTTCTGAAAAATTACGGTTGCCAAAAAGCTGGTCACTGATAAAAATCAATGAATTTAAGTGCTGTCTTAAGACAACAACAAAAAGCCATTATGATCTACTTGTCTGACCTCCTGCACTATACAGACCATAACATTTCAGTCCATTTCCAGAATTCAGCCCCATAATTTGCAGATGAACCAGACCATCTCTTTTTGAAAGACGTCCAATCTTGATTTAAAGCCCCCTAGTAAGAGATTTGTCAGTAAATTCCAAATGTTTATTACCCTCTTGTTCATTATGCATCTTTTTTTCCCAGTGGGTTCCAGTTTTAATTTTGAGCAATTTGATTATGATGTCTTTGTCCTCTGGATATTTATCCAGAGGACAAGAGGCAGAGGCAGCAGCATGGAGGGATGGGAGAGCAGGAGGCTCTGAGGAACCAGCTTTTAAGCCAGCTCCCTCCTCTCCTCCACCCCCCAAACACCAGCTCCGGCCTACGCCTCCCTCACTGGGCTGCCCCCCCATCCTCCCCTGCCCACTTCTGTTTCCTCTGATAGAAAGACGGCAGCAGGGAGGGGAGTGGCTCGCATGAGCAGATACACATGGGGAGCTGGCTTAAAAAAAGCCAGCTCCTCACATATACAGGCTTCCACATGACCCTCCCCCCCCCCACCCTCCACACTGCTGCCTCTGTATCAGGCAGCTCCAGTGCTTAAGGGGAGCTTGCGCCTCTGATATGGAGGCAGCAATGGAGGGAACGTGTGTAGTCAATAAGATTAGCCAATAAGCCTAGGCTTATCAGTTACTCGTATAGTCAACTACATCCCTACTGAGGTGTTATATGCAATCACCCTCCATACATAATGTGAGTAGCCTGGGAAAAGACCAATCTGAATGCCTAACAACTTTGACAGTTCAAGGCGATGGACGCATGGGACTCTGTAGTCCATAGTTATATGGCTCCAGCAGCAGCACGTCTAATGCTTTACCACCTCACAATCATGTGCTCTTATCCCTTATCCATGATTTAAGGGTTTATGGCCCTATGAAATGTATATATCCATAGTACACTAGCTCTGTGCCAGGAATTAAGGTTGAAGGGGAAGAGCAGAACCCGCTCCCCCACCTCCCACACACGCGCACTCTTTTGATTTAGGAAATAGCAAATGAATCTGTGGGTTATGATTATGCATAGCTGTAAAAATGGCAGAATCAAGTTCATTAGTCATCTAATTAAGAGGTGCATTTTCATTTAACTGACAGTATCCAATATTTCTTGCCTCTATCCCAAAGATAATTTGGTTCTGTGGCAGGAGGAAGGGTGAATTCATCCACTTGAACAAATTACAGCAGTGGAGTTTATAAAATTAAGAATTATATGCTCTTGGGAAGAGGTGGCAATCTTGGGAAGAGGTGGCAATTTTGGAGGTCAGCGGCCTCCAAAGAGACTTCATCTCTTAATGTGAGGGCTCTCAGGGGAGACATACAATTTATTCATTAAGCTATGTTTTCCATATCTACTTATTCTGAGTAGAGTTTTAGCTTCCCAGGTTTTCTAAAGTTCAGGGATGCTGTTTGTTCTTGTATTAATAGCCTTTAATTGTAGCTTTTGTTTAAGGGATGTTTAAAGAAGAAACTAAAGAATATAACAGCGTACCAAATCCCATTCTAATATGAGCTTTCAAACTGAGCTACTTAAATTCTTGAAAATGTGTCCACTAAAACACAATTGGCCTTGGCAACAAACACCTCCCCCAATACTAAGTTTAGCAGCATTCTGTTCTCTGTAACAAACATCACCATAGGAAAATCCTTTGTTTTTGTGAACACTGGGTCTGCACAGAGACAGAACTGCAGGAAGCACAGCTCTGTACCAGAATTATCAAGACAGAGGAGAATTGAATTTTTAATAATTTGCACAGTTTTAAGTTGATTTGTATCTCAAACAAGCAGAATACTGATAAAGCTGGGTGGAAATGACAGACCTGTTCCTGTATTCAACTGTACATGGAAAAAGTAGACGACCATTAGGAATGTCTTTAATGCTCATGGTACTTAGCCCACATGGAGCTTTTAGGACAGTGGTTCTCAAACTTTTTAATTGGGTCACCAGGGTCAGCATTAGACGTGCTGAGACTCGGGGCTGGTAACCAGTCCCCATCAGCATATAATTAAATACAGTAAAAGCAAAATGTGAAATCTGTTAAAAACCATAATCCCAAAAATCCTGAGGAAAT
Organism: Pelodiscus sinensis; assembly: GCF_052426305.1. Taxonomy (NCBI): domain Eukaryota; kingdom Metazoa; phylum Chordata; order Testudines; family Trionychidae; genus Pelodiscus; species Pelodiscus sinensis. The sequence goes on from NC_143052.1 coordinate 211,883,506, forward strand.
TCCATTCTGCCTATCTAAATGCCACATGAAGTTTCAATTGGATAGACCATTTTTTACTTCCCGTTCTTAACAATTGCATAGTTGTATACATTACATTGGGTATGTAGTACCACGGATTTGCTTGGCTCTTGACAGATAAAGGTACAGCCTTTAGGTTTAGAAGCAGAAGTGAAAGTAGACACCAAGACTCACCAGTGTGTCCTCTACCAAGCCTGGTGTCCTTTGCTGGGGGGAGGGCCCTGGGGCCCCCTTAAGGGATGGGACCTTGGGGTAGAATGGGTAGGGCTAGAGACAGCCTCCCCCCCACACACACTCCCAGCAGCGTTCCCTGTAATCTGTGCACTGTGCAGCCACTCAGGAGGGATTCAAATGCTGCACAGCTGATTAGCAGAGTGCCCACAGCTATGTTTTTCATTTCTACTGGTGGTGAACATTCACACATGCCTCAGTGCACATTAAACTTTTTCTGTACTTGAATGGAAAAAATTTGCACATGGATGCAAAAATTAGAGAACATTACCAGCCAGTTCTTCACCTCTACTTAGAACCTAAATTGGATAATGTGCGACGAGGTCAGGGTTGCAAATAAAGGGGAGAAGACTTCGGCCTGAGCTACACTAGAGAGCTAGGTCAGCATAACCAGGACTCGCCGAACCACGGTGAGCCCCGCTCGCCAGCCGCGCTTGTCCAGCAATCTGCGCATGCGCAGACTGTTTTGCGCATGCACAGATCGCCCGAACCCGGCTCTTCCGGGTTGCAATCTACTCGCCACGGGCAAGTAGACTGTATTATTTGTCAAGCCCTGAGCATAACTATATTGCTCAGGGGGTGTGAAAAAGGTATGCCTGTGAGAAGTGTAGTGAAGATGATCTAAGCCCCCATATTGACAGAATTCTTCCATTGCCTCTTGGGGAGTTGGATTACCTATGCTGACAGGGGAAACCCTCCATCAGCGTAGGTAGCATCTACACAGATAAAACATACTCACTGCAGTGTAACTCAAGGAGTAGTGCACACTTTTTCTTTTAAAAAATTCCTTAAACTGATTCAACATGCATCTGTAACACTGCCTTCAATGACTCCAGAGTCCGAGTACCATCCTCAAGGCCAACTGTTAAGAACCAGGGCACGAACCCCCCAAATGGCTGGGAGTTGTATACCTAGATTTCACCAACCAAATATCAAGTGTAAACACCTCTAACAGTAGAACAACCTTTACACAGAATCACAGACAGTCCCACTGGCTACTCCAGGCTCTCTCAGCATCCAGGGGTCTGCTTTGGTTCCCTTTGTGACAGATGGTCCCTTCCATCAATATTCAGGTTACTCCCTCTCCTAAGGGCTCATCTAGACCACAGTGAAGTGCCGAAAGAGCTCTGTGGGAATTTGCATGTCTTCTTTCAAAAGTGAAAGTACTTTGGACGTGGCTTTTTTCGGCAAACCCCCTACACTTTTTTCAAAAAGCTGCTTTTCCTCAAAAAATGAGGTTTACGTGGCTTTTCGAAAAGGGGGGAGGAGTTCGCCGAAAAAAGCCACGTTCAAACTACTTTCAAAAGCTCTGCTTTTGAAAGTGAGATCGGAAGAAGATATGCACTTACATATCCTCTTTCGGCACTTCCGTGTAGTCTAGATGAGCCCTATAAGAGCAGGCAGTCACTTCAGGTCAATCACACTTTAGAATGAGATCTTATATCAAAGGCAAGATTTGTATCCAGTCCTATAATAAATCTTTATGTAGTTTATTACATAAAAAAAAAGAGACAGTAATTTACAAGGTCAAAGCAACTAAACTTATATACACAAATGAAGTACAATCTTACATTTCAAAAAGTAAGAGAATCTTATATAATATGAAAGCCCTGCATGGACACTGAGTCTGATCCATTATGGCAACTCCTATGTTCTTATCTATTCTAATTTCCATTCCCTGTTTTCCCCCCAACCCATATAAACAACTCATTCCTGTCCTTTTCCCTTAGTCAACTCAGAGTTCTGCCACTTTTTCACATATATGTACCTTCTCCATTTCCAAACAGTTTATCCAGCAGTTTTCATTCTATGGTGACTAAGGGGTCCGTGAAAGGTTATCGTTACCACAGAGGAGTGATTTTTAACCAGGGGTCTGCAGACTATGTTCAAGATTTCCAAAGAGGACAGCATCTCCATTTGAAATTTTTCAGGAGCTCACAAATGAAAAAAAGTTGAAAACCACTGCCTTTCTTTGCACTAGTGATGGCTAAAACTCAAATACACTAGCTCAATAGATTGAAATAGAGAGTGGAGAATAAACATCACAGACTTAATAAAGTGTGTCAATAACTTTGCCAGTCATTTACACTCACTTCTTCATATGTTGTCTATTAAGATGAGATTGATGGCATTATATAATAGCAAGCCCTATGCCAAAGCATCTAGTGTACTATTGGTGTTATTGAAAACATGGAAAATTGTAGTACAGTGTCCAAATAATGCACCTGAACCTAGGCATTTTGTCTAAGGGAGATGGGGGTAGGGAACTATTGTTGAGGCCACTGGTGCGCTTTTAAGTGTCGGAACACTCACTTAGACAAAGTACTGGTGTTTTTACAATTGTCTTCCATATACATATCTAAGTTAAACTTTGCTTTGAGTTGGTTGTTATGGCCACCAAGTGTCTCAATTTTGGCATGAAATACTAAAAAACTTTTTCCTTTTGTTTGGAGTTATTTTATTAGCCTCTGGACTACTGCTCATCTGAAGTCCAACCTATGTTTTTATTTGCTAAGCATGGACTGTGAGCTCAGGAGGACACGAGGAAGACATGTTCCTTGCCTTCATGAGTTTTACCATCTAAAGCCATTTCTCCACAAGGGCATTCTGAGTGGGCATTATGGTTCACCCTCACCTTAAAAAAATCAGGGCCAGCATAGACAGATAATTCAAATCAAACCCAAGAGCCACTGGCCCACAGGCCTACAGTTTCTTGTAACTGGCCATCACCAGAAAAATCTTCATCCCTATATAAAGACTGCCTATTCTACATCTAGCAAAGCTAGATTTAAAATACTTTTGGGATGGTTGGAATTCAAACTAGTTTGGGGGAAGAGAGCCTTTTGCTTCAGTTTCAAGCATCATGGTCAAACTCAGTATTTGCTTTCATTTTTTTAGTTGAATAAGGATTCATTAGCCTCACTTCTCAGATATGATAAATTAATCTCCAAAGCAGCTGTTTGACTCACAGAGCCTAACCATAGTCCCTCAATACAAGTACTTTTCCTGGCTTCTGTACAGCACAAATAATATTCCTTGCTTGTTGGAATTCAATGGCTCCGCTCCATCCCTTTTCTATTTTTGACTCCACCTACTTAACAGCTGCACTCAGGCAATTAACACACACTCACAAGTTGTTCCTTATTGTGTTAAGTATTTTATGGTTTTGCTCAGTTTAGCAAAGCAAATCCCTTCAGCACTGCTGGGGAGCTGGGAGCATTTTAGGAACCACTTCCAACTAATCAAAGAATGTTTTTCAATTACGCTAGGATGGGTCTCAAAACAATCTTCTCCAAGAGAGAAGAGAGGCTTTAAACACTAATCATGCCTGTCAGAAATTGGCATGCGGATTCCATAAAAGGCATGCTTCTTGCAAGATAGTCGAGAGAAAGAGAGAGCGAGAGAGCGAGCAGTGGCATGGTGATATACCACTTTTTTCATAGACAGCAGTCTTGCACACACTTGCACCAAAACGGTGCAAAATAAAAAAAAGAAAGATTTTCCAAAAAGTCTGATATTGACAGAAATAAAGAAAAGGTTGTTCTGCTACCCAACCGACTGTAATTAGAATAACTGTTTGTAGCAACAGTTTTGCATGTAGACCAGTTCTTGAAGTAAGGCTGGGTTAGACACACCAAACCATTGATGGTCAGTGAAGGTAGGACTGGAGGAAGCAAGCCCCCAGCCCTACTCCCAACCCAGCCCCACCCCTTCCAGTGAGGCCCCACTCTAACACATGCACACCCCCACTACCATAGGGAGGTGACCTGGGACAGGGAATTGGGGAGTGAGAGAAGGTGCGGTGCCAGAGGAAGGCTCTGGCCAGGAGGCATTTATCTTAGGCAGCTCCCAGCCAGCAGCCCAATGGGGACCCCCAGGCAAGCTTCCTGCTTGCCACAGCCCCAGGCTGCTCAAAACAGATGGAGGCCCCCACCTTGTGCTACTCTGAGCTGCATGCCCCTGGAAGAGGTAGGGCACAGGGGGGAGATTTTGCCCACTGCCCCTGCCTTCAGCCCAAATCATTGCATCTGATCATCAGATTCCAGGCAACGGGAGCTGCAATGATTGGCCAGGGGAAAAGGCAACACAGAAAGTCTCTCCTCTCACTCCCCGCCAGGGTGGGCGGTGGCTAGAGGGAGCCATCAGCCATTTTGAGCAGCCCCTAGCTGCAGCAGGAGAGCGCCTGCCTTGGGATCTTGGAAGAGTGGGCCGCAAGCCAGATCAAAAGGCCTTGCCCAACCTTATACTAAATGCAGGATTAACATAGGTTGTCATAATTTCAAGTTTAATTTGGAAGGTTTATTTTTTAAAAGAAAAATGTATTTAATTACAAAATCCCTTATTAACTGATTTGTATGCATTAATCTCTTTTCAGAACGTAACATGTAAAAAGGCACCTCATTCGGCATATCTGCCACGTGTGTCTGGTCAAGATTTCACTTCATTTAAAATAAGTTTTTTATGGGTTTCTATTATTCTTTGTAATGCAAGGTCAACACAGTAGAAAAGTTGTAATCTGATCTAATCAAATCCTTCTTGTACTCTGAACAGCATGATTGCCATTCCGTTTGCAACTGAGCTCTCAATAGGGTTACACAGGTATAAATATGGAATGGTGCACGGCCTGCATAGCATCAGCATCTCTCTTTCACACCGAGGCAGAGAGAGGTTACACTGCAATTTACAGTCTTGTATGCCTCGCAAAAATGTCTCAGTGACACAGCCACTTCAGGAGTTGCACGCCTACATCAGCAAACTGAGTTTCACACTCCAAACACTTGCTAAGCAGACCTTAGGCTCAAAAGTGAGGGAACAAAGTACAAGATTCTGGGGGTTTATTTTTCTTATTTAGTGCAAAGGAAATAAACCAAACAAGAAGTATAAAGAATAAAACAGCAGAAGAGGAAGGTTGAGCTAAGAAATATATGCTAAAAACTCACCAAAAAGTCATGGTGGCTTACCTTGACCCAGCCCACAAGGCTTGGGGATTGCCCCACTGCACAGTGGGGTGAGACAGTGTTGGTGCTTCAGCCACATGGGGGTGGATCAAGGCAAGCCACCGACTGCATACATTACTCAGGCTCTTCCTGGCAAGGGGAGGAAGCCACTCTGCACCAGAATGGCAGTGCAGGGAAGCTCTCCCCCCTGTGTCGGCTTGCAGGCTCCTCCCCCATAGCTCCCATTAGCTGGGAACTCCTTTCGTTTCAAAGGGGCAGGGCTGCATGGAGCTCAGGATCAGCTGGGGTCTCCCCAGCTGACCCTGGGCTCCCTCGCTTTTACCTTTGAAGTGTTGCTACACTAGAGCTGTTGCTACACTTCAAAGGTGGAGGCGCCCTACTGACTAATCAAATAGTTGATGCAAAAATTCATCAACTATTCGATTAGTCAATTAACTGATAGTCTTAACATCCTTAGTCTACAGTGCTGTTTTTAACCCCATTCCCTGTAGAGCAAGCCCAATGCAGTTGACCCAGGCTCCAAGACTCCCTGCGAGGGAGGGAAATTGCAGTATAAACACACTCAGAAAACAAAAACAAGTCAAGACAAAAACAGATTGGCTACCTAATATGAAACCAAGTTCCATGAGTACTTTCAGCAACTCACTGAAGGCCAATCAAGGAGACTTTGAAAACGGTAGACTAAAACACTGGCTCCCAAGGCCATAAGGGACAGCACTTTGCTCCAGCTCTATTGCAACACAGGAAGTTATCCCAGGGATGAGTGAAACCGAACACAACTCAATTTCTAATTGCATATACACTAGGGATGTTAAATTTAGATTAACTAATCAAATAGTCGATGGGATTTCCATTGACTATTCGATTAGTCTATAAGGGTGCCTCCACCTCTGAACTACAGCAAGAGCCTTGATTGGCTCTTGCTACAGTTCAAAAGCGGAGGCCCTGCAAGAAGTGCGGAACCAGCAGAGGACTTTCGCTGGCCCTGTGCTCTTGCTGCACTTCAGTACATTTCAAAATCAGAGTCACAGCAGAAACGGTGCAAACGGAGACTGCTTCAGTCCCCACTGATGCCATTTTCTGCTGTGCCTCTACCTCCCCTCCCCGCCATGGAGATGGTGCTAGGGGGAACCGGCTTTTAACATACAACACAAGAGAATATTATTGCCATCAATATTTGCATAGTAGATAGTACTATTGGGCAAGTTTGGTTTTAATTTAAATCAACCTTAGAGTAACAGTGTCCCTTTAAAAAAATCATCTTACAGAATGTGTTTTCCCTCTGTAATTTGAATGAAACTGAAGTATTTTTAAAAAAATGCGAGTTCAACTTACATAGCATCATATTATGGCTAACCATTATTGTTTGTATAACTCCGTAATGCCAGAAATGATCTAGAACAGTGGCTAACTGATGTTGCAGAACCGACAGAGTAGCAAGTGCTGCTTACAGGCTTCCAATCATAAGAGTGATATTTTTGATGGGGGAGGTTAAATCATTTCCCATTCTCTGTTTAGCATTAATAATCCCACTAACACTATAGAACTGAAATATGAATTGTTTTACCATTTCTCTCTACCCTCAAAATTCACATATACAAACACCCATGTTGTTATAAAATTCCCCGTTCTTACTGGACAGCTGTTTTTAACTACATAAAGAAGTTTACATAAACTTTGCAAATACATAAACTAGCCCAGTGACATTATCCTTTTATGCTTTAGACCAATGGTCCCCAACACGGTGCCCATGTGAATGGTGTTTGTGTTTGGTACAATTACAGTAATTCCTCGCTTAACACGTGCCCGCTTAACACGTTTTCGTGATAGCACAATTTTTTGGGGGGAAACATTTTTCGAACGACACAACCCGTCCCTGCAATAACACGATTTCCCCTAGGGCCAGCCGGCAGCTGCACGAGGCTTTCCCTGCAAATCGGCAGAGGTTCTCCACCCTCCGTGCTGTTCCCCGGCGACCCCCTCTGGCCGGATGCCTCACTCCCTCTCCTATGCCCCCCGCTTGCAGCGGGTGGCTGTTTCCCCAACGCGCCGGTTAACCGCAGCTGCGTGGTGCTTCATCTGCCTCCTTACGAAGCGGCAGAGGTTCTCCGCTCGCCATGCTGTTCCCCGGCGACCCCCTCTGGCTGGATGCTTCGCTCCCTCTCCTCCGCCCCCTGCTTGCAGCTGGGTTTCCCCAGCTCACCGGTCACTGGCAGCTGCGCGGGGCTTCATCTGCCTCATTACAAAGTGGCGAGGTTCTCCACTCACCATGCAGTTCCCCGGCCAGAGGGGGTCACAGGGGAATGGCGAGGCGAGCGGAGACCCTCCGGAGGCAAAGTAAGCCCCACGCAGCTGCCGGTGACCGGCGAGCTGGGGAAACCGAGCTGCCAGCTGCAAGTGGGGGGCAGAGGAGAGGAGCGAGGCATCCAGCCAGAGGGGGTCGCTGGGGAATGGTGCGGCGAGCAGTGAACCTCCGGAGGCAGGGTAAGCCCTGCGCAGCTGCCGGTGACTGGCCAGCTGGGGAAACCCAGTCGTGGGCTGCAAGCCCCCTCCTCTGCCCTTCCTTTTCCTTCCCCAGAGCCAAACACCTTCCCTCCCTGCTATAACCCAGTCCCCTTTCTCCCCCAACCTTGTGTCCCGGTCCCAGCTGCTAACAAATGCAGGCTGGAGCTGAAAGTGCACGTGCACTTGCAACACAACCCCCACCTTTTACATTATTTTCAATGGGAAAATTGACCCCGTATAACACGTTTTCACTCTGCATGATCATTTTCTGAAACGTATCTACCGTGCTGGGAGAAGAAGCGAGATATTTAATGAACACCTACTGTAAGACACCACCAGTAATAAACAGCAGATGGTAAGGAAAGCCAAAAATTGAACATCTCAAATCTACTCAGTTTTTCAGACTCTTCAAAACCAACTTTGCATACTGATGTACACAGTTATGAATTAAATAGTGGAGCATCTTGATGCCTGAGACTTTACTTATCTTGCTTCCTTTATATGGTTGAAATTCACTGATTGACCAAAGATGAAAAAAAATCTCTCAGTAAATGAATGAGTACAAATTTATAAAATAATTCTGTGCATGGTAAACTCTAAAAACTCTACATGATAAACTCTACTTTCCTGATACTGTGCTTGAATGATGCACCATCCCACTCCACAGGCTTTATAGATTTAAATACAAGACATTTGCTTCTTTTTTTTTTTTTTTTAAACTGCCACTTGTAACAAGAGCTGATAAAAAAAACTAATGTTTCATGGAGGTCTTCCTCAAATAGTTGTAAGTTTTTCAAAAAAGCTTACAAGTAGTTCTGTCAGCTTCCTTCCACTGTCTTCTTTAGATCCATGTCTATCACAGCAGCTAAGAATCTGGCCCCCAAATTTGCTTAACTATTAGCACACCAAAATTTATTCACATTTGACATGTCATCTGGCCCTTACAGCCAAAAATATTAAATAGAACTAGCAAACTTTGATACGTCTGTTCATTCAATAGAGCTCTATTTCTATTCTTGTCGGATTCTTAAACCAGATTATCCAAGTGGCTTTCCGAAGTACATTAAGCAACATTATTAATATTTGCCAAGCTGGTTCCGGGAGCAACACGAACTGCGGCTCTGCATTTTAAATGTAGTAAGAGCAGCCGGTCTCTCACTACATTTAAAATGTAGAGGCACAGCATCCCAATGCAGTTCTTCATTTTAAATGTATTAAGAGCCCGGCGGCTTCTAATACAAAGTCCCTCTCAGATCCCACATTCTCCAGTACCCTTCCCTGACCTCCCTTCTGCACCCAACTTCTGTCCAAGACCCCACATCCCCTCCATAGGAAAATGCAGCCCTTTACCACTTACCAAAATCTTGGAGTACCCCTCCATCAAAAATTACTGCCCAACCTTGATCTAGGGTGAGGAATAATTTGATTCATTAGAAAACTGGTTACAAGTTTAGGTTGTATGCTTAGCTTTATTTTCTTAGTAGACTGCTTTGTTCTGATTCAACCCTCTTCAACCACTTAAACCACACTTTTGTAGTTATTAAAGTTATTTCTTGTGTATAATATAACCCAGTTTATGTAATTTCTAACGGGGGAGGAGGGTTGTGCATACCTTCCTCCATGTCGAGGGAGGAGGTGAATTTCATATAATTTGGGGGTTATACTCCAAGGGAGGTGGACTCTTGATTGCTGTGACTCTTAAGCTCAACCTTCCCAGGGCTGATATCAGTGTCTATATCATTCTGTAGTTGGGTGTGCTCCTGCCTATGTCTACACTAAAGGAGGTTTAAGAGCCTGGCTCAGCAAGACAGGGTTAAAGGTAGCTCGGCTGGCAGAAAAGGCAGATTCAGCTTCTCAGGTGACATTCTAAGGGACAGAAGTCCCTCACAATTATATATGATTCATTTCATTATAGAAATCATTCCAATATTTTGGTTTGGGTCACAACTATAAGAGAGATGAAGCTTTACATTAAAAAAACCCCATCATTTGAGTCAATGACAATGTAATCTTGGGGGGGGAAAAAAGACTCATCTCCAAAGACTGTTCACCTAGGCTATGTCTACACTCGCAGCTTCTTGTGCAAGAAATATGCAAATGAGCCTAATCGTGGGATATCGCAGAGCCTCATTTGCATACCCACTGAGCCGCCATTTTTGCAGAAGAGGCTTTTGCGCCAGAAGGAGCTGTCTACACTGCCCCTTCTTGCACAAGAAAAACCCTCTTGCGCAATGCCGTTATTCCTGAAAATAATCAGCATAGCAGAATTGCTCAAGAGGATTTTTGTTGCGCAAGAAGGGGGAGTGTAGACAGCTCCTTCTGGCACAAGAGCCTCTTCTGCAAACTGGCAGCTTATTAGGTATGCAAATGAGGCTCTGCAATATTCCACACAGCCTTATTTGCATATTTCTTGTGCAAGAAGCCGCGAGTGTAGACAGAGCCTTACTGTTGTTATAGGTTAACACCCAAGATAGTAAAAGAAGTGGTTTTCTTCATTCACTTGTGTTGAACAACACTTCCTTGTTTAGTTTGCTTCCTCTTTTGTTGTTATAGATGAGTCTTTCACATACACTAAAATCGAACTGTTCTATTGTTTTTACATTTAAAGCCACAATAAGTCTGATGTAACACCTGAAAACACTGCTCCCATTAACTAAGGAGACAGGGAAGATAAAGTATCAAGGATGGAATACATTTTTAAGTAGACAAACTTTTACAATTTTCTCATCTGTGGTATCTTTTTGGTTCTTGCTAGTTCACTGAAAAATATATCTTTTCATATCAAATATATATTATCCTGCGATGTCAAAAATGCTATGGCCTTCAATGAACCTTCTGAGATCTATACCTTCAGAATTCCCAAAAAAGATGTAATACAGGGGAATGCTTGTTCCCAATCCAAACAGCCTGGAAAATGTGGTGAATTCAAAAACAACTAATTTTTTAAAATATTGCCAGAGTAAACAACTAGCAAGGTAATCATGTGTTTACTTATCTCCTTCCAAAGCTAGCAATTTAACTCTACAGTCTTTGAATGCATTCAAAGGTTTACAGTGCTCTCCAAAAGTGAAATATATCAGCCACCTTACTTACCAAATAAAGTTAATACTTTTATTGAGCTTTGCCTCTAACTTGCTTCTGCTACCTATCCCACAACTAACCAGTCGTAACATCTGATCCCCAGATCACTTTTACCACTAATTTCTGCCCAGAATTCTGCACACCATCATCAGATAAGAAACTGAGGAATAGCTTCTCAAATTACAAATAAATCATGCTGGATATGTATTCTCTCTCCTTTGTGTCAACCCAGAAACAGTCAGCAGGTCATTGCCTGTGACCCCATTTTAAATAAGATAAAAATGCTACTTTTAGCATTTCACTGACAAGTCATAACAGAATACATAATGAAATACTACATGTCAGATTTTCAGGACATCCCCGTTTTACAGTAATGTCTGCTCCCTAAGGCAACCTCAAAAAGCTCTAATATAATTCGTAACTAGGAAGCTTTTAGCAAAAAGCTGTATTTTTTCAAGTGCACGTGTAACTCAATCCCACAGATTGAAAAATCTTCATGCCAAAGCCCAGCATATCAGCCATGCATGCACACATGCACACCATCAACAACTCTCTTCCTAGAACACCATAACAAAGGGGGAAACAAAAACAAAAACTTGAGTCTTTTCCTTTCTTAGGCAGTGTAGCTGGCAGTGCCATTTGTAAGAGGCCACCAGCAATTCATGTTTGCAAACCACTTCTCCAAAAATCGAGCACTTCCTTGTTTCCTTCCTCTAAATCATATTGTTGTCCCCCACCCCCAATCTTCCCATACACAAATGGTTCATGTTGCCTCGTTTTATTTCTACATTAGGCCAAACAGGATTTTGTCCAGATTCCATTTCCCTTGGCTACCAGCAAGATAACTGCGGGGGGAAATAAAAATACCCTTGCCAAGAGAAAGTCACCCAGCCAAGGGACAAGAAAAGGTCGTGCAGGCAGCAAAGAAAAGCTTAATAGCAGCAACATCCCTCCCCCCCCCACACGCACTTTTTCAGTGACAATCCACTAATCTGCATGAAACGCTCCCGGCTGGCGAAGCAGCGCTACCCGAGGCGCGTTGCTAGGCTGTCGGCCGATGCCGAGCGGACTTCGTGTTTCCCCCTCGGGCTGGGGAGATGAATGGTGCAGGGAGAGAGGGCCAGGCGAGGGGATGCATGGCGCGACACGAGGGGAGCTGCGCGCCCGGAGTGGCGGACGCATCTGCCTGCCGGGGGAGAGGCGGGGGAGCTCGGCACGTCCGGGGAGGCACAGGGCAGGGGGAACCTGCATTCCTGAAGGGAGAGGGCAGTTGCGCCCATAAGGGGCAGCTCGGAGGGGTGCATGCCGGGGGGGTTACCACGAAGGGCCCTACAGCACGGAGAGGGGCCGGCTGGGGGAAGGGAGCTCAGACCTGGGCTGGGGCAGCATGCACGCCGGGAGGCCAGCGCATGCCTGCAAGGAGCAGAGCAAAGGGTTCAGGGGGGGGGGGGGTGGTTCAGCTGCGTGCCTGGAGGATGCGGGCGGTCTGCAAGGGGGGGTGCAAGGATGTGGGCAGGGAAGCACTCGCATGGGGCCGATGGGCAGAGCGTGGCGGCGGGAGCCGCAAAGGGCCTGCAGCAAGGAGCGGGCCGGGCCGGCTGTCCCCGCCCGCAAAGGCGCAGCACGCACCCGCTGCAGTTTGAGGGGGGGGGGGGCGCAGTGGGGCGGCGGGCCGGGGCGCTCACCTGGGGCGCTGAGCAGGAAGTCCAGGGTGCTGTGTCGCGCTGCTGCTGCTGCCATGGCGAGGCGGAGCCCTGTGCCATGCCTGGTGGCGGCGGCCGCTGCTGCGCTGCGAGTGCCACTGCCGGAGCCTGTGCGTGTGCGGGGCGGCTGCTGCGGCTGCTGCGACACCGCGTGTGCGCCGGCCGGGCGGCTGCCGAAGCCCAGGAGGCGGGACCCGCCAGCGCCGCCCACGCCGGCGAGGGGCGAGGCTCTGTGGCAGGCGAGCCCCAGAGGCCAAACCTGGGAAGGGTAGCGGGAGCAGGAGTAGTTAAACCCGGGCTCTGCTGCCTTCCCTCCTTCCCCAGGCCACGTCCCTCCCTGCTCTGCTCCCCGGGCAGCTTGTGCCTCCAACTCTCAGCTGCACTAGCAGTGGGCGTAGGCCCCTTAGGGCAGGGAGCCCAACAACAGCCTCACTGCATCAAACCGAAGGTGCAGCTAGTCCAGGATCCTGGCTTCTGACAGTGGCCACTGCCAGGTGCTTCATCCAAAGCCCAGGATTTGGTGGTGATGGGGGACTTCAACTATCCAGATATATGCTGGGAAAATAACACACTGGGGCACAGACTATCCAGGGAGGACTTGGACTGCATGGGTGACAACTTTTTATTTCAGAAGGTTGAAAAAGCTACTGTGGGGAAGCTGTTCTAGATTTGATCCTAACAAGTAGGGAGGAACTGGTTGACATTTTGAAAGTGGAAGGCAGCTTGGGTGAAAGTGATCATGAAATCATAGAGTTCACAATTCTAAGGAAGGGTAGAAGGGAGAACAGCAAAATAGAGACAATGGATTGCAGGAAGGTGGATTTTGTAAGCTCAGAGAACTGATAGGTAAGGTCCCATGGGAATCAAGACTAAAGGGAAAAACAACTGAGGAGAGTTAATGGTTTTTCAAAGGGACGTTGTTAAGGGCCCAAAAGCAAACGATTCCGCCGCATAGGAAAGATAGAAAATATGTCAAAAGACTCCTTGGCTTAACCACGAGATCTTGTATGATCTAAAAATAAAAAACAAGTCCTATAAAAATGGAAAGTAGGACACATTACAAAGGATGAATATAGGCAAACAACACAGGAATGCAGGGGCAAGATTAGAAAGGCAAAGGCACAAAATGAGCTCAAACTAGCTACGCTACAGGAATAAAGGGACACAAGAAGACTTTTTATAAATACATTAGAAGCAAGAGGAAGACCAAGGACAGGGTAGACCCACTGTTCAGTGAGGAGGGAGAAACAATAACAGGAAACTTGGAAATGGCAGAAATGCTTAATGACTTCTTTGTTTCGGTCTTCACCGAGAAGTCTGGTGAAGGAATGCCTACCATAGTGAGTGCTAGTGGGAAGGGAGTAGGTTTAGAAGATAAAATAAAAAAACAAACAAGTTAAAAATCACATAGAAAAGTTAGATGCCTGCAAGTCACCAGGGCTTGATGAAATGCACCCTGGAATACTCAAGGAGCTGATAGAGGAGGTATCTGAGCCTCTAGCTATCATCTTTGGAAAATCATGGGAGACAGGAGAGATTCCAGAAGACTGGAAAAGGGCAAATATAGTGCCCATCTATAAAAAGGGAAATAAGAACAACCCAGGAAACTACAGACCAGTTAGTTTAACTTCTGTGCCAGGGAAGATAATGGAGCAAGTAATTAAGGAAATCATCTGAAAACACTTGTAAGGTGATAAGGTGATAGGGAACAGCCAGCATGGATTTGTAAAGAACAAATCATGCCAAACCAATGGGATAGCTTTCTTCGACAGGATAACGAGTCTTGTGGATAAGGGAGAATCAGTGGACGTGGTATACCTAGACTTAAGTAAGGTGTTTGATATGGTCTCGCATGATATTCTTATCAATAAACTAGGCAAATACAATTTAGATGAGGCTACTATAAGGTGGGTGCATAACTGGCTGGATAACCATATGTAGTTATTAATGGTTCTCAATCCTGCTTGAAAGGTATAACAAAGTAGGATTCCGCAGGGGTCTGTTTGGGGACTGGCTCTGTTCAATATCTTCATCAACGATTTAGATATTGGCATTGAAATTATGCTTATTAAGTTTGCAGATGATACCAAACTGAGAGGGGTTGCAACTGCTTTAGAGGATAGGGTCATAATTCAAAATGATCTGTACAAATTGGAGGAATGGTCTGAGGTAAACAGAATGAAGTTTAATAAAGACAAATGCAAAGTGCTCCACTTAGGAAGGAACAATCAGTTTCACGCATACAGAATGGGAAGCGACCGTCTAGGAAGGAATATGGCAGAAAGGAGTCTAGGGGTTATAGTGGACCACAAGCTGAATATGAGTCAGCAGTGTGATGCTGTTGCAAAAAAAGCAAACATGGGATGCATTAACAGGTGTGTTGTGAGCAAGACATGAGAAATCATTCTTCCACTCTACTCCGCACTGGTTAGGCCTCAATTGGAGTATTGTGTCCAATTCTGGACACCACATTTCAAGAAAGATGTAGAGAAATTGGAGAGGGTCCAGAGAAGAGCAACAAGAATGATTAAAAGTCTAGAGATCATGACCTATGAAGGAAGGCTGAAAGAATTGGGTTTGTTTAGTTTAGAAAAGAGAAGATTGAGGGGGGACATGATAGCCGTTTTCAGATATCTAAAAGGATGTCATAAGGAGGAGGGAGAAAACTTGTTCATCTTGGCCTCTGAGGATAGAACAAGAAGCAATGGGCTTAAACTGCAGCAAGGGAGGTTTAGGCTGGACGTTAGGAAAAAGTTCCTAACTGTCAGGGTGGTTAAACACTGGAATAAATTGCCCAGGGAGGTTGTGGAATCTCCATCTGTGGAGATATTTAAGAGTAGGTTAGATAAATGTCTATCAGGGATGGTCTAGAGAGTACTGGGTCCCGCCATGAGAGCAGGGGACTAGACTCGATGACCTCTCGAGGTCCCTTCCAGTCCTAGTATTCTGTGATTCAGAGGGCATGAACAAAACAGGGAAAGTATTAAGTGATCCATCTGCTGTCATCCAATCCCAGCATCAGGCTGTCAGAGGTTTAGGGATACCATAAGAACCTACAGCTATCTTTTTCTTATGTTTGTTTAGTGCCCAGCCCACAACTGAGGCACCCAGCTACACCTACACAACAAATACATGGAATACATTTTTATCTGCTTCCTTTGCCTGTTCCTCACTTTGGAACATGATGGATTCTATAGTTGGACCCTTGCCAAACCTTCAGTTGTGTTTGGATACACACCTCCCACCCCACACAATGCTGTAACAAAAACAAAACCACCAGAGTTATTCAACAAAATTGTTTCACAGAAGTACCTCAGAGTATTCCATGTTCTTCCAACAGTAACAATATTGCCTAGCAGGAAGGCTTCTGTCACTTTCCTTCAAAACATTTAAGAAAGACTGCTGTAAGGAAACAAAATCTTTGAATAAAATGAGAATTGCAAGATGATGCTGTATGCCACAAACAGCAAACAAAAGAGGCAGCATATAAACAATAAGTGGTAGTAAAAATTTTAGTTGATTCAGCTCTGGATGGTGTAACATCCAGAAATATATCATTTTGTGGCATCTTGTTTACCACTAACTCCACTGGAACAGGCAACCAAACCAATAAAGCATGTGTCATGGGCTAGCTTAGCCTTTGAAACAAGCTCTGCGCATCCTTTAGCAGCTACCCCTAGACATACGATTAGAGCCTTGCAAATCAGCGGATATCCACCTTATATCCACAGGTATCTGTATTGCTGGATGTGGATATTTGCAGCTCATTTTTGCAGATATGGATACAAATTTTGTATCTAGAACCCTGCAATTCTGCTTTATATTCACAGGTATCTGCAACCACAGCTCATTTTTGCACATGAAGATGTCCTGGCAACATAAGGGTTAATTAGTAGATTCACTAGAAAGACTGACCTGTCTGTGGTGGTAAAGCAGGGTGAGCACTATGCAAATAGAAATGGAAACTCAGAAGTGAAAAGAGGATCCTGGAGAAAAAACAAAGAGAGTTTGGAGCCTGAGGCAGTCAAGTTGAATCACCCATAGGCTACGTCTACAGTACAAGTTTTCTTGGCAAAACATATGCTAATGAGGGACTCATTTTCATATTTTCTGCCGAGGTTCCCCAGCCCTGGACTAAGGTTTACTAGGAACCTCCAGTCCAGAACCCGCACTCACCGCCCCCACTCCTGTATGCCTCTTCGACCCAGACCCCTCGCCCCTACCCCAGCATGCTCTCACATCCTCCTTCCATCCCACCCAGACCCTGCACCTCAGCCCCATCCTGCACGCCTCCTTCGAAACCCCACATCTCCACCCCAGCCTGCTCCTACTCCTCTCTTCCACCCAGACCCCTCATCCCAAGCCCACTCCTGCACCTTCTCTCTCACTCAGACCCTTCATCCCCAACCTACTCCTGCATCCTCTCTAACTTCCGGACCTGTAACCCCACCCTGCACCATCTCTCCCATTCAGACCATCCACCTCACCTTATCTCCAACCCAGACACTGCACCGCCATTCCATTCCTGCACCTTATGTCTTCCCCAGAATCCACACCCTCACTCTCAGACCATTTTTGCACCCTACCTCCCACCCAGACTGTACACCCGAAGCTCACTCCTGCACCCTGCCCAACCCCCCCCATCCTCACCTCAGCCTGCTCCCTGGCAGCCTCTTCCTGTGCATTGACCCCTCATTTTTGGCCCCATCCCAGAGCCTAGGGTGGACCCACTAAATTTTATTGCCCCAGTTTCCCTACACTCTGAGGTGGAGCTTGAGGGTAGTGAGCTTGACTGTCTTATTTCTTCTTCTCAGTTGGGGACCACATCTGTGAGGGACTTGGGGGATGGGGGGCTGCATGTTAACCCTGAATGATTTTTCTGTGGCCCCCGATCGAAAAAAGGTTCCCCACTTCTGTTATATACAAGTCTAAATAATAAGATCAATGAACTTGGTATTAAATGAGGATGTTGATATAACAAGCATTACAGAAACTGAATGGAATCATGACCGTCAATGTGACATAGTAATACTGGGATATAAAATATATAGGAATAACAAAGTAAGTTGCACAGATGGGGAAGTGGAATGATATGTGACAGAAAGCAGAATGTCAAATATTGTAAAAACCTGAAATGAATCAAACAGTACTTTGGAAACTCTGAATAGAAATGTCATACTTGAATAATAAGAATATAGAAGTAGGAATATACTACCGATTACCTGATCAGGATGGTAATGGTGACTAGGAAATGTTCAGGGAGATTTGAGAGGCTACAAAAACATAAAGTCAATTAATATTCGAGGATTTCAGCTACCCCCATATTATCTGGGTTCATGTCACCTCAGGATGGGCTGTAGAGAAAATGAATAACTTTCTTTGTGCAGGTGGTCCTGCAGACCACATAGGGAAAGGCAATTTTTGATTTAGCCTTAAGTTGAACATAGGACCTGGCCCACAAGATAAATACAGCTGAACTGCTTGATACTAGTGACCATAATGTAACTAAATTTAACGTTCTTTTAGGGGGGAGGGGATGTCAAAGAAACACAGTAGTATTTAACTTAGGGTTACCAACTCTCCTGGATTGGACAGACTGGAAACATCTTTATTTAACTTCCAAAAGAGGGACTACCCAAAAATGAGGACGCTAGTTCAAAAGAAATTAAAAATAACACAAGAGTGAAATGCATGCAGGCTGCTTGGGAACCGTTACAAAATGTAACAATGGCTCGAACTAAACGTATACCCTAAAAAATTAATACAATCAAAACATGTCACCACCATAGCTTAACAACAATGTAGAAAAGGTGGGTAGCGGCAAAAAAAAACATTCTTTTTTAAAAATGGAAATCAAATCCTACTGAAGAAAATAGGAGAATAAACTCTGGCAAGTTAAGTGTAAGAGTATAATTAGGCAGATTAAAAAAAGAATTTGAAGAACAACTAGCAAGACACAAAGTAAAAGCTAAATAAATAAATGAGTAAATCAGAAGCAGGACACCTGTCAAGCAATGAGTATGGCCACTGGACAATCAAAGTACAAAAGGAGTACTCAAGGAAGACAAGTTTGTTCCAGAAAAGCTAAATGAAGTCTGTATGAATCTTCCCCACAGAAGATGTGAGGAAGTTTCCCACACTTGAGCCATTCTTTTTAGGTGACAAATTTGAGAAACTGGCCAAGTTTGAGGTGTCAATAGAGGAGGTTTTGAAACCAACTAATAAATTAAACAGTAATATGTCCCAGGACCAGATGGTATTCACCCAAGTTCAGAAGGAACTCAAATATGAAATTGCAGAACTTCTAAGTGAGGTATATAACCTATTACTTAAATCAGCCTCTGTATCAGATAACTGCTGGAATGTAATGCCAGTTTTCTTAAAAAGCTCCAGAAGCAATCCTGGCAATCACATGCTGCTAAGCCAAAGTTCAGTACAGGCAAATTGGTTAAATGGAAAGACACACAGATAAGAACAATATGTTGGGAAAGAGTCAACTGAGCTTTTTTAAAGGGAAATCATACCTCAGCCATGTATTAGAATTCTTTGAGGGCATCAACAAACATGTGGACAAGGGTAATAGAGGGAGTATAGTGTACTTGGACTGTGAAATTCTTTGACAAGGATCCACATACAGGGCTTTTAAGCAAATTAAGCAATTGTGGAAGAATAGGGAAGGTCCTCTTATAAATCAGTAAGGGTATGTCTACACTACCCCGCTAGTTCGAACTAGCGGGGTAATGTAGGCATACCGCACTTGCAAATGAAACCTCGTGGAATGAGGAGTAACGGTAGTTCGAACTAGGAAGCCTAGTCCGAACTACCTAGTTCGTGCCGCGTGTAGCCGCGCGGCACGGGGTTCGAACCAGCCGGGATTTAAAAATGGCGGCGCCCGGCTTATGCAAATGAAGCCCGGGAAATTCAAATCCCGGGTTTCATTTGCAAGTGCGGTATGCCTACATTACCCCGCTAGTTCGAACTAGCGGGGTAGTGTAGACATACCCTAACTGGTTTAAAATACAGGAAACAATATGTAGAAATAAATGGTCAGTTTTCCACAATGTAAAGTAGTAAATTGCAAGGTCCCCAAGGAGAAGGTGCTGATGTCAGGGTGCCCCGTCTCCCACTCTATATTCTGTCTCCACAGAACAGAGGAAGGGGCACAACAGGACTTGGAGGGAGTTTGCTGTCTGATTTTGAGAATGGTGCAGGGCCATGGCAGGAGTGAGCCTGCCTTAGCCCCACTGCACCACCACCCAGGACCCACCCGTGGTAAGCAGTGTCCAGCTGAAACCAGCATCTCAAACTCCTCCCCCAGTCATGAACCCCCTCCTGCATCCCAACACCCTACCCCAGGCTCAGCTTAGAGCCCCTATCACTCCAAAGCCCTTAACTCAAGACCAGAGCCTGTGCCCCAACCCACTGCCTCTGCCTGATGAAAGATAGGGAGAATGGGGGAGGGAGGGAGGATGGAGTGAGCAGGGGCAGGGCATTGGAGAAGGGGCACATAGGAGGCGGGACAAGGGTATTTGGGTTTGAGGTAGATCCTGGATAACACTTAGGGTACGTCTAGACTACAGGCTTCTGTCGACAGAAGTTTTGTCGACAGATACTGTCGACAAAACTTCTGTCGACAAAGAGCGTCTAGACTACATTGAGTTCCATCGACAAAGCAAGCTGCTTTGTCGACATGGTAGTGTAGACGCAAAGGACAGTTTACATGCAATAACACCTTCTGTCGACAGAAACTCTGTCGACAGAAGGCATTATGCCTCATAAAATGAGGTTTACCAGCGTCGACAAAACTGCTGAGTTCTGTCGACCTTATGTCGACAGAACTCAGCGGTAGTGTGGACGCAGGTATAGTTTTGTCGACAAAAGTCCACTTTTGTCGACAAAACCCTGTAGTCTAGACACACCCTTAGATTCAAAAAGTGATCTTGTGCTTAAAAAGGTTAGAGACCACTTCCATAACTGTTCCCAGATTCCAGAAAGCAATTGAGCACAAGGTAAGGGAGCTCTCACCAGCACTGAAAGCTAAACTATAAAGTTACCTCTGGCTAGAGTTTGCCCAAGAACAAGACATGAAGATGACATCTACATTGTGAGAATTGCTTTCCTAATTGTGGCTTGAAATATATAGGACTTTACAGAACTACTCTTTCCCATTTGGCATTTATTTGTATATACACACACGAAATAGACCATCATTGCCTTTCAAGGAGGATTTTTATAAGGTACAATTAAAAACATTTTGAATTTAATGATAGGTGAGGCTAGTGTCTCTGAGGGTTGCTTGACACTTCTCATTATAAATACTACTGTTCTTTGTAATTTAGCCAGACTTTAACTATGTGGGCTGAATTTTTCCATGCCACGTAATTTAACAGTGTTTTGAGTTTAGTTTTGTATTTTTAGAGGAGATGGAGGATTAGACAACATATATAATCTATATCCCAAGTTTGAAGGCTGTGCATGCATGTAGAATGCTGTAAGTTTCTCACTTTCTCTCATTTTATTACACACATACAATACTACATACATTAAAAGACATTATTAAGTTTGCAAAGTCAAGCTCTTGAAAACTAGGAAATGCCAGAATCAAAGTTGCCTGACTTTCAGTGCAGACTGGACCTGCTTTGGTGGTGAATCATGGATATATAAAAAGACTACTGTCTATGGGACCCTTGCTCCATTTGTTGCAGAAATTAAGTGTGCAGTAAATGAAGCAGGAACTGTAGAAAGAGAAGGGATAGTTTATGGTTAAAGTAGTTCAACACTGTCCTGGAGAACTAGATTCTATTCCTGCATGTGCTACAGAATTTGGATGTGATGCTAGTGAAGTCACCACATTTTCACATGTTTTGTATTCCTCATTTTCTGATGCCTGACTCGAAACCACGGGATCAGTGCTATAGACATGCTGAGCATTCACAGCTGTAAGTAAAGTCAACAGGGGCTGTAGTTTGAACATGTTAAGTGCTATATAATATGAAAATCTACTCTTCAGCATCCAAAACGAATGGATATTTTTTATTATTCTCTCTGTGTCTTAGTTCCCTTCTTGTGAAATGGGGCTAATACTACCCCCTCATCTCATCAATGTGTGGGGAATAAATTCATTAGCATTTATGACAAACTTAGATACTACAGTGATAAGCACCATAGAAAAGCCCATGAGGAAATCAATCATTCTGTCTTCAGAGGAGGGTTTGACTAATGTTCAGTAAATATAGTCAAGAACCATTCACTGAAAAATGAGGACAAAACAAAATATTGAATAGCTGTTCACTGAGTTAGCGCCATTTATTCTTTTCACCAAGTGAGTCAGGGGGCTGTGGAAATATAGTTAATGATCATGTAATTAAAAATTGTATAATACGTGCAAGGGAAGCAAATTAAGATTGCTCAGGCAACCGTAATATGCTACTTCCTAATTTTAGAGTTCATGCTTTTGTACCCTTAGCATTCTTAAAAAATTTTGGTGCATGATTGTATTGCTTTTTTAAAAAGTAATGTGGCCAGGTCCCTGTCAACTTAGTAGCCTAGTAGCTAGGTTGCTGAGTAAGCAGGCAGAAAAATGAGGGGCACTAGCTCCATGCCTGCTGTGCCACTGGCCCAGGAACTCTGAATCACTCCCTGTTTAAATCCTTAAGTTTGGGCTGTACCCCCCCAAGAGTCCCGATTCCCCTTAGTTGGGGCTTCTCAGTAAATTTCCCCCCTTTTCCCAGAAGGATGGAGTGGGGGCTTTCTTGCTCCCCTAGCTGCTGAGCAGATAGATTCTGGTTTGTGTCCTTAGACCTCCAAATTGGGCTCCTGCCTCCTTGCTTGTAAGCACCAGATTGAACGCGGCACCTTCTTTTTCTCCTCCCTCCAGGCCTGGCACTGGTTGCAGGTAAAGTGGAGTGGGCTAGTTGGACCTGAAAGGAGGAAGGTTGGAGAATGACATTTCTGTATGATAAACTATATTTATTATGCACTTCTGACTGTCTTACCTATGATAGTCCCACTCATCCATCTCTTCCTGAACTATTAAATATTCCAAACATCTCAAAGTTTTTCATTATAGTTGTTTTAAATTAAAAAACATTAATGATACTTTTTGTCCCAAATATGGATTCTCCCTCATCTCTCCAAAAAAGTGCATTGGTTTGAGTTCCAGAACTGAAAATATTCAATTATACAACAGCTACAAGTTAAAGGCCTGAAATATCATGACTTATCAAATCTAGAAACATTGTACTGGAAAGTTCAGAATTGGTTTTCTAATGGCAACAGTTCTAACATTTAACCAGGATGGTGTGGAGGATACTGGGTCCTATGTGACACTCTGATTTACAGAGGTGGAAAGTAACTAAGTAGAAATACTTTGTTACACTACTCAAGTACATTTTCCGGTTTTTGAACGTTACTCAAGTAATTTATTTTTGTGATACTTCAACTTTTACTCAAGTATATTTAAAAAAAAAAAATTGTACTATTTACTGCAGTACCATTTCCAGAAGCACTTAGTTACTCACTACTTTCAGCACCCCACTGACAATTGTGCAAGCCAGCATTCTGATTTGCTAAAGCACAGCCACATGTGCAAAGCATCCACTTATCATGCAGTGACATTTTTTTTTAAATAACCAATCAACAAGCACTATGACCCTGCCAACAAAGAAGCTTTTTAATAGCCACATCAACATCGTTTACATTCAAAACCAGTGTCTATGCAGGAGTGGGGAGCCCCGAGACTCGCAAGCCAGAGCCAGCGTGTTGAGGAGAAGCACAGCACCGCGTGCTGCTGCTTATCCTCCCCCTCAGCTGGGGGAATGTGGTGCTGGAAATTGCTCATGGAAGGGTTTCCCTGTTGCTTCCATTGGTCAGATTTCAGCCAATGGGAGCAGTGGGGAGTGACAAAGAGCATAGAGCTAGGTAAGTGCCACCCTACTCCCCTCATGGCTGCCCCCGTACCTCCATCCCCCCTCCGTGCCCAGCTCTCCCAGCCCCAGTCTGCTCCTGTACCTCCCTCCTGGCCAGACCTCCACTCCCAGCCCACTCTAGCACCCTACCTCCCCCCAAATCCCAACCCCATCCCTATTCCCACTCCCTGCCAATTCCTTCCTACACACTGAACCCCTCATTTTGGCCTCACCCCAGAGCCTGGGGGGTAGGGGGTCTCACAAAATCTACTAACCCAGGGACTCCAAAAGGGTTAATTTGGCCTTTGGGAAGCCCTGAAGCTTGGTCCTTCCTGCCTCCTATACCCTCCCTCCTCTGCTGTGGGGCTGGGGTACCAGGGGAGTGAGGTATCTCAGTTGGGGGCCACATCAGTGAGGGTTCTTGTGGTTTTTTTTGGTTTTTGGGTGGTCATTTGCTCTCACTTGTGTGGCCCCTGACTGTTTTTTCTGTAGATCAGTGGCCCCCGACCCAAATAATGGTGCCCTATGATAATTTGTGAGGTTAATCATAGATTTCCATAGGATGGCTACTTTTTACTCCTGGATCCTTGAGTACAATTAAGATGCGATAATTTTGTACTTTTACTCAAGTAGTTTTCCAGAAGGATACTTTGGCTATTTACTTAATTACATTTTTTCAAAGTATCAGAACTTTTACTCAAGTAACTTTTTTGGGTACTTCCTTTCCCACCACTGCTGATTTATAAAAAAAGTTGTTTTAGAGAGGTTTCTAAAAACATATTTTTGTCACTCTGATGTCTGTATGGTAACTGGTGCAACTTACTTTTATAGAAAG
The DNA here is from genome assembly GCF_052426305.1 of Pelodiscus sinensis. NCBI lineage: Eukaryota > Metazoa > Chordata > Testudines > Trionychidae > Pelodiscus > Pelodiscus sinensis. The sequence continues at coordinate 211,907,744 of NC_143052.1, forward strand.
AGAGCTATTAAAACAGCATTTAAAAATAACCCTAAAGTTTCCAAAACAATTTCTCTAAAATGTGTGTCATGCTAACAAAACACATGATGATGTGATATGGTATGGTTTTGTTAGAAGTCATTTTGAATTACCTATGTAACTCACTCACAGCTTTGTCACTCATAATTAATGTGGCCAAACCTTTAAACCACACAGGTATTTCCTACACTCACATACACACCTACTTGTGAGCTCTGAAGAATAGAAGCATTTTCTCATAAGAGATCATTCAACAATACAGTAAAATATGCACTGTGAAGACCACGCTAAGATTAATACTGGCTAACAATATGAAAGCTGGCATACCCAGGGTTAGAAACAGGATATGATAACATTGTAGGGCAGTGTCCTGATAGAAATCCTATCACCTTCAGCTGTAGACATGGGCTTGGCTCTTCACCAATGATATGCCTCTGGCTTGCCAAATTTTAGTATAAGTTTCTGGTTCATAGAACTCTGCTAAACTTGTCAGGGCCTGTTTTAGAAGAGAAGGTTGTGGAAAAGATGGGGTCTCAGAAGGTGTATTGGGAGAAATTGAAGGTAAAAATTACAGAGGATGAGGACATAAGAATTTATAAGCAAAGATAAAGCTTATTAGCATTATGTCTTGTAATGAGAGAGAATTTAAATAGAATGTATTTTCTAAATGTATCATCTGTTTAAATCAAACTTGTCTAAAACAAATGTAATTCACTACTCTGACAAAGCTGGGCCTTTAAGTTATTAATTTCTAGGTTCTGATATCTCTTCCACTGGTATGTCTGAGTACAATTTGATTTAGACATCTAAGTCCCCTCTTCAAAGTGATTTAGGTACTTTGGACTCCAAGTCTCATTGAAAGTCAAAAGTTAAAAATCTGGGTGTTGGGTTGAATGATTAAATACATACTTATGATTCTAGGAAAATATAAGTTTTAATCTGGCTTTACTAGTTTTAATTATGTAACAAGAGGCCTAGAAAGTCAAATTGTATCTTGGATTGTAAGTGTTCTTCAACAGTGTGACAATTCTGGAAAATTTTGACAAACTGAAAATCAGTTAATTACATCTTTTTGTTACTTAGGAGGGTATGCTGTTCCTTTATATATTGCTTTAATTAAGTATATAGCATTTTAAATTTCCAATCTCATTAATTGTATATTTTAGTGTATTAGAAAATAGTGGAGTATATTTCTTATTTATTAGATAATTCACGTTTTTCTCATGGTTTGTGTCAAACTGCATTAGAATGATAACTGGAATTTAAACAAAAAATCATAAAATATATTTTTATTGAACAAACCAATCTTAAATATTTTGGATACATAAACTTCTATTTCACATTTACAATTTAATGATTTATTAAAGAAACAGTGAGATTCATTCTGATCAGTGAATTAAACTGATTATTTCAGAAGTTTCAGAGGGGTAGCTGAGTTAGTCTGTAAAACGAAAATCTTAAAAAACAACAAATGGTCTGGTAGCACTTTATAGACTAACAAAACATGTAGATGGTATCATGAACATTTGTGGGCACAGCCCACTTCTTCAGATGACCGGAGTGTTGGAGGTCCAGAACCAAGAATAAATAAGGGAAGGAGAGATGGGGGAAGGGCAAGGGAGGAGGAAAAAAACTGGAGGGGAGGGGAAAGAGTATCTACCCAATGTCCTCTTCCCTGCCCCTCCACTTCTTCCCTCCCCCTCCTTCCCTTATTTATTCTTGGTTCTGGACTTCCAACAGTCCGATCATCTGAAGAAGTGGGCTGTGCCCGTGAAAGCTCATGATACCATCTACATGTTTTGTTAGTCTATAAAGTGCTACCAGACTATTTATTGTTTTTTAAGTTTTTGATTATTTTAGGCTAACTTGGGAAAAATTTCAAATATGCCTAATAAAGTGACTAATGCTTAAATTCCTACTCACCTAAGTGTCTTGCAAATGAGACAAGCGTCTCTTAATTTACTTAGACTGTCCTTCAAGTTTTTACAACTAGTAGATCTTTTCTCCTCCCTTCTTGTTTTTATTCATAGGCTGGAAGAAAAAGACAAGTTCTCAGGCTTTTTCAGCTTCCAATTGATTTTTTTAATATTGAATTAATTAATCGAAATGAAGACAATGGTCTTTCTGGAATTGTAGAAGAGACTACTGATGTCTTCAATAAACTCTGGTTCCAGGTGTTTAACTAGTGACTTACCCCCAGTTCATATGTTACCAATTCTTAGGAGAAATTTTTATTTCTATTTTTATACCACCCATATAGGTTTGCTCTGTTAAATTAGCTTCTATCAACTATGACAATCCACAGAAATCACATTAATCACTGTTAAGGGTCAAAACCAATAATATTTAATATAAACACTCAGGGTATGTCTACACTACCACCCTAGTTTGAACTAGGGTGGTTAATGTAGGCAACCGAAGTTGCAAATGAAGCCCAGATTTAAATATCCCGGGCTTCATTTGCATTTTGCCGGGCGCCGCCATTTTTAAAGCCCCGGTAGTTCGGGCTCCGTGCCCGCGGCGGCACGGAGTAGGTAGTTCGAATTAGGCTAATTCGAACTACCGTTACTCCTCGTGGAATGCCTAATTTGAACTACCTACTCCATGCCGCGTGTAGCCGTGGGCACGGAGTCCAAACTACCGGGGCTTTAAAAATGGCGGCACCCGGCAAAATGCAAATGAAGCCCGGGATATTTAAATCTGGGCTTCACTTGCAACTTCGGTTGCCTACATTAACCACCCTAGTTCGAACTAGGGTGGTAGTATAGACATACCATAGTGATTTAATACCCCAGAATAGGCTTTAAGCACAGACCCAAACTAAAAACATATGTGGGGGGTTTTATTGTCAGTCATCTACTCTACTCAGTCTTGTGCAGGAATGGAGCTATCTGAATCAAGAGCCTTGGGAACATGAACTAGGACCAATAGGAAACCAGGGACAAGGGGACCACAGGATGATCCACCATAGTAGAGATCTCAGAAAAATGTGGGTGTTAGGAACAGGAAGGCATTTTCTATCATCCAGTCCTGAAATGTAGTTGGTATGATTGATGGGTGATTATTAAATGCCTAGATCATAGCAGCATCTTCTCCATCAGTTAAGCATCTACCCTACTACTTTGGATTGTGACTATTATCAAGAAAATGAGGTGGAGTAAGTGCTTGATCCTTTCCACTTCTTTACTGCCTGCAATTTAACTTTGTTGTGGGACATTTATTTTTTCAGTGTCTCGAAGTTTTTTCAAAATTTCAAAAGTGCAGCAGCAATCTTTCTGTGGTTTGTCCAAGGCTATCGATACTCATTTCATTATATTCAGTATGCCTTCTACAGATCTTTTTAGTCCAACATTGACTACTTTGGCTGTGGCCAGGTCTACACTAGACTTGGAAGGTTGGCTTAAAGTACACAACTCCAGCTATGTAGAATACGTAGCTTTAGTCAGCTTACCTTAAGATAGCTGGGCAACGTCCCGACAGAGGGAGGCCAATGGGAGCAAATGCTCTCGTCGGCTTTCCTTACTCCTCATTACTGCAAGTAGCATAGGCGCTGGTAGGACCTGCCCTTAGTGTTCATTTTACGGATGTATACTAGACGCACAACTCAAACACCAGAACGTCAATCTTTGGTGTGGCGAGTGAAGATGTGCCCTGTGATAGTTCTATCTACTTTGTCACTTTTTTCACACATTGCACAAATTGTCATGAGAATAGACCAGTTCTTTATAAATAGGTCAAAACAATCAGGGTATGTCTACACTACCCCGCTAGTTCGAACTAGCGGGGTAATGTAGGCATACCGCACTTGCAAATGAAGCCTGGGATTTGAATTTCCCGGGCTTCATTTGCATAAGCCGGGCGCCGCCATTTTTAAATCCCGGCTGGTTCAAACCCCGTGCCGCGTGGCTACACGCAGCACAGACTAGGTAGTTCGAACTAGGAAGCCTAGTCCGAACTACCTAGTTCGTGCCGCGTGTAGCCGCGCAGTACGGGGTTCGAATCAGTCGGGATTTAAAAATGGCGGCGCCCGGCTTATGCAAATGAAGCCCGGGAAATTCAAATCCCAGGCTTCATTTGCAAGTGCGGTATGCCTACATTACCCCGCTAGTTCGAACTAGCGGGGTAGTGTAGACATACCCTCAGATACTAAATTCCATTGTACATCTAATTGGAGAATTAGTTTGGATCCTTCTGCTCTTTTCAGTGAAACTGAAGCAAAGTAGTGTTTACAGAAGTATTCTGTAATTTGAATAACACTGTGCTTTATTCCTGTAGCTGTAGTTAAAATTTCAGCTCAACCTGGTGGCGTTTGCATCATCTGTGACAACACTACACATCTGGCAATTGAATTTTTGTTCACAGTTTGTTATAGCTTTTACTTTAAATAACTAAATAAAAATCCAATAGAAGTACAAATATCTGATTTTTATATCTATTTTAAAATCGATTTGTATCCACCCTAGCAGGAACTCACGGGTGAATAGTTACTATTGCACTAAACAATACAAAAATGTCCCAAAAAGTATTGTGCTGCATGGCAATGTGTGGCACTCAGGGTTACCTGACTATGGCGCACTGCACTTTACACTGGTACAAATGTAACACTGACAGGTGAAACTGAACCTGGACATCTGGAGTTTCATGCATGAGCCTCTACTGCAGGGGTGGGAAATAAAGGTGTAAAGGACTAGCCGACTATCTGATAAGCAAATGCTTATCATATAGAGGCAGCAGGGAGGGGGGAGAAGAGAGGATACTTCAAAGCGGCAGCACCGCGTGGAGCCCGGAATAACCTGGGGACTCTTCAGTTGATCCTGGGCTCCACGTGGCGCTGGAGCCTCCCCTGTCAGGCTCCTGCGTGAGCATGTCTACCAATCAGGCAGTACGCAACTACGCAGTAGAGAGGAGGAGGGTGGGGGCGGGGCCAGGCCAGGATGGAATCCCCGGGGCCAGACTTGCCCATGCACCGTTGGGATTGTGTGCAGGACGGTCAGCGCCCCGGGATCTGTGTGCGCCTGGGCCAGCCCCATTCCCCACCAACCGGTTCCCCCACCATCTCCTCCAGCCCGCCCCACTCCCTCCGACCCCCTCCCGGTCAGCCCTGCTTCCTGACAGTTGGTTCCCCCTCACCCCCAATCTCCGGCCAGCCCTGCACCCCTCTCGGCCGGTCCCCCCGCTCTGAGATCAAGTGTGTCCGGTATTTTTTTTAAACCATCTGGTAACCCTAATAGCCTGTACACAAAATCCTAGAAGCAACAACTAACTCCATGCTAAAGCAGAAACCAAAACAACACCTGCCTGTGAGAAGTTTCCCACAGACAGGCTCTGGTTACCATGGAGCCTCTCTCAACTATGGGATGAGCTCCCCCCATACACTAGGCATAGCCTATCTCTCTAACAGGCTAGAGGGTGGAAATTTTCCTCTCTAATAGCAGGCCAAATCCTGTTTTCTAGTGTGCAGACATGAGAACTGGGAAGATTCTCCTCAAAATACAATGGTCTTCCGGTTTTCCAACTACAACAGACAGTGGGGGGGCTGGAGTACTCGCACAGGCTTCCCAATCGTGGGGGGGAGAGAGGAGAGGCCCTGAGCCTCAGGGACTAGAGCCAGGCAAGGCGATGGCTGCATGGCCCCCGGGGCCATAGGTTCCCCATCCCTGCAATACAGTAACAACCATTGATTTCACTGAGAGATGGGCACCTAATTCCTTTAGCCTGCCTTTGAAAATCCCCGTAACAAAATCACATGATGATGAACAGAAGTCAACCAACTAATTTCAGAGGAAAAGCAATCTATTTTATAATGAAATAAATCAGATTCCTGAAACAGAAAAAGATTATGTATGAATGTAAAGTGGTGCAATGCGGTGAAACAACATACATGTCATAGCTATTTTCTGACTATTCAGACTATGTACCAGAACAATTTGCCATATGAATGGGTCATATAATGATGGCATTTCTGATAGCTGGATTACAGGACTGAAAAACTGAGAAACACTGTCATAGTCTGTATTAGCCATGATTTTATATCCCTTCTGTGAAAATACTGACCCCATTGAGATCTATAGTAAAACTCCCATAGACTTCAGTGGAATCAGGATTTTACCCCTTATTTGCAGTGGTAGCAGTAATGGTGAATAATTAGAATTTCTCTCCATCTATTTTATACATTTACTTGGCTTGCAGATGTGCATAGGCTTGCATACAAATTTACTAAAATAATACCAACTAGAATGAAGCCACATGCAGAATAATAACTTTACAAGAGGGCAATTGAAAGACAACAGGCCTGGTAGGGACAGACTATGAAATGCCTTGGCAGGGACTATAAATATTTTGATGTGATAGAAGAACAGGCGACAGTGGAGGGATGCAAAGAGAGGGGAGAAGTGTCTGAAGCAAGGGACTAGGAAAGTGCTCTTTGTGGCTGCACAGATACGTGCAAGGCAAGATAGCACTTGTCAAGGTGAGAAAAAAGGAAAGTTACAGTTATTGAGGTGTGAGATGGTGATTCTGGATGCGAGTTTTAGCTGTGTGGAAAGTAGGTATTTCAGACCTGTTAAGCAGAAAGAATTGGCACGCTTAGACATACCCGGGGTGGGTCTACGCGCTGGTGTGGTGGTTATGGCAGGAAGTTGATATTATCCAAAGTGATCGAGAAAGAAAGGAGAGTTTGGCAGAGGCGGGGTAGGGAGATTAAGAGTTGTGTTTTAGCCAGGTTGAGTTTGAAATGATGGCTAGACACCCACAAAGAGATGTCAGAGATACAGGCTGAGATTATTTTAGTTCACACAGAAGACAACAGGCGTGGAGACGAGCATGAGATCTGAGTGCAAAAAGAACCATTTAGCTTTTCTAAATGGTATATGCTTCATGCCACAATTACAAGGCAACCTATTGATTTTCACATTTAAGTACAGTAGGCTAGTAAATACAAAACCAGGCAGTGGAGCACAGCTAAAACCAAAGTGATTAAATGATGAGATAAGAAGTGTAGCTGAGTAGAGTGTTTAATGGACTATACATAAATAATTTCCACCTGAGTGACTCACCTTCTCAATTCTTCAACTTCACCGTTAGAGCAACAGTAACTAGAGCAAATTTTCAGAAATCAATAGGAGTAAAGAAACGGCCACTAAGCTTTTATAAGGAAGTCTTTTGCAATCTGCGGGGCAATAAATGAGCAAAAAAACTCTTTTATGGTCAAGCATCAAAACTATGCCAGTCACTGAAATAGCAGTGGCTTTCTTTTAATGATGGTTTTACCAAAACTGAAATAATTTTGGCCTGACTCTTTAGCAGTCATCAAAGCAAAATTTCAATCAGAAATAACCCACTTATTTCAAAATTCAGAAGATATGTGTGATAACATCATAGAAGCCTGAGTGAAAATGCCTGTTTGATCATCCAGTCTATTCCCCTGCTAGCTCACTAGTTTTGTTCAGTTTTGAACATGGGTCAGGTGTCCCTGAAAGAGTATGGGTTGTCTTGTGAATAAAGCACTTGCCTGGGAGTTAGAAGATCTGTGTTTCTTGGCTCTATCATTTTTTGTTTCTTGGCTCTATCATTTTTTGAGGAAGAAGAGCTCCTGAACAAAAGGGGTTTTTTTCCCCAAAAAGGCGCTGTCTACACAGTGCTTTTTTGCACAAAAACCTCTTCCACAAAAAGGATCAGAAAAGAAAATGCAAATAAAAGTGACACTTATGCAAATGAGCGCTCCATTTGCATTTCCTCTTCTGGAAAAATCTTGTAGTGTAGCCATAGCCTTAGTCTCTAAGCTGCCACAGGACTGCTCATTGTGTTAGTTACAAACTAACATGGCTACCCCTCTCAGACATTAAACTAGACTTTGTTCAAGGTGAAATTCTCTAGTAACCTGGCCGACCAAATACTCAGGCCAAGATCTTCTCCCAAAATCCAAAGGCTGTTTCTATTGTCTTCTCAGGTGACAGAGAGAGATAGAGGGGAAGAAATAACTTTGGATATTTTTGCCTTTCACTTTCACAGTTCAGTCATTATTTGAAATGCATTTTCTAGAAGGTTACCCCTAGATAAAGTGCATTCTCACTGTCAGGACAATAACAAGGAGCCTGATGGTGACAAAAGTTCCATGCAATTTGATAAAATGCAGATTTGTTTTTTTCTGCCCCCTTGTGACAGGAGATTGCTCATCAATCTTGAGTAGCGGTGTCAGCTTGTCCTTTCTCTTTGAGAAACTGGCTTACCTAGACATGTCTGGTAAACATGATTCAGACTTAATTTCAGTTTAGTAATACTGTTGCGATGCACATTTTTTCATGGTATTATTGACCAACAAGTTACTAGTTTTCAAATGATACCTCACATGGCATGTGTTACACAAAGATAATTACAGTAGTATGTAGGGTGTGAATACTTGGGTGCATTTTGCCACAAATACCCCCTGACTTTTTTCACCTCTCCATCCATGCAGCCACATGTACTGTGTCTTCTCTTTTCTCAAAATGAGGGTACCCCCCCAAAAAAATCTTTGTTAACTAAGTTAAGACTTAGTTTTAAGGGAGGTAGAAGGGAAGTACTTTGGATGCTGAATGACCTACCTGCTTATTTCCTTGCTTTTATGATTTGCATAAGTCAGACTGATTTACAGGGAGATTTGCATTCTGCAGCCATTGAAGACCAATTTATTCCTGAGCATTACATTAAATATTTATTACTAACTGATGAGAAAAATTGATTAAAAACATTGATAAGTTAATGGCACCCGTCATCTTCATGCCAACGTATTGGCATAGACTCCATTTATTATAACATTACTTGATGATGTTATAATGAGCATTTATCATATAAAAAGTAATCTTCTGTTTTGATGTCCTTAGGCTACAATATTTTGAACACATGAGTGGTTCAGATTCACTCAGCATCTTTGTAACTAGAGACAGTATTCTTCATAGAAATGTAATCAGTTCATTTGGTGATCCCCTCATCAGATGGGTGAGTGTATCTTGCGAGTAAGGTGTCAAGGCTGTTCCCCATTCTAGCATGACAAATGCAAATGTTGGGGGCTTGCAAGAGCACTCCAGAACTTTCCCCCCAAAATCCTAATACCCAGATTCTGGGGAATCCGCTGCCACCACCAAGTGCTTTTGAACCCACAAACAGGGATGGACACTTGAAAACCAACCCCGAGCAAATAGGATGCTAGGAATTATTTAAAAAGGGATAGAAAATAAGACAAAGAATATCCTCCTGCCCCTATATAAAACTACAATATGCCCACATCTTGAATACTGCCTACAAATGTGTTCTCCTCACCTCAGAAAAGATATTTTGGCATTAGAAAAGGTTCAGAAAAGAGCAACTGAAATGATTAGGGGCTTGGAATGGGTCCCATATGAGGAGAGGCTAAAGAGATTCGGACTTTTTGGTTTAGAAAAGAGGAGAGTGAGGGGGGGATATGATAGAGGTCTATAAAATCATGAGTGGGGTGGAGAGGGTGAATAAAGAAAAGTTATTTACTGGTTCCCATAAGAACTAAAGGACACCAAATGAAATTAATGGGTTGCAGGTTTAAAACTAATAAAAGAAAGTTCTTCATACAGCGCACAATCAACCTGTGGAACTCCTTGCCAGAGGAGGCTGTGAAGGCTAGGACTTTAACAGAGTTTTAAAAAGAGCTAGATAAATTCATGGAGTTTAGGTCTGTAAAAGGCTATTAGCCAGGGAGTAAGGAATGGTGTCCCTGGCCTCTGTTTGTCAAAGGCTAGAGAAGGATGGCAGGAGACAAATTGCTTGATCATTGTCTTTGGTCCATCCCCTCTGGGGCACCTGGCACTGGCCACTGTCAGCAGACAGGATACTGGGCTAGATGGACCTTTGGTCTGACCCAGTATGGCCTTTCTTTTGTTCTTAGGGGCACCCCAAGCTCTTTTTCTCCAAAAGAGCTTGAAAAAGAAAAGAGAAAACCAAGCTGCAGTCTGAGGTAGTCAACCCCTCAGTCGAGCATGCAGATACACATAGACAGACCTTCCAAGTCCAAAAATCAACCAATACCAGCTAATTAGAAAAAAGAAACAATAGTTTATTATCAAAACAAAGCTACTGTCGCAAGCACAGTGAATTGTCTAGATGGAAAGAGCCACCATTTGATATAGATACTCAGGGAAAGACCCTGGGTGAAGACTTAGGTACAAAAGAAAAAAAAAACACACTTACCAAGCTCAGACATTATTTCCAATCCCCAAACAAGGAAAACAATAAATCCTGAAGGACCAGCTGAATTTTTCCCTTCTTACACGTTGTAAGAAGTCCGTTCTTGGAGAGCGGAGTATCTCCCATCTCCCTCCTCTCAAACAAAGGACAGAGAGAGAAAATTCGTCACTTCCAGTTTGAAATTCCTACGGCATTGTTATTGGCTGAGCACCCCAATACCTTGCTAGGTACAGAGTTAAACCCTTAGTCACCAGGTGCTGGTCAGCACTCCTGATTATGACATAAGGTGATCACTTAGACTCCAACAATGAAATAGTCCCACCCATTATAAACCTAGCTGTATCACATGGTATGTACAGAAGGACGGAATAGGGCAGTCAAACTCTTTAAATTATTGTTTTTAACTCTTAATCTCAAACTGTTCAATAGAATATATGTTGTGCTTCTCATTCTTTCCATTGGTTTGATTTATCAGTTACAAAATAGCTATTGATTTAGGTGCACTGACCAACTCAAATCACTAATGGATTTTATCTTCACAACATCCCTTGAAAGTAGAAAAGTAATGCTCCCATTTTACAGATTGCACATAGTCAATTAGGTGACTAGTCTAAGATCACACCAGAAATTAAATGCAAGTCTGCTGCCAATGTTCCCTCTAATCTTTTTCCACACATGTGCAGAATAAAATTTGTTATGTGCACTAAGGCATGTGCGGATGTACATAACCAGAAGAACAAAACACCTAGCTATGGGCACTTTGCTAGTCAGTTTGGTGGCATTGGAATGTCTCCTGAGCAGCCACACAAGTGCCTAGGTCACAGGGAACACTGTCTGCTGCTGCATTAGACCCTAGCTATGTGTTTTCAAACAGTTGATCATGAGTTCTGGAGGGAGCATATGTCACAAAAGTTAATCAGAGAGATGGCAAAGTCTTGTAAAAATTATTACAATCGAAAGAAAAGAAAGACTTGCATCCTCACTCCCCACTTACTCTCACTTTTTAAGATCGAGTATTTTGTCAACCTCTCGAAACACACAGTAAATTAACAAATATTGAACTTTGAGAGGTACGTTGTTAACCCGAGAAGGAGACACACTGGTTCAGACCTACATTGCTTACTCAGTTCTGCCACTTTCACTTCTGCTGTTACTTCACTCTGCGTGCATCTATACAGCAGCCATACCTCAAAATAAGCTATGCAAATTGTGTAGCGTATTTCAAGATAATTTAGAAATAGCTTATTTCAAAATTTGGCACTGTCTACACAGTGCCACATTTCAAAATAAAGCACTATTCTTACAAGTCCCTTAACTCTTGTGGAATGAGGGCTACAGGGATGCCAGAATAGAACACCCATTATTCTGAAATATATTTTGAAATAACAGGCATGTTTGAAGATGCAGAATTTCTATTTCAGGATATTTCTGGTGTCCCAAAATAGCCCCACTGTCTAGAAGTAGCCTCTGTGAGCAGTTTCAGTGAGTTCAGTTGATTACTTGTGGGCAGAGGAACTATTTACAACAAGGGTGCCATTTATTGGGGACTGGGAAGGGCCTCCCAAGTTTGAACCCCTGGATTTCATACTTATGGGCTGTTTAAAGCCAATGTCCTGATTCCAGAGGCAGTTCTTAAATGCAACAGAGCTTGAGCTTCTTGCAGCTTTTCCTCTGAGGCAGGTAGCTTGTTATAAAAAGTGGGAGGGAGGGTGATTAAGTAAAGCTGGGCATTCAAGCAATTGAAGGATTGTTAGATCATTATGAAAACATTGCCAGGTTCTCCACTTAAAAGATGGGGGGGGGGGGAAAGAATAGGAAAGAGTGTTGTGCTGCAGGGATCTGCATTTGGATCACTGCTGTTAAACTTCTTATAAATGTTCTTGAAAAAGGGGTGAACAGGGACTAATCCAAAGCTGGCTGCAAAGAGTTAAAAAGGGATTTCATAAAAGTGAGTGACTGGACAATACAAGGACAACAGGAAAATATAATCCTAACTATAGATTAAAAAAATGATGGGGTCTTGGAATGAAAGAGATCTTGGAATCCTTGTGGATAATTCCCTGAAAACTTCTGCTCGATGTGCAGTGGCAGTCTACAAACGAAAAAGCTAGCCGTATGTTGGGAATCATTAGGAAAGGAATAGCCAATAAGGCAGCCTCTATATAAAGTCATGGTATGTGCACATCTTGAATACTGTATGCAGAACTGGTCACCCATCTAGAAGAAGATATATTGTATTTGGAAAAGGTACAGAAAGGGCAACAGAAATGATTAAGGGGTAAGGAACAGCTTCAATATTAAGAAAGATTAACCAGACTGGGATTTTTCCACTTGGAAAAGAAATTATTAAAGAGTGGGGGCGATATGTTAGAGGTCTAGAAAATCATGAATGGTGTGGAAAATAGAATAAGGAAATGTTATTCATTCTTTCGCTAACACAACACAAGACGCTGACCCAATTACATTTACAGGCAGCAGACTTCAAACAAACAAAATAGGCAACAGGGGATAGATCTTGATGATTGTCTCTTCCGTTTATTACTTCTGAAGCACCTGGCATTGGCCACTGGTGGAAGATAGCACACAGGGCTAGAACGACCATTGGTCTGACCCAGTATGGTCATTCTGATGTTCTTATAGACCTGAAATGTATCTGCCTCCTGCTGTAACCCACTGGACCCCACTCCTCTTCCAGAACTGAGACAGAGCCCAGGAGTCCTGATGGAGTTTCTCTTCCTCCACAGAGTTAGTAACAAAGTAAGAATATACATTAAAATTTTAAGGCTAACCAACCAGTATCCCTTAAGTGAGTTGCCATAAGATGTCGGAATATGTTAATGTTAAATACAGGCAGTCCCCGGGTTACGTACAAGATAGGGACTGTAGGTTTGTTCTTAAGTTGAATCTGTATGTAAGTCGGAACTGGCGTCCAGATTCAGCCGCTGCTGAAACTGATCAGTTTCAACAGCAGCTGAATCTGGACGCCAGTTCTGACTTACATACAGATTCAACTTAAGAACCCCAGGCATCCAGAAGTCAGCTGCTGCTGAAACTGATCAGCGGCTGATTCCAGGAAGCCCGGGGCAGGGGCTTCCTTTAGTCAGCCACTGGTCAGTTTCAGCAGCGGCTGACTTGGGGACTCCTGGGGCAGAGCAGCTGGGGTGCTGCTGGGTTGGTCCAGTAGCGCCGTCACTCCTTGGCGCTACTGGACCAACCCAGCAGCACCCAAGCTGCTCTGCCCCAGGCGTCCTGATTCAGCCGCTGCTGAAACTGACCAGCAGTGGCTGAATCAGGACGCCTGGGGCAGAGCAGCTGGGGTGCTGCCCGGTTGGTCCAGTAGCGCTCAGAGCGGCGCTACGGGACCAACTGGCAGCGCCCCAGCTGCTGTACCACAGGTGTCCGGAGCAAAGCCGCGGAGCACGGGGTCTGCAGACCAGGGGGACGGGGAGCAAAGCGGCGGAACACGCGGGCAGCGGACAGCCCAGACGCGTCTGGGCTGTCTGCTGACCGTGCGCTCCGTGGCTTCGCTCTGCTTTGCCCCCTCCCCCCCGGTCTGCAGACCAGGGAGACGGGGGGGGGGGGGGGGACAAAGCAGAGCAAAGCAGAGCCAAGCCGCAGAGCGCGTGGGCAGCGGACAGCCCTGTCCGCTGCCCGCGTGTTCCGCCGCTTTGCTTCCTCTCCCTGGTCTGCTGGAGACCAGGGAGAGGAAGGGCCCCGTTCGTAACTGCGGATCCGACATAAGTCGGATCCGCGTAACTCGGGGACTGCCTGTATTAGCTCCACTCAGCTCTAATTTTCTTTCTTTTATATAGGAATTAGATACAGCGCTCCTGTCACCTAACTGCTAAGCTGTCTCCCAAAAACAGAAACTCCAGTCATCTGAAGAAATGGGCTGTGCCTATGAAAGCTCTTGATACCATCTAAATGTTTTGTTAGTCTATAAAGTGCTACCAGACAATTTGTTGTTTTTGAAAAAAGTAGTTTTCCAGTGCCTTAGTAACCCCTGGATAAAGGTAATGTGTGTTGGGGGGGAGGAAGGGAAGGGCGGACAGGGTTGGTTCCTCCCCTACCCATTTGGTGCTTGGCTTGTACTGAGCACTCTCAGTAACAACTGCTGAAACCTCTGTCACCACCCCCCTCCATACTCTCACTCCCCCTCCCCCATGACGGCATGCACAAGTTGGACTCCCTCTACTAAAACCTAAAATGACAGCCCTGATTTACAGGGCTTGATCCCATACTCATTGGCAGCAGTGGCATAACACTCATTGTCTTTAATGGGACAGGATCAAGCCTGTATTGAATAAGTATGGTATTCAGTGGTATGAAGTAGGGCCCCCTCAGTTCACAGACGGATAATCATTCCTAATATTCATACATATTTTGTCTATGTTTTCAGTTTGGAGATTTTCCTGTTTATTTCATCAGCTAATTTATGGTTGATCCATGATTTTCTGATGGCTGGTATAGTTACCTCAATCTTACACACAAATACAGTGTTTAATAGTAGAATTAAGAATACTGTGTTCCAATGCCTGACATAAGTTACTAATGTACAGAAATCAAAACCTTATTATTCAGATGCCTAATTTAACTGATTAATTATTGAAGCCCTTGGTAGAAATGGTTGGCTGCTTTAGGGCAGGAGAACAACTGTTTTTTATCAGCAACCACCACAGTTTCTTTTGTGAGAGACAAGGTCAAACATCTGGAGTACTGAGGGAGCAGGAGATACAATTTCAAAGCTCCTTTGTTTGTAAGCTCTTATCTCCAAAAAGAGTCCTGTGTAAATCATGAGGCTGAGTTAATTGTTTTGTGGGCAGAAAAAGGTGATTTCCATCAATTGTTACAGATGAAGAAAACACCCATTAAAATAAAGATCTATTTTTAAATTAAGATTTTAGCTTTTTTTAAAAAAAACCCACTTGATTAATTTCAAATTGATGTCTTTTAAAACACATTTCACAAACAAATACTATAGTTTTACTTTTTACTATTTTCAGAGAAAACATGCACACACACTTGTGAATATTGTTAGACTGAGATCCCTAGGGATAGAAGCCATTTCTATTTTAATATAGATACAACAGAAATAACACAAGTGTAAGGATCACGAACAGTCTGCCTTTAACCTGACCTGGAGGCCATAGCATATTCTATCCAAGACTTCAATTCTGGTTACTCATGCTTGTGTAGAATGCCCCTGGATTGTTCCAAAAGGCATTTCCCCACCACTGCTATTGCAGGAGCAGCCTTTATGGTAAGCTGATAATATATTTTTACATTTCCACCTTTTTTTTTAACCTAAGCACTTATACAGCCACTGTTACTTTAGTATCTGCGTGCACCTCAAAATATTAAAGGCACCAATCTCCACAAAATCCCTGTGAGGTAGGGCAAGTGCTGTTACTCCTGTTTTTACAGGTGAGGAATGAGGCACAGCAACCCTAAAGGACTTGCTAAAGGTTACCCAGGAAGTCTGTGACAGAGCACTGAATTGAATACATTTCTCTCAAGTCCTAGGTTAGTTCTCACCATACCATCCTTCCTCAAAGCTGTACCAGTATAACCTTATAATGCTATTTAAACATCTTTTACAGCAGATTCATGATTTGTTTGTTTTTTTAATCTACAAAGGATCTTTATAACCCACTAAGTAAGACAGGCTCCATGTGATGCTAGTTAATCAAAGGCACAATGGATTTAAGTAATATATATATATTTCCCGTGTTTTAGTTGGACTTCTACATATGTTTTGGGAATGAAAACTTTGATGATGGAGTAAGCTTAACTGAGATTATTTTCCTAATAATACATTGTATTTAATCAAATTTGACAAACGTGATGAAAGAATATTTCTGCAATAAAGAAACATCATGGCCACTTGTTTTCTGAGTAAAATGGAGAGGCTTTTTACATGAATTATAATGTCACAAACTCAGCACTATGATTTCACTTCATTATTAGCTAGGGAGTGAACACAGACTTGGCTAGGATTCTGCATCACAGTCAGCTAACATGGACTTTTGTACTTGTACTACAGTGACTTCAGTGATACTCTGCAGCAGAACAAGAATCCAGTCTGGCACTAGCGGATCCCAATGCAGCATCAAGGCCATAGTTTATCTTCAGTTACTTAGTTCTCAAGCATTCTTCTGCACACTTTCTAAAGAAAATAAGCATCCTCCCAGGGGGAAATCTCAAAACATTTGAAACATGTAAAAATGGTTACATTTAAAAATGCTATCTTGTAGGAGTAAAGATAGGCATTTGTACACAAGCTGGCACAGCCAGCCTTCATGTCTGAAGGAGGCCACGCTTCCTTGCAGTTTGTTTCTGCTAGAGTCTTTTGTACACTAATGAAGAAAGGGGGCGGGGAGAGTAAATTAGTGGGCAAGGGCTGTTAAGCCGGGCAGGACAACAGTCCAGACTCTGGCCTGTGGTCAGGCATAGATGTAACACCATCCCAGTCTATCAGGCTCAGGTAGTGGGGAATGTCATGCACTGTCTATGGAGCTCCGGCAGTGATGTCCAAAGATCACAGGTGTCCTGGAATAAGGAGAGGGAATACTGTCATCCCAAGGATAAGGTGATGGTAGGGACACAGGCCTGCCCAACTCTACCACATCCCAGCCCAGGGCCCTAACAGGAGTCTGCCACTGGATCAGCGAGGATGCGCCAGCAACATGCTAACCTTGTATCGGGACAGCTCTCAGTCAGGACTGTAGCCTGGTTTCCCTGGGCTGCCTCCTTCTCTCCCTCTTGGTGTAACTGTGTCCAGAGGTTGTCTTGTCTCCCCAGGATACATTGTCAAAAGTGACAGCAGCAGCTCCTCACCGTCGACTCTCTGGAATTTCAGGTTGGTCTCTGGGGCAACAGCAGTTCTCCTGGGTGATCCACTCTAGCAGCAGGGAAGAAGCATTTGCCTCCCTTGGCAACTCCTTCCCCGAGTGAACTGGTGGGCTGGCCTTTACTTCCCCTTCTTGTTTCACCCATCTGCTTCTGGTATACAGGGCATGGCCCTCCTGCCTTCTCCCACCAGATGGTTTTCAGCATTCCCTCCACGTCTGTGTCTGAGGGATGCCATGCCTCCTCAAAGAAGACTCATGAGACATTTTCCCCACAACGCTCTCTTATTCACAAATGCAAGGTGAATGCTTGTGATTTCCTTTTGGATCAGAAGCCCCATTTGTTTGATGAAACTGGTTTTAAATAACCACTTACCACTAAATCTGGTGTTTGGGAGGTGAATACAGGACAGAACTACCTAAGGAAGCTGCATTTCTTATTTCTTGCTATCCGATATGGAGAAACAGATGTTTACTTTTTTTGCTGGTTTGGCACGTCTTAGAGAGGAATAACCACCAGTTCTGAGGTGCATCTGGCCCTATTTCTCAGCAGTTTGTCCTGAATTTGGTATTCTCTGTTGTAGCCCACTGAGGCATGGGCAGACACTGACACATACATAGTCCGGATAGCCCTTCACACAATTGACCTAACCTTACCTCTCCCTCCCATGTCAGGTTCATTCCACTAGAGCAAGAGAATGGTCAACCAATTTAGGGAAGCTCATAAGTCCAGGAGACAAGAACTTTCATAGGCATTGAACCCAGGCTATGGAACTAACTCCAAGGACTCATCACATTTAGAAATAAATGAAACACACACTTGCAATTTAGCTACCCCAATAAGTTTTTCTCTCTCACACACACAGAGCCAGAACCATGAATTCAGGTACGTACACGTACACACACACACACAAAACCATGAATTCAGGTACTTCTGCTAAAAGCTGGTAAAGATGAGAGAGAAGGGGGAGTCCTTGGACATATGGGGTGTGTCTAGACTACAGGGTTTTGTTGACAAAAGTGGACATAATGTCGACAGAACTCGGCAGAGTTGTCAACAGAAGGCGTTACTGCATCTACACTGTCCTTTGTGTCTACGCTCTCATGTCGACAAAGCGGCTTGCTTTGTCGACAGAACTGGATGTAGTCTAGACGCTCTTTGTCGAGAAGCTCTCTGTCAACAAAAGCCTATAGTCTAGATGTACCCATGGAAACTATAAACGACTGTTATATTCAGATGTGCCTGATATTATTGGCACACTGAATATTCCTAGACGCGGGTACAGATATGTGAGCTAGGAATTATATTATGCTTCCACTGATGAGAGTTATGGGCCTTCTTGCAGGAACTAAAATTAGCAGGCGGTAATTACTGCAAATCCCAGGATTAGTAAACTGCTCTGGAAAAGTACAATCCTCTGGGGAAATTGCATATACTGGTTTAGACTGGGGTCAAGAGATACAAGAGATAAAAAATAACCTTTTGGTTTAAATGGGGGAGGCTGAACTGTCTGCAAGACCTCACTGGATCCTCAAATTGACATTAACTAAGAGGGCAAAACTTGCTGGAAAAGTTTGAAGGCCTAAAGCCAAACACTGGTACCCATCCACAAAAAGATGAGGGCTGAAGACCTTTGACCTAAAGAGGTAACCACAGAGGGGGCAAAATGTAGTTTACCCTGGAACTGTGACAACTATAAGGAGATGCTTCAATACTGTATTGATGATGGGAGCTATGTAACTGCCTAGGTAACAGCAAACCACTTTAAGAGTATGGAAAACTGCTTTTAATTTTATTTAAATAGCTAATAAACTTTTCTAACTTTAAAAACATATACCCATAACACATTTACCACAAATAAAACATTACTCACTTTTAATCTGCTTTCAGATATAAAATATGTTAAACATTTATTTGCAATTAACATACATTTATCAAAAGCAAGAAAATATTTATTTTGGGGTTGATGAAATAGTGGGGGGAAAACATACACAAATAGTGCTTCATTTGAACATCTTCTGAGTGTATCATTTTCCTAAACATGATGATGATGGAAACAACTGATATGGATATCTGACATTCCACTACTGTCAGCCAATTTAAAAAACTGAGTATGTAAAGTGAAAACTATTTTTTTAAATAGTACAAATCCCACTGATGAGTTTCAGATAAGGATATTTTGTGCAGCTTGAAACCTTAAAACAGAGTAATACAAAAAACAGAGGGAAATGAAACAACAATAAACAATAGCTTAGTTAAAAAGATATTGAATTTCTGATGTGATCATTTGGAAATCTTTTCTATACTGTCACTGAACTGCTGCCCAAAATATCTCCAAATACTTGTGGAAGTTACTCATAGTACATTGCTGAGAG
Source organism: Pelodiscus sinensis (assembly GCF_052426305.1). Taxonomy (NCBI): domain Eukaryota; kingdom Metazoa; phylum Chordata; order Testudines; family Trionychidae; genus Pelodiscus; species Pelodiscus sinensis. The sequence continues at coordinate 211,927,180 of NC_143052.1, forward strand.
GGGGAAAAAAATGTACATTAGAATGTTCATCCAAATTCATTCCACCAAATAAATTGTACCCAAATCATTTTTTAGTATTTGATCTATTAAATTGTATCAATGTTTAAACAGTGTCTGAGTCATAAATGCTGTGTGATTTGAGAAAGGACAGAAAATAAGAACATTCTGTGAAGTGTTAGTTACAAAACTGCTTTTAAATTCCATGCCAGTGTAAATGACATGGGTGGAACTGTTAAGCCAGATCCTGGCTGCTGTCCCAGTAGTATAAAAGGCCCTGAAAACTCCTGCTAACTAGACTGCAAAGGGAAAACACGGGCATAGCCAACTCTATGTCATCTACTCTCTACCCTGTGTTATGGGCGTGGTCAATGCACTGGTAATTCCTGGTTGGAATAATGGTTCCCATATTGTGTTAGTCTTATATTTCCTCTATTTTTCATTAATACAAGGTGTGTGCCACAACACTGTCCAAATGATTTTGTTTAAGTAATGTGAGTTGATAGATCACCATCATACCAGAAGTATAGGACACAGGATGTAAAATGCCTGCCAAAACTGATTGGCCTGAGTTAAACCCATCTATATTACTCACAAGGGACAGAATAAAGCTGAGACAAGACTGGTTGAAGCAAGTAGTTTTAACTCATGTAAATAAAACTATGCTTTACACATATTTATTCTGTATTGGTTTGTATACCAACTTACAAACATTTAAATGCTGGGTAGGTTCATTTTCACAGGTGACATTTTGTATCTGAATGTAATTTAGGCCAGAAGAATAAAAGATGTATATGTCGTGTAATTTCATATGAAACTATAAAGCTTACTTAAAGAATTTTTATTTGTGGGATCCTGTAAAGTGTTCAGAAAACTGATGGGAAGTTTGGAGTGTGAGTAATGGAACATTTTTGGTTGTAAACAAGAAAACTCAAACACTATTGCTTCCATGTGACAGCCCTTTGCTAAGAACACTGATATGTACAGTAGTATTCTCCCATGCTCCCTGTCTGCTCAAAATAATACAGGAGGCCCTTCATTTGGAGAGCTGCAAGTTCTAGGGAAAATCTTTCTGAGGTGAGCCCTCCCAAAAAGAAGTTTTTAATAGACCAACATTTCCTTAAATGAGATTTATTTAAAATCTGTATTTTTGTTTCCAGCCATGTTACACAGTTCATTCAGCTGTCATTACATGTTATTATATAAATATACTTACAGATGAATTATGGGAGGAGAGCAAGTTATAATTTTTTAATTCCAGGGAAAACAAGTCATTTCATACACATGTGAGATTAAAGATTTAAGTTACCTGTAAACAAATGAGCGTGTGCATGTACTCACATACACCCAAACACAGAATAAACATCAGCACTGCAATAATTATTGCCCAAGGTGAATAAACTTTTTTGGTGACAGTGAGCAAAACATGATTAGTTGTTTCATTATTATTAAAAAAGGTAAGTAGATTTTGTGCCCGAGTTGGTAAATTTTAATGGCCTTTTGTAAGGCTAGATAAACTCAACTCAGTTAACTGAAAAGGAATGTGCCAGTTATTTTCTAACATGATACAAAGCATTTAAGACTTTGCAATTAAGAATTACCAGTATTCATATATGAAATACCAAAAAATGATACCAGAATATACTACAGATGATTAATCGATAAAAATATGATACTCCATATTAAGAAAATACATTAAACACAAACTGCAGTAATGATCAGTTACAAGTATACAGTTATGACATTTTTCAAGTAAGAGCTACCTGTTGTGTTTCTGAACACTAGACAGTACTTCTTCCATCTGATACAGATTTTTACATAGAAAAATATACGTTAATAGTTGTACTCCATCAAAATGAAACTTATTTTTCTTTTACATTTTTCAGTTCAATATATCCTGTAACTATATTGTTGCAACCTATATTTGAGGAGCAACTTCCTTCTAATCAGTCCACTGCAATACAGAGAAAACACAAAAATGGGATTTGACTTCCTTTTTAGCTTTCTGTGTCAGTGAAACAGTAAATGAAGAATCAAAAGAAGAATCAATGTTAAATTCCTTTGTGCAATATAAATTTCTTAAAATTAAAAATATCTCACAGCCTTCAGTTATTCCAGTCCATTTGCTTTTAACTGCATTCTTTCCAAGGAAACAAACAAAACACAAAGTCCAATAATAAGAGCAACATGTACAGTCAAAATAGCACTTTTCCTGTAGAGTAATGTATTGGCCTGGGTAGGATTACAAGACAATGAGACTGAACCAGTATGAGTAGCTAGTTGTTTAGTGGCCAGTTCAAGCTGAGTACTACCACAGTGAACAACATTCCCACTCTAGATCAAGTTTTAAGCAAAGCTCCCCATTCATCTCAGTCTCACTGGCTGTAAACCCTACTTCAAAGTACAGTAGACTTCTGATAATATGGCACTTTTGGGACCTAGGTAGTGCCGGATTATCGGCTATGCTGGAGTACAGGGAGGTACTATAAAGGAGCATACTCCCAATCCTCCCATCCCCCCCACCTTATGCTCGGGTCTCGGAGCTACCGGTACAGCCGCGTGTTCCTCAGCACCTGGAGGGAGACGTGTGCTGAGCGGCCGGCTTTTCAATGAGCTGGCTGGGACGCCATGCGCAACCCAATCGCACTCCCATCCCCTTCCCTCCCCCAGAGCCAAACACCTCCGCTCCCTGCTGTCACCCAATCCCCCTTCTCCCCCAACCTTATGTCCGGGTCCTGAAGCAGCTGTCTGTGCTCAGCGGCCGGCTGCTAGCATGTGCAAGCTGGATGCTGTGTGTGCTGGGGACCATGAGCGGAACAGCGCAGGCCATGATAGCGCATGCAACTCACAGTGGCCTGGCCATGAGAGCAGCTGACCTGAGCAGTTCCAGGTTCCAGTTGATGCCAGACTATCAGGAGTGCCAGACAACTGGATGCTGGACTATTGGAGTTTTACTGTACTTAGCTCATAATTAAATCAATCCCTACTTAGCAATCTTAGACCCATGAAATTAAGTATGTGCAAAGTTAAGCATACCTTTAAGTCCTTTGCTAAACTGTGATGGGTTTGAGCAGTGGCAGATATAGGGCAGGGCGAGTGGGGTGGCCGCCCCGGGCTCTGCACTTCAAGAAGCGCCGCGTCAAAGGAGGGCCTCGTGAAATTGTGCTGCCCTGGGCCCCGCAAAATCCTCATCTGCCCCTGGGTTTGTGCATGTACTGAAGTGCTTTGTTGAACTGGGGATTTAAAAGGTGATGGCAAAATCTGGCCCACTGAAATTAAAGGGGCTTTTTACACACTAAGGGTATGTCTACATAGCAACATTATTTTGAAATAACTTATTCTGTATCTACACAGCAGGCAGTTATTTCAAAATAATGTCGAAATACCATCAAGCTGGAGGACTTCTTACTCCAACTCCTGTAACCCTCAGGCTATGTCCAGACTACAAGCCTCTTTTGAAAGATTTTTTGAAAAAGCGAGCTGCTTTTTCAAAAGAGTCTAGAGTACTTTCGAAAAAAGGTGTTATTCCTCGTAAAATGAGATTTACCACGATCGAAAAAACGGTCGCTTTTTTTTATTTACTTTTGAAAGAACGTAGCTGCAGTCTAGACGCAGGGGAAGTTTTTTCAAAAAAAGGCTACTTTTTTCGAAAAAAAACCCTGTAGTCTAGAGACAACCTCATTGTACGAGGAGTAAGGAAAGTTGGAGGAAGACTGCTCTATTTCAAAATAAGCTATGCAATTGACGTAACTCAATTTGCGCAGTTTATTTCGAGTTAAGCCCTGCTGTGTAGATGCAACCTAAAGTATTACTCTGTATGCGTTAGGGTGTGTCTACTTGGCAATGCAAAGCACTCCAGAGTGCTGTGATTTGCAATGCACACTAACAGGTTGCAGTCTCACTGCCCCACGTAAACCCTGCTGGGGTTTAAGACTAAGTTAATATGAACTAGGTACCCTCTGGAGAGCACCAGAAGGATCTACACAGAGCAGTAAGATTGTAACATGACAGAGCACCTCACAAATCTCACCAAGGATGTAAAATCATATTTAAAATGTTAACTGGTTAAAATATATGTTTACCGGTTACCCCTTAACATCCTTATATCACAGCCTTTGCCACGCTGCACAGACAAGCCCAAAGGCTGGCCCAATTGATCCTTTCATAAACACTAGCCACAAGAAAATAAACTGAATTTATTTTCTTTTTAATTAAATGTAAAGGTGACCCATTAAGTGACCAATTAATTTTAGAGAAGTGGGACTCAATTCAGCAGAATATTAGCAGTACAGTTATAATAGACTTATCAGAGAACAGCTTTTTCTCTCTCTTTTTCTGCACCTCAGATAAGTAGTGTGTCTGTACAGATTAACACACGAATATCTGCAGTGAGGATAAATATTCATGTACAAAATAGTAAATTTAAAACTTTACCCAAATAATATTTGGAAACTGCCATAATGGCATTAGAGATTATATGTGAGAAGAAAACATTACAGCAACTTGAATACATACAAAGTAATCAGATGATTTTAAACTACTGAAGATAGTTTCATTGAATAACTAGTTTCATTGAATAACTAATTTGATCAGTTCTACTAAGTTAGGGTGAGTGCCACAAACAACATGTGTCAGAAGACAAACTAGAGAAATATGCAAGAGGTAAATTCAAAATATATGTACTCAAGACTGTCAAGCAAACTAACAAAAGCCCAGGTAAATGAACCTAGGGCATTATTGCTCACTTTGTCTAAAGAGAAAACATTTTTCATTGCAATCCATATGTGTTCCACATTTCTCTTAAATGTGCAGACTATACGGAGAAAATAGAGTAACATAGGAGTGGTCAAATACAGAGTAACACGCAGTTATCAGGACATACATGCAGCACTAAGAAAAAAACTCAATCGTCAGTTAAATATACAGAGGCTTCTATCACTTGGTCCATGTACATTTTGGAAGACAAAGCCACATGCCAACATATTTCATTTTAGCGATAACCATATTGTTTTTCTGCTCAGTTATGACTCAAGCTCAACTGAACATCTTCATCAGTATTCATTTTAATCAATCAAAGAAAAGCAACTCTTTTATAAAAGACAAACACCAATGAGGTACTGTATATCAATCCTACTGTATACATGGCAACAGAGGATATATCGTCAGAAACACACACACAAACACACACCCTTGCCAATCATTTCTGAATAATTCTGCATAGTATTATTTCAGCAATCACAATTCTTACTGGGAAACTAGAATTCCAAATTATTTTCAAGCTATTGCTGATGCACAAAATATTATCTTCAAAAATATTCTCAATGGTGCACATTACACACGTAATATTTCAAAGAACACAGACAATACATGGATGGTTTTTGTCATTTTTCCACATACCCATTTCTCAATTAACATTGGCATCACTGAAATTGACATTTCATCTACTTAGGCAGGACATATGCTTCCAACCTTATCAGCAGGTTGGGAGAGAAGGGTACTAAAGCATAGAATGCCTTGCTCCTTGTGAATACATGGCAGTAATTTACATGGTCTGGCACCAATTTAAAAAATGAGCGCACACTTCAGTTTTTCATGTTCCAAATTGGTACACCATCAAATTTAAATAAACAAACAAATGACCCAAATATGCACTGGTTGAATGGAGCATCTCATCATTATTCAAATTCTAAAACATAGCTTAAGTAGGCATCCCCTGCCCCTCAGTATTCAAGACTTCAGTGTCACATATATTCCTTCATTTTGGAATTTAAATTCACCAAGCGTTAGTCTTTTGCTTGTAACATTGTTTACATGTAATTTCTCCAGAATGATCACAGTGCTTTGAAAACAATATCAAAAGAGAAGAGTTCTTACTCTTTCAGCTTTTCCACAAATTATCTGCACAAGACTTTGCAGAGATAAATTAACATACAACTCCAATCACCAATCTTTCTTCCACTGTAATTTATAGTAAGTTATTCCTATCTCATACACAGCAAGTTTTCCAAGGCAATGGATTTCATTACTTTGTGTGTACCTGGAGGATTCATGGAAGTAATCAGATGCAGAAGTGTATCCAATATACTATCGGGCAGTCACCATCCAAAGTCCCAGTGCTACATTGGCAGCCAAAAGTGCACTGCCAACAAGCAAGATTAAAAACCCAACAAGCTCTCTGTTTTGTTTCTCTATAATCAGTGAAGTAAGAGTGGCTTCCAAGAAAGAGTTTAATATCCATTGACCATCAAGTGCAAAGCAGGGTACTGCATTGATAACTGCCAAGGCTCCTGACAGTGAAATTAAATATCTGGTTGAGATTAGCTAAGGAACACAACAGAAGATGTAAAGGCTGGCCATACTATGTCAAGAATAACGGTCCATGTAGCCCAGTATCCTTTCTTTCAACACTGACCCACACCAGATACTTCAGATGAACTAACAGAACAAGACAATTATTGTAATCCAGCTTCTGACAATCTGAGGTTTCGGAACCCTCAGAACACGGAGCTGTATCACCAACCTTGGCTAACAGCCCTTAATGAGCCTATCCTCTATCAACATATCCAGTTCTTTTTTGAACCAAGTTACACTTTTAGTCTTCCCTTGGCAAGGAGTTCCATGGGTTGATTGTATGTTGTGTATTTCCTTATGTTTGTTTTAAATGTGCTGCATTGCGTGACACCTAGGTCATATGGGTAAATAACACTTCCTTATTCACTGTCTCCACACACTTCATGATTTTATAGCCCTCTATCATATTCCTCTTTCCAAGCTGAAAAGTCCAAGTCTTTAAAATCTTTCCTCATATGGAAGCTGTTCCAAGCTTCTAATCATTAATTGTTGCTTTTCTCTCTACCTGTTTTTAAATTGGGTTAACCATAAGAGCACATAGTGGCAATGCCATGGATTTATATAGTGATATGACTATAGATAATAAAGACAGAAACTATTTATTTTCTAATGGTTCCTAATATTTTGTTAGCAATCTTGACTGCCACTACACCCTGAGTGGATGTTTTCAGAGAAATATCTACAGTGACTCCAAGATTTCTTTCTTGAGTGACAGCACCTACCTTAGACCCCATATTTTATATCTAGAGTTGGGATTATGCTTTCCATTAAAAGAAAAAAGTTTTTGATTTTTGTGAAAGAAGGGAGATACAGGATGTAGTCCCACCACACAGAATGGCAATCACAAATTAACACAGTAATTTTACATCATGACATGGTAGCACAGGGACTCCTAGCTTATAATTTCCTATAAAGGAAATGAGTGCTTGTTTGGGTATTGAAACAACCCTCATATCTCAAGATTGAGGTGAAAACCAAGGCATAGTGGTTAGCTAGAGATGGCAAGTTTGCACTACTATGCTTATCGCATCACTTGCACTGTGTCTCTTTAGAAGACTTTGGGCTAGCTAGTGTCTTAGACTGCAGAAAGATGCCTCCCAGAACTTGGGACTGAATGGGCGTATCTAGACTACGCGGAAGGATCGAAAGGGGATATGCAAATTCTGCAGAAATGTCCATATCTTCTTCCGATCGCACTTTCGAAAGTGGAGCTTTCAAAAGAAAGGGGGAGAAAATGAGTTATCATATATTGTTTCTTAGCTCATAGAACTGGTTCAGAAGCCATATAGCTCTGCTATATAGCAAATCATTTGTTCTGCCATTAGTATTTATATTTAGAAATGCTATAAGTTTCTTTTCATCAGAGCTCTAAAACCTCAACATCAAGAATCCAAATAAAAGTGACCAAAATTATTCTTACAAACATCAGGAAGCAAAGAGTTTCATTCTGAGTTAGGCATGTGAGAAAATAATGAATTTGGGGATGGGTCAGAGATCATGTCCTACAGATATGCTTCAGAACTTGATTTAGCATGCCGCAGAGTAAAAGCAGTCCTGTTTAAAACCTAATAATGATATCCACCTGAAATCTTGCTGGATCAGCAAATAGCAAACAATGTGTTTTTTGTTCTAAGAGAACACTTCAAAGGATACTTGCACATTGTCTCGATCACCACAGGCAGATCAATGCTTAGAAAGTTATGTCGTGGTACGAAACTGCTAAGACTCACTGAAACAAAAAGAACATGAATAAGCAATAAAGCTGCAAATGAAACTATATGGCATTTCAACAGACATAACATAATTAGTTTCAGATAAGCAGTGTATCATGGCAAATCTGATTTTTGTTTTCTACACTTCTTTCAGGATGAATAACTATCCTAAATATAGATTTTTTTTTAAAAAAAACCCTAAGTTGGCACAATCACTAAATTATCTGTCAGATGCAGTCACAATGATGGTTGGAAAAATCAACACACCACATTACACAATTAGTACTTTTACTATGCTTGTAATATCAGATCTGAAGCACATAATATGCTTTCAGACCCATCACAACTGAACATCTGTATTCCTAAAGAACATGTTGTGTAGTGTAAGCCTTGATTTGACTAACCTTATAATGACTATTGCAGCAAGAATGGCAGTTAAAGTTGCGTTATTATTTCCATTCTAATCACTCCCCTTGTTTTGAGGTCAGGTCTGCTAGTATCAGATAAGTAAGAGGTGCTGTTCTTTATGAAACTTTTCACAAAAATCTCTAGTGTGAATGGACTTATATCCACAAAAAAAGTCCCTTTGTCAGTTTTGCTTATTTTAATTCGGGAATTGTTTTAGATAATACTGGCAATAGAATTAAGATGCCTCTTGTAAGGTTGCCTACAAAAACTAGTTCTACCAATAGACTTCTTGTTGCACAGACCTGACCTTAGTTATTTATAACTTTTACTTTTCACTTTGGCAACCAAATCAGCTAGGCTGCTAAAGAATGATGAGGAGTTTTAAGAGATCAGGGAAATGTCTGAATTCTGTAGATGGTTGTTTCCGCCCTTTCAAGGACTAAGAAAAAGTGTCACTTTCTTATTTACCACAATTCCTTCTTATGAGTATTTAAAGCCACATGGACTTGACTTATTTTATTGACAAATGAGGGATGTTTTTAACCGTTTTTAATTCTTATTTTAAAATTTATGCAGCTAAGAGCGAGAGTGGGTCCTCCTGCACTATCACAAAATTGTTTAATGAGTTTCAATCAGTTACACCCATGCAACCTATAGCAGAAAATGCCTTGCTTTGAGCTCCAAACCTGCACTGTATAGTGCAAGGCCAGACTGCTGCACTTATGAAAGCCCCATTGAAGGCAATGGGGCTCCAGGAAGGTATAACAGCCCAGCTGCATGCTGCATAATGCAGGATATGAGTGCTAGCTTACATTATCTTATTACTGGTGCTTATATGATAAAGGGAAGGAGGCCTGTTTGAATTGGACCCCAAGCTGAGTTTACAGAAATGGGTTCAAACTGAACTCATTTGATAAGGAAACAGTAAATAATTAAACTCAATTATATTTTCATGAAGTAATTTCTCAATTCACTAGAACTACACTTTTGATCTTGAAGTACAGCAGCTATTTAGTTATTTCCTGATATTTCTGGAGTAGACAACAATAAAAATATTTTTGATGGAAATACCAGTTTAGTGGGAAATAGCCACTCCAACAGCAAGCATGGTAAAACACAACAGAACAATACCAGTTACTTGAAGAATACCTACAGTGTTTTGTATTTTTCAGTCAGACAGCCAAAGAAAGAGGCTTAAAATAATTATCACAAGCTATTCTTGGAGCTCTGCTAAATACAGAACAAAGTATCGGCAAACATAAAATTAAGTGTCAATGCCAAACACTGAAATCAATGCACCAAAGGTGGAAAAAGGACATCATATTCTGGATTTTCAGGATGTACTACAAACAATAAACAGTAAAAAATAGGATACAATAACATTTTAAAAATACTCAATAATATATGCACCAAACAAATAACCTCTTACCCTGCCAAATTCCAGGAGAAAAAACTAAAAAGGTTGCTAGATTAATTTAAAAAAAGAATGATTATGCAAACAGGGCCTTATTTTGCCATTGTTAATCAAGCTCAGAAGTATGTAACTCCAGCCATAATTCAGGAAAGTTTTTGAGCTTGTGTTTTCATCTACCCTTAGTTAGGAAAGCACTTTAGCAAGTGCTTCATTTTCTTTCTGAATAAGAATATTCTTTTAAAAGGGGTCATCATAAGAAAACCCATGATTTTCAATGGGATCTCTCTCTCTAGATCAGGGCTACTCATCACGCGGCCCACAGCCCATTTGTTTGTGGCCCGCAGGTGGGAGCCAAAACAAAAAAGTAGTCAATATAATGGTCTCCTGTTGATATGTGTTTTAGTAGTTAAATTCCTGGACTGTCATTGTTCATTAAAAGTGCTCTTATATGGGTGGAAATCGGGTAAATATTGCATTATTAACATCAACAGAACTGACTTATATGGAGCCTGTGTGTTGTGTAGTCTTGCCTTAATCTTTGTATTCATGCCCATCACTGTGAAAGAAGCTATTTGCATACATTTGCATGTACATGCAACCACACTTAAGTTGCAGGGCTTGGCATATGCTGTGGCATTGGGGGCTTCCAAAATTTAGTAGCCCTGCTCTAGATAGTCACTTTCGGCACAGCTCTGCCAATACATAGTGCACACTGTACCAGCCAGTAGTAGTCCTGGAATGCAGAGTGAATTTGGCATAAACCATGAAGGCATAATTTCTCCACTGCTTTCCTTTTGCTCCTGGAGAGAGAGCATAACCTATTACTTGCCTAAACCAGCCCGAAATTACTACCTATCTCATGCTCACTCGGCTACTTTGCTTCAGAACTTGCTGGCCAAAGTGAATGCCCGTTCTCTACTCACCTGCTTCTAGGGCAGGTGTGGGCAATAATTTTCACAGGGGGGGCCACTTACTCAATTTTGGTACATGGTTACAGGCTGGCTCCAGCCCCATACTTCATTGATTAGTCCGTTGGTCAATAAGCAGGGAAGCTGCAGTCAGATTAGCTCCTGGTCCCGGCAGCTAACCCTGCTGCGGCTCTGCAGCAGGGGGGGCCCGGTGTGAGCGGGAATCAGCTGGCCCAGCTCACGCTGGGTCCCCCCCACTGTGCTTCTGATTTTTAAATGTATTCAGAGCAGGTAGGCTCTGAATACATTTAAAAAGCAGAGTCACAGAGTCTGGGACTGATCATGAGTTGGAAATCAGCTGATTCCTGGCTCGTGCCCAGTCCCCGCTACTCCCCCGCTTTTAAGCCAGCTCCCCCCAGCACCGGCTACTGCTCCTTCCCCTTCCTCTTGTTGCCTAGCAGAGGCAGCAATGGTACAGGGGGGAGGGAAGCAACTAGTCAACTACATCCCTACTAGGGACTAGATCCCCCCCCAGTTGTGCGGACCAAAGGCTTTGAATTAAAACAACAAAGGGCTCCTGGCTCTGCCACTACTATGTTGCCTGGCAGTCTCCTGGAATTGCTGCGTCTATTTAAAAGGTTCATGGCTCTGGCCTCTTCCAGGATAGTACCACAACCATGAACCGTTTAAATAGTATCCTGCTGCCTGAGCCACCAACTGGAAATCTTGTGGCACAGGCAGCAGGATATAAATAAAAGGTGGCCAGACACAGTCTGAGAGCCAGATCAAAGTGTTAGGCAGGCTGGATCCAGCCCTCGGGCTGCATCTTGCCCTGCCCTGTTCTAGGATGTAATACACTTGCTCCCATGTGCCTGGACTCAAAACCTGAATAGCTTGCATTGGAACATGTCAGAATCAACTCCAGAGTAAGGAACTATTTAACCTTACTAAAATTGGCAGAATTTGGCCCATGTTGTTTACAGACTGGTTAGAGTTGGTAATGTAGGGGCAGTTTGGGTTCTTTTTACTCATGATACCATAACCCATTAGTTGTCTTATATATTTTAACAGGATTCATTAACTACGGAACTACTCAACATGAGTAAGGTGGCAAAACTGAGCTTTTATATAGTTACAAGGAAGACTTGTAGCAACATGTGAGTACTGGTCAGGGTTTAAAGGAATAATTGTGAATATTCCAATCCAGGGGCTGGTATAAGACTCTCTAAAGACTTTTGCTAGAGCCTTGAAGAGTTCATACATTGAAAAATGCACAAATGGGACATGTTAGGACGAGTGAGATCTGTTGAAGCATCCCTTTCATGCTTTTTATGAATAACTCAATTTTATTTTCGGTAAAAATTATTTTACTTTGCACTGTGCACGTTTCACTGTTATTTCTAATTACTCCAGCATCTCCACTGTCTGTAAGAAGGAAAGGAATGGAACTAGCAAGGGATTCAGCACAAATCAAGCAGACTGGCAAGCCCTCCAAAAACTGTATTGAAGCAGCCTGCCAAAGCTAACTGTGCCATAGCCTTTTAATTTAAATATTCTCATGAACAATACAAACCTGTATACTGAAGATGCATTGGATGTCCTACAAACAGCATATCAACATGGGGTGGATGTTTCACTCTGATTAATCTTGTCTGATTTTCTAAAGAAGGAGTCACACACAAACGTGGAACAAAATCCTTCTGGCAATCCATATTGGTTCGACAGACTTGGCTGGCCTCAATAGCTTTTCGTGCTGGCAGACAGGCAAACTGCAAAGGGCATTTTCAATAATTATCAAATTGAGAGTATTTTACAACAGACCACAAACTACTGTTCTGCATGTTTCCTTTTAAAATAGAAGAAGCTGATCTGTATCCCTGATTTGCAGCCAGGATGTGAAGAACACTGTTCTAATCCTTTTAGTTTTGATGCACCCAGCAGAGCCTCGATATGCTAACACACAGGTGCACACATATTCAGCCTAGCATTCCGCCATTAAGACATGGGGGTGGAGAGCCATATGCACCAAAATTGTATAGAAGCAAGTTTACTATAATTATATACACACACATTATGAGAAAATCTAAACATAGGAGGGACAGAATGGCACTACCAATTGGGAATGAGCAGGCCCACAGAAAATACACCTCACTATACTAGGGCATGGAGCTAACGTCTGTTTATGGGGGTTGGGATTTTATAGCCATGGTATCTGCAAATTAAAGCTTTTGTTAAAAGAAAACCCCTAAAATGTAATATGCCTGGCACTTATGACTGCAAAGTTTAGATCATTCTGAACACAATGCTGCCTTCCTGAGTTTGCTTATGCTCACCCACAATGTTGCCTTCCTGAGTCTGCTTACCACAATCACTCCCCTCTGCAGTTTGGGATCTTCTCACCCACTTACCATAGGCCAGAAGCAAACAATCTTTTCTCTTCATCTCTGCCTAGAAGCTTATGGTGGCTTGCTTCTTGTTTCTCAGAGCAAGCTGGGGAACAATTTATCCTCTACTGTCCCTGCTCATGGAAGGGAGGGTATCAGGGGTTTTCAGTCAACAGCCACACTTGCAGTACAGGGATCCAACCACTGCACAACATGGTTGTGCCTGTCTCTCCACATTAACCTCAATCTAGGCTCCTCCCAATGCCAGTCTACATCATGATGGCTGGGAGCAAACATTCAGAAGTCCTCTGCTGTTGCTGTGTAGTTCTGCACGTAGCAGTTAACTTCTTCTTTTTTAAACTCACCCTGTGCAGTAACGGTGGTTCTTCGAGATGTATGTCCCTGTGGGTGCGCTACTCAGGTCTTCACGAGGCATACCAGAGCAGTTGACAAAGACTTCCCTTGTCGACCGCGGCGCATCTAGACTGCCCTGCTGTGCCGATCAGCTGATCATCGGCACAGGAAGGTGGCCATTTTGACGTAAATGATCGCCGCTTCATTTTGCTATGTCTAGTAAACTCATCTACATGGCTCCGTCAACAGAGCTGTGTAGTCTAGACATACCCTTGCAGATGTGCAGTGTTGCAAAGAGGTCTATGGTCGGGAAGCCCCATTTGTGGAAGATTGTGAGAAGGACGTTGGTACTGATCTTCCATTCATGCTGATCTGAGAAATGTCTGCTCAGTCTGTCAGCCCTGATGTTCTGTTCTCCTGGAATGTACATTGTCATTGGCGTTACGTTGATGCACCAATTCCAAAATTTGACTGCCTTGGCACATAGAGAGTGTGATCGGGCACTCCGGTTACTGGGACACACTGGCACAGCACTGCTGTTACCTATGCTTTCTGGTGGATCCTGAAAGAACTGCTGAACTTGCACCACCGCTATCGAAACATATGGCACCTTTCAAAACATTTTTTCAATGGGGCTCCTACATTTTCATAGAAATTAGTGTACAATCTCCATGGGGCACTTAAAAATCTTGTAGAATGTGGAGAAATATTAAGGTAGAGGAAGAGGAGAGAAATGGGGTGTTGATCCTGCAAGGTGCTGAGCACTCTGGGCCTTGATATAGCCCAGCACTTCTTACCTTTAGGCATGTGTGCAGACCACTGACTTCAGCTGTTGAATGCTGAGCATGTATTCAAATATTTTGCTGCTTGAGGGCCTAAAGTGCTGAACAATTCCCCCTTGCCCTTGAGAGCTGCTGTTAGTCTCGTGTCTGCTTATATTTTACCTGTGACTATTGTGCCTTTACAGCATAAAAATATGGGTGAGCATAAGCAAAGAGAGAAAGAACAGTCTCATCGCTAAAGGCACGTGACCAGGACTGGAATCTGATTCTAGATCTAACACACTCTTCTTGTGTGACTTTAGGAAAGTGGCTTTCAATCCACTGCTTGCTTGCAGCCCAATTAGCACATAGCGCCAGCTTATGTGACATCTCAAGGGCCATACATGTAGCATATAGATTGTGTGGATGCATCCCATGTAACACACAGAGAATTGCATATGTAGCCCACAATGGTAAATAGGCTGAGAACCACTGCCTCTAAATCACACAACCATACAGTCTCTTAGTTTCCTCAGGAGGAAAAAAAGATCATGAATGTTTGCCTATCTCTTACAGATGTCGTAAAACTTAAAGCACTCAAAAGATATTAATTAGTTAACACGGTTTAGATAGAAGATGCTATACACTGTACCGTAAAATTATGTGCACATTTGTTATATCAGTCTGAACATTAGCTAAAGGATCTTACCAAGTGGCTGTCCAAGTTATTGCTGTATGAAAAGCAAACATCTGTGAGACTGCTGTTACTACAACATTCAATAGTGCCGTCAAGTCTTCTGTAGACTAAAGAAGAACACAACCAATTAATTTTTAGACAATCACAGAATGATTTTTGTAATAAATCACAAAAATACATACTTCTCTGAATAAAATCCAATGATCATTTCTGTAGCCTGCTGCATGAATTATAATAAATCAAGTCTCAGGGAAGTAGCCATGCTAGTCTGTATCTGCAAAAACAATGAGGAGACCAGTAGCACTTTAAAGACCAACAGATTTATTAGGGCATAAGCTTTCATGGATAAAAACCACTATGTCAGATACTTGCCTGATGAAGTGGTTTTACTCATGAAAGCTTATGCCCTAATAAATCTGTTGATCTTTAAGATGCCACAGGACTCCTTGTTTTTATAATAATTCAGAGACCCTGACTTGGATGTCTGCCATAGTTGTAAATGAGTTTTTTCATCCTAAGAAGATCATCAGACTGCAGCCATTTCCCCCTCAGGCTGATCTTATCACCCTACTACATACACTACAACAATTTATTGAATACTGCCACAAAACAGTTTGATCTGTTGCCTGCAGCTGGCACCAATGGTGAGCAGAGGGATTTGGTTACCTTCTGTTGCATTCCCTTCACTAGCTGTGGGAATGAGCAAACTTCAAAATATAGTTTTTAAAAAAAATAAAAAGTCTTTAATGGAGTCGATCCCTCATAAATCTATGAGTAGCAGTACCTGGTTCAGCTAAAAGTGTATTTTTAAAATTGGTTTAATTAAACTAATGCAAAATCCAGTTTTAAACCTACATAACAGTGCCCATGTAAGAGATTGTACTAGTATTTTTCAAGTAGTGTAACTTTGGTATACAGACAAGACTTGAGCAGCCTGTATTCTATACCACTATATGTTCTGAGGTCCCACAGCACAGAATTCCAGTGCCTGAGGCTTGCAGGTGCAGAAGTGGTACTATACATCTTTTCTGGCTGTAGCCTTAGGGTACGGCAATTATATACTTTTGAAGAGTGGCTGAACATGAAATTAGCTCCTTTACAAAATACATTTTAGAGTATTTTTATTTCAGAAGGTCTTTGGCACGCTGATTTCTTTATGACTGTATACCTATTTTAGTTTTTATTCTATATTTGTTTTACAGAATAAAGTGCCTAAGGTCTATCTGCAATATAGGCTCATTATAAACACAATGTATTAACAGAAAGAATGCAGAGATGTGAACCACTTAGATCACTGTTTCCCAACCTTTTCCAGATGGGGACCCATTTTGACAATTCAGGAAGACTTGGTGACCCAAGGCAATTCAAAAATGGGGGGAGGAGAGGGGGCATAGCCACCTGGGGAGACACTTGGCGACCCTTTTGAAATGCAATGGCTACCCATATTTGGGTCCCGACCCATAGGTTGGGAAACCCTGATTTAGATGCTGACAAACAACAGCTACTGCCATTTGAACGAGGGATGTTAAAATGTATTTCATTAAGTAACTATGTAACCGCTGAAATTTCAGCAGTTACATGTGAGGCAGTAGTTGGCTCCTCGGGAGCCAGGTTTCCCATGCATTCCAGGAGCCTGCATGTAACCGTGAACGTTAACTGATAAGCCTAGATTCAATGGTTGACCGTGTACACCAGGGGTGAGGAACCTTTTTTGGGTTTGGGGTAAGGATGTTTAGACGTGGGTAATTCACTAATTGTGTAAATCGATAAAATTTTTATCGACTACACAATCAGTTGATAAGGGAAGGCTTCCTCAGTCCCAGCTTGCACCGGAGCCAGGAGTCACCCTGCTGTGACTCTACAATTTAAACGCAGTAAAAGCCAAGCACACAGACAGCTCTACTCCTACTACTTTTCAATTGCAGAGGTGCAGCACCAGGTTCAGCAGCAGTTAAAAGGGCTTGCATGTGGCTCCCAGGGAATGTGCTAGCAGCTCTCGAGGAGCAGTTACATGCGGGGTGGCAGTCAGCCCCTGTTCACAACAGGTCGGGCTGGCCACTGGCAAAGGCTGCTCCAGTAGCAGCCCCTGTTTGCAGCCAGCCCCAGCCACTGCAGGCAGAAGTTGCTTTGTGGCAGCAGCCCCCGTCCATGGGGGGTGGGATCCCAGCTCTACGCTGGGACCTCCCATGGTCAAGGACTGCTGCCCAAGCAGCCTCCCCTGATCTCCGTCCCCCTGCACTGCTGTTTCTGATTGAGGTAGCAGCACAAGGATGTGGAGAGGGAGCAAGAGGCACTGCGGTGGCAGAACTGGTGGGAACTAGCTTTTAAGCTGGCTCCTGATTCCTCCTTACTGCCTCTGATAAAGAGGCAGCAACGGGGAGAGAGGGGGAAGCGAGTAGTTGAGTAGTTGACTCGACTAGTTGCTTTCATCCCTAGTTGGGAGCCACTAACACAGAGAGATATCAGTTTGGGGCCACACAAAGGTGTGAGAAGAAAAAAACAAAACAAAAAACAGCCCCCACTGATGTCCCAGAAACAACCCTTCCCAGCCTGTGGTCACCCCTTCCTCCCTTTTCTAGGTGCTCCATACAGAGAAGGGGCTCAGGGGCTGGGCTTCCCTTCCCTCACACTCTTGCGAGTGGCTCTCCGTTCCCTCTCCTCCCAGTCCCCATGCCTCTGTAACTGCTGCAGCCTGGGCAGAGGGGAAGCTGGCTCCACTATGGCCTCCCCTTTCTCCCAAAAGGCATCCCATATGGCAAAGGGGCTCGGAGGCTTCCCTACCACCCTGTAGACGGAATTTCTCTTCTCCCTACCCTCCCGGTCCTGCCCACCTCCTTACTAAGGATGTTAAATATTGATTAATTTACTAGTTGACTAGTCGATGGACATCCCATCGACTAGTCAATAGGCACTTCCGCCTTCCTTCTTTGAAATGTATAAGAGCCACAGTGGGGGTTCTTGTGCATTTCAAAGTTGGAACTTTGCATACAGCCTGAAGTCCCTCTGCGTGCAGCAGGAAGTCCTGATGACTCCAGGCTCTATGCGGGCGCTTCCGCTTTGCCTAACAGCCACAGGAAAGACGCAACCCTAAATAGAAGCAGTTGAAAGGGCTTGTGTGTCCCTGGCTCCCAGGTAACAAGCAAGTGTGAGGCCGGAGCTGCAAGCCCTTTCAATTGATTCTATTTTAAGGGCTTGCACCAGCCAGGTGGCTGCCAGGCAACACAGCTGCCCAGGAGGCGTGAGCCCTTTAAATAGAAACAGTTAAAAGGGCTCACACATTGCTCCCAGGGAACGTGCTAGCAGTGGGGAAGGAGCTGCGAATCCTTTTAACTGCTTCTAGTTAAAAGGCTTGGACGAGTCCTTTATATAGAAACAATTAAAAGGGCTTGAGGCTCCGGCGCCACTAGCACATTGCCTGAGAGCCAGAGACACGTGAGCCCTTTCAACTGCTTCTATTTAAAGCAGCTTCAACTGCTTCTCGTGCAGAGAAGGCACGAGTCCTTTAAATAGAAGCAGTTGAAAAGCGCTCACATGGCTCCACCTCCCAAGCAACATGCTGGGGGCGGGACCTGGAACAGCCATGTGGGGTGGATCAAAGCCCTGGGCAGGCCGGATCCAGCCCACTGAGTGCCTTTTTCCCACCCCTGTTTTAAAATCAACTCTGGCATGCCAGGCTGAAGGGTTAAAAAATATGTAGTTTTATTACCACTTGTCTCTGAATTTACATTCCTTTATTTATCTTTGGCTGTATCTAGACTGCATCTCTCTGTCGACAGAGAGCTGTAGATTAGGCACGTCGAAATTGCTAATGAAGCAGGGATTTAAATATCCCCCGCATCATTAGCATAAACATGGCCGCCGCTTTTTTTCAAAACGGAGCTTTTTCGGAAAAAAAAAAGGCAGTCTAGACGCATATCTGTCGAAAATAAGCCCTTTTTGATCTGTCTACCTAGACACAGCCTTAGGTAGACTGGGATCTATAAACTTCTGAGCATTCCTTCGTCCTTGCTCTCCCTACATAGCTAAGGGCATGTGGCAAGGCTGCCCCAGCCTCCTTCAGAGAAAGTGAGTCAAACTATTGGTTTGTCTAAATGCTTGTGATCTGACCAATAGCATCAGTCTGAGATATATATACACTTTTAGATATACATAATAGGAAAAGAGATTAATAGATTATAAAGATAGAAGGAACCACTCTGACCAGAATTAGCATTCTGAATGTCGTATGAAGTGCAGTGCACATCAAAAACACGTCAACATGTATTTAAACCTGCCTGGCTTTCCTGTTTACTTCCAAGTATAATGCAAAAGTTTATGATCTTTAAAGCTCAAATCGTTTAGAAATTGGTTAACTGAAACACTGCCAATCTCTCTATACTGAGCTGGGGCAGTTAAGAATGGCTGCAAAGTGACTGCTGTCCAGTCTTAAAGTTAAAGCAAACTTCCTGAGGCTGCTATAGGAGGATTTGCACATCTATGGAATTCAATCCCCACCACAATTTCCTTAAACTAATCCCTAAAAAGTTCCTGGGCATCATGCAAGACATGATTTAGTCTATGTTTACTTTAGCTTGATTTTTAATTTTTTTATTTACTTTAATTTTGCCTCTCCTACTTTTACTTAATTCTTCATTAAGGGCCAAGCTCTTACAGTAAAAGACACTCTAATGTGAACAAAACCTGAAAGGAATAGAAGACTAACCTCTAGATGGAACATCCAGATTCAAGAATAGAAATAATTCCCAATTCACAGAGATTGGGGAAAAAAATTAAAGCAACCCTCACCATCGGGGGATGATTTACAGTAGCAATCATAATTCAGAGTATTGTTACCTTACACCCCACATACTTTCACAGCATTAATGTTTTCCCACAAAATTAGTCA
This sequence comes from Pelodiscus sinensis, assembly GCF_052426305.1. Lineage (NCBI taxonomy): Eukaryota > Metazoa > Chordata > Testudines > Trionychidae > Pelodiscus > Pelodiscus sinensis. The sequence goes on from NC_143052.1 coordinate 211,947,051, forward strand.
AAGCAAGAAGCCAACCTAGGAATTCACTACTGCAGAGGGTCCCCAAAATGAACACTTCAGCTGGATAATTTTATTACAGGAAGTCTGCAATTTAGGAATGAGTTGTGTTCCAAAGTTCCTTTGTAAACTGGTTGTTTGGAACTCAGAACGCATTTTCTCATAGGCTGTGTCAAGACTGCAGGGTTTTTTCGAAAAAAGTAGCCTTTTTTCGAAAAAACGTCACCTGCATCTAGACTGCAGCCGCGTTTTCGAAATTAAATCGAAAGAACGCGGCTTTTCTTTCAACGGCGGTACTCCTCATTTCACGAGGAAGAACGCCATTTCACGAGGAAGAAAGTGCTCTTTCGAAAAAAGGCGTTATTGAACGCAAACAGGGCTTTTTCGAAAGAGAGCATTCAGACTGCCTGGGTGCTCTCTTTCGAAAAAGCGACTTGCTTTTTCGAAAGTACTGCTTGCAGTCTAGACGCTCTTTTGAAAGAGGCTTGCAGTCTAGACGTAGCCATAGAAACAATGTTGTAAATGGTAGCGGGGTCCCAGGCTAGCCCACAAAAACCTATTTAAGCCATAATGTAGCTGAAATGCTATATATTAGCAATGACAAAATAGTACAAATGTTGGTTTTTTTTAACATTGAATACTGGTACTTGAGGAAAGGCAGATTTAATTAGAGAATGAGGAGCAGTGTTCCCTCATTCTCCCTGCACAGCTTCACAGGGGATTAATCAGCCCCACTCAGTCAGTCAGCTCCATACATGGAGCCGCTGAGCCTCTGACTGGGTTTGACAGGGCTTGACAAATACACTCGCCCGTGGAGAGTAGATTTTACCAGCTGGCAAGTGCAGGGGCAGACGGGCCCGGTGGGCCGTTGTGACGGGCTGGCCGAAGCCCACACTCTTGGCGGCGCAGCCCCATCCGATCCGCCGGTCAGGAAGGGAACGGGGGCAGAGGGTGGGTATCAGGGAAAAAGGGGGCAGGGGCAGTGAGAGAAGGGGGAGGCACCAGGAGGGTGCAGGTGCCAGGGAATTCTTGGGTGAAGTAGAAGGGCAGACACCTGCAGGGGAGGGACCAGCACCAGAGGAGAGAGGCAGGACAGGTGTGTAGAGGGAGGTGTTAGGGGAGAGGATGAGGAGGGGTAGCTCACACGATCAGAGTGGGGCTATTGGAGGAGTGGGCACAGGGGGGAGAGAAGGGCTGCTGGGGGGGGGGCAGATCTCAGGAAGGCTGAGGGCAGTGAGAAGGGCAGGAGTCAGGACATCAGAGAAGGGTGAGGGGTTGGGGGGCAGTAGGCACCAGGGGAGCTGATGGAGCAAGTGGAGGAGACATGGCAGCAGAGGGAAAAGGTAGAGGTTTAAGATATTTATTAATAACCTGGGTGATATTTATTAATAATTTATTAGTAATTACTGTTCTTATTCTTATTAGGAATTTATGCCATTAAAAAACACTTTGGGGGTTGGGGGTGGTGAGTCCCCTTTTTCGTCTGGCGAGTAGGGTTTTCTATAATTTGTGGAGTCCTGCTGATTAGTCATCTGTAAAGCCGCAGCTTAGAGGGAACACTGATGAGGAAGTAGGTGGAGATTTTGACAGGGACTTCTGGGAATTCCTTGAACAACCCTCCCTGCCACTGCACCCAGCACCCGCTCACCAGAAGGAGTGGCCATTGTGCAGCCAGCGGCTGTAGAGAAGCAGCAGTGTCCAATGCAAAGTGTTGCTTCTCTCCTGCCGCCGGCTGCACAGCTGACCCTGCTCCTCTGGTGTCCTCCGGTTAGCACTTGTGCTGCTCACCACTACCTCGACTGCTCCCCTGAACAGCAAATGAACTTTCGTTTGTATGCACGGATGTTTGTAAGTCAGATGATTGTAATTCGGGGAAGGTCTGTACTGGCAACAACTGTACATGCAATCTCACAAAGAGATAATCAAATCTCATTCATCATGCCATAAACTAAAATGACCAGAAGATAAGAATTAATTATTCTTTCACTTTCTTAACTACAATATTTTACAAAAAAACAAACAAAAAAAAAAAAACTGCGTACTGGTCAATGCCAAAGACAGGATATAAGACCTGAGGAACCAATATTCTGACCTGTTAACAAGTCCTAAATCAAACATAATCTTTAAGAGCTGATGAAATTATAATAGACAATACTTATCAGGAACATGTAAAGGCACATTTATAAGGATTGTATAAATAACCATACCCCTGGCTGGGAAGCTTAACTGATGTAGGGTGGCTGCATTTATGCAGTACCCAATTTGTGACTTCTGCAAGATCTCTCCAAGGCAGGAATTCCAGTCTTCCACACCACGAATGGAGCAATCTTGTACGTTAGTTACCAGGTCCCCTACAAAGAGACCCCTGGGTCCATTGGCGGGAGAATCCTGCAAAAGGAAAATGGAGGACACTACCATTCTTAATAATGCTGGGATTAGTTCATAGTTCTCCTAAACGTCCAACAGACACTTAAGTTAATAAACTATTTTTTGAAGAAACAGATTTTATTAGCTATGATTATTTTAATCTTAGGCAGGGCACTAGGAAAACAAACTTTTCCATAGAGAACATCTCAAATCACATACAAGTAAACTTCAATTATCCAAATCTCTCAAGGGATAGCTGAAATTCTCAGACAATTAGTTTCATTTAAATATTTTGTTTGTTTTGGCTCATTTCAGGTTTGAAGCATTAGATTCAATCTCTTAAGAGTTTCAAGTCATCAGAGCTCACCTATACATCTGGGGGGTGGAGTCATAATGCTGGAGCACACTAGAAATCCACCCTTTCTCTTTCCACACAGGACCTGTTATGCCAGCTCCCCTGCTTTTTTTAATCCTAGAAAGATTTGATGCCTGTCACTTCTGCCTATCAACCATGCTCACAAGCTGCCTCCCATTGTGCTCCTGTTGACCCAGAAAGCAAAGAATCAGCTTCACCGATCTCTCACATTACAGGGGCACTGGATCACAGAGTCAGTTTTCCTCTCTCATTAGCTGGGACTGACTTCAGTTTAATTTAACAAAACTAAGGCTGTAAGTTCATTCATCAAGATTTTAATAATATTATTGAAAATCAGCATAATCAGACTGTATTGTAAACAAGACTGTCCTGTGATAGTGAATGTTATATACAATTATCTTGCTACACAGACAATTAAGCAAAAGAAAAACTTCATTAAGTGTTAAGGCTATAGAATCCAAAAGTTTACTGATCTCAGAAAGAAAATACAGGCAGTCCCTAGGTTACGTACAAGATAGGGACTGTAGGTTTGTTCTTAAGTTGAATTTGTACGTAAGTCGGAACTGGCGTCCAGATTCAGCCGCTGCTGAAACTGACCAGCGCTGACTGCAGGAAGCCCGCGGCAGAGTTTCTCTGCCCCGGGCTTCCTGGAATCAGCCACTGATCAGTTTCAACAGCAGCTGAATCTGGATGCCTGGGACAGAGCAGCTGGGGCGCTGCCGGGTAGGTCCCCGCAGCGCCGCACGTCGGCGCTGCAGGGACCAACCCGGCAGCACCCCAGCTGCTCTACCCCAGGTGTCCCCAAGTCAGCTGCTGCTGAAACTGATCAGCGGCTGATTCCAGGAAGCCCGGGGCAGAGCAACTCTGCCTCGGGCTTCCTGCAGTCAGCGCTGGTCAGTTTCAGCAGCGGCTGAATCAGGACGCCTGGGGCAGAGCAGCTGGGGTGCTGCTGTGTTGGTCCAGTAGCGCCGCTCCTTGGCGCTACTGGACCAACCCAGCAGCACCCCAGCTGCTCTGCCCCAGGCGTCCTGATTCAGCCGCTGCTGAAACTGACCAGCAGCGGCTGATTCAGGACACCTGGGGCAGAGTGGCTGGGGTGCTGCCTGGTTGGTCCAGTAGCACCAAGGAGCGGCGCTGCGGGACCAACCGGCAGCGCCCCAGCTGCTCTGCCCCAGGCGTCCGCGAGAAAAGCCTGGTCTGCTGGGGGGCGGGGGCGGGGCGCACTAGCTGCACCCTCTCCCCCCCCCCAGCAGACCAGGGAGACGCGGGCGGCGGGACCGAGACGCGCCGCGATCCCGCCGCCCAGGTCCTCCGCATCTTTGCTCCGTGTCTCCCTGGTCTGCTGGGGGGGGTTCCCCCCAGCAGACCAGGGAGACGCGGAGCAGCTTTTCTTGCCCCGGAGGACGCGGCCGGCGGGACCACGGAGCGTCTGGGCAGTCCCGCCGCCCGCGTCCTCCGGGGCAAGAAAAGCCCCGTTCGTAAGTACGGATCCGACGTAAGTGGGATCTGCGTAACCCAGGGACTGCCTGTACACAGTTACAGTAAATAAATAAAATACTTCATTCATTATTAAAATAAGTTTAAGATTAAAATAAAACAAATGAAAAATAGGCAAGTCAACCTGTAAAATTCACCACTAACATTTTTAATTCATCAACATATAATTTCTTACTCATATGTACTTTGTGTTGCTCTAAGTAAAATAATTAGTTATTTGAAGTGATAATAAAACACATGTAGAAAATTATATTAACTTGGTAGTTAAACAACAGTCTTTACAGACTATTTCTTCTTGTTGTTTGAATTATCAGGAGGGTAGGATTTCCAAGAGACAAAGGGACTTAACAGCATGAGTGCAAATGACAGTGATTGGGATTTGTGCTTCTAATTCACTTGCTATTCTATCAAAAAATGTTTATGGTCCTATACTGATATATTTTTTTAAATGCTAGTTCTGTGATTTAATGAAGTATGTTTGTCAATATGATTTCCTTAAGCAACCTTAACTAAAGCAACATTCTTTTCAAATGCTAGAAGAATTTTTATGCTGTTCATACAGTGATCAAATTTTAGCCACTGAAATGTTTCAGATAACGTATCATATAATAAATCACTGAAGACCTATTCATACCTCTGTGACTTCAGTGACAAGTGCCCCAACGCCTGTGTAGTAAAATGGGAAAAGAATTGCTGGCAGCAGAAACAGAACTAGGAGACTTGCAACACCAAGAACAAAATTATGCCAGACACCTAGAAAAAGAATAAAAAAATATTAACCTTCTATGGAAACATTGGTATAGGTAACTAATAAAACAAACATTTCTGAACTGTAAATAATCACAGTATCTTTCCAACTAACTTCCTGAAATAACCACAGATAGAGAAGAACATGATCACCCTGCTGATTTATGGTTAAAGGCCTCCATCATGCATACATGAGCAATAGGGATGTCGGCGGTTAATCAATAAACACCATTCTTACCAGTTAACCAGGAGCCTGGCCTGGCTGTGCAGCCTCTGCCCATGGCAGGCCCGGAGCAGCCCATCATACAGCGAGGGTACTCCACCCCAGCTGGAACAGCCCTCACCCACAGCAGAGGGCTGCTCCAGCCCATCCACAGCAGCTTCCACTCATTCAGCTTCCACTCATTCCTGTTTAACCAGTTAACTGATTAAACTTTAGACCCCTAGTGAGCACATGAATTACTTTGTCAACATGAGTAGCTCATTGATCTCAATGGGACTATTCATATTCATAAAGTTAGTCAAGTGTTTAAGTCTTTACAGTATTGGTGCCAAAGCAAATACTTTTTTGGTTGTGCAGCCTTAGAGTCTATAAAAAAACCCAGCAAGCCACATAAAATTCACACCTTCATGTAATTCAAATCAAATAGATAGGAACTGGAATGGTTTAATTTTTAATAAACTGATAAACAACTGCGATGATTTTTCTTTATGCAGCAGTACCATATATATTCAGTAAGGGAAAAGATTACCAGACTCCCAAAAATCAAGTTACGCTAAGTCCTTAATTAAAAAAACCCCAAACACGTTGAGTGGAGAATTTGGACTTAAAGCTGTCCCAGGAAACTAACTTGTACAATCAGCACTTCCTAGTTTAGGGCTAGCATAAGCTTCACAGAAGGCTGTGTGAAGTTAGGAAATCACAAACAGGGATAGCACAGAAAATTTCAAGTTATACAGGTTGTACCTCCCTTACCCATGACTCCCTGGTCTGGCAACATCTGTGGTTTGGCAGCAGGGCAAGAGCACGTTAGGGGGCATCGGCAACCCAGTGTGTATATGGGTGTGTGGAGGAAATGGGCGTCACAGCAGGGAGTTCTGGCCCCAGCAGTGGCCAGGGAGTTCTGGCCCCAGCCACATACCTCCAGCCCCGGCCTTCTCCCTCAGCCCTGGCTGTGCAAACTCCAGCTCTGGCTGCAGAGCCAGGAGACTGTGGAGCTCAGCTCCAGCAGTGGGGCTGGTAGCATCTAGAGAGCAGCAGAGGGGGTGTGAAGCAGCAGAGGGGACAGGCTGGAGCCCTAAACCCAGTGGCAGCCCCGGCCAGGATGGGAGGGACCTTCCCTGGTCTGAAAATCCCCTTGTTTGGGACCAGACAGATCCCGAGGGTGCCAGACCAGTGAGGTCCAACCTGTACTTGTTTGCTTGGACAAACATTCTGAGTGACCAATTCATAGCAACTTTCCAGTAATGGCCTTTCCTTATGGCACCTTATTTTTTTGAGAACCATATGATCCAATTCAACATTTACAGACATGATTTATTGCACAAGAGAATGCAAGATTAATCTCAATATCTTTTACACTTATTTTTCTCCCACTGTACATAATGGAGCATTCATAAGTTGCAATAGAACCTCATGATATTCCCTCAGGACACTTGCTGTGAGTCATCACTATGGGTCTTACAAAATCTGATTTCTCCTTCAGCATTCTGAGGCCACAGAAAGGGAATGTGAAGCAATGTTCTAGGTCAGGGTTTGTCGTCATTTCCATTAATAGCTCTTTTTTTAAAAGGGATTTCTTTCCATGTGGGTTTTAAATCACATCTGCCTGAAGCTAAATTGGCACATAAATCATAAGCCTAAGCACTAGTTCCCCTCATCCCAAAGTAAAATAATCTAAACAACAAATTACATAGGGAACAGCCATTTTATTTTGGTTTTCACACCATTTTTACAAGACACAACTGCCTTAATACAGCTTATATTATATACAGTTTGTGTTCCAGTTTCTTTTCATTTGTCACCTCTCTCAAATTTTATATATTGCCACTGACCATCAACAGGAATCCTACATACCCCAGACTACTAAGAGATGGATTATTAGATTCTACCAAAAAGCAAGAATTTTATGAGGCTGATCCTTCTGTGCCTTGTACAGCAAGGCTAAGTCCACACTGTCAGTTTTTTTTGGCAGAAGATATGCAAATCATGCTCCATTTGCATATCTTCTGCCAATCCTTTTTGTGGAAAAGGTTTTGCTGCTAAAAAGCCCCGTGTAGACAGGGCCATTTGTCAGAAAAACAACCCCCTTTTTCACAAGATCCTGTAAACCTAATTTTTTGAGGAATAAGGAATCATGAAAAAGGTTTTTTTTTCCTGACAAATGGCAATGTGGACATAGCACAAGTGTAAAAAAGCTGCCATTCTGCTTTGTAAGCTCATTACAGGGCAGTGGAAAAGCAGACCCAAGTTTCGAGTCACAAAAATAACTTGCTAGAGAAATAAAAGGAGAGAGCTAGGGAAGAAGAGAGGGAGGAGATACTAAGCAAGATAAAAAAAGAAGAGTCAACCATATGGTTGGAGAATGATAAGGGAAGCTTCAAAGACACACAAGTTGAGAACCACTGGCCTAGGGGACATACAGTTAATTGGGTGGGAATAAGGCTGCATCTAAACTGCAGGGCTTAACTCGAAATAAGCTATGCAAATTGAGCTATATCAATTGTGTATCTTATTTCAAAATAATTTATTTTGAAATAGAGAGCACATACACAGCACTTATCTCAAAACAGAGCACTTTTCCTCTGACTTCCCTTACTCCTTGTACAATGAGGATTACAGGAGTTGGAGTAAAAAGTCCTCCAGCTTGGCAGTATTTTGACACTATTTTGAAATAACTGCCGGCTGTGTAAATGCGGACTAAGTAATTTCGGAATAGCACTAGTTATTTCGAAATAGCATTGTAATATAGACTTAACTCTAAGGCAGAGAAATCTAGAATGATAGTGAGCTTACCCATCCCAAGTCAAGAAAGGGACTGAAACAGAGAGATTGGGATGTCAACTTAATTTTGTCAAAATATTTACACTCCTAAAAATTCTCTCTTACTTGTTGATGTCTTGGATACAGTGGATTTAAAAAGGCAAAGTCTTCAGAAAGCAACAAGAACAAAACAAAACAAAGACAAAACAAAAAAACCCACAAACTGAAGACTCAAGCAGTTTCTTAAAATCTACTTAATTCTCATTAAAAAGTACATACGTTCCAATGACTCTTCAAAGATGCTACAGGAAATGGGCACTCCTTTGAGAACATATTTTTTTACTTAGGGATATAAATTGATAACATGAATTCCTTTGTTTTTATCCAAATCAGAACCTTTATTTTAACCAGTCTCAGAGGGGTAGCCATGTTAGTCTGTAACTTTAAAAATCCACAAGTAGTCCTGTGACACCATAGAGATTAACAAAAATATACAATATCATGGATTTTTGTGGGTAAGACCCACTTCATCGAATATGTTGGAGTGGAAAATCAGTCTTAAAAATGTATAGTATCATCAACTTTCATGGGTGTTAGTCTCAAAGGTGCCACAGGACTACTTGTTGTTATTAAACACTCATTCAACATTATTGAACTCATGATGCCATCTGCTGTACAACAAATATATTTTTTATCTCAAAAGTCTGAAGGGGTTACAAAAGCATTTTTAATGCATTTTTCCCTGCTTCTTCAGCAATTATAATAAAATCTGATTTCTGTTACTGAAACTTAAATTTCGGGTCTTCAAAATCTGGATTAAACTCATTCAGTTCCAAATAAAGAAACAAACACCACCAAACAAACAATGAATCTTTTAGTAACATTTAATGCACAATATGCTTTATCACTATTAAATTTTCCAATCTCATCTTGGCTGAAGTTATGTTTACAATGCAGAGTTTTTTTGGAAAAACAGTCAATTTTCCAACAAAACTCCACTTACATCCACACTGCAATTGCTTTTGGTTTAAAAAAAAAAAAAAAAAAAAAAAAGCAAGCAGAGGGGTTTTCATGACATTGGTAAACCTCTTTCTATGAGGAAGATGACTTTTTCCAAAAGAGCTCTTTTGGAAAAAGGCATGTGGGGATGGGGAAGAGTGAGTTTTTTCGAAAGAAGAGGAAAGAGGAAAAAGCACAGGTGCCCTGGTGGCCACTCCATCCATAGTAATCACAGCTTAAATGTGAGATAGCGTTCATTCAGTGTGGATCACTTTTTCAATGCACTTTTGCTGTGTAGATGCTCTCTTTCAGAAGAAGATTTTTTGGAAGATCTCTGTCATGATTATGAGGAACAAAATACAGGACTACACCAGACTAACACGGTTACATTTCTATCACTATTAATGATTATGAGGGTTAGCCAGCAGCCTGGGGATTAAGGGGATAACTACACCTAGCCAGGTGGAGTGGCCAATAGGAATGAAGGTAGGACTTTCAAACTGGGACAAAGGAATTTGGGTTTTTGCCTCCTTTGTCTCTCTGGGTAAGTCCTCTGCAGCTACAGGGAGGGACAAGCATGTCTCTCTCTCTCCAAGAAACAATTCTTCACTTTTTGTAAGTAGGGTAAAGTTTAGGTAGTTTCGTTAGGCTTTATTGTTTTAAGGGTTAGGTATGGGACCTGATATCTGGCACTGCTTAAGAGATGTTTGGCTTTTCTTTTTAACTAAGTTCTAGTCCATAGTGTAATTCCTCCATGAGTATATTTTGTTACCTTTGCATCTGAAAGGCATTGGGGTACACTTGCTGGCCCCCACTTCTGCATTTATCATGCAAGAGTGGGGAAGGAGCCATGACAATCTCGTCCCAAAAAGCTTCTTCCAAAAGAAGCCGGCAGTCTAGACATAGCCTGAAAACAGCAAACTGAAGCCAAATGGGAACACGAGGCTCCGTGGCTACAGACCCTTTAGGTAAACAAAGCAGCACTGGCCCCCTTAATGGCTTTCCCAAAGCGGGCTTGCAGAACACTTTGAGAAACACTGATCTAGATCAATAGTGATAGAAATGTAGCGGTGTTAGTCTGGTGTAGCTGAAACAAAATACAGGACTATGTAGCACTTTAAAGACTAACAAGATGATTTATTAGATGATGAGCTTTTGTGGGCCAGACCCACTTCCTCAGATCAAATAGTGGAAGAAAATGGTAGAAGACTATTTTCTTCCACTATTTGATCTGAGGAAGTGGGTCTGGCCCACGAAAGCTCATCATCTAATAAACCATCTTGTCAGTCTTTAAAGTGTTACATAGTCCTGTATTTTGTTTGATCTAGATCAATGCGCTGAAATTAGAAAGTTTGGTGCTGCAAGGCATTCCAAAGCATACGGAATCATTTCCTTAAATAGAACAGGGAATTTAAAAGAATTAAATACACAAGACACCTAGAGACGCTCCTCTTACCAACCGTTCCTGACATTAATCTTTGGACATTAAAAATGAAGAATAAAAATACAAAAGAAAAAAAAGCTCCTCAGTTAAACCTGCAATGGGCAACCCAACATCAGGGGTAAACTAAAAAAAACCCATTACATGTCATTCCTAATAAATGAAAAAAGGAAACTAAATAATTTTTTTCGTAATAATTAAAAATTTTCATTTTGTTTAATACGTGAATTTTGATGTTTGAGGAATAAATGTGTCTATGAAGGACCAGATTTCTCAGGTTGGGGAGAATCACATGCCACTGCTAGAATTTACCATGTTTTGTTGCCTTTATTGTAAATTATGCTGTACTTTTCTTTTGTAACTAGACAATTAGCCCGTCATAAAACGGGATTTTCAGGTCTCTCCTCCACGTCCTATTCCCTTTCTATCTTGGTCTTCTCTCCTGAGCCTTAGGACTCTCGCTCAGCTCTCTCTCTCAGCTCTCCTCCATCTCCTGCCTCTCTCTCTGTCTCTCTTCTCCTCCTCCTCCTGCATGGGGAGCGCGGAGCCCAAACAGCTGTTTACGCCACTTGTTCCCGCATGGCAGCCCGCCTGAGCGGCTGCCTATGAGCTGCAGCTGCCCCCCTGCACTGTTTCCCTTCACCCCAATACTGATCCTGCAGCCTTCCAGTTGTCCTCCACTTCCCCCTCTCCCTCGTTCCCCTGCCCTCCCGCTGGCCAGGTGGTGGGGCCTGGAACCGCTGTCACGCCGCACGTCACCGCTGTGGCACTCGGCTGACTTCTGCGCTGCTCAGCCGGGCCGCTGCATGGGAGCAAGCGGCGCAAGCAGCCGTTTGAGCCCTGCACTCCCCATGCAGCACGGGCCACCCAGAGGGAACAACCAGCATTTCAGGCAACAGCGCCACCCAGAGGGAACAGCCAGCATTTCAGGCTACAGCGCCACCCAGAGGGAACAGCCAGCATTTCAGTGTTACAGACATTGGGCTACTATATAGATACGATATGATATACCACTAGGAACTGGTACCCTGTAAGCAGCCATTTTTAAAATGGCCTCCCTGGAATCTCAAACTATACTTTCAAAATGTTTCCTACAGGTATTCTGTCACACCTTTTATTCCCAAATTAAATGTAGGGTACAATAATTTCTTTTTATTATTTTTTAAGTGAACTTAGTGCTTGTTCCACCCTCCTGTAGAATAAAATCTTGTTTGGAAAAAAACCCCAAATAAAATCAGTGTGGGCAATGATACTAAATGATGGAAATCATACTTGGCAACAAGGGATTGACCATCATCATCAGTACTATATATTTTCTCCCCACTATCCAACAATGTATCTTAAGCTAAGTCTAGACTACATTCCTCTTTCGACAGAGGAATGCAAACGAAGGACTTCGAAATTGCAAATGAAGCGCTGATTTTCAAATTTCGCACTTCATTTGCATAGTGGATTCCTATCACTTTTTCGACAAAGGATTTTTCGGGGGGTGGGGAGGAGAACCACCCCGCTGTCTAGACGTGGTTCTTTTGGGAAAAATTTTTTTTTCAAAAGAACCCTAAAATGCCTGAAAAAATGAGATTTACAGGTTCTTTCGAAAAAGGGATGTTTTTCCCCCGAAAGAACCAGGTCTAATCTGCATTTTTTCCCAAAAGATCCTTTGGATCGGAATCCATTATGCAAATGAAGCGCGAAATTTGTAAATCAGCGCTTCATTTGCAATTTCAAAGTCCTCCAATTACATTCCTCGATCGATAGAGGAATGTACTCTAGACATACCCTTAGTCTCAAAAGAAGGGATAACCCTAAGGTGGAAGAGAAGATTTTAATCTACTTATCCATTTATTTTCTGGTCTCTCTGCCAAGATTGCCAAACAAGGTGCCACATTACATCAATTTTGGATATGTTATTCTGTATAAGGTCACTTGTCTACCAGTAACTGGATTAAACCCATAAAGAATGCAATGACAGTGTTCTCAATGTGAACCAATATTATTAACGCATACAAAACAACTTGTTGGAAGCTGTTACCTGCACAAAATATTCTTAACTGCTGTACTGGAGATATAAGTTGCAAGTGAGTGGTAAACAGATCGACAAATGCTCCAGGATATACAATAAAGATAAAAATCCCAAATCCATTAAACCGTACTTGTTCCCTGAAGAAGAAAAAAGAAAAATGTTACTGCAAAGTAAAAACCAACAACACCTATAATATAAAGTATTGACTTTCACATTTAGAGCACAGAAGAACCTTAAAGAATCTGTATGAAATTCAGTTTATCACAAACTACTAGCTTGAACGATATTAAACTAAAATTTGTTTATAATTGGAAACCATTTGTTTCTAATGTTCCTCAGTTTTAGGGTTGGATGACCTCAATTTATCAATGTGTAAAACAAAAAAGACAATTATTTTTAATACTACCTTTAAAAAGCATTTTATGTTATACTATTTTGGGAGTTTTTTTAAAGTAAAAAATAATTTCAGTTAAAAGTGAATTATGAAATGTACCAGACCTAAGTTTGCACAAGAACTGCCTAGAAACAGCAACAGACATACTTTTCTCGCAACATCTGTATTTCCCAAACTTTATCACTCTTTCCCCAAATGCACTTAAAAGCAATTTGCAAGCTAAAAGAAGGGTGGAACTACTTGGAAACAGAAAAATTTGTTTCAAGTATTTATGTAACACAGAAAAGAAATAAAAAGGGCATGAATGAAGTCAAAAAGCATTAGCAAGTGACAGAGTGCATGGGATTTATATCCATGTTAGAGTTTAGAATTAAGTTTTTAAAAAATGTTAGTTATATTTTTTTGAATGATTTGATAAATCTTATGTGAACCTCAAGAATTTCACAGGATTGGATACAAATTTTATCACTTGTCTTTTTCAGATGTGAGTATTATGGACCAGTCCTAAAGCATAGAATCATAGAATACTAGGACTGGAAGGGACCACAAGAAGTCATCGAGTCCAGTCCCCCGCCCTCACGGCAGGACCAAATACTGTCTAGACCATTCCTGATAGACATTTATCTAACCTGCTCTTAAATATCTCCACAGATGGGGATTCTACAACCTCCCTGGACAATTTATTCTAGTGTTTAACTACCCTGACAGTAGTTAATGTCCAACCTAAACCTCTCTTGCTGAAGTTTAAGCCCATTGCTTCTTGTTTTATCCTCAGAAGCCAAAATGAACAAGTTTTCTCCTCATGACACCCTTTTAGATAACTGAAAACTGCTATCATGTCCCCCCTCAATGAACCAACACAAAACTATAAATCCTTCCTAAGTAGTTAACCACAGAATTACCAATGACAACAATGCTCACATATGCTCCCCTCACTTCTACTCATAACCTTAGCTTAGGGAAAGAAACTGGCTGTGCAACATGCCTTGATGGCTCTTGCAGATAGAGGCAGTGGGGGGGGGGGGGGAGAGGGGGGGCAGGGAATGACTAGCCGCATCACTAGTTGACTATCCGATAAGGTTATGTTTGTCGACTAGCTGCTTACATCCCTACCTCAAACACGTTATCCTTGATTGTCCAGTGGACATCTAATGGAATCCCAGATGACTGCAGCCTAGTGGAGTGTTGCTTCATGCCATGAAGCCAGCCACAGTCTGCACCATACAAGGCCACCTGATGGAAGGTTCTCAATACTAAATGATTTGCATTAGTCATGATGATGATTTTCTTGCTTAAATCATTTGGCAATTTGTCTGAAAAAATGTATCTGGCTAAGAGACCCCATTGATTTGTAATTATAAACTGTAACCGTGAGGTCAAATACATTCTTAGACCAAAGTTTATTGAATCTTTATCCCTAGGTATGGATTTGGCGCATCCTTGACATAGTTTCTCATTGACTGAACCTTCAACTGGGTGTGTGACTACAAAACTTCTTGATCCTTGAATGACATGTGGTATCTCTCTCTGTTCTCTTTGCAGTGGGTGAAATAGATGATGGCATTTTCCACAAAATGTTTAGGGAACTAGCCACTGTTTTAATAGTTTTTTATATGTCTTACAATGATCTTGAATCAGTGAAAATGCTCATAACACTGTTGCCACAATAGGTGTGGATGAAGATGTTTCATGGGACCTTTGCAAGAAGGCTATATCAACAAAGGTTCGGTCTGGTTTTAAAACCCCTGCTACTTGATCGTTACTGAGAATGGTAATGGACAAGTCTCACTGCCCTGGAGTGACTTAGACTGGCGAGATATAAGAGAAGCTTGTGAAGCATGCCCAGGGATTCCAAAACAACCACTGATAACGCATCAGGTCCCAATTGTAAGGACCTCATCTCTACTTCTAGACTTGCTCCTGAAAACATGCTGGTGTTGGGATTGCTGTCCCTGATCCAGGCTGATAAGACATATAGTAAGGAACACTTACTTCACATACTTCCTCCAATAACTCTTACAACACAATAAGCTCCTTAATAAGACTGGGACTTTTCAGCTTTGAAAACAATCAACTAAGGGGAGCCATGATAAAGGTCTATAAAATCATGAGAGGTGTGGAGAAAGTAATAGGGAAGTGTTATTTACTCCTTTTCATAACACATGAACTAGAGGTTACCAAATGAAATTAACAGGGAGCAGGTTTAAAACAAACAAGAGGAAGTATTTCTACACTCAAAGCACTGTCAAATTGTGGAACTCTTTGCCAAAGGATGTTGTAAAGGCCAAAACTAGAACATGTTTCATAAATTAAAAAAAAAAAAAAAAAAAAACTAGCTAAGTTCATGGAGGGTAGGTCCATCAGTAGCTATTAGACTGAGCAGGGATGCAAAACCATGCTCTGAAGTGTCCCTAGTCTCTGTTTGTCAGAAGCTTGGAATGGGCAACAGAGGATGGATCACTTGATGGTTACCTGATCTGTTCATTCCCTCTGAAGCACCTGACATTGGCCACTGTCATACGACAGGATACTGGGCTAGATGGACATTTGGTGTGACTTAGCCAGAAGTCCGTCACAGGCCATACTAAGCCAGAGCTCTGCCACTACAGCCTGGCCAAGAAGGCCAAATGGAAGCCAGCTGAGCAAGCCCATGCCTGAAGGGCTAATTAAAGCAACTGTGGGCCTCATTAGTCAGAGGGCTAGATAAGGCAACCAGAGGGGAAGTAAAAGGAGGTGAGCCAGGATGTTGCTGAGTGTGCTCCCAAGCCAGAAGGAGAGGCTGGTTCAGTTAGCTGCTAGAAAACCAAAGCTCTGTAAATAGAAGGTGGTAGGAAATTGGCACTGACAACAAAAGGCACGGGTGACTACACCAGAAAGGGTCTCTGGTTGAGTTGTGACCCAAGGAGGGGCCCCAAGACAAAGGGGCCTGGGCAAGGACTTTGCCACAGACCGTTTTTATGTTTTTAAAAGCATGGTGGGGCTTTGTAGTTCAGTACAAAGAGGAAGAAATGCCACATGTTCCCACATACAACGAAAAAAAAGGCTCAAAGAATGTAAAGTCCTAAAAATCAATTAAAGAAACCTTTATATAAAGAAAATCTTTATATCAAAGATTTCATTGATCAAAATAATACCTTTCAAGTGACATACTACAGAACAAGTTAGCTTTTAATTTTGAAATTTTGCTGGGCACAATTATCACCTAAAAGAAACAGTTGTGAGCTAAAGATAAGCCCTCTTATATAAAACTGGATTTAATCATTGTTCTAAGGCAGTGGTGCACTATTTGGAGGACACAAGATTTGCTATGAGGATGGTGCAAGAAACTTTGACATTTCACCTTTTAAAACAAATATACAAATAAAAGCATTAGATAGCTTATTTTCAACAATTTAATAAGTTTCATAACTACAACTCGACCCACTATGCTTTTAAAGTTAAATTTGAGTCTCACAATTTTAAAGCTCATTTATGACTGATCACTGATATTTAAAGGCACAAACAGCAACATAATAATAATAGTTAACAGATGACCTCTTGAATTTGTCAGATACTCTAACACTAAAGTGAATGAATAAATAATCTTCTCTTTATTTCCCTGTCAACGTTATGAATGGAAACCAATTTCAGATTACAATGCCAAAAAAACCTACCCCAGTTACAAGTAATGCAGGTGAGGTGCAACAAATTCAGTGAATAGTAAAGGGGGAGGAAGGGTGCGTGACTGGAAAAGTTTGCACACCATTGCTAGTTTCTGTAGCATTCCTATATGGCAATCCAGAAATTTGGCAGGTCAATCTCAAGTTTGAGGATTTTTTACATGACTATGATTACGAACACTATAACCAACACAATATTTATGTTATTTACGCCAAACTGTTAACATGCCATCAACGTTTATATGGAAATGCACAGCTGGTTTTGGCAGCTGGCAAGACAAATTCGGGGTTTCTAATACAAACAAAAATGAGGGAAGCAGTTTGGGATTTTGACACACTGGGGAAAGCTGATGTTTTTGGTAGGTAGGAGATAATGATTCTTCTCCTTCCCTGTGGCCAAAGCAGGGGTGACCACCACTAAATAAACCTGCCTGACATCTTCCACAGTATTTAACAATAATGGCTAAGCACATCAGAACCCCGTTTCTGCTGAAATGATCACCAGTAAAAGTCAACACTGAAATTTAAAATATCATTATGCATACAAATTAACACACCACTGAGATTAATATCAGCAAGTCACACTTCTCTGGGCTACAGTTACAGCTTTTTGGTACAGCCTTTCAGTAGTTTACATTGAAGTCACATCATGAATGTTTCCATAGCATCTATAAAGAGCTATAAACTTGTTTGAGAATAAAATATTACATTCTGGAACATCATTCTGTAACAATGAACCGTGTCTTTGCAAATCACACTGCTACAGAATGACAGAAACCGTGGGATCTCAGTTAATGATAAATTTAAGGCAGTATAACTTTAAATATGAAGCAATGCAGTACATTAAAGAAGTGAATGTCCATACTGATGACCTGCTCAATAAACATTATTTATTTAAAAATCTTACAGTTTACACAAATCATAAAATGCTATTATAAGAGGAGAACAAATGAATTGTCTATATAAACCACATACACTCTAATCATATTCATCTGGAGAAAATTGCTCTGGGATATAAAGCTTTGTTGGTACATAGTAAGAGAAAAATAGTTTGCATTACCGAATAGCTGCCACCCCATGGCCAACTTCATGTATGACACCACTGATGAGAATTGCAGTGAAGAAATAGCTCAACTGGCTGATGGGCAGATTTACACCAGGCACCTGTTCATGTAGGCATGACAACAAAACAAAACATACTAGGATACCAGGAGATACAAAGGCAGATCATTTTGCCTTTAAACGTGCTACTGCAACATAGTTGTTTAAAGACTAGAAGCAAGAAAACTTACAGAACTATCAGACGACTGCCTTTTTCTACCTTATATAGTTTTTAAAAAATGACTAAGCCTTTCATTTTAAAGATTAAAAATATTGCTGTTCCAAAAAATGAAACCAAACCAAACCAAATACACATATTGGAAATCATGGGGAAAACTTTCCTAAGCTTCAGAAGTATCTACAGATTTAGAGACATGGTTTATAAATAAATCAGCAATGGAAATTGCAAAGATCAGTTTACAACTTTCAGCCCCAACTCCCGTAGCAATTACTATCCATCTACCACAATCACTTTTGTAATGGAACTTCAGGAAGAATCCAAAAACTTTAAGTCACTATGCTCCCCCCTAAAAATAAAAATGAGATTTAAAAAACCCCACATTTTTGGTCTTCTTGTTTATGGACTCCTGATCGCTCCCAATGTGGCTGTGACAAATGGGCGCATGCAAAAAAATGCAGGCCCATCCTACTCTATGCTCTAAGCCAGTGTTTCTCAACCTTTTTTTTTTTTTTATAAAGTACCTCTTTAAAAAAAAAAAAAAAAAAAGATAAATATCCCCGTTACCTACTGTTTCCAGACACACACAAAAATTTTCTACCATTGCCAGGCGGGCGATGACATTTTTGGGTGTAAAGAGTACAAAAATAATAAAACACTGTAAAATGTAAAACAAAAGTTCAGTTTTCTCCAAATTTCAGTTGTGTTGACATACCTTCCAGACTTCTCTTGAGAACCCATAAGGGTAGTGGTACCACTGGTTGAGAAACACTGCTGTAAGCCCTCCCTGACACATCTCACTGCCCCAGATGCCTTCTGCTTCCCCATTATCACTGACAGGTGCCTGTTCTTCACTCACTGAAACAGACTTCCTCAGTTCTCTAGCTGGCTCCGACAGCTGTTCCCACTTTCAAGGCAGCAGGGAAAAAGGCTGCATTGAGTTCCTACTTTTATTAACCTCTGCTTCCCACATTGCGGTGGCAGCATGAGGCCATTGCTGTTGCTGAGCTTGGATAATGCACAGTTCTGCAGCACTTGCACCATGAGCACCCCTCAGAGCACAGATGTTGCATCCCAGTAATGAAGGCACCTGCTCTGGCAACCACCAGCAGCATAAACTGAAACAGTGACCTTTAATATTAAAAAGGGGAAACTGCACACAGTGGAGGCAAAATTACTGAACTGCCTGTGTGTTATCACCAGAGCTTTCCAAAATTGGCCTGAAATTGTGACCCACTATAATGGTGTTAGCAATCAGTAAGACAGCCATTGTATAATTTTCCTTAGGTTGTAAGCTGCGCAGTAAGATACACTAACTTACGAAAACACCACCAGCAACATTCTGATGCAATCAGACAAAACATGGTATTCCGAGCATATGCATGTATTCTATTTTCTCATTTTAGAGAAGCTTCTACCTCAAAGAATCCAGTGAGGAAATCAACAACACTGGAACAAGTCACAGAGAAAAACCACACACAGAAGACAGAGACAGGAGACACAGGAAGCAGAAAACGAAGAGAGATATGAGGATAGGTAGAGGAAGAAATAAACCATATCAGTAAAGACAGGTTAAAGGACAATGCACTGAAGAAAGTACATGAGAAAAAACCAGCAAGAAAATTGAAGAAAAAAAGGACAGGTAAAGAAAAAAGGAAGTGAAAAAAACTAAAAAAACAAAAACAAACAAAAAAAACCCCACACTCTTGCCTCTGAAAAAAAAATGGTTCCAGAGGTGGAAACTAGTAGAAGCAGTTCCAGAGGTGGAACCAGTAAATCACTCCACTCAGAGATCCATAAGCTTTATTGCAACATAATCACCTTCTGACAAGAAAAATTACTACATGATCACAGGAGTGGGTACTGAAGTTTAAGCCTGCCCAAACCATGCAACTCTGGGTGGGGAGGCAGTGCAGAAATGATGATAAAGCCAAAGCCCATGTTCTAATGCTCCCTGTGAGTGGGCTGAAGTCCAAACCCAAGGGCTTCAGCCACCAGCAAGGGGGCTGTAACATGATCCTCATCATAGAGCTGAAACCCTCCGGCTATAGTTTTGCCCTAGGCAGTGAGGTTTGGGCTTCAGCCTGGGGTCCCAGTAAGCCTAATGCCAGTCCTGGCAACCCCATTAAAACAGACACAACCCATTTGGGAATCCTGACCCACAGTTTGATAACTGCTGACTTAACTAAAATGAAACTACAAATCCTTTTTAAAAGAAGGAGAAAAGCAAAGCAGAGAGAGGTAAAATATTTAGGACTAGTTCTGTCACTTTCAGCAGGCTAGGACTATAGTGCTTCCTCTAAGCAGTAGGTAACACAATCCTACAGTGTCCATGCTTAAGAGAGCACTCCTGAGGGAAGCTGAGTGAGAACTTTGACTACTGTACTCTACCAATTTGAATCTAGCTATGCCCACCCCCAAGGAAGCATCTTCTGCATGTCCTGTATCAACTAGTGGTGTTAATTTAAAGTTAGAGCTGCTGAGAAGAGCAAAATTATCTCGGACACATTAAAGATCTAAATAATATTGGTTTAAAAAGTTAACCAGTTAAACAATTACAATTATATCATTTAACCAGTTCACTGAGGTCACTCTGGCTTCCTGGTACAGCAGGGGCCAGGTCTGGGATCACTTTGGCCAGCCAAAGCAACGGGGCCTAATGCTTATCAGTTAACTGGTTAACCTTTTACATTCCTAAGACACATACAAGGACAAAGTGCTATCAGCACTGAAAGCTGGCATCCTGAGTCTGCCATGAATATAGGATCTAACCGCTTTTAGACTCTATGGATGTGTCTAAACTACAGGGTTTTTTCTTCTTTTTTTTCCCGAAAAAGTGGCCTTTTTTCTAAAAAACTTCACTTGTGTCTAGACTGCTGTCGCGTTCTTTCAAAATTAAATTGAAAGAATGTGACAGTGTTTTCGATCGTGGAAAACCTCATTTTATGAGGAATAACGCCTTTTTTCGAAAGTGCTCTTTTGAAAAAAGGCGTTATTGAACGCAAACAGTGCTTTTTCGAAAGAGAGCATCCAGACTAACTGGGTCCTCTCTTTCGAAAGAGGCTTATAGTATAGACGTACCCTATGACTGAAAACCTATTTTAAGATATATACAGGAATTGAAAATACATTCTATTTACAAACAATGTCATTTATATAGATAGTGTGATTTTCTAAATTCTACCAAAGGCATTTGTATGAGAGGAGGACCCTTTGTAATGATGTTTCTTTCACCTGTTTCTTTCTTACCTCTGACAGTTGCAACAATTTCCACAGTAAGCAACTGGTAGAGAATAAGCAGCAGAAAAGGAAGTTCACTAAAGAAACAAGCATTCTATTTTCATGCACATACCAATAAGAGAAGAGGCAGTGAGTGAGAGAGCACATGCACTATACATGCAAAATGAACTGGTTTTTTGCTTCTCACTTGTGTGGTCCCCAACTGATTTTTCTGTGGATCAGTGATCCCCACCTCTGCCATAAATAAAGAAAACATTGAAACCCTTTTGTGTTGAACATAATATTTTACTTTATTTAAAATGACGTTTGATAAACTAACATGAGAAGGTTAAAATGCTTAATCTGTTTAATAATTTAAATTAAACTGTTCTCCCCAACTTCAGCACTAGCAAAATGGCTTGGGCGTAATTATGTAATTAACAGTGAGTTTCCATTAGCTACTGGTAGTCCGAAGAAAGGTTTGTATTGACCCAGGTGACACAATGGAGAAAGCTCCTCCCCCCTCCCGGGAGAGTGGCACGACCCAAGGCAGGAGGGTTAAATCTTGGTAGGACACTTTGGAAAGATTGCTGCCCTCTGAGATAGTTTTATAAAGGTTATATAGTTCCTTCTTCACTTCTTTAGCTATTCCAAAACAAAATAGGAGATTTTATATGCCAATTCTTTCATTCTACAATTCAGTTCTCCCAGCATGACTTAGTATCTGGTATCAGAAATCCTTGCAGCAAACAAGTACAAAGCTAATAACTTTGTAACTAGACATCACCAACAGAGATAAGAAAAAATACCTGTCTCAGATTACTAACTCAACAAATAATTCTCGCTTGTAATCAGCTTCACAATATAATCTTTGCCTCCCACTATCCTAAACAGTTGTTCATCCTTCCTTCCTTTTCTAATGACATACTGAACCAAAATAAACGGAAACACTCATCTTTTTTGCTGAATGTTTTGCAAATTTCAAACACATCATTCCTAATTGCAAAAAGTAGGGATTCTAAATAGATGAGTGGAAGCAAATTCTTATAGCTATTGGTATTCTTAGACACTTTCTGGGTATTCAATATTGCATATTATCAATTCCAAATTCCTCTGTGCTTTTTTTATATAAACCCTTTTGTGTGTTCCTCCCCCATTTTTAAAGACTGAACATGAACCCGGCCACTTTTGGTATAACTGGTGAGACGTCTAATCTTGAGTGGGAAGATTTAAAAGTCAGAAAGGCTAACACCTCCTATTAAAACATTTGTTTAGAATAGGATATAATTCATAAACCGAAAAACAGAGAGGGAACACTTACCACAACTTGTAACATACGATCATTCTGTACGGTAGGGGCTTCAGTTATCATCACCGTCAGTGTCTGCATCAGTGTCCTTCCAAGGAGAAGAACAGAACCAAACATGGCAACTATGCCAAACACCATTCCTATACTGAACCTGAAACGAAGAGAAACAAATGGTTTTGTGCACACAAAATGAGTAACTGCATATCATGAAGACACTTAAATGCATCAGTGCAGCCTAACACCAAACAGTAGGGCACATCTTCCCCAGAGCTATTCTGTCTATCTGGTCTATCACCACAAAAGTATCAGCAATCCACTAGAAGGCTTAAAGCTACAGGAGCAGAACTGAATTTTTCTCCAATGAAGAAGTTAATCTCATAATGCTACACATAACTGCATCCAGCTGGGGTGAGGATTAGTTAGAGATTCACACTATTTCCTTGATACTAGAACAGGAAATACTTCTTTTCAGATTATCGTAATTTGCAGCATTTTATTAATGTTTTTTAACCAATTGGAGGGAACATTGGCACTGCAAAGGATTTAATGCTTTAGATAAAGCTTATTTTCCGGCTAACATAGTGCAAGTCATAGTCAGTTTCTCCTCTGCCCCCAACAGTTTCTTTGTTCCATTACCATCTTTAATTGAACTTCATCAGGAGTTAGTCAGTTAGCGCGTATATTTTAAGTTGCTTGCATTTGTACTTAATATAAAAGGGACAAGTGGAAGCCACAAGCCAGAATGTTTTCTTTTGCTGCAAGATGCTATACCTACTATAAAAAGCGTAGTTACGGCTGATGTAAACTCTTTTTGACTCAAAATTATTTTATATAAGGGAAAACATTAACAAAAAGTATCAACTCAGCATATCTTTTCCTCTTTTATTCATTCCCATACCACTGAGTGTAACAGTAAAATAAATTCAGTTGTGAACAAAAAGGATGAATACACACAAGGGGACAAATTCACAACTTCTTAGCTGTTGAAAAGTATTCACATATCCACTGTGCATATTACTTATGCCAGGAGCAGAAAAAATTCCAGCAAAAGAAAGTTAGGATGGATACAGGCTAAAATGTGAGCCATATACTCCAACCCCACCCTCAACTTTAGAATGTCCAGTAAATGGCTTTGGTCACAGGGCCAAATTTGTGATCCGATTTCCATCAGGGCTCAAGGCAAGCAACTTCTTAAATCATAGATGGACAGTCAAGTACTGATTTGGTTCCACTGATTTCTCAGATTACCCTCCCCACCAAAAGGTGTAATCCTGAAACAGGACTATTTGCATGCAGTTTGTCTGACTTCAAAGGGACTAGTCACATGATGCAGGAAAAAGCTGCAGGCAGTATACCAACATTATAACAATAACATGAGTTTTGTCTACTGCAAAATATCAACAAGCATCTTAGGAAATACTGCATAATTATTACAGCTCGATTTCTTGTTTCTCTCTTTAATGAAAACAGTTAGTTTATAAATGAAAACTTAACTTCTAATAAATGTTTTGGAAAGATTAAAAAATAGAAGAGGATCTTCTATAAACACAAAAATATGTGAAGTCTTCAGCAGAGAAGACCAGAAAAAAATTATTATATTTTATTTCTGTATTGCAGAGGTGGGGAACCTAAGGCCCAAGGACTGGATGCAGCCCCTGCCTTGCCTGGATCCAGACCCCAAGGTTCAGGGCTCTTCCCAGCCCCCCTAGCCCCATGATGGGACAGCAGAGCACACTAAAGCTACTATCTTGGGTTTCCCTAGGCTCTAGTGTATGACAGGAATATGGAGACTGCCTTTCTCCTTCTCAGTTGGGCATGTCAGTGAGGGTTTGTTTTGTTTTTGCTTCTCACTTGTGTATGGCCCCGACTGATTTTTCTCTGGGTCAGCGGCCCCCAATTCAAAAAAAGTTTCCCCACCCCTGCTGTATTGGGTATTTGATATTCTCTGAAACTATAAGACTCAATGATGCGCTGACAATTTTCAGGAAAATTAGTTTAGGAAAACAACTAACTTCCATTAACTTATATATTCCAGTGACCAATGTTCAGCTTAGTCTACAGGGCTGAATATGCATTGCCAGATATGAAAAGCTACTTCTGGATCCCCTAATATATAACTTAAGAATTTACAAAGTCTACAACACCCCCTTTGTCCAGCAAATATTTTGCCAAATATGGATTCATAAAAAGAAAAGAAGACTGGACCTTCAACTACACTTTTGTGGTTCTATTCCTAAATTATCAAGGTTGTATTATAACAAGATCATTTTAAAATTAGTGGTGTGGTAATAATTATTGCTACTCTAACAAGAAGAAAGTTTTCTAGTATCTGTCCAGTATAAGGCCAAAGTAGAATTCTGAAATTATACCATAGATAAAGAAATCTGGGTTTCCATCGTCCCCAACTGTAGAACAGACGGTTGAAGAGATTAGTTTGCCATCGTATATGAAAAGGAGAGATGCTCAGCCCATATGAAATCAGACAGTCTTCATAAGATGCTTTCAGAGAGCTAGATGACTGTAAGAAACAATGGAAATTAGTCTGACACACAGCTTTCTGGAAGATTTCATGTAATGATATCCAATAAAACAAAGAGAAGAGTAGTATATGGGAATATGTACATGCACATATAGCAACTTACATGAACTATGCTGAAAAAATTAAATAATAGGAACTATAAAACCTTATAATAGGAGTCTAATGTGTGACCCAAAGATTGACTTCTTCTACAAGAGAAATATATTATATTGCTTTTACTTACTTATCAAATATATTGTTGCACTCGGATGAATGTACTTAGTCACTCAACTGTCAAGCACACCTTAGGCTCTGCTCCTGTTAGCATACTAAAAAGTTGCAGTAGGGATGTGCAATTGGAAATATGTTGATTTGTCAAGTTGTAAAGCGAACTGTTTCTGAATAATTTTTTCAGTAATTTGTTTTATTATGTCTTCTGCCATTTCGTCAATTCTTCATCTTATTGTATCATTCGACTGTGGGATATTTTTAAGTTTGTCAACTTATATTTCACTAAACGTAATTTTTTCATAGCAGCACTAGATATACTGATACCTTCACATTTTCTTGTAACATATTCAATTGATTTATCTTTTAATATAGGATGCTATCTATTAAGGTGTCATTTCAACAGAGACTGTTTCATATAGCGGTTAGATAAAGTCTCACAGAAAATCACACAAAGTGGCAAAGGGTGTACACTTCTGTTTGTAGTAAACCTGAATTTAAGATATTCAGCATTGTAACTGCATGTTTTTCTTATCTCAGAAGAATTTCCACTTCCACCACTGGTGCGTGGTTTTTTCACTACAGGTTTTCCCACCTCAAATGTTTCTGACAGTTTCTGATCTTCCAAATCTGCAGTTTTATTTGGTTTATTTTCACAAGAAATCAGTCCATTTTAAACCCATTAGTTGTAATTATAAAAAACTAAACTAAAATTGTACTAATAGCAATTTCATCACTTACTTCAGATAGCAACAAGTGTATGTAATTTTTGGGTGTAACAAATACAAAAATAATAAAGCGCTATAAAACTTAAAACAAAAATTCCGTTTTCTCCAAATTTCAGTTGTGCTGACGTATCCCCCAGACTTCTCTCGAGTACCCCAAGGATACTTGTAACCAATGGTTGAGAAACACCGATCTAGACCACCAACCTCTGACAGATGGCTGTATACCCTTAAATATCCCCAATGATGGAGATTCCATAATTCCCCTTGGCAATTTATTCCATGCATCAATCACTGACAGTTGGTAAGTTTTTTTCCTAATGTCCAACCTAAATTCGCTACAATTTAACTCCTTTGCTTCTTGTCCTATCCTCAGGAAGTGACGTTTGTTTTTAAATCTGACCTGCCTTATTTCTGAGCAGACACTTGGAAGTCAAAAAATTCAAACCACCGGTTCCCATTTGTAAAAGGGAAACAATCAACGCCCGCCAGTTTTATTCAGGTGCCATAAACCCCCTCAACTCTGACCCCAGGAAAGGAACGGGCTGGGGACCCTGCCCTCGCACTGAGCCTCGGGCACCTCTGGGTCCCGAACCCTGGCTTAAAACCTGCCGCAGACAGCGAGGCGAGGCCTGGCACCAACGGACGCTGCGCGGGCAGCTCCTGCGGGGCCAGGCGCCGGACAAAAGCCTAAGCTACCGACCCCCCCTCCCCCCACGCCCGGGTCGGGGCACGTGGCAAAGCAGGGCAGCGCCGGGGGCAGAGTCCCACGACAGGTTCAGGGTTCGCGCCCGGGCAGGCCCGCCCCGCCCCTCGTTGCGGCCGCCGGCCGCACTGACCCCTCCCTCCCGCTGCAGCCGGGGGGCCCCGGGCCGGTTCTGTCCCCGCGGCCGGGGCGTCCTCACCTTCAGCAGCGTGTCCGCCAGGTAAATGACGCACCAGCCGCCCAGCACGCCCACCACCACCGGGATCGGGATCATTGCGGCACCGAGAGGTGGCGGCCACAGCGGTTCCCGCGCACAGTGATGCCCCCGGAACTAAACCTCTGTCGGAACCTTGCTCCAGCATTCCCATTTTCCGGTCGGACACTTCTGGGAGCGGACACGGAGAAACGGCACGGCCGAACGTGGAGAGGTTAGATTACGTCAATGCGTATCTAACCTCTTTTACCGCCCCCGGGCGATCCGCAGTGGCACATGATCGCTTGCGCGCATGTGCCTGGCGCTGCCGCCCGCGAGTTGCAACCTTTGAGTCTGCGCACGCGCGCTGAGCTTCCCGCGCTGCCCGCGGCGAATTTCAAGAAAGGGTGATGTGAGAAAAAGCGCTTTTTGAATTGTGCGCAGGCGCAGAGAACTGAGCGTTCCAGGCTTCTTGCGCAGCCGCAGAGTGTGGGTTGTGCGTAGGGCTGCGGATGCTTGGGCTCGCTAACGACGACCTGTCGTGTGACCTTGCCTCGCAGTGACGTTGGCCCTCACTGCTGTGCGCCCGGTCCCGTGCAGCTCCCCCTGCCGGGAGGGAGGGGAGTGGGGTTAGAACCCAGGCACAGCAGTCACAGGTGCCTGTGGTTGTCTGTAACATTGTCACACAGCAGAGGTGCTGGCCAAAAAGCCAGAGCCCAGCTTGAGCTGCCTGGGTTGAGTAATTCCAGCCCATGTTTTTGAGGACTCAGTTTTAAACTCCAGTCTCAGCCCCAGGGGTGTATCCCAGCATCTGCCTGTTGGGCCCTTTTCAGCTAAGCTACACTCTAATTTTAAAGAAATTAAGTTCCTATCACTGTTCTGTGCACAGAAAAGCTTTCCTATGTGATCTGATGGGCTACGTCTACACTGGCCCCTTTTCCAGAAGGGGCATGTAAATTTCACTAGTCGTCGTAGGGAAATCCGCGGGGGATATAAATATCCCCCGCGGCATTTAAATAAAAATGTCCGCCGCTTTTTTCCAGCTTTTAAAAAAGCCGGAAAAGAGCGTCTAGACTGGCCCCGATCCTCCGGAAAAAGTGCCCTTTTCCGGAGGCTCTTATTCCTACTTCAAAGTAGGAATAAGACCCTCCGGAAAAGGGCACTTTTTCCGGAGGATCGGGGCCAGTGTAGACGCTCTTTTCCGGCTTTTTTAAAAGCCGGAAAAAAGCGGCGGACATTTTTATTTAAATGCCGCGGGGGATATTTAAATCCCCCGCGGATTTCCCTACGACGACTAGTGAAATTTACATGCCCCTTCCGGAAAAGGGGCCAGTGTAGACGTAGCCTTACAGTGTTGCCTACTGGAGTGTGTAGAGGAGAGGCCCTCTTCTTTGGGATACAAATTCAGTTAGGTCTGAGAACCTACTTACAACTCAGGACATACCTGTATTTCAGGTAGTATGTAGAATGCATATATTGCACTCTCCCCCAGGATAGTACAAATAGCAGTGTCAACAGTAATGCATTGCTTAGGCAAGTAGACTATATAGGGAAAGATTCTGGTAAAGTCTCCAGTTGCTCCCTGTTCCTGGAATCTTTCGTTGCAGTGGGGAAAGGCTCCGGAAGGAGAACTTTTCCCTGCCACAGTTAAAGAGCGTGGCACTTGAAAACAAAGCCTTTTCCCACTGTTGTCTTCTTGACAGTTCCTTTCACACCACATTGTGGACTCAGCTTGCCTTTTATTACAATATTAAACTTAAAAACATAAAAAACAACAAATGGTCTGGTAGCCCTTTATAGACTAATAAAGCTGTGTGAGCGTGTCTACCAGCCAGTCAGTACACAATTATGCAGTGGGGTGGGGAGTGGGGGCAGGGCCGGGGTGTGATGGAATCCCTGGAGATGGATCCACCCATGCGCGGGACGGGCAGCACCCCAGGATCTGCATGCGCCTGGACCAGCCCCCCTCCCCACCAGGCGGTTCCATCCCATCCAGCCCTGTTCCTCCCAACCCCCTCCCAGCCAGCCCTGCTTCCTGGCAGCCGGTTCCCCCTCTCCACCCAGTGATCTCCCCGTCGAGCTCCGCTCCCCCTGACCCACTCCCGGCCAGCCCCACTTCCCACTGGTCGGTTCCTCCCTCCCAATCTCCCCTGGTCAGCTCTGCTCCCCCAGACCTCTTCCCGGCCAGCTCCACTCCCCTTAATCCCCTCCCAGCCACTCCTGCTTCCCGTGACCGGTTCCTCCCCTCCCCCCGATCTCCCCCAGCCAGCTCTACTCCCCTTCCGGCTGGTTCCCCCTCTCCCCCATCCCGTTCTGAGATGATGTTGTCTGGTATCTTTTTTTAAACCCATCTGGTAATCCTAACAGTGGCAGGCTATAGCTATTCTGTAGTTCACAGTATATTAAATTTCTGTGTATGTTCAGTTGAAAACTAGCTACACGTAGCAATGATGCAGCTTTAGTTATATTAATTGCACTCACATACAATGTTAAAAAGGAAAATTCTACTATCCTTATGCACAAAAATGCATTAACTATAAACCTAAATTATGTAGTCCCAGGCTAGTCTCTGAGAATACATTAATAAAATATATAGGATTATCTCCTCCAGTAAATAAGATCTGTGCCTGCTACTATTTGTTTGCAGGACTGGGTCTATAAAAGGCTTCTGTGAACAGTACTATAGTTTTAAGGCTCATTTTGCAAACGATAATATACTGTTTGTGAAAATGGCTTAGAACTCTGGCAGTAAAAGAATGTTCCTAAAACACACTTTGTACATCTCACAGACAGAAGTCTTAATAGAGACAAACGCACAAAATTGCTGGTTTCTTCAGAAGAGGGAGCTTCCTATAATGCAGAAGGTATTTGAGTGAATTGAACACTGAACCTGATTGCCCTCTTATTACTGTGATTTCAGTGAGTATTTTTAATATGACAAGAAGGCACAACTGAACCCTTTTTTGTCATAATATTGAGACTGTTCTAGAACAGTCATGGAAGCAAATGGTTGCATTTTATATTTTATTATTTCTATGCTAGAATTAAAAATGGTGTAATAGGATAGACATTGTCTATGTCTTGTGTTTGCAGACTTGCAGAGGAGGCAGGGGTTTGCATTCTGGCTTCTGTAAAGTATTTGGTCAGAACTCTTACAAAAATCAATTGTGTAATATGAAGTAAATGAATATGACATGGATCCTTACGGCAGAATTGAATGAAAAATTAGGTAGTAAAGATGAGAGAAAATCTTGAGCATTTCCTACTTTGACCACATCACCAATGGAGGGGTCTGCAACATCATCAACCAATGTGTTGGGTCATATGAAGATGTCCTGGTGACTATGAAGAAGTGCAAGCTGAAGCAGTACAACCACTATACAAGATCATCTGGCCTATTCATGATCATCCTCCCAGGAACAGTACAAAGGAAGAGAAGAAGAGTTAGACAAAATATGAGATGGATTGACACCACAAAAGAGTAGACAGAAACAGACTTCAAAGACTCAAGCATTGCCAAACAATCATCAGGGGAGGAGAAAAATTGTGGATTGTGCTCCTCAGTGATGGTGCCCCAATGCAGTTATGGGAGTGATGATGATGATGATGTATTTCTATAGCACCTACTAGCCCTAGGCATGAAGTTTAAAAAACTAGCTTGATTTTTATGCTGAATGACTATGACTTGTTTTATACAGACTGTCTTTAAAAGCCAGTTGTAAATTGCTGCTTCGGCGGAATGCAGCTGTGCTTGAGATATCAACTTTTCTGTGAGCAAAAAGCAAAGCTCACCCAATTCCTGTTTCTTTAGAATAGATTGAGGCTTTGGGCACAGATGAAGGTGTGATGGGTTCAGTCACAGAGATCCCCTTGAGACTATCACCTGATGTGCTGATCATACCATAGAGTAGGGCTACTCAACATGCAGCCCATGGACCGCCTTTTTGCGGCCCATGGAGCAGTTTGGGTTTATGCAGGGCTCAACATCCAGCCTATGGGTGGGATCCTTTGAACATTGCTTCCACTGGGAACACGCTCCACAACAGCAAGTCAATATAATGGTCTTCTGTAGGTATACATTTTAATATTTAAATTCCTGGACTGTCATTGCTCATTAAGAGTATGTCTACACTGCAACGCTATTCCGAAATAACTAGTGCTATTCTGAAATAACTTAGTCCATGTCTACACAGCAGGCAGTTATTTTGAAATCGTGTCAATACACTGTCAAGCTGAAGGACTTATTTCAACTCCTGTAATCCTCATTGTACGAGGAATAAGGAAAGTTAGAGGAAGAGTGCTCTATTTCGAAATAAGTGCTGTATAGATGCTCCCTATTTCTAAATAAGATATGCAATTGATGTAGCTCAATTTGCATTGCTTATTTAGGGTATGTCTGGACTACATCCCTCTTTCGAGAGATGTAAATTAGACATACCGAAACTGCAAATGAAGCCAGGATTTGAATTTCCCAGTAAACATGTTTATACTTCATATATCTAACTTTAAATACAGAAATGATATATGTCCAGAAATAAATTAGACACATTCAATAGATTACAAGCTTTCTAATGATAGATTACATGCAATATTTTGCATGAAGCATATTCATGTTACACATTCATATTATAGGCACATTTCCATAAAGAATATGGGAGTGCCACATTATAGTGGGGCTAGATGATCCTCTTTACCGTCTGTTGGAATATACCCAATTGTCAGTCAAGCCTTTATCTGTCCTGGAGTGGAATTCCAGAATTCTCCCATGCTCCAATTCCATCACAATTGGAGAGGCATATGGAAAAAGCAAAATGACTCCATGAATGCCACAGAAGCACATATCTGTCATTATTCAGGACTACTTAAGTTAGGGTACCTGTATTTCCATATGCTGAATACAGGACACCTGGTAAAAGTACTCATGTTTGAGTTCAGTAGCAATCAATCATACAAATATTCAAATTAACATTGAGTGGACTGAGACCCTGTTAAATAGAAATACATTGTAGTTAGATCCTTTTCATTTATCTTCTTATCTTTAAGATATTAGGGTTCACATGTGGGGGCTGCACTGATGGACCTGCAGGGGGAGTGGCCAGCACTTCACACTGCATCTTCACCCTGCCACCAGCCTTGCATACCCACCCCCATTATTAACCACTGACCCTCCCTCCCCCCACACTCACTGTTGGTGAGCAGGCGGTTGGCAAGCAGAGATCCAGCCTACAGCAGGACTTGTCAATGCTGGGGGATGGGCAGACAGAAAATAAGGGAGAGTATTCCTATTTTTAAGAAAGAATAGACAATTTTAGGGGGGTTTAAATAAGGGACTGTCATAATAATATTCATATATTACCATAAAAATGGGATGTCTGCTCACCCTAACCTAAACCTATGTGAAACTATACTTATGTTAGAGAGACTTTTAGCAAAAGCATAATAGCACTAATCAAAAATAATTGGGCATGTAAATACAAAATAGAACATAATACATGAATAAAAATAAAAACAAATTCACTCAGTGTCAGTGTCATAAGCAACTAACTTCTAAATAACAGATTTATCTTGAGATTAATTATCTACATCTCTAATGATTATTCATTTCAGCTTTGATCTATTATTGAATTGCCTAGGTTTATTATTCATATATTACCATAAATACAGATGAGGTTTTAAAAAAATAAGGCCTTCCCTTGATATACTTTTAGGCTACGTCTACACTGGCCCCTTTTCCGGAAGGGGCATGTAAATTTCACTAGTCGTCGTAGGGAAATCCGCGGGGGATTTAAATATCCCCCGCGGCATTTAAATAAAAATGTCCGCCGCTTTTTTCCGGCTTTTAAAAAAGCCGGAAAAGAGCGTCTAGACTGGCCCCGATCCTCCGGAAAAAGTGCCCTTTTCCGGAGGCTCTTATTCCTACTTCAAAGTAAGAATAAGAGCCTCCGGAAAAGGGCACTTTTTCTGGAGGATCGGGGCCAGTGTAGACGCTCTTTTCCGGCTTTTTTAAAAGCCGGAAAAAAGCGGCGGACATTTTTATTTAAATGCCGCGGGGGATATTTAAATCCCCCGCGGATTTCCCTACGACGACTAGTGAAATTTACATGCCCCTTCCGGAAAAGTGGCCAGTGTAGACGTAGCCTTACAGGCGAAGGTCCTGTTCCTATAATGAGTTTTGCACAAGTGATGAAGTGTACCTGACTTGAGCACTTTGCAGGCTCAAACAAAGTCAGCTGAAAACAACAGGAGGATATGACAAAACAAAGCTGAATTGGGCACAGAACGGTTTTACAGAGTAGAATGAAGATGATGCAATCAGGAG
Organism: Pelodiscus sinensis; assembly: GCF_052426305.1. Lineage (NCBI taxonomy): Eukaryota > Metazoa > Chordata > Testudines > Trionychidae > Pelodiscus > Pelodiscus sinensis. Next base: position 211,980,030 of record NC_143052.1, read on the forward strand.
GTGACTTGGGCAAGTAAGTGCGTGATGCTTGAGGTCTGCAAAAGGAGTCTGGAGTTGATTGGAGCAAATATTGATTAGATTATTATTGCCATCTTTTAAAGAAGGGAGGTTTGATAAATGTCTTAAGAGGAGGGCAGAGTCACAGCATACCTTGTGACCTGATCCAATAAACACTTTAAACATATGAATAATCCCCTGGGACTTACAGTACATGCATAAATATTTGCAGGATCAGGGCTCAGGTAAGGGGGGTTTTCAGGAACAGGGAACTGCATGAACAAAGGCTTGTTTTGGGGGAATACAAAAGGGATAGCTAGATGAGCTGAATGAGGAGTGGGCAGGGAGCAAAAGGAAACAAGAACAGAGAGAGTAAGGAAATCAAGGCACAAGATGAACGCCACAGTGACCGGCACACTACAGAAAGGTATACAAGAGAGATTGATTTAGATAATAAAAGGAAGACTATCCACCATTTCACTTACCCTGCTTATATTGTAAATAAAAATGTCTTAATGTCTGAAAGATGTTCAAATAATAGAAGTTAAGCAGATATAGAATATTATGATGTTTTAAACTGATTTCTTAAAATAAATGTGGAGTATTTATGTTGCTACATAAAACTAAAGAGAAGATGTGACACAGTTTTGTGAGTTGAATTTCAGGTGTCAGGGTGAAAAACCTTTCTGGACTGATTTAAAGATAGTGTCAAAGTTTTTGCTTATGTTTCAGGTATCTGCTTACAAAAGTTAATATGGACACAAACAAACACCAGGAACTTTCTTGTTGGACTTTTCAAACAACTCAGTAAAATTGGTTTTTAAAATCTGTTTGAATTACATCTCAAATAGGCTAAATGACAGGCCTCAAAACATAACGCTAAATGGTGACATCATCATCATCTTCTTCAAGTGCAGATCCTGTATCTCAGTGGTTCTCAGCCAGGAGTCTGAGGTTCTCTGGGGGTCAAGAGCAGGTTTCAGGTGGTCTGCCAAGTAGAACCGGTGTTAGATTCATTGGGACACAAGGCAGAAAGCCTAAGCCCTGGCATACAGGGCTGAAGCCTTGAGGCCTGAGCCTCCCTCCCCCCACCAGCAGCTAAAATAGAAGCCTGAGCAACTTAGCTTCGTGCATAGGGCCTCCGGCAATTGCCCTACTTCATATCCCTTAACACTGTTCCTGGCTTTTATATACAGCAAACAGCTGTTGTGGCAGAAGTGGACCATAGAGAATTTTTTGCATGTTGGGGTGATCTCAAGGGGGACAAAACCAGCTAAGAATTCCTGCTGTATCTAGCAACCTGTCTGTCCTGAGAACTTAGACTATGCAGTCTCTCTGCCCCAGCTCTTGTTACCAATATTGTCTCATCATGATCCCTGTGCAGCTTCAATGTATTTCCTCCTTGAGCTCTAAGGCCTGAACCTGCTAAATTATTTTTTCAAAGGGCCATGTGGTAGGGTGTAGCTAGCATAACACACACACACACACACTATTGCTCTCAATCACATGAGAAATACACAGACCTTTACAAAAATAACAAACATATGTACTTCCCCTCCCTCTAATTCACCTTTCCCTTAGGTACCCTGAGGGTCTATGTTCAGGAAGGTAGGTTTCAAACTGTCTCATCAGGCAACTGTCTCATCAGGCTACTCAGCTTAAGCTGGTAAAAAGTGGCCAAAGAGCATAGGAATCAGTTCCTGTTCTTTTATAACCTTCCAGACCGTCATATGATCTCCTGGTCATTACCAGCAGGTGACCTTGTTGCCAGGTGATCTCTCCTCTGACTAACTAGTTCTGGTTAAAAGTCAGTCCATTTCAATGTATCCACCAACTGTTGTCAGCTACACTCTATTTCACATTGACATTTTAGTCTAACAGGAAGGCAAAGAGAATCCAATTAACCCACACACTCAAAATGGAATTTGTTGCTTGATTCATATAAACTTCATAATCTCACATGAAATTAATAAATTGTACAAACAGATTTTCAAATAGTCACACAGGTCTATTGGCTTTGAATTTTGAGGATTTTAGGGTGCATCGTCTCTGGGGAAAAAAGGTGTGTTCTTAACTCAAGTTTACCACTATGAGAGAAAGTCCTAATGAAAACAAGTTTGCAGTTTTCATGAGTCAGCAAGTTAGAGGATATGGAGCTAGTGTTTATATTTTATCCTCACTTGCTAATTTATGTGAAACCTACAAACTATCTTGTTTTCATTAGGATTTTATCTCGTGATAATTGCCATGTATTAGCTAACTCAGAGAAAGAGCACACCTTTTCCTTAGTGAAGGCAAGGCCTTAGTTCAAATTTTGCCATGGTAATATCTTGAATACCTATGCAACAAGTCCATCCTGTGTACAGGGACTGTGCCAATTAGCTATCTGCTTTAAATTCTGACCGTCAGTTGACATAATATTGACAGACATAACAAATAAAGTTAGTATAAATCTGTAGTTTTGAAATGTTGTTTTCATATCATGACAATCACTTTTCAAATAGCAACTTCAGCTCCTTGAAGAGAGCTGGCTTTTGAGAATTCAGCTGTACTTCAAAAGGTAGCACAACCAAATGTAGCTGAATGAAGCAGCTTAATATTTGCAGTTTCTTATTCAGGTTCTGTTATCTTTGGATAGGAAATATAGCCCATCTTTCAGTATACAGCCCATCCTCTCACATGATGTAAACTATGCCTAGTTTTTTAAAAAAATACCAGTATAAAACATTCTTAGGAAATTATGCTGATATTGAATCACTGGAGTGCTTTAAAGAAGATATTTATGGTACCAGCACATTGTTTTCAATGAGTATATGTATTTTAATCTCTTCACTACCCCTCTTCTTATGTTGTCAGTTTGGATGGCTATATTTTCCTTGGTTTGTGCTACAGCCTCATGGTTCAATTTATCAAAATATTTTTGGTGAGATTTTATTGCTGTGCACAAATAGTATGAGGCAACTGACCATATGACTTCTGTATATTATATCTGGTAAAGACTATTATATTCTAGGATTTATATGGGTTACCTTCATAATGTGGTTGTAAAAACCTAGTACAGGTATAAAATCTTGATAATAAAAACACAGCTATTAAAAGATGTTAGAAATTCAGGATTTAGAACAAGGTCATCTGGCAGTGTCTATTGAGACCATTCTCCTTAATACAAGGCTAATTATTTCTTTGTGGAACAGATTGTAACAATAATCACCAATTTTCAATTTGGAAAAAAACGGAGAGAGACAGAATGACATTTGTCAACTCAAAAAGGTATTTTCAACAATGAGTCATTAAGTGAATAATATTTTATGATTTCCATTTCATTAGTACATTAAACAGTGGCAATCATTATTTCCATATTATTGTATGTATTTCACTGTTGATATTACCCTCTACTATTATTTAATGTTTTGGCATAATTTCCAAGAACTCAGGAGAAAATGATTTTCCTGTCCTGTCCTGTCCTGTCCTGTCCTGTCCAGTTAAACATTTGTGAGGGGTGGGAAAACTGGAATACATGTCTTGTATGATTTACATGATGCATTGTTAAGTCATTTACTTTCTTCAAATGACATTTCTTTGACAGGCACAACTGAAGTCTGTCATTAACCTCTCCCTCCTCTCCCCTCCGATGTTACGTTCTCAAAGTCTCTTATGAAAAATAAATAGTCCTGGGATAAGAAGGAAAATCTTTTGGATCAGTAACTGGTTAAAAGATAGGAAGCAAAGATTAGGAATAAATGGTCAGTTTTCACAAAGGAGAGGGATCTTTGGAGGACATGTACTGGGACCTGTACTGTTCAACATGTTTATTAATGATCTGGAAAAGGGAGTGAAGTGGCAAAGTTGGCAGATGATACAAAATTTTTCAAGATAGTTATACCAAAGCAGACTGCGAGGAGTTACAAGAGATATGACAAAACTGGATTACTGGACAATAAAATGATAGAGGAAACTTAATGTTGACAAGTGCAAAATAATGAACATTGGAAAATATAATCCCAATTATATATACAAAATGATGGATTCTAAATCAATTAACTGTTTCTGCTCAAGAAAGCAATCTTGGAGTACCATGAATAGTTCTCTGGAAACTTCCATTCAGTGTGCAGCAGTAGTCAAAAAGGCTAACTGTAAGTAAGAAATTAGTAAGAAAAGGATAGAAAGAAGACAGACCATATCATAATGCCACTATATCAATTCATAGTGCAGACATACCTTGAATTTTGTGCAGTTTTTGTCATCCCATCTATTAAAAAAAGCATCTATACAATCTTGTTCTTTGCTGGAAGAAGTGAAAAATGTTGTTTATCTTTTCACACAATACAAAAAGCATGGCTCACCTGATGAAATTAATAGGCAGAAGGTTTAATAGAAACAAGGATTTTTTCATGAAATGCACACTCAACCTATGGAACTCATTGCCATGGGATGGGATGATAGTAAAAAGTATAGCAATGTTCATGAAATAATTGAATGAGTTTATAGAGGAAAGGTTCATCAATGACTGTTAACCAGGATGATTGGGGACAGAACCACATGCTTGAAGCAACTCTAAATCTCTGATTTCCAACAGCTGGAAGGTTGAAAACAGGGATGAAACATTCTAAAATTGCCCTATTTTGTACATTCCCCTGAATCTCTGGTAGAGGCCACTGTCAGAGATATGATACTGGGTAAGATGGATCATGGTCTGATCCAGTATGGCAGCTCTTATGTTTTGTTTTCCTTCGGATCATTAGCAACTTGTTAAATTAGCAACTACACATACACGAGAGATGCATGTACATGTTAGCATACACCCGTAGCATAAATCTGTGGCTGTACTCTTCAAAGCGATTGCAAAACTGGCACTTTCTTACACGAGTCTGCTGTGACATTCTCTGTCTTCAGTGACAAACTGTACTTTTAATGATTTTTACTCCTTTTATCTCAATGCACTTAACACAGCTAGAACCTGAACTTGATTCTTCTTCCTTCTTGTACATCAATAGGTTTGTTTAGTAAATTCTCATTTATTAGTAATGTACAAATCTATTGAAGGAAATAGGTCTATATCGGTGTCACTCCAAGCATAATCTGAAGAAAATGGAATTGAAGAGGTGTAAGAAAAGGTTTCATTTGGACAGTAGAGCCTTTATTTCTGGTGATGACATAGCACTGCTTGACTTTCCTATCTTAGGAGGATATGTAGCACATATGCTGTAGTATCAAATAAAAATAAATAAAAGTACAGGGCTGGCAGTTAGAAAGTAATCTTTTTACCTGTAAACTGAATGCATTTAATATGGAAATAATTAAAGCAATTAATGTGGATAGCCCACAGTGCAAATTTTAAAGAGCAACTTCACAGAGTAAAGCTACATTTAAAACAGTATCAATCCCCTACCAACCATAAGCTATGAGTTAATAATATATTGAAAAAACTCCACTTCTGGATAAAGCCATTTTTTTTATCAGAGCACTAAACCATGGATCTGAAGCCATAGCTGTGAAGTTTTACATTTTATAAGTTTAAAAAAAATCACCTGTCCTCAAAAATATTTTAGCTCATTCTAACAATAGAACTAAAGCCAAGTGGCAACAACTTTAAATAAGTATACTGGAATATTAACTGTTGTATTGAAATTTCAGATGGCTTTTTCTTTTTATTTGGCTGAGTTATTTTTAAAATTACAAATCAAACTGTGAACTGTTTATAAATGTCTCTATAGTCCAAATTAAGTTTGAAAATTGTTAATCTCCACAATTTTTACACTCTAAAAACTACCCATTTCTACATTCCAGTGAGGCAATTGCATGTGCAAATGGACATATGCACTGAGCATTTTGTGTACCTAGCACGCACTAGAGACCAACTGATAATTCATTTCCCATAGGCTGCCAAATGAAAAGGAAGAGCCTGCTGAAATTGCAATAAAACATATAATATTTCAGTATAGTTAAGGTAAAAAAGTGCTTTGAATCTGTTTTTAAATTGGTTTGTGCAGTACCAGTCATTAGTGCTACTGCAGCCACATAGGTGTATATTTTTAACTAACTGGATGCATAACTATTAATTCTTGTGAGCTTCTTCTGTGATATCTTCTGCAAATTATGTAATGAGTTAATTTATATATTTTCAGATCATTTGCATGTGACTATGAACTTCAGCTTAGGCTCAATGCATTCAGTCCCAAGCAGTGGTAGGTTCAGACAGAGTTGCACAAATCTAGGGAGCTGTGATGGGGAAGGAGGGCGAAGCCATTTCATCCCAGTGTATTCTGTCAGCAGCAGCACAACCTGACACAATACTGCAAATGATGGCATTGCTGCTGCCGCAGCTGTCTTTAGTTTCTGCTGTCTTTTCATCATTGGTGTCTTTGGTCAGACATGGTGGGCACTGCTGAAGCAGAAATAACGGGAGAAGAAGAATGTCAGTTCCCGCGAGGTCCCGATGAACTGGAGGCTGCAGTCGTGTGAGTGTAAATATAGGGGTGATGTCACACAAGTGTGATATCTTTCTTGTGCTTCATACGTGATCTGCACTAATGGGAAAATTTGCGCTTTGGTGAAAATCACAACTGTGAGGCTAGACCAATCTGAGTTCTCATGAAAGAGGATCAAGATATGTCTAATGTACATGCCTAGGAGAGGAATTAAGGATAATTGCTCACATCAGTACCCTGTCATGAAATAGTACAAAGAAAGTGGACTTATTGTATTAGTCACAATGATTGCTCCCATTTGTACTACCTAAGTATTTCTTAACCTAGATCCCTAACATTTAACAAATATTTGTTAAAGCCAACACTTTCAGAAGGATCCATTAATTTTGTGTGCTTCTGTTTTTGAGGACTCACCTGGTGGCTGAGTTTCAGAGTTTCTCTGGACTTGCAGTTTCCTGTGATTTCAGACCCAAAAATTAAGGCAAACAAAATTAGTGAACACCTAAGAAGTGTATATACATGGCTGAAAAATGTACAGTATGCTTTTGTAATCAGTCCTTGGTTTGGTGCAGAGATAAAGAGATAACCTTGAGTAAGCGATGCCTGAAACAGAATAGGGAAAGTTTAAGGATATGCCCTGCCTTCTATCCTTTGTGTGCTTTGCTCCTGTGAACACCCAAAAACTACAGTGTGCGTGGCAGCAAAAATGACCCAAAGGTGTGTTCCATTAACTGCTATTACTTGACACTTGAACCCTGGTTTTAAGAGTTCAAGTGTCGCAGAGGGAATGAAGTTACATGATGTATCAAAATCTATATTTAGGGAGAACAACTCCAAGCTATGACAGGAATTTGCTTTTACACTTAGCTTCTAAACTCAGTTCCACTCCAACTCTGAGCAGCTCCCAGTACCATACAGGCAGAAAGCACTCTAGCTATTTCAGACACATTTAAAGGATCACAGTCAAGATCTCAGCTCACTGAAGAAGGTGTCTCTTTCAGCATCGAAAAGAAGTGTATATACTCACTTGACGGTTTGGAACTTTTATTATATAAATAAATAAGTAAGCTAAGCTGAAGGTATCATTTGCAAACTTGAAAGGTTCTGTGAAGTGTCTGAAGTCGCTGTTTATTTTAACATTTTGTGCAGCACATGAATGTGTTTAGTGCAGATTGTTTTTGCTACTGCTATGTAAACTACGGAGATCTTAAAAGATTTAAAACAGAAAGCTGCTTTAATACTTGGTGACATCATAAGCAAATCTATGTACAGTAGCAGCATGTATACTGTACCAATATATGTTTATTTTTTTCTAAAAAATTCTTGCAGTTGGTAAAAAAATGTTTGGGATAGGGGGAGTGGGTACGGTGGAAAGGTAAGTTTTCTCCACTGTAACTGTAGCACCAAACAGTAGTGGAGGAAGAAACAATTGTGTTATCAAAAACATTATGTATAATTGTACTTGCCTGCAGAATGTAGTCAGTTTGAGTCTGGCAAAGTGGGGTTTTCTCCTTTTCCTCAGTACCAGTTTGGTGTCACAGTGGTGTAGTTCCTGTAAGTCTTTTATAAGAAAACACACGGCAGCTTTCTGGCCAAAACACCTTTGGTGTTTGATTTCATGAGTACAGCAGGAGGTAAGAGGACAGCATTCAGTGTTTGGGTCCCCCCTCTAATGTGCAGTAAGATTATAAAAGATGGACATTATGACAGTGCCGCGTGTATCTCAACTATATTTAAAGCAAATTGAATAAGAAATTAGTTTGTCCACATAGCTGCACCTCTTTCTACACCTCTCTCAGGAATTATTTTTAGCTGAAGTAGAGAAAATAATTGTTTTTTAAACTCATTTACAAATACTGCTGATTCCTTCCTATCAAATATTCCTGTTCATGAGTGATTTCGCTACAAAGTAAAAAAGTTTGCATTGGAAGTCAGACATTAAATAGTAACAAACTGAAATAAGAATGTAATTGCTTTCAAAGTTTTGCCTTCACATTCAGGCCATAAAAGGTAAAAGGTAAGTTGTGGGGAAGTCAAAGAGGCTTGAGAACAAGGCTGTGTGTATGTCAGACAATTTGCCTGGCAAAAGGGTTTAAACTCTTAGCTGATAATCAATCTGAGCTGTGATTTGTTCATGTTTGCAAATCTGCTCAAAAAGCCAGAAATAAAAGAATGTGGTAACGCAGTATTTTGCTGAATATCTTTCAGATATACATGGCAAAACAAAAGTATTTATATGTATTAATCCATGGCAGTCAAGTTTTATTTCTATACATTTCACGGTTAGTAAATATGCTAAAAGTGAATTGAGAGAGAGTAGAAGGGGAGGGAATGCAGCCAGAGAAGGTTGTCTATTTTTACTCATCAGTGCGCTGTTGTCCTGATTTCTCTGGCAATAACGAGGGCAGCATGAACTGGAAGGAAAAAATCACCTCCTCCTCCAAAAGCAATCCTACACAATTGTATCATACATCTCTCTTTAGGAACCAGTGTCTGATTGCAATCAGTTTCAACACAGGTTTCTTAGGAACTCACAGCATATTACAAAACATAAGATGGCTTGGTTTAGAGAAAGACATTCTAAGTAAAGATTTAATCTAATTCCTAACCCATCCATGTTTAAGTATACCCAAAGGCTGAGGGAAGTGTATATCAGCTGTTTCTCGTGAGATGGGGGAGCATGTTGCCATACGCTGGAAGTCTTCACTGTAATTTCATTGCTGCTGTGGTTTAAAGCAGTCCTATAGTATTTTAAAATGTGCATGTGTGTTAATTTCCTTTGCCTCTGTTTTCATTTTAAATTGTGATTAGAAAGGGGGAAAGATCAGAGCATAAATTAATTACACCTTTTTATATTATAAACCATAATCAGATCTTTCTAACGGTTCGTAGTTTTTTATAATCCTTGAAATGCAATCACTGAATACTAACATTGTGCATCAATATAGACTTTCTGTCAGTCATCTGAAAAAATAATTATTTTCTATGCACAGTAGCAACTTTAAAAAATGAATGCAAGGGTGGAAACCTGGGAGTTTTGCCATTGACTTCAGTGACCCAGTATTTCACCACGAAAGTCAGTCTAATAGACAACACGATGCACACCAAAGTTGTTTAAACTGTCTGGTTTTAGGCTATCACAGTGCAAAAAGCACCTGGAACTGTATAATTTATATGATGGGATTTTTGGACCCAAAATCCTTAAACAGGCCTACCCAAACTGAAAACAGAGCCCTCACAAAAAACAGTAAAAAGCCAAGGGCAAAATTCAATCCAATGAGTTTGCCTGAGTGAAACTGAGGGTAGAATTTGATTCTCGTTTTCTTTATTGATCTTATTGACTTGAGAGTCAGTAGAACTGAGCTACTGACCTCGTGTAAATTTGTATATTAAGTCAGTATCAGTTTTTCCATGTTTATCTGAATGATCTCCATTCTTAATTCTTAAGAATTAATAACTTAATTCTGTCTCAAGCTATTGCTGAAAAAACTCACTAAATATACATCTTTGAAGGAAAAGTCCTCTGTGTCTTTAAGATTTCCAAGAAGGACTTTGAAAAAAATAGATACCATTAAATTATAGTATATGTACAAATGGATTTGGGAGATTTTTAAGGCTTTGGGAGTCAGGAATTGGGCACATTTTTATTTGTTAAATGCGCATTCTTCAGGATTACATTTTCATTTGCAAAGGCCAGGTTCAGACTCAGGGATTCAGTAACCTCTACTTACGAGGTAACATAACACTCCCTTGTTTGCCCCAAACTTCTTCCTTTTGCTACTGCTCATTCTAGGATGTCCTTAATGTCTTAGGAATTTCTGATTCCCCTCACTATTTTTTTTCATGTGAAAGCAGTATCACCATTTCTGGCTATGAAAGATTAACTAAGGAAGCTCAGGTGTTCTCATTCCCTCAGGTATTAGAAGTGAGTATCTAAGCAACTCTGAAACTGAGACTCTGAGAGTAGAAGGGCTGATGAAATGGATGCCTGTCAAGAAGCAGCATGGGTTAAGTTCTAGTTTATCAAGCTGTGCTATCGGAATGTCAGAGCCTGTAACGGTTTCTCATTTTGCTTGCAGGGATAAGGCACTCTCCTGAGAATGTCAAAACAGCCAGTTTCAAATGTCAGATCCATTCAGGTAAGAGCTAGTACTTATATTTCTAATATCAGGAAATAAAAACATCTCTATATCAATTGCTTGACAATCTACATTTTGTTTATAATGAACAACACAAAAGTATTAGCCAGGGATTATTTTAAAATAATACAAGTTTAGTCTTGAAAGAACATAAAAATGTTGTCCTGAAGAATTGCTGCTGATTTAAAAGTGAAAAAAGATCACAGATTTTATTTTAAAACAATAGCCCTTCCCATGATAAATAATGTCTGTTGATGGCTTCACTAAACACACCAGGAGAATCCAGAGAATTACCATGTATACAGCCAATATGTTTTCTGGGTCCCAAAGAATGGCTGTGCCAGAAAATACAGGATCATATTAAAATTTAAACTGATAAAATCTTTTAATAGAGAATATTTAAAATTATAGAACTCATACATTGTTGAATATACATTTTAAATATCCCAGCCTTGTCAGTTCATGTTAATCAAAAGTGATATTATTGTGATGTTGAACCCCCACATTCTTTATGGAAAAATGCTTATGAATAGGAATATGCTTAACTTGACCATGCTTTATGCAAACAACTGCTTGTAATAATTGGAATGCTTATAATCCCCTGCACGTGTATATTATGTTTGTGTGCGTGTATCATTTCTGTATTTTAAATTAGAAATATAAACCTATTTACTGATCTAGACCTGCTAAGTAAGGACCATTAGTGGTACTCAAGGAACTTAATGGCCCAGTGATCGGGACAATGAGCTGTGAATAATCTTGCTTCTCCTCTGAGCCTGGTCCTACAAAGATATGTGCCCAGGGCAGCTGATGCTGGAAACCATTTTGGATACTGTTCTTTTCCACTCAACGTGAGAAAAGTTTGAACTGAACACAAAGGATTCCCACTTTGAGCAAAAACTGTATAAAGGCATAAAACCAAACAATAGGGGGCTGCCAGATACCAAGAGACTCCTGGTTACCATCTAAGATGACTGCTGGAAACATCTAAGACTGAACTGGGGGAAGTAGTGGGCCCAAAGTGTGGAGGCTTCCCAGCTTGTGAGACAAGCAATTAAAACTACTGTTACAGTAAGAAATTGCAAGTAATACGTTTTTTGGTGTATTAAGATTAGCTGGCATGTTTTGTTTTATTTTGCCTAGTAACTTACTTTGATCTGTCTGTTATCACTTGCAACCATTACCTTTTTTATATTTAATAAAATCACTTTTGTTTATTAATAAGCCCAATGTAAATAATCGTTACCGGAGTTGGGGAGCAACAGCTGTACATATTGCTCTGTCATTGATAGAGGGGAAGAACAACTTATGAGCTCTGTCTGTATAAATTTTATGCATAGTCAGATGGATTTCTCTGGTGTTTTGGTCCTATTGGGGCAGAATACTCTGGATGCTGTCAGATACCTTTGACTGAGCCTTCCAGAGCTGAGCTGCTCTCAGTGTCTGTGTTGCTCAGCTGTGACCCCAAATCTGTGCCTTCGCTGGGAGGAGACCAGAGGTTCTAGCTCAGCAGGACAGGGCAGTATTGCTCCCCAGAGAGCAGATAGGTCGTACTTTCTGCACAGGAAAGGTATGTCTACACTACCCCGCTAGTTCGAACTAGCGGGGTAATGTAGGCATACCGCACTTGCAAATGAAGCCCGGGATTTGAATTTCCTGGGCTTCATTTGCATAAGCGGGGAGCCGCCATTTTTAAAACCCCGCTGTTTCGAACCCGTGCAACATGGCTACACGGGGCATGAACTAGGTAGTTCAAACTAGGCTTCCTAGTTCGAACTACCGTTACTCCTCGTGAAAGTTTAGGAGGTGTACCGATAGTTCGGAATAGGAAGCCTAGTCCGAACTACCTAGTTCGAGCCCCGTGTTGCCGCGCTGCATGGGGTTCGAACCAGCGGGATTTTAAAAATGGCAGCTCCCCGCTTATGCAAATGAAGCCCAGGAAATTCAAATCCCGGGCTTCATTTGCAAGTGCGGTATGCCTACATTACCCTGCTAGTTCGAACTAGCGGGGTAGTGTAGACATACCCTTAGTGAGGTATTGCAAAGATTAAGTAGCTAATACTTCTGTAGCATTTTGAATTATGTAGGCCTACATGTATTAACTCTGATTATTATAAAGTGTGATTTAACTGAACAGAGCTGACTTTTTTTTATATAAAAAGGCATAACAGTTTGAAATCTCGGCTTTGAAATCAATGAACATTTTGCCATTGACTTCAGTCTGTTGGCTAGAATTTCACCTTTTATGTATTAGATTTCAAAATAGTGTGCATTATTAACTCACAGTTTAGGAGATTTATAACTTTGATATACATTTTAATAAACTATTAAACTTAATATGTTACACGTAAACAAGTTTTCTTTTTTAAAACACATTTTGAATTAAACCGATAGCCTTTTTTTCTTCACTTAAAGAGAAGGACTGGGCAGACAGTATTTGATCACTTTGAAAGTTTCAGTTTAGAAGTAGGAAAAAAAATTGAAAAATCCAACTAACTTTTAGTATTTTTAAAAAAAAACTTGTGCCTCCAAAACACTAAGCGTGTGTCTAGACTACATGGCTCTGTCGGCGGAGCCATGTAAATTAGTGTATTCAGCATAGTCAAAAAAACTGGGATTTAAATAATCCCCACTTCATTAAAGTAAACGTGGCCACCACGCTGTGCGGACTATCAGCTGATCCGGCACAGCGCGACAGTCTAGACGTGGAACTGTCAGCTGCGGAAGCCTTTGCCGACTGATCCCTTATGCCTCATGAAACGAGGCTTACAGGATCGGTTGGCAAAGGCTTCCCCAGCCGACAGATCTGCGTCTAGGCTGTGCCGGATCAGCTGATCATCGGCGCAACACGGCGGCCTTGTGTATTTGATTATGCTGAATACACTAATTTACATGGCTCCATCGACAGAGCCATGTAGTCTAGACACACCCTAAAGGACTGGGCAGATGGTATTCGGTCACTTTTAAAGTTTCAGTTTAGAAGCAGGAAAAAAATTAAAAATCCAACTAACTTTTAGTATTTTTTTAAAATTGTGCCTCCAAAACATTAAATTTAATACTTAAAGAAAATCAAAATTCTGAACTAGTTTTGAATTACAAATGTTAGAAAAGCAACTACTGCAAAACCTGGTTTTTATAACATTTCTAGGGATTACTGGAAGCTGCTGCAGTGAGAAAACTTACACTGCAATTGATGTATATAAATTGTGCTTTTGTCTCAGATCCATGATACAAGGTGTCACTGATTTTTGTTTATACATTATACTTTATAGTGATTCATGGATTATGAGCTTGTGCTACTATATACTGACACAATAAGCCCTACATCTAGGAAAATGACAATATATATTGTGCTACAGAAATGGAAATTTAAGGATCCATATCCATATACTAACATCAAAAAATTTACTGAAGAAACTGTCCATAATCTGTGTATGAAATGCTGTCTGTAATATTAGCTGATAATAATTTCTGTCAACATTTACTACTTTTGATTTTCCACTCAGTTAAGACTTTTTTTCTGGTTTAGCATTTTAATGGTGGTGCCCAATAGGGATGTAAAGTCCCATTTAATTGGTTAACCAGTGAAATGTGAAATTTAACAGGGGGCCCACTCCAGTCCCAATCCATAGCAGCCCCAGTCCACAGTAGGCACCCTACAGGTCCAGAGCAGCCCCCTGCCCATGACTGGCGGGGAGCTGCTCCAGCCACCACCAGTTAACTCAGGGGGTGGGCAATAATTTTTTGCCGGAGGCAACTTAAACATATTTTGAAGTGGCCCCGTACTGCACCGGAAGGGGCGGGGTCAGGATGCTTCTAGGCATCCCTAGACCATGAGTCGTCTGGGGATGAGGGAGCCCCTTTTGCCCCTTCCCACTAAGCACCAAGAACCCAATCAGGGCCCGGGGGGGGTGGGGAAGCACTTGAAGCCTCCTCCCTCCCTGCCAGGAGTGCACGGTGCTTCTAAGTGCTGTGTGCTCCTTGCAGGGCGGGGGCAGAGTGGAGGAAACTTGGCGCACTCCTCCTGCACCCAGGCCAATCAGGGCTTGGGGATGAGGGAGTGCGTGAAGTCTCCTCCCACCCTTTCAGGAGTGCGCAGCACATTAGTATTTGCTCCTCACAGGGTGGGGGGTAGGGCAGAGGAATCTTCATGCACTCCTCCCGCCTCCAAGCCCTGATTGGCCTGAGGGTGGGAGGAGCGCGTGAAGTGCCCCATGTTTCTTGCAGGGCAGAGGAAACTTTGTGCGCTTCCTCCTGCTCCTAATGGCCGGGGGAGGAGGGAAGGGGAAATGGCAGGGCCTCTGCAGGCTGGATCAACCCACCTGGCGGGCTGGATCTGGCCCACAGAGGCCCTTTTGTCTACCCCTGAGTTAACCAATTAAACAGTTAAACATTCACATCCCTAGTCCTGTGTTCTATTCAGAGCTCTGAAAACTCTCCTATTCGCTGAATGTATTTTAACATAATTACCTTCAAGTGGCCCTACAGATTGTTTAATTGTGCTTCTGGATGAATCGGGGTGACCATGACTTCATTCACATCTGACCAATAACAGCCCTAAACTGGCCTTCTGGGTTGCAGGGCAGCAGAAGGCATCAAGTTCTCAGGTCTGTATGTTGTGCCTCTACAACTCTCCCAGAGAAAGAATCAAGTGATTGTAAACACAAGTCCAGTTCTTTTGCATAGTAATCCTGATAGCTGGAGAATAGGCCATCAAGCTGACACATCATGCATTTCATCTGTCCATTTATAGTCAGAGGTAATATTATCTATTAGAGAGACAAGGTGGGTGAGGTAATGTCTTTTATTGGACCAATTTCTGTTGGTGAGAGACACAGACTTTCGAGTGTCACAGAGCTCTTCCTCAGGTCTGCAAACATATGCATTTTCTTTTCAAAAATCTTTGTTTTTAAATACATATTTAACCTACCCTGCTACTTTCTGTCTGAACTCTCCTCTAGATAACAGATCAGACTCTGAATTCAGATGCACTGGCATAACTCTAGTTAAACTCCATCGATTCCAACAGGGAGAAGAACTGGCCATAGAAATTGTTAGTCTTTAAGTGCCAAAAGACTGCTCATTGGCCGTAGAAAGGTCATGCTTTGGGTGGCCAGGGGTTTGTGCTGATTTGGCTTCCTCCACTAGTGAAACACCTTTGGAATGTCTAATAAAATGTTAAGCTGCTTTGATTCCAAGAGGAGGAAGCAGCAGAAACTCTCCCCACCTTCCCAGGTGTATGCACAGGTCTAAGGCAAAGAGGTAAAAATTACAATTCCCTTTCCTGAGGGGGAGGGGGGGATTTGACCCATGAATGACCATTCAAACACTATTAAATGCAACTGAGCAACTGGAGACCTAAGATCTTTAGGTACTTGTCCCAATCTATTTCCCAAAGCATGTGAGAGGAAGGGTGAATTTGGGACCTGTTCTGCCACAGGCTTCCCGTATGGCCTTGGGCAAGTCACTTAGTCTCTCTGGGTATGTCTACACTACCCCGCTAGTTCGAACTAGCGGGGTAATGTAGGCATACCGCACTTGCAAATGAAGCCCGGGATTTGAATTTCCCGGGCTTCATTTGCATAAGCTGGGCGCCGCCATTTTTAAATCCCGGCTAGTTCGAACCCCGTGTCGCACGGCTACACGTGGCATGGAGTAGCTAGTTCGGATTAGGCTTCCTAATCTGAACTAGCAGTACTCCTCATTCCACGAATGGAATGAGGAGTTCAGCTAGTTCGTATTAGGAAGCCTAATCCGAACTAGCTACTCCGTGCCGCGTGTAGCCGCGCGGCACGGGGGCCGAACTAGCCGGGATTTAAAAATGGCGGCGCCCGGCTTATGCAAATGAAGCCCGGGAAATTCAAATCCCGGGCTTCATTTGCAAGTGCGGTATGCCTACATTACCCTCCTAGTTCGAATTAGGAGGGTAGTGTAAACATACCCTCTTTTGCCTCAGAGTCCCACTTAATGCACAGGGAACTGAGCAAATAGCACTTGACTTCCTCACAAGGGTACTGTGAAGTTCAATACATTGAAGACTGCAAGATGCCGAGATGGTACTGGGAGCAATATTGGTATGTCAACACTGCAATGAGACACCCATAACTGGGTTGTGCCAACTGACTTAGGTCTGCAGAGCATGGGCTAAGCACCTGGTTAAATGCAGTGTAGCCTGAGTTCTGGGTCCCCCTCATCCTGCAGAGTCACAAGGCCAGGCTGCAATCCAAGCCTGAATGTCTGCAGAGGAATGGAACAGCCTTTTAGCCTGAGCTCTGCAAGCTTGAGTCAGCTGGCACAGGCCAGCCACAGGCTTTTAATTGCAGTGTAGACATACACTGTAAGTACCTTAGACACAGAGCTTGCTTGCATTGCAGACAAGGTAGGTTTGCCACTGATTTTATTTACAGTAGAATTGAACTTAGTTGTGAAATTTCCTGAGCACTCCAACATATTTGACCTAGAAATATGCTTGGGGTACTGGGGCTAATTACTTCATGTACTAATTAAACTGGATTCCCCACCACAGCATGGCTATGTCTACACTGGCTGTTTCTTGCTCAAGAACATCTTGCGCAAGTGTTCTTGTGCAAGAAGTCTTGCGCAAGAAAACGTCCACACTGCCATGTGTGAGCTGTGCTTTTGCACAAGAGCGCCCATGGCAGTGTGGATGCTTTCTTGCACAAGACAGCTCTAATGGCCATTTTAGCCACAGGGCTTTCTTGCGCAAGAAATCCCTGCTGAGCGTCCACACTGCCCTATTGCACAAGAGCTCCCGTGCAAGAGAGATTATACCTGTCAAAAAAGAGCGTAGCTCTTGCGCAAGGAGCCCCCTCTTACCACGCCGTACTGTAAATTTCCTTGCGCAAGAGCAGGCGGGCAGTGTGGACACTGCAGATTCTTGCGCAAGAACGGCCGTACTTGTGCAAGAAGCCGCTAGTGTAGACATAGCCTGTGTGTTTTACTATAAATATTATTGTGGTTTCTTTGTTCCAAAGCTTTCTTGAATTTCATAGACCTGCTTCTCACACAAGGTGACAAATCCATCAACTGTCATCATCAATCACCATCCTTCCTACTAGCGTTGGTCCAATCCTGGAGTTTAAGGATGTCCAGCAGCTTTTTTTCTTCTTTTTCTTCTTCCTTTATGCTGCTTTTCCTGAGGATCTTGCGGCAGCATGGACAGACCTCCTTTTCCTCCACAACAGGTTCTGGCTGCTCCTGGAGGCATCCCAGCACTGCCAGGCCAGCCAGGAGATAGTATACTCTTCTGTGTGTTCTGGGTCGACTTTGGTGTCTCAGCTCCGTGAGACATTCTTGGTAAAGTTCCACTGGAAGCCTCCCAGGAGCATCTTTATCAGGTGCCAGAACCACCTCAGCTGGCTTGTCATGATACAGAAGAGAAGCAGCTCTACTCCAAGGCTCTCCGGAAATAGCCAATCCCCTCATCCTGTCTTGGAAAGTAAGCCCCGTCACCCTGTGGAGAAACCTAATTTTTACCAGTTTCACTCACAATCTCATCCTTTTTGTCACTCTGCAAAGTTCAGGACCACAGGTGGGAATGGGGATGTGCAGAAAATTGTAAACTGAGAGCTTTGTCAGAGAACTCAGCTTCCACTTCACCACCACGGATTGGTACAGCACCCACATTACTGCCACTGCCGCACCAATCTCCTGGTTGAACACATGCTCTTGCTTGCCATCACTCATGAACAAGGCCCTTACATATTTGAACTCTTCCACTAAGGACAGCTGCTCCCTCCCTCATGGAGAGGATTGTGACCTCTGAGTTGGAGGTGCTAATGCTCATCCCAGCTGCTTCAGATTCTGCAGCAAATTATTCAAGCCCATGTCGAAATTTGCAGTCTGAAGAAGCAAGAAGGACGGTGCCATCTGCAAAGAGATGCCACCTCCAAGTCCCCATATCAAATGCAGTGCTGAGCTTCGTTGCGCCTTGGAACCATGCCCATGAAAATCCAATGGTTTTTTGTTAATTTAAAAAAAAAACTGAAAAAACTGTCACCCTAAAGCACGGTATGAGTTTACTCCATATCTTCCAGCATTCCATTGGTGTAAATCCAGCCTCAGTCAAATTTGTCAATAACACCAACATTGGAGGGGTAGCAAATCTACAGATGAATAAAGCTAACCTGCAAAGTAACCCAGAGAACTTAAAACAGTGGAGCTGCAGTCAATGCAGGGAGCTAACTACTGATAAATGTATTAATACTGTATGTCTGGGGATTGAAATCAGTAGCATGGCTTCTAAAAGGTGGTGGGTGTGGGAAATATCCAACTCGCCATACTCATTACTTTAAAATATGATTATTTCTATTTTGTCTCTTTTGTACCATCTTACTATTAGGCTTTTAAGTAACTAATCACTATTGCTGACATAGACAAGGAGGGGAACTAGGAGTTGGAAGATGGATGGAAAGGACCAGCAAGAGGATCATTATCTTCATATGTGATCCTTAGTATAAAGGGTCTGAGAGCCATCACTCCAGCACCAACTCTGTAAAAACACGGCAGTTGCTACAAATATAATACACACACACACACACACACACAGAAATTCACCATACTGAGCCCTTTTTATTTTGCAATTGCATCTTTTCTTTCCTGTCGTTTCATTGCATTTAGACTTTTTTTTTGTGATGAATCCATCATGGTTTCCTTCTGACAGGCTAATATCAACATCCCAATGGGCGCATTTCGACCTGGAGCAGGGCATCCTCCCAAAAGAAAAGAATTTACACCTGAAGTGGAAGAGGTAAGAAAGTAATATTTAAACTTAATGCAGCAGAATCTCTGCAGCTTATGTGTTATGCAAACCATTTTATCTAGGCTATGGTAAGATGCACCAGTCCTAAATATCACAGATATCCGTATGCCAATTCCTATTGGAAATCAACCTCTGCCTATTGAATTCAGTGTTATTTTTGAGGTCAAAACATACATGGTAATATAAACAAGTACCAGGATACAGGGCGACCCTGCTGTAAGCTGCCCCTGTAGACATCCATTTCGTAATAATGTCATTGATGCTCATAGAAACGGATGCGTTATAAGTCCTCCCATTCCCTGCTCTTAAGTCGCATGCCCAAAAAACCCAACCCCATCAAATTCCACAAATGGAATTCAGCTGCAGGAACATAGCTTGCTTTAAGTCCACTTTAAGTTGTTTCTCTATAAGTCCAAGTTTTTGGAATGTATCTTGGTTGTATAAAGAAGACGGCCTGTATAGTTAAGAGAATGCCATCAACAGTGACAGAGAAAGGGAAGGCAAGGATGGGGAAGCAAA
The DNA here is from genome assembly GCF_052426305.1 of Pelodiscus sinensis. Lineage (NCBI taxonomy): Eukaryota > Metazoa > Chordata > Testudines > Trionychidae > Pelodiscus > Pelodiscus sinensis. Next base: position 211,999,895 of record NC_143052.1, read on the forward strand.
GTAGCACTTTGAGGAGTGTATATTGTACTGTGTATAGAGCTAGCATAGTTTACTCCTGCCTGGGGCAATGAAGAGACCAAGAGGGGAATTGTCACATCCCTTGCTACTCCAGGGACACCAATGACCTATCCCTAAAGCTATTTTATATATATATATATGAGAGGGTTTGTGCATCTGTGTGTTGGTGTGTGTGCATGTCAGTCTGTGAGTCCATTTGCTCAGGAACTCCTCCTAACCAGTAAGAACTAGGGCCACCAAATTTGGTAGGCAGCTTCCTCTTATCATAACTTAAATCAAGGTCAGGGTTTGGTTGTGCCAGGCTAGTGGGATGTGCATGCAATGCGAGTGTTTCTCATCAAACAAAAAGGGAGGGTTGTGATAACAGGGAGAGTTATACTCCCAAATGACCACAGAGAGTCAAAAGCATGGGGGATAATTATACTCCTCAATGATCACAGGGGGGAAGCAAGCATCCCAGCTAGTGTTAGCAGCCACTGGCTGGCAGCATGGTCCCTACTGCTCTGGGCCAGCCCCGGGAAGTAGCCGGCAAGCAGGCTGTTCCACCCCTGCCTGGCCCCAGGGAGAATCCAGTGATCAGCCTGCACATCCCCATGTCCCTGGCCAGACCTACACCCAGGCAATGCTGGGTGAGTCTTCTAGAAGGGAATATTAGAATATTTTTGGACAAATTATCAGCCCTTTCCCCCAGCTACAATAATCATGGCAGCCATGCAATTTTCTTACAAAAGGTTAATTCTTTCCTCTCCTCTCATCAGTTTACTTGTTAATCAGAACAGAAGAGGTTATTTTATATAGTATATAAATTCTATTATATACTTTACAGTAATGATGCTCTGTTTTGAAAGTCCCCCTTTTTTTTTGAGGGGAGAACTGATTTTCCTTAGTTTTGAAGAAGGCATTTTAGAAAGAAAACATGTGAAGTGACCTTGCATGCACAAGTGGTTTTATCTTTTGAAAATAAATTAAAACATATTTGCTATTTGTTAATTAAATTTTGAAAGAATGTAAAAGGTGTTAAAATAAATTAATAAAGCACACACATGCGTAGGTAGTATTTGAAAAATAAGATAAATGGCTAGAAATGTTTGATTTAGTTGGATGATTGAATTATAGCTTTGCTCTTCAATTATGTGAATATCTACTATATGTTTAAGAGTTTATATTTCTTTGTGTATGTGTGTGTGTGTCCATCTGTCTGTCCATCCGTCTGTAAGTCTCTTTATTCAAGAACTCCTCCTAAACAGTAAGCGCTAGGATCATCAAATTCGGTATGCAGCTTCTCTTATCATAACTTAAAGCAAGGTCAAGTTTGGTTGTTGCAGGACAATAGGATGTCCCTGGACTATGATTGTTTCTTATCAAATGGAAAGGGATGGTTATGATAGCAGGGACAGTTATACCCCCAAATGACCACAGAGGGGCAGCAAGCACAGGGGACAGTTATATACCAGAATGACCACAGGGGGGCAGCTGCCACCCAGCATGGCCTCTGCCACTCTCGCCTGGCTCCAAAGAACAGCTGGCCACCAAGCTGGCAACGGGGTTTGTTGCAAGGGAAGGTACCAGGGTTGGTATGAATGTGGTATGTCCTGTGGTTGTTGGTAAGAATCATCTTGAGGTTAGGTGGTTGTCTATAGGGGTATGTCTACACTACCCCGCTAGTTCGAACTAGCGGGGTAATGTATGCATACCGAACTTGCTAATGAAGCCCGGGATTTGAATTTCCCGGGCTTCATTAGCATAAAGCCGGCGCCGCCATTTTTAAAAGCCGGCTAGTGCGAACCCCGTGCCGCGCGGCTACACGCGGCGCGGGCTAGATAGTTCGAACTACGTAGTCATTCCGAACTATCTGTACTCCTCGTGGACATATTCCACAGAGAAACACTGGAGATATTCCACAGAGATTTCAACAACCTACACCCCACCATCAACCTCAGCCTGGACCATTCTACACAAGAGGTCCACTTCCTGGACACCACAGTACAAATCAACAATGGAAAATTAGACACCACTCTCTACAGAAAACCCACTGACTCATACAGTTACCTACATGCTTCCAGCTCCCATCCAGAACACACCATACGATCCATTGTCTATAGCCAAGCCCTTCGATACAACCGCATCTGCTCTAATCCCACTGACAGAGACCAGAAGCTTCAGGATCTCTACCAAGCATTTATAAATCTCAGCTACCCACCCCGAGAAATAAAAAAGCAAATTGAAAGAGCAGATGAATACCTAGAAACCATCTACTTCAAGACAGACCCAAGAAAACCAACAATAGAACACCACTTGTCATCACCTACAACCCCCAACTTAAACCTGTCCAACAGATTATCAATAAACTACAGCCTATACTGGAACAGGATACCATACTCCAAGAGGCTCTGGGAGACAGACCCATAGTCTCCTATAGACAACCACCTAACCTCAAGATGATTCTTACCAACAACCACAGGACATACCACATTAATACCAACCCTGGTACCTTCCCTTGCAACAAGCCCCGTTGCCAGCTTTGTCCACATATTCATTCTGCTGATACCATTATTGGACCTAACCAAGGGTATGTCTACACTACCCCGCTAGTTCGAACTAGTGGGGTAATGTATGCATACCGAACTTGCTAATGAAGCCCGGCATTTGAATTTCCTGGGCTTCATTAGCATAAAGCCGGCGCCGCCATTTTTAAAAGCCGGCTAGTGCAAAACCCGTGCCGCGCGGCTACACGCGGCACGGGCTAGATCGTTCGAACTAGGCGATCGTTCCACGAGGCGTACAGATAGTTCGGAATGGCTACGTAGTTCAAACGATCTAGCCCGTGCCGCGTGTAGCCGCGCGGCACGGGTTTTGCACTAGCCGGCTTTTAAAAATGGCGGCGCCGGCTTTATGCTAATGAAGCCCAGGAAATTCAAATGCCGGGCTTCATTAGCAAGTTCGGTATGCATACATTACCCCGCTAGTTCGAACTAGCGGGGTAGTGTAGACATACCCCAAGTGAGTTATAAGAGCAAGAACACATATTCCTGCGCATCCAGAAATATAATTTATGCTATCATGTGCCGAAAGTGTCCGTCTGCTATGTACATTGGACAAACGTCTCAGACACTTTGCCAAAGGATTAATGCCCACAAAACAGATATCAGACAGGATCACAAAGAAAAAATAATTTCTTACCATTTCAACCAGAAAGGACACTGTCTCAACGACTTGACTTCACCTGCATTCTGCTACAAAGACCTTTTACATCTGCACTTGAAAGGGAATCCTCTGAACTGTCATTCATGCTAAAATTCGACACTCCGGGGGGGGGGGATTGAAGAAAGACCCCGACTACCTTACCCATTACAAACATAGCTTCCCCAATTACCACCTCTAATACCATTAGCTCACAGACACTTACTTTCCTTCCCCCCCCTGCATCTCCCTTCTGTTCCAAAATGCGATTTGTCCTTTTCATATGTGTTCATTTTTTTAATTGTATCCTTTGGTATATATGGTTGTGACTATTTTCTTCCACTATTTGATCTGAGGAAGTGGATCTGGCTCACGAAAGCTCATCATCTAATAAACCATCTTGTTAGTCTTTAAAGTGCTACATAGTCCTGCATTTTGCTTGAGAAAAAAAAGGACTCTAAGGACTTATTAAGCTCCCCCCCCCCCCTCCGCCCCCCAAAAAAATATTAAAATAAAACATTAAAACAGCATGTCCCCTTTAAGAGTAAGTGCAGGGATAGGAACAGGGGAGCGATTGAGCACTAAGAAGCATTGCTTCCCCTAGGACCTACGTCTTTTGGCTGGCAGCCATTTTGTGCTGGTAGCCTTGGGGAGGCCGGGTGCTTAGTGTTGGTAGGGTGCCAGGTGCCCAGCATTTTCACCTCCTGGCCAGGGAAAAATTCAGAGACTACTGGACATCTCAGGAGGCTTATTCCGGACAGGAGGCGAAAATACTGGACTGTCCAGGTGAATACCAGACACCTGGCAACCCTATCTCTACCCCCTGCCCTGAATCTCTCCTCACCCCCAACCCTGACTCCTGCACTCCCCCCACCCCTGCCAACCCTGTGCCTTGAGCAATGCCAGGTAAATCTTCTAATTATGTATGAAACAGAAACTATTGAATTAAAGTTTCTGCTCTGATCCTGTAGCATTTATTTCCCCCAAACCAATGAAGTATATTCACATGAGTAGAGGTTGCTGAATTAGAACTTGCTGTAGCAGTGGAACATAAACGTTCTCAGTGGATTTGTATTTTCAGTTTTTGCTGTTTATTTAGCTTTGCAGTACAATCCATGGTTCTATTTTTAAGGCCATTAGAGGCAAATCTATCTTTTTCTTAACAGTTCTGAACATTATGGGCTATATTTTGAGAACCTGGCAAGGAAGATATGTGTGACATTCAATGGGCTGAAATCCTTGTAGGTTTTGTATGAGAAAAAAATTGAGTGAAAAGGCATGTAGCAAGCAAATTGAGTGGGAGGACTTGGGAATTTCACAAAAAAAAAACAACCCACTGTCTTGCCAGCTAGATATTTGCTACCATAATCTTAGCACCATCAGGCATCTTATTGACTCTTTAAACTTCCTTTATAAAATTAGAGGCCAAGTTCTAATTTCAGCAGGGGGGGTGGGGAGGATGTACACATAGTGGGAGATAATTTGAGCTACATATACTATGAATGCCATTCATCTGAGGTTAAAAAGTGACCCTAAGTAATTTATAGAATAGAACATTTCCAAAACATGTTCAAACATTACCCGGTCCCAGAGGCCAAAATGATTGTTGCCTTAGTTAGTTACAGCACAGAACTACAAAATAGAAGCGTGTTGTAACTGATTTAGGAAGGGTGACCATATTTCCCCATATTTCATACAGAACACCTGGTAAAATTACTCATATTCAAGTGACTTCGATGGTAATCAGTTGTACAAATGTTCAAATTAACATCAAGTTGGTTGAGCCCCTATTAAAAAAAATACCACGTAGCTGAATTCTTTTTATTTACCTTGTTATCTCTAAGGCTGCACCTTCACAGTGGCATCATTTTGGAATAACGGCCATTATTCCAAAATAACAATGCGAGCATCTATACAGCAATTCTGTTATTTCATAATAATGGGAGGCTTATTCCGACTTCCATAACCCTCATTCCACGAGGAATAATGCCTATTCCAAAAAAGCTATTTTGGAATAGCAGTAGTGTGGACGCTCCACTTCTGCTATTTCAAAATAGCTCCTTCCCAGGGCCATTGAAACTAATTACTTTCCAGTGCCTCCTGGGGCTCTAAATTGAGGTAGCACGTCCACATTAGGGGAACCTGCCCCAGACTAGTTGTGTGGCTTCCTTGTAGTGTAGATGTGCTATTTTGAAATAAGCTATTTTGGAGTATTTCTTCCGGAATAGCCTATTTCAAAATAAGCGTGCTGTGTAGACATACCCTTAAGGCTTTAGGGTTCAAACTGGAAGATGTCTGTCACACACACACACACACACACACACACACACACACACACACACACGAAAATGTGAGAGGGGAGAGGCTGGGTCGCCTTGTGCCCCCCCTGGAATTTCTTCACGCCCCCCCAGGGGAATATGCCCCCCCCCCCCCAGTTTGGGAACCCATGAACTACATCATTAGTATCTAGGAGTATGCATGCACAAATAAATGTTGTATGAATTAAGATGATACAAAATTAAATATAAATTTATCGAGTCTATTAAACATACAGTAGCCTAAGTTTCCTAGAAAAGATGCATCATGAAAAGTCTTTGTGGCCCAGACAGACAGAAGTTACACATAGTATAAAATTCCCTGTCTGCTGCTTCTCCCTGTGAGATTGAAACCATAGTAGAGTCACTCTTCCTTGTTTTACATTTGATCAGGCAGTGAATAGAAATAATACTACATAATATACAGGACCAATCACTTTTGAATTTTGAATATCAGGTGTCAAATATCAAGAGTCATTCTATAGAGAAAAATCTCACTGACCAAATAAAAAAAAAGTCAAGTAAATCCACCTAATAAATTAATTTAAAGAAACCATGATCCCCTAGTGAACATTCCTTGAGGAAAAAAAGAAAGAGGATAGATTAATCGAGTAAGTCATTTGTCGCAAAACTATTCATTTAGCTCCAGCCACAACTGATTTGCATGGTAATCATACTAAGTTGGAAAAATCTTAGCCTCATTGCTGGACAACTACCTATCCCTACATAGGTACCTATCCCTACATAAGTCAATCAAGATTGGATATCTTAGTTGTGAACTTTAGACATCACCACAGTATAAATGATAAATTACTACCAATAATAACAATTAATGATAAACAGTCGCTTCTGGTCTTAAAATCAAGGAAACAGCAAGAATTAGAGATGAGTAGAGGGAAGGGAAAGAATTAGGCTGTCGTCAGTAACAGCACTGCACAGATGGCACCCAGTGTGACAGTTCCATCTCACAGAAAAAATCTGTCACCAGCTGTCTTGGTGCTTGAACAATATTAGTATTTGGATTAAGACTAGTTTGACTGAAACCTAAATCCAAGAAGGAAAGAGTGACGTAACTGGGCTGAAGGAAAGATTCTGAAGAGTTGGCCAAAACCATGTCTTTTAAGGGCAGCGACCCAAAAATAGGTACAGCAGGGTAACACATGGTCCTGGGCTTGTTCTGATTGTTTCTCTACAAAACAAAACAAAACAAAACAAAACAAAACAAAACCCCCTTTTTTTTTGTTCATTTGCAATGTTGAAAATTAAAAGAGGTGGGTTGGACCAAACATTTGTTTTTACAAAATTAAATAATTGGTTGTGATCTTGAGACTTTTTAAATAGCTTTGAATGGTTAAAAATAAAATGAAAGGAAATGCTGAAAGGAAAAGAGGCTTCAGACTGAAAAACCAAACCATTTCACTTAGAAAATGTCAAAATGTTCTGATTTTTCTAAAATGAAAAATCCAGTAAAATCAATACGTACTCAAGAAGTTATTTAGTATCACCGAATGTGCACTTTTTGCTGAGAAAGAGTTGTACGTGAAAAAGTTCACCCAGCACTACTCCACCTGGTGTTAGAATCTAATCACATATGAGCCAGCCACACTGATTGATCCCCTCCTGCTTCAGTCACTACAGTGCATGACAAATAAGGGTTGTTAGTGGAAGGCCACAAAAAAACTGCTGATAATAAAATTTATGGTAGGCCATCTTACAACTAACACAGATGACAAGAACATACCCCCTCCCCTCAACCCCCAATGACACTACATTAACTCCCTATTTGATTCCAGACCTAGGTCTTGGTCTTAATTTTAAAGATCCCCACTAGGCTGTGTCACAAATATCACAAAATCCATCTTTCCCACAGGACCTGAGCCAAAGCCCACTAGAGTTAATGGAAAGACTCCTATTGACTTTAACAAGCTTTGGGACAGACCTTTAGTGCCCATGAGCTACTATCACAGCTCTGCTCTATAAGAATTGGTCATGTCCCAAGGCTGAAATCACAGGTGCAGAATATTAGGCTTCGAAGGACCTAGCTCATGGCTGTGGCACGCTACAAGATATTAGGTCAAAAAATTGATATTTACTTTTCGTCCCATGGCACTCCGTCAGCTTCACTTTCCATTATTCCTTTAACATAACTTTGCTATTCACAGAGAGAGGGAGATCCAAATCCTTGTGCATTCAATACATTTGAATAGCTTATTTTTCAAAGCACATGCAGTATTTCAAGGTGTCTGCCAATCAAGTTAATTCCTTCTTACAGCCATCCAGTTTCCCCTAGGATTATGGTTGGCATCCAAAAATTGTTCACGTTTCCCCAATTAGCTGACTTCTGTTTCTGTTCAAGAAATTTGTACCATTATTGAGAGGTGACTATTTTCCCTTTGCGCAGAGTGTTTCTGCTTCTACGGAGGAAGAGAAGGAAAAGAAGCAGCTCCCAGGAGCCAAGAAACTTCCAGGCCCTGCTGTAAACTTATCAGAGATCCAGAATATAAAGAGTGAGCTAAAATTTGTCCGCAGAGCTGACCAGTAGGAGGACAGAATAGGTGAGTACAAGAGATTTTTCTTTGGTGTGGTTTTAGAAACTGCAGACAGAGCCAAAGCCCATATATGTGAAGCGGAGTCTTTCCATTGACTTCAATAGACTGTGGAACAGACCCTAAATTTGAAAGAGAAAGTCTGCTTCGTAAATAGAATTCATAGTCCCTGGAATTCTACATCATTTAAAACTCAAATCTTGTAGCAAGTCATCTGAGACTTTGCATCTAATCACTTTTGGCATATACCAGCCTAACTATTATTATGAATATTGCAGTCTGCTCAATAATGTCAGGTTCTGGTCTCACAACCTTGCACATCTCTGTTTGTGCAGAACATATGGAAAATTACATAACTTATTTGTATGCACATAAACTACAAAGACATTCATTATAATGCAGAACAACTAGGTCAGGAAGTTCTACCTCCTTTAGTTTAACAGTTATCCTTATTTAATTTTGGTTCCAAGAGATATATGTACACATGTGTGCACATACTCTCTCTCACATAGTTAGGCCTTTCTGTACTTGCTCGGAGATCGATGCTCTGGAGATTGATCTTCCATGGTTCAATTTAGTGGGTCTAGTATGGTCATGAGGCATAAGGGAAGCATCAAGGGGTGACCAACCCTTGGAGACCCCTTGAGCTTAATTTACTTTGATTAAATGATTCGCACATCACCCTATCAATTTACAGGATGGCTCAACAGCCTCAGTTTGTACCCATGACCTTCTATTTAGGGTATTATGGCCCAGTGGCCCAAGTCCATATGCAAGTCCCTTCTACTCAGGTCCTTGGGCCATATTACCCTGAGCAGAGGGACTCTCATATGGACTTAGAGTATTACAACCCAGTGGCCTAAGTCCATATGCAAGTCCCTCTACTCAGGATTATGCAGCCCAATGGCCTATGTCGTCTATATGTGAGTCCCTCTACTCAGGGTAATACAGCCCAGTGGCCTAAGTTCATATGCAAGTCCCTGCAACTCAGGGTAGTATGATCCAGCAGCCTAGGTCCATATGCACAGGGTAAACTCCCCCACATGGGGATATGTACAGAGGAGACAAGGGAGACCCAGGCCCTCCCACTTCACTGGGTTCCAGCTCAGGACTCTGTTGGCAGTGGCTCGGTCCACTGCTTGCTCAGTGGGGAATCCTGCTGCAACACTCTGAGTGCTTGGGAAGCAATTCCCCTCCTCCCCCCCCGGACTACTTCCTACTGGTACCTGGCAGATGTCTTCCCCTTAGTCTCATTCCAGTTCTGCGGCTTCTCGGGTAGCTTTTTCCCCTGGAGCTTCCTCAGCACATCTTTCCCCTTCAGCAGTCAGCCCTGACTGAGCTGCTCCAGAGGATTTTATAGCCAGTCTCCAGTTGGCAGGGCTGTGGGGGTAGGGACCTCTCAGCCAGCTGGGCCAAGACAACTCCATTAGCTTTGGTGCGGGGTTGATATTCCCTGTCGCAGGAAGTCAACAGGAGAGTTTCTCCTGTCAACCTCATGCAATGGGGGATGCCCCAGAAATTTGACTTAAAGTATGTCAACTCCAGCTATGTTATTCTAGCTGGAGTTGCGTATCTTAATTCAACTTTCTCTCTAAGGGTACGTCTACACTATGAGCCTCTTGCAGAAGAGCAAATGCAAATGGAGCGCTCATTTGCATAGGTTGCACTTTCATTTGCATTTCTTCTTCCTTTCCCTTTTGCGCAAGAGGTTTTTGCGCAAAAAAGTGGTTTGTAGATGGCTCCTTTTTACGCAAAAAAACCCCTTTTGTGTAAGAGCCGTTCTTCCTCAAAAAATGAGGAAGAACGGCTCTTGCACAAAAGGGGAGTTTTGCGCTAAAAGGAGCCATCTACACAGTGTTTTTTTGCGCAAAAACCTCTTGCGCAAAAGGAAAAAGAAGAGGAAATGCAAATGAGAACATGACTTATACAAATAAGCGCTCTATTTGCATTTGCTCTTCCACAAGAGGCTTGTAGTGTACATGTAGCCCAGTGTTGACTTGGCCTTAGTTAAGAGTTTGTATATGATCAGTAGCAAAGCTTCTTAAAAAGAAAAATTCATCCACCTAATAAAAAATTGATCTTAAAAGTATTTTCATTTGAACATGTCTTGTAAAGCTCTCTAAATCTCCCTTTGTTGTTTTATGTTCTGCTATTTTTGGACTTGAGTTCTAAAACAGCAAACTTCCATCTCCATTTAAAAAAGCATTGGACAACATCCTTCAAAACCCTGAATCTATAAAGGTGCATCATGCTGTAACAATGGGGCTTCAGTTCCATGGGGAGGGGGGAACAACTGAACCTGGTTATAAATAGCAAAAGTGATTTTGTGTCACATAATATCTAACAGAATAGTACATTTGCCAATTTCTTCTATTGAAACAAGTCCTTTGTATTCTGGAGAAAGGCCAGAGAAATAAAAGAATGGCATCTGGAATCTTCTGCCTAGTCACATAAAAGAAGAACAAAGCAATATAAAACATAATGCAGGAGGATTCTGTAACTGCCGTACTGAAGAGTATCTGGAGCCTTGAAAGAAAGGATGTGCAATCAAAGCGATTTGGCCCAAAACACATTGTAATGTTTATTTGTTTTTGTGTACAACATAAATATGTCAATTTAAAAAAAACCCAAGCCTTTATTATGTATCTCCTGCTGTGCCAAAATGTTCGAGTGATTTTCATATAACAACAGAAGAAATCTGGGAAAAGGAAAATTAACCTTTTTGTAAAACATAATATTGTAGTCATATTAAAGCAGTGCCTAGAGAAATATGAATTTTTAATGCATAGCTTTAAAGTTTCCTCCCTCTAAAAGAGATATTAAGACCTAAATTTAACCCCATATTTAGTTTCAGATGACTGTTATTCTTAGTGTTTGAAAACTGTTGTCCTATAATTAGTCTACTGAGCATCTGGCAATGATGTTTATCACATGCTCCAAAGTGCAATATAAGAAAATACGTTGCTACTTGGATGGCTACCTAACTAAATAAAATCTTCAATACTGTTAGACCATCACATAGCAAAATAACTTGGCATTGCAGTTGTATTCTCCTCTTCCCAGATTCTTCTCCTCATGCTTTTATTGCTTCTCAGGTTCAGAGAGTGACGTGAAAGGGTGCGCTGAGTCAGGTAGCTCAGGGAAAGTGAAGGGATTGAGGAATGTCTCAGAAAGTGCTGAAGGGGAAATCTTGGGTCTGTGGGGCTTTTATATCCCAGACCACAGAACTTCCATTAGGAGGTGGTGCTGTATTGCCTACCTGGGAGCAGCAAGGGATACTGCAGTGGGCCCCGTTCCTTCTCATGGGAGCCTATGCTTTGGGTTGGCAGTGACTGGAGGAGCAACTCCAGGTATGGCAGCATTATCTGTCTTCTTGTTGCAGGTACAGATACAAGAAAGAAAGGAGAAACATGGTGCAGTTGCTCCTTGTCAGGGCTGTGTGGTACTAGGCCCAACTCCTCTTTTGCCCATATTTATAAATGTAGTTATTTGGGTACCAATTATGCTTTTAGCCAGCACTGACCTAAATTGGATTTTCAGTCATATGGCTTGCCTGTCATTGAAGTACTGTTTGATTCACTGATAGGCAAAACTGTCATTCCCTTGTACCCTTATGATGTTTGGCCATCATATATCAACACTGTTATTTTCCAGTCTTTGGTATGGCTCTGCTTCACAGCCTTCCTCTCTATATCATCCTCCCTGCACACAGATAATCTCATTCACCTCTCTGTGAGCCTGGCAGCAAATAACTTTTCCCAGCTATAATTGGCAAAGCCCAAATCCATTTAGATTAAAAACCAGAACTCTAAGGAAGCAAGAAATGGCCACTCTGGATCAGATCTGATGTCCACCTGCTCCAGCATCCTGTCGCTGACAATGGCCAGCGCCTAAGAGGAAGGTGTAAGGAGGGAGAAATGGGATAATCCGCCCCCACTTTAGGTCTCATTCTGATCTCTAATTGCTAGAGATGGTCTTACACTCTGAAATTTGGGAGGAAGTCTACTGTTGATTTACAGAGATGAGTTAGGGTTCATCTGTACAGCAGAAAAAGCTCCACAGCAGCGGGTCTCAGCACCAGTGTCAAATGACCCAGGCTTGTGCTACAGGGCTAAAAGTGGCAGTATAAATGTTCCCACTCGGACTGGAATTTGAGTGGGTCCCACAGCCTGAACTCCAGCCTGTTCTGCTATTTTTAGCCCAGCAGGACAAGTCCCATGAGCCCAAGTCCCTTGAGATTCACTGCCGCTAGGTATTTGTGTACCTTTAATCATATATTAATAACAGGAGGAGGAAGAGCTATGGAAAGTGCTCCTCAGCAGCCCTAGACTTGGCATTGCAGTGACTGCAGGATGACCTCCTCAATAATCCACTAGAAATCCGTCTGGCCTCTAAAAAGCTATCAATAGAACAGCATCTCTCACATCAGTGACTTCACTTGAGAGAAACTTGTGCCTTTGGATAATAGGACTTATTTGTCCCTTAGTTATAACAATGGCCTTCTTTGATATGTAGCTATCATTTATTTATAAAAGGTGTTTATTTCCCTGTTGTGATGATAAATGGTCACATTAACTTTCTTTCCAATCACACATTTGTTTGTATGCATAACCCACCATAGATTGCCTTTAAACTGCATTGTGCTGGAGACGGTTTCCTTCTCGCTTTTCCTGGTCTTTGTTTCAGACACAGCATTCAGTTAGCTCGTCCTTTATCCCCATGTTAAAGCAGAACAGGATGAAAGGGCTAATACTGTAATACAATAAAACAAACCTTAGCTGTCTTCTCTAATGAGCATGCTTTGTCCTGCTAACGTTGTACTCCCTTGCTTGTACTCTGCCATCATATATGCTCACAGTGATAAGTCAACACACCCCTCAAGTTTCAGATTAAGGCAGGGTTGGACAAGATATCGCCTCGGGGCCAGATCCAGCCTGCCTAACACTTTGATCCAGCCTGCGGATTGCATCTGGCCGCTTTCTATTTATATCCTGCTGTCCGTGCCACCAAATTTCCAGGTGGTGGCTCAGGCAGCAGGATCCTGTTTAAATGGCTCCAGTCGCAGTGCTACTCTGGCAGGGGCCGGAGCTGTGAGCCCTTTAAATAGCTGTAGCGCCCCCAGCCAGCTGCCTGGGCAGTGGGGCTGGGAGACACGAGTCCTTGGCTGTGTTTTTAATTCAAAGCCTCTGGCTTTTCTGGATCTTCTCCCTTTTCTCCACATCTTTTTTTGAAATGTGGCACCCAGAACTGGAAAAAATACTCCAGTTGAGGCCTAATCAGTGCAGAGTAGAGCAGAAGAATCACTTCTCATGTCTTGCTTACAACACTCCTCTTAATGCATCCCCCAGTATGTTTGCTTTTTTTCAACAGTGTCACACTGTTGATTCATATTTAGTTTGTGGTGCACTATAACCCCCCTAGATCCCTTTCTGCCGTACTCCTTCCTAGTCAGTCTCTTCCCATTTTGTATGTGTGAAACTGATTATTCCTTCCTAAGTGGAGTACTTTGCATTTGTCCTTATTAAACTTCATTCTATTTACCTCAGACCATTTCTCCAGTTTGTCCAGGTCATTTTGAATTATAACCCTAAGATATTGAACAGAACCAGCCCCAAAACTGATCTCTGTAGAACCCCACTTATTATGCCCTTCCAGCATGACAGTGAATGACTGGTACCTACTCTCTGGGAATGGCTGTATTCCCTTGCCCTTCTCTCCCCACTCCCAAAGTGTTCCAGTTTTTCACACTTGCTATCTGGTCACCCACTCATTTACTGTTTATCCCAGTGTTCGAGGTCAGTTTACATTCTTTACCCGTAGTTCCCCTTTTGTCAGCATCAGAGAGAATCGATCCCTGTTCCTCTGCTTAAGGGGGCATTTCAGTATGGCCAACTCCAAGTGTTCAAAATAGTTTGAGACCTCCCAAAATTATGGCATTGGCTTTAAAATCATGAGCTTAATACTGTAAATACTAATAATAAATTATTTGGGGTCTTTTTGGGGTCAGGTCATGTTTTCAGGCTTCTATTTGTACTCAGAAGAGCTAGGAAAGTTTTTTTCAAATGAGAACTGAGGTTCCTACATAATCACATGGCTCTAGGTGGTGAGGCTTTAGGAAGAACACTAGATCACTAGACAGCATGAGGGTCACAATAAAATCATGAGAGTCGGTGACACTATCATCTTCATTCCCAGCTACTCCAGTTATATGTGTCCCCCCTTTTTCTTTTATATACTAGTTTGTACACATTATTTCCCTTGAGTAGACGGGCAGTGTGGCCCTGGAAGTTGAGCAAATGGCTAGGCTTGTGCCACTGAAGCAGACTGGCTGCTCCCAGCAGCCACTGCTGAGAGCTTTGACTCTGTGTCCTCCACTCCACATCAAATGCTACTGAGAGCAGCACTATTAATTTCCTGCCCCTTTGTAAATCAAGGAGCGTTCTCCCACCGCACCAATGACATCCTATGGCTTGAACTGAGGAATGGAGATAGAGAAGAGCTTGAGGAAAACTTGGGCTGCTTATATCCCTCAGCAGGTTGAAGGATCTTAGGACATTTTATGAGTTACATAGGGTACAGAGAGGGACAGAACACACTCTTCTGGGCAGGAACACCTGTATGACCCAGACAGGCAATAAAGTGTTGCCATTTTGGCCATCAGAACTAACTGTTCTGTCACCTTCAAAGCAAATATACAAAGACTGCAGAACATTTTACTAAGAACTGGAAAAGATTTGCATTAGTTTTTCATTTAACAGAAATGTGCAAAATAATTCTTTACATTCACCAACAATGTCTTTATTTTAAATGAGACATCCACAGATGAATAATTCAAAGAACTGCCATATTTTGTAGAAATTGTGACAAGAAGCATGTACTAGTAATTACAATTTAACCAAATTATGTCCCATTCTAGCACCTCTCATATCCAGGCACTAATTTCTAGAGGGCTTGCAGTTGTGATCACGTGTACATGCATGCACCTACACATCTATCTCAATAAAGTAACATCATTACAGCCTCTTTCACAGCTAATACACTCTAAATTAAAAAAAGTTTCTCACAAAACGTGGTGGTTAGACAAATAGGCCTTTTTATTTCAGTCCACAATGAGGAACAGCATTTTCAGATCCACAGGGAAAAGGTTCCAACTAATTAGTTTGGAAGCAGACAATGCCCTACTTCCATATCTTTTTTTTTTTTTTTTTTTTTGGTGAATTAGGGCTATTAAATAATTGGCTTCCTTCTATCACAGCATATTACATAATACTATGCCCTGAGCCTTTGTCGTAAGACACATTTACTTACTGAAAACTATGTTTCCCCCAGTGCAGTTCTTGACTAATTTTCTGAGGATTAGGCTGCTGGTTTAGACACTGCTTTGCTGGAAGTAACACAAAGCTGCATTCTATAGAGCAGAATGGTACAAGCGGAAGCTACAAGGTGGGAAAGGTCTCCTTTTTGTGGAACAGCTTACTCCTTTAAGGCTATGTCTAGACTACAAAGATAAATCAGAAAAAGAAACGCAATTTGCGGTACACAATTTGCATATCTTTTTCAATTTACTTCTGAAAGAGGCTTTTCCAAAATTTGGCCCATTTACATGGGGCCAAATTATGGAGAAATCCCTCTTTCAGAACATCCCTTCTTCCTCAAAAATGAGGTTTACAGGGATGTCGACAAAATGTGTCCGCTTTTCTGACTTTTTTTTTGGAAAAGGGGACGCATTCCTTGGACGCAGCAGAGCTTTTCCAGGATACCAGAGTTATCCTGGAAAAGCTCTGCAGTCTAGACATACCCTGAGAGTATTAGTCAGTTCTGGTGGTTTGATTATGTGGGAAGATGGGGAACAGTCATGACTCCACCTCTTGAACTGCAGTATGAGGCAACAGGAATTGAATCAGTTAAAAAGACCCAAATGGAGTGTAGTCACCAGAGAACTGTCTGAACATATGATCATCTAGTCCTAAAACCTTCAGGTCCATTTCTACAATCTGATCTGTGTGGAAAATCTCACCGACATAAATGGAGTTTAAAGCCCATTCATGTGGCTCCAGTTGCCTTCGAGTCATTAAAAATTATTTGGTCTGCAGGAGAAAAATATGTACTATATGATTTTTCTTGGGAGTATCAAACAGAACATAGTTATAGAGCCAGGAATGAGATTATATAATTATATTACTCTTACATAGGGGAATTAGCTCATCATCTTGAGCCATGTGCAGTGCCCCCAACCATTATGTTGATAATCCTGTAATACATACTACAAATACTTAACCATACAAAGTTCAAAATGTCTGCAGCACAGTAGATTGCAAGTACCTTAATCAAAGTAAAGGGCTGAGTGCTCTCAAGCACACAACATGAAACTCAGTCCCTTATTAATGGCTCAGCTAGTTGTTATCAAATCTACATAAATTGCAATCAATTAAACTGACAGAGTAATTCAAAATGTCATGGCTTGGACATGGCAATCAAGCTAATTTATTTCTGATAGACTTAGTCCCCTTATAAGTTCATTTTATAATTTTGTCCTCCTGTCAGTGAATAGGAGATGATCGGGTTATATTTTCAGAGCTCTGTGCGCAGGGTCCATCTACATAACGTTTTTAAATGTACTTTGGATTTTTTGCCATCTACTTTGAAACTTTGTATTGATGTGATAGAGATCTCAGGGGCCATGTCCAAAGGGAGGCTATGTATAAGAAATATATTCTACTGCCTTTAAATAGAACAGTTTTAGACATATGGAGCCAAATCTGGAGATCCTTGCTCCTTTCCTCAGTCTTTATTTAGACAAACTCCCATTGGATTCAGAGACAGCTTGAGTTGAGGCCACAGGCACTGGCTTGTAATTGTCCCAAGGGGGCACAAATCCCTCTCAGACACCAACCCCCACTCCACCTATTCCCCCAAGCTCCCACCCTACTCGACCTTTTCCCACCCTTGCTCTGCCCCCGGCTCTGACTCCACCCCTTCCCTCAAGGTCACCCACCCGCCTCTTCCCACCTCTACCTTGTTCCTCCCCAAAGCATGCCCTATGCCCAACCCTCCTCCCCAGTGCCTCTTGCATGCCACAGAACAGCTGTTGTTGGCATGTTGTAGTGGCTTTGTGGAAAACATTTAAGTTTAGATAACAAACATAAGTTAAATTAACCTCTGCCTGAAATTTTGCATCAGCCAAACAGGAAAAAACAGTGGCTTTCCTTATCTGTCTTAGAGATTGTAGTGGTACAACTTCATCGATTACTGATCACCAATGCAATGAATCCCAAGCACAGACAAGGAGTAAGTAAAAACAGAACTGAGGCCCATAGTCAGAAGTTCTCCTCCCATTTGGTAACATTTACTTTGATTTGATAACATGGTTCTTCAATTGATAAAAAAGTAAATTTAATCCTACAGCTTTTAATTCTCTTGGGTCTTTGTTCATATTGTTGCCTTGGAGCAAACCTCGTTCTAAATTGCTGATATGCCTAACATAACCATACAGAGCCAGTCACTATACACAAATGCACTCCTGGAGCAAACAATAGCAATAAAAAATGTGCACTCTTCATGTTCCAAATAAACTCACACACTAGCAAACAAACTGGGGGCAGGGGCAAAGAGCTTTCACAGAAGAAACATGAAAGAACCAAAACAAAAACAACCCCCACCCCAAAAAACAAACAAAAAACCCCACCCCCATTCCATAGCAAAACTGTTCCAACTCCGGGAATGGGAACCCATGATGAAAGTAATTAGATAAGGGGTAGGGAACCTTTTTTGGGTTGAGGGCCCTTGACCTACAAAAAAACCAGGCAGAGGCCACACTGACTTGTCCCCCAAGTGAGAAGGAGAAAAAACTGAAGAGATAATCACTTAATTCATTCAACTTGGGGCACTAGGGTTACTCTCGAACTCCAGCCCCATGGGGGAAGGGAGAAAGGCATGACAAGGCTCAGGGTTTCCCCCAGGGCTGGATTAACTCTGCTGGGGGTCCAGGCTTAGTAGGTTTTGTGGGGCCCCCTGTAGCTTTTGGGAGGGGCCAAAATGAGGGGTTCAATGTGTGGGAGTGGGTTGCTGCGGAGCAGGCTGAGAGGGTGCAGGGTCTGGAAGAGAGGTAAGGTACAGGAGGGGTATGGGAAGGGGCAAGGGATTGGGATGCTTACCTGGCATAGCTCCCGGAGGGGGGGGGGGGCAGGAACACAGGTAGCTCCACACTGCCCTTAGCTTGCTGGCACCACTCCCTGCTGCTCCTATTGGCTATGTTTCCTAGCCAATGGGAAAACTGAGGGTGGAGCTTGCAGGTGAGAGTGCTTCTCTACCCTAGCATCCCTGTATTGCCATTCCCCAAGCTAGGGCGGAGGAATACGGCAGCACTTCCTCTCTCCACCACTGCCAGGGTAGAGCCCAACACGCAGAGGCTTTAGCGCTGGCTCTCTACTGTGTCCCCCCTTCAGTGGGGAGTTGGCGGTTGCATTCTAGCTATGCTGGGCAGCAGAAGCGCCGAGGCTCAGAATCTTGCTATGGGGATGGAATGCCAGTGCCAGCTCACCCCGCAGTAGGGGGGAAGCTCTGAGCCTCCTGGGCTGCATCAGGGCAGGTTGGGGGCTGGATGCAGCCCATGGGCCATAGGGTCTCTATCCCTGTAATAGATGGTATTATTTTAAACCTTTGGGCTGTGTCTAGAGTGGCTAGTTTTTCTGGAATATCAGCCGCTTTTCCGGAAAAACTGGCCAGCTGTCTACACTGGCCGCTTGAATTTCCACAAAAGCACTGACTTCCTACTGTAAGAAATCAGTGCTTTTTGCGGAAATACTATGCTGCTCCCATTCGGGCAAAAGTCTTTTTCCAAAAGACTTTTGCGCAAAAGGGCCAGTGTAGACAGCAGAGATTTCTTTTCCGCAAAAAAGCCCCGATCACGAAAATGGCGATCGGGCTTTTTTGCGGAAAAGCGCATCTAGATTGGCTACGGACGCTTTTCCGCAAAAAGTGCTTTTGCGGAAAAGCATCCTGTCAATCTAGACTCTCTTTTCCAAAAATGCTTTTAACTGAAAACTTTTCTGTTAAAAGCATTTCCGGAAAATCATGCCAGTCTAGACGTAGCCTTGGAGTTGCAGCCCTTATACTGAAAACCAAACAAGCTCCTTCGTATAGTGAAATGGAATAAAATGTAAATATATTGAGCCTTAAAAACATATGCTTAGGATTAAATAGGCAGAAGCACGGGAAGCAAACTTACAACTGCCACCACTCTGTAGTTACTGGGCCCAGTGTCAGCGTTATTTTGAAATAATGTTGCTATGTACCCCAAGTTACCATCTCTTCCTTCTTTGTATCTAAGGAATCTAAGACCTTGTGGACAAGGTATTAACCTTGACCTTGGCCTGGTGGAGGGAAAGGTTGTTTTCATTTGGAAAGGAAGTGTAAGAGAATGGTTTAGGAGAGGGACACGGAGTACACAGTGCACCTTAAGGTAGAAGGAAAGTTGAATTCAAAGGTAACTGAGTTGATTTGCCTGCAGTTCTAGTGGGGGTGTAGCTCGTGGTGGTTCAAGTTTACAAGTCTGAGGCTACGTCTACACTGGCCCCTTTTCCGGAAGGGGCATGTTAATTTCAGCCATCGTAGTAGGGAAATGCGCGGGGGATTTAAATATCCCCAGCGGCATTTAAATAAAAATGTCCGCCGCTTTTTTCCGGCTTTTAGAAAAGCCGGAAAAGAGCGTCTACACTGGCCCCGATCCTCCGGAAAAAGCGCCCTTTTCCGGAGGTCTTATTCCTACTTTAAAGTAGGAATAAAAGTGGCGGACATTTTTATTTAAATGCCGCGGGGGATATTTAAATCCCCTGCGCATTTCCCTACTACGATGGCTGAAATTAACATGCCCCTTCCGGAAAAGGGGCCAGTGTAGACGAGCCCTGCCTGTCTTCCAGTGTTTGGTTCATGAACAAAAGTTCTGCAACTTACTGCAAATGTAGGGCTCTCCTCCTAGTGACAGTCAGCATGATGTTTATATGCTATATTGGCTACATCAAGGGTTTTTTTAAACTCTTCCTGTGTTTGATGTATTTGACATACCAGGGACTGTGGTTACTGTGGGCAGTGAAAATGGGAGTGAAATACATAATTTGCAACAAAACAAAACAAACAAACAAACAAACAAACAAAACCAGGCTCATTTTGGTTGAGGTGTGATCTGCTTTGTTGTATGTGAATTCCATGTATGGAATCAGTGAAGCCCAATCATTTTGGTGGTGACTTTGAACAGGAGTGAGAAATAAACAGCTTGTGGGCAAGGTGCATTTCTCCAGAGTTCACCACTGGCAGGCCACCAGACACATTGTTTACCTGTGTGTCCACAGGTACAGCCACTTGCAGCTCCTGTTGGCCACAGTTCAATGTTCCTGGCCAATGGGAACTAGGAAGTAGTGGCCATGCTCTCCTCCCCCTCCCACTCCCTTCCAGCGATGGTGAGTGTGTGTGTGTGTCGGGGGGGAGGAGGGGAGCAACCCCTGCTGCAGGTACCAGGTCTCCCATTAATCCTTTTGGCTGCCCTGGGTCCCCCAGGGGCCCCTATGTACCTTCCTCATTCATTTCTATTGCTTGGTACACTCATCTTGCTTCAAATTAGACCACAAACACTTCAGGGCAGAGACTTGGTGGCCCTCTAAGGGTACGTCTAGACTACATGCCTCCATCGACGGAGGCATGTAGATTAGCCAGATCGGCAGAGGGAAATGAAGCCTCGATTAAAATAATCGCGGCTTCATTTAAATTTAAATGGCTGCCCCGCTCTGCCGATCAGCTGTTTGTCGGCAGATCGGGGCAGTCTGGACGCACCGCGCCGACAAAGAAGCCTTTTTTGATCGGCACAGGTATGCCTCGTGAAACCAGGTCTGGCATGTAGTCTAGACACACCCTAAGAGTGTGTTAAAGGCTTCACACAATGAAACTCCCATTCCTGACTGGGCTTTTTGAATATTATCACAATACAGACCTTACACCTAAACACTTTCCAGCCATCCAAGGATATTTTGGCCTGGTGTCTCTTGTTTCAACTCCTCTGGCATACTGTACATGCCGGCATCACACGGAAAGAAACTAGATAGCTGAATTACACCATGTATAATCCTGTTCATTATTTCACTATACAGCAATGTTTCATGTAATAGTATCTGCTGTACATTGCCTTTGAGCAGACTAACACTGTCCTGCCTCTTGAAAAAGTTGCATTGAGAAGTTGAAAGCAGAACATCAAAAAACAGTAAATAAACAACAGCTCAACAAAGCTGGGCTATTTTTGGTACTATCTGTGGGTAAGAGATTGGATTGGTGATAAATTGGTAGCCCCTGCCCAAATTAAGAAGGTTGCAATTACTGCTTTTTCTAAATTCTTGGAAGCTAACAAATTTTCCATGTCACTTAGCTCCAGACTAGTTATTAATCTGAGTCTTATTAGCTATAAAATCAATCTGAAAAACAGTGCATTGGCATGTAGTGATGATAAAGCTTCCTATTACAGATTCATCAATTCCCCCCAGCCCTATAATATAGTTTTATTAATGTTGGATGCAACATTGTACCAGAGCTGCTTTAAGTTCAAGAAAAGAATGGCCTATTTCTATCATATTTCAGAATGGACACATGTGACACCGGCAGACCAGGTGCCATCTTGTGCCAGAGCCTCAAGCAAATTCACTTGTACGTTAGCAAGGATCAAAGTGATTATTAAATATATAAGAATGTATTTGGCAGAGGTGCTGGACCTACAAATGTGAGCGGGAAGGGTGCAGCAGCAGCATCTGTCTTTAAGTGGTTTCCATTATACACAGGATTTACAGTTTGGTTCAGTGGCTCTCAATGCCTCCACTCGACAAATTGTTCCAGCACCTCTGGTAATTGGTGTTTACACTTCATGAAAACTAGGGATCTTGCACTGCTTTCCCTTCCCTCTATCTTGTTATAATGTAGTAGCAAACATATACATTGTGTACATCCCTTCAATTAAATAACCTTGTGGAATGCAAATGAAGATCTTTACCAGAAAAATGCTAATGTAAAAAGCAAGTGATCTTTGAGTGTGATGATGAAAATCCATTCCTTCCTCAGTCTCCGGCATCAAAGGAAAAGCCCATGTAGGTAGTGACTCTGTCAGCTTTTTTTCTGTGAGAAGAAGCTACTAAGGCTGGATTCCAGGAAAAATCCTGAATCTCTGGACTGTTTAGACCAGTGGTGGGCAACTGGTGGTCCCAGGGCCTCATGAAACCCATCAGGGTTCTGCATGCTGCCTGTGAGACATTTTGTTTACCACGGCCCATGAACACAGTTGCCAGATTCTGCTAGTTTCCTACCGCTTAGTTTTTTTCCCTACCAGTTTTACAAAAGTGACATGCATTAAAGCACGGGCACGTGAATTGAGGTGCATGTTGATTGTGCACAACACTGACTGTGAGAGCTGAGCTGTGTGCTCCCTCTGCATCCAATCAAAGTGCTGCTATGCTTCAATCAGCACAGCCTGCAAATTCTAGGTATGTGAGGGTACGTCTACACTACAACGTTAATTCGAACTAAGCTAATTCGACTAACGGATCCAGACTAAAAAACTAGTTCGAATTAGCGTTTTGCTAATTCGAACTATCATGTCCACATTAAGTGGACCCTGAACCAGGCTTAAGGATGGCCGGAAGCAGTGCCGGCAGGGCATCAGAGGAGGACTTAGAGCGTGGAGATGCTGTCTCAGGCTAGCCGAGGGCTGTGCTTAAAGGGTCCCGACCCCCACCCCAGATAGACAGTTCTCAGGGGTGTCCCGCTTGCAAAGCAGTCCTGGCTTGGATTGCCCTCAGTACCAACACTGGGCACATCACAGCACTCGGCCATCAGACCGGCTGCACTTGCCGCAGGATGCCATCTGGGGAGAGGGGGCAATTGGGGGGCTGCAGGAGAGCTTCCACCCCCAGAAGCCCGCAGAGCCAGCCCAGTCCTCCCCATCGGGGGCGCGTACCCCATTCCTCCCTCACCTCCTTCCACTTACCCTTCCCTAGCCCCTCTTCTTGATGTACAAAATAAAGGACAATTGTGTTCAAAAATGGAATCTGTCTTTATTGAACAAAACTGGGGGAGACTGGGAAAAGGAGGTGGGAGAGGGGAAGAGAGAGGGTGGGAGAGGGGAGGGCAATTAAAATGATCAGGGGTTGGGAACAGGTCCCATATGAAGAGAGGCTAAAGAGACTGGGACTTTTCAGCTTAGAAAAGAGGAGACGGAGGGGGGATATGATAGAGGTCTCTAAAAGCAGGAGTTGGGTGGAGAGGGTGCATTAAGAAAAGTTCTTCATTAGTTCCCATAATAGAAGGACTAGAGGACACCAAAGGAAAGGAATGGGTAGCAGGCTTCAAACTAGTAACAGAAAGTTGTTCTTCACAAAGCAAAGAGTCAACCTGTGGAACTCCTTCCTGCAGGAGGCTGTGAAGGCTAGAACTAGAACAGAGTTTAAAGGGAAGTGAGATAAAGTCATAGAGATTGGGTCCATGGAGTGGTATTAGCCAGGGGGTAGGAGTGGTGTCCCTGCCCAAGGTTTGTGGAAGGCTGGAGAGGGATGGCACGAGACAAATGGCTTGGTCACTGTCTTCAGTCCATCCCCTCCAGGGTCCCTAGGGTTGGCCGCTGTCGGCAGACAGGCTACTGGGTTAGATGGACCTTTGGTCTGACCCAGGACGGCCATTATAAGCTCAGGGCTCAGGGTCTCAGTGGACCACCTTGATTTTCATGCACACCTGCTCCTGGGTGGCCAGGCTGGCAGCTCTCCTGCCTTAGCTGGCCACTTTCCTGTGCCTAGTGCTGAGGTCGTGGACGAGGGCCACGATGTCCGCACTAGCCCAGGCGGGTGCCCGCCTCTTGCAGTCCCAGGCAAGCACCCGGGAGCCGCCAGCCTGGTCCCGGGAAGAGGGGGAGGGCTGGGGGGCATCGGGTGGGTGACTCGATCCGTGCCAGGTGCAGGGTCTGCTGGCTGGGTGCTGGCAGGCTTGCACCTGGCACGGGCACCGTAGCCAGCCCGTGCCCCTTTAAGGGGTCCGGGGCTAGGAGGGGGGCAGACGAGTTTCCCTGGTGTTGGCCAGAGTGGCCACCAGGGAAACCTGGGGAGGGTTAGCC
The DNA here is from genome assembly GCF_052426305.1 of Pelodiscus sinensis. Taxonomy (NCBI): domain Eukaryota; kingdom Metazoa; phylum Chordata; order Testudines; family Trionychidae; genus Pelodiscus; species Pelodiscus sinensis. The sequence continues at coordinate 212,024,086 of NC_143052.1, forward strand.
TCCCACTAGTTCGAACTAGGCTTAATCCTCGTAAAATGAGGGTTTCCTAGTTCGAACTAAGCGCTCCGCTAGTTTGAATTAAATTCAAACTAGCGGAGCGCTAGTGTAGCGCCTATGAAAGTTTGTTCGAGCTAACGTCCGTTAGTTCGAACTAACTTTGTAGTGTAGACATACCCTAAGTGTGGTTAGCAAAACTACCCTCTCTTGGGAGACCATCTTTGTTAGGACAATCTTGTGGTCCACTAAGATGATGGAGGGCTACTCCACTCATTAGCCTAGACTGCCAATCTCTGGTTTAGATTCTTACAGGGAAGTTACCAGATACAAAGTGGAAATCCTAAGAGAGAATCTGGGTACACTGAAAGAACTTCTGGACAACTGGCAATTTATTACCTCACTGCCACCATTTGGAGTTAAGCTGTAATACACCTCTGCATATATTTTACCTTCTTTAACCTCTCAATAACTCTATGTGCCTTTTCTTAGCTAATAAATCTTTAGTTTATGTTTTATAATTTTGGCTGCGGGTGTTGTCTTTGGTATAAGGTCCGATGCACCAGTCGATTTGGGGTGAATGACTGGTCTCCTGGGACTGGGAGAAATCAGTTGTGATGTGATTTTTTTATTTAAGTGATCTTTTATCACAACAGGGTCCAGTCTGCCTGAGTGGCAAATAGGCTGGACAGCCCAAGGAGACTGTCCATAAATCCATGGCTAGATTGGTATATTGATGCAGTTCACCTTTGTTATTGGCTTGGTGAGCTCCATTGATAGAACACATCACCAGTTTGAGGTGTCTGCCCATTTTCTGACAATGTGCCCTGAGGCAGGCACCCACAGCTGTGAGTCACTCCAGACAGTGTGACATATGGTAGAGAGGCTCTTTGTAGAGAGTTCTTAGATGCAATTAATGGGATTTCTGGGATGAATTGGCCTCTTTATTAACAAGGCAGAATAGTCTACAGACCACATAGTTTTGATTACTGCAATGTTAAAATGTCAGAGCTTTATTTATGCTCCTGGAAGACTGAAACTCAAACAGGGCTAAATTCCTTTGCTGTCACTTAAAAATAAAGATATACCTGCCCAGATATAGTGCTAAGTTCTAGATCTGTGCAACTTCTAAAATGAAATTATCAGAACACGAAACGACAATTCTCATTGCAAACCGCATTTCAATTTAGTTTTCAAATGAATGCAGTATGGAGAGATGGTGGAGGTAAATCCATATAACCCTTCTGATTTCTCTTTTAAAACACCCAGGAAAATGTTAGTTCTGCTTTCTGAATTTTGAAGCTGAATTCAGGCAATGAACTAGATTTAAACTGCAGGAGTCATTTGCACCTGGAGGAGGCACTAAAGCTCCATTCACCAGAAAGTTCATAGGCTTCCTAGCCAAAACATTTATGATCACCAAAGGTGGAGAGAGCAAAACAGGGAAAGCTCATTTAGATCCAGTCTGGTTTGAGTTTTCACACTTTAAATGGCAAGGAAATGTTTTGTTGTATTTACTAACAACGACCTGTGGGCATTTCTTATCATCTCTGCCTCCTTCTAGGAACAAGTCTGTACAAATTAAATTGCTACTTTCCTCATTTGAGTATTACAGCAGAACAAAGTACTCCATGCTGTTTTCAGTTTGCCCTTGTGGGTTTCCCTGACTACCGGAGAAATGCTTCTGTTCCTTCCTCCACCCCTTTGCAATAGTAATGTAAATACACAATATGTTCCACCACTTCTGCCACAGTGTGAAATGATAAAATGCAGATATCATTTTTTTCAATAATCACTTGCTGTTTCTTTTCTACTGTTTATGCCTACAGTGCTTTTGGGATATCTTTAAGCAGCAAGAGATTATTTTTCTTAGTACTAAATTTTATAAATTAATTTCTATTCCAGATAATACAATTTGTATGATTATTCTGTTTGGAAAAATGAATTCCAAAGGCTAATATTGAATATAGTCGATATATGTGGTTGCTTTTCTAATAAGATGGGCAATAACTGCTACAGAAAAGTCTAACTGTAACCTGAATAGCCAAGTACATACTGCTGTATGACTACCGTATTTTCCGGCATATAAGACAACTTTTTATACTAAAAACCATCCCCCAAAAATCAGGGGTCGTCTTATACGCTGGGTATAAACATACAGGCAGTCCCTGACTTGCAGGTATGAACGGGGCTTTTCTCGCCCCGGAGGACACGGACTGCGGGACCCTGCGGCTTTTGTTGTGGACGACCCTGGGGCAGAGCAGCTGGGGCGCTGCCGGTTGGCCTCTTAAGGGGGGGTAGTCTTATACGGCGAGTATAGGCGAAAACCTATGTTTTAACTAGAAAATTAGGGGGTCGTCTTATACGCCCAGTCGCCTTATACGCCGGAAAATACGGTAATAACTCTTTATGCAGTTGGATATGATGGGAAACAGATTTGTAAAGCTATGTAGGCACCTGAAGCTATAGGCAGGCACTGAGTGGCATTTTCAAACCACATAGGTATCTAACTCCTGCTGGTTTCATTGGGAGTTAGACAACTAGGCTACGTCTACGTCTAGGCATGATTTTGCGCTAATACTTTTAATGCATGAGTTTTTGCGTTAAAGTGTTTGCGCAAGAGAGAGTCTACACTGGCATGTGCCTTTATCTGTGCCAGTGTAGACACTCTCTTGCACAAGAAAGCTCTGATGGCCATTTTAGCCATCGGGCTTTCTTGCGCAAGAAATTAACGTTGCCCGTCTACACTGGCCTCTTGCGCAAGAACAGTTACGCAAGAGGGCTTATCCCTGAGCGGGAGCGTCAGAGTATTTGCACAAGAAGCCCTGATTTCATACATTAGAACGTCAGTATTCTTGCGCAAGTACTCGTGGCCAGTGTAGACAGGTGGTAAGATTTTGAGCAAAAGCGCTTGCTTTTGCACAAAATCTTGCCAATGTAGACACAGCCCTAGGCATTTTGAAAAATCCCAGTAGATATCAATGGGAAGAACTACACTGCACTGTACTCTCACATTGGTGGGACCCATGCTTATAGAATCAGTGTTCCAAGCCTATGCTTTAGCTGCCACACTGTATAGTAAACAGGTTTACAATTACTGGGCTCAGGTCTCACAACCATAGATTTCCCTACACCTCCCCGCTCATACTCTTCTAGACCCCAGTGGTCAACTAGACAGTGTTGCCAATTTAGTCATTTTCAACCCCCCCATCCATAAATGCAACCTTTCCCCCCTTTCAATTCCTAGGGAAAATACTGCTCTTAATGCATCCCTACTATACTATGCAGACTTTCTGACTTGGGTTCTGGCTTGAGCTGCAGCCACACTGCACAAAAGACAGGCTTGGGTCTGAGTCTCAGGCCTTGTCTACACTAACCCCCACCATTGATTTACTTCAGCTATGCAAATCACATAGATGAAGTCAACATACTCACCACAGTGTCTTGTGTGTGAGAAGGTCGGTGGAGGTTGTTCTCCTTTCTACACTGGCTACTCCTCTAGTCTTGGTGGAGTACCTGGCATTGATGGGAGTGTGTTCGGAGAATGATTTATCACATCTAAGCCACCACGATAAATTGACGGCTGGTGGACTGATCCCTGCAGCATTGATGCCCAGTGTGGTGTACACAAAGCCTTAGTGAAACTTAGGCTCTGACTCATCCCCCTAGCAGAGTTCTAGGACCCAGGTCTTGAGTGCTTGCTGAATCAAGTCCTCCAGATTTGCATGTAGATAGAAGAGGGACTTGTGTTCAAACCTGAGTCAGAAAGCAGGCTTAGTGCATACCCAAAGACATGCATAGTCTTCATATTCTTAAGTCCATTTAAAAACTTGGCCCAGGGTGAGTTAGCAACAGTTAAAAAAAAGCAGCATTAATTGATAGGCATCAGTAACGGGGCACCTGACATTGTGGCACTACAACTTCTTATTCCCAGCAAATTTGTTTCACCTGAGTGAGACCTCTCATTTGTCTGTTTATTCACTTGCTATCTCTAGTTGTATACCAGTATTACAAGTCCTGTGAGGGGCTGGACTGTCTTTTTGTTATATTTATAAGCGATGCCTATCACAAGGGGGCTTGATTTGAGTTGGGGACTGTAGTGGGTTAGCACTGGTCCTCCCTCTTTGGATCGATGAGGGTATGTCTACGTAGCAGCATTATTTTAGAATAACTGAAGTTATTCCAAAATAATAAATGAGTGCGTCTACACTACAAGTCTTTATTTTAACATAATGTCAAACTGGAGGATTTCTTACTTTGACTCATGGCAACCCTCATTTTACAAGAAGTAAGGGAAGTCGAAGAAAGAGTGCTCTTCCTTAGACTTCCTGCTGTGTAGACAGCGCCAAAAACCAAATTAAGCTATTTTGAATTAAGCTATGCAATTGATGTAACTGAAGTTGCGTAGCTTAATGCAGCTTTAGCCCTGCCATGTAGACATACCCTGAGTGGCCACTCCACCTTACTGCATCACCAGATGTCACCCACAGTTAGGAAATCAGCTGAGCAACACAAAGCCTGTGCTCTGGCTGGCAGTCTGGGCAGAGTGGCAATCAGTTGGGGTTTTTTGCTTGTAATCAGGGAAGAATAACAGACAGTTATGGGCTCAGGCCCTCAGTTAGGGAGAGGCAGTAAGGAGTTTATGACTTAGGCCTGTACTCAAACAGAGTGGAATGGGGGGAAGAAGGCAGGGCAGTGACAGAAAGGGGTAGGGCCTAGGGACTGCCCCTCACCTCCAGTCTACCAGAACTTCTAGTCTAGATTGTGAAAATGCTCCGAACGTAGATGGCTCATGGGTCATGAGTTCTAGATACCTGGTGTATGTGTCCCTTTGCTTGTATGCATTAAGACACTCTATAGTCTGTCATATATCATTACCTGATAAATAGCCTGTCAATCACAAATTTTTTTCTCCCTCAGCCTTCAATACATGTGCGTGTAAAATTATCTGTGATGACATATTTTTGAAATGGAGTCCTTGGTAGAGCATCCCCTGCCCCCCGCCCCTGTTAACTGCAAACATATCTTATCTCAGACTTGACAAACTCAATACACTGAACACATTTTGCAGGATATTTATCCATACAGAGTAAAATGGAAGATATCCACAGAAAGCCCCAACTTTTCAAGACTTATAATAATTATGAGATGTATATATAGGTAATATTTATCTAGACTTAAGAGTAGAAATGAATCATCAGGTGGTGATGTGCCCCAGTGATGTGCTGTTCAACCGAGAGAGAGCTGCTATTCCTCTCATCAACTGTGGAGGTAATGCAAATGTAGTGGGTTGGTCTCACCACTCCAGCCCCTCCTGCTCGCCAGTATTGGAAATTAGCCAGAGAGCCCTCTTGTGGCTAATATTTCACCCACTGTTACCTGCCTTTTTGTCCCCACCTCTTCAGGCCCTGCGTCCCTCCTAGACCATGGTCCCCCTTACCATGGTTACTGCCCCGTGGCAGTGCCCATGCTCTGGGGTCTTCCTCTCTGGGGAATCTAATCACCTCTAAGCCACTACTTGCCACAGTGACTCACTGCAATTCCTCATCTAGCCCCTCCCCTCAGGGGCAAACTGTAGTCTGAAGGAGACACTCATCTTCGTTAAGGGTGGTTGGACCTGTTGCCATTCCTACCCTGGCTGCCCCTCTGCAGCCCTAGTATTTTCCGAGACCCTGTCCCTGGGCCTCAGCCTGGGGATTACTTAGTCCCAAGTGCCCCTGGTTCACCCTTCTTTCCCCAGAGCTGCTCTGTCCAAAGTAACAGAAAGCTAAGTCCATCTCATGCCTCAGCCTCTAACATATTTCATTCAGATTGACAAAAATGCTTTGTGCATGACTTAAAATAATGGATTTCCATTTCATTGGGTAAATATATCACCTACCTAAAAATAATGCTAAAAGAGTATTTTATTAGGATATTTAAAGTAAGTTGATATCTTTTGACAGAAGACTCTATACAGGTGCTAAGTATTATTTGCATTAAATAACCATTTTACTTGTTGACTAGACTTTTACCCTTGATTCATTTGTAACCCCCTTTTTCCTCCCTGGGTTACTTGGGAGCAGGTCACACTCACAGGTGTGCCGAGGCGCCTGATTGTTTTAACATAAAAGGAGATCCTGAGCACCCCAGTGGTGGTGATGTTTAGTTGGGGAATCCCTATCAACCTCCTTGCTGCTGTCCCTTGCTCATAAAGCACATATAATGGTGGTGCCTCCACCTGGCTGGCCCTGTAACACACTTACTGGTGTGCCTTGGGAACCTCCAGGAATAAACTTATTCCAACAATAAACTGGATCTAACTCCAGAACAACAATTACAAATCATAAATAATATACATTTAATAGATTGCATTAGAATGAACGACCTTTACTTACCTTAAAGAAACAGGATTTAATTAATTAACAGTGAATAACATCAATTAACAAAGTACACAGAAGTAAAAGGAACTTATCTATCTGCCATTTGCATTGCCAATATCCATCCCACCCCAGAGTGTGCACACTCCTGGATTCAGAGTCCCAGACTCTTGCTTGAGTGGGCGCGCTTGAAGAACTGCAGCTGCAATGGAGATTCTCTGTGGGTAGTGTGTATGGGGGTCCAAGCTAGGCAGCAGCTCTGGTTCACCGGGTTGGCCTCTCTGCCTCTCTTTGAACCCAGAGTTAGTCTGTATCTCTGAGGTCTGTCCCAGGCAGCATTTCCCCAAAGATGCCCAGTTACTCAGTCTCCTTCTGTGTGCTGGATGCAGAATAGCTTCTAGGTACAGCCAAAGGGCCTCCCCTCTAGGGCAATCAGAAGCAGCTTGCTAGATCCCAGTTCCAAAGGCTCACTGTCCCAGTCTGTAACTGCAACATAACAGCTCCTGAATTGGATCAAACTCCTCCACAGCAGCCTGGCTCCCTTTCTGCTCCAAATCAGAGGGACAATTCCACAGACTGCTGAGTCTTCCTCCACACACAGGCAGAAACTCAGATCTCCCAAACAAAAAGTCACTTCCTTCCTGGTTTCCTCCAGGGCTCATGGGAATTGTAGTCTCTGGGGCTAGATTGCAGCACACAGGATCTTCCCAGAGAATAAGCAGAGGCACCTTTAGTAAGGGGACTACACATTTTAAAAAAAAGATAATTTGTGTGTTTCCTGTTGTGCTGGAAATGCCATTAATCATTAGGCAACATCAAGGCCATGACTGAATAAGGTTGGCATATAGCTCATAGCCCCCTCAAGATTGTTGCAGTGTTTTCTCACCCTGTTGTTTTGTAATCATAACAGCTAAAGGGGATGACATATACAGGGTTATAACTTTTTTATATACAATCCACTCACTGGTGTTTATTGTTCTTGAGAACAGTTGCTGATGATCACTGGCTGTGATTCCTGACCAAGTCATAGCTTGTTCCTCTATGCAAATCTTTGTAGCACTTTCTTTCTTTTGTTTCAGCTAGACCAGACTAACACAGCTGTATCTCTATCACTATGCAAATCTTGATGTTCTATGCAAAACAAGTCCAAATCCTGAAGTGCTTACTCTCTCAGTGGGACTTTTGTGAGAATAGGGGATAAGATTTCCAAAAGTATCTAAAACTAAATACAGGATTATGTAGCACTTTAAAGACTAAAAAGATGGTTTATTAGATGATGAGCTTTCGTGGGCCAGACCCACTTCCTCAGATCAAATAGCGGAAGAAAATTGTCACAACCATGGTCTGTGGTCTGGCCCACGAAAGCTCATCATCTAATAAATCATCTTGTTAGTTTTTAAAGTGCTACATAGTCCTGTATTTTGTTTCAGCTATACCAGACTAACACGGCTACATATCTATCACAAAAGTATCTAGTGATACTTAGCTAACTGGATGCCCTACTTGAGACACCTTTAAAGGGGCTTGACTGTCATCAGGCGGTACTCAGCAATTTCTGAAAATTGGACATTTCAGGAAGGACACATAAACCTTGGGTGACTTGTCACTCGTCACTTCTGAAAAATCTTACTCAAGGATTTTTAAAAATGTAAAAAAAAATGCACTGAATTTCCTTTAATACTGAGTGATGTCAATATTACTCTGTTCCAAGAGTGCCCCTAAGCTGTTGGCTCCTTTCCAGTGGCTGATTTTCACCAAAGGTCTGATCCTACACAATCACTTCTTGATTCTCACTGAAGTCCATGGGATTTGATAATGTGTCAAACATCTAAGGAGGTACCACACATTTCAGGAGGCAATTAGTGTGTTGCACTGCCCCACTCCCCCCTTTACTTCCTTACTGCAGCTGCAACAACAATCCTGAGCTTCTATTGCCTGTACAAGATTTATCTCGGTTTATCTGAAATGCTAACGGTAAAGAAATACTAAATTCTATTCTATGAGTCAGCCACAAGGTGGCGCTGCATGCAGCAGACCTTTTTAAAGCTAACCTTAGTCATACTTGACAGAGAGTGTTCAAGGCTCGTATAGTGAACACGTCTGGGGTATATTTCTCTAAGAAGGAAGCTTTGTGGTCAGTCTATATCTGATACAGAAGCCTGGCCAGCTAGTTGCAGCATTGCTACCTATTGTGTATCAGGTGGCTATGACACTACCTATGGGTAATGACAAGCTAGAGCTATTCTGTCCTTGGAAATGTCTTAATTAACTACAGTGTCTTGTGACTTCTTAATTTCTTTGAAGCACTTCTATTTTCAGGTGTCCATTTATCTATTTGTGCCTATTACTCTGACTGGAAATATCACTTTTAGGTCCTGTTAAAGGGGCTATGTTCTATGCATTCAGTACAGCCCACAGTGTCCGTCCCACAGCTTCCCAAAGCAAAGGCAGGGTAGGATGGATGAGTACAAGGTAAAAGTGCATCACTGAACTGAGACAAGGTGTTTCAGTCCCTCTCCTTGTTCCCATGTGGTGCTTGTTATCCGTGCATATCTGCATAGACCTAAAAAGTGAAACACGGATAGAAAGATATTTGCCTTCTAGCAGTGCTGCTGTACAATCCAGGTTACCTTGTGCAACAGTTGTCTCTTCAGTAGATGCAACTAGTGAGTCTAGGCAGGCTCCACTCCATCCTGACAGTGTGTAGATGACAACTTTGATTGTGTATTTGGAAAATATTGCTTTCCTTTCTTCTCACTCAACATCGCAGATTTCCCCAGAAACCTTCCAAAGGAAATTAAGTAGGATTCCACAGGCCTGTTTACACAGAAGACATTTGAGCTGATGGAAAGTCAGAGGGAAAACATAATACAAAAATGAAATAAGTTGTGAAAGCAATTGAGGGTGCTGCCCAAGAATGAAATAGAGAAAAGCATGCTACAGGAAACCGAACTACGGATCTTAGGGCACGTAACTGGTGAAGTGGGAGTTGAGGGCAGCTCCAGGAAGAGTCAGAGCTGTAGCTGAAGTGTTGCTATCTAAAAATATCCCAGAACTGATGTAGCTCCTCTATATGATTTCTAGTTTGGAGAAAATTATACCTAGTCTGTCCTGAGAAGTCCAAGTTCTTTATGAACTACTTAAAACAGACTCTCTGTGGATGTGAAATAAAGCACAGGCTGTACTTTGGATGATATAAATAATCTGTTGCTTCCATCCCCAGTACTGGCATGTTTTGATGTTTCTAAGTCTGCAGCCATTTCAACGGATGCCAAAAGCTGAGGTTTTGAGGGTGCTATTTCATTTACAAGGACATACCTGGAAGTCTGTAGCATATAATTCAAAACAGTTTTCAGACTCAAGCCCAGCTTTGCCCAAACAGAAAAAACGTTTGGTGGCTATGTGGGCTTGCAAGAAGTCCAGAAAGCATTTGCATGGTATTGATAGCTCTAGGCTTGGGACGAACCACAAGCCCCAGAAACTCTGGATGAGAGAGAATTAAAAAAGTAGCCATTTTCATTATTGTTTTAAATGTTTTTTAAGATAGTCTTTTTATTAGACAAATTTGAAACTTTTCTGCTAGCTCTGCTTTTACTGAAGCACATCTCTGTGGAATTTGGAATGGGCTACCTGTTTCACCATAAAAAATAGAACTGATTCAAAGGGCCACAAGCAAGAATACAGCTCTAAACTATATCCAAACTTGCAGGACATGGCTACCTCAGGAATCTTATGTTCAATCTATGACTTACCAAAACAACGAGGAGTTCTGTAGCATCATGGGTCATGTCAACACTAGGAGATCATTTCAAATTTACTAAGTTGGACTTCTGGGCACCCGATTTTACAAATTCAAAGTTCCATGTCCTCACAATGGGGAAGAATCAAATGTAGTCTGAGGCAGGATCCACTAATGTGGATGCACTTCCTTGGACTCAGAGTCCCAGTAAGCACTTTGGGGAGCTGCGAGAGGCTTCCCAGATGCCAATTAGTTTTAATTAGCAGCACTGAAGCATCCACACTAAACGTTATTTCAGACTTACAAGTTTGGAAATAGCATTACTCCTTATGAAAAGCAGGAATACAGAATTCAAATTCTGCGGTCCCTTATTTCAGAATAACAGACTTAGTAGTGTGGATGCATCATGTACAAATTTGTCCTGGGGGAAGGGTTATTTAGGACTAAGGTCCTAGTGTAGACTAGGCCTTAGAGACTAACAAATTTATTAGGGCATAAACTTTCACAGGTAAAGCCCACTTCAGCAGATGAACTGGAGTGGAAATTACAGAGGCAGGGGTGTATATATAAGCCCAGCAAAATAAATAAGTTACTTATTAACTGTTAATGAGGCTAATCAAGTCAGGATGGACCTGGCTCATTCACTGCAGCTGATGGGGAGAGAGACTATCAAGAGAGTGGAAGTTGCCTTTGTAGCACGTTAACCAGTTTAAATCTTTGTTTCCCTTTGTAACTGAGTTCTGAAGTTCTTTTGCAGAAGGATGGCTACTTTTAAATCCATTACTGTATTTCCAGGGAGGTTAAATGTTCCCCTACAGGTTTTTGTATGTTATCTTTCTTGATGTCTGATTTGTGTCCATTTATTCTTTGGTGCAGAGACTGTCCAGTTTGGCCAACGTACATGACAAAGGGGCATTGCTGATGGTGGGATTTACGTGATTAGGTCCTGTGATGATGTCGCTTGTACAAAGAAAATAATAGAACACCACTGGTCATCACCTACTGCCCTCTCCAATGCATCATAGACAATCTACAACCTGTCCTAGAAAATGATCCCTCACTCTCATAGGCCTTGGGAAACAGGCCAGTCCTCACCTTCAGACAACCCACTAACCTGAAGCAAATTCTTTCAAGCAGCCACACATCACCACAGAAACACCCACCTAAGAACCTAGTCCTGCAACAAACTTCCTTACCAACTCTGTCCAGATATGTATAAAAGTGACAACACCCCAATGTTAGTGGCTCATCCACCTGCACATCTACTAATGTGATATATGCCATCAAGTGCCAAAAATGTCTCTCTGCCATGTATATTGGTCGAACCAGACAATCTCCTCCTTGTTGTTGCAGGTACAGACTAATACAGCTATGCCTCTGCAATTAGAAATTACAAGTAATGAGAATTTCCCATAGCTGGTCTGATTAGTTGTGGCATTCATATTAGTTTCACAGCCCTGTAAGGACAATACACTGGAAAATATACACAGAAAGTCCTCAAAATATGTTGCAATATTATCAATCTTAAAGATAAAAACAAATCCTTTGCCTTTAATATTCTTGCTCAAAGGTGACGGAGTGGCGACATGCCAAATCTAAGAGAATTCAATTTTTATTCTTTAACTATCAGAATCCATTTTATTGAAACCTCAATGAGGAGATCTAATACTGCTAAGAATGGACCAGGTAAAATATGGGTAGCAACAACAGCTGTTGGCATTGAATATATCTGTACCCCAATAGCCTACAAAATTGACTGCTCAAGGTATTGTGCATAGAAGAACTAGACCACATGTTCTGCTGGGCTACGTCTAGACTGGCCCCTAATTCCGGAAAAGTCATGCAAAGCAGGTAAGTCAGAATAGGGAAATCCGCAGGGGATTTAAATATCCCCCGCGGGATTTAAATAAACATGTCCGCCGCTTTTTTTCCGGCTGGGGGAAAAGCCGGAAAAAAGCATCTAGACTGGCACGATCCTCCGGAATAAAGCCCTTTTCCGGAGGATCTCTTATTCCTACTTGAAAGCAGGCTTTATTCCGGAGGATCACGCCAGTCTAGATGCTTTTTTCCGGCTTTTCCCCAAGCCGGAAAAAAAGCGGCGGACATGTTTATTTAAATCCCGCGGGGGATTTAAATATCCCGCGGATTTCCCTATTCTGACTTACCTGCTTTGCATGACTTTTCCGGAATTAGGGGCCAGTCTAGACGTAGCCCTGGTTCCAGACCCTGGTGAGAAGCGTTCTAACCCCCCACAGCCCTTGGGATGTGATAAACAAACTGAGCGGGCTGCATGAAATTCTCCTGAAGAGCAGAAAGCGGACACAGCTGCAGGAAGAATGAAGCTAATGGCTCATCTGGACAATCCGCTGTTGAATATTCATTCTTGGTAAAGACTTTTTACAGCAAAGCCTTGCTATGCAAAGAGAGACTCTGAGGGCATGGGGTAGTTTCTTCAAAACTATATTTCTTTATCATTGTCACATGACTGATTTGGTGACAGCAGATCACACATGCCAATGTAGCTGAATAAGAAATACATTTAATTGCTTAAGCTCCTTGGAGAACTGGCTTCTACCGAATTATTATCAGGGCTTACATAATCATATCATATCAGGGCCATTTACATTCTGAAAGTTAAAAGATTTTTAATCTGAAAAAATTACCATTGTGTTATTTCAATTGATTTAAAAATTGATTTAAGACACATACACCACCCTACCCCGAGTAAAAATTTCACTTCTCATGTGTTCATTTATTTCCTTGCACTTACTGATTAATGTCCACATAAATTGCATGCACAGATCAACTGCTGTGCCTCCAAATATATAGAAGGGTAGCCTAGCAACCATTCAGAGACTAATAATACTGCATTTTAACACAGAGTTCTCCAAACAGATGCAAACATATACCATTATCTGTTCTCTCTTTATTATCACTTAAAATGTTATGCTGGACAATAGGGTCAACACAGTGCCACATTTAGCAATTGCTTTGAAATCTACCCTTCACTTATTGGTCTGAAATACCCCTCAGCAGCCACTATTCTAAATTGTTACCTTTCTGCAGGAACAATTGTTAATTCAGCATTGGGGCAAACAGTAGCCTGGCAAAAAATGTGCCAGCAGACGTAACAGCACTGATATCCTAACGAGAAATAATGGGAGCTGTGTGTCAGGTGTAATGGTTATATGTCATCCTTTGCCTAACAGTCTGAAGGGCTGTTTCTGTTTGCTAGATATTGTGCTTCACAACCTCTCTTGGTGCTTCCTTGTGCACTTCCTACAAAACTGCAAAAAGTAAAAAATTACCTTCATTTCCACTGTTGTCATCTCTACATGGAGATGCAGTTTACCTTGAACAATAACAGGAAGGAAAGCAAGTAAAGAGATGTTAAAGTAGTTTAATAATAAAGATGGTTAAAATGTTATTCTCAACAAACAAGGTTTCAAGAATTATTTTTTTTGTGAAGAAAAATAATTTTTTGTTTACATATTTTGTAGACAAATGAACATAGGGGTGGGAACATTGTGCCTCAAAATGAACAAAAAAAGTTGAAATAATCCATGAAAATTATTTTTGAAAAACATTATTTATTTATTTATGTCTATGAATTTCAGTTAATGAAGGGTAAGAGAGCCAATTTCCTTTTGGTAACCCTAATCCTCACCCAACATAAACATGGTTATTAGAGAAAAAAAAATCTCTCCCTCTAATCCTGTTCTCAGTGCTAATACGTATGGCTGGAACACGTGACTTTCTACAGTCTATTCCACCTGACAGTCCAAATATCCCACATATGATATAAATATTAAAACGGATGCAAAGGAGAAGGTGATCTCAACGGATGGTGCCAGTTGAAAGGAAATAAGGGAAGCATAATAAGGCAACTAATTAAACCAACTAATTTAAAACAGATCCCCTAAACCTTCAAGTTACCTTCTCAGGAAGGGTAAATCTCTTCCCTGCTAAATGGCAAAACTAGGATTATCTAATGGATTACCTATTTTTTTCTTTCGCTGCACCAATTCCCTCGAGTACATTGCCAGCTAAGGATATGGCCCTGAATTTTTTTGTCCTCTGTATGTTTTTCTTCTTTAGTTCTGTCTGTTTGGAATATCATACCAATTCTGCCTCAGACTTATGAAAGTTCATGAACTCTGTCCCCTTCTTACTTTACTGAATTTAATATCTTTCATTCCCAGGATGCTTATTTGCTTCTAGTGCTGTGCTATAATTTATAAGCTCTGGGGATAAAATTCTTTTCTGTGGGTACTGGCATTTCTAAAGGAAACCTTCTCCTTGCAATTTGCTGCCTTTCTCTACTTTTAAAACGTGTATCCTTTTCTTTGCCCATTTACTTTTTAAATAATTGCAATGATTTTTATTTAATAGTGTGCTGAATTTGCACGTTGTCAGTATATAGCACATGGGAAATATGCTGGATACTCTCTATTGACTATAGTGTATAAGGGATTATACAGTGTAGGAGGGGCAAATACTCAAACTATAATGCTAAAGAGAAGGATTAATCTTTATTCCAAACTGTATAAGGAGATGCAGTAATTTTTCTTCTCTTTTATCGATGCATGTGCAACTGCAGCAGTGATGAGTAACATGTCTATAAATGGGTCCTGGTGAGAAGTAAACATCATGTGGTCTCCAGTTTGGAAGCTTATTGCGTGGGAGGCATGTACTGAATCTTTGGGCTTGCAGCACAATTGCTTGTTTTCTATTAAGCACATATTCATAGAGGTGTTAATAATATGCACCTCTTTTGCAAAGACAATAGCACATGTAAAAAGTTGCATCATTAAAGTTGCAGAGTCAAGCCCTCAAAAGTAAGGAGGAGCATGGATAAAGACTGATCATGCAACTTTAATTCAGCCCTCTAATATATATGCATTATGATACAGCCTTCAACAACATACATGGGTCAGACATACACACTTATATATTATGATGCTCCCCTGTCTAACATTAGCAAGGATTTTTAGCATTAAACTTGGCCATTTCCTCCCATGATATCCTGACATCAAAATTTCAGCCAAACAGAAATGTATTTACTTTTCTTAAAAAATAATCCTTCTCTCACATAGTTTAGTCACTCACAGTTTAGTGAAATAGCAGTAGATCATGACAGTTTGGAATCATTGCTGCTGCATTTTAGAATGTAATTTTTAATCCACTGCCAGTCAGTCAGTCAGTCAGTCAGTCAGTCGGTGTTTTCTAGTATTTTGGAAGAGAAGTGGGGAGGGAGAGATACAGGAAAAAAAATAAATCTTTCTTTCTTATGTTTGAAAAATAAATCTCCTGAGTGTTTGCAAGTCATGACTGTTATTCTAGTGTCTTTTGTAAGTTAACATCAATGTTCAGAGTTACTCAGATGAGATCATTTCCTATTTTCAAACACTTCAGTTGGAGTTTTGATACAAGAGAAGAAAAAGAAAAACCCAGTTCTCACTCTTACTCCCATTGAAATTGAAGGGAAATGCCCTGTTACCTTCATGGGGAGCAGGATTGGGCTGCCAAGAATCTTATGAATTTTAGAATGGAAAAGTAGGGGATTTGGGGGAGGCAGGAAGGGCCATGAAGCTCATGATTCAGGAAGGCATTTTAGTACATGCTTACATTCATTCCTAATTAGAACAGCATTTAAGCACTTCAGCATGTGTTTAAATCCCAGTGCTTTATTTTAAAATGATCAGAACAGTCAGCTGAAAAAGTGGGAGATAGTGTGAGTGGCACAAGAGATACTGGTAGAAAAGCTACAGCATCTGAAAGAATAAACAGGGGAGTGTAAGTATGAAAACTATTAATGTACCATCTTGCATCCTATTTTTTGAGCTCAAATGCTCCCATTGATCTCTGTAGGAGTTTATATTCTAAAAATAGACTGCATTTGGGACCTGAGAGGCAGCAAATTGGAGCAGCACAGAGAGAGTTCAGAGCAGATTGGTATACCACAGAGAGCTAAAAGAAGGGTCAGGGTAAGCAAGGAAATTCATTTGGCAATTAGTAGCAATTCTACAGTGCTGGAGCGCACTGGAGAGTACAGTAATTATAACAAATATGGCAATCGCATGCAATATCTTTGGGAGATCTTACTGTGTTACCTTTATGTGGGCCAAGGATGGTTCCCCCATTCTATGGGGGAAGATGACCACAGCCCTTTAGGAGCTGTGAACAGTGTTGGATGATTAGACAAATTCACTCAGGTTATAATGCTTGCACTGTATAAGCAAGGGGCAGACTTATTATATCGGAAAGGTCCTGGGAGTACATGAAGAACCTGAGCAAGTGACTGAGTCAAACCATTTGGACATCAGTAGCATATTAATACTGTACATAGTATTTAGTTTTACCTTACAAACGCCCATAAGTATCAACTCAGCTAAGGGGTGATATGGTAGAAGTCTATAAAATCATGACTAGTGAGAAAGTAAAAAAAAGAAAATTTATTTACTTGTTCCCATAACACAAGAACGAGGGGTCACCAAATGAAATTAATAGTTAGCAGGTTTAAAACAAATAAAAGGAAGTATTTCTTCAAACAACACACAGTCAAACTGTGGATCTCCTTGCAAGAGGATGTTCTGAAGGCCAGGACTTGAACAAGACTCAGAAAAGAGCTAGAAAAAGTCCCCCAATGGCTAGTAGCCAGGAGAAGCAGGAATGGTCTCCCTCGCCTCTGTAAGTCTGAAGCTGGGAATGAGTGATGGGGAGGATCAACTGATGGCTACCATTTCTATTCATTCCCTCTGGGTCATCTGACATTGACCACTGTCAGAAGAGAGGATACTGAGCTAGATGGACTTTTGGTTTGACTCAGTCTGGCAATTCTTATGTTCTTATACACACATAAGAGTAAATAGTTTCAAGAATATACAATGATATACATACCTGGAGACTGGCTCTAGATTAGCTGCTGCCACTCAAGAAATAGATCTTGGAGTTATTGAGCAGATGTTTATGGAGAACTATCTGCAATGTATCATGGCAGTCAAAAAGCTAACAGAACGTTAGGAAACATTAGGAAAGGGAGAGACAAGAAGGCAGAAAATATCAGCATGCCACTATATAAATTCATGGTACAATCACACTTCAAGTACTACATGCAGTTCTGCTTACCTGTTCCGGGGCGAGCCTGCCTATTCCCCTCTGGAGGTGGCATAAAGCCTCTGAGGCCTCTCATTTGGAGCTTGACCCTGCATGCATCCTACCATTCAAAGTCAGTAGTACCT
The DNA here is from genome assembly GCF_052426305.1 of Pelodiscus sinensis. Taxonomy (NCBI): domain Eukaryota; kingdom Metazoa; phylum Chordata; order Testudines; family Trionychidae; genus Pelodiscus; species Pelodiscus sinensis. Next base: position 212,041,419 of record NC_143052.1, read on the forward strand.
TGCCTCAGGGCAGTGTGGCCTGGCAGCCAGAATCAATAGTATAGGGCAGGTTAGAGGCCCTTGTGAGGTTTCTGCAGCAGGGGTACAGGGACCCTGGCCCGCCCTGTCAGCAATGGAGTGGCTTGGTGGGGAATCCTGCTGAAACATGCTGAGCACTCGGGGTTCAACTCCCTGCTCTGGGCTACTTCCTACCAAGCTCTCCCTCATAGTATCTTTCCTCCAGCCTGGGAGTTTCTGCTGTGGTTCCCTGCTGTCTGGCGATGGCATCTGGGTGTACCTGTGCTGCTTTTTTAGGAGTTCCTGTGGTACCTCTTTTCTCATCAGCACTCAGACTGAGCTGCTCCACAGGCCTTTATAGCTGGCCTCCAGCTGGAGCATGACCAGCTGGGTTGTGGGGGCGGGGCCTTCTCAGCTAGGTAGCCAGGCATAACCCCTGCAGCCCCACTGCAGGGTCGGTACACCCCATCTCATCACCCCATCTCAAAAAGATTTATTAGAATTAGAAAAAGTAGAAAGAAGGACAATAGAAATGATAAGGGGTATGGAACAGCTTCTGTGTGAGGAGAGATTGAAAACACTGGGAATGTTCACCTTAGAAAAGAGATGAATGGAGATGATGAAGGCCTATAAAATCATAAATGGTATGGAGGAAGTGAATAAGGAAGTATTATTTACCCCTTCACATTCTACAAGAAACAGAGGTCACCCAGTGGAATTAACAGGCAGGAGATTTAAAAGTAACAAAAGGGAATACTTCCTCACACAGTGTGCATTCCTCAATCTGTGGAATTCATTGCCAGTAGATGTTGTGAAGGCCAACAGGCATAACTGAGTTCAAAGAAGGATGAGAAGATCATGGGAGCTAGATCCACATCTATCAATGACTGGGGGACACTCCCATGATCTGGGTGTCCATAAAACTCTGATTGCCAGAAGTTGGGAATGTACAAAAAAGCAGAGATCGCTCAATAAATTACCCTGTTCTGTTCATTCCCTTTGAAACATCTGGCCTTGGCCAGATCAGACAACAGGGCTAGATGGACTAATTTTCCAAACCAGTATTGACCTTCTTATGCAATAAAGCAGAACTAAAGAAATAGGAGAGGCTCAAACTGGTATAAGGGGGAATTTAGGGAAGATTAGGGTGGGGAGATGGAAGACGCAGGAGCTTTGTGACTTGTAATGACATCATAACGGCTTCTTTGCAGTTGTGCTGTCAATAGAAATACTCCTTACTGGAAATATAGTATTACTGACTGAGAGGTTAATTGTACTTCAGTGATGTTAAAAATCTGACTCGAGCCCATTCATCGAAGGAACTCCAAGTAAAGAAGTTGCTTGTCTTTATATATGAAAAACAATCTTTTAACAGGGATGTTAGATATTGTGTTTTTTTAGTAATTGTGTATCTACAACAATTTTTAACACTTATATGGTTACTAAATATTCCCTGGGGATGACAGCTAGTGCACTTCCAGCCCAACTCCCAGGGAGCCCCCTGCCACTCCGTGGGGTGCCAGGCAGAGCTGGTCTGGTCTGTCTATGGTGAGTCTGGGCCCACAGCGGACAGAGACTGCTGTGCAGCAGCAGCCCCTGTCTGCAGGGGGCCCAGCTTCCTGTGGACAGAGGCTTCTCTGGCATCCCACCTACCCACATCCCCTGCTGCTGCCTCTGATACAGAAGCAGCAGAGTGTGCATCTGTGGGGGGCAGGCGACTCCGCAGGATCAGGTGCTCATGGGGAGCCAGCTTTTAAGCACTGGCTTCTGCCTGCCTCCAGCACTGCTGCCTCTGTGAGAGGCAGCATGGGAAGTGGGAGGCAGCTCCATGGGATCCAGCATGCACAGGGAGCAGACATAAAACCTGGTTCCCCATGGGTACCTTCTCCTGCCTCCCTCCCCCTTGCTGCCCCTGATACGGAGTCAGCAAAGCGGGTGGAGGTTGCCTATAGTCATTTGAATTAACCAATAAACCCAGGATTATCAGATAGTAGTTTAAATGTCTAGATGCATCTTTCAATTTGAAGGATCACAAAATACCTTACAAATTAAGGGCCAAATTATGCTATTAAGTGTGCACAGGCTGGCTTGCACCAATGTCAGGAAGAGCCCTGCTTACATAGCTGAGGGTAGGGTTTGAGCCAGTATGTCACTAGAAATATTTCCATGCACCTGTGACTGAAAAGCATGCACTGAAAAGCATTCCTTTTTGCATGCAGGAACAGTCACATAGCAGGGAACTGAAACTGCAGGGAGAGAATATGTAGGCAGAATGTAATTACTCAGGTTGGAAGGAAGGTTTGTGTACTAGGAATCCATCAAGCAGACTTTTAAAACTTTGGCATTGTTTTTTGTTATTTTATGAACATAACAACCTGTAGGTGCCAGGGATTTGAGTAGTCAGCACTCTCAAACGAACAGTGATTTTCTGGGACTGTGCAATACTTGAACAGCTAAATTCGGGGCACAGTATGGTGTCATCTGGTATAATTCCATCAGCTTCACTAGAGTTCTTCCACATTGACACTGCTGAAATTGAGACCAGAATGTCAAAAGATGCCCATTGAAAGGCATCTGTCTGTGGGATGGCTTAAAGGAAATTCAGGTTGAAATTAATTCATAGGCAGTGGATAAATTTACTAATCCATACTGAGATATGATCAGGCTGCTTTGATTACTATAAGAGATAAACAGTGTTTGAAGCATTCAGTGAAGAATTTTTTACCTCATTCTTTTGGGCAACTAATTTATTTTCACCATTTCTTAATTAATTTGAGTCCTTTTCTGAAAAGTCTGTAACATTTTCAAGCCATCAGTATTAGTCATGCAGGATTATTTGGTATAGCACTTATGTGGCCTCTCTTATTTGTCTCTGCAGCAAACTGATCAATCACAGTCTCTCTTACATTTTGGTTTCCATTTAGCTGTCCACATCACATATATAGTAGCCCAATGTCTGTGACTCTGTAACGCTGTAGCGTTTGGTGTTGCCTCTGGGGGGCACTGTTGCCTCCCACTGTGGTGCTCAGCTGACTTCTTCTGCGCCACTCAGCCAGGCCGCCACATGGGAGCAAGCAGTACAAGTGGCCATTTGGGCTCCATGCTCCCCATGCAGGAGGAGGAAGAGAAGAGAAAGAGAGAGTGAGAGGCAGGAGGAGGAGGAGAAGAGAGAATGAGAGGCAGGAGGGGGAGGAGAAGAGAAAGAGAGTGAGAGGCAGGAGGGGGAGAAGAGAAAGAGAGACGGAGAGAGAGGCAGGAGATGGAGGAGAGCTGAGGGGGGAGGGGAGGCAGTAGAGGAGGGGGGAGAGAGAGAGAGACGGAGTGAGAGACCGGAGGCTCAGGAAAGAAGACTGAGATAGAAAGGGAATAGGACGTGGAGGAGAGACCTGAAAATCCCATTTTATGACGGGCTAATTGGCTAGTTTTAGGAAGAGCAACAAAACCAGCATTTATGTAAAATATTGTGAGCTACAAGTCAGGATTATTTTTCTAAGTGTTATTATTGTTGAATTTTCTGAAAATGTTAGTAAAAAGGTTATTGAATGTAATAGAGTTTACATCAAATACTGGAAATCTGAAAATACCAAGTATTTGATAGTATCTGAATACTTAATACTGTATTGATTACACAAATATCCCACAAGAGCATTTTCCTGTATTTTAAATCTGGTATTTCCTCATTATTGATCTTATCCGTATGATTGTAATCAATGGCAACACTTCCCTTAACTTCAAAGAGAATAGGATTAGATTCTATTCAGGGTTATATATTAACTGTAACTATTCAGATGAAAGACCAGAGTACCTTTATGGAAATGTTGGGGATAACTGGTTACTCATGTCAGCAGCAGCCACAAAATCAAACTGTTAACATGTTAAAAAATAGTGAAGAAAATATTATAGCATACGTTCTCACCTACAGTAATATGTTCACTACTGTCACAAAAAAGATACAGCAGAAATGGGGTGAAGAGGTAAGTGGCAAAAATAGAGGCAAAGAGAAACTTCCATACGAAGAACAACTTGAAAAGACTGGGACTGTTTAGAGAGACAATGAGTAAGAGAAACATAAGAACAAACAAAAACCATGCTGGGTCTGATCAAAGGTCCATCTAGCCAAGTATCCTGTCTTCTGACAGAGGCCAATGCCAGGTGTCGCAGAGGGAATAAACAGAACAGGTAATCAGCAAGTGATCCATTCCTTGTCGCACATTCCCAGTTTCTGGCAAACAGAACCCCTACCCATCATGGCTAACAGCCATTGACTAACCTATCCTCTGTGAATTTATCTAGTTCTTTTTTTAACTCTGATATAGTCTTGGCCTTCACAATATCCACTGGCAGAGTTCCACAAACTGACTTTGAGATGTGTGATAAAATACATCCTTTTGTTTGTTTTAAACTTGCTACCTCTTAATTTCATTTGGTGGCCTCTATTTCTGGTGTTATGAGGAGGAGTAAATAGCATTACTTTATCTACTTTCTCTATACACGTCATGATTTTATAGACCTCTAACATAACCCCCGCTCCCTCGGTTTTCTTGTTTCCAAACCAAAAAGTCCCAGTCTTATTGATATCTCCTCATATGGAAGCTGTTCCATACCCCTAATACTTTCTGGTTTCCTTTTCTGAACCTTTTCCAATTCCAAAATCTATTTTTTGAGATGGGCAACCACATCTGCACTCTGTATTCAAGATGTGGGCATACCATGATTTATAAAGAGGCAATACGATACTTTCTGTATTTTTATCAATCCCTTCCTTAATGATTCCCAATAGTCTGTTTTGCTTTTTTTGACTGCTGCTGCACATTGAGTGGAAGTTTTCAGAGAACTATCCACAATGACTCAATGACTTCTTGAATGATCAGGGCTCGACAATTAGGGCAATCTACTCACCCGTGGCGAGTAGATTTTAGCCCGGCACAGCGCCGCAGCATGATCAGCACATGCGCAGCGTGGTCTACGCTTGCGCAGCATGCCAAATCACTCAGCTGGCGAGAAGGGCTCGCCGCCCCTTGTCAAGCCCTATGAATGATAATAGCTAATTTATATCCCATCATTTTATATGTATAGCTGGGATTATGTTTTCCAATGTACCTTACTTTTCATTTATCAACATCAAATTTCATCCACCAATTTTGTTGCCCAGTCATCCAGATTTGAGAGATCCTTTCGTAGCTCTTCACAGTTTCCTGGAGGATAACTATCTTAAGAAGTTTTGTCCCATCTGCAAATGTTGCCACCTCACTATTTACACCTCTCTTCAGATCATTTTTGAATATGTTGAAAAGAACTGTCCCAGACTCGTATGGAGAAGGAAAATTAGATGCTCCTTTTTTACTTTTTCTCCTAATTAAAGAACAAAGGGACATTCAATGAAACTGAAAGGCAATGCATTTTCAGCTGGTGAAAGGAAATACTTTCACCAGTTTTTTATTTATGCCATACATATTTAAAACATTTATTTTGTGGATCTCTATACTACAGGATACATAGTGACCAAGAACTTAGAAGGATTCATTAGAGGATAAGACAATGATAAGAATCATGACGACATTCACAGTTTAATTAATCAGGTGTGATTTGTGAGTGGAGGAAGGTATCACATCAAAATGATGGTGTTTTACCCCCGCTTTGTATTCCACTCTGCACAGGTGTAAATGACTACACAACATAAGGCAAATAGCACATCCTAAGAATATAGTTTCATTAAGAGCTTACATGAATTTTCGTGGTTTCTCCAAAAATATCCTTGAATACAATGTTTAATGATTAATTTCCTGTTTGTTTTTTATCTTTCAGGTCTGAAAAGACAAAGAGAATGAACTATGGGTTGAGAGTATTGAAATATTTTATATATTTGTATGAAGATTATGAACTTGCTAAATATAAGATACTTCGTAAGAAATGTCCTCTTTGTACGTTTATATCCCTTTCTTGTTGCCTATTTTGCATATTATAAAAAGTACTGGTGGCATAACCCAGTACAAAGCAAGAAGTGGTGAACCTGTACATATTCAGGAATAAGTTTGATCTTAAGAGGAGAGAATTATGTAACTCATGGTTTGAGTAAATAAATAAATAAACAAACCATTTTTCCAGGGGGGGAAATCTTCTCAACAATTGATTTTTTTTCCTTGCTGTTGAAAATAGATAAAATAGACATGACAGTTCAATGGGTAACATTTTTTAACACAGCATTTCTCAAAGTGTCAGTTGGTACCCCAAAGTGGATCATGACCCATTTTAATGGGATTGCCAAGGCCAACATTAGATTAGCTGAGACTCAGGGCTGAAGCTGGAGCCTGAGCTCTGGGCTGTGCCCTCTTCTCCCCCAACCCCAGGCAGTGAGGCCTGGTCTCTAGCCCTCTCCTGGGTTCTGTAGTAACTTTGCTGTCAGAAGGAGGTTGCCATGTGATGAAGTTTGAGAACCCGTTTTAGTGAAAGTGCAGATTGTAGACCTAGTAAAAAATGTCTGTTAAATGCTTTTACCTTTGCATATTGGTCAAAGGTTAATGGCTGGGTTTGAAATTCTGTATAATAAAGAGTTAAAGTAAGGTAAAAATCTTTATGTCTGCTCTTTGACAATGAGGTCAGGCTAAATTCCTCTTTCACTGTAGAGCCGCAATACAGATTGAACCTCCCTGGTCCGGCACCCTCAGGACCTAAGCAATCCTGAACCAGGGAATTTGCTGGACCAGGAGAGGTCAATACTCCCCTTCTGGCCACCAGCCCCATTCCCAGGCTCTCCTTTGGAATGCGGGGCTCCCCATCCCAGGCTCCCCTCTGAGCTGTGGGGTTCCCCAGGTCAGGGCTCCCTGCCCTGCTGCTGGCCCCCTGCCACTGGCCCTGATGAGGTTCCTCGGAGCCTGGGTTACCTGCTGCCAGCCCCAGTCCCACCAGGGCTCCCCGGGGCTGTGGTTCCCTGGTTGCAGCAGGCCCCCACTGCTGATGGGGGCCCTTAGGGCTGGGGCTCCCCAGCCGCCACCAGCCCATCTGCCAGCAGCCCAGCCGCCAGGGGACTCCCAGGTGCCGCCTGCTTCTGTCTTCTGGGGCTCTTTAGTCCAGTAACATCTATGGTCCTGCTGGACATGGATATTGCCAGACCAGAGAGTCCTGGATTTGTGAGGTTCCACCTGTATTTAGTTTTGGGAGTAATTTTTTGCCTAAAAATATAACATGCAGTGTTTGGATATTTATGCATTGCTTTTACATTATACAGAGCTGGTGTCAAAAATATGAGGTAAAAAATCCTTAAACAGACCCTGATTCAAGAAACCATCTCTATTCAGGAAAGCACTTAAGTGTGTGCTTAAAATTAAGCGCACATTTAAGTGCTTTTGTAAAACAGTGGGTCTTCAGACCCAATCTGAAATCCTTACTGAAACAAATATTCCCACCAACCTTGGGATAAAGAATGTCTGAACAAGTGATAAAGAATCAGACCTTAAAAGGTAATATAAATACTGTATCCTATATGTTTCCACTGTATTAATATTGCACAGAAATTGAGTATGATCAAATGGATCTTAAATATTATGATTAAATGTGAAAAACCACATGCTTCTTTTATATGGAATGTACATAATGAAGATTGCTTAAGGCACATTCTATTTTTGGAAATGAAATTTTATTGTTGGAGAAATTCAATATATTGTATTTCCTTGGTCTTGTTTATGTCATTTACTCACTGTGGAGAGATAGTAGAACTGTTCTGGTAGTAGTATTCATGTGCTTTCTACAAGTGACTGTACCTGTTCTGCATGTCTGGTCTGCTTGTAATTTATTCTGTTCAAACAAAGATAATTATTCTGGTTAGAAAACAGGTTTCCAATGGAATGTTGCAATCAGTGACATATGTTTAATGCAGGCAGCAGTTTCTCATTTATTACATGGCAGGATACCAAATCAGCAACTAGTATCTTTATTTTAAGAAGTCATTACAAATAATATGTGCACGACTCTCCACAGGAAATTATACAGGATTCTCAGTTACTTCAACTCAGGGAAAAGAGCATTATTTTATTTTCACTTTAAATATGCAATATCAATGTGGTTTACTATTTTGCTTTCTCCTGTACATGTGTATCTAATTCCCCTATATGCACTCTGTATCAAGAGTGACTGAGGTGAGATTAGAGGAAGTGTTGAGATCCAAAATGCATCAGAAGCCTCTTTCATTTTCACACTGACAAGATTAGCGTGACTATTTGATCAAGAATTTCCCATTATGCTGCATCGTCACTGACTGTAATGCAAAATGTTCTCTAGAAAAGTGTCAGTCTTTGGATTTTTACACAATCTCCAGCTATTCACCAAGTTCACAGGTGTGGATATGGTTACTTTGTTCTATATCCCAGGACTCTCAAGGCATTGAATTTTAAATAGATCACAGTAATTCATAGATGAGAAGATACTGTTAAGCATAATTCCCACTATTTAGTGAACTTTTCCTCTCTATAATAACTAAATTCAGTTAATTAAACATGCTTTGTATATTTCCTGGTTATTTATCAACGCTGATGCTCTATAATTCAATATCTAATTTCTAGAAAGAAGGGTCTACAACTAGATGGAAATGGGCCTTTGAAATAAAGGAAGGGTGGATTGGAAATAAATGAGCAGAATGCACATATCTGGGCATCAGAGATATGGCATTAATTTTCTATTCTGAGCTACACCATTTTTTATTACTATTGTAGTTGCTGTGCATTCTTTTATTGGAGATAGTAAGAATTACATGTGAGTGTTTTAATATGCATAGCAAATTTAGGTCACACCAGAATTAAGGGTGCTGCACAATCTTGTACACATGCATTATGATGGTCTTTAATTACACAATCACATATTATTTTTCCCAGTAGACTCCTGCCTCAGTTAAGTGATCAATATCCATCCAGTGTACTGAATAATTGAATATTTTGTTTTCTTCATGTTGTTCTGAAGACAGACTTATAATTTCCTCATGGACTTTTCTGTGGTGCTCCTCACTGTTGTATCCACATTCTTCACCAACAAACATAAACCTATTTTCACAACACCCATCTGAGGCAAGTGGCTATTAGCCCCACTTACCAGATGGGAACTGAGACACAGAGAAGTTAAGCTAAAAAAATCCACTGATTTTTGGTGCCCAGGTTAAGACTCTGGAGACTTGATTCTTAGCATTCCATAACACCTCGTGTGCTCAAACCACAGCTCCCAGTTGCAGCTGTCAGAGTTCTGTCAGACCCAGAGTCTCAAACCAGACATCTGGAAAATGATGCATCAAATGAGAACTATGCCGGAGACAGGGATAGAATCTTGTTCTTCAGAGCCACATTTAACTTCCTTAATCACAAGCCCATCCTTTTTCTCCCTGAAATTCCCTGAATACAACAACCTTTTTTCCCCTATACAGCTCTGTTTCATCCCCAGAGGAGGGCCACCCTGTGAAGGGCCTCATTCAGTCCTCATCTTCTTATCATACCCCTCAGGTCCTTGTCCCACTCTCCTTGCCCAGCTAGTCTAGGGTTGCCAGATGGTTTCAGCAAAAATACCGGACACACTTGAAATTACCTCACAATCTACATTACATCCTATTTAGAAAATACTGGACATTGATATTTTGTCAATTTGTTTCCAGAACAGAAAGCTCAAATACTGGACTGTCTGGTTAAAAACCAGGCACCTGGCAACCCTACGCTAGTCCTAGTTTCCCACCTGGCTCCTCATCTAATCTCACACCCACAGCTACTGGTTTGTAATCTCCCTTTACTACTGCTGCCCTGCTTCCCCTTCCTTCTCCACACTGCCTGAACCCAGGGGCACTGAGCTCACAGGAGTGACAGTCTCCCTGCTCTCAGTTGCGTTTGCCAGGCCCAAACTCAGTATAGCCCACAATGGCCTAGTGCTGCAATTGCCGAAAGCCCTCATCACCATGGACAATATGGACAGATTGGGGGAGCAATTTAGCCCCTGTAAACTGTGAAGTTGCCACTGGAAATGCAATCTTTTAAAGGTTTGTAACCTGGTCACATTTGGGTGGATTCACAGGGCTGTATGATGGGGATCTGAGCCCCACACTGGTGAGATAAAGGCTAAAGAGCAGTTCTGGGCTCAGGAAGATGTGCTGAGGTGGGCACGCTCACAGTGCAGGCGGAAATCAAAAGGGAGCAGCTCCTCTCAGTCTGACTGGAGAGAGCAGGAGGGCAGTTGTGTGTAGTGGGCTCTTACTGACAAGCTGCTGAGGCCCTATGTGACTGGTACCAGGCCCCACTGCTTGGCCACTGCAGGCCCTCCAGCCATGGACATCAATGATGACAAGCTGCAACTGAGAGAGAAAGACCTCTCATGGTAACCTATTCTATTGATTATCTATCTGCATGGTTAGACATTTTTACTTATATCTAGCCTAAATTTTCAATGCTAAACATTCAGATAGAATAATGAAAGGCAGAGGAAGAATTCCTTATGTTAGCTTTCCACCTGATACTGGGCACTCTTGTTTCTTGCCAATGTCAAAAAAGGGGTTTTAGTTGATCTAGCCTGATTGTGTTTTCCAGATAAGTTATTGGGGCTACATGACAGAGGAACATTCCCCCAGGAAATTAATACAGGTTGGACCTCCCTGGCTGGCACCCTTGGGACCTGACCGGTCCTGAATGAGGGATTTTGCTGGACCAGTGGAGGTCATTGCTTCCCCCCCTGCTGCTGGCTCCACCCTCTGTCCTGGTGCCCCATTGGGGTTTCCCAATCCCCTGTGCAACCCAGCTAGGTTGTGTGCCAGGCTCCCCCCAGCCAGCTCCCCTTCTCCAGCCCAGGTGAGCCACATGCCAGGCTGCCTAGCTCCTGTGCCTTTGGCAGCTTTCCAGCTCCCAGCACCTATGCAGCCCAGCTGGGCCATGTACTGTGCTGTGCTCCAGGGCCCCCCACCCCCTGCAATGAGGGGTCTCTGATCCTGGAACATCTGTGGTCCAATGTTGCTGGACCAGGGAGTCCCAGTTTATAGAGGTGCAACCTGTAGTAGTAGTATGCTATTTCTGCAGCAAGGGACTCAGTTAAAAAAATGCCAAGAGCATAATGCTTTCTGGAGGAGACTTCTTCCTGGGCCATTTAACAAAAATATGTTGTAACATTTATTCAGATGATCAGCATAGGAGCACAAACACGCACAACTTGTAGGATCTACAGAATAGAATGATCATTTCTTTCATAGGACAAATTTAAATGAGATTTAATACAGTTAATATGATAATTTTGGCAAACTAACTCTTGACCATAAAGAAGTCCAATACACGTCAGCTGATTTGCTAACATCCTGACCATGCTATCTGTGTAATCTGAATGAGAAAGTTACCTTATTGGGCAGCAGTATTTATTCTGCTTTTATTATTTATATTGCAGCAGGTCTTAGAGGCCAAGTCCCTACTGTGCAGGAATGAGAAGGTACACTCACTCCATTTCCTCATGTTCTCTGACATCCATTGCCCTTGTCATGTGGGCAGGCCTGGCCTTTGGGCAAAGCAAGCAAGGCAGTTGCTTTGGGCCCCACGCATTCAGGGCCCAGTGCTGCCCAGCTCCCAGCCCTCCCCACCCAGCCGCTCACTCACTGCCCTGACTGGGAGCCGTGCAGCTTAACCAAACACAGTGTGCTGCCTTGGTCTCTGTGAACTCTTTGGCTGGGCCTGCATGTTGTCTTCAGTGGGTTAAGTTCTCTGGTTAAGTCACAGACAGTCAAAATGCATGAATGGGAGGCCTTCTTCAGGCTCTTCAGCCCCATCTCTGGGCCTGTTTAAGTTCTAGATACCTTCTTGGGCTTTTATTACTGAGTCTTAGCCCCTTCTTAGGGTTTAGGCCAGTTGGGCTGGTGGAGGGATTACCCACTATTCTGAGTCCCATCCCAGGGACCTATAAACAGCCGCCACATATTGTCTCCCTTTGATGGTTGCTGCTGCTCTCTTCTGCACTGCTTCCCACTCTGTCTCATCACTGTCTTGGGTTCTCTGTGCAGTCTCTCTTTCCCAGGCTTCTTTGCCTGAAGCTTCTCTCAGTCTCTGTCCTGATTTTTCAGGGTCTTCTTTCAAGCCTCCACCTAGAGAGCTTCTCAGTCATATTCCTTCCTGAGCAGGGTCTCTTCCGAGCCTTTTTATCCGTGGAGTTCATAGTCTTCTAGTGGTTCTTACCCTTCTGGTCCTAGCCAGAAAGTCCATCAGGAATTAATCTGGCCCTTTATATTTAAGCTTTTCTCTGTTACATAATGTCAGTAAATTATTCCTGGGAATAAGCAATAAGAATTTGAAATTTTGTTTAGTGAGACAACATACAGAATTGACAAATTGTTGGGAAAACATCTCTGTGTCAGAAAACATCTCTGTGTCAGAGGTGGTTGCCACAGGGAAAAAGTTTAATTTTTGTTCTGAAAACTTTATGGCCAAAAAATGTTGAAATAATTTTGTGATTTTGACAGGAATCCCATTTTTTAGTGCCATTCCAATTAAGAATAAGGTTTAGCTTTATGAATGAAGTATTTGAGTCTTTCACTTGGCAAAAAATCTATTTCAGTCCACGAGCTCTAACCATTGTCTAGTACTGTTCATGGATAAGTTACAAGGGAAGCTCATTAATTCTATGGAAAAATACTGCCTTTTCATGAACGAGCTTCTACTACAGCATTTTCTTTTGCTATAAATCATACGACTAGTCAAACAGATCTTATGAGACAAATAAGGAAGGGCTAGAAATAAGACCATTAAATCACGACTGAAGTCTGCTTCCTATGTGTTCTGAAGGAGTCAAAAACCATTTAGAAAATAGGCAAGGCTGCCCCAAAGTTCTTGTAGACTTGCCAGAGATCATCTAAAGCAGACTTATGATTACTTGCAAATCATATAATCAAGTAGTGAAATAATAAAGAGCTTTAAGTGAAAACATTTTGGTCCTGCTAAGAACAATGTAGTTCATCTTGCTAGGCCATTGGTAAATTGCATTTGGTATTGTACTTCCACTGAAGTTTTGTTAGGATTGGGTATTTTATAATGTAAGACAATGTCTTGCTACATTTTAGTAAATTGCATATTGAAAGTCCCATTTATTATTTCATTTTTTAAGATAAGATTTTTTAAAAAGCATGATTTACAAAATCATTTCAGGCTTTTTAACAGCATTGAATATATCTATTGTTATATAACTTCAGGTCCTACTTGTGATCCAACTAAAATACAGTACGAGTATTTATATTTGCATGGGTTTGGTTTCATATTAATTTTCTGATGAGTAAATGGAAAAATTAACAAGGAAGAGAAAAGTGGATGAGAAGAGTGTGTAATTTTTTTTTAAAAAAAGTCTGTAGTTCTCAGTGACCACTAAGTAACTGGCCTCAAGATATGTCCAGCCAGTGAAGTGTATCTTAGTGGACTATTTAGTCATTCTGATGATGTCTATGTGGTTGGAATAAGTCAAAAATTTCCTTCTCCACATTGCTCATTTGCTGTAATTTATTTCTTAAATACAGTTTGTCTAATTACATGAATAATTCTTAGTAAAAATTTACTTTAGATAAATAGAAGCATCTCTAGATAGTTTACAGTTCTCTCCTAGCTGGCTCCTTGCATAGCTGAAATGAATCAGGGGCCTTTACTTTTTAGCTGATGGGAAATTAAAATAACCTCCAACCTCAACAGAAATTTAAACACCATCTAGTGGAACTTAGGTGTTACTGGAAAACGTTGCTGCAATAATATAGTATGATTTAATACCTCATATCTTGGCTACTTTTATAATTCAGGTGGTGAGGGGAAAATCAGAGAGGTGCAGCTTGAAGAGAGAACACACACTATCTTCAATTTCAAAAGAAGAACAAATTTCAACCAACTAGCCAACATTTAACATATTAAAATTAACTAGCCAACTCTTAACATATTACAGTTAAAAACAACATATGTTATTATATGAAAGACATGTTACACCTCAACATATTACAGTTAAAAACAACATATGTTATTATATGAAAGACATGTTACACCTCTCTAGCTACAACTATGCTTGGAACAAGGGGCATGATCCCTAGCTTGCACAGACACGCTCACCATAGCTCTCATTGAGCTCTTGTGTTAAAAATAATAGTGAGGCAACCGTCGTACGGCCAGCAACGAGAGGCTGCAACTATTAGCCACCCTAAGTGCAAACCCTGCTGTACCACATTGGCATGTAAGCAGGGCTGTTAGTCTTTGCCACTGCAGCAAGACTGCTATTTTTAGCACAATATCTTAAAGAGAGTGAGAGTGAGGATGTCTGAGAGCTGGGACTCACCCCTTAGCTCCAAGTGTGGATGTATACCAGTGACAGTGAAGTGGCAGTTTGTCAAGAGCTTGAAACTCCTACAGTTTTGATGGCATCCTTAGCACTTCTCACACACCACTCCATGTACAATCATGCACACTCCCTCTTTCTTAATGCTGCTGGTAAACGAGCATAGATTAAAGCTCCCAAATCCATTTTCTGGAACTAGTTTAGATCCAGTAGCTAATCTCACTTCAGGTCACCTAACTCGTTTAAATGTCACATACGCATGTGACCTGGAAGCATATGCAGACTGCTTGCATGCCTGAATGCCAGTGAGTCAGCCTCCAAAGTGTGTGGGTGAAACAGCATCTTTATTCCCTCTTTGACAAATGCGGCTCTCTCGTCTGATATTTACAGTGGAGCAGCTGAACAGACCGAGTGGGAGAGCTTTGTTTAGGTCAGGAGCCTGACACAGGGAGTGGGCATCCCTGTCGCCTGGCTGAGGAAATCAGATTGAGTATCAAATTCATATAATTATTGTGATACAAATGTGATTTCTCCACTGAAATGCTCGCACGAGGCAAGACGGTGATATGCGCTGCTGAACACAGGCAAATCCACGTGCTCCTTCCACCACTTGGCAGGTGAGTCATATGCAGTACACACATGCTGTAGTCACCGAAATGGTCTAAAAACAACAGGCCAGCACCTCAGCTGGTGTGTGTCGGCGTAGTTCCATTGAGGACACAGAGCTATGTAGAATATTTTAAAATATACTGAGTGGGAAATGTTCAGAACAGCTTGTTCTGGAAATCATATCAATGTAACAGAAAGGAGGCACACGAAAGAAGAATCAGCCTCATTCACTGTCTCTGTGCCTTAGTTACCATGCATGGGGCTTAATGATGCTCATGGTGGAGTGGTTAGAGCAGGTTAATAACAATAAAGAATTGGCACTTGGAGGGCTTGATCCAGCAAAGTGCCCAAAAACTCCTGCAGGAGCTGTGTCTCCTTGTTCCCACTGCCTTTGTTTTGCTGTTGTTGCTTTGAGATCTCAATGGGATTTTGGAAAACTCCATACCCCTCTGGAGTTACTCAGTACTTTCCAGCAATGAGCCCTCATCTGAAGATCTCAAAGGACCTTTACAGCAACTCACTGCTTGTTTGTCTGAGGCAGGTTGGTGATCTTATGTTTATTTTCAGGGAAAAACTGAAGCCCAGAGAAGTAACGTGTCCAAAATAACACAATAAATCAATGGTGGTGCTAAGAAACAGTGGCAAAAATCTAGCCTCTTTGCTTCACTCAAACTGTGCCAAAGCACTTCGAGCTGGAGGTGTCATTTCTCACCCTTGTTCTATTTGAACAAGTACACTGAAAACACAAGTGTAGCTGCAGTGGCGTGAGCAGCGGCAGAGGTTAGCTGCCTCAAACACAGCCCCATTCCAGATGTTAGGTATGTATTCAGGGTGGCTAGCCCCCTCCCACTTCCACTTGTGCTGACGTGGCTACACTGTTTTTAGTGTGCCAGCTGGATCAGAGCTAGCAAGGGTAGGGAAACCCTTCAGCTTGAGCTTGAGGTGTAGACATATCACAAGAGATGAGATGTGTGTGTGGAGGAGGGGGAAGGTGGTATGATAAAGAGAATCTGACCTTTTCTCTCCTGCTTATTTACTGGATCACCTGGAATCTTCCATACCCTCTCACTAGTGCAGAAGAGAAATGAAAGCAATGGGCCTTCAAGAATGCGAACTGCTAACACCACCAACAAGAATGTTTATATTCTTAAGGCTTCACCAAAGAGAACAAAAGAACCACTTAACCTATTTTCCTTTTATGTGCTGGCAGCAAAAAATATTCTAACCTCAGCACTGCTGAAATATATTTTTATACTGTAGCCATGAATTGTTAAACATGCATTCTTATATATTGATCTCAGCAAAAATGCCGAAGCGGTGATATCCCCAGGGAGTAGCTCTTTAAACAGCAATGATGTTAGGCAATGAATTTTCAGTCACTCTTCCTGTGAACAGGCAATAGATGCACATTCATTCCTTTGTTCTGGGCTTTTTCAAATTACTGACATGCTGGGCACATTTTCAAAACAGGGCACCCATGGTGCCCCCAAAGTGCTAAATCTCGGTATACAAACCAGCTTTGTCCTATTTAAGACCTCAATTCAGGAAAGCATTTAAGCGTGTCATTGGGACGTAAGCACATGCTTAATGCTAGGTATATACTTGAGAGATTTCTTCAATTGGGACCTAAATAACATTGTAACTTTATTACACAAATTACACACATAACATTTTAGGCAAAATATATATTGGAAGGAGAGAGTCAAAATGAAGGAGGACAAAATCCAAAGAAAATAACTGAATATAAGTCCTGCTGGTTCCACATAATATTTTTTCGGAACAAAGGCGCAAAAAGAATTTAATTTTATTAAAATAAAATTCACTCTAGTGCAGAGGTTTCATCTAAGGCCCATTGTCCAGAAAAGAGAAACAAAATAAAACCTGACTTCTGAGGAAAGGTTTAAAAAATGTGTTTATTTAGTCTGGAGAATAGAAGACTGAGAGGGGATATAGCAGTTTTCAATGACATAAATGAGGAGGCAGAAAAATTGTTCTCCTTACCCCCCTGAAGATAGGACAAGAAGCAATGGACTTAAACTGAAGCAATGGGAGTTTAGGTTGACGATTAGGAAAAAATCCCCCTCAAATGTCAGAGCAGTTAAGCACTGGTACAAATTGCCTAGGGAGGTTATGGAATCGCTATCAGTGGATTTTTTTAAGAACAGGCGAGACAAACACCTGTCAGGCATGATCTAGTTATTACATAGCCTTGCCTTGAGTGCAGGGAGCTGCACTATATGACCTCTCAAAGAGGTTTCTTCCAGTCTTACATGTCTATGATTCTATTATCATTATCTGACCAGTTTTAGGAAATGCATCACAACTTTCCTCTTAGAAAAAGCCTTTCCTTAATAAGGATCACAGTCCGAATACTGCCACCCCTTTCTACCTCTAAACCTCGATTAATCAAAAAAGGAGGTAATTTATTATTTACATCAAAACCAATCAAAACCAAAACCTCCACTCCTTGCAGAGGTTTGACATTCAAAAGGGAGACGTACCAGAAACTCTGTAAAGTACACGACAGGCTTCACTGTTGATATTGATTTTTGGTGGGAGGAGCTGAGATACTCCAGCGATGGGTGGCAGTATAAAATCACAAGAAAGATGCAAATTACAAATGCCAGTCAAGGAGCTGCAGACCCTGTAAGACTTCAGGCTGCTCCCTTTCCCAGAATGGAGCCCCTGACCTCCTTCTACTCCAGTTGCTCTATACAGTTCTGAAACATACTAGAGCATACCCTCAGCGGACATAAATCAACATAGTGCCAATGAAATCAACAAACTAAGATTATGCCCCAGTATCAGGAAACTCTGAGCATGCAGGCATCCCCTGGGTGATGCGGGAAATGAACTAACTCTATGGAGAGCTACTTGATTCCCCTGATGGTGCATAATATCAATCTCCTGAATGAGGGTGTACCACATGTTGAGCAGATATTAGACCTTTTCTTAGTCAAAGGGAGACTGATACATTTTGGGAGGATAAGCAGGTAAGTGGCATAAATATTTCATTTCTTTCTGTACCTTTCTATTGCCAACTTCTCAACCGTTGCCACTACCCACTAATATAGGAATCAAGATATAAGCTCTGTTTAAATCCTTCAACTACTACTTTGCAAATATTGCTATTTGGCAGAAGAATGTAGCAGAGGGACGCCACAGATATAGTCATTTCAAGTCCCCTGCTGGATCTTAATGTTTCCTTTTTGTTTATAAGAACATGCAATTACGCAACTCTAGAAAAGACCCAGAGTTTCTTTTTTGGTGTTGTGCTCTTTCTAGAAAGTTTGATTTAGCTTATACAGTGGAACCCACTTACGATGAACTAAGCTGCAGTGACAGAAGTTGAAAAAAACATTTTTTTAAACTTTCCATTGTACAGATTCAAAACCTGGGCAGAAAATAAGTGCTAGAACTTGGGGTGCTCCTGCACCCCCTGCCATGAAGTGATTTCCATTATATACAGGATTTACAGTTTGGTTCAATGGCTCTCAGCACCTCCACTAGACAAATTATCTCAGTCCCCCTAGGTCAGAGAGGGAACATAATTTTGTTAATTTTTACTTCTGTTCCTACCTGTTACTAGAGGTGAGGGAAACCTACATTTCACAGGCTGTGAGGCTCAAGGATTGAAACCAATCAAAGCAACCACATGGTCTTGTTGTTGTCTCTGGTGCCCTCTATTTTCCTACAGCTCTGGTGATACCATTCCTTACAACGTCAAGTCTTAATGTAGCCTATAAGCTATCTGAGGCAGACACAGTGAGTTTGAACTAATCTTCTTATACCAGCTTGACACCGTAGTACAGTAACTTCATTTGGCTGTCTTCAGACAGCTCCACAGACTGGCTGTGTGCTGCTCCTCTGTCCCAGGGGGTGATTAGGATGGGAAGAGGAAGGAGTTTGACCTGATTTCTCACAGGGGGGCTCTACAATGTTTGGAAAGGGCATGGTGTCCTGCTGAAGAGTACCAGCTCACTTTCTGACTGACAAAAGGACTATTTTTAATATTCAAGAGGGAATCCAAGCCAATTCCAACTGTGCAGGAATAGGCCAATGCTGGTCACCCTGCAGTGCATACGCTTACTATGAGAACATTACTTGGCAACTTGAGGAGGCTGGAGAGAGTCCAGTGCATTCAACAGCCATAGGCTTCATGGGGAACAAATCACTGTGCTCTGCTGAGGGGGGACAGGAGCGTTCAGGAGATGGGTCAGATGCAGACTCAGGAGAAGACCAGGCAGCCTTAACTGCTAATGAAAGCTAGTGAGTTCTCAGGGGTATGGCCCTCCCTTCTCAGTGAATTTGCACAGGGAGCAGAGCATTCTGCCCTGTGCTTTCCCTTGCTGGTCTGCCATTTTGTCCCAGTGGTGTGAGCAAAGCTCTAACATGAGCAGTAGCCTTTCCCCTGCTTTGGTAGAATTTAAATGATACCCAGCAACTGCGCAGTTCAGAAAGACACACTTCACACCAGTGTTTCTTAAACTGTGCTCCATGGCACAATGATGTGCCGCGAGGCTGTTGGAGGTGTACCGTGGAGAACAACAGAATTCAAAGTGCTGCCCTTAAAGGGGCAGGTAGGCAACCTTTTTTGTTTTGCTCAATAACTTTCCCCGGACCCTTATTTTCCCCCTCAATAACTTTCCCCCATTTTTCCCCCTGACCTTTTTTTTGCTCAACCAAAAATCCTTGGTGTTCCTCGGTCTTAAAAAGTTTAAGAAACACCGCTTTACACTGTTAGGCCTTGGCTGCAATGGTTTAACGTGGGCCTGGTCTATCCTAGAAAATAAGGTCAACACAACTGCATCATTCAGGGATTGCGAAAGTCTACATTCCTGAATGGCACAGTGAAATTGATGCAAGTCCCTGTGTAGACAGCACTACGTTGATGGAAAAATTCTTTCTACCATTGCTGGGGTTATTTATGCTGGGGGTTATTTAGGCTGACAAGCAAACTCCTCCCACAGGCATAGATAGTGTCTCCACTGAAGCAATGCCTTTTAATGCAGATATACCCTATGGCAGAGGTGGTGAACCTCAGGCTCAGGGGCTGGATGTGGCCCCTAGCTTGTCTGGATACAGCCCCCAAGGCTCAGGACTCCCCCCTAGCATTAGGGAGCCCACAGAATCATAGAACACTAGAACTGAAAGGGACCTTGAGAGGTCATCGAGTTCAGCCGCCCCCCCCGCCCTCATGGCAGGACCCAGTACCATCTAGACCATCCCTGATAAAGGATCTAACCTCTAACCTGCTCTTAAATATCTCCAGAGATGGAGATTCCTCAGCCTTCCTAGGCAATTTATTCCAGTGTTTAACCACCCTGACAGTTAGGAAGTTTTTCCTAATGTCCAACCTAAACCTCCCTTACTGCAGTGTAAGCCCATTGCTTCTTGTCCTAGCCTCAGAGGCCAAGGAGAACAATTTTTCTCCCTCCTCCTTGTGACACCCTTTTAGATACCTGAAAACCACTCTCATGTCCCCTCTTAGTCTTCTCCTCTCCAAACTAAACAAGCCCAGTTCTTTCAGCCTTCCTTCATAGGTCATGTTCTCTAGACCTTTAGTCATTCTTGTTGCTCTTCTCTGGACCTTCTCCAATTTCTCCACATCTTTCTTGAAATGTGGTGCCCCTGCTGGCACTCCAGACCCTCTGCTACCTTGGGGCTGGAGCACACAAAATCTACTAGCCTGGGTCCCCCTAGACTCTGGTGTGTGAGGGGAATGTGGGGAGTGTCTTTCTTTTTCTCAGTCAGGGGCGGTTTTTTTTTTTTTGGCTTCTCACTTGTGTGCAGCCCCTGATTTTTCTTTGGGTCAGTAGCCCTTGACCCAAAAAGGGTTTCCAACCCATACCCTTTGGGTGTCCAATAAACTGTCCCTTTAATGCACTACTTTCCCCTTGCTGCACCCATGGTTGGTTGTCAGAAATCAGCGAAGTTCCAGAATTGAGGGATGAATCCATATGGAGTCATTCCAATGCACAAATGCGGTTTAGAAGTGGGGGGCAATGCCTCTTCTGGTGCTTGCATCTGTTGCCTTTGCTGCTGCTCACCACGGTCTGTGCCACTGCTTGGTGATTTTGTTATCATTGCCGCAGTAGCTGCTGCTGCTGCTGCCACTGCCACACGCTGCAATGTTGTGTTCTGAGGTTCCACCACGGGGCCCAGACGTAAGCGATTTCATTGGGGGGTGGGCACCTCACTACTGCTGCCCCTTCCACATTGTCTTTCACTGCCATATTGTCCTAGTGCTCCCTTGACCTGCTCATCAGTCAGTTCAGCTCTAGGCAGCACTGAACAGAAAGAAAGACTCTAAATTGAATCTGATCTGTACTCTGGTATCTCTGAATGAAGTCTACAACCAATTTATTGTCCACAGTTATAAGTCACCACACAGCCCTTTATAAGCAAGCACATTTCTAATCTCTGGTCTGTGTTTGTCAAACCCACCAGTGAGGATTGTTAGCCACACACTTGGCGATGCACCCATGCAGGCTGCCCCTGTGGACAATACACATCATGGACAATACACACCTTTGCCAGTCATGCCTAATTTTAGTTAGTCAAGCATCATTGAAAAAATAATCACTTTCATTCATCATTCATTCTTCGTCACAAGCTTCTTCACAGCTCAGTTCAACTGGGTTTCACCCAGTTTATAAAATTCTGTCTATTTCCTTACCAGTGACATCACTGCCTTTATTATCAAAACCTGTGTGTGCATGTGAAGAAAATGGAAAATGTATCACACAGATGTGCCTTCTCCTTCTCTGCCTCTCTCCCGGGGCAACCAAGCTTTCATTATGGATTTGAAGAACAATGGGAAGATGAGGACCATGTATCTAAAGCCAGGAAAACTTTAAGACTTCCGTTTCCATATCCTCAGCTTTGAGTTCAGTCTCTTACCCGACAGGGCAACTGATTCAATCTGTTTCATCATATCGTATTCTGTCACTGCCCCCACTTTTTATGGAGAAAGGAGAGTTCTGTGGCTTACGGAGTGCTGGGATGATTTGGAATTAGGGGAACTGAAGAAGGTGTAGAAGTTAGATTCTAACCTATTAAACACATCTTGGTTTCAGAGTGATGGTTGCAGTGTCCAGTGCACTCTGTAAATACACTTTGTACTACCTGGTTTTGGAAGGGTTTTGATAGAGGAAGCCAGCACTTGTGCTCTTTTCTCTGCAGTCTCAGGGTGTTGATTGTTCTTTGTCCTCTCCTTTCTGTCCATATAAAAACAACAGACCTCTTTAATGTTTTTAATGAAGTAAATACTCATGGAAACTGCGTAATCATGGGAGATTTCAACTTTCCAGATATAGACTGGAGAACAAGTGCTAGTAATAATAATAGGGCTCAGATTTTCCTAGATGTGATAGCTGATGAATTCCTTCATCAAGTAGCTGCTGAACCAACAAGGGGGGAAGTTATTTTAGATTTGGTTTTGGTGAGTAGCGAGGACCTCATAGATGAAATGGTTGTAGGGGACAACCTTGGCTCGAGTGATCATGAGCTAATTCAGTTCAAACTAAATGGAAGAATAAACAAAAATAAATCTGAGACTAGGGTTTTTGATTTCAAAAGGGCTAACTTTAATAGATTAAGGAAATTAGTTAGCGAAGTTTATTGGACTAAAGAAATTATGGATCTTAAGGTGGAGGAGGCCTGGGATTATTTTAAGTTAAAGTTGCAGAAGCTGTCAGAAGCTTGTATCCCAAGAAAAGGGAAAAAATTTATAGGCAGGTGTGTTAGACCAAGCTGGATGAGCAAGCATATAAGAAAAAGCAGTGATTAAGAAAAAGCAGAAAGCATATAAGGAGTGGAAGATGGGAGGGATCAGTAAAGAAAGCTTCCTTATTGAGGTTAGAGCATGTAGGGACAAAGTGAGAGAGGCTAAAAGTCTCTCAGGTAGAGTTGGACCTTGCAAAGGGAATTAAAACCAATAGTAAAAGGTTTTATAGCAATATAAATAGGAAAAAAACAAAAAAAGAAGAAGTAGGACGGCTAATTACTAAGGATGGAGTGGAGGTTAAGGATAATCTAGGAATGGCCCAATATCTAAACAAATACTTTGCTTCAGTCTTTAATGAGGCTAATGAAGAGTTTAGGGATAATGGTAACATAACAAATGGGACTAAGGATATGGAGGTAGATATTACCATATCCAAGGTAAAAGCCAAACTTGAACAGCTTAATGGGAGTAAATCGTGGGGCCCAGATAATCTTCATCCAAGAATATTAAAGGAACTGGCCCGTGAAATTGCAATTCCATTAGCAAAATTTTTTAATAAATCTCTAAACTCAGGGTTTGTACGATTTGACTGGAGAATTATTAATATAGTTCCTATTTTTAAGAAAGGGAAAAAAAGGAACCTGGGTAACTATAGGCCTGTTAGTTTGACATCTGTAGTATGCAAGATCTTGGAAAAATTTTTGAAGGAGAAAATAGTTACAAATATTGAGGTTAATGGCAATTGGGACAAATTACAACATGGTTTTACGAAAGGTAGATCGTGCCAAACCAACCTGATCTCCTTTTTTGAGAAAGTAACAGATTTTCTAGATAAAGGAAATGCAGTGGATCTAATCTACCTTGACTTTAGTAAGGCATTTGATACAGTACCACATAGGAAATTATTGGTTAAATTGGAAAAGATAGGGATTATATGAAAGTTGAGAGGTGGATAAGCAACTGGTTAAAGGGGATATTACAGTGGGTCATACTGAAAGGTGAACTGTCAGGTTGGAGGTAGGTTACTAGCAGAGTTCCTCAGGGATCAGTTTTGGGGCCAATTTTATTTAATCTTTTTATTGATGACCTTGGCACCAAAAGTGGAAGTGTCCTGATAAAATTTGCGGATGACACAAAGTTGGGAGGTATTGCCAATTCAGAAAAGGATCGGGATATCATACAGGAAGATCTGGATGACCTTGTAAATTGTAATGATAGCAATAGGATGAAATGTAATAGTGAGAAGTGTTAGGGATTAATAACAAGAATTTTAGTTATAAGCTGGGGACACATCAGTTGGAAGTAACGGAGGAGGAGAAGGACCTTGGAGTCCTGGTTGATTATAGGATGACTATGAGCCGCCATTGTGACATGGCCGTGAAAAAGGCTAATACGGTCTTGGGATGTATTAGGCGAGGTATTTCCAGTAGGGATAAGGAGGTGTTAGTGCCATTATTCAAGGCATTGGTTAGACCCCATTTGGAATACTGTGTGCAGTTCTGGTCTCCCATGTTTAAGAAGATGAATTCAAACTGGAACAGGTACAAAGAAGGGCCACTAGGATGATCTGAGGAATGGAAAACCTGTCTTATGAAAGGAGACTTAAGGAGCTTGGCTTGTTTATCTTAATCAAAAGAAGGCTGAGGGGGGACATGATTGCTCTCTTTAAATATATTAGAGGGATAAATACTAGGGAGGGAGAGGAATTATTTAAGCTTAATACCAATGTGGACACAAGAACAAATGGATATAAGCTGGCTAGTAGGAAGTTTAGACTTGAGATTAGATGAAGGTTTCTAACCATTAGAGGAGTGATGTTCTGGAATGGACTTCCAAAGGAAGTAGTGGGGGCAAAAGATCTATCTGGCTTCAAGATTAAACTAGATGGGTTTATGAAGGGGATGGTTTGATGAGATAACATGATCTTGGAAACTAATTGACCATTCATTATTAGTGGTAAATAGGTCAATAGGTCAATGGAGGGATGATAGGAATTACTATAGAGAACTTTCTGGGTGTCTGGCTGATGAGTCTTGCCCACATGCTCAGGGTTTAGCTGATCGCCATATTTGGGGTCGGGAAGGAATTTTCCTCCAGGGTAGATTGGCAGAGGCCCTGGAGGTTTTTCACCTTCCTCAGTGGCATGGGGTACAGATCACAGCTGGAGGATTCTCTGCCTCTTGGGGTCTTCAAACTATTTGAAGGCTTCAATATCTGAGATATAGGTGAGAGGACTATTCTAGGAGGGGGTGGGTAAGATTCTGTGGCCTGCATTGTGCAGGGGGTCAGACTAGATGATCATAATGGTCCCTTCTGACCTTAAAGTCTATGAGTCTATGAACAGGAGGTTAAATTGGAAGTGACCTAATCACAAAGGCCTCCCCAGCATTGTGGCTCATCTCTCCCCATTTTTAAACCTATTCCTTACATTCATCTGACAGCCAACTGGTGTTGTCCTTAGCAAGCTCCTATAGGTTTGTTTTAGGGTAGCTGCTCCCCATGGACAGATTGAAGCCAGCACCCTAGACCAGAGCAGATGAGTTAAGCCAATCTATTAGAGAGAGCTGGGCTACAGTTGCTCAGGGCTCCTCACCCAATCATCGGCAACAGAGGGAGGCAGGAAGTGGAGTGACGTGGTGCTGGTCTTTTCTCCCATTGCTCAAGGGAGGGACTGCCCCCTCCCTCACCAGCAGGAAGGGGAACAACATGGCCAATAGCTAGGGGCCTGCAGCCATGTCACTCCTCTTCCCTGGCTCCCAATGCTGCTGGTGAATGTGAGTGTATGTCCAATTCCTGCTGCTAGCACGCCAGACCCCCTCTAGCTCCCTGAGTGGTGTTTCTGGAAGGTGTCTAGGGCAGAGAAGGCTGTTGTCCTGGCCCTCACCAGAGCTAGGGGTGGCATGGTCAGGAGTCACGTGGGGGGGGGGTCACATGGCCAGTGCCCCCAGTGTTCCTCCTCACCCCTGGAAACGAATGTTGGGATTGGTCCTGTTTTGAGCAGGAGGTTGAACAACATGATCTTCTGACGTCTCTTCCTACCCATATGTTCACTGAGACTATGGACACTGGTGATGGGTCTCTGGAGCAAGGAGCCAGATGCTCAAGGTAATAGCCAAGCTGACCAACCCTGGGAACCTGCCAGGAGCAAGAGTAACAGAGTCCCCTAGGAGGGGTGGCACTGAACCCTGAGAGAACAGGAATAAGTTAAAAGTCTCTTTTCTGCTTGTCTACAAGCTGGTTTGAAGACAATTACCCCTCACTCCCCAAAAGAAACAGGTCTGTGTTGGGAATGGGGAAAAGCCTGGCCCAGGGATAGGAACGAATAGTAACACATGGTCTAGCCCAGGAAACAGGAATTGTCAGTTGTCAGTCTCGGTGTAGTCTGGCATTTCTGCTTTCTGGTCAGAAGTGGACAAGAAGTAAAGCCTTAATTTAGGACCCAATTTGGTTTCTGCTAAGTCAGTTGCAAACCTTCTGTTCTGACTCAGTCCAGAAGATGGCTAGACCCAGGGTGCAGGACCCTCAGTGCTGGAACATCCATCTGAAGCATGCAATTCCCAGCCTGCAAGAACCACAGCACAGCCTCCAAAGCGGGTAGCATAGACTGAAGAGGAGGCTAGTTGGGGCCGGGGGTGGGAGCAGGCATACTGATTCAGGGCAGCTCCTGGGCAGCCTGGGCTCATGAGGCCACTCTGAGCACCAGAGTCCAAGGGAAAACTTTTTTCCCCAGTTGAGCTCCTGGAAGAAAGCATAACTGCCACCTCCTTCCTTTTGATGATCCAAGGAGGAAATTATAGTAGGTGTCTTTATCAAATATTCTACACATTGTTTTCCAGCTTTTTGACCTCATTATTCTTTAGTAGTTCATGTGCTAGCAACAGCCCAAATATTGACATCCCAGAACAATCACTCTGAAACGGAAACCTTATTTAAAAACTGGTCCCAATTTGCTTTTTAATCAATGACAATCACATATTGAATCCACTGCAGGAGCAATAAACACACTACTTAAACACATCCTCCAGGGAGACAAACAAAGGACAAACAGACAAAAAAAAAAAAACCACAGAAGGGGAAGAACATGAGAAATTACTTCACAAGCTGGACTACTTGGTTGCAACTAAAACTGATTAAAGTGATGAGATCATTGGTGTGTAGCTCAAATATTAGCATACAGGCAGTCCCCGGGTTACATGGATCCTACTTTCATCAGATCCCTACTTACAAACGGGGTGAGGCAACCCCGCACTAGCTGCTTCCCCCCAGCAGACCAGGGAGACGCGAAGCTAGCGCCCCCCCCAGCAGACCAGGGAGACGCAGAGCGGCTTTTCTCAGCAGACACCTCAGCTTGAGAATAAAGGACTGAGGGAAGTGAGGTGTGGGAGAATAAAACTGAGCTCTGGAGAAATGTTTGGCTAGAGTTTCCCCTACAATATGTACCAGTTCCGACTTACATACAAATTCAACTTAAGAACAAACCTACAGTCCCTATCTTGTACGTAACCCGGGGACTGCCTGTATTTTTTTCCTTCTGTTTTGGTAGAGTCAATGTAAGACCTTTTGAATTCTAAGGTATCATGGCAATAGGCCAATTTCCTAGGTAATATTTTATAGCTAAAATTCTGCCCACGACATCTTTTTGTAATGTTGTTATTGATGACCCCAGTTTGAATTGTGTAAATTTGTACACTGTTTTTTCTCTTTTCTGTGCCCTTTCCTTAAAAAATAATGGGAACATTTGTAAAGGTGACAGAAAACGTTGCTAACTGGTTGTCTCTTTAAGTTACCAGATGACATTGGATAAAGTCTTGCAATGTATGATATTTCCCAGCTTTTCAATAGGAAAAAACTGTAAAAATGAAAGCCAGCAGTTTTTCACAACCAATTCTCCTCTGGCATTTCCAAGGTATGAAAGGCTTTTAGGAACTTCTGTATAATATAGTTTTATTCCAGACCATCTCCATTTTAGATAGAAAATATGCTAAAAGTCTTTGCCAAGTAGATTAATGAAATCTTATGCATGTAGTTAAAAAAAGTGGTTTCCCAAAACAAATTATACATAACTGAAATATCAATTTTAACCTAACTTTAAAGGATATCTAGCGAGTCAAGTAAAAGTATTGGGCTTGATCTTCAAACCAATGAGTAAGATAAATTCCTTTGAAATGAAAAATTGAAATGAAAAATATAACCTTTCTTATTATATTTAGCCAAAAAACCTTCAGTTTCCCATGAGGACATTGTGCTTATGCCATTACACTGTGGAGTAGGACTCAAGAAAGGATTACATTTTATTTCACCTCCTTGTTAAAAAATATACACCCCAGTGTTTAGTTCTTTCTGTGATTAATTTAAGTGACCTGTCAGACAAGTAAATGCCCCAGACAAATATTTCTGCCAGCTAAGTGGCCATTAAAATGAACCAAATTCTGCTTTCATTCACTTCAGATGTACACAGGCAAAACTGAGGACTGCTCTGAATGTGATGGTTGCAAGAGCTTAGCTGAAATTGGTTTTAAATCAGTTTAGTTAAACCCATGCAGACACATATCAGTACATTTACAATTGGCATATATCAATTTAGCTCATGTCAGAGTTTGTCTACATGCAGGCATTACATGACTTGTCGGTATGGTGCTAAATGGAGTTAGTAAGCTGGCACACACTGAGGTGTGTGGACACATCAGCTGAAAATCAGCATACATCAGTTTAGTCTTCATCTGTAATTTACACTAGGTATTTACAAAAACAACAAGGAGTCCTGTGGCAACTTAAAGACTAATGGACTTATTTGGTTTATGAATAAAAACCACATTGTCAGATGGAAGGAGTGATTTTTTATTCATGAAACCTTATGCCCAAATAAATGTGTTAGTCTTTAAGGTGCCACAGGACTCCTCGTTGGTTTTTTTCAGATTTAGATGAACATAGCTACCCTTCTAAGATATGGTGATAGAAATGTAGCCGTGTTAGTCTGGTGTTGCTTGCCATTTCAACCAGAAAGGACACTGTCTCAATGACCTACTCACCTGCATCCTACTTCAGAAGACATTCAAATCTGCACTTGAAAGGGAATCCTCTGAACTGGCATTCATGCTAAAATTCGACACTCTCCGCAGGGGGCTGAACAAAGACCCCAGCTATCTTACCCATTACAAAGATAGCTTCCCCAATTATCACCTCTAATACTATTAACTCACAGACATCTACCCTTCCCCACCTCTAATATCATTAACTCACTGGCATTCACCTTCCTTCCCCCGCCCCCCCGCATCTCCCTTCTGTTCTGAAATGTGATTTGTCCTTTTCATATGTGTTCATTTTTTAAAATTGTATCCTTTGGTATATATGGCTGTGACTATTTTCTTCCACTATTTGATCTGAGGAAGTGGGTCTGGCCCACGAAAGCTCATCATCTAATAAACCATCTTGTTAGTCTTTAAAGTGCTACATAGTCCTGTATTTTGTTTCTTCTAAGATATGTTTCTACAGTAGGTATTACTACACCTATAATTTAAAATGTAAAGTAAACTAATATAAGCCAGTCAGCATTCACATTAGAGTGTGAACACAGAAAGCGGCACCAATTGAACTAAGTAGGTTAACGTTATTCTTATAGTTAAGCTGGTGTGACCCTGAGTGTTGACCAGGCCCCACTTACTGATTTGAGTTAAACCAGTACCACCATTGTATATAGAGGACACCTGAGTGTAGAATCTGGGCCATTCTGTTCAGCTGCTCCTGATTACAGTAACACAATGGATCAGATACAGTTTTGAGAGTCTTTTAAACAGCTTAGGTCTGATTGCACCAGTGTGTCATCTACAGCGTGTACACAACAAAAGAAAAGGGAGTGTCAACATGCAGGCACGTAGCATTTAACACCCACTCTGACACCCACAGGTGTGACTGACTGCACAAGGCTGGTGGCAGTGGGAAACCATTTTCTCTTTAGTGAGTTCAAAAAAAAGAAAGGCAACAGACCAGTTGGATTGCTTGAACAAAATCATGGAATATTGTTTAATTTCCTCTTAAAATGTTTTAACATTTCCTCTCTTGGACATGAGGTGTTTATATAAGAAAAACTAGCTTTCTTACTCCCTGATGAGTCTGTGTTCATTTCATCTAGTTAGCATCACAGATTATTATTTCAACAAGATCCTGATTTATGATCTCTTATACAATGACAGAAAATGGCTCTATGCAGGAAAATCATCACTAAAATGAACTATAGCAATGAACATGCACTCTTTTTAAAAAGAGTAAGATACACTGTATAATTCTGATGCTTGATTAAGTCACTCAGATTCTGCAGTTTTGACTGCAGCTGGTAATCATCTTCATTCCCATTATGGAGGTTTTACCTAGCACTAAGGTAACAATGTGAAAACAAACCCACCAAGAAAATGACACACTGCAATCAGATGTGGGATTCCACAGAGGATGAATAGAAATTATAGCATATAAGCCACTCAGATGCTGAGCAACTTTACCTGTGGATGACAGCAAAGGACAGCTCCAGAGACTGTTGTTCCATGAGGCAGCTGGATGCTCAACTTTGTCACTTTGTAAGCCTGGAGTGTTTTGGAAGGAAGAGTGTGAAAAGGAGGTGCCTGCTTGTTGTCAGTCCAGTATTTCAGAGCCTCCACTCAGGATTACTCAAAGAAAATTAAAGTCTCAAGAGACCAAGCTATGTAGCTCATCCACACCTCCTTTCCCAGTAGGAATTGGATCCCAGAAAGCTTAGGTGAGAAATCAGATAATCCTTCATTTGTACTTAATTAGAACAAACTCAAAGTGGAAAAGCTAATATAGTTAGCTATAGACTATCCACTGGACTTCAGGGGGGATTGTTTCTAGCTGGTAATAGATGCCAATTCTCCTCTATAAACAGAGTTCAGTTTACTATGACATAACGTGGGATCTATTTTTGTCACCACTTCACACAAATGTGTTACTCTCGTGATTTCCATTCAGGTCATTCAATGACAGATGCTTTGGCTCAGATCTGTTCATAAAACTACTAGATTCTTCCCCCTCCCTATCATTCTCCCCAGCCGAATTCAGCTTTCGGACAGCTATGACACGGAGCTTGTGTTTGCATTCTATTCTGGTAGGTGTGAGTTACTGTGATACCATTTAAACCAAAGGGCTCAGAAATGCATGTCAAATTAAACCAGTGACTAATCACGGTATTTTGCCTCTCTTTCTCCCTGCAGGCACAAGATTTATATGTTCAGAAAGCCCTTTTGCTCTAATCCCTGGATACTGATTTGATCTTCAGCCCAGATGTCCTATCACAGTGAGAGAAGAGCACCAAAAGCGGTCTGTTGTCCCATCGTCAGTGCGATCTAAACTTATCTAAGTTTGAAATACAAACAAGGCTCAGACAGAAAAAGCAACGGCAAAAGTTCTCCTCATCGCTTCCCCCCCCCCCTCCCCATCTGTTCCTGCTCAATGCCATGCACTGGCAGCCACCGAAGATCTATTTAATCAGCCTGCAGAGGAAGAAGGAGTGTTAGAGACGTCTGAGCCGACAAAAAATTCCTCTTGTAAAAGCTGTCATCTAGCTCCCACCTCTGTCACATGATGGCCAGCCAAGCAGTAGTTCTCCGCAGCTGTGGACCTTCCATCCTCCTGCATGAAAGGGAAGCGAGAAAAGTAAGCATCCCGAGGCTGATACTAGATTCGGCTGTTTCCTCATTGAACGAATGCATTTAATTCACTGCAAGTGCACTAAGATAGCCTGCTAGGCTGGGAAAGGGCCTGATTTTTTTCTGCTGGGTTTTTCTTTAAGAGCTGGAGGCTCTGATGGGCATTCTTACAAAGGAACCTACAAGGTGATTCGTGCAACTGTTTTAACCAGTAGTTGCATTTTAATTGTAATAAATTAGCTTAAAGCATCGTATTATGCACCATGAGTTATTTCCTGGCCTACTGCAAAGCACACTGCAATACTGTGCTCTCCCAGTACCAAATGCTTAGAGCTGAAGGCTTGATGTGTGATATTTTACTGAAGGTGAAGGAAAATGAGTTTCCTGCACACAAGTCTCTGCTGGCCTGTTCCAGTGATTATTTCAGGGCTATGTTCAAAAGCTATACAAAAGAATCCAAAGCCAGTGTCATTCACCTGCAAGTCATCTCACCCACTGGTCTCCAGCATGTCCTGGATTTCATTTATACCTCCTGGTTGCCCCTTTCTTTTGAGAATCTGGAGGACACTCTGGAAGCTGCCAGTTACTTGCAAGTGACTGAGGCTATTGACCTGTGCAATCAGTACTTGGTTAACAACCTTACCCTGGAAAACTGCTGTTTTTCTGCCAACATTGCCACAAAGTTCTATCTTCCAGATGCACTGTCAGTGACAGGAAAATACATCATTAGTAATCTCTGGAAACTTTTGGATTTGCATTTCATGGAGCTGCTCTTATTGAACTTCAGATCGCTGATGGCAGTGGTTGAATCATCTGATGTCCCTATGGTGAAGGAATCCTGTTTGCTGGACCTCGTGCTCATGTGGCTGAAGCATGATAAGTCCAGGTTGACTCTCACAAGCAACCTTTTAGAACATATAAGATTTGGTCTCATCCCCGTGGAAGATCTGAGAAAGGTCTACACACAGGCCGATGTTTCTCTCACGACACCTATTAAATGCTTGATCATAAAAGCAATAAACTACCATTCGCTAGTTTTTAAACAACCCATTCTGCAGGATAAGTATAGCACCCTGAGAAACCAGAAAACACGCATTATCCTAGTAGGAGGAGGAACGGCAAGTGAGGGGCTGGTCAGTGATGTGATGGCCTTTGATGTTTACAATCACAAATGGAGAACTCTAACGCAGGTGCAGGACAGAGTACAGAACCACTGCATGTGTGTGATTGGAAATTACCTATATGTGCTGGGTGGGGAAATCGAAGATTTGCAAAGTGACAGGAAAAGCACCAGATTCTCAGTTACAAACAAGGTCCATCGTTATGATCCAAGATTTAACAAATGGACACAAACCACAGAAATGCTTGAAAAGAGATGCCAATTTTCTTGCTGCATCTTAGACAACAACATTTTTGCAATTGGTGGTAGAGGTGAGAATGGGTCGCTGCATTCATCTGTTGAAGTCTATAACATTAGCAGAGATAGATGGACAAAGGCTACAGAATTGCCGTGCAAGATGCATGGCCAGGCCAGCACGGTTTGCAAGAACACGATCTACATCTCAGGTGGCAAATACACCGCTCAAACCAACACAAGTAAGGATGTGTACTCTTTGAGCAGCATAGAAGGGCAGTGGATAAAGCAAGCCTCCATGAGCATTGCTCGATTTGGGCACCACATGGCAACGATCAGAGAAGCCATCTACACATTTTTAGGACTTTATGAGCCATTCTCTGAGATAGAAAGATATGACCCCATCCCAAACCAGTGGACTCGTTTAAAGCCACTGGTCTATGACCGGTTTTGCTATGGTCTGGCTGTGGTGGAGGAAACAGCACTTCTCATTGGGGGAAAAAAATGGCAAGACTCACAGGAGGTCCCAACCCAAGATGTGGTGGGTTATGACATTGACAACGACTGCTGGGAAGAGATTTGCAAGCTTCCTTTACCTTGGTATGGATTGCAGTGTGCTGTGCTACAACTGTCAGAATTGCCAGAAATGAAGGACATCCAATAATACTCCTGTCAAACTGCTGAGTCAACGCTTTCGTTAACTCACCCTTAGAGACAGTACAGCAGGGGCTGCCCCAGAGGAAAAAAGACATCTGCAACTGCACTAACCACAACAGAGTTGAGGTTTTGCTTTAGAAAGCACCCCACACAGCGCTTATGAATAGGATACCTGGCATTTCCATGAGAGGAAGATGCTGTGACCTGTACAAGCGAAGACAGGTATTTGCCAATGACAGATGGGGCAAGTAGCCCATCCTGCAAGGACAATGTAGAGGAGTGCCAATGTTGTCCTTTGGAAACATTTATCATCAATCTAAAGTCAGATTTTCCAAGGGTTAAAAATGTAATCCCTCTATTTTTTTAATTAAAGGTCATTTTCCCAGATGGTAGGTGGTATTGAATTTTCTACTAAAGCTAAGCAAAGCAAAATGAATGTGAAATATTTAAAGATCAGAAAATTATTGCCTGCAACAGCTTTAATAAGTAACACTTAGAGGATAGTATTATTTGAGTAAATAGCTAAGTGAGAGTGCTAATCAGTAAGAAATTACTGCATTGAGAAGAGGGATTGGATAAAATGTAGCCTTAATTATGGTTATATATTAACCAATTGATTGCTTGATATAGGAAGCAAACCAGAGGGGAGCGACCTTTCTGTAAAATAGCTTTTGTTATGGCATGCCCATCAGAGTGGGGTTTTAAAGTGTGCACAGTATTTTCATAGTACATATTTGCAGTATCAAAACTGAGGCAGCCAGTTCTGAATGGGTATACTTATTTAAAGGTACAGCGGAACATGCAACAATTGTTGCTATATTCCGCTTCCTAAGTGAGTACATCCTGTGTCCTGCTGGATAATGATGATCATGTTGAAGATGAAATTCTTTTTAACTGTTGAACCAATACATGAGAGGGAAAGGAAGTAATAAAAGCTTGATTTCTGTTAAGGACTAATAAGGAAAGAAAGTTAACTTGACTCTTTTTGAAATTCTGTATTAAGTGGCTGTACCAGAGAAAGCAATTGCCTCACTTTATGCTGGCAATGCTGACAGAGTAATAGGGAATGGATTGGGAGGACATTTTAAAGCACTTGGGCATGTAAAATGAAGTTATGTGACTAGATTCCAGAGCGTGATTAAAAATTTAATTTACTCAAAACAAATTTCATAAAGATTCATTTAAAAGCTACATTTATTTTACTTATTTTGCACTGTTCCCTTTCTAGCCTGAAAGTTAATATAGTAAAAATATATCTGTCAAAGAGCATTTAGTGTTGCCTTGAGAGAAGGTAGCACAACAAATAGGACAAATGTTCTCCTGTTTTTCATGCTCGACTATCTTAAATTGTAATATTTAATTTTCACCTTTCCAGCAATCAAGCTGACTTTTCTAAAGTAAAGTGCTGGCAGAATAGCTGTTGCATAGCAACAGATCCACATCATCTAAACTGCCTTAGTTTCAGCGAAGAATCAGCTACGTGATGTGCATATACATCCATCAGATATAAAGAATTTTTATATGAATATATTTACTTTTGGTCCAGTAAAACAATAACAAGAGTGTAAATGCTTGGAACAATAGTACAATTCATTTCAGGTCAAGCATTTTTGTTATGAGAAATATACAAAACTTCACAAATTTAATATACAAGTCAGTATTCATGCAGTAAATAAATGTCCAGTTTATACAAACAGATTCTTCTAAATGATACAAATATTACACTGGATCCAGAATTCCATACAAACATGAATATATGATTCGACAGCCATGTTGACTTGAATTAGAGTTATTTCAAATGGGCTGCAAAAGGCCACACCTCTGTACAATTGTGCAAAATCTGCAAAACATCTACAATCCAAAATGCAATTAAAAAAACTTCAAAACCAATAAATGGAGAGACACTTCTCCTTTCTTGCCTTCATCCCAATAACAAAGCTAACTACCAGTAAACATCCGAGCTCTTAAAATTTAATTACATTCACTGAGCTCGACAGGCAACGGTCTAAAGCTGGTTCAGTGAACAACTTATGGTAAGGACTACTAAGAGGGGCTTTTCCATTTGTTATGAGTATTATCAAACCATGTCATGACTCTTAACTTATGCAGCAAAACATTAAAAAGCAGCATAAATATTTTGTCATACTCTGTTCACTTTTCATAAACATTAAGCTGGTAAAAGATAAATACACGATTTAGGATTTCCCTCCTCAGTGCCCATTTCGGGGCTTGTGCATAAGTCTAAGTACATGCTTCACTCCTCTTCCCTGAATTATTTCCCATGTAGCTGAAACCTTATGTAAGATTAAAATATTTTATTTGGTTGTGAACTCAACAGAATTTGTAGACATCCTTCCCTTTTTGAAAGCAAAAGAGAGGCTTTTTAGTTCTCACCAGGTTTTCAAATTACAGTATATTCTTGACCTTGTTAATATCACATTTTTCCTGCATACAAAATGATGAATTGAACAGGTTAGAAAACAAGTAGGAGATTAGCTGAAAAATCCTATTTACTCCCTCTCTAGCATGCTACAGTTTGAAATCATTAAGTTGGAATCCTTTGCTTTAGCTATTTTTTTGGATGAGTTAAACATCTTTAATAAGCATGATCAAAGTCTGATTGCTGTTATTGCAAAAAGCTGCAAACAATCCTGATACCATCAGTGCAAGAACAATCACATTATTATTAATAATAAACCAACAATAAAATGAAGGGGGGATAAGATACAATTTGGTCTTAATTAAAACACAAACAAAGAAACTCATTTGCACTGATGATAAAGCTGTACCATAGATCTCTTACAAAAAAGTATTTGACAAATAATACCTGAAGTTTTGATACTTGAACTTGTGTTGGTAATTATTTCTATTTATTCTTATCCATTTATCTAAAGCTTTTCTGTTTTCATCAAAACTGAGAGATAATGCATTTCCCTTTTGTCTGTCAGTTAAGAAAATTCCTAGAGTTTTTCATTTAATATAAAAAAAGTTTTATTTTCTGCACAATAAAATAATACTGGAACTCCAAAAATGTAATGCAATACTGGAATTATATAGTATAAAATTACATTTTTAAAGAGATCATGTGATCTTCGGTCACAAAACCTTGATCTTGTAAAGGTTTCACCTTGATCCAAAATGTATTTTTTAAAATATATTTTTATTTATTAAAAACCATGTTCATTTGTTTTGCACAAGCTAAACACAAGCTGAGCATTGTAAGCATAAAAATATACAAATTCCCATTAAAGTCAATGGGATTGTCGACCATGTAAGGTTTACGTCACACAGCTGAGTAACATTAAAATATAATTTACCAGACCTCCCACGTATTGATAGAAAAACAACTTTATGCACTGAGTAAAAGATTGGAATGTAGTAAATTGACTAAAGAGAAAACATTTATACGTGCGTTTCAATGTACGAATGGGTGTGTGCTAAAGAGGCTATAAGTGCATCTACTTCAGAAGAGCCATTTATAGGGTCCCCTGGGTTACTGTTTTGACAGATATCCAAGAAGAGATCAAGGTACATTTGTTTCCATTCTTGAAAGTCTTTAGAGGTCAAATCTGGATTATTGAGAATCTTATCTATAATGGCTACCTCTCCTTCTCTGGCCTGTAAAAGAACAAAGAACAGAGAGGGATAATTGACTAACAAGAGCATCTCATAAATGCTGAACAACTTAACAAAAAGGGCAACAAGACATAAAGGTATTGGAAAAACGGGGGCACAGTGTGTCATTGATTTTAAGCCTCTTGAGGTCTACTTAAAAATGATGCTATCCATGGCTCAGGGTGTTGGCATCACTTGAGTTGCAGGGTTTCCCTTCTCATTACCCTTAGATCTGTTATGTAATAACAGCCCCCTTTCTATT
This sequence comes from Pelodiscus sinensis, assembly GCF_052426305.1. Lineage (NCBI taxonomy): Eukaryota > Metazoa > Chordata > Testudines > Trionychidae > Pelodiscus > Pelodiscus sinensis. The sequence continues at coordinate 212,078,588 of NC_143052.1, forward strand.
TACTGTTAGCTGCTTTAGTTTCTAAGAAAATGTTTCACACTGCAAAGTGCCATCTGTTGACTTTTCTTGATTTCATGTTTGGGTGTGGGATGCAAACAGACGGCTTGTTATCCACCAGTATAGGGAGGCCTTTCAGCTGAGTTCTTCACTGTGGCATCTGAGCACTACATGCAAAAAACTAAGCACTGATGTTTTAAATAGATAACTATTCTTCATTAAAGATTATAAATACACACAGTAGGCCTGATACTCTGGCCCAGTGCAACTTCCTGCCACCATAAAGGAAATGATAACTCTGATTCGCAGCACAAGTAGACAAGGCTTGCAACAGCTTGAGATGAGCTAGCACGCTAAAGATAGCAATGGAGATATTGCACCTCCGGAGGTGGCTCAGGCTAGCTGCCTGACTCAGACCCAGGAGTTCAGGCAAGCTTGGCCTTTGGCAGCTAGACCAAGCCACAGCATCCACACAGCTAATTTTAGCATGCTAGTTCGAGCTGAGCTAGCATCAGGCTGTCTACTGGCTTTGGGAATCACACCTCCCAGTTGCCATGTAGACATTCCCAAAGGGGTCAGAACCCTGCCGGATCTCCTCTGCAAGTTCAAGGCCAGATTAGCCCACTTGTACCTACTCCCCTGCTGTCTGGAGTGCACACTGGAAGAAGGGGCGGGGCGGGGCGGGGCTGGGCTGGGCTGTGCTCCAACAAGCGTGGCTGGGGAAGGTCTCTGGAGGGGCCATAGCCAGCAGCTGTAGATCAGAGCAGGCTCCAGGCTTCCTTGCAGTTGCTCTACTCTGCTGCAAGCCAGGACAACTGGATGCAACCACATCAAACTTTAATAATATAATTAGAACCCAGGTTTACAGCATGAGGCCTTCTTGATAGTAGTGATTTGTCCATCAACGCCTTCTTCCTCCAGGAATCCTCATGGTCCCCACTGCTAATTTATCTGTTCCTCGATAACTCTATACATATGCTAAAGCTTTCTTCCTATATTCTGGTGAGGCTGATGGGTGTAGTTAAAAAATTGACCTGCTCAGTCTTTGGCTTGATATACTTTGAAGAGTCATGTTAGCAAGAGGTAGTACATTTAAAACACCATTGACATGTATAAAGCACTCTTCTTGTTCAGTGTGCTTTGCAAATTATAGCATATCAATGTTCCCCAAAGTAGCTACATATTCATTCTTGAGATAGGGAAACGGAGGCAAGAGTTGAGATTAGAACAGGGGAATTCCTGCTTTCCAGATCTGTGGTTAGAGTACCACACTGTGCTTCCCTGGTGCCATACGAAAAATCATGAGTATTCTGCACCTCCTCACTACTAGTCAGTGATCTTATACCTTCCCGGAGGAAGGACTGCCTTGTGATTTAAGAAGGAGAAAGACCTTAGTTCTGTTTCTGGCTCTTTCCCAAATTTCCTGTGTGAGATTTTGGGAGAGCCACTGGAAAGCCTTACTTTCCCCTTCTAAATCCTGACCCTGCAAAGCGTTACACATATGCTTAACCATAAATAGTATAAGTAGTGCTATTGTCTTCAGTGGGATTGCACTCACTATGAGTAAAGTTAAGCATCTGTGCAAATGTTTGCAGGACTGGGGCCATATGGAATGGAGATAATACTCTGTAAGTGCCTCTCAGGGGAGTTGGAAGATTTAATTTATTAATGTTGGTAAAGCGCACTCAGATGAAAGCTGCTACGAAAGGCCGGTGTATTTAGTATCTGGTGGCTTCAACTGTAGTAAGTTAAATTGAATAAAGATAACGGGACCTTAAGGAAGATCTAGCATAGGAGTGTCTATTGATTGCTGTGCTTTAAAGGAACATTCCTGATGTGATCTGGAATTGCATGCACTGTGATGTTCAAAGGGCCAGACAAGCATGTTAAAACTTCAAATTATAAATGCTCTGTTCTAAATGTAGGGGTTGTATCTGTCATTACTGCCATTTCTTTCTTAAATCTTTAAATCATGCAGAAAACAATCCCTCTTCCCCACAAGAAACTTTTCCTTAGTTTGGAGAACAGTATTTTGCCATGACTTTCTTTTGTTCTTTTTAGACAAAAGATTCAGACTGCCCTCCAGCTGAGTACAGTTAATTTTTGAATTCAGTAGGAGAAGATCCAACTTTTTGATGGTATTTCCCCACCCTCTATTCTCTCACCTTTAAAGTGCTTTTCAGAATTCGCAGTTGATGCAGTTTTTCATTGACTATTGGATCACTACATCTTTTTAAAAAAGACTTCTTGTACTCTAGCTTGGTGGAAATCCGATATTTTCCTAAAGGCGACAGACTGGCCTGTTCCAAGGCTCTGTACAAATCTTGCAAGGAGTCTGCTGGCTTTTCTTCTATAGTTTCAGCTTTTAAAAAAACCAAGAGAAAGGAACAGTGTATAATTAACATGGTTATTAAAAACCCATAAAAGCCTCCCTAAAAGCAGTATTTTTAACAAGACCAGAAAGGGATCATTTCACATCTAGGGAGAGTATTCCACATCTGCCAAAATCCATCCCCCCTCAAAAGTATTGTAAGTCAAACATTGCCTAAAGCTATTTTTCTCTCTAATTATTGCTTAAGAAAATCACTTCTAGATACGGTACTTTTCAAGAGAAACAAAAGCAAAACTTTTGACAATACAAAGCTTTCTACAATGCAGATAAAAAAAGATTACAGGGTATAAGTTTACTGTCATAATAGACACGCTAATTACAATTAACCATAACAGTAAATTCATAAGCTGTTACAAGAAATGAAAGCAATAGGAGCAGCCTACTAAATGAGAAGGGACTTCAGGTGAGAGATCCAACTGAAAAATAATCAGGGGAAGGACATTTCATGTTGTCTTGGTTTTTCCTTCAGGGGATACAAAAAGGATCTCAAAGTAAACATGTGCTACAGTTCAGGAGATGGTGGCTCCGTAGGATACTAGGGGAGAGTTTCTGTTTTGCTTATTCAATTGACATTAAACTTCCTTGGTCTTTTGTTCCTATTCATGCACATGTGAAAAAGCAATTAATGAGATCATCCATCCTTTGTGATACTTACTATCCCTTGTGATTCCTAAGTGTCAGCTGAAAATTAGGGTTCCGTTGCGTTAGGCACTGTACATAGACAGTCTGTACGTATAGTCTAAGTAGACCAGATACAACTGGGTGGGAGAAAGGATGAGCTGTTAATTTTGCCTGACTGAATTGCCTGTATATATTGTTTAAAAAATTATTGTTTGCAAAAGCATTAAAAGTTAAGACAGTATTAGAAAGTGAGGAGACCTCATTTCTTCCCCATCAGTAGGGCATGTTTTCCCACCCCAGCTTGCCCTGCCAATCTCCTCAACCTGCTCCTGAAAGTTGTTAGAGTGAGCTGGCCCTTCAGACTTAAGCACATGGCTGAAAATAAGCATACGAGTTAAGTGCCTTAAATGAGAGTACTCACTTGCTTAAGTACTCTGCTGAACTGGGGCTTCAGTCTCCAGGTGTACTCAGATGTTCGCTTTTCTACTAACACTACTGACAAAGATGCTAATTAGCGTAATGGTGATGGCAGCTTTTTGTGGCACATATGTGCCAACCACGAACTGGACTGAGACTAACGACTCATTTCACGGAGGCCAAACATCATGCAGGATAGTGACTACTCACCTAAGTCAGTTTCAAACAGAGGAGCTAGAAAAAAAGAATGGTCTCCCATAACAATTCTTACATTTATATTATGCTTTACATGTCAAATCACCTTATAATTACGCATATCAGTAGAAATCCTCAAAGATATGCACTCCTTCAACTCTTCTATACATTAACCCATGGGTTCTTAAACTTCATTGCACAGCAACTCCCTTTTGGCTACAAAAATTACAACATAATCCCTGGGGCGACCGAAACCCAAGCCAAAGTCTAATGTCCCAGGCAGAGAGGCCAAAGCCCAAAGGCCTCAGCAGGTAACCTGAGCCCAGCCATTGGCCCTGGGCAGTGGAGTCCCGGATGCTAGCAAATCTAAGCCAGTTTTGGAAATCCCATGAAAATGGGGTCCCAACCCACTTTGAGGTCCCGATCCACAATTTGAGAAGCACTACTTTAATCTATACACATTTTTTTTTAAACATGGTACAGGTGAGGAAGGAAACAGCTTTTCAACTGAGAGAGAGGTTTTGTCTTTGTAAAGAGCCTTTGGGTTGTTGCATGTTCTTTCACTGGACCTTTTACATATAATATCCTGCTTGGAGATGTACAGCCACTCATTTAATCACATATCGATGTGTGGGCAACATTTACAGACAAATCAAAATGACAAGATACCATCATCTCTTTTTTCTTTTCTATTCTAAAAATTGTTATTGTTAAAATAAAAGGAAAGGACTAAATAAGTGAACAACACCTCACTGGTCCAAATCCATTGTATTCTTGATTTTTATGTGAGTTTAGAAATGTCACTAGGCTGCAATTTTACAATTTCCATGAGATCTTACAGTGAATATTAACATTAATATGGTCCATAGATTCATGTCTGTTTGCATCTTCCAAGGTATAATTATATCAATCTAAGGTGCTATCTTCCTGGTATCTGAGTGATTTATAAAGAAGTCTGGATAAAGCTAGCTAAGTTTGATAGCAGATTACTTTGTCTGTTTTTCTCTTCTTTTTGTTCCTTTTTATTAAAAAAAAAAAAAGCATTTTTCTCCAGTCTCTTTCCTCCAGCAACAATTTTTGGTTCATACAACCATACTTTCCCCTCATAGGTGGTTAGTTGTTATTATAGGAAAACTATGCTGAAGAGATGAATTTTTATAATTTGGCCAAAAGGACAAGAAGCAATGGGTTTAAACTGCACCAAGGGAAGTTTATCTTGGACAGTGGGAAAAACTTCCTGTCAGGGTGATTAAACACTGAAATAAATTGCCTAGAGAGGTTGTGAAATCTCCATCACTGGAGATATTTCAGAGCAGGTTGGATAGACATCTATTGGGGATGATCTAGATGGTTCTTGATCCTGCCAGGAGGACAGGGGACTGAATTTAATAACCTCTCGAGGTCCCTTCCGATTCTAGTATTCTATGATTCTATGAAGTCAGAGTCAAAGGCATATTAATTTTTTATGGCAGGGTGTACTATGGCAATGGGCCAGTTACTAAGAAATCTCCCAACCCTATCATGCATTTCACAAATTACTGAAAATCTCAGCATTCCCAATAAGCAATTAAGATGCAGTCCCCAAAACAATTTAGGCTTAACCGATTTAGGGTTTTGAATAAGACCAGTACCTTAAATTCATCTGTAATTCTGGAGTTCCAAAAGCACAGGTGAAGTATTTGCATCAGCCTGTTTTACTAAGTAGTCAATCTGCCACTGTCAACACTGAATGAAGCTCTCCAGGGCTGTCACATTCATATTATGATAAAAAATTGTACAGGAACTGAACCTAGAAATCATCACTGAATCTGTGAAAGGGCAGGAGTGGGAGCCTGCTCAATGATTTAAGAAAGGGAAAACTTTCTGGCTGGCTGAAAAATGGCATATTTGGTAGCAGGAGCTATCCAGATATTGGCAACAATGAAGAGTCCAGAAGGTCCTGTGTGCACCCCATCCTGACAACTGGCATACTCAAAACATAGTAACATGGTGTTAACCAATTCTTGGAAATATTTCCCCTCTATCCACATACCTCACTTCTATCTGGTATGATTGTATCTTCATCCAGGCACTGATGTCACTTAGGTACTAGGATAGTCATTTGAATATAGGAGTAGGACCAGGCTTTGGTGTGAACGATGGGACAGTGAGGAAAAAAGAGAGCCAGTGAGGTGGCTATAAACTTTTAGGATTTGCTCTGAATTTAGGCCCCTTTGTTAGTGGTATCAGATAACTTTGCAGAGGCTACAACATCACCTTATTCCAGTGGAATGCTCTTGCACCCCAGGAAAAGATAAAGACGACAGCACTACTCTTTGGGACAGGAGTTGCCCCTCAATCCATTTCTGAGTGAGAGTATGCACTTAATAACTTTATTTTAAAGCTTCACCCCAAATTTGTAAAAGCTGGTGAAACCTTCAGCTAACTGGCTAACATCCACAGGTTTAAAGATGAACTGCAAATATATTTTTTAAATACCTAAATCTTGTTAAAGCTTCCAAAGACGTTTAAAAATATGCAAGCTGTGAAGGAATCAATTCTCCTTTCCTCGTTATTCCATGGCAAAGGATGAGGGACAGGGGTGACATTTCATGGACAGTTAAATATTAACATGGCAGTCCAAGCACCAACACCAGGGTTTGAAGCCATTTCTCCACTCTGGGTTCCTAAAAGAAAAGTTCCTGAGGGAGGGTAGGCCGAACTCCCTCTTCTCCTTCACTTCCTTTCCTGAGGGCAACCACCCTCATGGTAACAACCATGTTGTCATGCTGTTGAAGATATTTGTTGTTTGCTTTTGCACGGTGTGAAAGATTGACCCCTTTCCAACTGAGCTATCTCTTTTCCCTTCAATTTCTTTTCTTTTTTTTTGTCTCCAAGGCAGGTGCAGTTCTCTGGAACTGTCATGGGAGCTGAGGGTTTGCTCTTGGATGGCTCTTATAATTAGAAGCTTCCAGCTCCTTATCTCCCAGTTTGAGACACAAAGTGTTTCAAAATGGCAATTAGGCAACCATAGCAGCTGATTTAGGCACACAGGGCTCTGACTGTGGGGATATTTAGTTGCAGTGTAGATGTATGTATTTTCCTCCAGGGTAGATTGGCAGAGACCCTGGAGGTTTTTTGCCTTCCTCTGTAGCATGGGGCACAGATCACAGCTAGAGGATTCTCTGCATCTTGGGGCCTTCAAAGTATTTGAAGGCTTCAATATCTGAGACATAGGTGAGAGGATTATTCTAAGAGGGGTGGGTGAGATTCTGTGGCCTGCACTGTGCAGGGGGTCAGACTAGATGATCATAATGGTCCCTTCTGACCTTAAAGTCTATGAGTCTATGAGACTTCCATTGGCTTCCGTTTAAAGTTTACAACCAAGGGGAGCCGTGGGAAGTGGTATGGCCTGGGATGGCACTTCCTGCGGCTCCCCTTGGCTGGAAATAGCGAGACGATGGGAGCTGTGAGGCTCTGTGGCTTTGGATCCTTTAGGTAAACAAAGCAGTGCAGACCTGCTAGCAGCTTTCCCAAAGTGGCCCACTTTGAGACTCACTGGCAGTGGGAAATAGATGTTATGGACAGAATCTTAGAAAACTCAGAATCCTGAGCATAGATTTCTCTTCACTCCTCTAATCTTAGTCTTTATAGTTTAATTTTCTTCAGAAGCTTTCCATATTATTATATCAGCATATCATTGTATTAAACCTTCCATTAGTCCTCTGTGCCACTATGGACCCATGAAGCTTTTGCAGTTATGTAAGATACCAGAAGAACTACAGATGACATCCAATGCTAGTAACACAAAGCATCTGTGCAATGGTAACACAACACCATCAGCCCTCAACTTTGTCACCCACCAGGCTTAGTATGCAGGTGTTTCAAGGATCTCCTTTTCAGGCTCATAGGCTTTGAAGCACCCATTAATCATATTTCTTCCGTTCTTCCCTATTTCATTAAGATTCTTCTCATCATCTATGGTTCCTCTTTTCTTTTGGCTTGCCAGCCATCTGAGCAAATCTTCAGTATTTTTGGGAAAGAGAGCTTCTGCTGTTGGCAGGGTTTCAAGATAGCTGACTCTTTTTATTTCCTTTTTGTGGCTGCATCCCTTTGCTCCATTCTCCTCCACCTGTCTTCTATCCTTCAGTCTCGCTACATCATTTTCTTCTCCAAAGAATTAGATGTTTTGCTTTACTAACTTTACTACTCAGTTAAATGCTACATCCAGCTATTCAGCCCCTCAAATGTTTAGCCTCTGCTCACCTGTTATTAATGGTGCCCTGGAACAAAAATTATCACCTTCTGGAAATCCTCAGAAAGCTAAACTCTAGCCTTACTGGTTTCTATGTCACAGAATGAGTAATGTGAAAATGATCAAACTGAAATTCCCATGCACCACGAAAATCTAAATTCCCATTTTCTTTCCTTTTGAGGATATCAGACTCTCTGGCTGAGAAACCAGCTTAGCTAAACTTTCCTGGAATCTTGGGGAGGTAAATTTATTAGAGCACATCACTAATTATATAAGTGAACAGTCACCTACCCCCCCTGAAAATCAAAGGTTTCTTTTAAATTTACAGCACAGCTTTGAAAATTCACCTTAAACACCTGGAAACTGAGCCATGAAAGTTCTTATACCTGTTCATGGTTGCTAGTGAGAGCCATGCCAGGGACAAGGGTGGATTTCTGGCCACAGATAGTGGACAGGTTGGGAGTATTAGATAATAGAAGTCTTGACCTTCCATTTGCCCCCTTTCAATAATCTCTCTTCCTTTCTAGTTTGCCCTCTTGACACTGAAGGCATGTGAACACTAAAAGGTGTTTGTTTACCACCTATTAACTAACAGACTGTAGCTAACATATGATAAACCCCAAATGCTGGCAGGGTACTTTGTTATGTTGGCAGGTTGAAATCAACACTAGGTGCCTGGGATTTAGCTAATACATCATAAGCAAACATATGAATTCCTAATGAAGACAAGGCCTAACACATGACTTGGTTCCTTTATTCAAAATGCCCAAACCCTTGCTCATTCAGGAGTGTAAGGATGTCAGGCTCGGAGTGGGAAAGGACCCGTGCAAAGAAGGCAATTGGAAAAGAGTAGGAGAGCAGAGCGAGATGGCATTTTGCTTGAGAGCATCTTTTAGTGTTCAACAAAAGAAGGGACAAAAGAAGTGAAATGGGAGGGATCACATTTTTTCTAGAGAAGGGTGAGCAAAAAGGCATAAGGAGAGGGAAGGTGGGCCTCTATTGGGTTGGAGGGATGGAGAGACACTGAAGAGAGGTAACCTTAGTTCTCAGTGTAAAATGCCAGAGTACAATAAATTCTTCTTAGGTGTTCTAAGGGTTAATGCTCATGTAATAGGGATTTTAAGGTAAGTTTATATTACACCAATAGGGAAAAATTATTTATAATGCAAATAAATGGGAATTTAAAGAGTTTCAACATCTATTTAGATAGAAGACAGGCAGAATGGGTATTCTCTCTCTCTCTCTCTCTAAGAAAGTAAGGACTTTTTTCTATTACAATAAGAGTGCATCTACACAGCAAGGCTTAACTCGAAATAAGCTACGCAAACTGAACTACCTCAACTGCATAGCTTATTTTGAAACAGCTTATTTCGAAATTGGGAGCATCTACACATCACTTATTTCGAAAGACAGCACTCTTCCTCTGACTTCCCCTACTCCTCGTACAATGAGGGTTACAGGAGTCGGAGTAAGAAGTCCTCCAGATCAACAGTATTTCAACATTATATCGAAATAACTGCCTGGCTGTGTAGATGCGGACTAAGTTATTTCAAAATAATGCTAATAATGTTGCTGTGTAGACATACCCTAAAACACCTGTGGCCCATGATTCAGGCTCGCAGGACTCAGGATATGGGACTATCAAATTGTAGTGTAGATGTTCAGGCTCAGGGTGAAGAGAAGGGGAGGGCCAAGAGCCTATGTTTCAGCCTGATCCTGAATGTCTACACTGCACTTTGAGAGCACTCAAGAGCCCAAGTCAGCTGACAGGTCAGCCTAAGGTGTTTTGATGCAATGTAATGTAGTCTTGCTCTAAGCCAAAAGCAGAGAACCACTCAAACCAGCACAAGGTAAAGTTTTAGGGGACGACTCCATCTGCACAGCTGTCTGCTCCATATGAAGTCACCCCCGTGGAGCACATTTATAAATGAAGTCATAGTTAGATTGAAAAACAGCTCCTAATAGAAGAGCAATGTAGCTCCCATGGCTGATTACTAAGAAAGAACAACTGGCACAGTATTTAAGTACAGCACAGAATAGGCAGGATGTAAAATGAGATGCAATCCTGGTCTTCATGGAAAGCAAAGATTAATGAACTGGTCAGCATGATTTAGGGCAGATTCCTCCATTAAAATGCAGAAGGAAACTTATATCATTTCTCTACCCTCAGGGTAAAATAAAAGTGTGATTTTTTAAAAATGAGCCTTGTTTCAAAGGTAAATGCAAGTTGTGTTAATCTCTGGGCTTCTTTTGAAATTGTGCATAACAGTTTTCTTTGCATCTTCCCTCCCCTTTTCACCTTGTACCCTTTCCACCTTCTTTGTTTCTTGCAATTCCCTTACTTTTTTGTTCTTCCTTTGACGTAGTAGGATGCTAATATCTAAACTGTACCGTTAAATTTATTCACCTAATTTGGGTTATTGCTGACTATGTACTATATTTATCTTATGATTTTTAAAACAAACTTTGTATTTGTGGATAATCTAAGCACCACATCCAGATGCAGATACACTCTTTTTAACCTGTAAAAGCAACAAGGAGTCCTGTGGCACCTTATAGACTAACAGATGTACTGGTACATAAACTTTCGTGGGCAGACCCACTTTGTCAGATGTGCATCTGATGAAGTGGGTCTTTGCCCTTGAAAGTTTATGCTCCAATAAATCTGTTAGGGTATGTCTACACTTGCCCCCTCTTTTGAGAGAGGAATGCAAATGAAGGCATTTGAAATTGCAAATGAAGCCGGGATTTAAATATCCCGTTCTTCATTTGCATATTTGCATTATGGCGCTATTTTGAAATAGCGCTATTTCGAAATAACAGATGCTATTAAGACGCGGTGATTTCGAGAGAAAACCCTTCTCTCAAAATAACCCTTATTCCTAATACAATGAGGTTTACCAGTTATTTTGAGAGAAGGATTTTCTCTCGAAATAACCACGAATTAACAGCATCTGTTATTTCGAAATAGCACTATTTTGAAATAGCGCCATAACGCAAATATGTAAATAAAGCACGGGATATTTAAATCCTGGCTTCATTTGAAATTTTGAATGTCTTCATTTGCATCCCTCTCTCAAAAGAGGGCGAAAGTGTAGACATACCCTCACTCTATAAGGTGCCACAGGACTCCTCGTTGCTTTTGCAGATTCAGACAAACACGGCTACCCGTCTATTACTCTTCTTAACCTGTGTATTATATAATTTTTAACATGAGCAATGCCACTAAGTCATTCAATAATGCAGAGATAATGGACTGTGGACTAAAAAGTGGGTGATCTAGAAAGAGAGTTTCCTAGAATTTTGACTGTATTAGTGGAAGGATGCCCTTAAAAACAAGCAGCAAGTAACATTTCCAAAGTAAGTTTTAGCATCTGGAGAATCAAAATATTGGAGTATTAAGTTTTCAGGCTATCCCACGGCTTCTTCTGCAGAGGAAGTGTATCTGGGAAATTTTCATCCATGTCCTATTTACTTCTATTATGTAATCGTCAAGACAAAGGAAATTCTCAAAAAAGTCTGCACAGCAGAGTTCAATGGTACACTCATAATCTGAGACCCACGGCATCATTCTACAACATTTCTTGGTAAAACGGGTTCAATGAAACCAAAGGAGCTATAAAATTGATGTAAATAAGGTGAGACCCAGAATCCTAGTTTTTGTAGAGTCTAAGGTATATTAATCTTATTGAAGTAGCACATTATAGGCCACAGCCCCATTGTAGTAGGCAATGTACATGCACATATCAATACGATTCCTGCCCTGAAAATGTACATTCTCAGGCTATTTAACTTCCAGTATTTGTGATGCATCGACTCATTGACTTTAAAGCCAAAAGGGGCCTTTTGTGATCACCAAATCAACCCTCCTGCATATTGCAGGCCACGGAACCTCATCCATCCCACTCCTGTAATCAACTTCTAACCCCTGGCTGAATTAGTGAAGTTTTAGATCATGATTTAAATCATGATTCACATTACAGAGAATCCACTTAAGTTTAAATCAGCAAGTGACTAAAGTCCCATGAGGCAGAGGAAAGCTAACACACCATTGGGGGAAAATTCCTTCCCTGCACCAAATATGGTGATCAGTTATAGCTTGAACATGTCAGCAAAGCCTTTCAGCTAGACCCCTGGAAAAGAATTCTCTACAAAACAACTCCCAGTCCTTCCCCACCTCCATCTAGTGTCCCACTACTTGCTGTTGGTGAAATTTGCTACTAACAGTCACAGATGGACCACATGCCATTATAGGTGGTCTCGCCATCATCTCCTCCATAAACTTATCTAGTTCAGTCTTGAAGCCAGTTAGGTGTTTTGCCCCTTAAAGCTCTCCTTGGAAGATCCAGAACTTCACTTAAGTACGACTGTACTAGTAAGTGTAAAAAAGTGCACAGAAAAAATTAAAATAAAATAATTCTTAACAGTAAGAGGAAACTGATAATTAGCAGCACAATTTGTTGGCAATGACAGATATAAATATACCCCTTACTCTCTACTCATCTGAGGAAGTGGGGTTTGCCCATGAAAGTTCAGGATACTGTATATATATCTTTGTTAGTCTCTAAGGTGCTACAGGACTACTCATTGTTCTTAAAGTTACAGACTAAAACGGCTACCCTTCTGATACTTTACTTATGTTATCTTCCATATGGAAATATCAATTTCCTTTTTATTGCTAGTTTATGTTAAGTGTCTCACTGGGACAATTGTACATAATGAAATAGACTCTCTTGTCAATTTCCTGTTTCTTTCCTATGTTACATGATGAAATTAGTGTTTAATTTTGCTGCAAACTATTACAGTGAAATAAACATTGCATTCATTATTACAGTTTCTCTTCAAGTTTCCTTTCATTCTCTTCAATTCAGGGACAAAGTAAAACCACGCCACCCAAAAAGACAATTGAAGAATTCAGGGAACAGTGTAACTGGATAGACCGTTTGTGTCACCCTATAGATAGAGGCACTGTGACTTTTAAATGGATTAGTCCAGCCGCAATCTTTTGGAAGCAAGAAAACATTCTTTTTCTAAACCTAAACTGTAAGGGCACACAACGTTGCAAAAGGTTAAATGACAAATGGTAGGGCTGGTTGGACATAGTTGCATTACTCATCAGTCCAATTTGAGCAACACTTACATTTGTACCTCGACATTATCTGTCAAGATTTACAGGGTGGGTACCTAATTAGGTTAGAATAGCGTACATAATCCTAAGTACAGAACCTATTCAGAGAACAGGAATACAGGGTGAAATTTCCAGAAAAGTATTTAAGTCCAATTTTCATAATCATTGAGGTCACTTAGGAATCTCAATTCCATTTTCAAAAGTGTTTAAGGTGCTTATGAAAATTGGCCTTTTTTGAAAATTTTACTCATAGCCTTTATTTAGAACATGTCACATATTGTAAAATCGTGAGTATAATGCGCACTTTTTTTCCAATTTTTTGGGGGTCAAAGTTGGGGTGTGCATTATACATAGGTGTTATTTTTTAAAGTTTTATTTTGGCAGTGTCCTGGCTCGCTGCCTGCCCAGTGCTCCTTCAGGCTGCTCTCGAAACTTTCCTGCTACAGCGCGGCATGGGGGTCGCCACCCCACCAGGCTCCCAGACAAGGCAAGGAGCCGGTGGCACCGCCAGGCTGCAGTGCCCTGGCTTGCTGCCTGCCCAGTGCTCCTTCAGGCTGCCCGGTCCCCGCAGCAGGCGCGAGCTCGGCAAGCACCAGGGAGGGAAGAGGCTGTGCAGCCTGAACCTCCCGGGCGAGCCTGCAGGTGGGAGCTGCGTGTCCCTTCCTCCCGCTCTCCTGCAGCCTGTGGCCACCTCTGGGAAGTGGGCAAGGCTGGGCTTGGTGCTGGTGTGGTGCACGGGCAGCTGTCTGGGGGGGGATGGCAGGGGGTAGGTTTCAAACTCCACCGCTGGCTCCCCGGGCTGTGTGCATGTTTCCCGGGTGAGCCTGCAGGTGGGAGCGGCATGTCCCTCCATCCCACTCTCCTGCAGCCCAGGTCCACCTCCAGGAAGTGGGAAAAGCTGGACTTGGTACTGGTGGGTCAGCTCCTGGCTGCGGGACAGCCGCCTGTTGGCAGAAGCTGTGGGGCTGCTAAGCTCGATGGCTTCAAACCCTGGGGAGCATTATACATAGGAGTTCAGATTTTTTCATTGCACTAAGATTCCAAAGTCAGGGTGATCATTATACATAGGTGCGCATTATACTCACGATTTTACGGTACTCTAATGTTCTTCCAGATTTCATGAAAAAAGAAATCCTAATTAGACCTCCAATTAATTAACGTGTATCTTAATTTACACTGTATTTATTTAACGCATGACCATGGAAGATGTAAAGCATCTCATGTCAGGTGTTGAGTGCCCTCAACACCACTGTAGTATCTTCTCCCCTAAGCACACCTAGGATTGGGATTCTAATATGGCACCTTTGGTAACAAAATCTATAAGAACAAAAATTTAACAGCTCTGTGCCCTTTACCACAGATTTCATATGTGGTTAAATGTCCAGATGCTGAGTAAATTTCTGAACATGGAACATGTGCACATTAACAAAAAAAGCTTTCTTCCAGAATTGATATCATAATCACCATGGAAGAGACATCTGGTGCCATAAGCATTAGGAGGAACCCAGGTAAAGTATTAACAGAGTTTATGGACAAAGAGTATGCAGAGGCAAAGATGGGTAATTTGCTAATGAGCAATGCAGATTTTTTATTAAGCAGAAAAGAATACCTTGGCTGAATGAATAAATCAAATATCTTCATTAAATAAATGATAACTGCTATTTTCAAAATTTAAGGCATACAGAAAAATATTTGATAAATGAGTGTGCAATTACTGTCATGGGCTGCTAACTGCAGCCCTTTGGAATCTTTCTATAAAATGGTAATAGACATTCAATACAGCCTGTAAGAGGAAAAAATGAAGCAGAAGTTCTAACGTACAGTGGGGCAGATATATTAGCTTCTTCTGGCCTTTGGCAAAAAAGCATTAAATGAGCCATCAGTGGAACCCAAAATGGCAGCCAAAGGACATTTTAGAATCTTACCTTGGCTTCTGGTACTCTAATTCATTTCCAAAACATTTCATTTTTAACTAATTCTGGAGTTTAATGACAGGATGCAAAGGACTGGTTCAGGTTTCAGGCAAGGTTTTAACAATAAATTTTTTAGGCTGCAGAATCTTTATGCACTTAGCACTGATTTATCGGCACTGGCAGAAAAAAAGTACTTAAAGGCAACATTATATAAAGAGATGAATTCTGCCTTTGTTAAGAGTTGGAAAGAGCAGTACATTCTATTTCAAAATCAATTCTTAAGGACATGTGATTAATAAAAACATGGTGGGTATATTATCTATTTGGTCAACAGGCAAAAACTGAATAAATGAACAATTTTGTAAACAATAAGTAATAGTGGGCACACTTTGATATAATAGGAATGTTCAATTTCTTGACTGGTAACAATTACAGATGTCAAAACGAGGCTGTTAAATATAGCTTTACTTGTGACAGGCCCACAAATGTTAAATGGAAACATAATATTACTTCTGAGGGCCTTTTCTCCATAATTCTGCAAATGTTATATTTCAGATAAACGTGGATGCTCCAGTATGGCACAGGGGAGCACAGGTCACTGACTGCACAGAAGTGGAAGAGCACTGTGTATAGCTTCCTGCCAGGAAACAGATTCAGCAGTGAGGCTGCACCCACCCAGTCATAGCGCAAGAACTAGGCTTGCCTTAGAAACATGCAAGGATCTTGTCCCTCCATGCTAGGTGCACCAGATGTGGGCAGGTAGGCTCAGAAAGGCAGAATCCAAATGTGGAAAGGCTTGGTGTGGGGAGATCCAGGTGTAGGCTGAGAGGATTCTGTGTGGGACAATATGGGTGCAAAAGACTTATTTGGGGATTCGGGTACAGCAGGAGATCTGGATGCACAGGGACTTGTTGGGGGATTCTGGATGCAGTGGTAACGGGACTCTGCAGAGGGATCTAGTTGAAAGTGGTTGCAGTCTGAGTGTGGGAGGATATTTGTGCGGGGTCCAGATACTGGGGTAATGGGGTTCAGCAAGGTTGGGATCCATGTGCAGCTGGTTGGAACTCAGTAGAGTGGGGATCTGGGTACAGGTGGTTTGTCGGGGTGGTCCAGGTGCAAGGTGAGTGGGGCTCACTGTGGGGGTAGTTTTCAGCGCTTCCTACAGGTGGGGGAGAAATGTATAGGTTTTGTCTCTCGCGGTTCTGGATGCTGTGCAGGGAAAGAAGAAAGCCCTGTCCTTCCCAACCCAGTTGGCAGGAACAGCTGAGTTGACACAGAGTAGGAGTCACCAGCTGCATTTTTCCCAGACCTACACCTTGCCCCACAGTGATTCACTTTTCTGCCAGCTGCCCTGGATACCCCAAATATACTGCTTGGGAGGGTCACATGACTGTTCTTTTGGCTTTCCTATCAGTCATTTAAGCCTATAAGTCATTTTTGGGGTGGGGAAAGGAAAAAAATCTGTGGGGTACATAAATTCTGTGCATGCGTAATAGTGCAAAATTCCCTCAGGTGTAGCAATATGCATACTGATGGATTTCCAACTAGCATATATCACAGTATACAGGGTTTTTATGTTATAAAATTAATATATTAAAACTATTATAGCTTTGTTACTGCTGCAAGGCAGACAGATGCAATTTTATTCACTGCACAATCCCTTTTGTGCGGAAAAAACAGTCTACTTCTATATAAAAGGGAAATGTTTATATATAACTATATATATGATTTTATTGGTATTAACAGAACGCAATCCCATACATTGAGCCAACAGAAAGAAAACATTTCAAAATACATTTTAAAAGTATCTCTCCATAAGATAATATGAAATATCAAGTAATTAGCATTGACATTATTACATTACACCCTTAGCCAAATATATAAAGGAAAAGCACATTCTAATCACAGAGATAGAGGCAAATATTTAACTCATAGGGGATCCAGAACATAATGATAAATAACAATATTAGAATCTACTTTGAGTGACATCCAGACAAATACTGGCCCCAAAACAACCCCATGGAGTGTGAGTGCTGTACAGAGAATACTTGATGCCTGTTCTGTGAGGCAGCATCATCACATGTTAAGTCCTAGAAGATAAGGAGGATTTGTAGATTGTATCTGCGGAGTCTAATAAATCCCAGCATGAGGTATCTTCTCCATCACCGTCATCAACACCAGTTTCAGTGTATGCTCTGATAATTCATTACAAGCCATTAAACAGATATTAAGTCTCCAAATAGTCTTGGCACACCTTGACTTGGAAGAATACACTTAATTTAATATGATACAGCAAGTTAACTTCCTTCACTAATGTGAAGTACACTTAAATTATATTAGCTTTCTCCGCTTTGCCTGAATGAAGTCACTGAAGTCCATAAAAACAACAGGATTTTATAGTTACCATAGCTGATCCCTCTTTAATTCCTCGAAGTCTGTGGAACACAACTGTGTGTCATCAGAGCCCTTCCCCTGCCATGACCCTTTTCCCCTGCCGTTCTCCCATGCAGAGGGCAGTATTTTCTGCAACTGTGTTCCATGTAGACAGGATATGATTTTGTGCCTAGTCCCATTGTGGAAAGGATGCGTTCTTCAAAAGACTGGTAATTGGTCTGCCCCTTTAACACTTTCCTGGAGTCCCCATATCCAGACATTTGGTTGTCTATGCTTTAAAATGTCTGTTCTCTTTAAAAAACATCAAAGTTTTTCAAGAAGAATTAAACTTTCTGAACGGAGGCCATTAGGTTGCTTGCAAGAGGCTGAAGATGTGTCTCCGTCGTGCCAATTCTCTCCGATCTAAATTCTCTAATCATTAGTTTATCAATCTGAGTCCAATCAGTTCAGTGCCAAGAGAAGTGGATCCGATTTGGCATGGAGAGGTTCTATCAACTCTTGCAGTGTATTAGCCTAATATGATAAAGCAGTGATACAATATGATGAAAGAACTGTGACGTGCCATTATTTCCATATCATATTAGTATATTAGAAATACCATCATGCAATCCTGATACAAGAGAAAATAGCAATGTTGGCAAGATTTTCATAAGGCTTTAGCACTACAGTGCTTTTCTTGTCTGCATGCATGTGCACTCATGAGCACACGGACATGGCACTGTTTTGGCTTTATACTACGATCCTTCAGAAATTTCAGTTTCTGGTGCACACAACTATGTAGAAGTATGAAGTTTTGCATTTTCACCTAGGATATACTTAAAAAATGAAGATCAATTAAAAGACAATCAAATAAACTAATGCATATTTACTTCCTCCGTGTAGTCTGGTTTACTTGGGACTAACCTATTTGGCAAGCACTGGGACAGGGATGGGAATTAGAAGAAAGGGAGAGCAATCCAACCTGACCTCTCTGAATATACCATAGACACAAACATGTCCTACTTGCAGCTAATTAGGAAATATCTGAAGGAGATCTGGCTCATTTCACTCTCCCAAATGGAGATGCAGTATTGTGAAGTTATGAGCTGAACATCAGAAATAGAGACAAGCCATTTTATTTTACCTGACTTTTGAACATCTAATGTTAGTGTGGATTCAAAGATCATCACAATCTTGAAACCTACTGGGTCTGTGGTGTTAGTCGAGAAAAAGGGGAAAATACTAGCATATAGTTAAATTAAATAATTAGGGTTAAACAGCTTCTTCAAAAGTCAGGCTGCCTAAGTAGATAGAATGTTTCTTTTATGATAAACTGTATGCATTTTTACACACACATAGATACACACACATAGATACATACACAAACACATTTTGCTTTTTAAATTTTATCACTGCGGGAAAGTGCCTCTGGGTTTAAACTACACAGAAAAAAAAAGATTTGTGAATACTGTATAATCTAGCTTTACCCATTTAGCCAAAATGAAACTTAGTTGGTGAGGTTCACCCCTTCCTTTTCAGGAAGTTTTTTCCGCCCTGAAAAAAGAACACCTAGGATGGAAAGAGGACACAAGACCAGGAAGTTCTGTTTTTACACTTTTGTATAACAGATGACAAAGGCTGATTAACGGAAAAGAGCTACCATCCCAATAAAAGAAAAGAGAAATTAACAGAAATCCTGGATGGAAAGAATAATAGGCCCATCTAGTTCATCCCCAACCTTCAAGGAAAAAAGCTGCATACTGTCCTTAAATTCTTTGATAGTACTACTTCACAATTAGCAATTGTGCTAGCTATTCTATCTGCTGAAGTAGAGGATGAGAGAGGAGAAGAACAGCTCATACAACAATAACCTGAGTATTGAAGTCTATGGGAATTCTTACATAACCTATTGTCTAAAATAAGGAACACTTCTCCTGCTGCAACTGCAGCTAGTGAAAAAAAAAAGGGCTGATTTCAAAACTCGCTTGACTAACAATCCATTTTGATCAGGCATATTAACCCAGACTCCACTTTACTTCTGTAAACTATTGGCTGATTGTTTGGTGGGGTTACTTATGGAAGTGGGCAAGTGAGTTGGAGAGAAAAAAGAAACTTTTTTTATCTTTGAGCCCATTTTAAAACATTATGTGCTATCCTCAATATTTAAAATCATATTCATGGTCTTGGGTTTGCTGGGAGGGAGGGATTGGAAGAAGACCTACAATAGTCTGAGGAATCTGTTGTATCTGTATTGCACCATCATCTTTCAAATCTAAGATAACCGGCTTTATGATGTCAGCTGGGATATCTAAGGAGAATGCTTCATTCTCCTGACATTTTACCACACATAAGTTGACACTTTTGATTTTGAGAAATGAAGCAGGGTTCAATTCCATTACAACAAGACTGCATTAACTACTGGATTTCTAAAATCAGTTCTTTTATGTACCCTACGTAAGATGTCTGGGAAATCCAATGTGCTTTTATAGGAGGGCCTTCTGTGGTGACTGTGTCCCCCTTTTTGACTGGCAGAGGGCACATGACCTTCTCTTGTTGGTGGCATTGGTAGAGCACATTTATTTTTATGGTGCTATAATCCAATTACATTGTAAATTAGGTGGTGTCAAATTCCTCAAAGAACTTTATCAAGAAATTCTTGGGAAGAAGCTATTCAATAATATTTTTATAAGCACTGTGGTCAGGGGAGCAAACAGACTTGCTGGGCATTCTAGACAAGTGCGGGGGAGAGGCAGCTCTGTGCTCCCAGAATGGATGGGGCCACAGGCAGAAGGTGCAGGGCTGGGAGGCCCTCAGTGCCACCCAGAGTGTGCCGCACTGTGACCATCCCACCCACAGCAGCCCACAGAGCTTCCCAGAGCCCAGGCTGCAGTGGCAATTTAAAAGGTCTGGGGTGCAGCTGTTCCTCTTGTTCCCTCGCAGGGGCAAAATTGTGGTAATATCACACAATGGTTAAGTTCCTTTTCTGTTATGCTTTAGATCTATTATCATAGTTCCATTATTAGTTATTCACAATGCACTTAGACTTATATGAATACACTGCAGCCCAAATTACTTACTGGTTGTTTAAAGGCAAACAAAATGAAAATGTGCTTTTATAATACTTAAGCATAACTGGGGGCTAAATAATTTATTTTACTACTTGAAAATGACAACACATACCACAGTGTAACTCTATATTAACATGAAATATTGTGCTAACTGCATTATGAAGTGTTCACAAATGTCAGCTATTTAAGGCAGGGACTGGTTTATATTTTCCTACATAGGCAGCTTAATTGTCTTTTTTTGCAAATCATTCACAAGCTGACTCTGTATTTTTTTTATAGCATTTACCAAATAATTTGTACGAAGACATTTCAGCTTATGAGTTATGTGAATCTTTCACTTTGGTGAATGCTATTCGTGGTGTGTGACTGATCACCAAAGTCACATGTTATTGCTAGTGTGTAAGAGGTTAGCTATTTAGAAACAGGAGATCAAATGACACACACAATGAACAAGTAATACACTTTTTGGATGCATGTACATTATGAGATTTGCAAACATTTTGACAATTAAACTAGCTGTAGTTCACATATAAAAATTAATATGATCAGATTAGTGTCTCTCATAGGATTATATTTGTTCAAATAGATCTAAGGGCAAATGACTTTCCTAAAGTGATTACACAATCAAAACTGCTTACCAGAAAGCTTTGAAGATTCCTACAACTACTGTAATAATGTAAGAAATATGTGGTAGTTAAGTATTTGGGCCAGTTTGCAGGAGTGGGAGTTATAGTCCATCTGAAAGTGTATGTCTACACAGCAGCATTAAAGGGCCTGGGGCTGCAAGTTGTTCCTCTCATTCCCCCGCGGTGGCAAAATTGTGGAAATATCACATGAAATAAAAGAGTGCATCTACACAGTAAGCCATTATTTCAAAATAATGTCAAGCTGAAGGACTTCTTTCTTCAACTCCTGTAACCATTTCACAAGGAGTAAGGGAAGGTGAAGGAAGATTGTTCTTCCTTCAACTTCCTGCTGGGTAGACAGCACCAAAAGCCAAATTAAGCTATTTTGACTTCATCTATGCAATTGACGTAGCTGAAGTTGCATAGATGAATTTGACTTTTGCCTGTTGTGTAGACGTGCCCAAAGTGATTATGAGAGAATGAATGCATTTCGTTGTATATCAATCCAATGAGAAAAACAGAAGGAATGTTAAATTAGATCCCTTAAATAGTTGGGAACATCACAGAGTTTCCAAAAGTGACAAACAAAAAAGAAAGCAAAAGGTGAGCAAAAGATTTCAATCTGTGGGAAATGACTGGGAGACACACTCAATAAGGAAGCCTACCGAGATATCAGAATTTAAAATGACTTCAGTACACAGAGTTCTAAATGAAGGGAGGGATGAATGAGGTGAAAGCCATCATGCAACATTGACAGAACTCTCACAGGGAAAATGATAGACAGAAATGAGGGCACATCAGTAGTCACTGATGAGCAGCTAACTTGAGAAGACTCACTTTGATCTGATTTTTAACAAAACACATAATACATTACTGCAGTCTCCTGGGAGCACATCTTCTTACAAATGCAGATGTTATGCATTTTAATTTCTAAACAGATTACGATCTGCCTAATGAATAATAATACTGTGTTTCTGGTAATGTTTCATATGAACAAAGGAGTATATGGAGTAATAGCAGGCTTACATGCTTTCCTGTTCTTGCAGTAAACACTTAATTTGCAGAACAGCAAGTCTCTGAATTCACACTTTCT
Organism: Pelodiscus sinensis; assembly: GCF_052426305.1. Classification (NCBI taxonomy): domain Eukaryota; kingdom Metazoa; phylum Chordata; order Testudines; family Trionychidae; genus Pelodiscus; species Pelodiscus sinensis. Next base: position 212,100,645 of record NC_143052.1, read on the forward strand.
AGTGAAAACCACTGAAATACTAATTGCATCTTACATCTGTTTTCTCTAGGTTAGCAGTGTCTCAGTGTATATTGCTATCTCAATTCACATATTCACAACACAAAGAGCAGGAGATACTCTGTGCAGGAGATACTGTTCCAATAATTTAACTATATTTCTAGTACATTTATGTAACTGCACTAAGAGCCAAATTCTGTGGTTTGAATAACCTGACACTGACATAGCAATGAATACAGACTTTGGGGGAAAGAAACAGATTCTTCCCCTCTGTACACTCTATGAACTGTTTCCTTGCTGCTTCTGCTGCTCTAGGGCTGCTGTAACTCCCTCTCCATTGGGGAGACAGTTGGCGTGTCTGAGAATTTTGTCTGAAAAGCTATTCTGACATGTCTTGATGAATGTTAGCAGATTTATAACCATTTAAAGAGGGGAAAGCCGCTGCAATCTTCAGGACTGTGTAGGTCAAACAGACGCCAGCAGAGACAAGGGGGAGCTGGATGGTACTTGCACAGGAATAAACAAATGAGGAGTGGCTTCAGTGACACAGCTAACACCGTCTTTCAATATTCCATCAGGAGAATTAGTGTGCTCCTAAGAAACCCAGGCTGCATAATCTCTGTGACTTGTTTGAGAAGGATGGCTTAGATGAAAGGAAGTACCGGGTCAGAGTCATGCAGTTCTGGATAATGCTTTATGGGAAGATGCTACTGCATTAAATGGTGAGTGGCTTGACCTGGCCCAGATGTAGCAAGGAATGCAGAACATGACTGCTGAATTATGAAGAAACATACTACCCATGCATACAGCAAGTTCCATTCTTTCCAGCATTATCTGTCTTTTTAGAATTGCCTGTATCCTTATTGAGCTAATATAACAAAATAAGATTACCAAAAGGGAACTTCCCATCACTTACAATATCTGGAAAAAGCAGGACTTATCTGGCAAGGCAGTGAGGGCGGTGATTCCATTAAGGAATATATAAACATCATTTCTTCTTGTATACATTTTATAGTACCTTCTTTTTCTTTTTGAGAAGGCAGAAGCAGGAAAGAAGTCATGGGTCTGGCTCAAAACATGGTGATCACAGTGGAGCACATTGTTGTGTTCATTTCTCACTGAGGTGGGGCTACTAAATGCTTTGTTTTTTACATAAATAAGCATTGATTCTTTCTGTGTTCCTCTGCATAGTTTATATATCCAGCATGCATTTGGTCCCTCTCTCCCTTTCAATATTAAAAAGATACATTAGAAGTATTTTAGAATGGCAAAATGAAGCCCTCAGAAAAGCGGCAATACCAAAGTTAAGGCTGCCTGGGTAAATTTAACACTATCCTCTTGGGAATACACAGTGCAACGCAGCATACTACTTTTTTCCTTGTGCCTTATTCAGTATATGGGCAGGTTCATGCTCTGTGAGAGTGAAATTCATCCCTGTGCAGAGAATCAGCACAAGATCTATGCACCATTTAAGGCCATAAAACAGGACCTCAGTTGGACTCCAGTGGTGATTAGGCTTCATGCTGGCCCTCTGCATGGGATGAATTTCGTTCTAAATTAGAGATTGAATTTATTTCTATCTGTATTGCTCAATGTGTCACCTCTGTACCTAGTAGGCTGCACAACATCCAAGAACCATAATGAATAAGGTTGATGTCTTTCAGACCCAGACCTTATTTACTTTTCAGCCCTGCTTTCATTACTGCCTGTTGGTGAAATACCTAAAATAGGCATGAAAAAAAATTACAAAATTTAAAATGGCAGAAATGTGTTTTACTCTCTCTGCTCCAGAAAACAGCAGAATAGTTTTGGGCTGATTGCAGGGTTGCCCCTTGATTTTACTGGTCATTTATGGAGGTTTCATTAATGGGATAACTCCCCAGCCCTAAAATGGACTAAACAAACAAGGTTGTTGTTACAGCAAAGCGACAGATCTGCCACTGTTTAGGTTAAAACCAGCTTTCTGTTTAAAACCTGATTCTACTAAGTACCCTAAACGCTATGTCCAAATAAAAGGTAAAAGATTGCTGGAAAACAACTGTTTCATTTCATGAAAAGTTTCAAGGTTTACAAATTTGGTTTTGCTCTCATGTTAAAAAAAGTGACCTACTCAAAACTGTCATGAAAAAAAACCATATAAAAATAGAAAGATCCATGAACAGCCAATTGTCTGAGTTTGGGACACTCTCTAGGGATATGAAATACCTGAGTTCAAGCTCCTGGTCTGCCATATATGACCTTGGACTTGAAGTTGTGTTTGCCACATCCCAGGTGAGTGCCCTAATCACCAGACATTGGCTTTTCAATCATAGAACTGGAAGGGACCTCAAGAGCTTATCAAGTCCAATCCTCTGCCCTCATGGCAGGACCAAGCTTATCTTGCTCTCTCAATTCCACACTTGACCCAACAAGCTCTCCTGATGAAATTTTTGCTGAAACCAGAACATGTTGATTACACTAAATGGCCTTTTCTGACTGATAATAATTTTGTCAGAAAATTTTCAACCAGCTCTAAAAATTGGGTGCCCACTACACATAATTTACAGAGACTATTATTGGTAAATATCCAAAGTTCTTTTTCATTTTTGGTGGGGCTTCTACTTTCTTCTCAGAATTATGAGGATCCCACCATTTTTGCTTATTTTATGTCCTCCCACTTTTGAGGTATGCCATAGTCACCCATGCTTCTGGCAGCGGGGACACTATTTAGAGCATGTAAACCTCACTCCTTTAATTGTTCACATGGATCATGGTGGAATGATGCACTGCATATCCTAAACTGAGAAGTTTGAATTTGGGGCCAAGAACTTATGTTGGGAACATGGGAAGGGGTCTTCTTTATGTAAGACCAGCGCACTTAGTAACTTTCCAAACTAAGAGATGATTATTCCCAGATTCAGGAGACCAGGTAGTTGGGAAAATAATAACAATGTGATTGCATGGAGTTTGGAAAATGTTCATTGCTGTTTGCAGAAACAGCACATGATCATATTTGATTGTACTAGTCCCTTGTCTGTAAATTGTGACTACATAGAATGATTATTGACATTTATGTAAATTTCTGTACATTCCAGGCTCTAGGTTCCTCTAGCAAATTAGTGCAATTTCTGTTTGAATATTCTCACTTAAAGATAATTCCAAATTATACACACAAAGTTTATACCTGGAATGGAGGCTGAAATCAGTCAAATGATCTGTGATTGCCTAAATCTTAATTTTACAAATTAGATAGATAAAATAGAACACTTCCTCTGAGCTCCTCCCATCTCACCTGCATCCAGTGAAGCAGGCTGTACAATTCTAGCATACTTCTCCAATATCCTAATATCACACCTCAATTCCAAATTGAGACCTTGCTTGTGTTTCTAAACTAGTCTAATGCTTTACATTTGCAGCTTAGAAATAACAATAAAGTGCTCTCCCTATTCACTTTGTTCCTTTCTTTTTGGTAAACTTATTTTTAACTTGTATTTTCTTTTTAATATTGTTGAATTTAATATAACATAATCAATGGCTTTTGCTTGCAACTTGCAGAAAGCAGCTGTGGCTATCATGTTGGACCAATGCATTTTATTATCAGAAAGGCCCCCCTTAATTTGCAATATTGTGGAAATAGCACAACATTTGCTTTTTCTACAATTCTGTCTGCCCCAAGTGGCTAGCAGCTAAGGCTCCCAACTCAGCTTGTAGGTAACTGGCAGCCCACTGCCAACCCTATGCATTAATCACTGTAATATAGATGCAACAACATGTCTGCTTTAGGGATGTCAGATGGTGTGTATATGAATAGTCATGTAACTGCAACAAATTTTAATGGCTACATGACTATTTGATAGTCCCTGGGGGTGGGACTGGCAGCCAATGCAATCCGAGCCCCACTCTAAGGGAGCCCATGGCCACCCAGTGCTACTGCCTCTCTATCAGAGCAGCAGCACAGGGTGGCAGGTGGGAGCTGTTTTGAGAGGGGAGACGGTTTAAAAACCAGCTACCCATGCAGACCGGCAGGAGCCATCCCACATTGCTGCCTCTGATACAGAAGCAACAGCGCAAGGTTTCAGCAACCCCTGTCTGTGTTGGACCTGAGCTCTGGCATGGAGCAGCCTCTATCCGTGGGGAGTTTGGATCTCCTCCCCATCCTCCGCAGACAGTGGCTGCTGCCATGGAGCAGCCACTGTCTACGGCAAGCCCAGGATCACTGTGGACAGAGGCTATTTCACAGTAACCTCCTCTGCCCCAGCCTGCATTGCTGCCTCTGATAGAGACAGCAGGGCGGAAGGAGACAGACGGCATAAAATTAGCAGGCATAACATAATTCTTGAGCATTTATATTGGTCAAGCAATCTTTTCTTAAACAGGTCTTCTCTTGCTTTTCCAAATTACTGCAATTAGTAAATGTCTGCTGTTATTTTTCTGTGATTTTCCATGTCATTTCTACAACTCAGCAGCAATTACTTTACAATCATCCTATAACTCAAGTAGAGACTTAATTATTAGGGAATTCATGGACGTAGCTGAGCCAACATCTTGCATTTAGTGCCCTGCTTTCTAATTGACTACTGACTATGTATAAACTTCCTTATTCTCTTTTGGCCTTGTTTGAGCAACAACTCATTGCCCACTAATCGCTACTAGGAGCCACCTGACCCTTCATTGTTGCTTTGTCCAACTCTGCCTGACTGCATCTCCTGACCCTACAAGGCAACAGAGAGGCAGCAACACAGGTCAGAGGGGCAGGTAGGAGCCAGTACACACGGAAAGCCACTTTCAAGCCGGCTCCCCCCAAGAATTGGCTCATGCAAAGCCTCTCCATCAGTCTCTCTATCAGCCAGCTCTCCACGGAGCCACTTGTCTCCCCTCCTAACCCACTTCCTCCCACAGAGGCAGTGTGTGTGTCGGGGGGGGGGGGGGGGGCTCAGGCAGAAGCCAGTGCTTGTGGGGAGCCAGCTTTTAAACTGACAGAGGCAGCAGCACTAGGGGGAGTAAGGGAGGCTGCTGCAAACAGCCTCTGTCTGCAGCAGGCCCAGGCTCACTGTGGACAGAGGCTGCTGCCGCCCTGTGCTACTGCCTCTGATACAGAGGCAGCAGCAGGGAGTGGCAGAAGTGTACTGGCTGCCAGCCCTGACCCTGGAGATTACTAAACAAGTTTTGATACAGTTACACGATTATACACTAGTACAGGGGTTCTCCAACGTCCTTGTACCATGACCCCCTTTTCACAAGAAAAATTACTACACAACCCCAAGAGGGGGACTAAAGCCTGAGTCCATTTGAGACCCCCTTGCTATGGTTAAAGGGGAGGGAGCAAAACAGAAACCCAGGGCTTTAGCCACAGGCAGGGGGCCTGTAATCTGAGTCCCGATGGTGAGGTTCAGCCCTGGGCTCAAGCAAGTCTAAACTAGCCTTGGTGACTCCATTAAAATGAGTGAGAGAGAACAGCTGCACTATACTCACAAACTCATGTGTTTCTCTGAAATCATGAGGACTAAAGCCTTTCACATATATAAAAAAAGATGAGATTCTGATTGAACCACTTGATTCCCAGAACTAGGGCTTTAAGAAAACCACCCTAAGTGGCAAGCGTAGGTGACACATCCTTACAACACTTAACGACAGAAGTGTGCACTTGGTCTGAGCAACTCAGCCACATCCAGTCTCGCTAGTGCTCTGTGAGGTTGAGATTCACCCCAGGGGAATGGCCAGTAAAAACCCTGGACATCTTGTAAGGCCACAAAATAGCATGTAAATGAACCGTGAGTGTTTAGGCCTCATGCTGGCCATCTACACAGAGATAATTTTGAAATTAATGATTTAATATTTATTGTTATCGTTTCTGTTCAGTGTGTGGCCCTACATTTAATACAGTGAACAACATCCAGCTACCATATCAGATGTTCTCAGTAAAGGACACAGTTCCAGAATTAGTGTCCTAAATAATCCTAACAGGGACTGGCTTTCTTCATAACTTAACAATAGTCTCAGAGGGGGGTCGTGTTAGTCTGTACCTGCAAAAACAATGAGGAGTTCTGATACACCTTACAGACTAGAAATCTGTTAGTCTCTAAGGTGCTACAGGACTCATTGTTTTAATAACAACAACAGAATATAAATATTGCAAGAGAGTTGGAGCAAAAGACTACAGGAGAGTGAAGGAGAGAAAATATATGAGCCCCAGATTAAATAGGTCCCAGGGTAAACTAGCAAGGTCTAACCGAAAGCCAGCAGGAACCACAGACGTTAACTATCTGGTATTGTGTAAACACATACCCACTTGAAATTTTAGAGTTTACATGTTCACATGCATGGGTGGAGAGGCAGGTGGGGGGTGGCTTTTAAGATGACTTCCCCCCAAGTATCAACTCCCATCTGCTCTCCCTGCGTCTGAGGGGAGGTGGCTCCACAGAAGCCAGCATGTGTGGAGGGCTGGCTTAAAAGTTGGCTCCCTACATGTGCTGGATCTCACCTGCCCACTCCTATTACCTAGCAAAATGGGGCCCAAACTTGGTTGGGGGCCTCTCAACACTACTGAAACATAAACAACAAATAATAGAACAAGATAATCAGAAAATAGATTATTTGTAAAACGAATGTTTTGAGAAACTACTTTTTTGTATACAAATGACAGATAATATACCCACTATCGCCCTGAATTAGAATGGCATGCTCAGGTATGCCAGCTTTTATTTTTACAGACCTCTATTAACTGCCCTAAGACATAAGGTACGTTACTGCAAAGAGAGATTCCTCTTTACTACAAGAGATGGAAACCTGTGATTTTGGGAGCAGCAGATAATATGGTCTGCTTTCTAAATATGTCCTTTCTGATGACTCTACTGTTCCAAGATGGTTGCACAATCTATGACAAATAGTAAGAGAAGGTTTGTTTCCTTATACTCCCTGTGAATCTGTCTATAGCCCGGTGTTGTCTTATCTTAAATTATAAAATATCTGGAGCAGGAATTGTCTTTTTTGTTTTCTGTTTGTACAGTACCTAGCACAACAGTTCCTGGTCCTTGGCTGTCACTTGTAAGAACTATGGTAATGCAAAAAAACCCCACTTAGCTGCCTAAATAAATCTCATTCTCAGATTCCTTTCTGACGGTAGCTGCCCAAAGGCCTTCCAGCACAAGCCATATCCTATTTCACGTTTCCATCTTCATTATATTCATATCAGGAGCTAAAGATCTGGACCTCCCACCAATGACTAAAGCTTCAGTAACTTTATGTTGACACCAAGAAGGTCAACAGAAGAACCCTGACATATTGTTACACTCTCCGTATCACCTATGGCCAGGGAATTATGTAGACCTAAATCCTAGACCCAGTCAAACTGTTTATGTGCATAAGGCCTGGTCTACACTGTGAGTTTAGGTCAAGCTTAGCTGCAGTAGGCTGATTTTCTTGGCCTCTGGGAGATGTCTCACAGTGCTCTGCTGTGACTGCTCTGACTAAAACTTTCAACTCTGCTGTTCTTCAAGTGCACAGGAAAAGCTTCAGGAAAATCTGAATGTCATTTCCTGTGTGGCCAGCATGGCGAACAGACCTCAGAGCAGGCAGCACATCTTAGCAGCACACATGACCATGAATGCTCAGGATAAAAAATGAGCACCAGCATGGAGCATGCAAGAGATTCTGGACTTGACTGCTGTGTGGGAAGAGGACTCTGTTCTTGCAGAACTACTGATCAGCAAAAGGAACACAGATATTTGTGCCAACACAGCAAAGGGCATGGAGGAAAAAGGATATGTCAGGGAGGCCCAGTAGTGCCACATGAAAATAAAGGCAGTGAGGTAGTCATACCAGAAGACAAAGGAGGCAATCAGATTGTCTGGATAACCACCACAAACATGCTGTTTTTATGAGCAGCTTCATGCTATCCAGTTGGGGGACCTGACCAGCTTCCCTAGCTAGTCTGTGGCTTCCTCCCAAGACACTCCTCTGACAGCCTCAGGCAGCAGCATGGAAAACAGTGTGGATGAAGGAGGAGGAGGAGAATGGTCAGCAGGTGAGTGCAGCAACCAATCTCAGTGAAAGCTAAGATCATTTTTATAACACTGGAGACAATCCCCTCCTCCCAGGATGTCTTGCAGCCAGGCCCTGATGGTGGGGAGGGCACTTCTCGTGAGTTCACATTTTTTAATCTTGCTACAAGTGGGTTAAGGCAATTGGGTATGATGTTTGGTGGCCACTCGGCTTACCCAGTAGAGGCTCCCCAGAATAGCTTGATAATGGGTCTGGAAATGGAATGGGAATCCTCCCTGCACATCTTCATAAAGCTCTCATAAAAATACACTTCATCCTTCTCATAAGGTTTCTGGGGAGTCCTGCCTTATTCCATCCTCCACGGTAGGACACCTTTCCACCCCACGCCAGCAGAAGGTTGTCTGGCGTCATTGCATCACAAAGCATTGCAGAGTAAAGTCCAGGCTTCTGGCCATATTCAGTCAGCATCTACTCTTACCACTCTGTGCGATTTGGAGAAGACTGATATTGCACACAACAACCTGGATGAAGCAGGGGAAGCTATTAAAAGATGCCTCTGCAGCAAACCTCCATTTGTCATCCCCAATGAAGTGTGGCTTGAGTATCTGCCCTGCCGCCATGCCTGGTTGCCCTTTCCCTTCCTGATGCATGCTCCTGCAGGAGGGGAAAGTTGCACTCTTCAGCCAAGTGAGGGTGCTGAACACACGGGTACCACGTGAGCCTCTGCCCCGCCTTGCTGCCACACCCAGACTCTCCCCTTCCATGGTCCTGTGGGATGGAAAACTTGCACTTTCCCTGCAAACAAAGGGTGACGAACACACAGTCACTTGCTCTGCCTTGCCTGGACCTCCTCCTCCATGCAGGCTCAAACCCTGGCCTATTCTTTATCATGCCTACCAGCAAACCTAGTCAAGCTGCTCCCTAAGATCCCTGTGGTGTATCTGCTGCATAGTGAGCACTTAAAAGCATAACTGTGGTCTTGTATATAAAACATCCCTACTGTCTCCAGAGAAAGCTTCCTTTTGTGCTAAGAGATTAGGTTTCATGCTCTACAACTTATCTCCTGTAAAGTGTGCCCTTCACTTTCATTACAGTGGGTACAGCAGTGAGCATGGTACACATTCCCCCTGCTCTGCCAGCTGTGCAGCTGGCTCAAATGTGCAGGCGAAACCGTACTAGGGATGACATGTTCAAGGATCAAGTGTAATCCGCACACTTGGACAGGGAGCACTTAAGTGGAGGAATACGGTGCTGGAGGAGATGCGAGCAGAAAGTGAGGACAGGAGAGCATGTAGGGAACTGGAAGTGAAGAACCAGGAGAGAGTCTAGACAGTTATGGTGCAAGCGATGTACCTTTCAGAACAGCTACATGCAGGGGCACATCCTGCAGCCCTTGCGGAACCACATTCCTTCTCATCAAATTCCATAGCCTCCTCTCCTGAGAGGGAGGAGTAGAGGTTTACAGACAAGCACACTTAATGCAGGGCCACCTCGTTAAAAGCAATATGCAAGACTCTCATGTCACTGTCTGGCCATTCATAATGCTGTTTTTCAAAGCCTCTTTGATTTGTGGTGCCCCTCGATGTGCTCTTCTTATTGCCACGGTGTCTGGCTGCTCATTACACTGTCTAGGTGCAATAGCCTTGACCTCTCCACCCTACCACATAACTTTCTCCCTTGCTCTCACAAATATTATGGAGCACGCAGCAGGCTGGGAATGTTGCTTTCCTTGAGGTTTTACCTGGTCAGTAGACTGCAAAGCCTTCCCTTTAAACACATGCCCAAAAGCACATTTTACCATCATTCTGCACTTGCTCAAACTATAGTTGAATTGCTCCTTAGTGTGGTCCAGGCTGCCTGTGTATGGCTCCATGAACCATGGAAACAAGGGGAAGGCTGGATCTCCAAGGATCACTATTGGCATTTCAATGCCTCCAATATTAATTTTCTGGTCTGGGAAGAAAGTTCCCTCTTGCAGCTTTCCGAGGAGGCAGGAGTTCCTAAAGATGCACGTGTCATGAACCTTTCCTAACTATCTCACACTGATGTCAGTGAAACGGCCCTTGTGATGCACCTGTGCCTGCAACACCATTGAGAAATACTCCTTGCAGTTTATGTACTCTGTGGCCAGGTGGTCAAGGTTTCCAGGATAGGGATGCGTGTTCCGTCTATTATACCACCACAGTTAGGGAAACCTATTGTGGCAAAGCCCTCCACTACGTCCTGCATGTTTTGCAGAGTCACTGCTCTCTATAGCAGAAGGGGATTGATTGCCTTGGCTACTTGGATCTCAACAGTTCCCACTGTAGAGTTCTCCACTCCAAATTGATTCTCAACTGACCAGTAGCTGTTTGGTATTGCAAGCTTCCACCTGGCTATTGCCACTTGCTTCTTCACTGTCAGAGCAGGTTTCATTCTGGTATTCTTGCACTTCAGGGTGTGGGAAAGCAATTTGCAAACTTCCATGGAAGTGTCCCTACGCATGCCAAAGTTTTGCAGCCACTGCCGATATGCTTTATCTCAGGGCACTAGAACCAGTGTTCCACTGTGTCAGAAGGATCAAACGTTGGCGGCATTTTCAGTCAGTCAACTCAAGTGCTTCAGAGAAGGGAATGTTCTTGGCATCCCAAGATTCTTCCTTGTTTCAGTGGACCCCCAATACATTCTGGATATTCTCCAGCAGAAGGTGCTCCATGGTTAATGTGATTGCCATAATGCTTTGCTGCTGAATGGGTCCCATACTTACCCTGCTATAGTGTCTGCATAGATAACCAGGTGAAAAAGGGTGCAAAAAGACTGTCTCATTGCTTTCAAACGGGAATAGGGTGCGGGGAGGAGACGAGTACATTACTGGATGCTGACAACATGTAACCAGAGCCACCTGCTGTATAGTTTTGATCCCAGCATGCAAAGCGGAAGCAGGAACTGTTTCATAGCTACCCACAGTGCATTGCTCTCAAAGTCTATGGTAGCTACTTTGAACGACGTCAAATTCTTGTACACAGCGGGGACATGCACCTTTGACTTTACAAAATCAGGTGCTAAAAAACTGACGTCTCATTCTGTAGACATGGCCTAAGGCACAACCAAATCAAACAAACAAAGGCACAACAAACAACCAAGAAGGCACAACCAAATCAAACAAACAAATCCTCTTTCTATTCTCTGTTTGTGTGATGACGTTTACTGAATTGTTATAATGCATGAGAAGCAATTTTCAGATGCTCATCCAGTTGACAATGCGGGACAGGCACATTAGTATTTAATTCTAATATTGTAGCAACATCTATAGTCATATCTAGGGTCCTCAGTGAGATTTTGGGCCCACTGGTATAGGACTATACAAATAATGACTTTAGAAAAAAGTTAAACATTATTGCTTATGACTATATTATTACTTTCTTGGGGAAGCTTTTAATCATTAATGTTTTAAGTGAAATTTTAATAAACCCCTCTTTTTGGTTTGTACTACAACCAAAAAAAATATCCAATGATCTTTATTGGATGGTTCAAATGTTCAATTGATCAAAATACGTAACCAGACTGTGCATTTTTGAGTGATTCACGATGTGCTACTTCAAATCTATTTTTAATTTAGAAATCTGAAAGCTACCTTGCATAATGTATGTTTCATTAGAAAAAGTCACCAGCTTCTAAGAAAATCAGCAGACCACTGAACTAAAATATGCTGCATAAAATAGTATAACAGGATTTTGATCTCTGAAATCTAGTATAAATTTATTGTGTGTAAATGTAGGGTAGAAATATCTTTTCCTGACTGTAAAACAAAGTTGCAGTGCTACTCTGAGGTGTCTACAGGATCCTAAAAGCAACTCCTAGTAATACCGTAGTTGGCTATTAATTTTGCAGCAGTTAATTCATTAACACTTTGGAATTTAAAATGGAGAATTAATGATGAAATGTTGTACACCAGGTAGATATTGAAAGGATACATTATCATTTGGTGAATTTTGATTTTTCATTTTATAAGACTAATTACATTTACACTACTGTTCTTACATACAATGGGTTTACATAGGAGAGATGCTTCTGGCATCCCACATATTTCAAAATGTTATAATTGTTCACATAAAAAACTAATAACTAATTTCAAAGGTATTAGAAAATTTGCTTTATATTGCACACATCTACCAAATATTGTATTCACCAGCGTAATTAGAGAAAATCCGAGTTGAACAGGGATTTCATTAAGGCAAGGGCTCCTCTTACAGGACTCAAGTGTTGAAAATATCAGATGATCCCTAGTGTATTACAACTTAAAGATAGCAACAAACAACTGACTTTAAATTATTTTAGCCTATGAAAGTCTGAATAAAAGTCATTTTTAAATTGGATACTATCTTTTCCAATTTTCTAGGCAAATACACATACATATGATTGAACAGAAAAAGGCAAACAACAAAAACAGCTTTATGTGATATAGTGGATTAATCCTGCTCTTGGATAAATACTTTTAAAACTGCAAGAATTGCAATTTACTGGAGAAAAGTGGCAAAAATTTTTTGTACAAATCAACATCATGCCACAGATGACCCTTAGGAATTACAAGTTTTCACAAACATACTATGGAACACAAGGGAAGAAATCTCTGCTCAAGAGTCTGAACTGAGATCAGCTTCTATCCAAGTACCAAACCTTCTATCTAAGGGCAGTTAAGTGAACCCAGCACTTTGAAATGCTTTGCTTCTTGAGAATCCATGCACCTGTCACATACCCTCTTCTCAGGGGGATGGATTCCCCTCGCATGCCGCATTCACAACATTTAAAAACAGATCCTGAGCAGATTATTCTCATTCTAGAGGAGACGAGAAAAGGAGCTGTGAGCTCCGCTCTCAGAGACTGCTATTGTAAGGTACAAAAACAACAGAGTCTGAATTTCCTGCCTCAGACTGAGCCCCCAAAACCAATCTTTTTCTTCTTTCCTCAGCGCTACAGGATTGCTTCCTGATATGTCAGCTTCCATGTGGCACACTCCCTAGTGGACTATATATTTATGTATGCTAGCATTTATTTGCCTAAAGAAAATAGAGGTGTTTGTAATGGGCTGGGGACAAAAAAAATCCCATTTTCAGGTATTTCTTGGCATTTCTGCACTTTGCAGTAGACAGGTTTGACCTTGGCCATTTGTTCTGGTTTCTTCCCTAGTGTGAAAATGACTCTGAGCCAAATGAAGCTGATGGGTAAGGGTACAGAGACTAGTTGCTGGGTAATATTATAGCCTCTGGCAAAAGAAAAGTCATGAAAACATTTCTGAACCATGAGGCTTTTCCCCTGGAGGCCCCTCACTGTGACCAACTGTCCTTCTGCATGTGGACTGAGGATAGGGTAGGGTAGTGTCAATAACAGACAGGAGGTTCACAATAACAGTGATGGTAAGCGCTACCCTCATTACGTGCTGAGCAAACTGCTTCCACAGCACTCCCACTTCTGCCATATTTGACTGAATGATCAATGTAATGGTCGCAGACTCGGATCCTCGCCCTGGCCAGATTTTGTCATAGCTGTTAGTCTCGCAGGATGCCCAAAGCCAACTATATTTTATACTTTTAACATGAACAAAACAACCCAAAGAAACTCCAAAATAGGAATGTGTAATCAGGATATTTACATTACATGGATTTCTACTACGAACATTTACAGTTCAGTTAAAAACCCCCATGTACTGACGAGGGATGTCAAATCCCATTTAATCAGTTAACCAGTTAAACGCGACGTTTAACCAGTTGACCACTTACACAGAAGAGGACGGGGCCTGCCCCAGCTGGGCTGGAGCACTCCTTGCACACAGTACGGTGGATGCTCCAGTCAGGCTAGGCCCAGTGTGCATGAGGTTAACCAGCTAAGGTTAAACAGTAGGGGCTGGAGCAGCTCCCGTCTGCTGCAGACAGGGGGCTCCTCCAGCCTTGCAGGGGATCCGCTGTGGACAGGGGCTGCTCCAGCGCAGCCCCTGCCTGCGGCAGGCATGGGTGCCCATCACACTGGGGCTGCTCTGATCAAGGATGCTCGAGTAGCCCCTGCCTGCAGGGTGTCCTGGCCCACCACAGGCAGTGGCTACTCTGGTGTCTTGGCCGGTGTAACTTTTGCCTGTGGCGGGGGCCACCGTCAAGGGTTGCTCTGGCTGGGCGGGAGCAGCCCCTGCCTGCAGCAGGGAGGTGGCGGGGGGGGGGGAGGGAGGAGCATTCCAGGCCCATGATGGTGGGGGGGCATTCCAGCCCGGTGGTAGGGAGCCACTCCAGACAGGGTGGAGTGCTCCCACCTTGCTTGTCCCCGTTTAATCTGTGATCTGGTTAAACAACATGTTTATCTGGTTAATCAATTAAGTAGGATTTTACATCCCTAATCCTCATAATATTTTTGGATTTAGATCAGATAAAAAAGGGTCTTGTTTGTTTCTTCAAAGTGGATTGTACACAGTAACATAAAAACCCCTTAAAAGCAGGAAGGGGAGGTGCGACAGCAAACTTTTCATCCAGCCTGTAACAGCCTTGGCCCCAAAGACCCGGTTTGGCTGTGGCCCTGCTGGTTTCAAATCTCAACTGTGTGGGCAGAATTGGTCTCCTTGGTGATGGAAAAGTCACCTGATCAGTGGAGGAAGGAAGGAAGAATTATATTACATAGCTCCCTGCAGAAACTCCCAGGCTGGAGTCAAATGCAGTCCCTGAATTCAGCAGTGATAAAGCCTGTGGCTCATCAGCTGCTACCTTACTATATCTGTTGCCATAGCAATCTGCTAGGAAACAGGGGACACATGTCAAAATAAAATTAGTGATAAAAAGCTCAAACTAAGCATTGGTATCAAATACCAATGAAAGGCTCCACAGCATCACTCGACATTCTTTAGGTTACACAAGAATAGAAGTGCATTATTTCAAACCCAGGACTAGAGTGTTGTGCTGCAGAGACTTCTACCTGGCAGATTAAGGGTCAGCATTCAGGGACACAAAAAAGAAAATGGTTATTTCTCTATAATTAGATGATGGATGTTATGCAATCCTAGTTTACAAAAGAGCTTTGAAAATGGGGAAGAAAACTGTGTGTGGTCTGAAACTCAGGAAAGGAGCATCTATAAAAAGAGAGCAGCTCTCAGAAGTTGCCAGGTAACAGTTACCTTCCTTCAGACTACAGCCAGCAAATTAAAGATTGTTCTCATGATGTAAGGTTTCTGGAGTATCTTGTATTTGATCAGTTAACTGCATGACGGTAGTTCTGGGATAAATTTGATTTTTCTGGCTTCATAATTCAAATATTTTCACACAAAGACCTTTGCTGATATACCATTAAGTTTGTACAAGTGCATTTCACATCAATACAGTCATTAAAAAAATCTAGGAATTACTGATGAAGAAAAATATTAACATGTATTAACCCCCCCAAACCACATAATGGAAGAGCCCTGTATAGATACAAAATTTGTATCCTCATCCAATCCGCAATCCACAAAAATGGCCTGAGGACAACCACAATAGTACACTCCACAGTCCTGTCCTACACACAGCATACTCCTTTCTTATACACCCACAACCAATTATTTACAGTCCAAAAATCCTCAACTGTATATTTTCCTTAGCTACATTTTTTGTCTTTCTAGTTGCCTCTAACACTTTTGTCTTCAGTCTTGTAAACATTCTTTTCACTCTCTCTAGACACAAATTTTAGCCTTGTTTCTTTCTATGCTGACATACTCATTTGCATCTTATTCAAAACACTTCCCACTAATTTTCTTCTTTGTACCTAGTATTTCTATTGTAAAATACACATTTCTAAAATCAAATCTATGTCCCCAAAATTGAGAACTACACAAAGTTAAGATTGAGCATATTTAAAATAAGTAACAGGGCATGTGAAATTGTTGAGTTTGTGTATTTTATTTTCAATAGAACAAGCGCATGTCTGACATTTAGCCGAGGCTACATTTTAAATAGTTTTGACCATCCGATTTGCTACCTGGAGCAATCCAAAGGAAAAGTTTAGATTTAAAATCTAATCTTAAAACAGAGTCATGTTTTACAGCTAACTCCTAAACTACTGAAAAGATTTGCCTATTCATAACCTTACAGAAAATTATTTCTTCATTAAGCAGTTTGGTGGCAGTACATTCATTGTTTTTCTATGAATATTAATGAAATTTATTTGCCATGATAAGCATACATTTCAGTACAACTTTAGATAGTAATATTACTACTGATGTATCCTTGATCAGCAACATCTATAATTTGTCTCTGGTTTCCTAAATACTTTTATTCAAACACACCAAAGGGAATTCTGGAAATCTTCACCTCATGATGTTAATATCGGTGCTACAAATGCACAAAATAACTAGATTAAAAACCAGTCTTATTACAATATATTAATCATATCTACCATAAAAGAAGTGTGTAAAACTAGTCTGTCTTTGAAAAAGGAACAAAAGTAAAACCTTAGAAATCCAAGAGGCTCATAACATTCATCTATAATGTCCTTGCTATCATTCAATGTTTTTTTTTTAAATGTGGCATTAATTAGTTACTGAAGGAATGAAGTTCTGCCTGTATTCTGAGTTATATTTGGAAAATAAAATAAAACAGATGCAACCTGAACTTAAAGCTTTTATGATAGGGCAGGGGGTCTCAAACTTGTTGTATTGGGCGATCCCTTTCACACAGCAAGCCTCTGAGTGTGACCCTCAAAAATTGAGAACACATTTTTTTGAAAGACATGTTCTATTTTGAAAGATAAAATGTAAACCTTACTGCTTAAAATGAATTTACTTTTTCACTGCTTTTAAATTACAAACACATTAAAGTTATTTCTTGAGTAGAATTTTATTTTAATACTTCATACCAATTAATTACCAGAAGCAGCCAAATATCAATTAGATGGATGGTGCTGTATATTTGACCAAAGAAGTTTTATTCTTGCTGTTGTTTTAGAAAGGGTGCATCTGATGTCATCCTTCACATGAAGTCTGTTTTGTGCTTTTGTGTTTATTGTGAGAAGGCTGGAGAATTCTCTCTCACATTTGTAGGTAGTGGGACATGGTAGACACCAGTGGTATTCATTTTCATCTGAGCACCATGACTGGTCTGGAGGCAGCTGTGTGAATTTTGCTTTCACTTCATTATCACTGATCATGTAAACAAACTGTTCCTGTGTGTGAATATCCTCAGTAGGTAACCGCTCAGCTGTCACAATGAAAGGGTTCTTCACCATGAAATAAAGTGCTTGTAGTAGCTCTGGGAAGTAGTTTGAGAAGTTTTCCTGAAAGGCTCTCAGATGTTCACTGATAGCTGGCTTGAGGGCACTATTGGTGTTGATTTCCCATTAAATGAGGAAAGTGTCAGAAACACGCTGTATCTGTGTATGTCCTTAGATAGCCAATGGATTTGAATGTGGGAAAGCAGAACTTCATACTCACTTTCCATTTTGTTGTAGAGCTCTCAGAAGAGATGACTATTCAGAGCATGTGCTTGAATATGGTTCACTGCTCATATGACAAACATCCACAACAGCATTCAGGCACATTGGCAACATCTTTGTACTAGTACTTGATAATGGAGTCTACAATGAGTGACAACTATAATAGGTGGCACAGACTTTACCGTCTGCTGAAAGCCAGATCATGCATCCACCATGGCTGGAGCACCAGTGTCAGTACAGATACCACAACTTTTCCCCCACTTAATGCCATTGCTTTCCAAAAAGGCATTCACCTTATTGAAAAAGGTCTGTGCTGCAGTTATTGTTTGAAGTTGTCTGCAGAATTCAAACTTATCCTTAACATGAATGTTATGTATACATGAAGTATGAATACTTTCAATTGTGTGCAGTTACTAACAACAGTAGTTTCACCACGCTGAAGGCTGAACATACTGAAAGCAGGATGTTTAATTTTGCACATAAATTGTTCTTTGATATCTTCAGACATCTCATATATTCTGCATTTCACAGTATAATTTGATATGAAAGTATATTAAGCTTTTTGGTAGTATCATTGCCAAGTATAAGGGACACAACATCTTTGCACACTAGCAGAATAAGCTTTTCACCTACTGTATGCGGCATTTTGGTGTGAGTGATTTGCAGCAAGACAATTTATAGCTTCAACCTTTGAGGACGTTTGCCATCGGAAACTTCCATCTGCATCAAGCCTGGCTTTCTTCGTTGCTGCTTCTCCACATTTGAAAGTGTCCATATTTTGATTTTTATGCTCAGGATGTCTAGTTTCAAGATGATGTTGAAGTATGCATGGATTCACCAGTTCAGCAGACAAAGCTTTGCAGCAGCAAATGATGCACTGCAGTTTTTCAATACCAGAGGTAATGATGCTATAAAACTGTGTTTAATGTAAGACTTGAGATATAGTGCTTTCACTTTTTAGTGTTTTTAGCAGTAGAGTTGGCTATTATTTTCAGGAGAAAATATTGACCTGCTAGTACTTCTTCAGCTGCTGAACAATCAAGACCTCTAATGTTGTCTCAGTCCCAGGGCCAGCTATAGGAAAAATGATGCATCCTTTTGGACACGTTTTTTTGGAAGTGGAACATGATGGAAGTGTAGTGGAGCTACCTTAGAGGGGTTTGGGGCCCATGGCCTTACACCTGCCTGGGGCTAGAGCTTACAGCTTGTGACTCCCACATAATCCATACTTTGGCAACCAGTCTGTGATAGGACGTACCAGAATTGTGGTGTCTGTAGTTGGGAATTAGGTTTCTTTATGCTATTTGATGGACTTTATAATCTGTTTGATTATTGGCAGTGAATGAATGGAGGTAATCATAGCTCTTACAAGTGATGCACAAAAATATTTTCCTGTAGGCAAGGCCATCTCTGACATCACGCAAACTATGCAGCCATGTAGGATACCACAAAATATGAGGCACCAGCTACCACTGAATGTGGGGATGGGCCCAATCCCAGCTGCCACCCTGCCTGGCTGCCCTGCTCCTGCCCCTGTCCCCCACAGCTCCTGCCCCTGCAGCCTTTGAGTGCACCTCCTCCACTCTTTGGAGGGCTGCCAACCCCCCCTTGTGAGGGGGGGACTATGTAGGGCACCAAAACCAAATGAATCTGGGAAGGGCTTCGCCTAAGCTTATAAAATGGGGAGGACAATAAGCAGCCTATGGACTGGACATGGTTCACTGGGATTAACCAGATGCTTTATTCACCCAAGCATCCACATGTACAGCTGCTCACAGCTCCTGTTGGATGCAGTTCCAATTTCCGGCCAATGTAAGCGGCGTGAGCTGGGCCACTGCTTCCCACAGCTCCGAACGGCCAGGAACAGTAACCTGCAGACAATGGGCGCTGCAAGTGGCTTTGCCTGTGGAAGCGCAGGTAAACAAAGCATTTGGCAACCCACAGGGGCTAACCCTGTTGAACCGTTTCCAGCCCGCAGGCTGCTTTTTCCCCACTCCTGTTATAAAATGCTATGGGCATTTGATTATATTAATTCAAGTAGTTTTTAACAAAGACCCCTTGTAACAGAAAACCCTTCTTGAGTAGGATGTAGCTAGGAACCAGAGCTCCTGTTGCCGGCACACAGGGTGCCCGAGGGAGCAACACTCCCAATACCTTAATTATTTGCTAAATGCTGACAGTATCTTCTATATAGCACAGGACAGCACCATTGCCACCCTCCCTGCCCTGGAAAGCTTAGCAACAGTGAGACAGATATAGATAGCATACATGCATCAGGAGACACAAAAATCTGTCTATACATCTGTGTAGAATGTGTCATAAATTTTAACTGTGGCACTACAACTATGGTTGAACAAGGCAATAAAGAACTGCACATTTGCAAAACATGTGGACATAATGAAAAAGCTTATTTTTTATCCTTATATGCCTATATCAGTATCTATCTATATCCAGTCCATTTCCTATGGACAAACAAAACAAGATAGAATCCTTCCTGACTAATGTTAATAAGACTATCCTACTTTTTTTCAAAGGTATGAGTACAATATAGTTCCACTGTTAGGCTGTATTCAACATGGGCAACATCCCCTCTAGATGGTTCCATGGAAGGCAAAAAAGGATAGTTAGAGATCTAGCAAGAATATGGCAGCTCTTCCCCCAGTTGTGGGTAAGCTGAGGGGGAGAAAGATTTTTTGAAAACTTGTTAAAAACAACATCTCTTCTCCTTGCTTCATTTCCTTGGAATAGGCATAATAGGAGAAGGGCACATGGGGTCAGCAAAGACTGAAAAACTTGCACTTGAATAAGACAACAACAAAAAAACAGGAAAAAATTGTGGCAATTTGTTTTAGAAAGGCTCAACAAGTTACATACCTTTGTTATTATGTTTATATGTTTTCCAACTATCATTTTTTGATTGTGTGTCTATTTATTGGTCTGTAAAATCTTTGATACAGGGACTGATTTTTATTGAGAGTCTATACCACTCTAAGTACAATAGGCCCCCAATCCTAACTGGGGCCTTCACAATAATACAATAGAAACACATCTTTTCAGTATCTTTAAAGAATTGGAAGGCAGTTTTTATGTTTATTCACCAGATTTCTTGGAGCAGCAACTATGATTTTCTCAGTATTCTGCAGACTTCTGAGAGCATACTAGTGCTTAAAAAAATAAACCAAAACCTTTCTAATTTGAGTTTATCTACATTGAAATTTGTGTGTTTCATTTAAATGTGAAGACAGCAACAACTGCTGAAAATTTTAGACACCATCATTAGATAAATAAGAAGTAGTCTTTAAAATCATGTTCAAGAACAAAAAACAGTTTTGCAACTAGCAGTTCAGTTATACATTTGTTTGCCTTTCCAGGGACAAAACCTGGTTTGTCTATTCATGAAGGTAGTCTCACTGGAGTTAGACAATCTACTAAACCAAGTAATAAAACAGGATTTGAGCCCAGCACACAATTCTTTTAGGATAATCTATACAATTTATTTGTTTAAAAGTAATTAGTTCATTTTAACACAGAAATGTTTCATATAATAAATTTGGAAAGATTTTGATTTTGCTTGATAAATGGCAGTAAACATCAATTTCATCATGTATATTCAAACTAAAGAAAAATATTCTTTCAATAACCAAAACATATAAATAGGCAAAGAAAGACAATCTCTGATTGAGAACTTATTAGAGTTTGATCTGAGAGTATCTGCTTTGTGTATTTTGACGTGATGCTGACAAAATTTGTGCTTCAATGGTTATAAAGCTTTAAATTGAGTCTCAACATCATTAAAAAACTACTACCTGATCTCCACTTTGCCTGGGGCAGACAAATTATCTGCAAAATTAAAATAGATAATAAAATAATGTTTAAAACCTATAGTTTCACAGAACTGTGAAAATCTAAAATTGATAAACATCTAATATAAATGCTTAAAATAATCAATTTTATCTATCAAATCATAAATGATTGATTAACATACTTTAAGGCAGAGGGACCATTCTCATTGTCTTGTCTGACCTCCTAACTTGGTCCACAGAACTTCCACAAAATAATTCCTAGAGTGTATACTTCAGAAAAACATTCAATCTTGATTTAAAAGAATTTAGCCAAACCTACATAGAAAGTATAAATGTACAGGTCTGAAAAAATAACTGTATAATTTGCTTTTATTTTTTGACCAATTCAATATTAGATCTTGCT
This sequence comes from Pelodiscus sinensis, assembly GCF_052426305.1. Classification (NCBI taxonomy): domain Eukaryota; kingdom Metazoa; phylum Chordata; order Testudines; family Trionychidae; genus Pelodiscus; species Pelodiscus sinensis. The sequence goes on from NC_143052.1 coordinate 212,122,245, forward strand.
ATTGGAAAATTCTGCATTAGAAACAGAAGATTATATATAAATGGTTTCATATGCAACTAAATTTTTGTTATACAGCTCTGTAATCTCTTCAGTGAGTCACTGTTACATTTGGTGCAACATATAGAGACAACAAGGATCACTTGATGGGATACCACATTTAATTACATTATTTTGAATCTCATGACTCAAAACTTTTTGGTGCAGAAGAGGGTAAGTGGCCACTGAAACAGAGTAATGTACAACTCCTAAAATTAGTTAGTTAATGTTAGATACCATGTCATTGAATAATCACGTAACCGCAACAAATATCAATTACATGATTATTCGATAGTCCCCAGGAACAGGACCGGAGGCCAGTGCGATATTTTTGTACCAAATTTAGAAGTCATTTAAAATTGGTTAGAATTTTGAAATGGATTCTGATATTTGTGCTACAGTGTCTTAATGGTGTTAAGTAAGATAAATGATTAATAGCGTAGGTGGGAGAAATAGGGCATTAGCTGAAGCTTTTAGAAACTTGAGTTTCAAATAAATAAGGTATTTAATTCTGTAATATTCCTTCCCCATGTTTTAAAATCTATTCTTGTTACCCTCAAATGATCAGTCAAAATTATCGCCTTTTGAAACTTTTCACAGTATCTGCCTTCTTCCTGCCTTGTTCTTCTGGGATGTAATAGCCCAGGGATTAGTCCCTGATGTATGTAAAACCTTTACATAGCACTGGGATGTGTAAACCCATCAGTATTACTGTCTGATATGCTGGAATTCTGACAAGTCTTAAATTTACATATAGGGAAAATAACTCAAAAGAAACCTGTTGCATTTTCTTTCTCTAGACTCCTATAAACTCATACAAAATTAATTCTATACTTCAGAAAATTAATTGGAAAATACTATAGAAATTTATCACCAAGTTTCTAATTGATTCCCCCCCCCCCCCCCCCCCATCACATTAATAGCTCAGACCTTTAAAATGAATTAGGGCTAATACGTCATTTTATATTTTAAGCCAAAATTCCCCCCTCTGTAATCAGACAGACGTTGTTGTTTTTTTAAATTTTATTTTGAAGAAGAAATGCCCTTAGCGAGCTCTAAGTCTGACATTCCAAATTAAAATACAGGCATTTTGAACCTCTTCTTCTTGTAACTACAATATGAGGCTGAAGCTGATCATTTCATTTATATTAGGGGTGCCAATTTTCTATTACAGAAAACTGAAACTCTTGCTCCTCACCTTCCCTGAGGTCCTGCCCGTGCCCACCCAATCCCCTTCCTTCCATTGCTTTCTTTTTTGGACTTGATCATTTTAACTGGGCTTTCCCATGGGGTTGGGATTTAAAGGGGGATCAAGTATCCAGGTTGGGCCAGGGGATGAGGGGTTTGGGTGCAGGAGGGGGCTCTAGTCTGGCGGGAGGGGTGGGCCAAGGGGTATGGATGGTGGGAGGGAGTGTCAGGTTAGGGGTGTGGGAGAGGATGAGGGCTCAAGCTGGGGGCTCTTGAGAGGAGTGAGGGATGAGGGGTTTGGGATGCAGGTGAAGGCTCCACAATGGGGCCAGAAAGGAGAGGTTCAGGATGTGAGAGGGGGCTCTGGGCTAGCTCAGTGGGTTGGATGCAGGGGTGGGTCAAGGCTCTGGGCTGAGAGTGTGGGCTGGGGATGAGGGGTTCAGGGTGCAAGAGGGGGTTCCAGACTGATACAGAGGGTTGGAGTGTGGAAGGGGCATGTACTTTGGGCTGGGGGTGCAGGTTCTGAGGTATGGCCAGAAATGAGGGGTTAAGGGTGGGGATGAAGCTGCAGGCTGATGCAGGGGCACAGGAGGAAGTACAAGCTGCAGGAGGGAATTTGGGTGGGGCCTCAGGGCCAGGACAGAAGGGGCTTGTGGTGCAGGCTCTGGGTGATGCTTACCTCAGGGAGCTCCCAGGAAGTGGCATCATATTGCTCCAGCTCTTAGACAGCTGGGTGTTCTGCGTGTTGCCTCTGCCCGTAGGCACTAACCTCATAGCTCCCATTGGCCACAGTTCCTGGCCAATAGCAGCTGAGGAGCTGTGCTCAGGGTGGGAGCAATGTGCAAAGGGTCCATGGCTGCCCCAAAGCCAGACGGACATACTGGTTGCTTCTCAAGAGCCAGGCAGAGAGCTACCTTAGCCCTACTGTACTCCCAACTGGATTTCTAATAGCTCAGTGAACAGTGCTGACTGGTCCCTTTTCTACTGACTGTTCTGGTTGAAAAACAGATATCTGGAAAACCTAGTTTATATTCCTGGGGAATTAAAACAAATTATCTCTAACTATACAGAAATATTCAAATACTAACAAATGCTGAGGTTAGGTACATTTAGTTTGGATTAAATAATATGCACTAGTGGTGGTTCTTGGTTCCTTACACTCCCCCCTTTCTCAATTATAAAATTTGTGTGTCTGCTATGAAGTCAATGCATCCATTAACTAGCAGGAAGAATTCTGAAATTTCTGAGCTTTAAAACTTAACTCACTTTCCATCAGTAAATTCAATATTATTGGCTTGTCATTTCTCAGTGAAATGCATCAGTCATTTCATTATATTTATCTGAGTCTTATCAGGATAGTTAACAATTTTATACAAAATTTCAATGCATCTCCTCACAGCTCAAAAATAAAAGTATGGCTTAGATGTCACATGCAAACTAAAAGCACTAAAAAAGTTCTCACATAATACTGCAATTACTAATATTTTTCCATCTGTAATATAGAATTTTAAAAGGCTGTTTCATGAATCCTGAAATACATTACATTACATTATACTATTTAATAATACAATGTTTAGCTATTCTGGTGATACAGGATTCAGAATTTTCAACCAAAACTAATGAGTCAGGCCCACAAAAATGATTAGATTTTTAAAAATTAATAGCTCCAAGGTTCTTTTTATTTGTCCTCTACCTTTTGAGACTGCGATGTGCACTTGGATCACTCTTTTAAGCTTTTCACCATAACCATGAAGCATAGAAAACTGACTTTTTATTTTTTATTGAAAGCTGAGCTTCCCAGAAATCACCTTTCTAGAGGAGCTGGGGCTTTAATAAAAACACCACATATTGCCAGATTAGTGAGACTTGGAAACACTGAATATGCAGGCACAAGCCAAGGGTTACAAAGAAAAAAAATCATAAAATAAATGTATTTGAATTGCAAACACATGACTCTCGAAGAACAAATGTAACTCCCAGCTGCCAAGAGATAGCTCTTAATTCTTCACAGACCTCTAGAAAATACATTCCTTTGCTGCATGGACACAAAAGACTGAATATGAGCGGCACTACCTAATCAGTGCTCTTGCTGTACTTAGACAGAAGGTGTGTGACTTGCATGCTTTCTGTGAGCAGACATGGATGGGAGCTCCAAAAGAGCTTTGTGAAACACCTTAGGATGTGGGGAAGGTGCTGACACAATCCCTCATACTCTGGATTGTACCTTGGAATGTCACAGGAAGAGTTGTAAAGGGGTAACCGGTTAGTCAGTTACTTGATAAGCATTACCTTACTGGCATGCTTACCAGGGTAACTGGTTAACCAGCGCCAGTTAACCAGTTAAAATATAGTTTAACTGGTTTACATTTTAAATGGGATTTTACCTCCTTATTCAGAGGGTAAATACACATTTAAATAAACATTCTTATACATACAGTTGCTTATTAACTTCTTTTTTTATTGTACCTGTCTGTATCACAGAAACCTTTAAGATTAGGCTAAATATCTGTTGCATATTACTAAAGTGATGAATGATCACAATTCTACATAAATTCCCTTGATAAGCATCTTCCTCACATATTGGGCTGAGGTTAAATTGAGAGCTTCTTTAAAAACACATTTTTAGTGAATTGCTGCAAGGAGATTTATGTAAATGATTAAATCCTGACTGTAATGCATTAATTTCACTCCTTCCCTGAAAAAAAATGTAAATGCAAAATTTGGAATAGAAAATCATTCTTTTAATTGTAATCTATACAGCAAATTCTGAAAAACAAGTTGTATATCTTTCCCTTTTGCATGCAAAATACATATTCTAAAGTAAACCATGGGATTTCATTTAAAAGCACTTCAATATATGTAAAATGAAGGTGAATTTTGTACTTTTACAGACATTTTTTATGTTTACAATCACACCTCATTTAGTACTATAAATCAAGAATCTTGGAGGGACCAGACATAAGAACTAGTTGCCCAGATTATGCCCAGCAGAATAGTGTGAGAAGGGTGCTCCACATATGAATCCATCCTCCATACACAAGGGTATGTCTACACAGCAATACTATTTGGGATATTGGAGTATCCCAAAATAACTATCCTGCATCGTCACAGCAAGCCGATTATTTCGGGTTCACTATTCTGACATCCCTATAAACCTCATTCTACGTGGAGTAAAGGACGTTTTGGAAGAGCGCTTTATTTTAAAATTTGGCACTGTATAAGACAGCAACAAATGACGAAATAAGCTATTTTCAAATAGCATCAAAATAAGACACACAATTTGCATAGCTCAATTTGCATATCTTATTTTGAGTTACGGTGCAGTGTAAATGCACCCAAATAGGGCTATGGCCTCTCCACAGCATCTGCCTCTGTGCCCAAACTCCAGGATTCATGCTGCAGGGAGGAATGGAGACAGGCGGAGGAAGAGGGGAAAGCTGAGGGCAAGCCACACTTTCCATTGTTGCCCCTTTGCTCTATGGAACTTACCATGAAACATTAGTTAATGCAAATAAGCAGTATCTTAATTTATTTACATATTCTTTGCCCCTCCCCTCAACCAGGGGAAGTCTGTGATAGCATAGCTCTATTAACTACCTCCACTCCAATACAGTATTACAACTTGGGATAAACTTATCAAGAAATCCTTTGGAGAGATTGTCATGTAGGAAGTCTACTGCTGTGCAAGTATACAATTATACTCATATACCAAGAAAAAAACGCAAAAAACAAACAAACAAACAAATCTTGCTTCACCTCTGCCGCTTATTATATAATAAATCATTAACAATGAAGTAACTAATAAAATCAACTGTACTTGTAACTCCTTATGCCATTCATCTGTTTTTCTTGCAGCTTGGGTAATGAAAATCAATTAAGGAACCAGATTTATATGTGTAGAAGATACCTGCACCAATGTAAAAGACCAGTGAAGTAAAAATTGTAGCTCCTATACAGTATTATAAAATGGCACTAGGCCAAAAAAGCAGTTCTGTCAGGATTTATAATCGCTGGAAGAAGGAAAATTAAGGCACATGTTTCAGGGAAAAACTTAATCTGATTCATCCTTTGCTTAATTGGTTACTATAAGACTAGGATTAAGTGAAAGCAATTTTCCCAAAATGTTCAATAATGCACAGTGAAACCTGTAAAAGAGACCATTCTTATTAGGTAGACACCTGCCTCAAGAGGTGAACTTAAAGTATTCTGGAATATATGGAGTAAAATTTTGCTTTGGCCTTATTAGAGTGAGACATGTGAAATTATATATAACATTATGTAAAAAGAAGTATATTAAGATAACACACAGCTGGACTTCTTCGAATCAGTGAGGTTGGGTTTTTCAGCCTAGATTAACTGTTCAATATGTTTGCTCTCTCTTATAATTGGATCTTAAAGTAGTATTAAGTCAACTAGATTAATAAAGAGCACAGGGATCTGCACAACATATAGAGCATTCTATTTGTTGTATAAAGTATTTTGCTACTCATTTAAAACCAAGAACAGATAATACGAGAGCAGATAGATATGGTCTTCTGTGTCTATAATTTTCCTTTGCCTCCAATTGTCTGAAACACTGATCTTCTACAAATGATTTACCTCTCTAAGAAATAAATTATAATATTTTCTTTGCTCTATGAATTTATACCAGCAAATATGCCAGCCATTGCGAATATATTCCAATATAATTAGGATGATATTTAAAAAATGTTCTTCAAACATTCCAAGCCACACTAATTATGGGTTAGTAGTGAGAGCTAATTCTGGAAGTCCCAAACACAGTTAAACAGCATAATTTTTTATAACAGTGAATGAAAATCGCACACATTATAGCAAGAGAGGTGCTCTAGCCAAGGGGAAGCCATGATGAGAACCTTCAAGCATTTTAAAACAGGTCAGACTGTAAAATTACACACAAAAGCCATCCAGACAGGAGATTAACTCCCAGGCTGTCACAGACAGGACAACAACAGGAACAGTTCTTATATTAACAAGACACATAGTTCATACTATAGGTTACAATAACATCTTCCTTAGTGACCCTGAATACACCTGTACTCTATGCCATTCATTAGGCTTCATTTGAGGTGTGTTCCCAACCTGACCCAGAATCTCTCTTATACCTTCCTTCACTAATCTTAGACACTACAAGATGCACACACCTTTATTAACCCAAATAGTTCCAGCAGGGAAAATATAACTTGTTAATGATCCTCTCCTGTCTGCTGGTGCAGTTTTATGCTGTCTAACCAGGCAGTCAAATCACAGAATATATTTAATGGGTCCTCTCTAATGAAAAACAGAGTCATTGATTCTATATCACAAAAGTATGTCCTGTATTACATACTTCAGGCACACATCAGTCACAATTTACATTACTGGAGCTTCACATGAGTCTTCTCACTATCTTTTAAACCCACTATAAAAATGAAAGTTACCCTATTTATAAGGGAAACGAAAATAATACACTGAAGACTACCTGGCAGAAACCCAGTTAAAATGGAAATGCTATATACGTAGTCTTTATTATTTAAGCAAATATTCATCTTTATGAGAGATTCTATGTTACCGTTCAGTCCAGCTTCTGCCCTACTAGGATTATATGTTGTACAGCAGCATTTCATTAAATCTGTTTCAGAAAATGAAAAAAGTCTGCCTTTTGCTAGTTTAGAAAATTTGAAATACTTAACTTTATCCAAAGTTCACTTTTTGAATAAAACACATTCCCTCGCCAAGGCAAAAAGTTAACACTAGTTTGTAGCTTTAAAAACAACGAGTAGTCCTGTGTCATCTTAAAGATTAACAAAAGTATACAGGATCATGAGTTTTCGTGGGTAAGACCTGCAGTGGGTTCCCTGTAAGGCAGGAGCAGCTTCAACCCTACCGGTTAACCTTAACCAATAAGCCTCACCCATTATGGGTGAGACTTACTGGTTAACCAGTTAAACCAGGGGTCGGGAATCTTTTCTGGGGTGGGGGGGGGGGTCTAAAAAATCAGTCGGGGGCTGCACACAAGTGAGAAGCAAAGTGAGAAGCCCCTGACTGAGAAGGAGAAAAGACCCTCTCCACATTGTCCTTGAACATCAGAACCTGGGAGGGGGGCAGGTTAGTAGATTTTGTATTCTCCAGCACTGCGGGTGGGTGGGAGGGGGGCTGAAGCACCAGTGTGGGCTCCCCAATGCTGAGCCTCTAGGGCTAGATCCAGGGAAGCCAGGGGCTGCATCTGGCCCCCAGGCTTGAGGTTCCCCACCTTTGAATTAAACCTTCACATCCTTAGTCTTATGCAGAAACATTTTTGCTCCATTTCACATGAAATAAAAAGAAAACTGAGGCCTCCCTTGAGCTGCGCAAGGCCGTAAGCAATTGTTTAGTCTGTTTATGCCTAACACCAGCTCTGATGTCCTCTTTGTTGTGGCAGCAGAGATTCTAATTGGTTCTCTTGTGGTCCATCAAAGGTAGTTTTAGTGCATGAGAAAAAAAAGGAGTGTTCCCTCTGGCCAAGTCAGTAGTAGCTATGCTCAATTTGCCTCTGCAGAGAGGTAATGCTTATTTCTCTTAGAAGCTAAATATTACAATTAGTGATTCCACCTTCTCCCACAAAATCACTGGCCTCATAGAAAATAAGAGACTAACCATGAAAAAAAAATATCAATTGTTGAATATAAACAAAGTAAAAACAAAGTATGCTTTTTAGAAGTGAAAAGCAAATTAGCTGCTCTGTCGAGAACCACGTTAGGCATCCTTTAGCATCCGGTGGTGAAATCTATGTCAAAATATACATAGCACTGAAACTTCAGGCCTGAAGGAGACTGGGTGGCAATGGTGTGATGCACACCTGTCTAATTCTGGTACCTCCAGTTATAGTGAGGGAAATCTGAAAAGGCAGGAATTGTCCTTCGTGACTTAATCATGGATACATAATGTATTTTGCCATTACCAATTAATAGCATTCATCTTGTGCAGCCCTGTTTTAAAACAAAACAAGAGGCTGCTACAGAGAATGCCTAAGTGTTCCAAAGAATCACCACTGCAAAATGTGTGACTGATAATTTCAGAAGTGAAAACATGCACATATACATATACAACACAGGAGATAAATGCCGGTTAAAAATAACAAAAATCACAAGACAATGTTAATACAAAGAAAGGCTAAATGATTCATTAAGGAAATAAAATCAATAACCCAATTAGAGACTAGTATGCAGTCACAAGGAGTAAAAATGGAGAGACTGCATACCATAAAGTTAATGTTCTGACAAACCATCACAGGAAAGGACATTCAGCATCTTTCACACACCACAATATACCGGGGTCTGATAGCAGAACAGGTACACAAAATCATCCATTGCAGAGATTCCTGCAATGCCTACTATGGGTATGATGTAGCAATTTAAAGACACAGGGCCCCTCATCCTAATGAATCTGAAGTAGTTAAGGAAATCAATAGAGCTATGGTAATTTATACTAGGCTGTTGATCTGGCTGAGGGTTGTAAATAAAAGCACTGAACAGTTGTCTGAACAACATTTTTCAAAAACACAGGGTAGGGGATTGCATCTTTAAATTATTTTTTAAATTTTTGTATTTTAATGGTGGAAATTAAAAATAAATGAAATGAAAAGCCCCAAAGAAAAACTTTCAGCATTGCCATTTAACTCAAATGTTAACAGTTCCAAGAAGTCAAATTTATTACTCCAAAACGAATAGAAACGATTCAACTTTAACACACATACTCTTATCCAACAGATCATAACTACTTCAGATTCATAAGGATACATGACATACAGTACATGAATCAATAGTAACACACTTTTAAAAGTCCACAAGGTACTACTCTAAAAAAATCTATTACGAGGGACAGAGGCATTTGAATGAATCCATACTTGGATTGTCTCTATCGATAACGCTGGACATGGGAACTGGGGGATTATTGTTTTCTCTCAGTGTTCTCCCTATAGTCCCTGAAAGAATGAATCTTACCATTTTCAGGGGTTTTTTTTGTTGCTTTCTATCAACAATGGAGAAAGAAGGGGTAATGGTGCAACATGCATAAATGCACTTGCTATTTCAGCAAACTCCATGCCATGAGCAAAGTTGTGTCACCACAGCTCAGAAACTGAGATTCTATATTGTGGAAGAAGGCTGGAAATAAAATCCTGCATGTCTACTGGTTACTGCACTGGAAAAGGCCAGTACTATAAACAGAACACGGTAGCCATAAGAAAAAGCAGTTCAAACTTCACACTTTTCAACATGCTGCTTGATATTTTCTTCACATTTTTATATTACCATGATTAATAATTCACCATGAACACTTTGCTCCTCTAACTAGTCATTAACTTCTCTAACATGATCTCCTTCTTGGTAATTATTTACTTAAATTAAGAAAACCTCCTTTCCTAAAATTAAAACACAACAAAAACAAAACAACCCAACATGAACTCGTCAAGGAAACCCTTTCAAAATGGAAACATACATGTCAATTTTGGAGACGGGGCTGGAAATGGGGTAGGAGAAACAGAACAGGGTAGTTCAGATTGGGCCGGTTAATCCAAGTTAGCATTGGTTTAAAATACCAGACCAAAAGCTTTGCAACTGAACTTTAAAATCACATAAGAACACATGATCCATAACAAAGTCTCTAAATGACCCCTAACAGTGTCAGTGCTGCTATTCTTGTCCTACCATAAATTGGGAAGATTTTGTCTTTTTTCATTGCTACCACTTGAAGGCTAAATCCCCAGGGTAAAAGTAGTCAGGGTAATATGTTTTCTCTTTGGGTGATGGAATGTAATCATATAGCAAAGTGCATCAGACATCTTAAGTTCTAACTCTATAATAGCCCAATGTTACCCCATTAAATGTATATTTTAGAAAGTTGTTGCAGTGACAATTTACTTTAAAAATAATGGCACCAGGATTAATTTCTTCCTAATAAACCATTCCCTCTCCCCAAAAGCCAGATGTATATTATAGAACATCTGGTATCTATCACTTAAAAACATAAATATAGAGCAAAACTATTAATCTCTACCATGGAGAATAAAAAAAAATCAGCAAGAATTCCAACTCTTAGGTTGACAGTGTAATGGCTACTTTTTGTCTGGTTTTGATTTTGTGACACTTCTTTACTATTTCCCACCTCTCTGCCACTATCATTGTCACACTCCTTATTCATACTAACTCTGCCAACAATCCCTCTTTATACTTTTTGAGGGATCCAGGTTAGTAGCAACCATAGTTCCTTCAAGATGCTGGTAGTTTACTTGTCTTTTTCACTGCTACAGCTTACTTAATGGCAGAATAACCCAATAGCTAACTGATACAAGACTTGTATGCTGGCCCTTTAAGATGGTTGGTAAATGAACTTTGATAGCCAGCATATGTTAAAAAGCTCTTATAAATAATGGTGATGGACAGTTCATGAAATAGATAAAGGATAGATTTGTCTGATACTAGTGTATGCACATGTGTGGGGAGAAGGTTCCTCTGAAATCCCTATTTGGGTAATTAGAATATTACTCTGACGAAAACACTGATCTCAGGAAGAGCTAATGTATTGCGAAAGAAGTGGTTACTCTGTTCCAGGTTGATTTTTATTCCCACTGTTCATGTAGGTACCTTCTGTGAAGATCTTGTTTCATAAATTGTTTCTTGTACTTTTACCTTTCAAATTACATGCTAGAAAATGAGGGAGAACTGGGGAAAACACTCTATTTTCTGGAATAGTCTTTTTCTGGACAGTTCGGCTGTATTGTTAGGATTCCAAGCCTGCATACTAATACTTCGGACCTGATCCTACACTACTGAATTTAGTGAGAGTTATTTACTTCAAAAGGAGCAGGTTCTGCAGTGGAAAGCCCACCAAGTACATCCCAAAGGCATGAGTGTGTCAGTGGAGATGGAGAGTGAGTAGAAATAGAAATAGAAACAAAATCCATTAACATTTAAAATTAAAAAAAACTAGAGGGAAATAGTAATTCTGTGCTATAACTATGGGTGCTCTGAAATCTAATGTACATGACTCATCATTCTGTTAGTTATTAAGGAACCGGAAAAAAGGCAAATCAAGAAGGTCATTTCAATTGCATCCGCAACAAGGCTGTATTGTTAAATTTTAAAAGAAAATTAAAGAAACTATTCTTTATGTTCTAATTAAAGAATTTTTTTTTCAACTTTCAAGTTAATGAAATAGGAATTTTGAATACCCATAAAGAACATTCAATACTTACTTTTATCTTCTTGGTTTTCTGCTGCTGATTTTCCTTCTTCCTCCTCCTCCTCTAGCTTTTTCTGCTGTACATCTTCCTGGTGATCAGAGGCACTAACTGAAAGGTTCTGACAGCAGTGGTTGAACCCACTATCCCGAGGAAGAGTAAAACTGCGGGGTTTGCCCCCATTCCCATTTAATACTTGCTTTCGCTCACCCTCTACCAAGGGAAATGGACCATAGTGATCCTGTAGGTGGCACTTTTGAGTTGGAAGAGTTGACTGCCGTCTGTGTTCTGGAGAGATTATGATTGAGTCACAGAACACTGAATCCTCAAGGGGCAGAGTCTGAAGGTAGTGCAGTCCTGAGCTTGTCAGGGGCGTCTCTATTAAATCCTGCCAGGAACGTCGTTGACTAGCTGTTTTGCGTACAGGTGATTCAGTGGTGCTCCCTACTGCTTCTTGGCGGAATTCTTCATGAGAAGACTGTGACTGGGAAGTTTCTGTAGATGAAAGACGGCTGTGTTTTGGTTCCACAAAAGGGCTTGCACAGCTCATCTATGAAACAAACATTAACATAGTTTTTAGATTAAAATACATTCACATCTACTACTAATAATCATGCAGGTTGTATTATTATGATGGTGCTCACTCTAGTAATGAGAGCATGTATGAGCAGATTAAGTAGCTGTGTCTCCGATGGTCATATTTTCTCTCTGTCTGTCTGTCTATCCAACCGTCCAGCCACACTTCATACACATCCACATACCATACACATACACATACACATACACATACACACACACGCACACACATCTTATTCATCTTGAATTCTCCTCACTCTGTGGAATGGAAGCATAGGCAGAATTTGGCCCTATATTAGCCCATTAGTAATGCCTTTCAGATGGCATCCAAATTCCACTGCAACCTAATTTAGTTATGTGTAACCCCCTAAACAAATTTGTTTTTGATGAAGTTTTCAGTGCTTGGACCCCGTGTAAAAGCAAATGCTTTGGAAATGTACATGAAATTATGCAGCCAAGAAAAAAAAACTTTCCCCATATGTCCCAATCCAACATTTTGCACTCAGATAACTCTCAGATATTTGAAACCAGGAATTTGAAAATGTGCCTGTTTTGTGCTTGTACTTTTGTGTATTCATTTTTAAAAAAAGATCTACTAGTCAACTGTTTCTTAGTACAACAACAAAAGTTAAACATTCAGAAGGTGGTTTGAGTTTGAGTTTCATAATCAGGCTTTATCTTAACTTCTAGAAGAAGAAACTGAATAAGATTGAATTTTTTGTTTCAATTTATATGTAAGCATGGTCTGAATCAATGCTTCCAATGCAGTCAGCTGGAAGGAGAAAGGAATCCTTGGTGGTTATGCTCACTCAGTTATTTAGCCCTGTAATGTATTCAACTGTTATGTAAATACAGTTCATACTGGAATGGGAAAGAAAACCTAGTGTGCTTATGTAAATGCAGTTCAGTCAGTGCTATAGGCCTGATGGATGGTCAATTGTTAGAATGGTATTTTGCCTGTTGTAACTAATTTGGCTGTTGTGGGGTCACAAACCATGTTATCCCTAAATGTAGGAATTGTAAAATATGACCACCAATGCTTGCAGGAGAGACACTGTCATTGTAAAGAATCTCAGATGGACAAGCCTTTCCCTTCCAGACTCAAGTGGATTGGATTGGGGGGGAAAGAGCTCTGAACCATCAGGCTATATGCCCTCCAGCCATGAGCTGCAAAACTGGTTCAACCTGTTTCTACCCTCTGCCCTCCCCGCTCCCCGCCCCCGTTCTAATGATAGAAATAAAACAGACTTCATAAGAAGTCTCTTTATTTTCTGCTGGCTTGCACTGTGGTTCGAGCTGAAATCACTGAGACGCTGGAATCACAGAGAGTTGAAATTATTAGGTTTGGCCCAGATCCAAATCCACTGGCAGCAGGCGGCCAGCAGGGCGGTTGGCAGGATCAAGCAGCCAGCAAGCAGCCAGCGGGCTGGCAGCAGGCAGCCGGCTGGCAGGAGCAAGCGACTAGCAGGTGGCTAACAGAGCGGTTGGCAGAGCAGCAGCTAGTGGCCAACGGAGTGGGTGAGATACCTTGTATACAAGGGTGGGAGGTGCACTCTGAAAATCACCTCTGAGCTCTGGTCTGCTCTGACCTAGAGCAGCCACTGTGAGTGGGGTGCAGAGAAAGTTTGGGTATGTGAATGGGACACTTACATTGCTGGACTTGTGAGCCTGATATGTAAAGGACGTTGCTCAATCCACTTGAGCCAGGATGTTTACTGATGGTTTGGTTATGAACTCTGTCTGTGGTGTTTTCCCAAGTTAATGCCACACTACTTCTCTCCCTCTTTAATTAAAAGTTTCTTTACTACGCTCAGACTCTGTGCTTGCGAGTGGAGAACCATTGCCTCTTGGAGGTGCCCAGGGGTGTGTGAATTTCCCAGGCTACTGGGTAGGGGCTTGAATCATTTCTGTGAGAGATGGAAGAAAAGGAACCCCCGCCTAGAGATTGAACCCGGCCCTGGCTGCTGCCAGCACTACCTGGCAGAAGGGTTACATATAAATATACAGAAGTTTTCACAAATAAAACAACAGTAATCACTATTTGCAGTAAGAAAGAGAAACTGCACACGAGATGATTATTGAAGCTTTTCTGGAAACTGAAGAGTACATTTTGCTACTTTAAAGGTTGTTGCTTAATGTGCATACTTGACTGTGTGTTTAGGAAGAATCTCTTAATGTTACCAAGGGTAATCAGGGTGCTATTTCAGTGAGTAGGTTCTGTTTTGTACAGTGGAGTAGTTCTAGAAATGGTATCATAAGAGGAGAGAGATTAAGAAGTTCTATAACTAAACTAACTTTGGTGAGTAAGGTTGTGTGTCCTTACAAAACCAGGGTTTTGTATACATTGGTGGAGATAACAGTGCTGGTTGTCCTCTTATTTCTTATTGTCATATATAAAATTTGCTCCCCTGGGCCAGTTCTAGTGTTAGTAATCTCTGTTATGTAATGAATGTTTTTAATAAAGTAGTGTACTAGAAAGTAAAGTACTATAATATCTTGGGGGAGAGAATAAATGGGAAAAGGAGAAAAACTTCATCACCCCACTATTATTTTTTAAATAGAATATTTCACTCAACCATACCTTGTTGTCCTTTATATTAGCTCAGACTATTTACCAGCAGCAGTTTTTATTTATATGTGTGTGGTCTTTATTTTAAGTCTATGGCATAGCAATCTTATCGCTCTGATTTTTGTTCTTGTAAATAACACAGATTCTTTTTTCTGCCACTATGCAAGACATGATTATTAAATTACAGCTTCCTTTCCTGGGCTGGGCAAAATTTCAGCCTTACAAATAATATCTATGCATCCCATTTCACTGGCGCAAACCAATATCTGGTCTATTTTCCAGCTAGAGCAATTTCCTGACAATAATATGAAGGTTTTGAAATTCAGAAAAGTTATACACTTAAAAAGATACCTGATCTTAATTTTTATCAGAAACAGGATGTGACTAAAAATGTGCTTCATGATATTTTTTACCTCCCTCATGATGATTGCAAACATTTTTATTGGGGACGGAGATAATGAAATCTGTTCTTCTGAAAGAGTTTTACACTTACAGAATTTTTTTAAATCTTCCAAGAAATAATTCAAGTAGGCAAAACTGATGCTTTATGACAAGCACATTTCAAAATAAGTAATGGTAGATGACTTACCGAAGGAGGTCTTGGGTATGTATCATATGGGGGTGGCGGACTGTCTTGTTTTGGTGTTGATGGAGTGTCTGCTTCTTCCTTATCACTCTCACTCCAGTAATCTAAAAAGTTTTATACATGTCAGTTCCAAAACTTACAGTACCTACACCCTCACACACCCACCAGCAAGCTTTCAATAAAACCAATGCCAAGACAAATCTCAGACACCACTATGAAATGAGCACTGTCAACTGCAGACTTTATAAATGACAACCACAATAATTTAAAGTTGTTATAATCTAAAGACAGACCTCAAAACATATTTTGTATATGTAACCTACCACTCCATTTTCTGCAGATTACATGCTGATTTACTGATGCACTGAGAATACAAACTGACAAGAATATAAACTATAAACATGGAATTTCTACAAAACATTCATAGTACTCTATAAAACATATGGCTCTACACAACATTTGCCAAATAAAAGGGGACAAAAATTGGTTGGAGTCTGTTGAAACTATATTTCAAACAGAAAAAAATGGAGAAGAAATATAATTTGCTAGTGTCCTTCAGTTATGAAACAACACTAACAAACATGAAATCACAAAGTAATTTAATACAAAATCCTTGTTTTTGCTTTGGTTTTGATCATTTTTAGGCTTCAGTGAGAAGACAAGAGTACCAAGTAGTAGATGAATCCTTGCAGAATGTCAACATAAAGGACCTGGTTAAGCACCATGTTTGATGGCACCTCACACACTATAAGAAATCCACCTGAAAACTGATTTTGGCATGCCTGGAGAGGAAGTATAATGAGCAACAGGAAAACATTGAATAAACCAGGACAAGTGCCAGCTCTGGGTGAAACTCACCATATCCCATGCCATGTTCCCTCTAACTTCTCCCATGCATCCGGGGAATTAATTTTGTAGTGTGTAAGGGGCCTCAGGCTAGGACAGATGATTGAGATGTACAGTGGAGAAGGCTCAAGCTGAAGATGTGAGCTCTGGGGTGGAGCTAGGGATGAGGAGTTTGCAGTGTAGACTGCCCTGATGCTGCAGCAGGAAGAAAAGACTCCCCCTTGCCCACTCTCTGCAGAACAGCACCTGGGCTAGGATGGGTGAGGCATCTCTCTCATCTATGGTAACTTAAGGCAGGGCTAGGGAAGAGATGCTTCTCCCTGCTGCAGTCCTTAGCACCCACAGGGTTTAGAAGGAAATCGGGTCCCATGGCATACATTTTGAGAGGAATACCTGCATTTCCTTAGCTAAGCTGGAAGTCCAATGGCATTATTTAAGCACAGTTTTAACACAGGAGACAAGTGAGTAACTGTATGAAGCAGTCACTTTGAGTAAGAATATTGCATGGAAAATAAAGTTAAGAAGGTACATGGCTGGGGTGACTTCCTCAGAAGTAACCAAGTACCATCTAGCTTCTTTAGACTCTTTTGATGTCTAGAAGGGGCAATTTTAAAGCTACAAATGAACTTACTCAGGCTCGCAACCACTTGGGATCTGATGGATTGGAGCTCATAAATATTCTGACAAAAGCAGTCTTCAGTGATGAGAGAGTTAAAGATGTGGAATGGCTTAACTCCTTTGCTACTATTATATTGTTGTCATGGGAGTGCAGCATTTGAATGGATCATGACTTGTATGAAGCCTTCACAATCCAAAAATATTACTCAAAGCACTGTCAATTTATAGGCTTGAATGCCAAAAACAAAAACAAAAACCACTCCTCATTCTGAGAGGTGAGGTGCATGGAACAGCTAAGAAAACCACTGATGAGTTGAGGTACATATACCAACTTCGTTATTTGAAGACCAACATTAGGACACTTGGGGCATGTTTACACTGGTCATTATTTCAAAATAACTCTCCTTATTTTGAAATAACAAGGGCGATGGTCCACCCAGCAAGCCCTCGTTATTTCAAAAATAATAACTCCTGCTTGTCATGAGGAATAATGCTTATTTCAAAATAATTTTCCAGTTTAGACATAGCCTCACAGAGTTATGTTGGTGGATATTTTTCCAAGAAGCAGATAGATGGAGCAAAATTGTCACCATCAAGAGGGGGAATTATATTTATACCTGTTAGAAATAAGGCAAATTATCAAGAAATGGAATGGCTTCAGGATTATTCAGAATTATTCTCTCCTTTATAGGCCTGGGAAGATGGACTGATTACATCAAGTGTGTGTGAAATTCCAAACCAATCCTTCAGCTAATCAAATAGTGGGGTACAAAGTCCAAATCCTCACCATGCTGCTAATGTTTGCGAAGCTGTGGGAAATGCATGCCTGCCTGTATTAAAGAATAATTAAAAAATAGATGCATTTTAAATATTTCCTTGAATGTATATCAACATAACTCTTCCAGATTTGTCAGATTTGGCACCATTGTGTTTGGAAGAAAAAGGGCTTTCAAATGGAGCCCAGTTTGATCCATTTCTGATGATATTATATTATCAGAATTTCCATCATCTGGAGAACCTGGAGGTGGGAGGCAATAGCCCCGCCCCTCTGCAACCATAGCGCAAAGGGTGACACCACTTAAATTATGATTGTGTAGAATGTTATTAATCAAATGACATTTCTCTTAGCTTTCTATCACTAACTCGCTCATGGAATGAGATTATACTCCCAGGCTATGTCTACACTCCATCCATCTTGTGAAAAAGCCTATTAAAATGAAGCTCAGATTAGCATATTTCTGCACTTCATATACATAATTAATTAGGGGCCGTTTTTGCACAAGAGACTTTTGTGCAAAAAGCAGCCGTCTACACAAATCCTTTCTGTGTAAAAACACCCTCTTGTGCAAGAGCCGTTCTTCCTCATTTTCTCAAGAAGAATGGCTCTTGCGCAAGTGGGTTTTTTGGTGCAAAAACGGCCCCTAATTAATTATGCAAATGAAGCACAGAAATATGCTCATCCACGCTTCATTTGCATAGGCTTTTGCGCAAGAGGGATGCAGTGTAGACATAGCCGCAGACTAAAAGTCCAAAAAACAGGCACTTTTCACAGATTGTAGTTTACACCCGCACCATCCCAAGAATTCCTAGAGTAAAACTCAGCCTCATGGTATATGGATACCACTACCTGCAATGTATCAGAGTGAAAATTATTTTGTACCTCCACTGATGGCCACATCATTTTAAGTTAAACAAACTTTCCACTTTCATGTGATGTGCAGCTACGACCACTAGTTACATATCACCACTCAGTTTTTCTCTGCATCAACACCTGGTATTTAGGTAGCACAGTAGAGCAGAATAGCTTGATCTACCATTTTACTATATATAAATCCAAAGAAGTACATTACATAGTTCTAATCCCATTTGATATATTGATAAAAAATGGTTCTAGAAGTAACATAAGCAATTACAGTAAACTTCCGATAATCCGGCACCTTTAGGACCCAGGGGGTGCTGGATTATCAAATATGCCAGACTATCGGAAGGGGGGGCTATGAGGGGTCTGGGGTGGGGGGGAATGAGGGCGCGGTGCTGTGGTACCAACCTGGCAGCACCCCATCTGCTCTGCCCCAGGCGTTCCCAAGTCAGCCGCTGCTGAAACTGAGAAGCAGCTGACTCGGGAAAGCCCGGGGCAGAGCAGCTCCAATTGTCCGGCTGCCTGGAGCACTTCTGGGTTCCAGGTGGTGCTGGACTATCAGGAGTGCCGGACAACTGGATGCCGGACAACTGGAGTTTTACTGTAGATATTTTCAGCTTTTTTTAATTTAGTTTTGAACTTTATAAATCGCATAGCCCTTACTTATGGGATCTTTTGGTTGATCAATGTACTGTCCAATTACCTAATACCATATTTAAAGACATACAGCAGAAGCTATTCACTTTTAAAAAGAAAATAAGAGCTTACAGTAAACTGTATTTCTCCTTAGTTTTGGTGCACTTTTCAGTGCTAATATTTTTTGGTTGCTTTTATGACAAATCAGTTTTCCTGGAATGATTTTGTCTGTTTTGATTTGTGACAGTCTGAGAGGTGTCCTTACAAAGCAATTGAATATGAACACAGTTTTTGTGGATTATAAAACACAAATTTGAAGTAGTTATGTTTACACAGAAATCTCCAAGTAATTTCCTTTGTGTTAACAGAGGCTTAAATTCCAAGAAAGAGCAAAACGTAAACTAAAATAAAAAGTTGCTAGTTCTTCAAGCCTTGGTTTCTCTGAAATGACTAAATGCCTGCATACAAATATGTGCATGTGTATTATAGCAAGGCCTGAGGCTTATTAGCGTAAGGTGAAACACCTGTGAGCAATTCCATTACAACACATGACTTTTGCAGGTTTATAACTCAAAGAGTTAGTCTGAGTCTAAAACTTAGCAAAGCAGGAGAAAATGTTCTTTAAAAAACCCTCTTAGTTGCTGTTTGACTTGCATAAGGAAAAAAAATCTGATCAATACTTTTATACACTTCACTAGTATTAGTCAAAATCAAATTTGGCTGTGATAATCTGCAATTTTGCTGTCTAGAAAGAAATCTGCTGCTGTAGGTGGTGTCTTTTAGATGAAACAAATCAAAATGATCTCTTGTCATCTTTAAAGGTAGAATGACATTTTTAGCAAGAGAATGACTGTTAGCATTAATGTGCTACCCTAGTTCCTAACTGAGCTAACTGATTATATTCTGACTACCTGTACTTAAAATCTGGATGGTACTATTAATCCTTGTAATGTTTTACCCCACAGGTGACAGAATTTCAATGGTGGCAAAATCAATGGAAAGAGCATGCTTCGGAAACCCACTTTCCTCTCGCACCCAATCATTTTGGCATGCTTCTGAAAAAGTGCATCAATTAAATATAAGCTATCACTGTATTGTTAATAAGCAATACAGTTTTCTATTGTTATGAAAAATAAATATGCCTCTCCTCTATTTTATAGTATTGGAAAATAAGTAACGTGTGCATCCACAGATGTCCCTTATTGTGTCATTAACTTTCACTACATTTAATATGGAACAATTTTGATATTATTGATATCTATTTTCCACCAGAATTTCCCCCTCAATTCAGTGATTTGTGCATATCTGAAGAACGTGAGATATATTTATGCACAGTAGGTTCAGAGCCATTCAATGCTTAATTCAAAGGTTTGACAATTGCTATTGAATTGTTTCAATGGTATTAAAGCCCTTGTTGCAGAAGACTGAACTGAATGGGGATAAAAGACTTTTTGAAAAATCAAGCATATAGCTGAATAATGGCAGAGCTGCTGAATCACAGAAATGTTAGCTTTAGAGTTTCATATCATGTAAAAATGCTGCAAATCATAGGTTTTTAAAATGTTGTTAACCTGATGCCTTTAGTAATTAAGGACACTATTCAGAAACAAACCAGCCTTTGTGCTGCTAGTCAAGGGAGGCTCCATGAAGGCACTAAACAGAACAAAGCCCCTTATACTCTGGTGTATGATGGATATGACATTAGGCTCCCTCTAGCTGTATACCTCGTGCACTGCTTAAACACAAATACACAGAGAGGGTACTGTCTACCCCAAATGATCAATGGTTTTAGAGAGATGATAATGAATATTCATGAGAATTGCTGGAGGTGTCCTACTGGAATAAGTGGCAGGAGGCAGTCTCACTGCTGATCTTAACTACCTTGGAAGCCATTTTAAATGTAAATAGTCTGAGGCCTCAGTTTGCTTAACTGAGGTCTATGACCCTATGATAAGGAGGTCCTCATCTTTTCTTTCTGTGGAGTCCCTTCCTTATAGGTTAATGTTAGCACTTAAAGAACATTTTAAAAAGTAACTAATTAATCATCACAGTGCTCTTGTGAAGAAAGTAAATATTTCAATGCCCCTTTTAGCATACAAGGAAACAAGGGTGGAAAGGTTAAATGACTTGTCCGATGCCACAAGGCAATCTGCATCAGACAGGATTAGAATATGGAAGTTCTTGTTCCTCAGAACTGTGTTTAGTCTGCTAGAACATGCCACTTCTCACATGCTTGAGATGCCCACTCTTGTGCCAGAGATCACACTGGCAGCTCAACAGAGGCTGATCATCACAGCTAATAAGCCAGCATAGTGTCTCACAGCTAATAAGCCAGCACATTGTCTGCCACCACATGTGAGGAAAATGCCGGTACTGTAAATTTGCCTTTAATGTGTTGTTTTAGATAGGCTGGTAAATTTCTACACCCAACTCTATCGAGTAGAAATTGCAGAATCAAGGGCGCCATTTTGGGAGAGCAATGAGGGGAAGCAGCTGTGCGTAATGTGATGCTGCTTGCTTTTCTTCCCGTTTCCCTGACCATCAGGGAGCATGGGGAAAGTACATGGCCTGCACGCATGCTTCACACTCATGGCTGGTGAGGGGAGGAGCAGAGAAGTAATTCATGAAATGTGTGTAGTTTCCCCTTGCTCCTTGATAGTCAGGGGAACAGGAAGAAAAGCAAATAGTGTATCAGAACACATGGCGGCTGTCCCTTCTCCCTCTCCCCCTGCTCTCCCCAAATGGAGCCCTCAAGCAGAATTCATAAAACGTTAAATTAGCCCTAAATTTAAAGTCTTTAAGGGTAAGAAAATTAAGGCCTTGTCTACACTTTAAAAAACAAAACAAAACAAAAACAGATCAACCTAGTCAGATTGCTCGGGACTGTGAAAAATTTTACACCCAGCATCACAGTCTGGTTGGCTTAACTATCAGTGTAGATACCATGGCTAGATTGACGGAAGGATTCTTTTGTCTACTTAACTACTGTAACTGGTCAGACCGACCCCCGTCTCTCCTCTTTACCGTGTCTAGCTGACCAAACATATTCCTCTGCTTTTCCCTTCTTCCCTTGCCTTGGCTTTCTTAGTTATAATTTGTTAAGCTTTTTAGCATCCCTTTGGTATATTATCTGTAGTACAATGCAAGATATTGTAGATTCTTGTACCCAAGGCCATTTTGCTTAGAAACCATATTGCTTATGAATTGTATGCAACCTGTGGAATGTGTGTGTGGTGTGAATAAGAAATAGCCAACCAAGAAGGCAGTTTTAGGATCTGTGTCCTTTTAAGGCAGACAAAGACCCTGCATGTAGATAAATTAGCTGACAAGCGGCCAGGAAGATCAACTCCTTTTGGAAGGGATGTAACAGCATGTGAAACCTGGGACTGAATCAGAGGCGGTAGCCCTCCTGCAGATCCAAGGGACTCCAGGGATAGCCTTGAGCCTCATGGTCGGTGTCCGGGAAGCTGATGCCTGCCCAACTCAAGCTACCTGTGAAATCTGAAGTTATCTACACCACGTCTGCAGCTTACCTTCAACTGCCAGTGTGAATGTTATGTATGTGTGTATCATCTTACCCTTAAGAATCTATATTAATAAACAAGCTTTAGTGCTGCTTCAGCTCACCCTTTGTCTGGGTTATTTCCTTGGCTAGTCCAGGGACCAGCAACAACTACCACCTCTTTGATAGGGGATAAAGTACATCCATGGAAAAAACCTTTCTGTCAAAATAGGGAGCATCCTATGGCTCTACATTGGCATAAGTGTAATGCCATAATAGTGCCACCCTAATTCTGGTAGTGTACACATACCCTAAGTCAACAGGCTTTAGAACAATGATTCTTTCCTGTGAACAACTTATTGAAAGGATTTTGCTTGTGAGGGAAGGAAAACAAACAAGCTCACTCTCCAAGAGCTGTTAACAAGGTTTGTAAACTCTGAGATGATGGGAAGAGGTGCTCGGACACAGAATAATATAAAAAAAGGTGCAGCAGAGAAGGTGAACTAAATGAGGTAAACAAAATAATACCACTGTACCTTGTTCTTGTTTGATCCTTTCTCTTTCTGCGCAGCCAGCAGCAAGCATGTTAATTCTATTTAGCCATCTGAAATAATATTTTAAAACAAGCAGTGATACTAAATCAACATATTAATTTTTTTGAGCTTTGCTACTTTAAAAAGGTTATAAATCATCTCAAAGAAACACAGGACAATAACATTTTATATGTAAGACAGCTGATTTCTTTGCTATTTCTATTCAAAGAAATATAGTGTCTTCAAAGTGCTATAATTTTGCTATTGAACAATTGTTTCCAAACCCACCTGGAGTTTAAAAAAAACACCTGGAGTGAAGATGTCAAACATCTATAAAATAAATAATTTTGCAATAAAAAAGCCCTGTTAAATCTGCTGCTCACAGACATGTCGCCCTACCGACATTCCCGCTGCTCTAATTTCTTGAGAACAAACACTGTTTTACAGAGATTTAAGCAACACTAAGGTCCTAGCAGGGGAAAAAGATCAAACCCTGTAGTCAAAAGAACAGGTACACTTCTCAATAGACAAGGGGGGTAAATGATGCCATTATGTGTTGAAAAGCTTACCTACAGTATATAATATAAAGAGATGGAAGCACATCAGAGCCTGGTTTGTGTGTGTTGGGGAAGCAGAAGAAAGGAGAGGTAGTTCCATCAAAACACAAATCATATTTAAAACTCTAACCTCTACTTAGACCTGAAAAAATACATCCATAAAGTGCATGAATGAAAAAAATGCACCTCCGTTCTTTTTTTCTAGCAATGTTCTTATTGTCAAACATACATTCAACTGCCTAAAGCAATGTACTTCTTAAACCTCCCCTCATCACCCCCATGGGGGCCTGAGTATGTTCATTATCCAACTGCGCACACTACATCAACTGCACCATCACTGAGGCTTTAAACTAACACAACAACCTCCCACAGGTAAATCTGGAATTATTTCTCAAAAATTTCCTTTCCCAGGGTTACAGAATTCTTGATTGCCAAGCTAATGAGCAGCAATTTTAATGCTTAAATATACAACAAAATGAGACGGACCACCAACGTTAACTTTGTTCTAACTTGAACTGTGTATTCTGCTAATATTCCCATTTCAGAGAACTGGGCCTGATATGCTTCTTTTGCACACTGTATAGAAAGAAAGATAACATTTTCTTGACAAGTGAAGGACAGCATCTTTTATAACTGTTTCCAAATAAAGTATCTAAGGCCTATCTGTGGATTTAACTGTAATTCAGATCATGTCCAAAAGCTCTCCTTTAAAAGGACCAAAAGATCATAGCACTGTCAAAGACCTTTGACAGCTGAAAGCATGAATAGGAGCCATAATCACATCAGGAACAACAGTAGTTGGCTGAAATTTTACTGTTGCTGTGACTACGGAACACCTCACACTAACATCTAATTAATGTTACCATGGGGAGGAGAAAAGGCAAGTGAATCCAAATAAAAGATTACAAACTTTCTGTTATAATAATTAATAGCTGCCATACATTTAAAATAATTGGAGTCTTAAAGCAAAAACAAACAAACAGAACAAAGCAACCCACCATGCCTCTCAGAACTGTTCATGTCTTAAATCACAAGAAGGAACCTATGCAAAGAACTATCTAAGCTTTAATTTAAGTTCTTCAAAAGACCAACCTACAATATGTTAAAAGCTCAGCAGTGAGGCATGATCTATGGTTTTTACTTCAGTTCACAGTTTATTACTACTAAACACAACCAATATGTCCTGCAAAACCAAACCAAACCCATCCAACTAAAAAACTCCCCCAACAACACACCCACCACCCACTGAAACTTTTCTGGAAAGAACTTCTGACCTCTGCATACTAATTAATAGCGTTAATAAAGGTTATTCTTTTAGTAATATCTCATTTTATCCAAATTCAAGAGTCAATAAAATCCTTGTGGCACTCGAATGAATGTTTAGTTATGTTAATTTGCACTAATGACATGGTTACCTTTTGTAAATTACTGTTTTTATAAAAATCAAATGGCATGAGCTGTATTTTAAAGATAATCTTGCTATCTCCTGAAAAGTGCCACTTGATAATAATCTCAGGAAATGTGCACTGAATGAGTTACAGAGTATTACCACAGTTAATAATTTACAGTATCTGATGATCTATAACCTGGAATGCTGTCTAAATAAGACATGCATACACTATGAAATAAACTAGTTTTTGCAGTATGGCCCAATCTGGCACAATGTTCGAGGATCATTTTCTCATATGTTGCTTTGTAAATTCAGATGCTAAAAGAATGGCTGCATCAGCTTCTGAGGCATATTTAATAATGTAATAAACGACATTCATTACACATAACATAGAATCCCCTAGCATAGCTCCTTTAGTTTCATACCATCAACCCTTCAACCATTTGGAGGGTTTCATAATGAAGTTCAGAGCATTTCTTAATGTGTGCATAGGCAACAGGTAGAGTGACCAATTTTGGAAACATATGAGGATGCTATGGAATGTAGGGTAGTTAAAAATCCTCTGAAGAGCAGAAGGGGGACAACATATTACAGCATTAAGATGAAATTTTGGAGATTGTTAAACCAATATGAAGATTAGCATCCAATGGTATAGGAGTCTGAGTCTATGTATTCTGTTATGGTGCAAAAGTTTCCTGTTATTAGTATGAAAAGACATAGTACAAATATGCTTAAAAACAATCTGAAAATTTTGTGAGTGCACTGAAAGACTCAAAGCTTCCCTCTTTGGTTGATATCCTGTGTTTTGGTAACCATTGTTTCTTCTGAAGTGCAGGAGGGAAGGATGCTATTCAGCACTCAGAAAGCATTTAGAGGTGTAGCTTTAACAATTTTGGTGAGAATTACAAAAAAGAATTTGTTTGCTGTAAAGAATAATCGAAGCAACACTAATATTTGCAGCCATTTTGCTCTTCAAGACAAAGTGAAGGTAAGCAACATATACAACCCTTGCCAATATGTGAAGAAGGAAATTTTGCAACATTTCTCAAAACCTTATTTATCTTGTTTATCTGAAATCCTACTGCCTACACAACCACATTAGCTGGATTCCTTCCTTGTCCCCCAGCATGGAGGCTGTGTGTCTGATTCGTGGGACAATGAAAGGATTTGAATAATGTGGAGGTTTAAATAACAGAGCAGAGACACCCCCGCCAAGCCTGGACAACGACGAGGAAAAGGAGGACAAGGCTCTGGCTATCTGGCTTCTGATTGGCTTCCAAAGCAGCACAAGAGGTCCTCAGCAGCCCTGCTAACATAGGAGTGAGTAGGCCATGACAAAGGAGCTACAGAGGATGCAGCTGCAAGGACAGTGACATCTGATCCCTGCAGGCATAAGTTGTGGGGACTGGATGAGGAGGCTGTATTTTGATCAAGGTAGAGTACAAACCCCTCCGGCCATAATGGCTAGGAGGAGGACGACTAAAAGGCCGAATGGCAGTGTTCCCTCTAAGCTACACAGCAGCACAACCCTGCAGCTGCTTAATCAGCCCTGTCCAGTCATGGGCTCAGGGCTCTGCACATGGAATTGCCTGATTGGGCAGGGTTAAGAAGCTGTGGAGCTGTGCTGCTTACAGGGAACACTGACAACTTGCTCCTATTTGCTCTATTATCTGAGCTTCTAATTATCCTAATAAAATCCATATCCCCCATACTATTCAGATATCTGGGAGTATAAAGTATATAACTGGTGGGAGACATAAAAATGAAAAAATTCTGCCTTGCCTTGTACAAGAGGCAATATATTTCTGGTAAAAAGCAAGCATCACTTTCTCCCCATTGCTTGGCTCACAGCTACAAGGTAGACTTGTTGCACTGGAACTTAGCCCCAACAGTCTAAGTGACATTGATAACCAGTTGCTCTCTAGCCAGAATCTAAAGAAACTATAAATATTTCTGGAAATTTATTGGAGGCTTAAAGAATGGAAGTATTTATGTTCATGGTATTGGGCTGATTGGAAAGGTATGGTCACCTTTGTTTTATTTCACAGAAAAGTGCCTTTAGAAAGGACATGCTTTGATCACAAACACGGAGGTGGCTGAATGGAGATGCAGAAGGATGAGCAAATGGATTCTCTGAAAACTACCCCTCTCCAAGTTTATTGTCTTTCCATCTCCCAGCCCAGAACGTGGGATTTTAAGATTGATGGCACTGATTATTTTGAAAAGCAGATGTGTTTTGGAAAGGAAAGGGTAAATTCTGAGCTTGCCAACCTTGGAAGGACAGTGTCCCTTCAAGTAAGGGATGAAGTTAGGAAATACATATTAATTACACCAAACAGCAGAGTAATGATCATAAAACAGAGAAGTTATTGTGGAAATCTAGGTCTCATAGGGTATGTCTACACTACAGTGTTATTTCAAAAAATCTTATTTTGAAATAGTTATTTCGAAATAGCTTATTTTGAAATAAAGCATCTACACACAAAATGCATTTCAAAATAGAATTTTGCTATTTCAAAATAGCGCCTCCACACTGAGTGGACATTGAATCGCATTTAAGGCTGGCTGGAACCAGTTCCAGCAGGGCACCAGGTCAGGACTTACTGTGTGGGGCTGCTTCCTCAGACTATCTGAGGGCTGTGCTTAAAAGGACCCCGCCCCTCCCAGACAGCCAGTTCTCAGGTTTCCCTGCTTCTTTTTCTACTTTGATGAGGGACAGCAAAGCATTTTGTCTCTGCATGCTCTGGTTGCCCTCACCCGAGACACCACAGCACCCAGCAACATGGAGCCAGAGCTAGCCCTGAGTAGTCTAGTGCTTCTCTTGGATGTGTTGCTGCGAGCCTGGCTGCACCTTCTGCAGGCTGCTATCGGGGAGGTCCATCAGAGGGCTGTCAGTATCCAGGAGGCCCTGTGGGAGAGCTTCCACCCTGAGGAGCACTAAGAGCCTCTCTGGTCTGCCCCACTGGGGGCTTGTGCTTCATTCCTCCCTCACGTCCTTCCACTTACCCCTCCCTAACACCCCTTCCTGATGTCAAATAAAATACACATATTTTCATGCACACAAACTCTCTTTACTTAACAAAACTGGGGGGGAGGGAGAGAATGAAACTCTGGTGAAACTGGGGAAAGGAGGCGGGAGAGGGGAGAAGAGAGGGTGGGAGAGGGGAGGGGAAAACCTGGGAGGAGGGAGCTGGAAGGGGGAAGCAAGTGGAAGAAGGGGGAGGGGAAGCTCAGGCCTCAGGGTTGGGGGTCTCACCGGACCAACTTGATTGTCATGCAAACCTGCTCCTAGGTTCGCATGTGGCCTGTGGTGGTCAAGCTGGCAGCTATCCTGCCATAGATGGCTGCCTTCCTCTGTCTAGTGCGGAGATCATGGATGTTGGGGGCATCCCCCTCAAACCTGAATAAGGTCCGTGATCTCCACCCTAGACCAGGAAGGCACCCGTCTTCTCTGGGCTCTGGCAGGCTCCTGGGTGCTGGCAGACTGCTCCTGGGGAGTGGTGGAGCGCTGACTGCCAGTGGCTTGCTGGCTTATGTTTTGGGCCCCTGGATCGGGGCAGTGACTGCTGGCTCTGGGCTGGCAGGCACAGGCACTGTGGCCAGAGTCTACTACTTTAAGGGCTCCGTGGAGAGGGGTGGGAGAGAAGTGCTCTTGGTTGAGGCCAGAGTGGCCACCAGGGCACCCTGGAAAGGCTGGAGGCCCCCTATTTCGAAATAAGTGTCTACACAGCACTTATTTCGAAATGACTATTTCAAATTTGGCATTATTCCTTGCAGAATGAGGTTTACCAAATTCAAAATAAGTGCTCCGCTATTTCGAATTTATTTCGAAATAGTGGTTTGGCTGTGTAGACGCTAGGAAAGTTATTTTGAAGTAACTTTGTATGGGTATGTCTACACAGCAATCAACATAATCAGAACAGTAACAAGACCATCTAGTCTTAAGTGCATACATATCATATATGCGTGTGTGCACATATATAAATAGTTCATATATCCTGAATACATATGAAAATGACATAACAAATAATTCTTTTTGTAAATAATTATTGAAGGCATTTAACAACTTGAAAACATATTTTCCTTTCAGTAATGTTATGTTTTAGTAGTTTCCTGAACTTCTCTTCTACCTGAATTAACATGGTACAAACAGTGCTGAAAGATTGAATAATGGAAGTGGCTGTCAGAAGCCTGACAATAAAATACGAACAGAAAATGATGGAACCATTTTATGCCATCAAAACGCTTCAGAATATTTTAATACTATTTCTTAAAGTTTAAGTGAATACTTATAAGGCTAGCGGAGGATGTATCAAATGCACTTCAATACCTTTTTCATGCTATCTCTGAACTTGAAAATAATCACCTTTTAAAAATGTTAATTGTTTGAATTCAGTGTTAATCAAAATGAGCCAGGTCTTTGGACTAGGAATAATTATTTTTGATATTTTAAACAAAGAGCAATTTTAACATCACAGGGCCAAATTCTTATTTCAGTTATATTTGGTGGAGTAATGTCATCACTTAAGATTTGCATTTGTATAACTGAGATCAGATTTGGGTCTAGTGAGACTTTAAAATGGATTAGTCTAGCAGCAATCATTTGGAAGCCAGATAACCTATATAAGTTTATATGTGCGTGTGATATGCATGGGCGTGTGTGAGGACAGAGGGAGGGAAGGGAGCATTTCAACAAATTCTGAGTCAATTTTTTCATAAAATAAATATTAAAAGTATGTTCTTTTTCCTTTATGCCATTTTTCCCAGTGAGGGTCATGGTGGCAGCATGGAGAGTAGGGAGGACCAGAGCCCCTTTTCCTCCACAATAGATTCCAGCACTTCTTGGGGGATTCACCAGTATTCTCAGGTCAGCTGGGAATTGTAATTTTTCCAATGTGTCCTGAGTCAGCCTTGAGGCTTCTACTCACTGGGACATGTGGTAGAGTTGCAATAGAAGCCTCCTGTGGGCATGACTATTAAGTGCCTGAATTATCTCAACTGGCTCTTTTCAATCCAGACAAGTAGTGGATTTACTCCAAGGCCATCCCGAGTAGCCAAGCTCCATACCCTGTTTCAGAGAGTTAGTTCAGCTACCCTGCAGAGAAATCTCATTTCCATCACTTGTACCCGTGATCTCGTCCTTTCGGTCATTACCCAAAATTCATGACCATAGATTAGGATAGGGATTAAAAACATGTTTTTCATAGATTAGGATAGGGATTAAAAACATGTTTTTCTTAATAAAATTAAGAAATTCTTTTGCACTCATATATCATAAGTTTAAAGTATAACCTTTAATGAAGACATATATATGACATATCATTGGCTTCAAAGGAAAACATCATATTCCAAGATGGTTTCCTATGCAGTTTTATAGTTTATTAGGTTTGATTACCTGTTCATGTCATCTAGATGTTCAGCAGCAAAGTAAAAACTTTTGATTTTAGGATGGCAGGCTTTGAATGCACTGTTGGGGGAAAAAAAAGTCAAACATAATGGGCAAAAATAATAATTACATAAAACATCTTTTCCAAATTAAGGGTAATTAGAAATTCAAATAACTTCATGAAATGAGACAGTGTTCAATTTTCTTTCAAAGTGATTATACATTCTTGTGAGTTTTTCATTCAGCTCTATAACTTTTGAGAACCATCAATCTATCATTGATCATCTTTAAATAACATCTGCATTCAAACATGCACAGAGGCAGCTCTACAACTATTAACTTGACAGATGTAATATTTTGATAAGATGAAGTAGTTAAAATAGTTTGTACAACAGGCAATTTTATTTATGTGGGTGGAGGAACCAAAAGAGTTTCTGAACAGAAAAACGACTTAACAGTTTATTTGATATAACAGAAAAGCTTTCAGTCCTCTGACTTTTCACATCTCAGTACCCTTGGTATTACCTTCAGCACTAATGACTAGGAGTCAAACAGAAAAATGTGATGGTTCACTGATTTTTGACAAGCTGTTGTAAAGCAACAGGGTGTTTACAAGGTCATCTAGCATGATGGGTAAATGACATGTCATTTTTCCCACCCAGCAATGTAATCAACATGAATGGTCACTGAGAGGTCTATAGTATTTTATTTATTTACTACAAACAAATTTTTAAAATGAAAAGCATGCAGAGAGTTTCTACAAATGCAGAAAGTTATAGTGGAGAGCTAGATGTGACAGTGGTTCACAATCTACTTATCACTGTGGGCTGTATATGTGTTACTTGGGCTGCAACTGAGAACCACATCTGCCCCCTCCACTCCCATTTGCCTCCCACTAATCCCAATGCCCTGAAACCCCACTGAGAAAGTAGGGGTGAGGTTGAGCAGCTGGGACTCCAGAAACTACCCCACAGCAGGGCACCAGGAACCTGGCCCTACTGCCTTTAGTACACAGATGAGACACAGCGGTGTTCTAATTGGGCCACATGTGGCACACAGGTTGGGAACTGCTGATATATGAAAACTATTCTATGAAAGTTAATTGTTAATAATGTACAGTATAGAAATAGTTTTTTTTTAAAAAAAACTAATGGTTTCCTCAAGATTGCTTTAAAATAGCATCAAAAATATAGAAGACAGTTAAAGATGACAAGTCAAACAGTATGGTATATAAAGTGCACTGTTCTTGTTTTCAAGAGAGATCAATTAGACAGGTCTTTTCTCTGACTATATGCCAAAGTATTAGACGAAAGAAAGGCATTGTCAGGGAAGGAAATCTGTAAATGTTAGACAAAAAAGGATTCCTCTACACACTAGAGCACAGCATAATGTTACACAAGTGAGAACAGATGTTGAACAGCATCTGCTCCATTTAAAAAATATAATCATGTTGTTGAGACCCAAAACTTGACTTATCTTAAAACTGGTATAACATCTGTCATCTGGATTTTAAATATATTTTTTCTTTATCTACCATTCAAATGGATTTTTTATTAGTCATATGTTTGTGTTTTGCTACCCTGTAGATAGGGCTCAGGGTGAGACAACAATTTAAATGAAGTGTAGTTCTTAGAGATAACGGACGTCATCAATGATTGCTTTGCTAACAAAAAAAATAAATGAAGCTGAGCCATGTTAAATGTCATCCATGAAAAACAGAGCAGTGACTGAAAACTGAAAGTCCCAAAACCACAGATTAAGTTTTTAATTTATGTACCCCTTTTAAAGACTACTATAGAGATCAGAGTTTATTTTCAAGAGCACTGTAAACTAATGGGAATAACATTAAAAGGGTATGTAAGTCATCACAGACAAGCTTTATTCTCTAAAAATCTTATATGGTATAGTTTTCATCATTTTAAAAACCTTCTTGAAAAACCTTGAACTGGAACTTAAAACAGTCTGCTAAAAAAATCATAATAGTGCCAGGTGAGCTTTATACAAAAGAACATGCACTTGCATGACAGGATATGCACAGGGATTTCAATGGTCAGAATAAAAATATTTGAATCCAGGCACATGCAGAGCAAGACTGATACTTATGCATGCCAAAAGTATATAAAACGAAGGACAAAAGTAATTTTAGAGTTATGTACCACATCCCAAGCTATGGTAAATTTGTGTAGCTCCATTAACTTCAGTGGAGCTATATTGTTTTATCCTTGTTCAAGAGACAGCCCACGTTGTCAACAGATCTTAGAAATCCTTCCTAATTAGAGTTTTGAACAAAGTACATTTTGTGCCTGGCCGTGGATTTGACACCATGTTTCCTGAAGTCCTTTTCACTTACTTTGTATTTAAAGCTCTTAGTTAAGAACCATAATAAATAATCAATTAGCTTTTTTCAGACACATTCTATTTATTTTAAAATAGCGATGGAAAACTACAGGTAAAAATTAATGATGGAAAAGCTAAAAACCACCACTTAAAAATGAAGCCATGCACAACTACTGTACAGATAAATATTTCTTTTTTAGCAAAACTTTTTATTTCAAACTTAGAATCCCACAATGGCAGAGTGGTTTTGTGGATATAAATAACTAACTTAGAAAAAGAACAGTCCTCCTTTTTACCCATTTTTTCTTCTTTTTCTTGTGTTGCCTCTGTAATATCTCATCTTCTCCATTCCTCAGAACTTGCTGTATTTGTGTTTGTTAACCCATTAAGGCCGCCACTCCACAAAACAAAACAGAGAGACTGTGACAGTGCAGCTGGGGAAGAAGTGCAGGGAGGGAAGGAGCTGAGCATTCCTAGAAGTTGCAACTAATTTTGCTGACGTTTGCTAATTGTACAGCTTTTGCAACAAAGTCATTGCATTTTAAGGGGGGACCATCATAGCACATGCAGCTTTCCTCCCAGGAATATTGACTGTACCAGGATTCATTTTATGCAATCAAATCATGTTACAATGATTTCCATTCTAATTTTACTTACTATTTCTTGCGGCATTCGTTGGCTCTATCAATCTTAAATTCAGGTAGACTGATGAATCCCTCTGCTTTTTCATCCTATGGAGAAAGTTTAATATGTTACTCAAGATGGTGAGACTTAAGATGAAAGTACATTAAAACTTAAACATAAACAAAGAGAGTTTTACTTACCAGCTCCCTATATAGGGCATATTACTTCTGGCAAATCAATGGAAGTGTTACCCACGTGGGACGTTATGGACCTTAGTTTAGAACATGTTTTTATAAGTATGATTTTAGTAGGTTAGCTGACAAAATGGACAAGGCCCAACTGCCTCAGAAACCATTTCACAGCTGGAATAGCATTTAATCATGATGCCTAAACATGGCAAAAACTCAGGACAGTGGTCAGCGAAAAATGCAATTTAATTTTTTGTCAAGGATAGAGTAATTTACAAGATGAACTGCAAATTATTTTACTGAGCACAATATAACTTCACATGAATATAAATCAACCCAATTTTAAAATACAAATGTGTACCATTCTGCCATTTTTATATCATGTTGTTGTTAAGATGAATGACTTCCCCCCAGTTATTCTTGTATTTTATCAATTATACTCACAGAAGGGGAATCTTCATCTTTTCCCACCTCCTTTAAATTTTGATAATTGTGAATAGCTTTAATGGACTTGATCTTTCCTCAACATTTCACAATTTAAAAGCACAGCGTTTGTTTTAGTCATCAATACATCAACCCCACAGAATCTGTTATACTGCTTTTTGTAACTGTTAATTATTAACATCACTAATATAGAATCATGAATTAGAGGCAAGAGTAAACATACATATACATGGCGTGTGTGTGTGTGTGTGTGTGTGTGTGTGTGTGTGTGTGTGTGTGTGTGTTACAGAAATGAATCTACAATTTCCTGCTCTTCACTCTCTATTTTTTTAAAATGAATCAATCATCCATCTTTGGATCTTTGTTACGCATTTAGTCCTTGGACGGCTGAGAGGTACACCTTTATTCGAGTCCATGCATAAGTCAATTAACATTCCATTACTGTTTTTTGGTAACCTCTGCTCTTGTTTTTCATGCAAAGAACTCTTATATTCTCTGACAACTGTGAAAACTATCATTGTCTTTGATGATTTTCAGCTTCATTCCATCTATGCTCTTGATTTTCATCACGTAAGTCAGGTATATGTTATTCCACCCTACCTAAAGGCCTTTCATTTATTTGTGTATACACTTAGGATTTCTATTTATACAGTCATATTGTCATAGCAACCTGCTCTTCATTTTTAATAATTGGAATGCTTGTCAATTTATTTTTCCAGATTTTGATACTGTTATACTTCTCCAAGAACACTATTCACTTGTACTGCTTCAGCATTGTAATTTTTACTTTTGTCATTGCTCCTAGAATACACCAAATATTCATGACCACTCCCAAAGGGAAAAATACATCAGGATTCCAGGCATCATGGAATACAATCTTCATGTAAAATGCATTCGTAGCATTGTCGCCAGAAGCATGCAAACCACACATTTTTTCCTTTTACAAAATGTGCATCATTCACCAGTACATAAGCTTGCATCATGTCTTCATTTAATCATTTGATACTGTTATTTCTCTCTCTTAAGAGAACAGGAACAGGTATGTGCAGGAATTCAGGATTCATTAATTTAAACTCAGTAAGCTGCCTCTTTTCCATCCTGGTGCAAGAAAACTAATAAGAATGGGATTCAAAGGGTGTGTCTACATAGCAAAGTAATTCCGGAATAACAGCTGTTATTCCAAAATAACTATGCGAGCATCTACACAGCAATTCTGTTATTTCAAAATACTTTTGAAATAACGGATGGCTTATCCCGACTTCTGTAAACCTCGTTCTACAAAGAATAATGCCCATGCCAAAATAGCTATTTTGAAATAAGGTGCGTGTAGATGCTCCACTTCTGCTATTTCAAAACAGCCCCTCTCCATGGCCATTCTAAGTTATTCTTACTGGGGTTCTAAATCGAGATAGCACGTCTACATTAGGGAAGCCTCCCTTGGACTAATTTTGAGGTTTTCCTGCAGTGTAGATGTGCTATTTTGAAATAAGCTATTTCGGAATAACTATTCTGGAATAGCTTATTCTGAAGTAACTGTGCAGTGTAAACATAGTCAATGGGACTTCACATAGGTTCATGGAGAATCTCTCTTTGATGGGCCTTTCTTTCTCCACTGCTCTAGGATAGTATATTAATTAACTTGGTGTTATTATTAACATTTATACAGCATTATGATATACATAAAAACTTTCACAAATAGAAGTTATCAGGTTGCTATCATAATGAGCATACTATCTACTATATTCTCTGATGATAACCCTTTAAAATAATTACTTTCAATACATTCTCCAGGAAACATACTCTAGGAAAATTATTTATAACAATCAAAATTTCTTGTATGGCCTTTTTCATTTTTAAAGGAACAGACCTACAGAGAAAAGTAGAACTTCAAAGGCAATGTATAAAGTGGAGAGAGGCTGCAATATTCTTTTCTTGGAGGAAAAAAGTAAATTATCTTAATCACAGGAGCAAATGTATAGATCTATAGAAAGAACACACTGCTTATTCTTGATGTTTATTTTTATAGTATGGTACCACACTGTGGAACCACAGTGGTCTTAAATAACAAGAATAAGCTCAATGTCCAAAATACCTCATAGAACTAAGCACTATACAGATAAGTAATAAACAAGGAAGCCTCTGCTCTAGAGTGTTCAGAATGGAAATGCTGATGAAGATTTGGAACCATTCAGAGACATGGCGTAAATATATTTTACTGTATGACAGTCTTTCAGGATACGTCCACACCACATTATTTCAAAATAACTAGTGTTATTTTGAAATAACTTAGTCTGCGTCTACACAGCAGGCAATTATTACAAAATAATGTTGAAATACTGTCAAGCTGGAGGACTTCTTACTCTGATTCCTGTAACCCTCATTTTACGAGTAAGGAAAGTCAGAGAAAGAGTACTCTATTTTAAAATAAGTGCTGTGCAGACACTCCCAATTTTGAAATAAGCTATTTTGAAATAAGCTATGCAATTGATGTAGCTCAAATTACGTAGCTTATTTTGAGCTAAGCCCTGTTGTGTAGATGCACCCTCAGAGTTTAAGATAATTTATCTGTTTCCTAAAAATATTTTAAGAAAAAAGTTTGATTTGCCAAAGAAAATTCTGATCTTCCATAGAACTGGTCACTCTATGAAAAAAGGTTTTTAAAACAATCATTCTTCCAAAGAAACAAAATAGATTAAATAAATGAGGGACCCTTGCAGGATCACGATCTTAGGAAATTTAATGATGCTCTTTCAATGTTATCAGTATATAATTAAGCACTCAGAGCCATAATCTAAATAAGATACAATGTATCAAAAGACAACACAATTTGAGAGCATTTTGCATAACTACAGTGGCTTTTAGTAGTACCATAGATTTCTATGATTATGATTAAATATTGTACCCCAAATTCAATAAATTATGGTTGTAATGCTCTTTCTGAGTTATGAGAACACTGGCAAATGACTCTAGCTTTATTCTTCTAAATTTGTTACATTGTCCTAAGAGAAGGACAACTTTATTACAGTCTATTAAGGATATAGGAATATAGAGGTGAGTAGTTGTATTGTTTCTTACGCTACAAAGAAAAAAAAAAGGACAAATCCTGCAAACTCTGATGCATATGAGTGACTTTAGTCACACAAACAGTCTGATTGATATAGTAAGATTATTTGGGTAAATGAAATCACTCACCTGTATGAAGACGAGATTTGACCTTCCATCTTATTATGACAATAATGAAGGATAAGAACTGTTAGCATTAGAAAGGATGACCAAGGAATGTGCCTATTTCTTACCTCTTCATTGATATACCAATATAGAGAAGTATCCTTCAGAACAAACCAATATTTCTTCCATTTCTGGGAGAAATAACTCTTGGCATCTTTCTTTTTCCAAAGCCAGCCTTCGCAGTCGCCACGGCCCAGATCTTTACAGGAAATCCTCCTTTTGCTCTTACCGGTAATGGGAGCTGAAAATGCCAATATTTTCATTAAAATGAGTAGCTGTGAATGTGTTCACCTTATACATGTGATCAACCAGTCACAAAATGCTAATTTTGCCTAAAAATGTGATCCATCTTTATGAACTTAAGAGAACATTTCAATAGGAATTTCCTTGACATTATTATTATTATTTCTTTTTAATTAAGCAACAAAAAGTCAATGGCAAAAGAAAAAAGTTGATGTATTCTCTTATCCTTCTCTAAACATGAAACAAAGTACAATAAATGAAGGCAATAAGACAGGTTCTATAAGATAGAAGGACAAGGTGTAAAAAAAAGTATTATGTGGATTCTTAGTTTGTGAACAGCTCATTTCACATCAACATATAGAAACATACAAATAGCTTCTAATGAATGTGCATACACAAATATATATACAGGTTGGACTTCCCTGGACCAGCACCCTTGGACATGACCAGTCTCAAATGAGGGATTTTGCCGGACCAGGGAAGGTCAATTCCAGCCCAGTTATGAGGTCTCTGTAGGGGTCCATCAGCAGATGGCCGGGCTCCCCTCTGGTCTTTATGTCCCCACTTAGCTCCTCTGCCAGCTGGTCTGTCTTCCGTCATAGCCAAGGGCCTGGCTGCCAGCATCCCTGTCCGTGCCCCTGCTGGGCTGCACAGCCAGCTTTGGCCACTGGGTGGGCTCTGCACTCCCAGCTGGGCTACACTGCTAGTCTGGCCCCGGCCACCCAGCTCCACGCTTCCAGCTCCTTGCCCTGGGCTGGCTCTGCTGCTAATAGCAGCACCGGACTCCACGCTTCTCTCCCCAAGGCTCTCTAGTCTTGCAATATCCGGCCCACAGATGTTGCCAGACCAGAGAGTCCTGCACACAGAGGTTCAGCCTGTGTTAAATTGTAAGAATTACAGACTAAATTCGAGTTATACAGAACAATATTTTGAAAAGTATAGTTTTACTAAAATTTGAAAACCCTGCAGAAAGCAATTCAGTAACATGCTCAAAAAGAGACTACAGGGTACTGAATATAGTTCAGATGTGCTGTATCAGGGAATGGCAGTTAATCATGGATGGATACTTTTGTCATATGGAGAACTAATGAGTATACATTTGATTCAGGCTAACAAATTGCAACCAGCAAAATACTACAATACCTAAAACATTAATATTCCCATTTCTATTTTCTGCACTCTCTTCAAAAAGTACCTATTTAATAATAAAGAGTTCTGTGGCAACTTAAAGATTTATTTATTTGAGCATAAGCTTTTGTGGGCTAGAACCCACTTTGTCAGAAACATGAAGTGGAAACTTCAGTGTGGAAGGTATACATACACATGCAAAAATTGATGTGTTACAGTATGTGAAGGACCAATGCTAATGAGGTTAATTTAATTAGGGTAGATGTGTTATTTTTTAGTCTTTAAGGTGCCTCATGACTCCTCATTTTTTCTGAATCAGAGTAACACAGCTACCCCTCTGAAACTTCATTTCATGTTTACCTTTGTTTTTCTTTTTAGTTTTCTGCTGTAGAGAAGACTGCTGAAACGTCTGTAAGCAAATGAAGACACAGAAAAGCAGTGAAAAACCGATTCAGTCAATCCAACACCTTCCTAAATTATTATAAAAACAGCAGTTAAAACTCTGAATACCAAAAGCATCACAACACATCTAAAAAAAGCCCCCGTCAGATTTTTCAAGTGGAAAAATGCAATTTTATTTTGTACTTTCAGAAAGTATTGAAGGAAAATGATACAGCACATTCAAATCAACTCACCCATTATAAACTAAATTTTCCCTCAGACACAGATTCTCTTTTTCTCACTATGTTTTGTATTAATAGGACATTTTTCACTCATTTAGAATGGCAGTTGTCTTGTGAGAGAAGCCCTATACTTCTGTTTGGTGGTACACTGGGCTAGCTGATCTGAATTCCTGATATTAGTATATGTGTTACTTTTTTATTTCAATGTCTTCTGAACCTATGAAAAAATATTGTTCTGAGGATGCTAAAAAACCTGGCTAGGGCTTTATAGATGTTGCATGTTACATCTGCCATTAGTATTCAAACTTTTTATCTCAATACTATTTTATATTATGTATAAATAAACAAAGGGGAGTGGAGAGAGAGAAAGAAACTGAAGAAAATGATGGGGTCCAAAAACAAACTTAGGGAGAAATCTGCTTAAATAAATTAGCCTTATTTTCACGTCTCAAAAAAATATGGAAGATCTCTCCTATGAGGCAATTCCACAACTAATGACCTTTGATTTACAAAGATTTGTCCTTTACCTGATCCTGACTGAACCTAATAATCAAGAGCTGATACACTCAAGTAATTGTAACATCTGGCATAGAAATAAGGTCGGAATTGAATTATATCTGTATTTATGGCCTTGCCAATAAAAAGCTTTGATGTCTATTAATATACTAGAGGATCCTTTCTGCTATAAAACTCTAATTCCAATAAAAGTCCACAATTTAATAGGTGAAAAATAAATTACTAAAAATAATAATGTTAATAAAATATAATAATAATGCTACACCATTTCAGTGTTAGTTGACTTGTATTTAGCTTAATATATTGTTGGTAACAGCAATACAATTCATAGAAGAGCCTCAGATTATAAAGACCTCTCGCCTCAACTTTTATCAAGCCAATTTAAAAATTGAAGGTTTCAAGTATCTCCTGGTCCTACTAGTTACAAACAAATCAAAGTTAAAATACTGATGGCCTCACAGAGTTAAAGCCTGTGCCTAATTAATAAAATAAACTTTGGGACAACAGAGTAGTGTGTGATGCTACAAGACTCTTTTTATTTTAAGGTCCATTCTATATCCAAGTTTTCTTTCCCACTTCTTGCATATATGTCATGATTTAGTTCACTTGTTCATATTATGGGAAGGGACAACCCATCTTCAGCTGCAAAGTGTTTTCCCCTTCAAAGTCCTGACAAATTCTCTAACAGCAAATTAAATCTCCATGAAACAACCTTGCCACATAGGCGGGACATGCATAACACAATAGTTAACAGTAACATCATGAAACCAAAAGACTGGCAGGGGTCTGATCTCTGAAAATGCACTGGGGAAGGCTTATCATCCATATCTTCACCCCTCTCTGATCTTAGATAGCATCAGTGTATATGTGGTTTGGTGCGGTAGATAGGTCTGGAAGAGTGATTATGCAATGGGAGTTCCATGTTGGAAAAATCCACAGGGCCCTGTTTGCAATCATCCTGCCTTTGGTGATAAGTATGGGGACAACACCTCCTGACTGACTGTATCTCGTTAGGTTCCTTTCTCTACTGGTGCTAATTGCTGGGCACAATTAGCAACACCGCATCAAAAGAAACTCCAATTCTGAATCAAGTTCAATGTGTGTCTATTTATACAAGCCTAAATATGCCTATATTTCCCTAGAAGGAAAGCTTTCAAGTGAGACATCGAGAAGTGTGTAAGGAACTTATATTCCTAAGTCTCTTAGGGTATGTCTACACTTGCCCCCTAGTTCGAACTAGGGAGGCAAATGAAGCATTCCAAAGTTGCAAATCAAGCACGGGATATTTAAATCCCATGCTTGATTTGCAACTTCGGTATGCTTCATTTGCCTCCCTAGTTCGAACCAGGGGGCAAGTGTAGATGTACCATTAGGTACTTTTGCAATCAAACTTTAATTCAGTGTAGACAGTTTGATTTAAAAAAAAATCTTTCACAGCTATCAGGGCAAAACCCCATTATTAAATTTCATTTAGTTTTTCTGCATTAAATATTTTCATGATTAATTCATCTAAATTGGGAAGGAGAAGTTTTGCTTATTTTCTCTTAAGAGGTACTTAGTATTTTTTTAAAAAGTGTTTTGTTTTGTTTTGTAAACACAGATTATAAAAGTGCTTCCAGTCTGACCATTTAAACTTTGTGTGCTCTCCAGGAATGAGTTTCCATCTGATTTTTTTAAAAATGTTAGCAAAGAGGTGTCAAACTTCATCACCTCAAAATAATGTATGTAATTACCAATTTTTGTCTATAGAATATTGTATTGAAGAACAGAAAAGTTTTATTACAATCAGTGTTCTAAATTAGCACTTTCCATGAGATAATAATTAATAACTGGGTCCAACTCCTACTGAAGTCAATGGGAGCCTTTCAACTGACATTAATGGGCTTTGGATCAAGCCTTAACTTACTTTCTTCTTTAGATTTTAAAGTGTTAAATCTGTTTGATGGGTTTTATGCAGAAAGAAACTGGCTCCAGTTGAATGTTGGAGATGACATTTCCCTAGAATTGTATGTATAAATGGACCTCATGACTCAGCTGCATACTCAGAGGATGTATGATTCCAAAAATGTGTATGAGGGTCAGGTTCACAAAGTGTTTGTTTCTTTATTTACTCTATTGGTGCTGCAAGGCGACATGGTGTTTATTAGAATCCCGTGATGCTGCTGAATGCAATCAACTGTCTTAACTGCAGCTCCTTACCAATTATTAGATATTGTTTTTCCAGCCTGTCCTCAAACTGTTTTTTTCTTTTTCTGTTTAGCTCTGCAACATGCCACACATATAACAAAGGTAAAATGTTAGACCCTGTGAATTCATCAAAATCAACCCATACCACTGTATCAAAGCTGTATTTTGCCTCAAAATTCTTGTGACAAAATGGCTTATCAGCTACAAGGCAGTGTATTTATTTCAATACACCTTTAAGTTTCACCAACTATATTTAAATATGACTGGCCCCAGATTTCAAGAATTCATCTCTCTTGCACATTTTGAGAACAATCCTGAAATTTAAACATAACCTAGTTTCACACACAAAAGAAAAACACTTATTGGTAAGGATACGATGTTGTCATGGGGGTCACCAATTCTATCACTTTAATGGACTTCTGTGACCTCTTTGGTTTCAGCCTCTGCCAGAGTGACAGGGTTGGAGCAGCCTCATGAGGCTGGAGCCCCCATATTTTCAGTAAAAGTCAGCAAAAGGTTTCAGACTTCTGGAATGTTTTTGTTGATTGCCGATGACCTGTCCATGACTTTTGCTAAAAATATCCATGACAAAGTCTTAAACTCATTTATCAGTTACTCAAATTAACTGGTAGAATGGAAACTGTATTGCTAATGCAAAAACAAAACAAAGGTCTACCAACTCA
The DNA here is from genome assembly GCF_052426305.1 of Pelodiscus sinensis. Classification (NCBI taxonomy): domain Eukaryota; kingdom Metazoa; phylum Chordata; order Testudines; family Trionychidae; genus Pelodiscus; species Pelodiscus sinensis. The sequence continues at coordinate 212,164,724 of NC_143052.1, forward strand.
AGTAGAAATAGTTGCTAATAGAAAAAAAGATTCCAATCAATTATTCATATTCTGAACAATATGCTATACAGCTCAACTTCAGTTAGCAAAACTTCCCATTCCAAAAGCAAGACAACTTCATTTCATGCATTAAATACATTGAAAATTCTCTCCATTATCCTAAATCTAATTTATTTGAATAGAGTCAGTGTCTCCTGTTTTAGAAAAATACCTTCACTAAAGTGCTTGAATGATACACTTTGCTAACCAGGGAACCAAATATAAACTATAAAAAAGTACAGTATATTTAAATTATATGGCTTCCATCACAGCTGCAGTCACTAAAACACCTATGAAGAGTGCTAAAGACAGAGCTCATAGAAATGTTGCTTTTTCTTTCTAAGGCACTTAATCATCTCAAGATAAAGTATTTAGTTTGAATTAAGGGTCTGAATCTGCATCACTGAATCTACGGACAACACAGGATTGAGCGCTAAGTGAAGGAAATTCATAAGCAGCTGCTTCCCTTTAGTAGTTAATTTCCAAAATTACTAACTGGGTGTTTGTTTAATTTTGGCTTCTCAGAAATAGTCATTAGTGTTAAAACCTAATTCATCTGAAATTTGACAGTGCTGGGATTGTTTGGTCTATACCAAACTTGGTTTGAATTAATAGCAGCAAAAAGTCAAGAGAATTCTTTTTAATGAAACATTTTCTCTTTTAGTTTTATCCCAGGTGCATGCTGTACTTTAAGATACTAAAATAAACAAATATCAGTATAGTTCCTCTGATAATTATGTTGATTTTGCCAATTTAAAAACAAGCCACAGTTTTAAACTTCCAAATATTTAAAAATAGATATCACACTGCCTATAATTATGCACATTTATTGATGAAAAGTCATTTTTCCAACTCTCTTGCTTTCACAAAAATTTCAATTTTTTAACTGGCAAATTTTCCACATCTCCCTAGATTTCAAAAATCTTTAGTATATTTCTATCTAGCAGCACTGAATAATATACACAGCATAGTTATTGTAGAGCAATAAAACAATTAACCTTCAAGGCACTTAAAACTAGACATAAGCCTCATGTTCTGAAGTTATTTTCCAATCTTAAACTGAACACTCTACATTGTAGACAGGTTCTAATTACTTAATTGCAATGCAAATGTATGCAGCTGGTGAATTAATATATGACTGTTCTCACATCGTCAACAAATTTAAGGTCAACAAAACATTTATTCATGTGCTTAACTTCATTGTGATTAAAGCAGATGCTTAAGCACTAAAATATTACACTTGATCAACTTAATTTTAACCAATTGTTAGCATGTTACAAATTATTATTTTAATTTAAGTCAGATAGAAAGGAATCAAACCAGAAAATAACTAGTTTCCCATTTCAACTGGACTAACTCTGTACCACAAAGAGACATTTTTCATCAGATTTTGTTGGAATTGTGAGGGGGTTGCCAGGTTATTGTGTGTAGGGATTGTGGTATTGCTACCCTTACTTCTGCACTGCTGCTGGCGGTGGCACTGCCTTCAGAGCTGGGCAGCTGGAAATTGGTGGCTGCTGGCTGAGAGCCCAGCCCTGAAGGCAGAGCCACCGCAAGCAGCAGTGCAGAAGTAAGGATGGCATGGTATGTATTGCAGAGCTGGGCCTTCAGCCAACAGCCACCACTCCCTGGCCACCCAGCTCTGAAGTCAGCGGCACAGAAGTAAGAGTGGAATGGTATGGTATTGCCACTCTTATTTTTGCATGGGTGTATGCAGAGTGCTGCCTTCAGTGCTAGGTGCCCTACAACCAGATGCTGCTCCCTAGCCTTTCAGTTTTGAAGTGCAGAAGTAAGAAAGTAAGGAGTAAGCAAGCAACTTCCTTTTGAGTCCAGAATCCCAGTTTGAGAAAGGTTGGTCTCCCGGGCCTTCAGTCAGCAGGTAATTCTATGGGAAGAGACTAGGTTTCATGGTCTGTGACATGTTTTTCATGGATGTAAATTTGGTAGGGCCCTACTCAGAAGTCTGTGTGCTTGTTCTGAACTGAGACTCCAATGAACTTGCAAGAATGCCCTTAAAGAGGAGTATTAAAAGGCTGCCCCTGTCAAGGCCCATTTGAGAGTTAGGATGAAACCTGCTAAGCTGACAAGCATGCGTGAGGTTCCTTTATTGTGTTTAATATATTTTCTCTGTAATGCTTTGTACATAAGAATGGGGTGACTGCTGAGGAGAGACATGGGGAGGGGGCACTAACCTCATGATTGCCACCCCACATGATTCCTCTCCAGGCCACCCCTAATGCATGAGAGGGCTGGGAAAACCCTGCCTCCACCCCATGCCTCTTCCTCCAAGTCCACTCCCCCCATCTGACATGGCCCAAGAAGTAGCAGGGTCCTGCTGCCTCCATCAGAGTCAGGCCCCCTGCACTCACTGGCAGCGGCGGGGGAAAGAGGAGCAGTGTGGCCCAAACCCACTCTTTTCCCCCTGCCGCTCAGGTTACAGGCCACCTGCCAGAGGCTGAAGCCCTTGGGCTTTGACTTTGCCCCTTGTCCCCCAAGGCAGTGGCCTTTGGCTACTCCTGGCAGGAGTGGCAGGGCTCAGGCAAACTTGAGCTTCAGTCCCCACTCCAGGAGTCATGTAACAATATTTGTTGCCAGATGCCCTCTTATAGGTATATTCAGCTTGTAACAACAACACACTAAATAAAAAAAATACTTTTGCTGTAGAGGAAATGTTTAAGTGAGCTGCCCAAGGTCACACTTAAATCTGTGGTAGAGCATGGAACTGATTCCTGATCTCCCAAATCTCAGGTTAGTGCTCTGACTACAGAACTATGATTCTTCTATAGGGGGAGAAATCTCTTTTGCAAGGGAACATGCATAAAGAGAGGGGAATAGACAAGATGACAGCATACACACTGCCAAACACCAGCATTCAAAAGCCACAGATAAGGTCATTTGGGTTGCTTTTTATTTGTCTTCTGGTTTTTGAGCTGTTAGGATTCATCTTTTCAAGTTTCTCTCAAGCATGAGGGTTAGAAACTTATTTAAAAAAAAAGGAAAGTTGAGGTTCTCCTGTACTCACCAGGTTCCTAGAGCTGGGGCTTTAAGAAAAAAATGCCAAATATCATAAGACTTGTGATAATACCATGAGAACTGGCAACCACTGAATTGCAAAAAAATGTCTCTTATCTTTTCTTTTCCCCTCCACAGCTCCTGCAAAAGATTCCAATCTAGAGGCTTCCTGAGTATGAGATTCACTCACAGTCATTTGCCACAGTCGGAAGAGTCTTGTGGGCTGTGAACAAAGCTGGGCCATAGTTTCCCTAAGTAAGGTTGCCAGGTGTTCAGCATTGAACCAGACAGCCCGGTATTTGTACCTAAAATGTCCAGTATTTTCTTTTTTTTCTGAAGGCCCAGCTTGGACACCCGCCAGAAGGCTGCTTGGGACGTGCGGCGCAGCTCGCACTGGCTGTGGCGGAGGGAGGGGGGAGCGGCCCGGGAATTAAAGGGATTTTTTTTTTTTGCTCAACTTTTCTGCGGCTTTTTTTCCCCCTCTCAACAGAATTTTTTCCCAGCCTTTTTTGGGGGGTGGGGGGGTCAGTATTCTTCAAAATGGCTAGCTAACTACAGAAGCAGCTTCTCCTCTCTTGGTAGTCACATCTCCAGATCAGCTACTAGAAGTGGGCCTCATCCTCCCTGATTGGATCCACCTAGTCATCTCTAGCCTGATTCTGGCCTGCATATTTATACCTGCCTCTGGAAATTTCCACTACATGCATCCAACAAAGTGGGTCTTTGCTCACGAAAGCTTATGCTCCAATACTTCGGTTACTCTATAAGGTGCTACTGGACTCCTCGCCACTTTTGCAGATTCAGACTAACATGGCTACCCCTCCGATACTCAAAACCACCTTGTTCTTTATCCAGCTGGTCATTTTTGTGTGTGCCATTCATCTATATCTACTGGTTATGTTACCAAATATGTAATAAACAATTCATTTAAAGAGCTGAAATTTTCATTGATTTCATTCCCTTAGGGTACGTCTACACTACAGCACTAATTCGAACTAACTTAGTTCAAATTAACTAGAACTAAAAACTAGTTCGAATTAGCGTTTTGCTAATTCGAACTAGCATGTCCACATTAAGTGGACCCTGAACCGGGCTTAAGGATGGCCGGAAGCAGTGCCAGCAGGGCATCAGAGGAGGACTTAGAGCGTGGAGATGCGCTTAAAGGGACCCGACCCCCACCCCGGACAGACAGTTCTCAGGGGTGCCCTGCTTGCAAACCAGTCCTGGCTTGGAGTGCCCAGAGTGCCCACACTGGGCACATCACAGCACTCGGCCATAAGACCGGCTGCACTTGCCGCAGGCTGCCATCTGGGGAGAGGGGCCAATTGGGGGGCTGCAGGAGAGCTTCCACCCCAGAAGCCCGCAGAGCCAGCCCAGTCCTCCCCATCGGGGGCTCGTACCCCATTCCTCCCTCACCTCCTTCCACTTACCCTTCCCTAGCCCCTTTTCTTGATGTACAAAATAAAGGACAATTGTGGTCAAAATATAACTTAGATAGGGCCACGATAAGGTGGGTGCATAATTTGCTGGATAACCGTAGTCAGAGAGTTGTTGTTAACGGTTCTAAATCCTGCTGGAAAGGGATAACAAGTGGAGTTCCTCAAGGGTCTGTTTTGGGACCCGTACTGTTCAATATCTTCATCAATGATGTAGATATTGGGATACAGAGTACGTTTATTAAGTTTGCAGATGATACCAAACTGGGTGGGGTTGCGACTTCTTTGGAGGATAGGGACATAATTCAAAATGACCTTAGCAAGTTAGAGAAATGGTCAGAGGTAAACAGGATGAGGTTTAATAAAGAGAAATGCAAAGTGCTCCACTTAGGAAGGAACAATCAGTTCCATACATACAAGATGGGAAGCGACTGTCTAGGAAGGAGCATGGCAGAAAGGGATCTAGGGGTCATAGTGGACCACAAGTTGAATATGAGTCAACAGTGTGATGCTGTTGCAAAAAAAGCAAATATGATTCTAGGTTGTATCAACAGGTGTGTTGTAAGCAAAACTCGTGAAGTCATTCTGCCGCTCTACTCTGCACTAGTTAGGCCTCAGTTGGAGTACTGTGTCCAGTTCTGGGCGCCACATTTCAAGAAAGATGTGGAGAAATTGGAAAGGGTACAGAGAAGAGCGACAAGAATGATTAAAGGTCTAGAGAACATGACCTATGAAGCCAGGCTTCATGAACTGGGCTTGTTTAGTTTGGAAAAAAGAAGATTAAGGGGGGACATGATAGCGGTTTTCAAATATCTAAAAGGGTGTCACAAGGAGGAAGGAGAAAATTTGTTCTTCTTGGTTTCTGAGGACAGGACAAGGAGTAATGGGCTTAAAGTGCAGCAGGGGAGGTTTAGATTGGACATTAGGAAAAAATTCCTAACTGTCAGGGTGGTCAAATATTGGAATAAATTGCCAAGGGAGGTGGTGGAATCTCCCTCTCTGGAGATATTTAAGAACAGGTTAGATAGACATCTGTCAGGGATGGTGTAGGTGGAGCTTGGTCCTGCCTTGAGGGCGGGGGGCTGGACTCGATGACCTCTTGAGGTCCCTTCCAATCCTATTATTCTATGATTCTATGAAAAATGGAATCTGTCTTTATTGAACAAAACTGGGGGAGACTGGGAAAAGGAGGTGGGAGAGGGGAAGAGAAAGGCTGGGAGAGGGGAGGGCAACTACAATGATCAGGGGTTGGGAACAGGTCCCATATGAAGAGAGGCTAAAGAGAATGGGACTTTTCAGCTTAGAAAAGAGGAGACGGAGGGGGGACAGGATAGAGGTCTCTAAAAGCAGGAGTTGGGTGGAGATGGTGCATACAGAAAAGTTCTTCATTAGTTCCCATAAAGAAGGACTAGAGGACACAAAAGGAAATGAATGGGTAGCAGGCTTCAAACTAGTAAGAGAAAGTTCTTCTTCACAAAGCAAAGAGTCAACCTGTGGAACTCCTTGCTGCAGGAGGCTGTGAAGGCTCAAACTGGAACAGAGTTTAAAGGGACGTGAGATCAAGTGACGGAGGTTGGGTCCATGGAGTGCTATTAGCCAGGGGGTAGGAGTGATGTCCCTGCCCAAGGTTTGTGGAAGGCTGGAGAGGGATGGCACGAGACAAATGGCTTGGTCACTGTCTTCGGTCCATCCCCTCCAAGGTCCCTAGGGTTGGCCGCTGTCGGCAGACAGGCTACTGGGCTAGATGGACCTTTGTTCTGACCCAGGACGGCCATTATAAGCTCAGGGCTCAGGGTCGGGGGTCTCAGTGGACCCCCTTGATTTTCATGCACACCTGCTCCTGGGTGGCCAGGCTGGCAGCTCTCCTGCCCTAGACGGCCACTTTCCTGTGCCTAGTGCGGAGATCGTGGACAAGGTCCACGATGTCCGCACTAGCCCAGGCGGGTGCCCGCCTCTTGCGGTCCCAGGCAAGCTCCCGGGAGCCACCAGCCTGGTCCCGGGAAGAGGGGGAGGGCTGGGGGGCATCGGGTGGCTGGCTCGAGCCGTGCCAGGTGCAGGGTCTGATGGCTGGGTGCTGGCAGGCTTGCACCTGGCACGGGCACCGTAGCCAGCCCGTGCCCCTTTAAGCGGTCCGGGGCCGGGAGGGGGGCAGATGAGTTTCCCTGGTGTTGGCCAGAGTGGCCACCAGGGAAACCTGGGGAGGGCTAGCCTCCCACTAGTTCGAATTAAGGGGCTACACACCCCTTAATTCGAACTAGCTAGTTCGAACTAGGCTTAATCCTCGTAAAATGAGGTTTTCCTAGTTCGAACTAAGCGCTCCGCTAGTTCGAATTAAGTTCGAACTAGCGGAGCGCTAGTGTAGCGCCTATGAAAGTTAGTTCGAACTAACTCTGTAGTGTAGACATACCCTTAGGAACTAAAATGACATTTTCAGCAAGTGGTGCTTTGTGCTTCTTTATCATTGCATCACATCGCCAGGAATAGTTCTAGTAATAGCTGCATATATTAGTGCTGAAGTCAGGTAGTCCTTGACCAAGGAAAATATGAAACTCTTAAATTCAGGGAAAGTTTTCACAGGGAAATGAGGGAAAGAACATTTTAATATCTGTAACTCATCCATTGTAAATAAAAATGTTAAAATCATATCACACCATTTTTCTTCTACCATAAGTTAAGATTGTAAAAGAACTGGTCATTTCAGGATACAAAGTATATTGCCTTTCATGACCCTAATGGAATTTCTTCTAAGTGTGAAGTGAAACAGAACATCTCAAAGTGTGGAGAAAGGTAACATGAACATTTTTTTTCCAAATCATCACTTGCTGTCGTGATCCCCAAGTTACAGTACTGAGTGTCATTCTAAACTTAAAATTCCCTAGAGTTAGAAATCCTGTCTGGTTAGAGTTAGTGTCAGAGCAAAGATGAATATTTGAAAAGGGGACAAAAGGAAATTGTTGGCACACAAAAACAGCATCATTTTCTGCCATTTAATCTAAATTATAGTCTCCACAAATACAAGGGCAGACATGGATTGGTTGAGTCACACGAGAATGCTAAGTAATAAAGCAAAAGGCCAAAATCTTCTTTCTAGAGCAGGCAGATAATTACAAACACTTCTCTCCCTAACCCACTAGTGAAAAAAGCTCTGAAACAGTTCTCCTCCTCCTTGCAGTACAAACACTAAACTATCTGTATTGCTAATTGATGGTTTGGCAGGTATGGCTAAGATAGGCATGAGAGTGGCGTAGCACTGGGAACACTGGTAATAATTGTCAGGACTAAAACTGAAACATCTTTAAAGCATTCCAGGAGTAGTACCTTAGGAAAAAAAAACGTATTCATTCAAAAAAAAAAAAAAAAAAAAAAAAAAAGGGTTTGTGTACATACGAAAGACACAAACCATACAGGATAGTCAGTGGACCTGATTTTCCATAGTTGGAAATCTTGTGTAGTTAAGGTGACCATATTTTCCTATGCTAAATATGTGACACCTGGGAAAATCATTCCTATTCAAGTGAGCTCAATGGCAGTCAGAACTATGTAATACAAACATGCAAAATAACATCAAGTTGACGAGCCGCTGTTAAAAAGAAATACTGAATAGTTGGAGTCTTTTATTTGCTTTCTTAACTTTAAAGCTTTCAGATTTGCACAGATTACACAGTTACACATACACATTCTCATATACCTCTTTCCCACCGGGAGGGAACAACCAACCTGACTCAGCCCTCCCTGCCCTCTGCCCTCCATGCTTCACTGGGCGCTCAAGATGACCCCCCCCCCCCAGTAACCTCGCACTGTGTCTTCCCAAAGCAACATGTGGGGTGGGGACATGCAGGGTCACAGCCCCGCATCTATTTGATTTATCAAAAAGCAGGATATGGGTGATGTGGTCACAGTCTATGAACTCCTGCATGGGGAAGAGACATTTGATAAGATGGGGCTCTTCAATCTGCAAGCTGGACCTCTCTGGTGCAACACCCTTGGGACTTCACTGGTCCCAAAGAAAAGAATTTGCCAAACCAGGGGAAGTCCTCTGCTGTGGCCTCTCAGCCCACCACACCTCACTGCCACTGGCTCATTCCATTCCAGCTGGGCTGCAGTGGCCCTGGCTCTGCATGGCACCTGCTGCCAAGGCCCCGGCCCTGCTGCCACAACTGCAGCCCCGTAGCCAGGCTGCCTCTACCCCAGCTGGGTTGCTGCATCCCTGGCTCTAATGCTGGACTACCGTAACCCCGCTGCCACCTGAGCTGCTGCATCCCATGCCCCCCAAGCCGCCAGTGACCCAGCCCCTAGTGGGCTGTAGTGGCCATGGCCAGGCTGCCAATCAGGCTGCTGTGGCCCCAGCCCCACTGCAGATCGGCTGCCTAAGCCAACCCCATTATCACCTGACTCCTCCCCCTCCTACCCTCCTGATACCCAGTCCTGCCAGGATGCCAGCTGCTGGCCTTCCTGTCCTAGGGCTTTCTAGTCCAGGAACATCTGTAGTCCTGCTGGACCACTGATGTTGCCAGATCAAAGAGTCCTGGTTTAGGGAGATGCAACCTGTAGTAGATTGTAAGAAGATCCAAGGCAGGAAGCTGAAGCTAGACAAATACAGGTGACACCCATCAAATATAAAATCAGGTCATTCTGAGTGTCTTCTATGGAATGCCTAGAATACTTTGACTGCTACAATATATGAAAATAATGAACAGCAATTACACCTCATTCTATTACTCTTCTCTAGGAGTATGCTTAAGAATCCTAAGATCAATAGGCCTTTGAAAGTGATATATTTATATCAAGTAATTCATCAGTGTCTCAGGAAAGAACCTCAAGCTTCAATACACTTTCTCAAGGCAAAGGGAAGTCTGATAAGAGCTTCAATAAAAGTTATGTTCCAATACAGAGAGGAGTTCTTTAGCTATGGACTATAGAATGTCTTTTCAAAAAGCATCTTGGAACGTGTGATGCAGGCACAAAGAAAAAAAAATTAGGGCCGAGTTACTGATAAAACTTTTCAGCTGAAAAATGACCATTTAAAGTAACCACTAAAAACTCGGAATAGTATTTTTTTTCTGATTGGTTAGGAATGTACAGTCTTATCAATCTATTACCAACTTGTTTGAGAATTAAAACAATAGCCATGCGTGAAAGTGAATTCAAAAGCTTCCAATCTGCAAATTTGAGAAGAAAAATTGACAAGACTGCATGCACACAGTCAGATTCTCAAATTTAGAGAAAATATGGAAAAAGAACTAGCTTTAAATATAGAAGTAAGCATTTTTCCACTTACTTGCTCTGTGTCTGTTTTCTAAATATTTAGATAGTAATTGGACTGTTATTGCTGTTGTGCAGTGTTCCCACAAACATTTTCCATCCTTGAATGAGTTGAATTTTTTTTTGGATTGGTTGAATTTTCTTATGTGCAACACCAATATTGAGGTCATGTGTGGATGTGCACCACAAGTACAAACAATAAAACCTAGATATAAATATAAGTTTTAAACTGTCCAAAGATATTGAAGATGGAAAAATATTTAAAAAAGGGATAATTAACAAGGAGTAATGTTTAAGATGTTTATTTAATAGCACATAAAAAGAAAATTAACACTATCCTTGGAATACATGTATTATAATCCTTTCTGATAACTCAAGCTAGTAAACTCACCAGCTATATAAATAAAAGGCATGGCCATTAAGTAAATGCCCCAATTTAACAACCTACTCCCACAGATCACTACATCTTCAGAATCTCCACCAAAACTGCTTTTGAAAAATGAAGCATCTGAAAAAAACACTAGTATGCTACAGACTTTTGCAGTTCACAGAACTATCCCTCTTGCATGCATATTATCCACATATAGTTTAAAATGATAAAACAAATCTATGAGTCTACTAGAAATACTCATACTCTCCTTGCAAATATTAATACAGTATTCATTGTCACTGGAAAGGAGAGTAAAAGGTATTCATTCAGGCTTATACAGTTTCTCTAGGATGTCAACTCTTAATTTGATTAATAGTGCACAAATACAGAACAGCAAAAATAAACAATAAAGCAACATAGAGAGCAGACAAAGCCACAAACAACTACTGAAAATAGGAAGGGAAGTAAAACATCAGGTGGTTGGCTATGGGTACTGCTATGGAAGTGAAATAGAGACCTGTAAAAAAGGATAAAAGTTCCCCTGCTTTGAAACTTTCACATTGGGTGTGTCACCAACCCAAAGAATTGATGCCCTAGAGCAAATTAACACATGGCTTCAGAGTTTATCAAACACTCATCATCACACCTTGCGTTTGCTACTTCTGAGTACTGTATGCCAATGACTAATAAGAGCCAGAAGTATATCAGATAGCAAAGATCTTGCCTTTATGCCAATACCCCTCCCCAAACAAACTCTTAAACTTAATGGAAGTCACTTGTCTGTAATTCAACTCTAATTGAAAGGACAAACAAACAGGATCTATGGTAAAGTTTTTCCAATTTACCATTTATTAATTAGTAACATAGAATTTTTTCAAAAAAATTAAGATCAGAGTTTTCAGATATCTACAGCACTCCAAAAATTCTGTTAAAAGAATCTTTCTCTTTCTTACCATCAGCCATTAACGCCTAGAGAAACTTTGAAATATAATCATGTTTTCATCTGTGGCGTAGGGCTCGGGTCAGACTGGTTTAAAGTAGCACAATTAGTTGATTTTAGCTGTCTTTAAACCAAGATTTAAGAACTTCAATAACTCAGCCAGAGTTTAGGGGTCTCTTACAAGTCTGGGTGGGTATGGTTCTGTCATCTGCACTATGCAGAGCAGACCAGATTCTTTTTTGGGTCAGGGGACACTAACCCACAGAAAAATCAGGCAGGGGCCACACACAAGTGAGAAGCAAAGCAAAACAAAACAAATAAGCAAACAAACCCTCACTGACGTGGCACCCAACTAAGAAGGAGAAAGTCTCTCCCAATATTCCACTCACACACCAGAAAGGGCCCTAGTCTAGTAGATTTTGTGTGCCAGTGCAGGCTCCCCAATGCTGGGGGATGTGGAGTCATGAGCATCAGGGGCTGGATGCAGGAAAGCCAGGAGCCACATTCAGCCCCCAGGCCTTAGTTTACCCACTGCTGGACTAGACGATCACAATAGTCCCTTATAATCTTCAAGTCTAACAGTCTGTGCTGATTGTTCTAGATTGTCTGATTTTGTGACATCATTATCACTATAATTAATATTTATGTTCTAAATTCATCAGCTATGCTGTACATACTTTAATGTTATGTAATACAAGGGCAGGTGGTTTACAATATCATTCAGATTCTTATCCTTGGCAAACAGGTTGGAAAGATGTGCTTATCCATTATGTAGGTCAGGTTTAAGAAAACCTGAACCAAACAGGGCATGTGCCTTGGCTACTGGCAATGCTATAACCTATGAGACTCTTGTGACTATGCACATGACTGTTTCATGCAAGTCCAGGTTGAAAGAACTAGGCTGAAATTCTACACTTATTTCTTCAGTTTGCTCATTTCCCACCATAATAAAACAATGTTATTAGATTTTTTTTCTCATCTGTATTTCCTGGATTTTCTTTGGTAAAGCATTATATTGCAAAAGCATGGCAGATGGGAAGGAGGGCAGAGGGTGATGGCACAGGTTATGAATAAGTGCCAGATACATTTATAACACTGACTCAACTGTTTCACTCTGCATCATATTAAATAAAATAGTTTATTAGCAACTTTACTTTTGAATAAACTTTTAAGCATTCTTTATTCTTCCATAACTTCATAAGGCTCCACATTATTTTTCTTCTGAAGAAAACAGGTTTGCATTGTGTTCTTACCACTCCCACATACTTCTACAGATAACTTTATCACTTCCTTTCTAGTTTCTAGTGTAGGTTTGTTGGCCCAGATTCATTCATGGCAGAATATTCCATGAAAGGAGGCTGATGTGGAAGAAAGGGACCAGGGTTTCCCCCCTGTCTGGGAGCCCACATCAACCAAAAGGTGGGCAATTTTTCAATGCACATTAGCAGGGTTATATCTTGAGCTAAGGAATTAATTTATAACAAATTAAATTACCTTTTGCCTTCTTATTTCCCCATGGATAGTGAACACATTCCTTGACAATGTACACATTATTTGACAATGTACACATTAGTGTTCATGAATTTTATTTAACCTATTGCTAGTTATTTGAAATTCAAGAGTAGTTTCTTATTTATTTATTCCACGAGGAGTAACGGTAGTTCGAACTAGGAAACCTAGTTCGAACTACCTAGTTCGTGCCCCGTGTAGCCGCGCTGCACGGGATTCGAACCAGCGGGGTTTTAAAAATGGCGGCTCTCCGCTTATGCAAATGAAGCCCGGGAAATTCAAATCCCGGGCTTCATTTGCAAGTGCGGTATGCCTACATTACCCTGCTAGTTCGAACTAGCAGGGTAGTGTAGACATACCCTTAGAGACTAGCACATTTATTAGGTCATGAGATTTCGTACAGGCTATTGCATAAAAAAATAGCAACAGTACTTCATTTGTAACAAAAGAGATGTCGAAGCACAGGGAATCAGGTGCCAGAGCTCAAGCAATTTTTTACATCCATAACTGATGCAGCAAGCCGAGAGGTACTGAGGCTATGAACTGTCAAGCCTAAAGGTTCCAGGGAGCAGCCCTGGCAGGGCCTGGAACAAATTAACTACTGGACAGTCATGATTTTAAAATAATTCCACTTTGTGGACTTCAAACAGCTGAAAGTAGAAAATATATCAAGCAACATATGTTGCAACAGTATGATAACAAGTGGCCAGATTTTAAACACCTACTTAAAATCTGTTTCATTTTTTCTCTATAATTAACTGCTTTATTAAAAGTGTACAATTATAAGGAAAAACAATCAAGCAGAATTAATTTAAACACTGTTCTCCTTAAAATTAAAATACTAGGTTTTTTTTTTTTACCTTCTATGGTTCAATGTTGCCTTTTCTGTCCATGGATCTAAGAGTTTTAATCTTTTATTTACATGTTAAAATTCTTTGTATATCAGTTTATTTGGAAAATGTGTATTATATGAAGATTTGCTGATCCCTTTCCTCATGTGCATTCTGCTACATGGTTTCATGCAGACACCCTCTCTTAATATACTCGTTTGTTTCCTAAACCTTAATAATAAGGGAAGGTAATATTGGTTCAAGTATTTTCTATTTTTCTTTTATCTAAATCTTCATGTATAGAGGAACATCAAGTATATGACAGAGAATCTATCTTTCATCAGGAGCTTGGCCTTTGGGTTGCAGAAAAAAAAATCAATAGCCATAGTCCTTCTTCCCCACTGGACCTCTAAATATAAAAGTTAATCTTTGCTTTCATTTACTAAAAACGTTTTCAGATTTTTTTCTTTGTCAAAAATAGATCTAGGATTATAAACCAATAATAAGTATGGTTAAAAGTTAGACTTCTCCTAAATTTCATGGTCATGTTTCCATAGCCACTACTCTCTGGTTGTTGGATCCCATGCTGCCTGCTAGCTCAATTTTTGCTTTCACTCCAGATCAGTTGTTAGGATCCGTGTCACCAGGGTAATCACTGGTATTGCTGAGACCTCCATGACCTAGGACAGCAATTCTGGTGAGCAAACATAATTTCAGTAAACAATCTGAAAGTCAACTACACAGTATGACTAGTTGCCTTATCCAGATGTCAGACTAAGAGCAAGGAGCCTTCTAATCCCATACTGGACACTGATTCTGTGGCTTTGGACAAAACACTTAATCTCTCTGCCTTTATTTCCCCCTGTACATAGTGAGGAATGCTTATTAAAATGGAAGCTGATTTTATTTTTTGTTTTCATGTGCACGTGTGCACAAAGTACACCAAATCTGTAGCAAAAAGCTAAGGTGGCCTCAGGCTTACATCTTCTCAAAATTAATATATAAATATCAATTACATTTGGGGTTATTTTAGAGTATAATTTAATTAATCCACAAGAAACATCCCAAGAATTCCTCTGTTTTTCCTTTTTCTCTCTCCATCCTCCTTTTCTGACTTCATAGGCCTCTTATCAGTTATATCTCAACCACAAAATAAGTTCAGTCTTTTCAATTAAAAGTATACTATTCAAAACAAAAAATATTGCTCTCAATTTCAAAAGGATTTAAAATGGGGCTGAATCTCTAGAGACCAAGCAAAGTTATAAAACAGTTTAGCCCCTTTTGTGAACAAAAGATAAACAGGAATTGACATACACTCTAAGAATAACAGAATATAAAATCATTTGGAAAAGGGGAAAATTATATACACCTAATATGACCTTTTGTTACATGATTGTATGGTAAGGGGTAGATTTCATGCAGAGCCTTATTACTAGTGATGTCAATAACAACCATTTGCTACATCTGATTTGGAAGCAATTTGCAAATTATGCTTGTTTTATTTGCATAGTTTTCTACTGGGTTAAATGAGTTTCTTTTCTCTTCCAGGAGTACTACTATTTCTAGATGGATGGAAAATGTTATTTAGACAGATGGCTGCATGATAGTGGTAACATGTTATATAACTTATTTTGACCTCATCACACAATTTGCCTCTTAAATAACTACTTTCTTGTCTTGTGACAAAAATAAAGCATGATATGGTGGGTAGAAATTCCTGTGAAGTGCAATGGAGTTGACTTATGAAAATATTATTGTGTGTGTCACGGCCCTTATCTATTTACTGCCCCAAAGGTCCAAGACAATTTTAACTGCACCACTTTGTATCCACTGCAATACATCACTTTGAACATCTGATTATGCTTTGGATTAGCAGCAGCTCAAAGAGTTTGCCTTGACTCAATAAAAGTATTAACAGTGGCTGATATTTCCACAACAATACTAAAGAAGAAGAAGAAAAATAATCTACTACTTGGTCAAAAATCAAGTTTGAAACATTTCCTAGAATTAAAAAACCCACATAACTATGTAGTGACATGGTAGATAATCTTCAAATATTTATTTTTCAGTTTTATCCACTTTCAATAAAATTCACAGATTAGAATATAAACTAGTTTATTTCATATTTTGTTAAAGGAATTGTGTATGATGTTACAAAATTCTACACATTTATTTGATATAATTAACAATTTAATTTTCAAAGTCATAACTCTAATATGTTTTCTGAGCAGACATTTGTTTCCATAGTAAGTCAATTACAAAGCTTAAACTGTTTTAAGGATTCTGGAACGTCACTATTCTGATGAAGCAAAATGAATAAAAAAACCAACAACAAAATAATACTATTCAGACTACCATTTTGTAGAGACCTCAGGTTATTAACTCAGAACATATAATGAATTTTTAGTTTGTGTGATAACAAATCTCTTTTGAATTGGACCACATGCTTTAGAAAATAAAATAAAACCCCATCAAACCATAAAAACATAAATAGTATTTATGTTCTTTTGAACTGTAATGAACATTACCAATTACCAGCTTTTTTATAGGACAGTAGGGTATAATTTATGTAGGCAATAATCCAATTTGTCAATGTAGGCCTTTTTGTCATACATTTTTTTCCTGAAGAGACATGTATAGAAGCAGCAAAAAGCAAGAAGATAGAGCCAACGCTATGACATTCCCATGCCACTGTTGTAGCTGGCATCACAATATATTTATGTGTTAGATGTGCTAAAGATTCATGGGTCCCTTCATGTTTCAACCCCCATTTCAGAGGAGATGCAGCCATGCTGATGATGGGTTCTTCTAAATAATGATCCAGAAAAAGTTGGATCAACACATGTTCATTTTCATAATCTGTGTCAGATGCCACCAGAAGGTTGATTTTCTTTTTTGGTCACTCAGGTTCTGTAATTTCTGCATCAGATTCTTTAAGACTTCTGAAAATATGCTTCACACCTTGTCCCTCAGAGTTTGGATGGCACTTCAGATACTTAAACCTAGGGCTGAGTGCTGTAGCTATTTTTAGAAATCTTACATTGATACCTTTTTTGCATGTTGTCAAATCTGCAGTGAAAATGTTTTTAAAACAAATATGCTGGATCATCATCCAAAACTGCTATAACAGGAAGTTTATGGCAGAATGCAGGTAAAACAGAGTAAGAGGCATGCAATTTTTACCCAGGGAGTTCAGTCACAAATTAACACTTTTTAACAAGTGTCATCTGGAACGGTGGCCAAAGCATATGAATCTTTAGCATATCTGTCTTGTAAATAGCTACAAGAGTGCCATGCAAATATCTGTTCTCATTTATCAGGTGACATTGTAAATAAGAAACAAGGAGCATTATCACCTATAAATATAAACAAACATCTTTGTCTTTGCAACTGGTTGAACAAGAAGTAGGACTGAATGGACTAGTAGGCTTTAAACGTTTTACAATGTTTTGTTTTTGAGCACAGTTATGAAACAAAAAAGGTACATTTGCATGTTACACTTTCATAATAAAAAGATTGAACTACAGGGATTATGTGAGATGAAATGAAAAACACTATTACTTTTGTTCACCATTTTTATAGTGCAAGTATTTGAAATAATATAAAGTGAGCACTGTACATTTCTTATTCTGCATTGTCATAGAAATCAATATATTTGAAAACATAGAAAAACATCTCATATATTAAATACATTTCAATGGGTATTCTATTGTTTAAGTGTGATTAATCCCAATTGTTTTAATTGTGATTAATTTAAGTTAATAGCATGCATTAACTGCTATTAATTGATAGCACTTAAAGAAAGAAAAGAATCAAATGGAGAAAAGTGGTGAATGCGGGCGGAAAAAAAGAGCATTATATAAACATAAGAAGAGGTGCTGAAAATTCATTACACTTCTAAGATAGAAAAATTATAACAGATAAAGAAATCCCCAATCTTCAATACGTTTGATATTTAGGTTTCTTGGATTGATTAGATTTCTGCTAGCACTGGCTGCAGACGTTAGGAACAGGATACAGTTTATCACATTTATGTACACAGAACATTATAAAGCAATCTGACTTCACAACCCGCTAGATGAGTCATTTGTTTCTACTTTTATTGATTACTCAGAGATGACAGTTTATGGACTTATTTTTTATGCCCTGAAGGTGACACAGCAAGATGTTAGCATTAGAAAAGGCAAAACACCAACTGCATGTGGATTAACATAAAAAGAAAGCACTTTTACTACTCCTCTAGGTTCTGCTAATTAAATGAACCATGAGTAACTCTACTGTACCACGCCTACAACACCTGCCTGGAAAATGATCAATCTTGCATACACAGTCACATTATTAAAATTAACGGGCGAGGTGATCAGATAATGTAAATTGATGTTGCACCATTCACTTCAATTAAACTATATCAAATGACAACTGGTGAGGATCTGGGTCCTGTGTGTTATTCTAGGAGAAGAGAACACCTGTTTTCTTCTGATCTCAGGAGAGCTCCATCTGCTGCGAACACACTCCGTAACAGCAGAAATTGGTATCAGGCCACAACAACAGATCCCAACCATACTGACATTCCAGATTATGGCTCTTTTGCTGATATATGAAAATAATAGCAATTGGTTTGATAATTTTGCTGTAGAACTTATTTGCTTTTCCCATGGAGAAAAACTATACACTTAAAGCACTTTATTTTTGCTATGCTCCTCCCAACTGGAGAGCACAGCTATTTAACTAAAAAATAAAGTTGTGAATACATTTGTTTTCATCCTTTAAATATATACAAGTAAATTATTAATAGACTTACACTTCAAATGAATGTACTAAACAAGAAAAAAAAACACCATGGTCTGAGTTTAATTGCTGACCAATTTTCACTTTTTGGAGAGAGATATTATGTTCCTCTCTTCTGGAAACTTGTATCAAGACTAGGGATGTTAAAATGCAGTTATTTTACTAATCAAGTAATCAATAGAATTCTTATTGACTACTCAATTCGTTGATGGGGGAAGATAGCCAGCTCAGTCCCAGTTCATGCTGGGACTAAACTCCATTGCGGCTCTGCAATTTAAAACATAGTAGGAGTTGGGCAGTCTGCCTCTCCACTCTTACTGTGTTTTAAATCGCAGAGCATAGCAAGGTTTGGTCTCAGACCTGGCATGAGCAGGAACTAAGCTTGCTGTTGCCTGCCCATCTGGCTCCTACTACATTTTAAATGCAGAGCCTGGGTGGCTCTATTTCAGAGGCACCAAGGCAGGGGGAGCAGGAGCCGGTGCTGGGGGGAACTGATAGAGGCAGCAAAGGGAACGGGGAATGTGAGTAGTCGAATTGACTACCCAATAAGCCTAGGCTTATCGGGTAGTTGACTAGTCGACTACTCTCTTAGGGTATGTCTACACTACAAAGTTAGTTCGAACTAACGGACGTTAGTTCAAACTAACTTTCATAGGCGCTACACTAGCTCTCTGTTAGTTTGAATTTAATTCGAACTAACGGAGCGCTTAGTTCGAACTAGGTAATCCTCATTCCACGAGGATTAAGCCTAGTTCGAATTTACTAGTTCGAATTAAGGGCTGTGTAGACCCTTAATTCGAACTAGTGGGAGGCTAGCCCTCCCCAGGTTTCCCTGGTGGCCACTCTGGCCAACACCAGGGAAACTCTACTGCCCCCCTCCCGGCCCCGGACCCCTTAAAGGGGCACGGGCTGGCTACTGTGCCCGTGCCAGGTGCAAGCTACAGGCATAAAGGGAAACAAGAAGACCTTTTATAAATACGTTAAAAGCAAGAGGAAGACCGAGGACAGGGTAGGCCCACTGCTTAGTGAGGAGGGAGAAGCAATAACAGGAAACTTGGAAATGGCAGAGATGCTCAATGACTTCTTTGTTTCGGTCTTCACCGAGAAGTCTGGAGGTGTGCCTAACGTAATGAATACAAGCAGAGAGAGGGTAAGTTTAGAAGATAGGATACACAAAGAACAAGTTAAAAATCACTTAGGAAAGTTAGATGTCAGCAAGTCACCAGGTCCTGATGAAATGCATCCCAGGATACTCAAGGAGCTGATAGAGGAGGTATCTGAGCCTTTAGCTATGATTTTTGAAAAATCATGGCAGACAGGGGAGATTCCAGAAGACTGGAAAAGGGCAAATATTGTGCCCATCTATAAAAAAGGGGAATAAGAACAACCCAGGAAACTACAGACCAGTCAGTTTAACATCTGTCCCAGGGAAGATAATGGAGCAGGTAATTAAGGAAATCATATGCAAACACTTGGAAGGTAATAAAGTGATAGGGAATAGCCAGCATGGGTTTGTGAAGAACAAGTCATGCCAAACTAATCTGATAGCTTTCTTTGATAGGATAACGAGCCTTGTGGATAAGGGAGAAGCGGTGGACATCATATACCTAGACTTTAGTAAGGCATTTGATACGGTCTCGCATTATATTCTTATTGATAAACTAGGCAAATATAACTTAGATAGGGCCACGATGAAGTGGGTGAATTATTGGCTGGATAACCGTAGTCAGAGAGTTGTTGTTAACGGTGCTAAATCCTGCTGGAAAGGGATAACAAGTGGAGTTCCGCAAGGGTCTGTTTTGGGACCCGTACTGTTCAATATCTTCATCAATGATGTAGATATTGGGATAGAGAGTACGCTTATTAAGTTTGCAGACGATACCAAACTGGGTGGGGTTGCAACTTCTTTGGAGGATAGGGACATAATTCAAAATGACCTTAGCAAGTTAGAGAAATGGTCAGAGGTAAATAGGATGAGGTTTAATAAAGAGAAATGCAAAGTGCTCCACTTAGGAAGGAACAATCAGTTCCATACATACAAGATGGGAAGCGACTGTCTAGGAAGGAGCATGGCGGAAAGGGATCTAGGGGTCATAGTGGACCACAAGTTGAATATGAGTCAACAGTGTGATGCTGTTGCAAAAAAAGCAAATATGATTCTAGGTTGTATCAACAGGTGTGTTGTAAGCAAAACTCGTGAAGTCATTCTGCCGCTCTACTCTGCACTAGTTAGGCCTAAGCTGGAGTACTGTGTCCAGTTCTGGGCGCCACATTTCAAGAAAGATGTGGAGAAATTGGAAAGGGTACAGAGAAGAGCGACAAGAATGATTAAAGGTCTAGAGAACATGACCTATGAAGCCAGGCTTCATGAACTGGGCTTGTTTAGTTTGGAAAAAAGAAGATTAAGGGGGGACATGATAGCGGTTTTCAAATATCTAAAAGGATGTCACAAGGAGGAAGGAGAAAAGTTGTTCCTTTTGGTTACTGAGGACAGGACAAGGAGTAATGGGCTTAAAGTGCAGCAGGGGAGGTTTAGATTGGACATTAAGAAAAAATTCCTAACTGTCAGGGTGGTCAAATATTGGAATAAATTGCCAAGGGAGGTGGTGGAATCTCCCTCTCTGGAGATATTTAAGAACAGGTTAGATAGACATCTGTCAGGGATGGTGTAGACGGAGCTTGGTCCTGCCTTGAGGGCGGGGGGCTGGACTCGATGACCTCTCGAGGTCCCTTCCAGTCCTATTATTCTATGATTCTATGATTCTAAGCCTGCCAGCACCCAGCCAGCAGACCCTGCACCTGGCACGGATCGAGCCACCCACCCGATGCCCCCCAGCCCTCCCCCTCTTCCCGGGACCAGGCTGGCGGCTCCTGGGAGCTTGCCCGGGCACCTGCCTGGGCTAGTGCGGACATTGTGGACCTCGTCCATGACCTCCGCACTAGGCACAGGAAAGTAGCCGGCTAGGGCAGGAGAGCTGCCAGCCTGTCCACCCAGGAGCAGGTGTGCATGAAAATCAAGGTGGTCCACTGAGACCCCCGACCCTGAGCCCTGAGCTTACAATGGCCGTACTGGGTCAGACCAAAGGTCCATCTAGCCCAGTAGCCTGTCTGCCGACAGCGGCCAACACTAGGGACCCTGGAGGGGATGGACCGAAGACAGTGACCAAGCCATTTGTCTCGTGCAATCCCTCTCCAGCCTTCCACAAACCTTGGGCAGGGACACCACTCCTACCCCCTGGCTAATAGCACTCCATGGACCCAACCTCCGTCACTTGATCTCACGTCCCTTTAAACTCTGTTCCAGTTTGAGCCTTCACAGCCTCCTGCAGCAAGGAGATCCACAGGTTGACTCTTTGCTTTGTGAAGAAGAACTTTCTCTTACTAGTTTGAAGCCTGCTACCCATTCCTTTTCTTTGGTGTCCTCTAGTCCTTCTTTATGGGAACTAATGAATGCACCCTCTGTATGCACCCTCTCCACCCAACTCCTGCTTTTAGAGACCTCTACCCTGTCCCCCCTCCATCTCCTCTTTTCTAAGCTGAAAAGTCCTAGTCTCTTTAGCCTCTCTTCATATGGGACCTGTTCCCAATCCCTGATCATTTTAGTTGCCCTCCCCTCTCCCAGCCTCTCTCTTCCCCTCTCCCACCTCCTTTTCCCAGTCTCCCCCAGTTTTGTTCAATAAAGACAGATTCAATTTTTGAACACAATTGTCCTTTATTTTGTACATCAAGAAGAGGGGCTAGGGAAGGGTAAGTGGAAGGAGGTGAGGGAGGAATGGGGTATGCGCCCCTGATGGGGAGGACTGGTCTTGCTCTGCGGGCTTTTGGGGTGGAAGCTCTCCTGCAGCCCCCCAATTGCCCCCTCTCCCCAGATGGCAGCCTGTGGCAAGTGCAGCCAGTCTGATGGCCGAGTGCTGTCATGTGCCCAGTGTGGGTACTCCGGGCAATCCAAGCCAGGACTGCTTTGCAAATGGGGCACCCCTGAGAACTGTCTGTCCGGGGTGGGGGTCGGGACCCTTTAAGCACAGCCCTCGGCTAGCCTGAGACAGCATCTCCACGCTCTAAGTCCTCCTCTGATGCCCTGCCAGCACTGCTTCTGGCCTTCCTTAAGCCTGGTTCAGGGTCCACTTAATGTAGACATGCTAGTTCGAATTAGCAAAATGCTAATTCGAACTAGTTTTTTAGTCTGGATCCGTAAGTTCGAATTAGCTTAGTTCAAATTAACTAATTCGAACTAAGTTAGTTCGAATTAACGTTGTAGTGTAGACGTACCCTTACATCTCTAATCAAGACTTAAAAATTTAATATTTAAGTTAGCTGGTGAAAAAAATTTCAGTAGGTCCAAAACATGTTGCTATTTTAAACTAATACTTAATTTTTGGACATATCTAAAACTTACTGATTGCCTGACATTCCTCTTGAGCTGCATCAAATTCAGCACTCTTCTCTATCAGAGCCACTTGAATTACTGAGGGCTATATGCTAAAAGCAGTTACAAACCTTAGGATTCTTTTTAATTAAAAGTAGAGGGGGAAAAAGCCCTTAGTTTTCCCCACTATTTTCTCAACACTGTCCAAGTCATGTCAATCACAGAGATAGTAAAATGCCTTATGATATCCAACATGTGCAATCACAATAAATATATGCTTAGATGGTAATGGTTAGTTGCTCAGATATTTTCCATATGTGAGGGTAGGAACAGCAAGATGGCAAATGCCATTTGAAACATAATGCTCTTTAGGATCATGATTTGAGTTTAAACATATCCATTCACCAGGTTGTAAGATTAAAATCAGAGTTCCTAAAGATGGAGGGACATAATTACAGTCGAAACAGTAACACGTGCAATGTACTCACACAGAAAAAAGTTTCAATAAACAATATTAAGAAGTCACAAGCCAGCCCCACATCATCATGAATCTTATATTTTTACTCACATGGTAGTAGGTGGTGTCTGGTCCAGGTGTGACAATGACTTCTTGTCTTAATGAATCCATTTGTAAACTAGGCAGCAAGGAGTAATGACTTGGACTATTATTCTTGTCTCCTTTCTTTTTGGATTTTTTCCCTGTATCCTTTTTGCTATTCCTTTGAAACATGTAGTCATCTTGCGCTATTTTCTCATTGCTCATATAGCGAAGTAATGAATTTTCTATTAAAAAGTAACCAAAGACTGAATTGGAAATCATTTCATGAAGGCCACTTCCAAAATATACTGCATTCTTTTGTTGCTAATGTTTACGTTTATTCTGAAGTATTGGCTTTGCTTCATGAAACAAAATGGATTTCAAAAATTATTTGCATATTGTGGATATGCTTATATAGCAATAGTTCTGTTGGGATGGACAAGGTTCGACATTCATGTCAAAGAAACCGTTAAAAAACTGTCCTCAGATCTTCCCCCAAATACAGAGTTACTATTTTATTATGACATATGCAGTCCTGTTCTTAGAACAATGCATTCAATGAAACTAGATCATAGATTAATAAGATGGTATATATGCTGCATTGAATATTTCACTTTACCTTGTTCTCCCTCCTGGTCTCAATTCATTTGTTGAGTCTCATCTTATATTTGGACAGCAATTTTTCTTAGGATAAGGACAGCTTTTCAATTGTGCATGCTCCAAGTATATTAGGCTTCTGATCCCTGAATACTAAGTGCCATCACAATACAATACTTCCTTTTTGTAATGGTAGGGCAAACTAAGCTAGTGGTCTGTTGTTGCATACTGTAAGCTATATCCTTCCTTTTTATTAGTGTATCATTGAAGCTTAAGAGTTAGCAATATTAGAAGCTCAGAACTTCAAATTAAAAGGTTTGAATATAAAACAATGATGGGGTAAGAACAGTTTGTTAAAACATTGGTCTTTCTGAAGAAATATATTTTTCTGGGGTGGAACCATGTCTTCACATATTGGTATGGTGCTACTGTGATAAAATAATTCAGCAATGGGCATGTTTTAAATTTGTTTTGCCTTGGGATCAATATAGGGCTAACTGGGTGAAATTCTATGGCCTCTTGCTTACAGTCAAATTAGGTGTTCTAATTGTCCCTTCTGGCCTTAAAATCTGTTAATATATTGGATGGATACACAATGAAATTCTTTCACTTGAGGAACATCTCATCTCCAACCTGTCTCTAGCTGAGCCCTTCTAACTCCACACAGGATGCTTTTCAGCCAAAAATAACAATCCATCAAGTGAGGCAGACTTAAAATATCCACTTTAACTGTGTGCCGCAAAAGTAAAACAATTAACTTTTATTTTATGAAATTTTAGGGCCAATTTAAAAAGTAGTTAGATGGCAATGTGTTCAGATAATGCAATTATAATATAAATAAACACAGACAAACTGAATTGGTCCTCCTCTACCATGCAATGTCCTCAGGCCCTGTCCAGGGAATATGGCAATGAGTATTCATAATGAAAAATGAGAAGACTTCAAGATTTTGTTAACAGAAATCCACATTTTAAGGAGGAACCTTAAGGCAAGCCCATTACAGCTTAAATGATGCTAAGAAAAACATACAGCTTTGCACAATATTAGGGCATGTCTACACAGCAGGGCTAAAGCCAAACTAAGACACACAACTTGAGCAATGTCAATTGCATAACTTAAGTCAAAATAGTTTATATTGACTTTTGACTCTGTCTAAACAGCAGGAAGTCAGAGGTAGAGCACTCTTCCTCTGACTTCACTTACTCCACATAAAATGAGGGTTACAGGAGTCGAAGTAAGAAGTTCACCAGCTTGACATTATTTTGACATGGCGAAATAACTGCTTGTAGTGTAGACGCGGACTATGTTATTCCGAAATAACACTGCGGTGTAGACGTTCCCCTAGAGTCTTAGGTAACTTACCTCTCCTACTATCTCTTTTTATCTTATTGGGATCTTCATAATCCCCTACCCAGTTATATTCCACTGGCATGGAGATAGGTCTTAGTTTGCCTAAAACAGAGAAAAAATGATGTCATGTCACCTCGTCATAATGTCTTGTATAGCTTAAAAAGTATCTTAAATTAAGTATTAATATGTATGTTAATTCTAGAAAAGATCCAGTATAGCACTTGGAAAAGAGGTTAAAACACAAGTCCATAACTGTTAATGGTCTAAGAGTGGAAATTAAGTATACTTTTCAAAAAATTTTGGAACCAACCTCAGTTACCCAGAACAAAAACAGTATGAAATATAAGTTTAGCCTCAAAACTCAGCAAAACTCAAATGAGAATAACCTGGAAGGTTTTATTAATTGATGTTTCTAGAAAGATTTCTGTATTTTTATATACATGTATAAATATGTGACAAGATATACTGAAAACAAATATTCAAGCATGTCTGTCAACCTATTCAAGTATGTCTTCTATGGGATTATTGAAATCATGAAATGTGCTTTGTACACTGAAGGGGTCATTTATAATCCTCAAAAATAAAAAATACAATATAGAGGAATATCCTGAAAAAAAGTTCTACATTGTAAAAGGGCCCAAATCAGGTAAGCATCTCTATTCAGGAAATCTTTTAAGTACTCTACCTGCTTAACTTTAAGTATGTGCTTAAAGTCCCATTAAAGTTACTGCTCCACTGAGACACACGCTTAAGTGTTTTCCGAACAGCAGTAGTGGGCAACTTGTGGCCTGCGAGACATTTTGTTTATCATTGCCCACATGCAATGCTAGAGTTGCTAGATTCCTCTGGTTTCTGTCTGCACAGGTTTTTCCCCTAGGTCTTACTAAAGTGACATGCACAAAAAGTAAAGGCATGTGAAGTGAGGTGCATGCCAATTGCACACAGCATTGACTATAAGAGCCATGCACTCCCTCTGCATACAATCAAAGTGCTGCTATGGTTCAATTGTCACACTCAGCAGGACCAGGGATGTTCCGTGACCAGAGAGTCCTACGGAGGGCTGGTGGCTGGGAGCCGTGTAGTGGGGCTGGAGCCCAGTTGCGGGGCTTCTACTTTTACTTTCCCTAACAAATACCCTCAGGTGTTGGAATATAAGAAAAGCAAGAAATGTATGGCAGTTGCCAATGAATATGGGAAAACTAGTCAGAAATCTAATCTTTAAAATTGTCAAAACAATCAATACCCTCATTCCTGAAAAATAATGAAGTCTTTTTAACTTCAACTGAAGGAGCAGACCCATAGGCATTTACAAATTATCATATTATTGATGATGAGCGTTTGCTAAAAATACTTAATCTTCTGGGCTCTCCAACTCTATTTAGCATGCTCTAGCAATTCACTACAAACAGAATAAATTGCTTTGTTTTTTCACATCTCTGTGAAATCAACAGGCCATGATCAGATTCCACCTATAATCTTTGTGTTGATAAATTAAGTGTGGAAAGCTTTGTGGTATTTTAGTGACTGGAACTTCAACAATTCTCTTAGATAATAATTGTATCCTTTGGTATATTTGGTTATGACTATTTTCTTCCACTATTTGATCTGAGGAAGTGGGTCTGGCCCATGAAAGCTCATCATCTAATAAACCATCTTGTTAGTCTTTAAAGTGCTACATAGTCCTGTATTTTACTTAGATAATAAGTACATTTTAACTAATAAACACTGAAAAGGATTGAACAATATGGCGTACACAGGAGAAAAAAAAATTGCCATCAACTAATGAAGATGAAAGACTCCATAGAAAGAGTGAATAATCCCACTGTTTCCCAGTGGCATGATCCACATATTTATAGTGCAGTCCACACAGTAACTACTGGGAAAAGTATCATGCAGCATAACTCACCTATTGGTAGATCTTTAAGCACCCTACTGTTTCTGTGCACCTAAACTGTGACCATATCTATGCTAGACCTGTGTCATTAAAATCCTAATGCAGCTCAGGACCGGACTACACTCTGAAGCATCCAATTCTAATAGATGTAACTTAGTTGCATAATGCCTAGAACACTTTAGAGAGCCATGTGAGCTATAATAAAAATGTGGAAACAGTTCAAAATTAGAGGGATGATGAGAATTTTACAAGAGGGTTGATGTACAGTGACAATTCTTTTCAACAGCAATTTTGAGTCAACTGTTGACAAATCCTCAAAAATATTTCCCAATGATGGCACTTCTCTGTATAATCAGCGTAGTTTAGAAAAGCATTCTCTAAAACCAGTGCATGCATGGAACAATTCTTATATATCTGTGACCATACTGGAAATTTTTCTTTTTAAATTGAGTGAAACAACGCTAATATGAAGTACTAAATTACAATTTCTCTGATTGCTCAGAAGACTGTATTATCACACGTTCATTTTACTGCAGTATAAATTATTATTCTCAAAATACTAAGGGCCATGCTCATCCATACCCCATGAAAAAACAGAAAAACAAAATCAGAGGCAAATAATGGGTGAGGCAGCAGATCATGTTCAGTATTTTGTGCTCAAAGAATCATTAAAATATCTGTACCTTATGTCCCGTTTGGTGGTTAAACATATTCAGTGCAATGGTCACAACCAACATATACTTAAAAAAATAATACTGCAATATGTGTGCTGCTCGATAGACTGAACACACACAAACATATGGTATTATTTTCTCTACTGTTGAGGTTTTAAAGGTCCTCATGCTTCATGTTATCATGCTTTGATTGGTATAATGAAATCATGTTGTTTCCCTCAGCTACAATTCCAGCAAGGGGGTTTATTACTGCTTTGAAAAAAAAGAGGTTTGAGGGCTCCTAAACTACCACATCCTATAATTTTTATTTTACATATACAGAACAGTCATTGACTTCTACTTGTTTTGACTCTTTCCTTTAAAAAAAAAAAAGAAGTGAGAGCTGGGGTAAAGCAGACAATAATTTGTTTAGGATGGTCCAGGGCTAGTCTCCTCCAAACCTCTCTTTTTAAAAGGTACCCTTAGTCATTAAACAGGTGCATCTTTATGAAAAATCATCCTTTAATATTCTGTATGTATATTACACAAAATTCTGAGATTATTTTCACAGCTTGAGTTCAGTTTGTGTTTTCTCTCCCAAAGGATTTCAAAAGCTTGGCTGCAATCAAGGACTGAGTATGGTGTACTGAATCTCTGTACTGTGATAAATTAATTCCACTTTGTCTTCTCCTTAAAGAAATGTGGTATCTAGATTACCATAATTATTCCAACATGCAGCTTACACTGAATTTAATAATTAATATAGAACAGCAAAAGTACTGAACAGTATTCTATAATGTGCTTAGTGAAATTTACAGCAGTCAAAATAACTTGTTAAAGGCAAATTGATTCTACACAAGTTAGTATACTCCATACATTTTGATTATTTTTTGGAGACACCCAACACTTAGTGGAACTTCTTGTTTGGCCACGGAAAACTAGGAAGACTTCAACAAAAGGTAAAGTATGAGACTAATATGGTTGAAATGACTCAATAGGGGTTTTTTTTATACATAATATAAAAAGCATTTAGATGGAGATCTTCCTATAACAAAATTCTTAGAAAAATCACATGGATCTACACACATTCTCTATTTTAAAGAGAAGCATAAACCAACCCAACACATTTACTAAAATTCAACTAGGGGATTATTTGAATTAATCTTTTTAGAACAA
Organism: Pelodiscus sinensis; assembly: GCF_052426305.1. NCBI lineage: Eukaryota > Metazoa > Chordata > Testudines > Trionychidae > Pelodiscus > Pelodiscus sinensis. The sequence goes on from NC_143052.1 coordinate 212,193,484, forward strand.
TAGCATACCATAGGTTGGAGTACTTTCTCTTCTCCCAGAGCCACCTGTTCTTCCTTTCTCATATTCATAGCAGTATAAGACTGCATCTTCTTCAACCACATTAAAACGCTTCCGATATTCCTGGTCAAGAAATGAATTTGGAGATTCCGAGCCTTTATGAACTGGCTTGCCCACTATGTGTCTGCCAATATCATCACATGGAAGATTTCCCTTTTCATCCCTGTAGCAAACAAGAGAGAGTGAATTAATTTGAGATAGAACATTGTTTTTACTTGAACTTTTTTAAAGAGTTTTGGTACATATCAATATTTATATAATCAGGAAATAGACAATATAGACTAGAGACACGATCTTCGGGAGTGCAGTACTAACTGTTCTTTATTTCTCTGCCAATTGACTTCAATTGGAGACTGAATTAATTTCTTCCTAGTCTTAGATAGACTGTATATGTTGACCCTCTGGGCATTCTACAATGCCCTTCTATCTTTCCTGGTCTTTTGAGAAAGGTGGTGAACAATGAGAGCTTATTTGCGCTGCAAGGTAAGCTAATATTTGGATTTTAAAAAACAACAACTAACATTGTCTGTTTTCAGGTAAGACGATGATGCTTGCTTTATTTTTAATGTGTTAGGGTATGTCTACACTAGCCCCCTAGTTCGAACTAGGGAGGCTAATGTAGGCATTCGAAGTTGCAAATGAAGCCCGGGATTTAAATACAGGCAGTCCCCGAGTTACGCGGATGCGAATTACGTCGGATCCGCACTTACGAACGGGGCTTTTCTCGCCCCGGACCTCGCGGGTGGCGGGACCACCAGATGCGCAGTGGTCCCGCCACCGCGTCCTCCGGGGCGAGAAAAGCTGCTCCGGGTGTCCCTGGTCTGCTGGGGGGGGTCCCCAGCAGACCAGGGACACCCCGAGCAAAGCCTTGGAGGCGGCGGGGTCCCACGCCTCCAAGGCTTTGCTCCGGGTGTCCCTGGTCTGCTCAGGGTGTCCCTGGTCTGCTGGGGGGGGGGGGTCCCCGCCGCCTCTGCGGCTTTGCTCGGGGTGTCCCTGGTCTGCTGGGGACCCCTCCCAGCAGACCAGGGACACCCTGAGCAGACCAGGGACACCCGGAGCAAAGCCGCGGAACCCCGCCGCCTCTGCAGCTTTGCTCGGGGTGTCCCTGGTCTGCTGGGGGGGGGGGCGCAGCTAGTGCGCCCCCCCCCCCCCCAGCGGACCAGGCTTTTGTTGTGGATGCCTGGGGTAGAGCAGCTGGGGTGCTTTGCTCCGTGTCTCCCTGGTCTGCTGGGGGGGGGGGGCGCAGCTAGTGCGACCCCCCCCCCCCAGCGGACCAGGCTTTTGTTGTGGACGCCTGGGGTAGAGCAGCTGGGGTGCTGCCGGGTTGGTCCTGGGGGGACCTACCCAGCAGCACCCAGCTGTTCTGTCCCAGGCTCCAGATTCAGCCGCTGTTGAAACGGACCAGTGGCTGATTCCAGGAAGCTGGGGGCAGAGCAACTCTGCCTCAGGCTTCCTTAGTCAGTCCCTGGTCAGTTTCAGCAGCAGCGGCTGAATCTGGAGCGAGTTCCGAGTTACATACAAATTCAACTTAAGAACAAACCTATAGTCCCTATCTTGTACGTAACCCGGGGACTGCCTGTATCCCGGGTTTTATTTGCATCTTCCCGTCCGGGTGCCATTTTTAAATCCCCTTATTCCGAACTAACTGCCCGCGGCTACACGTGGCAGTCAAACGTTAACTCGAACTAAGTCCTTAGTTCGAATTAACTGTTACACCTCCTGGAATGGAATGTAACAGTTAACTCAAACTAAGGACTTAGTTTGAGTTAACGTTTGACTGCCACGTGTAGCCATGGGCAGTTAGTTCAGACTAAGTTGATTTAAAAATGGTGCCCGGATGGGAAGATGCAAATAAATCCCGGGCTTCATTTGCAGCTTCAAATGCCTACATTAGCCTCCCTAGTTGGAACTAGGGGGCTAAGGTAGACATAACCTTACAGGATGCTGGAGTCATGAATAGACAACTTTATGTTGTGAAAAACATTGATTATGTACTCAGAAACAGAGAGAAGTGTGTTACTCCCTGGGTCACAAACACTAGCTCCTGATGCCCTCAGACTATCATTCAAGGTCACCCTTCAAAAGAACTCTGACCAGACCAGAACAGACTCTGCTTAGTTTATGAGTTGTGATAATATAGTAAGGTATCTACAGGTAGTCCCCGGGTTACGCGGATCCGACTTATGTCGGATCCGTACTTACGAACGGGGCTTTTCTCACCACGGAGGATGCAGACAGCGGGACCGCCCAGACGTGCCGCAGTCCCGCCGCTCGCATACTCCGGGGTGAGAAAAGCTGCTCCGCGTTTCCCTGGTCTGCTGGGGGGTAGGGGGCCCAGCAGACCAGGGAGACGCGGAGCAAAGCAGCGGAGGATGCGGGCGGCAGGACCGCGGTGCGTCTGGGCGGTACTGCCGCCCGCGTCTCCCTGGTCTGCTAGGGGGGAGTGTAGCTAGTGTGCCCCCCCCCAGCAAACCAGGCTTTTCCCGCGGACGCCTGTGGTAGAGCAGCTGGGGCGCTGCCGGGTAGGTCCCCACAGTGCCGCACCTCGGCGCTGCGGGGACCAACCCGGCAGCACCCCAACTGCTCTACCCCAGGTGTCCCCAAGTCAGCTGCTGCTGAAACTGATCAGCGGCTGATTCCAGGAAGCCCGGGCAGAGCAACTCTGCCTCGGGCTTCCTGTAGTCAGCCGCTGGTCAGTTTCAGCAGCGGCTGAATCTGGATGCCAGTTCCGACTTACGTATAAATTCAACTTAAGAACAAACCTACAGTCCCTATCTTGTACGTAACCCGGGGACTGCCTGTATTGCCCCCACAAACTTCATAGCTTGAGTGCTGGAAAGATTATTTCTGGAGTGGATAATCCTGCATGACATACCTACTTACTGCGATAATGTCCCGAGTGACCAGAAGATGAGGTAAAATGACAACTGAAGTCCTTGGCCCATTTAAGACAGCTAAACCCCAACCTATTCTGAAGATGTAGTCATAAGCAACAGATACAGTAGTCAAAAAACAATAGCAAACTTCACATGCCATATGGAGAATGACTATAGCATCTTTAGCTCCAAAACCAAAGAGCAGTTTGCTAGTTGTAGACTCTTCACAGGCATTGTAAAGGGCTTGGGATTGCAAAATAAATCACCTCAAAAGCACAAGTTTTTAGGACCGAAGTTCTTCATTTCTAGCTCCCAAGTATCATGTGTGCAATTCAGCTAGTGACTATGCTGTCTGTTTGCTAGCATAATTTGTACACACTGACACCCAACTGCTAAATATAAACCTCAGTGCTTCTACCAAAATTTTGCTTCACTGCATTTGGTGTGAAAAAACATATAAAAGTATTGTCTAACTGTATGTATGAAAACATGGTGGATGGGTAACTCTGGCCAATTAGAATATATGAATTCTAAATGACTGTCCCACAAAGAAGATAAGCTTCAATATTGCTCCAATTGAACATCCTCTATTTCATGTGACATGTACAGTTTCACTGGCAACTCTTGTCTCTGCTGTTTGCAGCTACTGTCAGATGCCAAGGTAATATGGCAGAAGTGGGCAATAAACCAGAGTTGGCATGCTAGGGAAGCGGTGTCCTAGTTTGTGCCAATTCCCTCAGCTCCCATTGGCTAACCCTGGTGAACCACATCCAGCCTGAGGGCTGGTTATTGCCCACCGCTGTGATATGGCTACAGGCATATACAATATGCATCAAAGCTATTCTCCTCCAGTAATAAAATAATTATTGCCTTTGCTGTAGCGAACAAGAAGGCTAATAATAACAGCTAGCCAAGAGAGTAGCATGAGCCTATATCATGGTACACAAAATAAAAATAAAGACTTGTGTAAATGCATATAATTGCAGACAAAAGACTGCTGACATGCCAGAACAAATCTTTTCAATCAAGTCATATTATGAAATATATTATGTGATGGGTTTGTGAAGTGAACTCTAGTTCAATAGGATAAAGCTGACAAAAAGATTACAGAAATGCACAGCTTAATCATGCTATAAGCTCAGTGCACTGAACTGATAAGTTATTGATATAGTATATCATTATTGTCAGTTAACACACCAACTTTACTAGCATTTTTTATGCCTAGAATAAATCATGTAAAGGATGAATTTTTAAGCATCACAGCTTCTGGTTACAGATGATTTTAAGATGTTGAAGTAGGATTGCATATTAAAAATGCTGTGCAAAACAAATTAATTTTCTCATTTAATAATATACTAAAACAAACAGGATTAGATATTTGATAAGAAATTTATAGGCATTACTTCTCTGGGACCAGAAATGTATTTTAGCTTCAGTTTCAAAGATAAATATAAAACTTCTCCATCTAAAGAGAAACCTGAATAACTTTGACCTCTTTATGCGCTTTTCTTTTAACCTGAAGTGTTTAGAATTAAACATTAGAGATATTTTTTCTGATGGCACAATGTTCTTTCAGTACTATTTACATAGAGATATGGTATCATCCAGTTATTAGGTGAATTAAAGACATTTTCATCCCCTATGGGCATTTCAAACAAAATGCCTGGCATCCTTTTTTCTAAATAGGAGAAAAAAAGCCCTAAAGAGAAACTACCTATATGGTTCTGTCATTTTTTTAAAGATACACATTGGAATAATAGTTTAAGCAAGGGCAAACTAGGCTTCATGCTACATAGTGACAGAATTTACATTTTTTCTAAAAATGAATGATGGATTAGATAAGACAATGGAGTGACCAGGAATGAATTACAAGATTCATTTCAGGGCTTCATAGAGGCATTAAAAGATCAGCAGAACTATGACCCAGAAATTCAGTATACTTCTCCAAAAGGTTTTAAATATCCCTGAAGAAGCTGGATTTCTCATAAAAATGCAGTCCCTCCCCTTTCCCCAGTCTCCTCACCCTTGGATAACCGATAAAAAAGTCTTGTCAACATCAGGCAATACATCTTATCAACCGGCAGGAAGAGTCACTGCTGAGTGACTCCAATTAACCCTCACTCCCAGGAAATATGCACAATGCTCTTCCAACATAGCTTAGCAAATGGAATAAAAGGTTGCCAGGGGACAAAAGAGCTTTTTCAATCATAACTTGATCATACAGAGTTCTCTACACACTAACACCAAAACATTTTAAGAAAAATCTGAACCATATTCTCTTGGTATTCTCACTTCATTCTAAGGCATCAGTACAGCTTACAGTGCATATTTTACTAATGTATTTGTTCGCTATAATAAAGCAGTTTTAACATTTGTATTGGTCAGCCCTTTCACACAGTAAGTGACTGAGTGTGCTCCCCCTTATAAATGAAAAGCAATGGGGATTAACTTAATTGGGACTTGTGGCTATCAACCTCATGAAGCTGACAACTTGCAACACCCATGTAACCATCTTGTGATCACCTGAGGGCTCGTGACTCCTACTTTGAGAAACCCTGCTATAATATCCATACAGGATTACAAAGGAATGGCAGGATATACTGTGGTAGCGTACTGAACTGGATGAGTGTTAATAGGCAGCAAAGGACAGCGTGATAAACTGAAGGATGAACCTGCTGCTGTTCTGGCTCCTAACTGGAGGCTGACAGCTCAGTCAGAAGGAAAATGTTCTGTGACAGAGGAAGTCAGCTGGAGACTTGATGGGACAGCAGTGAAGGTGGCTATTTCTGCACAGAGTGGCATATATATTTAAGAGAACAATTGGGTAGCTACAGAATATAGGAGAACGAAAATCATACCTCAAATATTGCTCCTGCAATTTGCTCCAATGTTATTACATAAAATGTATCTTAAAAAGGAATGACAAAGGCTATAGAAAAGTAGCAATCAATTGCACTAAGAGCCTCTCTCTTTAGTTCAAGCTGTAAAGATTCACATTTTTAGCTCTAGAGCAAGGGTGGGCAATAAAACAGCAGCGGTTCATCAGGGTTAGCCCCAGGCAGGCTGCCACTACTATGTTTGCCTGTGCCTCTGCAGGAATGGGTGATTGCAGCTCCTGTTGGGTGCGGATCACGGTTCCCAGCCAACAGGAGCTGTGGGAAGAAGTGCTCTGGTTTGTATTGCTTCCTGTAGCTCCAATTGGCTGGGAATGGTGATTAACGGCCAACAGGAGCTGCAATTGCCCATATCTGTGGAGGCACAGATAAATATAGAGGCAGCAGCCTCTCAGGGGCTATTCCTGGGGAACCAGATCTGGCTCGCAGGCCGGTATTTGCCCACCCCTGTTCTGGAGAGTCTCATTTCAACCTCTGACATTTTTTTTAGTTTTGCTTCAGGGTTTAAAACAATCTTTCACTACTAGAGATTAGAATGACACCAAATTAGCCCACATCTACCTATTCTGAGAGTCTTGAAACTTTTTCTGCACTACATAGTGTAGGCCACTGCAGGAGGCACGATGCTGGATCCAGTGTAGTTATTCTTATATTTCTAACAACTAGTCTGATCCAGTGTAGTTATTCTTATATTTCTAACAACTAGTCCAGCTCTGTGGGATAATATCAGAGGCCTCCTTCCTTCAATCCATATACAAGAATATGTGCTTTCAACAAATGTAAAATTTTTCCTTCCTTTTGTCTTCAATTAGTTTGAAGGCTCAGCCATTTTACAAATACCATTCTTTGTCCATAAACCGTATTAGCCTGCAACAATATCATTAGCTTTTTACCTGGGAATGTAAGGCTCTGCCGGAGGAGGGGGTATGTAGAGATCCTGGAGTGCTGAACTGTCTCTTTTAGTGGGTGTGCTGATTGTGCTGGATGGTGTAGCAACACTGCTTGTAGGGCTTCTAGGAATAAGCGGCTGGTAAAAATAAAAAAAGGGAAAAACCCACATGGATATCTTGTAAAAGCTAGCATATTCTTATTTTCAAATTAAAATTAAATTTAAAGACAAACTTCACATACACTGATAAAATAAAACTTTAAAATGAATAGTTTTGATGTTATATAATTATTTTATACTTTCTGAAAAATATTCATATTAAAGAGAAGGGATATTCACAAACCATATAAGGGACATGAGCTATTCTTGTGAAACACCTCCTCTTCACACCTTTTCTCCTTCCCTCTTGTTTAGGACAAGAAGTTCATTGCCAGTACCCGTAAAAAGAGTCATGTAGATATACCACTTGGAATATCATTAATGTAAGTAACCCAGAAGTTAGTGATATTTTTAAAATTACTCATTAAAAGGAAAACTCTTATGTTTACAATAAAGGTTAATCATTAAAAACATATTATTTACATTCTAGAATACCTGTGCTATTATGTAAGAAATAACTGGAAGTTTCAGTCTTTCTACAGCTTTGGATATTGTAGCTCTGACTTAGTATTTTATACATAGAAATATTATGATACAGAGCAAATGGGAGTCTATTCTTCTTCATTCTTCAGGGAACATTTCACCAAATAACCCCTTCTATGTTACTGTGCATTTTCTACCTATCCTACCCAAGCCTTAGTCAGGCAGTGAACGCCTCCTTTGCAGACTATGCCTGTAATCTAGCTACCACTCCAGCTTGGTGTTCTCCCTCTCAATATCTCTGATTAATAGCTCCATCAGTTCTTATATCTCTTTCTCTGAGTGTGAAATGGAGAAGAACAATGAAGGAAATAAGAGAGACTCTAGTTTGCTTAGCCTCACAATATTTCTGCTCACTCGCATTCAGTTTTGGCTTTTATGATAACCATACTAGAAACGAAAGCAAATGCCATTATTTTGATCCATGCTGAGTAATTCTAAAATTAAAAATATGTTGGTTTTTATTTTGCTTTGATTTTAAAGAGCTCACTCTCCTTCTTTGTTAAAAAGAAATGCCTTGAAGAATAAATCTTAAGGGCTTGGAAGTACACAGTGGTCATGACAGCCATAGATTCCTCACGTACATCAGTGCTTTAGGACACAACTATTTCATTTTGTACTTTGAACAGAAAAGCTATGAGATTGGGCTAAAAGGACAGTATACATAGAAGACACTTCTGTAATCTCTGTAAAGAATAAATTGTGACAAGCCAATGGGGCACGTCTGAAAAGTGTAATCAGCTCTCATTCCCCATATATTAATCGTGGCACTTCTGCAGCGTACCTAGACTACACCAAACCCTGAGGGTTTAATACTAGACTTTCTTCCAAATTTTCACCTTCTGTAAGACAGCAATGAGCTGCTGCTTTCTTAGTAAGTCAATTTTCAGTTTTGCACAATAGTAGTAATTGGATTAATCAGAATTGTCTGCATATTACTGTAGTATTTCCTTTTTGTATTTTTAAATGTTGTTAGAATCATCTGTGCCATTCAGGAGATCTGAAACATCTTACAACCAAGAAAGGAAATCCTGTGCCACAGGGCATCTTCAAAACATTACTTGCAAGTCCTATTGTGTTAGACTTCACTCTGGAATTTTTGTTGGTCCAATGTTAATCTTGCATTGTGTTTTTAAAATATTAACTTTAAGGTCACTTTTCAATCCCGCCTTGCTGAATCTTAGTAATCTATAACTGTTAACAGGTGTGTACTAAACCACTGAAGTGTTTTCTATTCGTTTGCTTCTCAGTTATTCTAAAAATGCTGCAATGAATGGGTACATCTAGACTACAATCCTCTTTTGAAAGAGGCTTTTTCAAAAGAATTTCGAAAAAGCCTCTTTCGAAAGAGAGGATCTAGACTGCAACTACTTCTTTCGAAAAAGCAAGCTCCTTTTTCGAAAGAGAGCACGCAGGTAGTCTGGATGCTCTCTTTCGAAAAAGTCTTGTTTGCGTTCAATAACGCCTTTTTTGAAAGAGCACTTTTGAAAAAAAAGGCATTATTCCTCGTGAAATGAGGTTTTCCACAGTCGAAAAAACTGCCATGTTCTTTCGATTTAATTTCGAAAGAACGCATCAGCAGTGTAGGTGAAGTTTTTTTGAAAAAAGGCCCCTTTTTTAAAAAAAAAAAAAACCTGTAGTCTAGACACACCCAATGTGTGTCCCTCAAACTCTGATTTTGTAAAAAATGAAACAAAAAAACAATAAACAAATACACAAACTTCAGCCTCTGTTTCAGGGAGGTCAGGCAAGGGGAAAAGATAGCAAGAGGAAGGAATGGATAAAAGACTATATGAGTATTAAAAACAAGCATGAAATTTAAATCAGTTTCAAGAATTTCAAAAAACGCAAAAAAACCTTCTGAACTAAGACAATAAAAATCTCGTCTTGAAGATTTCAATCATGAAAAATAACTCAGAATCCTAGAACCATCTAGTAAAGCAAAGCATTTTCTTTCCTTTCTAATGTACATTCAGCATGGGCAGTGCTTTTTCAGGCTTATTGAGTGTCAGGGAGAGTGAATTTTCCTTTTAGAACATGGCCAGGTGACACCCCAGTGACCTTGATTCACTATGTTGTAAGAGCAGGGAACTAGCAAAGAGTTTCCCTGTGTGTTGGCCAAGATGATCCTCCAGGCCTTCTATCTGTATATAAGACAGACCCAGCCTCTGCTAAAACTTTTTTGTTGCAATCTGGCAGTCCTAGCAGTATCACTTCATAGCAGGTAGTAAATGAGTCCAAGATTTTGTTAAGGCAATCTAGGTTTATCAGTTGGTTTGCTGTTTAGACTAGTTCTGACAATGGGCTCTGGGTATTTGATGGATTTATGAGTCTTTAGAATGAGAGACTGTGGTCTCTCCACTGTTCAAATAAGCCAGTAGAAACTCTGATCTTGCCATGGAAGATGTGATGTTCACTCCATTAGCGAACAGTATGTATACAACATCCTGCTGAATGGGGTTAGGGCTCTGAAGAGAACTTGATGGAAACCCTTAGTTTCCATGTTGGGCAGCTGAACTTGGGTTATGATATCAGAGTTGGTTTTTGAGCGGACGTTGAAGTCTCCGGGGATCTGATCAACTCTAGTGTCGTACTGGACAGTAGCTTTATCAGCACTCCCAAGAGAGTACGAGGTTTTCAGAAAGTTAAGAACTGTAAGTAGATTCTACAACTTTAAGCACAAAGTTCTGGTGCACTGTTCCAAGACAGAGCTAAATGTATTCTACCCTTGCAAAATTCACCCGTTCATCTTATTCCATAAGAGCAGAGAAGAAACGCGGCAGTAAGGATAGAATTAGAAGCCTACTTTTAAACCAAGAAATGGAAAAGTGAAATGAATTGTCACTGCCAGATGTTAGTCACTGTTTTCAACAGATAAGACAGAAACAAGCTCTTCAAAATGTGTCAAATTTGGCTGCCTGGCAATAGCTCAACAAAGTGTTATTTCATTGTGATGGCTGCCATCTTGGGCTACAGAAGCTCAGCTTTCATTAAAAAAGAATCAAACAAGTTAGGTCATTATGGTTTGAAGATAACCTTCCAAATGAGAAGTAAAAGCAGTTCATAATGGGATGAATACCAGAACCTAGAAAGAGCTTGGAACAATAGCTGTTAGGTATGAGCCTCTCTCACATTTCAGCTCAGTGGGGTGTTAAACTTGAGGCCTAATTCCAACAACAGTCAGAATGTTCAATGTTTAAAGACCAGAATTGTGGTTGGTGAGCCAAGCATGAAAGAAAGGAGTAGGAGTAACATATTAGAAGCAGAAGTGAGTGGAGCTCTGATTCTGGACAAACTTGCAGAGTACAATAACTTTCATCCACTCTCCCCTCACCCCCAACATTCAACCACCAGGGTATCTCAAAGCATTTTACAAAGCATTTTACAAAAATAAATCAAGCATCACAACATCCTTGAAATGAAAGTTAGGAAAATCGGCACTGACATACGTTGTTTTCCACACTATGGAACTTATAGAGTCTAGAAGAAAGCAAAATCTTTTTTCGCTGCTATGTGTAGTAGTGCTCTTGTCACTAAGGCCTGGTCTACACTATGAGGGTACGTCGAAGTAATCTATGTTAGGTTGATTTTATAATGAACGTGTCTGTAAAACCAACCTCTCTTCCACTGACCCTAAGGGCTTTTAAAACTGACTGCTGTACTTCACCTTGACAAGAAGCACAGCGCTAAATTCTACTTTCCTGGGTAGAATTTGGGCTAGTGGATACACAACACTGTTCAATGTTTTTTGGCCCCTGGGAGGTGTCCCACAGTGCCCTAATGTGACTGCTATGGATAGCACTATGGTGTGCTGCACTTCCAGGTACACAGGAAAAGCGCCAGGAACTTTTGCATTTCATTCCTTTTTTGGTCAGCATGATGAGCCCAGCAGCACACCTAACCATGAGTGTCTAGGGTCGCAAATGAACTCTTCAACCTAGGAGGAGATATTGGATCTGTGCAGAAAGAAGACTCTGTGTAAGCAGAACTCTGAACCAGAGGAAGAAAGGCTGACATCTATTCCGAAATTGCACAGGGCAGAGAGTGGTGGAGGCTACACCAGGGACACATAGCAGTGACGAGTGAAAATAAAGGAGCTCAGGAAGTATACCAGAAGACAAAGGAGGCAAACAGTCACTCTGGGTCAGAGCCACAGACATGCTGCTTTTATGAACAGCTACATGGCATTCTAGTGGGGGCTCCAACCAGGATCCCAAACCTCTGTGAATACTTTCCAAGAGACTTTACAGGCAGCCTCAGGCAACAGCAAGGAGGAAATTGTTGAGGAGGCGAACATGCAACAAGCAAGCAAAAGATCCCTTCTCCCAACAACCAGGACCTAACTCTGGAGCCAATCCCTTCCTAGGACCTATTGTTAAAGTACCCTGATGACAGGGAAGGCACCTTTAGTGAGCACACATTTATAATGACATTACAATGGTTAAATGTCATTGGGTTTAATGTTTGAGTGGCACTGAACAATTGGGATACAGTGGCATAATTGGGATACAGTGGTGGTCAGTCCAGCCACACAGTCCACCCACACTTTTAGGTCCCCCCTAAAAGTCTGCTTATGTGCCTGGAGATGGACCACAAATCCTCCCTGGATATCTCTATAAAGCTCTTCTGGAGGTACTCTGCAATCCTTCTCAGAAGGTCTCTGGGGAGGGTTGCCTTATTCCGCCTTCGCAGTAGAATACCTTACCATGCCAAGCTGGGAGTAAATGATCTGGCACTATTGTAGAGACCAAAGCAGAGCAGCAAAAGGTCTCTGCCCAGATTCATGCAGCAGCCACTCCCTTTCCTGCTCTCTCACCCTCAGGAGGTTGATATTACTTTTGATTACCTGGGTGAAATGAGGGAAGTTTTGTAAGTAATAGTACTAAGACAATCCACCTTCTGTTTGCTGATCCCCAACAAATTATAGACACAAGGTGTGCTGCCCTGTTTATGACTGGCTCAAAGGGATCATCCCAGAGAATAGTCATGATGTGAGGGAGCAGTCAACCCATGCTGACTGTGCTCATTCTGTGTCCCTCCCTCCCGAACCTGCAGCCCCTCCTTTGCAAAGGCAAACAGATGAACAAGCAGTCAAGCAACATCCAGGTTGCTGTGGAAAAGAGGGAGTGTAGTTTGCAACTACCCTTTCTCATGTTTTCAAAGCAGAAGCAAAAGACCTCTCCCTAACCCTTTGCTTATTATGACTGCTTGCTAACCAAATTCTGCTGCCCAATGCACTGCCATGTGTTCAAGCTAACTGGTATGGCAGATGCTCAAAAAGCAAAATGCAACCTTGTAACTAGCATATGTGCTTTGTGCTCTGAAGTGTTTCATTCACTGTAAAAGAGTTGATCATCTCTTTCACAATGTATCGTCTGTAAAGTCTGCCCTTGTGGTTCTTTTCCCCCATGCAGCTGGAGATCTGTCTCTAGGACTTTCCCCCACTCGAGCAGTGAGGCTATAACAGATTAGAAGGTGAAAAATTGTAGATGTTTAACAAGCTCATGCAATCCTCCTGCACCAATAGGGTACATAAGAACATAACGGCCGTACCGGGTCAGACCAAAGGTCCATCTAGCCCAGTAGCCTGTCCACTGACAGTGGCCAGCACCAGGTGCCCCAGAGAGGGTGGACCGAAGACAATGATCAAGCGATTTGTCTCCTGCCATCCTTCTCTAGCCTCTGACAAACAGAGGACAGGGACACCATTTCTATCCCCTGGCTAATAGCCTTTTATAGACCTAACCTCCATTAAATTATCTACCTCCTTCTCTTTAAACTCTGTTGTAGTCCTAGCCTTCACAGCCTCCTCAAAGTACAGTTCAAAGCATTTAGGCACACATGGTTAGAAGTCATCCAGAATGAACAGGACAGAACCGCATGCAGAGATCAGGACAGGCTCACAGGAAAGCAAAGAGACCTGATGAGGCATTCGGTGGAGGTGCAGGAAAGGCAGCTAGGCCACAGAGACCCCGTGTGCCCATTGATAAAATGACCTGCCCTTCTCACTAAGTTTCATAGATTCCTCTCCCAGATGTCCTAAAAACACCATACAGAGTGATAGTAATAAACCATGTAGCTTTTCTCTCGTTGCTCTCCACATTTCCTTTAACATTCAGCAATGCCTGTATTCACTGTTCATTAGTCTGAATAAAAATGCATGATTTCAGAACAATAGGATCTTTATTCACTGTGCCAAGTGTGGTTGGGGATGGGGAGTTGGTTTATAGGGCAGTTCAACAACAGGGGGTAGCTTGGTAATGAGCAACACACTCAACTATCACATTATTGTCTTGTCATTCATAAAACCAGTTTCAAAGCATTTCTGATGTGCAGCACACCTTGATCACTCTTCTTATTGCCTTGGTGTCTGGCTGTTCCTAATTGGCCACCAGGTGATCTGTCTAAATCCCCCACCAGGTCAGAAAGCTTTCCCACTTATTTTCACAGATATTATGCAGCACACAGCAAGCAGCAACAACAATGGGAATATTGCTTTTGCTGAGGCCTAACCTAGTCAATAAGCTGCACCAACAACTCTTTTTATGCCCAAAGACACATTCTACCACTACTTTTGCTTTTGGTCAGCCTTCAGTTGAACTGCTCCTTACTGCTATCTAGGGTGCCGGCATATGGCTTCATGAGCTATGGAAGCAAGAGGTAGGCTGGGTCCCCAAGAGTAACTATTGGCATTTCAGCATCACCAACGGTAATTTTCTGGTCTGGGAACTCAGTTCTGTTTTGCGGCTTTCTGAAGAGACTGCAGTTCCTGAAAAACGCACGTCGGGCCTCTTTGCCAATCATCCCAGGCCAATATCAGTGAAACAGCAACCATTGAGAAGTATTTCTTGCAGTTTAAGTACTCTTTGGCAAGGTGGCATGGTGCCAACATAGGGATATATGCATCACCATTAGGGAACCCGATCACAACAAAACCATTCGCTATGTCCTGAATGTTTCCCACAGTCACTGTCCTTCCTAGCAGAAGGATATTGATTGCCCTGACTACCTGAGTCACAGAAATTCCCACTGCAGATTTACCCACTCTGAACTGATTCCTGACTGACTGGTAGCCGTCTAGCATTGCAAGCTGCCACAAGGCTATCACCACTAGCCTCTCAACTGTACGTGTGGGTCTCATTCTGGCACTGCTGCACTTCTGAGTAGGGGAAAGCAAACTGCAAAGTTCTATGTAAGTGGCCTTATGCATGTGAAATTATTTCAGCCTCTGGTCCTCATCCCATACCTACATAGCTATGCAGTCCCACAACAGTACTGGTTTCCCAGGATCAGAATCAGTGTTCCACCGTGTCAGTGTGCTTGACTGTTGCCAACATGTGCCAATCCCCCTATTCCATGGGTTGCAGCATGGCCATCCCATGTGTGCGTGGCCTCCTCACATTCTTCCTTGTGCTGGAAGCTCCTGGGTAGGCTCTAGACCTTCTTCAGTGTAACACTCAAGGTTTTTGCAATGCTCACAACAGCAGTGTGCAGCTGAACAGGATCTATGCCTGCCGTATTATGGCATCTGCATGGATAACCCAGGACAAAAGGTGTGAAATGATGGATTGTTGTTACTTTCAAGGAAGGAGAGAGGCAGGCAGGAAGGAGGTAAGTGCATCACAGAAGGTTAATGAGATGTACCTAAAATCATCAGCAACATCTGCAGTATTTTTAGCCCCCTCAGGCATTAGGAGCCTAATCCAGATTCAAATGGATAGGAGGAACTGTGGGCTTGCTACCCACAGTACATCACACGTTGAGTCAATACTAGCTATAGTAGCGGGGACATACTCCACAGACTGAATATGCATAGTGAGGACATGCATCTTCGACTTTATAATATTGAATGCTAAATACTTAGATAAATTAGAGCTAATTCCATAGTGTAGACATAGCCTGAGATCCTTATGATAAAGCATACATAAGGTCTAGCTAGCTGAGGCAACTTACGCTATGCACACACAGACATACACACACACACGCTAGTGCCAGATACAACCAATTATGAAATACACTATGCTCCTTCCAAATATTTTATCTTTGGTCATGTTTGGGGCTGGCATTTTCAAAGAATTTCTCTGCCGTTGTCTGAAACATACAGTGCTCCAGTCAGTGCCATTTTTGTGGACTGTGCGTGAGTCCTCACGTGTTGATACATTACAATCCTTCTGTCTCCAGAGATCAAACATATTGTCCAGTGTGCTTTGGTCTGATAGTAAAGTTTAAAGTGAGTATGGTGAGACAAATGGTGACAATGTGTGCGTGTCCACATATAAACACAGGGGATCATAGTATTCAAGCAGTGATAAACAAACAGTAGCAGAAAGGTGTAGGACTTGTTAAAATATAAGTAAAACCAACACAATGTTTAAGGTACCAATTTTTTTAGTGTTTTCATCAGTAAACAATTGTGTTTTGTTTGTAAATAGTACAGGTTAAGCTTCTAAAATCCAGGACTCTCTGGACCAGCAATATCCATGATCCGGCAGGGCCACTCATATTGCTGGATCAGAGAGCCCGGGCTGGCCAGGCTCCAGGACCGGGCTGGTGCTGGGGAGCATGCTGGAGAGCAGAGTCCATAGCTGGGGCTAGTGGCAGGGAGTGCAGTCCCGCTGAGGCTGCAGGCAGTGGGGCTGGTGCCAGGAGCATAGCCACGGCCGAGCAAGTGAAGCAGGGAGTGCAGTCCTGCCCTGGCTGGACGCAGCGGGACTGGTGGTGCCTGGAGTGCATCCCCAGCCAGGGTTTGCACAGTGCAGTCCTGGCCGGGCCAGAGGCAGTGGACCTAGTGCCCCTAGTGTGGAGGGGAGCACAGACGCATCCCAGACAGAAGTGCAGCCTCAGTAGGGCTGGGAGCAGTGGGTCCAGAAGAGGAGCAAAGCCAACATCTGGGAGGGGAGCCTTGATCTCCCTGGTCCAGCAAATTCCATGGTTCAGAGCTGGTCAGATCCCGAGGGTACCAGATCAGGAAGGTCCTATTGGTAACATTTTATTAAACCAAACATTCCCAATAAACTACTTTGTTGACCAATTTCAGTCTATTTCAGCTTGCAGCAAAAAATGAAGAGGTAGGTAATAAAATATTGTATCAAAAATTCAATCTTCGTAGGAATTCTGGACTAAACCAATTTAAACAATAGTAGAAAGGGTGCCAAGCTCCTACGCAGTTAAAAGACAATTAGGCAGCTGAAAATTCTAGAGATTACAGGGGTTTATTTAAATTTAATCATTAAAACTGTAATTTCATGAAAGTAATCAAGAATAACTCACAAAATAGAACAAAATATTGTCACTAGGGGAAGGCAGAGGCAATATAAGCAGAGCAAATAAACAAAGTGTGTGTGTGTGTGGGGGGGGAGAGGATAAATTATTAAAGTAGAATTTCCGCTCAAACCTAAGGTAAGGAAAAATTTAAAGAACATAAAAATGGTCATAGTGCATCAGGCCAAAGGTCCATCTAGCCTAGTATCCTGTCTTCTGATAGTGGCCAATGTCAAGTGCTTCAGAAGGAATGAACAGAACAAGTAATCATTAAATGACCCATCTCTAGTCATTCACTCCCAGCTTCTGGTAATCAAAGCTTAAGGACACAGAGCATGGGATTGCATCCCTGACCATCTAGCTAATAGCTATTGGTGGACCTATTCTTCATGAACATATCTAGTTCTTTTTTGAAAATCATTACACTTTTCACCTTCACAACACCCCCTGGCAACAAGTGCCACTTCCACAGAAGGACTGTGAAGAAATTGTTCCTTTTGTTTGTTTTAAGCCTCCTGCTCGGGTGTCGCTGGTTACCGTGTTATGTGAAGTAAATTTATACACCTCTATCATAGCTCCTCGTCAACTCTATCAAGCTGAAAAGTCCAAGTCTTT
Organism: Pelodiscus sinensis; assembly: GCF_052426305.1. Classification (NCBI taxonomy): domain Eukaryota; kingdom Metazoa; phylum Chordata; order Testudines; family Trionychidae; genus Pelodiscus; species Pelodiscus sinensis. The sequence goes on from NC_143052.1 coordinate 212,210,715, forward strand.
TTAATTTCTCCTCATACAGAAGCTGTTCCATATGCCCAGTCATTTTTGTTGCATTTCTCTGCACCTTTTCCAATTTTAAGAGATCTCTTTTGAGATGGTGCAATCAGAACTGCACTCAGTATTTCAGGTATAGATAGATAGATAGATAGATAGATAGATAGATAGATAGATAGATAGATAGATAGATAGATAGATAGATAGATAGATAGATAGATAGATAGATAGAGAGAGAGTGTCATGATAATATTTCATCTATCTCTCTTATTATCTATCCCTACATTATGATTCTTAACATGGTTACTTTTATTTTTACTGCCCTTGCACATTGAGAAAATGTGTTGAGAGAACTACCCACAATAACTCCAAGATCTCTTTTCTTTCAGCAAAGATGCTGGAGAGCTGAGTACAGCAAAGTGAGTATGTGCTGCAAGTTTAACAACAAATGAAGTGCTAAGCCTCAAAACCTTGCATGGTAAGCTACTAAAAATCCATTACTAACAGCCTTAATAATACAGTAATAGTAATATAATACATTATTTAAAGATGAACAAAAAACTGTCATCCAAATACTCTAGAACAAAATGGTGGTGACTAATAATGGATTAATACAGAATAATAAATTATAGAAATGTAGGTCTGGAAGAAACCTCAAGAAACCATCAAGTCCAATAACTTGTGCTGAGACAGGACCTAGTAAACCTAGACTATTCCCAAAAGGTGTTTGTCCAACCCCTTCCTAAAAACCTCCAATGATGGGGATTCCACAATCCCCCTCCCTTGGAAACCTACTCCAGAGCTCAATTATTCTTACAGACAGAGTTTCCTAATATCTAACCTAAATCTTCCTAAGTGCAAATTAAATCAATTACTATTTCTCCTATCCTCAGAGACCACTGAGAACAACTGGTTCCAATGCTCTTTGGCCTCATGGGAATGCCAGCTCCCAGCCCTGCAGGACTGCCAGCTCTGAAGCCCACAGTGTGGTGGGCCCAGCAGAGCTAGAGCAGCCCTCTGCCTGCATCAGGCCATAGGCAGGGAGTGCTCCCAGACATTGGTTAACTGCTTACCAGTAAGCATCACCCAGTTAGGAGGATGCTTATCGGAAACCGGTTAACTGTTCACATCCCTGTCTCCTATTTGTCCATATCTTTCCTAATGTGAAGCACCAAGAACTGGGAAGAGCAGTCCAGATAAAGTCTTACCAGTGCTGAGTAGAATAGGACAGTTACCTTCCATGTCTTGCATATGACACTCCTGTTAATACATCCCAAAATGATGTAAGCCTTTTTCACAGTTGTATCACATTGTTGACTCATTCAGTTTATGTTCTCTTGTGAACCAAAGAGCCTTTTCAGCAGTATTATCAGCTAGCTAATTATTCCCTATTTTATAGTTATACATTGCACTTTTCCTTCATAAATTAAGTACTTTGTAAGTTTCATCTTGTTGATTTCAATTTGCCAAAGTCACTTTGTATTCTAATCATGTCCTCCAAAGTGCTTACAACCCTTCCCAGATTGCTATCATCTGCAAATTTGATAAGTTCTTTTGACTCCACATTATTTATGAAAATATTGAATAGTACCGGACCCATTAGAGAATTCTGGTCAACTCTTGATAAACATTCTAAAATCTGGATGCTGATAATCCTTTGCGCCTGATCCAAAGCTCACTGAAGTCAATAAGAATCTTTCCATTGATATCAATGGACTTTGCATAGAGTCCTCATCTGAACACTCCATAAACATCTGTCTCTGTTTTTCTAGTGCTTTTATACACTTGTGAAAGTGTCCTGTCTGGATTGGGAATCCTCAGCAGGTTAGTTCAAAATTTTGCAGTTTATCCTGAAATAGTATGTGTATCCTGAAATAGGAGTGTGGGGGCAGAGGGTTGAGGAAGGGAGGGGCTGAGGTGCCAGAAGCAGGTTTTCGCCAGGAGACTTACCAGCCTACCTGACAGCTTGCAAGCTGTTCGTCCATGTGCTTGAGTGAGTGAGCAGGAGGATTGTGCTTTGTGGCTACCTGTTATTCAAACAGGCAGCTCCCATTGGTCAGTGTCTGTCCAGAAACCAGCCAATGGGATTGTGTTGGGGGAGGGAACAGCGTCTGAACTCAAAGAGAAAGCGTCCTGCAGCTGCGCTTCTGAGCAGCATGCCGGGCAAGAAAGGGAGCCTGCTTGGCACTCCCCACTGCCTCTGTGGACCGGATCAGGTGGCATGGTGGGCCGGATTTGGCTCGCAGGCTGTATTTTGCCCAGGTCAGGTGTAGATGGAAACAGAAGGTAGGAGGTACAGCAAATATTCAAATCAGTAAACATTCTAAATCTCAAGACAGTTCTGGGGAAAAAGTTTACATAGTTCTAGTTGTCAGATAAATTATTCAAAAATCTTATTTTGTGACAGAAATTAAAAACAAAGTCTGAAGATAAATTCCATACTTGACACACAACATGAATTCTAATGATTGTTAAAATATGATCATTATGATCTGGTATGCCATTTTAGATGCCACACAATGAACTATAACAATGGAAAGGGAGCGGAAAAACAAATCTAGTAAGATTCATCATTGCATTCATGATGTTGATATTTATTATAAGATCACATGATAATTAATATTTCTGCAAAAAAATTAAAAGCCACATTGTTGTAGCTATTTAATTCAAATTTTATAAAAATATACACTGAAAATACCTGAAATTCACAAATTATAATAGGATAAAAATGTATAAAACATATAATTTTGATAAGCCACAAAAAGGTAGAAAAAAAATTATGGAGTTTTAAAGAAAAAGCCTTTAGGTGTCTTTCACTGTCAAAATTTCATTTGTTCTAAACAGATATAGAGCAAAATGGATGTTTTTTCCTCTTCTGATGGGCATTTGAGTCCAAGTTATACATATGCATGCACACACAAGCTGGGATTATGTGATGCTGTACACTATATAAAGCCATATTATACTCAAGTGTTATCCCATATGCTGAATCATATTTTCGCATCTTTGTTCCCAACTTACTACAGAGATGTGGCATATTTTTCTTATTTTACCTCTCAGAGATATTTTCAGCTTATAATAATTTGGAGTAAACAAATTTCTGCTAAAAGGAGGAAACCAAATGACGGAAACAACAGGAAGTTCTATTTGCTAAATTTCACTTGTGCATTATCAATGGCAAGACACTTACAACAGAAAAAAGTTGTGCAAAATAAACATATTGCATTCACAAAAATAAGCTTGTGGTATGCATACTTGTTCAGATTTGCCAACCGGTGACTAACTGGCATTACCAACAAGCCCTTTTCACATCTACAAGCCATGAACTTTTGGTTGATGTATTACAAGTCTAGAGCACTACAGGATGAGAAAAGTTTTTCAGTGGACAACAGGAGGTTCTTAATATTACCAGAACATATATATATAAAAGCTTAAAACTCTGACAACCTCTGTCATCTCCTGCACCAAAATGATTCATATGCCACACTGAGTCATTAATATCACTCACACGGTGCTGACGTTGGACTACTTCATCTATCAGTCACCTATCTTATTGGTATACTTAATATTGCTCCATTAAATCTTTGATTTTTTTAAAATCTTGCAACAGTACGTATGAACATGAAAGTTCGTCATCAATTATCAACTAAGCAAGCAGAGGGCAGTTTACTGACTAATGTGTTAATATTATTCACTCTCTGTTAGAACTGTGATTTAAAAGGTTTCAATTACAAAAGCCCAATGTAAATGAGCTCCTTAATTTAATTTGCTAAACCATTTATGCTTCCAAGTTTGATGTGACAACTATTAGAGATGTTTGCTGATGCAGGAGCTTGCGATACTAAATCTGTTTTGCTGCCAGTCCTTCTTACATTTTGCCAACTCCCTTTTTCCTCTCCAGTACTGAATACTATCTCAATATTATCTGATTAATCTGAGTGCTCATTTTGCCTTTTTCTTCTTTCTCTTAAAGAAGTGAAATAAAAATCTGATTTACAAGTGCTAAAAAGTCAATAACTAATTAGTACTACCTCTACATACCTGTTGCTACTGATACAGCTTCTTATATTTTGTACTTTCAAAAGATCTTATTTTGGGGTATGGATTTTATTATTGCTTATTTCTGTTGAAATCGTTGAACAGTTTTAGCTTTGATGATTGCATACTTATAACGTTCTCAATTATTTCATGACATCTTGATATAGAAAATATGTTATGGTTCATAAAGACTATTGAGATGGTCCTTGTATCTATTTATGTTAAAACATCAATTTTTCATTTGCTCCTCATAATGAGTCTTTCCCATTGCCATATTAAGCTATCATCTGTCTGTGAAACTGGCACATACAGACCTTAAGAAAAACAAAACAGCATTTCTAATTTCAGAGTATAAATTCTGAAGTAAACTGTATCCTGGACAGTAATATTAGAATTTATAGGAAATGAAAATATTATCAAAATAGTACTGACAATTGATGCAAATGTCTGATGCTAATCATTTCATACTTTTGAACAGCTGTGAGACTATGGCCCACTTTTTGCTTTTATATTAATCAAAATATGTTACAGCTATCAAATTTGACACTGTCAACTTGGGCTTAAATAAAGATATTAACAGGTTAATGTGCTACAAAGCCAATGCCCCCCCCTTTAATATTTGTATTTGCAATCAAATGCTACAAATGGAACACATCCAGCCTACTTAATTTGCTTCATGAACATGGGTCCTACAATTGACAGGTAACTACTTTTGCTGTTATATATACCTTGGATTCTGTTATTTCCACTCCAACTCATCTGATGAAGTGGGCTTTACTCAAGAAAGCTCATGATCCTGTATATTTGTTAATCTCTAAAGTGCCACAGGATCACTCATTGTTTTTAAAGTTACAGACTAACATGACTATCCCTCTGACAGGGTATGTCTACACTACCCCGCTAGTTCGAACTAGCGGGGTAATGTATACATATCGAACTTGCTAATGAAGCCCGGGATTTGAATTTCCCGGGCTTCATTAACATAAAGCCGGCTCCGCCATTTTTAAAAGCCGGCTAGTGCGAACCCCGTGCCGCGCGGCTACACGTGGCACGGACTAGATAGTTCGAACTACGTAGTTATTCTGAACTATCTGTACGCCTCGTGTAGCCGCGCGGCACGGGGTTCGCACTAGCCGGCTTTTAAAAATGGCGGAGCCGGCTTTATGCTAATGAAGCCCAGGAAATTCAAATCCCGGGCTTCATTAGCAAGTTCGGTATGCATACATTACCCCGCTAGTTCGAACTAGCGGGGTAGTGTAGACATACCCACACTTATTATTTAAGCTTTAAAAATGGATTTCATCTGGGGCCAACTGTTCTTCTGTTTAACTTAAGACAGATCTTAGCATTATGCAGATTCTGAAATTTGTCATATATGTTTCTGAAAGTTATTCTACAAAAAAGCATTCTCTCTCACTTTAGGAGTCATGAAGTCCTGCAGAGACACAGACACACACACTCTCTCTCTCTAAGATTTCTGTGGGTTTTTTCATGTCTATAAAACTGTAACGTATCACCATGTCATATCAGGCCTGTATTTCTAGTATTTTAATAGAATTTCAGTTTCTATTAATAAAAATATCCTCAAAAACTATGAGTATTTCCTATATTATCATCATATAAGAAAAAATTCCTTAAAATTGCACTTTGAAATCTGTTATCTGCTCTGTGCCATACTGAGTATGCTAAATTGTAAACTAAACTCAGACTGAACAAATTAAGAGCAAAGTGAATTTTCATCCCTGCGCCACAGTGCCACGTGCACATGCAAACCTTTTATGATAGTGATTAAACAAAACTTTTGAAGTATGTGAAATATCTGCACTTCTGCCTCCTCACTGAGGCCACAGCTGTTTGTGTGCAACCGGTCCTACTCTGAAGAAAAAGGGTGTTGGCAGTCTGGTTCAGTGCTATCCCAGGGAATTGGGGAGGATGGCAGGCCACAAGATACATCTCATACATGCTTAGCGTGGGGCAGGGACTAGGCTCCCACCCACTGTCCTCAGACCTGGCCCGGACCACTGCTGCTGCTTCGCATCTATCAAGTGAAGAAGGAAAGTAGTGCTCACAATGGGGCAATCAGGAGCCGTAGTCTGCCCCCACAGTGGCTGCTGCAGTAGAGAGCAGTGAAAATGCCAGGGACAAGGAGGCAATTGCCTCTTTATCCCTTTAGGACTCATGCTCTCTTACTCGATGAAGCCGAAATGATGGAAGCTGGTAGCTGTCTGATTTCTCCCCCATCTCTTAGTAGTCAGAACAAATATTTAATTAAATGAACAGTATAATGTCACCAAAAATGCTAAAGAGGAAGCAGGAAGCAAGTCTCGTTTTTAGCAATAGTGTGTGTTTTTCACTCACAGGTGTATTGTTAGAAAAAATCTTTGATAAAATCATGACTTTCAAGTAAGTATATGCATATTCCTATTATCATGCATACATATTTTCAGATATATACTCTGATGCTGATGAGCTAGTCATTGGCTGAAGATTAATGCCACATCTCCAGTCAGGACATCATATTTTATATGCTAAGACAACTTAATCTTTGTAACAGCTATTCAAGCTGAAAGACAATGGTATATTTAACCATAGCGGTGGGGATGGGTAAGGAAGCAATGGATAGTATTAGTTGCTTTTATAAACCTATTAGCATTTTAAATGGCAAAGAAAGAAACTATCAGCAGTGACATTTCTATATCTCATTTTCCTTCACAATATGACTGTTTAGTTCAATGAACAGTATTAATTTTTAAACTAGACTATGTAAGATTTGATAATAATCTCTTAAGATTGCAATTTTTAAGCAAGGAAAATAAATTTCTTTCTTCCTTGATTATGTAACAACTGAAACGAAGGGAAATGGATTTTTTTCAGCTTTCATCAGTTGGTAAGATGATTTCATCTGTCTGGAGATAGCTTTATTTCCTAATTAAATTTTAGGAATTCCAGAACAATCTATCACAGTGATGTTTTATACTAAAGTAAAATGCTATTTTTTATCGAACTCTTTCCATTTTTGGCACACTGCAGTTTTATTAAAAGGGTCAGCTTAGACCTTCTGTAGACCTAAGGAACTGATCCTTATGAAGTATTTAGACATATGCATACCTTTGCTCACATGAACAGATTTCAATGGGACTATTTAGAGGATGGAGCAAAGACATGCACTTATCTAAGGCCCTGATTCACAAAATATTTAAGGACATGATTAAAATTATGCACTTCATTAGGTGCTTAGCTAAACTAAAAACAAATCACACTTAATGTAACTTTAAGAAAATTTAAACTGTAATTTAGAAGCTCTCTATATATACAAGAAAAATGAATGGAAGCCCTCAAAAAAGTCATGTACGTCAGAATTACACTGCAGTTATTTAAAAAATACTTCCAAACCACAAAAGATCTTATGGATTGCCTCTTCATTTTAAGAGGTCTAACTAATGGATTTAATTTCAAATGAGTCTATGAGAACAAGCTGTGCAGATATCATTTCACAAACAAGTTTTGAAAGCATACAAGATTAAATCCATATGCTGCTGAAATGAAGCACAATAAAGCATCACTGAGATAATCTATAGTTAAAATGATGGTGTATGACTTATGATTAAGCTTCATTACCTGCAGAGCAAGGGGCTTCCATCTCATATTTTTCAGTAAAGCTGGTGCTGAGGTAAGCATGCTCTGAGGTCGCTTTTTCAAAGTTAAGATAACACCACTCGGATCCTCTCGTAGTGCATTCACCAAATTTTTCAACTGCCACCCCACCTGGTAACCAGCAAAATTATTACAATAAAATTGAGGTACAGTATTCAAGAGGTCACGTTCCCTTTTTAATAATAACACAATAGGTTTGTGTATAAATAGATATTTTAAGGAGGTTAACTCTGCAAAAATGTCAAAATTTAAATTACATTATTAGAAAACATGCCAAATAAAATTAATACTTATTACAATATACTAAAATGGGTATGTACCATTTCAGCTGTTAGAATTAATAAACTCCTGCTAGTCCATCCTAAACACATAGTTTAATCTCATAGTGATTTTTAAACTAATTATCACTCAATACTGATCCATTTCCTTAGAGGCTAAAAGGACCTAACTTCTGTCTCTTAGCGTCTAACCCACAGTTGTAAACACTACTAAATATATGTTGCCATAACTCTATTCTTCAAAAGTGCTAGCATTATATTATTGTTACTGTAAACACCATTACTGCTTCAAGCTGATTCAAACATAAAGGGTTCAGTTAAAGCATCTACTCTTCACAATAATACCAAATACATTTAGAAGGTGAATTAATTTAAACACCACAACTTTTGAAATGTTATGTTAAATAATTCCATCGATTTAAATCGCAATAAATCAATAAAGGAAATATAATCTAGCTACTATACTTGAAAATAAATCCAAAAATAAGTTTTTCCCATTTACATTATGTACTTTGCTACTACTGTGAAATATGGCACTCCTTGAGTATGAAAAAGACTAACTGTCATCTTCTACTACCTACTTGGTAGAATTTTTTGGAATAATTTGTTGTATGTAGCTTTTGAAAAAAGGAATGTTGTTATGGTACACAACTGGAGTAAGCTTTTTAAAATTGACTAATTTTGGATTTTGGATGGCTAATATGGGATATATGGTTTGCAGGGAGCAAGTCCTCAGCGTTTTTAAAAAACAAACCACTCAACCAACAAACAGGGCCTATTAAGGTGTCTTTGACCTCTTAAAAGCAGAGGTGTCCAAAATTACAAGTCACATGAAAAACTTAGCCTAAGTATTTAGAAAGCTATTCATTTTAACATATATGACACCCCTAAAGTTGGTCTCTCCTAACTTTAAAGGACCACAATTAAAAAAATTCTTAATTTTTGTTCTTTTTATATGAAAATGTTCTAACTAGTGTATGAAATTTCCAAATCTATGACAAACACATAGTACAATGCTACTATAACATCCTGCAACTTAGAGAAGGATAAAGATGGAAAAATATCATGAAGTGGAGCACTGATGTTGTCCTTCATTAGTCTAGTATAGCAGTGAAATAAATCTGTATGTTGTTTCTCTTTCGTTTCAAGGAAATAACTCTCGGATGCTTGAGAACAAACTCAGATTTACTACAAAACTGGTAACCAAATTTAAGCTGCTAAGAAATTAAGTGCAATGTAAGACACATTGATTTTTCCAACCACCAATTATTTTCAGAGTCACTGCTCTCTGATGAATATGCAATATGCCAAACTAAGTCAGCAACAATGCCTAGGTCAATCATCTTATGGCACAAGAAGGCATTCTTCATGTGCTACACTGAATTTAGTCATCCTTTTTTCATGCAATGCTACATTGAGATGTTAAATTCTCATCTTCTCTTCACCAAGAATACGTTTGTACAGTATGTCAATGTAAACAATGGAGCAAAACAATGCAAAATTGTTCTTATGGAATCCCTTCTGAACACCACACTGGACTTCTAAATGTTGTTAAAATTTTTCTATATATACAGAGAGTGTGTGAGTGCATACGCTCTCTTCTTTATACATAACTTTTTTCCCAGTGTTTTTCACTCCAAAATAACTTCTCATTTTGCTATAGCACTTACAATAAAACCACATATATTCCATTTATACGATTTGTACAATATATTCTCCATCTTGCTATGATTTCCATTCCACTTTTTGTGCCCAAAATAGGGTTGTTAGGGTATGTCTACACTGCAATGCTATTTTGGGATAGTGGAGTATCCTGAAATAGCTATCCCATGTCTTCACAGCAAGCCCTGTTATTTCAGACTCGCTATTCCGATGTCCCTCTAAACCTCATTCTACAAAGAGTACGTTTCAGAATAGTTTCAAATTCTACGTTTCGGAATAGTGCTTTATTTCGAAATTTGGTGCTGTTTACACAGCACCAAATGATGAAATAAGCTATTTTGAAATAACATCGAAGTAAGATACGCAATTTTCATAGCTCAAATTGCATATTTTATTTTGAGTAATGGTGCAATGTAGATGTATCCTTAGGCTACGTCTAGACTGACATGATTTTCCGCAAACGCTTTTAACGGAAAAGTTTTTCCGTTAAAAGCATTTGTGGAAAAGAATGTCTAGATTGGCACAGACACTTTTGCGCAAAAGCACTTTTTGCAGAAAAGCATCCGTGCCAATCTAGACGCGCTTTTGCTCAAGAAAGCCCCGATCACCATTTTCACCAGTGGGGCTTTTTTGCGAAAAACGGTTCTCAGCTGTCTACACTGGCCCTCTTGCACAAAAGCATTTGCGCAAGAGGGCTTTTTCCCCGAATGAAAGAGTCATTGTATTTGCGGAAGAACACTGACAATCTTACATTAGATCGTCAGTGTTCTTGCAGAAATTCAAAGTGGCCAGTGTAGACAGCTGGCAAGTTTTTCTGATTCCTTTTCCGGAAAACTTGCCAGTCTAGATGCAGCCTTAGAGTTTAACCAATTAACTGGTTAACTGATAACATTAACCAATAAGCATCATCTTATCTGTTAAACTCTGCCTGCCCAGGGAGTCGGCTGCTTCCCCTTCCCCCCCCCCCCCCCCCCGCAAACTCTGTAGTTTAGGAGCCAGAAGGCTCCATTATAGCACACACTGGATCCCAGCTGCTGCTCAGATCCCAGGGAACTAGCTGCAAAGCCTACAGTGAAGCCTGCCTGGGAGTGGGGCTGGCAGGCTCTTGGGAGGCGGCTTCACTGTGGCAATGAAGCCTCCTCCCTGGAAGTGGAGTTGACAGAGGCTGAAGGCCTTTTTAACAGGCTTTTTACATTCCTAGTTCAAAATGGTGCTTTCTGATTCATATGGCTATGATCAACATTTTTTGTGTTTTAAGGACTAAGGAAAGTTACTCTGCCCCTTGAATATACTTCTAATTTATTTCTCCTCCATGCTGTCAAGAAAGTCTGAATTAAAATTTTCACTGTACATTTAAACAGTAGCTACTGTTCATTTTAATTCTATAACAATGTACACCAAATGAAAAGAGATGTTTGTGAAAGAGTCCTGGTGCAAAATGATTCAAATCTAAGGGTGTGTCTAGACTACATGCCTCCGTCGACGGAGGCATGTAGATTAGCCAGATCGGAAGAGGGAAATGAAGCCGCGATTAAAATAATCGCGGCTTCATTTAAATTTAAATGGCTGCCCCGCTCTGCCGATCAGCTGTTTGTCGGCAGATCGGGGCAGTCTGGACGCGATGCGCCGACAAAGAAGCCTTTCTTGATCGACACAGGTATGCCTTGTGAAACCAGGTTTACCTGTGTCGATCAAGAAAGGCTTCTTTGTCGGCGCATCGCGTCCAGACTGCCCCGATCTGCCGACAAACAGCTGATCGGCAGATCGGGGCAGCCATTTAAATTTAAATGAAGCCGCGATTAAAATAATCGCGGCTTCATTTCCCTCTTCCGATCTGGCTAATCTACATGCCTCCGTCGACGGAGGCATGTAGTCTAGACACACCCTAAGGGTTTTGAAGAAGATAACATGAGTCAAGTTACAGTGACAGTAGTAGATAAGATTCTTGTCATATAAATAGGAATGAGATTACATGTGAGAATCATGCTTTGCACTTTAATGCCATCTGCTTTCTAAATGTAACAGGAAGAAAGATTTATAAATAAACAATTTTTTTGAAGATCTTAAAAAAGCGCTTACTATACAATTTCAAACCGTGCTGAGATGAATGCTGCCCTGCCTTTCTAATGGTATTTTCAAATAAAGGAAAGATTCTCTAACTTTCTTGTGAAAGTTATTGGGATTAAAGAAGAACACTGAAAATTGTTAGGCTTTGTACATTCTAATTTAGATTTTTTGGGCAAAAACAATTTTCCTTGACTAAGATCTTTCTAATAAAAATTTATAATGATCAAATAAAGTCCCCTTCTGCCTTCATTGATACCACTAGCTAGTAAAATAGTGATAGAAATGTAGTCGTGTTAGTCTGCTGTAGCTGAAACAAAATACAGGACTTTGTAGCACTTTAAAGACTAACAAGATGGTTTATTAGATGATGAGCTTTCGTGGGCCAGACCCACTTCCTCAGATTTGAGAAGTGGGTCTGGCCCACGAAAGCTCATAATCTAATAAACCATCTTGTTAGTCTTTAAAGTGCTACATAGTCCTGTACTAGCTAGTAAGAATCTCATTTCTGGTCCAGTCAGCTCTCAGACAGTTTCCTCTGCTATACTAAAATTCTTGAAGGAAACAAGACATCTATCAGATTGGGTAGGACTGATTAAGAGAAACTGCTACTCAGAACTGATGATCCCCAAAAAGCATGAACAGACCAATGATCATCATACTTGCTATCTCTGCACTGAGATCCTAACCAGAAAGGATAAGAGCTCAGCAAAAAAGAATAAACAGCAGTATCAACAGAAGATGAACAACACATTTAATTTTATTTTAGTGGAGGAAGGGAAAGTTAAAAATAGAAGAGAAGGGGGAGCATGTCTGAAACTGAAAAATATCAAAGCAAGCTATTGTAAAGCCCTCTTCCAAATAAATTAATTTTATCTTTCAGGGGCTCTCTTTGGGATCTCCCACCTACCATCACTCCCAGTGATTCCCAGTTTCCCCCTTCAGATTCTCTAGGGGCACGTCTAGACTTACTTTCACTTTCCTAAGAAGATATGCAAATTCGGTGTGAATTGTCATATCATCTTCCGATTGCTTTTTCGAAAGAGGTTTTTTTCAAACAAGCAGTCTAGATGCAGTTAAAAAAAAACACCTCTTTTTCGAAAGAACACTGTAAACCTCATTTGTTGAGGAAGAAGGGTTCTTTTGAAAAAGGGTTTTTTCCTGAAAGAACCACATTTAGTCTGTTTGCTTTTTTGAAAAAAATCTCTTTCAAAAATGCAAGCAGAAGATATGCAAATTTGTGCCAAATTTGCATATCTTCTTTCAAAAGAAAAATGTAGTCTAGACGTGCCCTAGGAGACCAGGCCTTCCTCATGTTAATGTACACTAAGAGTAGGATTCTGGTTAGAGAAAAGACAGGAGGGTAACTTGACTCATTGCCTTTTTTTTGTGACACAATACACAAATTTTGCCATTAGGATTGCATTTTCTTTTGATCCTGCTATTATGAGAGGCTGGACTGTGTCTTGCAAGGCCTGCCCTAATTGAAAGTAGTTCTCCTCCTCCTTCATGAAAAGCTAGTTGATCTGCTGCCAATCTATTTACTGCTATTCTCATTTATTCACATGGAGAGACATGTGAGTAAGACAAATCAGCTCACATTAGATAGGAAAACTGGCTGTCCTTCAGACCACTAAGTACACATGTATGAACATTGAATGGATCAGTTTCAGGCAGTGCTAATGGTCCCCCACAATAGACAATCAATTAGGGAGAGGTAAAGTTTAGCCCTCTATGACACAAAATCTTTGTATTTTTCGTTTCCCCATCTATGATACACCATCTCCTTGATAGAGCAATTTAAATTCCATAGAGAAACTGTGTTTCTATTTGCTTCAACAAAGTAATTGGAGAAGTAAATGAAATGTAGTCACAAGTATTACAGTTGTCTCCAAAATTCTGTATAATGAAGCTTCCAAATTGCCCTAACACATACAAACATATGAACCAAAAAGAAATCTCAATGCTATTTATTCTGTAGGTGGCATGAGGAGGCGCGCACGTGCACACACACACACACACACACACACACACACACACACACACACACACCTAAAAAATTGATATACTTGCCACCTAAAAATTAAATTCAGGGCCACTTATTGCTAAATATTCACCACTATATAACACTAAAAACCAATGCTGTTTCAGTTTGTCTTGTTTTATAGATCTTCAGGTAAATAACAAACCTAGATGCTCAATGTTGCTATATGCAAATTTATGCAAAAATTTCCAGTTTTCTTTTTTAATAAGATATAAAATTACACAATATTTTACAAAATAAGCATAATGTGGTATATCTATGTTTGAGCTTTCAAACTCAGCACTGAATTTCCTGACTGTTGCATACTTAATTTCTAAATATTGCGTTATTCTTAGCTTTTTTATGTAATTTCAAAATGCATTAATTAAAGTCATGTAGGAGTTAATTAAAGGTTGAAAATAAATTACAAAACAATTTTGGACCATCATATTTGATGCATTTTTTTAATCTTAAATTCTGTGGCTTAAATTCATGTTCTGTAGTGAGGAAAAATAAACAAAACAAACAAAAGAGAAGGGGTAAGAGTTTGTTATGTTTGGCTGGGATTGCTTGGGTTTGTTTTAACACATTGTATTTTAATTCATGATATTAATTAGGAAACCTACCTATCCACTTTTAAAAGATAAGGTTAATGTAAGTAAATTAAAAATAATTGACAACATCAATATTTTCAATGTGATCTTATATTGACAGGTGTTTTCAGTTGCAGGTAGACCCCATTATTTCATTTTGCTAAGAAGAATATATGTACCTTTGGCTCAGGATGCACTATAGCTGATTATCTAGAGGTATAACCGGCAATGACAGACACACATCAATCTTTAAGGATGGCAAGAACTAAAACGTCAATAAATTCTCCTCTGTGGAATGTGAACCACGTTTGTAGTAGGTACATTTGGGCTACAGTGCCACCAAAGTTTAAATTCATACTTTTATTTTGAATTCCTATTTTCAATTGCTGTTAAAATTTGATAAAAAAAATTTTGATCTTAGCCCAAAGACTTTTTTCATCTCAAAGTTATTGAAATCTTATACTGTCTGGATATGAAAAATACGCTGTATCCTGGTAATTTAAAAATAGCTTTGTTTAAAATCTTAACTCTTTGTATGCATGCAAGAAGAGACGGCAGCTCCCTTATGCTTATATACATCTTAGTACATTGTGGCTATTATAGAAAACAATTAATAGTGCAACTAATTCCTATAAAATCTTCTCTGTTCTTTCCCTCTCTTTATGCCAGTTTAGGAACATTAATATTAACAGCCCTCTTTTATCTCCTTTCCTAAAGTAAGGAGAGAGCCTAATTACTCCCTTGCCCACTGTCATGGCAAATCAAATAACCTGGCGGTCACATCTCTGTCTATCCCTCTTAAACACACAGTGCATGTGTCTATCTCACACGCATACATACTCTTCCTGGCACTGTGCAGCTGTGTATGCACTACTTGGAGGAGAGCGTGGTGCACTCCAGCAGGATAGTATGGAGAAAGAGAAAGAGAATGGTTTACAAACTAAAAACAATGGCTCATACAGGCAGAAGAGGGAAATGAAGTCTGAACACAGAGTAGAGTACAGGTTAAACCTCTAAAATCCCGGGACTCTTTGATCTGACATCATCTGTGGCCCTGCAATATCATGGATATTGCTGGACCACAGAGCCCCGGCTGGCCAGGTTTAGGGCTGATGCTGGGGAGAGCAGCCCTTTCTGGGAGCGCACCTCCACCTAGGACAAAGGCAGCAGGGCTGACATCCAGGAGCATACCAGCCAGCAGGGGCAGAGAGCATAATAGGAAGCGCAGCCCTGCCTGGGCTGAAAGCAGTGAGGCAGTATGCAAGAGTGCAGCCCCTGGCCAACAGGGGCAAGGAGTGCAGCCACACCTGGGCTGGAGGTTGCGGGGCCAGCTCCTGGGAGCACTGCACCTACCAGGCCAGCACAGCGGGAAGTGGAGTTCCAGCCCAGCCAGAGGCAGTGGGGCTGGTGCCCAGGAGAGCAGCCGGAATGGTGCCCCACAGCGGTGAGGAGTGCAGCCCCAGAAGGGGTGGGGGCAATAAGTCACAGCACCCTCCACATCCTCATTCTCTGCCTCCCAGATTGGGGGTGGGAGGTTGGTGTTTCAGCCTTGTGGCAGCTGCCTGCGGGGCCTAGGGTCTTCTGTGGGGAGGGAGAGTCACCCAGGGTTAAAGCTCCAACTGGCACTTCAGCCCCATGAGGCAGGGGCCCCGGGCAATGTACCCAGATCTCAAACTTCCGAAGATTATTTTATGCAGTTTGGAGGCTCAGTAAGTTTATCCATCCTTGCTATAGAATGTGAGTAAACTGGCTCATAAAGTAGGAGACAAAGAGAAAAAAATTATGGGAAAAAATGAAAGTGGAATATAGCATCAGTTACAGACAGATATAGATTTTACAGTGGCCCTCCTAGAGAGAAAGTGACGTAGAGGTACAGCACTCCCAAATAATTTCTCATAATAGTCTAGATCAGTAGGTCCCCAATGCGGTGCCCGTGGGTGCCATGGCACCCGCTGGGGTATTTATGTGCACCCGCCTAGTGACCAGGGCCAGCCTGAGCCATTCTTGCACTCCAGACCCCGGGCACCCGGCGCATGCGCGGTACTTCAGGAGTGCGGCCCATGCACGGTCCTGCCCCCGGGTGACCCGGCAGCCCCAAAAGATTGGGGACCACTGGTCTAGATTTTACAAAGTTTAAAAGAGCACAAGATTAGGAAAACCATAAACGGAGAGATACCTATGATTCTGAATGTGGGATACATCATTTACCTTACGTGAAGAGGTTTGACTTTGAAATAAATTAAATATCATTTTAAAAGTGTGTACTACACATGCACAGTATTAATTTTCTTATTAAATCTAATCATAACTAAAAGAGCAATGGCCTCAAATACACAACCATGCCAACACAGACTGCATATAATTTTAGGTAGATCACATATTTTTTTGATTCTCTCCTACTGTTTTATAAATAAATAAATAAACATTTGTTAATTAATTAAATAAGTAATTTTCTGCATTTGTGGAGCAGAATTTGTTATACTAATTTTACAGATGGGTAAATCAAAGTACAATGAAATCAAATGACTATCCCGAGGATATACAAAGTCATGAGCAGAGCTGATAGTAGAACTCAGGTGCACACTGTCTCAAAGTATCCTGCTCTAAATGCTAAAACAACGTTCCCTCATGATCAGATTTATTTAATTGTGCTCCCATAATCTTAGCTGACAGGACTTCTAATTGACTTCATTGTCTTAATCACTTCAGTTACTTATACAGCTCTCATCACTGTACTATCAGAGGGTACGTTTAGACTACAGGCTTTGTTGACAGAAGTTTTGTCGACAGATACTGTTGACAAAGAGCGTCTAGACTTCATCCATTCTGTCGACAAAGCAAGCCACTTTGTCGACATGACAGTATAGATGCAAAGGACAGTGTAGAGGCAATAACGCCTTCTGTCGACAGAACTCTGTCAACAAAAGGCGTTATTCCTCATAGAATGAGGTTTACAGCCATCGACAAAACTGCATCGACAAAACCCTGTAGTCTAGACACACCCTGAGTGCCTCACAAACATTAATAGATTTGTCTTTACAACAACTATGATTTAAAATATCTGTATTTCACACATGGGGAAATGAGGCATAAAGAGATTAAGTAAGTTGCTCAAGATCACACAGGAAGTCTGTGGCAAAACAAGGAAGAGTACACTAATAACTCCCAAGTCCTGATCTAGTGACCTTACCATAAAACTATCCTTCAGGACAACAGCGATGGTAGATTGACACGGTAACCTTTCTAGACCTCATAAGGGACATACATTAATCATGAAGCAAAACTATGTAATCTCTAATGACATTTTACTCATTAGAAATATTGTTCATTCAGCAATAATCCTTAACTTTGACTTTTCACCTTTGCAGTATTTTACAGAAGGTTTAAGCCATTTAAAAAAATTCTCAGGAAAAAGTGTAGAAAATCTTTAAGTGCATCTTTGAACAATTAAATCACTACGTTAATGTCAAGCTGGAAGGTAAATGAAACAGAGGGAAAGCTGAGGAAGGTTGATAACACTGATTTGGGTACACCTAGTATTAAAAACTATATGTAGCATGTGAATGGATATTTGCATGGAAGTGACAAAAAATTGTTCACTTTCCTATTTAAGCATCCATCACAGTAGTCTGTGTACATGGATGTGTACTGCATGTTCTCAAATTTAAAAAGGTCTCAAAACTATAGCCAACAATTACATTTAAAATGAGAAGTGCCAGATTGAAATGTGCTGGTATGAGTCACTCATTCCAATAATTTCCTCAAGACACTCGAGAACAAAAAAGACACTACAGTGGATTTTAAGTAGCAGGCAGCAACTTTAATAAAATAACATGTTAGAGGCGATATGTGCCCAACTTTCTCACATACCCAGCATTTAACTTGAGCCAATACAGAGTTATAGGGTTCCCACTACATAAGTGGTAAGTCAATGTAGATCTGCCCCTCTACCACCTACCTCCCAGGACTTAGTTCACTTTTGAGTCCCCTAATCTTCCCCCTAAACTCAGTGGGTATGCATTATAGGGAGTCTTCAGGGGTCTCCTTATAAGTACAAGGTCCCCAAATTAAAATCCTAGATCTTATTTAACTCTGAGTGCTGGACCTTTTAACCTTTACCAGCATTGCCATAGGTTGCCTCCACTATACATTCCTATAGTCTTTGCCTCAACTATGCCCCCACAATGCTGCAAGGAGAGCCAAAAACCCCCACCAGATCTCAGCTAATTTGGCCCAATGGGGAAAAAATCTTTCCCGATCCACAAAAACATGCAATTGGTCAGATCCACAACACCCTGGAAACACAGCTCACTCTATTGCTACAAGAAAAAGGCAGGTCAGTTTGTTGTTGAAGGCTGGAGCCACACAGGGGAAGATATAATGTATCGAGGAGGAGTGAATCAGCCACCACAAACCTCCCTTGGCCAGCCAAAAGGATGCAGCAAAACCCAAAGGGGGGGTATGGCTTGGACAAGCATCCTTCTCCATCTTCCTTCTTATAAGCAACACATCCTGTTTCTTGGACTTATCTGCAACAATTTCGTAACCCGGTCTGGGTAGGGGACGAGGGGAAGGGATGACACGGTGGGAGCACAATTTCTTGTCTCTCATACTTGCCCTCCAGGGACAATACATTCTCCCTGAACTCAAATGATCAAATGTCCCCTTCCCAAGATGGAGGGGTGGGATATTCTTCCACTTCATCTTTCTTAGAGCATGAAAAAACTGATTTGTGATAACTACATGCAGTACTTTAGTCCATAGATACTGCTATTCTTGAAAGAGATGCTCAAGACTGGATATTCAGTTAACATTTCATAATCAAGAAGCTCTATGTCTACCTTAATAGTTGTAGGTTGCTTGGTGCTACTGAAGTCTAATAGAATATCTCTGCCACAGAACATGAGACAGGGAAAAATGCTAAACTGATATAAAGCAGTATTAAAAACAGCACTCAGATGAGATATAATTATATTTTTAGACCCCACTGTTGGGCAATCTCACTGCCTCCCCATCTCGACGCTCTGATATGGAGGTAGAAAGGGTGGGGGGGAATGCGAGTAGTCGATTTGACTACCCAATAAGCCTAAGCTTATCAGGTAGTTGACTACTCAACTACAGGCAGTCCCCGGGTTACGTACAGGATAGGGACTGTAGGTTTGTTCTTAAGTTGAATCTGTATGTAAGTTGGAACTGGCGTCCAGATTCAGCCGCTGCTGAAACTGATCAGTTTCAACAGTGGCTAAATCTGGACGCCAGTTCTGACTTACATACAGATTCAACTTAAGAACCCCAGGCATCCCCAAGTCAGCTGCTGCTGAAACTGATCAGCGGCTGATTCCAGGAAGCTCGGGGCAAGGGCTTCCTGTAGTCAGCCACTGGTCAGTTTCAGCAGCGGCTGACTTGGGGACGCCTGGGGCAGAGCAGCTGGGGTGCTGCTGGGTTGGTCCAGTAGCGCCGCCGCTCCTCGGCGCTACTGGACCAACCCAGCAGCACCCAAGCTGCTCTGCCCCAGGCGTCCTGATTCAGCCGCTGCTGAAACTGACCAGCAGTGGCTGAATCAGGACGCCTGGGGCAGAGCAGCTGGGGTGCTGCCGGGTTGGTCCAGTAGCGCCCAGAGTGGCGCTATGGGACCAACCGGCAGCGCCCCAGCTGCTGTACCACAGGTGTCCAGAGCAAAGCCACGGAGCACGGGGGCAGCGGGACAGCCCAGACGCGCCGTGGCTGTCCTGCTGCCCTCGGGCTCCACGGCTTTGCTCTGCTTCGCTCCCCGACTCCCTGGTATGCAGTTCAGGAGACATAGTAGTTAAAGATCTGTGAGGCTCTTGTTCAGGACTGAAGTAAAAAAAAAGTGTAATGTGTATAGTAATCATCAGCTGGGTGTCTGATAAATTCAAAGCATAAAGGAGTTCAGAAATATATAATCTCAAAAGAGCAAGGAGTGGGGAGGAGAGGAAAAGGGACAGAACCTCTCAAGTACATGGTCTGTTGCTTAGGTACAAAATTGTGACTACTGTAGTCTTATTTGTTAAGTACAAACACTATGCTTACCTCTATAGACAATACTGCAATTATTGTACCTTAACAATTTTATTATATATTTATGCAGTGACACTACATGTACATGTTATTAGAAAAATGCCTTCAAAGACACAGTATCTAATTCTTTGGAAAAATTCTTCACTATTTTGATTTCATAAAGTAACACGCCTTCCCAATTGCCAGTATTTGGTATGATCATCACACTCTGTATCATAGCAATACTTTGTAATCTTCTACAGCATAAGCCATCTAAAAGTTATTAATTATAATACTGAGTTCACCTGATAAACATTAGCTAATCCACACTTCACAGGTTCTTCTAATTCTTATGCAGATAATTGGTAGCATTCTTAGTGCAAAGTCATCTAATCTGCCTCATCCTTCGGTGGATAATTTATATAAAGATCAGACTTTTTGTTGTAATAACAGAAACACTATAGGCCTTGTCTACACTTACCTGGCGATTGATGTTCTGGAGATCGATTTTCTGGGGTTCGATTTAGTGGGTCTAGTAAGGACTTGCTAAATGGAACACTGATGGCATCCCTGTCAACCCCAGGATTCCACAGGGTCACAAGGAATAAGTGAAGTTGATGGTAGAGTTTCTCCCATTGACTTCCCACAGTGGGGCTACTGCAGAAATTTGATTTAAGTTATGTTGACTCCAGCTACATGCTTTTCTCATAGCTGGAGTTGTGTATCTTAAGTCCGATTTTTCACCCGAGTGTATACCTGGCTTATTACTTGAATTCAAAAGGTAGCAAAACATAAATATTTTTACAGTAACCTACATTATTAATACTATACATTTATTCAGTGGCTTCTCCTCAGAAAAATCCCCAAAGACTTTGCAGACTAATATATATAAATATAAATATATATGAATCATTCAGTGGAACACTGCACCCACTCTTAGTCATCACCACTGTAGAACGTTTTTTTCCAAAGGGAAGAATCCCTAATATACTTAAATGATAATCAAAACAAACTACCTAAATACAAAGGTAAATTACAGCGGAATATATACAGAACAGAGTTCCTCACATTGGCATTCAGCCAGGACAATGAGATTAATGGGGAAAACTCTTATAAAAAAAGTGCTATTGGACATATAAATGATGGTGAGGATCTCAGTTTTATATCTCATTTGAAAGAGAAGACATCCAGGCAAGTGTAGTAATTCCCATGCAATGCCAAGACTTCAGTGATGAATTGATTGAGGGGAAAAAGGGTCTTGAACTGTATCACAGTCAACAATTTCTTCAGTTCTATCCTCTAAAGATATCCAATCCAGTTCCTGACCAAGTCTGATCTTAATTAGTTCCCTTCTCATTTTCTATACACAAGTACCATATTTACATATAATGACATTCTTGCTCATCACCTAACATTACTTCCAACCTTATCCACTGCTAATTATGACTAAGCAATAAAATGGAAAAGAAATGAAGTAGAAAGAAATATAGAACAACTGCACAGATGGGCTGGAGAAGGCCTGCAGAAGACCCATGAACTGTTTCTTAAAATTCTGCCAAAATGAAGGAAAGCTTGAGGTAATTTTGATGCTTCTGATAGCTAATGCTAAATATAACTTTCTATAACTGATGATTTATCCCTGGGGTTGTCAACCTAGCTAATGTTTTCCTCTTTTTTCCTCAAGTATATTTTGGAAAAGATCAGAATTCACCAAATGATAGGTATTTTCAAAAATTACTGCTGAGGAGACCCCACTTCTTTGATCTCTCATAACACCTTAACAGCACCACTCTTCAAATTACTAGTTGAAAACTATATATATTAGTTGAACATGCTATATTATGACTATGCTCCATATATTTTGTTCCTAAAGAGTATTTCCAGCAAAGAGCACCTTAATACAGGAGCATTTGTTAAGTAACAAGGCCTCTTCCTTGGTTAATGACATGAAAGGGTGTTTGTTCATATGCAGAAACAAATGAGTAGATGACTCCATACACATCTTTGTTGCATGTGATTTAAGGACACTATTGCACGCACACACACACTGAACCTCTCTAGTCCAGAACTCTCTGGTCTGGAAACAGCCAAAATGATTTTAGTTAGCTGAATGTCCAGTTTTCATAGGTGCGGCCAAGTTTTCCAAAGTCCCATAAAGTCTGTTTAAAGACACCAGTTCTAGCTCTCAGTGTTCTTTGGTGTTATTTAGTTCCAATTTACCCCAAAATGTCCTCTAACAGACCAGTAAGCAGTGGAAGTGTTGGTAATGTTGCAAGACAATATTGACCTCCTAGAGTCCAGAAAATTCTCTCATTCGGAACTGGTCAAGTTCCTAACAATTCTAGGGATGGTTTTCTAAATAGATATGCACCCTTGTAGTATCTCAATTTAGGTTGAATTTCTCTAGTTCATCAGAAGTTCATGCGAGACAGCGTCAAAGCGTACTAAAGTCAAGATATATCACATCTACTTGAGTAAGCTTTTACCACGTCTACTTCTCTATAATCCACAAAGTTTGTTACTCTTTAAAAGAAAGCTATTAGGTTGATCTGACATAATTTGTTTCTTGACAAATTCCTGCTGTTACTTATCGCCTTATTATCTTCTCAGTATTTGCTAATTGATGCTTAATTATTTGCTTCGTTGACTTTCTAGGTACTAACGTTAAACTAACTTGTCTATAATTTCCCAAGTTTTCCTTATTTCCCTTTTTACAGATGGGCACTATATTTTCCAGTGCTCTGGATTCTCTCCCACCTTTCATGACTTTTCAAAGATAATCTCCAATGCCTCAGTCAGCTTCTTGAGTATTCTAGAATGTATTTCATCAGGCCCTGGCAACTTAAAGACAAGAAACTTAAGCAAGTTTTAATTTGTTCTTTCCTTATTTTAACCTTAATTCTACCCCATTTTCCCTGGGATTCAACATATTAGGTGCCCAATATTCATTAAACTAAGTCATTTTGTGCTACATCCATTTTCACATTTTCTGCTATTGTTCCTCCCCACCCATTCCAGAGTAACAGACTTATCCTAGAATCACAGAATCATAGGGCTGGAAGAGACCTCAGGAGGTAATCGAGTCCAGCCCCCTGCCCAAAACAAGGACTTCATAAAGGATAAGAATAAAACATTCTGCAAATGCATTAGAAGCAAGAGGTCTTCCTCCTGCTTCTACTCCTTTTATAAAATGTTTTATTGTTACCTTTTATTTCTCTAGCTAGTTTAATCTTCTTCTGTGCCTTGGTCTTATCTTATCTCTGTATTCTTGACCTGTCTATTTTCCTCCTTTGTAATCTGGTCTAGTTTCCAATTTTTGTAGGGTTCTTATTTTGATTTTCAGATCACTGATGGTCTTCTGGTTAAGCCAGGATGGCCTCTTGCCATGATATCTAAAAAAGTAAATTAGGAATGGTTTACCTTGTGATTAAAGCTTCTAAGCCACGAGGGATTTATTACTAACAGTTTAGTTTGTTAGTTACTGTATGAAGACATGAAGCAACTTCCATAGCCCAAAGCCCTTTGACTTGGCCAATGTGATCCAAAAGAAGTTTCCATATTATAGTGCTAACATGCTCTATTTCTATCTATTTACCAACTAACTCCAAGTAAAAGTTTAAACTGCAACCATATACGGTATGCATATAGGAATTATTAGCCACCATATAAGACTGCTTACCAGTGATATATCAGAGGAGTAGCTGTGTTAGTGTGTAATTGAAAAAAACAATTAATAGTCCTGCAGTACCTTATAGACCAGGGCTACTCAACTTTGGAAACCCCAGGGGCCACAACTTAAGTGTGGTTGCATATACATGCAAATATATGCAATATATGCAAAGAGCTTTTTCAGACTTATGGGCAAAAATACAAAGATTAAGGCAAGACTATACAACACACAGTCCCCATTTAAGTCACTTCTACTAATATTAATATTATGTAATATTTACACGATTTTCACCCATATGACAGCATTTTAATGAGCAATGACAGTCCAGGAATTCTACTACTAAAATGCATATCAAGAGAAGACCATTATATATTGACTACTTTTTTGTTTTGACTTCAGAATTTGAACAAATCAAACAAAAACTGCCAATACAGTATTGGAATTTATTGGAGCATAAGTACAATCCATGTGAAGATTGTGTCTGCAAACTTTTCACCAGCTATTTCACATCAGGCTTGTATTCTGTTATAGCAGCACAGAGACAGTCAGTCAGATATCTGTCAGCAGGGCTAGGTCTAGACTACAATGTTTTATCAGAAAAAGCTACACAAATTGCACTCCACAATTTGCGTAACTTTTTCTGATTGCTTTTCCGGAAGAGGCTTTTCTGCCATTTAGCCCTATCTAGATGGGGCCAAACGGTGGAAAAACCTTCTTATTCGGAGGAGCCCTTATTCCTCGTAGAATGAGGTATACCGGGTTCCCCAAAAGAGCATGTTTGCTCTTCCGCAAAAAAAAAAGTGGAAGAGCAAACGCGTTCCCTGGACGCGGTGGAGTTTTTCCGGAATACCAGTCTAGACATGCCTTAAGAGAGGTGAGCAGTTTTGACTTGATGATTCCTATGGAGGAGAATGAACTTTCCCAGACATATGTAGACCCAAAGCAAGTTAGCATTTTTTTGGCACATTTCAGTAAAGTAGGGTACATCTCTTCCTGTACATAGGTCATCCAGAATGTTTCAGTGCCTAGCTTTTAGAAAACTATTGTTTTGCAGTTCTATCATCTCTTCTTCAAGGCCGTGTCCAGACTCAGGGGTTTTTTCGGGAAAAGTAGCCTTTTCCCGAAAAAACTTCCCCTGCGTCCAGACTCAAGCCGCGTTCTTTCGAAATTATTTCGAAAGAACGCGGCTTTTCTTTCGATGGCGGTAAACCTCATTTCACGAGGAAGAACGCCTTCTTTCGAAAGTTCCTCTTTCAAAAGAAGGCGTTCTTCAATGTAAAGAGGCCTTCTTCGAAAGAGAGCATCCAGACTCGCTGGGTGCTCTCTTTCGAAAAAGCGGATTTCTCTTTCGAAAGATCCGCCTGCAGTCTAGACGCGATCTTTCGAAAGAGGCTCTTTCGAAAGATGCTTTCGAAAGAGCCTCTTTCGAAAGAAGCCTGCAGTCTAGACATAGCCCAAATGTGGCCCTCTCAACACCAAATCTCACTGCTGAAGGTGAGACTAGCCTTTACCTCAACTGAAAATGGATTTTCAGTAAATTCAAGAACTGTCTTCAGGGATTTTACATCTAGAAAATAAGAAAATTCAGTTTTCAGCTCTGAGATGTACTGCATAAAAAATTAGGGAAAAAAAAGATGCATGTTCACTCCGCTCTGTCACTTGCAAGTTGAGGATGGGAAAGTGAGTTAAGTCTTTCTCACAAAGCTGATCTGCAAATGGGGTCAGTTTTGTTTCAAATGCAGAAACATCGCATATCAGAGAAGGCAGGTTTTTTTCTTTGTCTTGAAGTCTAAGATTGAGTGCATTTAAGTGGTATGTCATTGTAAACTGGTTAGGCTTTCTGGAGGGGTTGCTCTGCCTCCGGCTCAGTGGGCGGCCACTCCGCCCCACTGCACATCTGCTACTTAAAATGGTCCCAGTCAGTAAGTCTATAGCTGGCCTTGCGTCAGGTTGGGGTGAGAGACAATAGCTCAAGTACCCAGCACTACGCAGGTTGGGTTGGAGGCAAACGGTCCAGGCACCCGGCCTTACTTCAGGTCGGGCAACAAAGTCCTCAGGGTATGTCTACACTACCCTCCTAGTTCGAACTGTACGGGGTGTACCGGTAGTTCGGAATAGGAATCCTAGTCTGAACTACCTAGTTCGAGCCCCGTGTAGCCGCGCTGCACGGGGTTCGAACCAGCGGGGTTTTAAAAATGGCGGCTCCCCGCTTATGCAAATGAAGCCTGGGAAATTCAAATCCCGGGCTTCATTTGCAAGTGCGGTATGCCTACATTATCCCGCTAGTTCGAACTAGTGGGGTAGTGTAGACATACCCTCAGTTAGTAGGGCCCTAGCCCTGGTACAGGGCAGGGCAGCAGTAATAGTCCCTCAGCTTTAAGAGGCCCAGGCTTGATCCCAGGCTGGGCAGCAAACACTCACAGTTACAACAGTTCTAAGTTCAGATGGCCCAAGCCTCGTTCAAGCGGGGCGGCCAATAAACCCCCACAGTTTAACAGTCTGAAAGCCCAGGCCTTGCTTCAGGCAGGGCAATAACTCTTAACAGTTTAGAAGCCCAGGCCTGCTTCCAGGCTGTGCAGCAACAACCCCAGTAGCAGTTCAAAGTGGAGCCAAGGCCTGAGTACAGGCAGGCTGCAAACAAACACAGTAGTTCAGCAAAGGGGCAAGTTAGGCCCTAATTCAGGGCATGGTAATGCACACAGGTTTGGGGGGTCCTCTTGTTCAGGAGGGAGGCAGGCTGGTCACCTGCAGTGGTGGTGAAGGGGAGACAGCCACCCAATAGGTGGGGGGGTGCGCAGGCCCACCCACTCCACTGCGCCCCGGCCTAGGGCCCTGGATGCAACAGAGCAGCTGCTGCTGGCTCAGCAGGGGCTCCAGCCCACAATGTGCTGGCCTAGGGCTACTATCAGCCTGTGCTACCCCCTGGGCCACTTCCCGTCTCCCCCTCAGCGGGTACCTGTGTCTCTAGCAGGTCAGTCAGGGAGTCAGGGGTGGTATCGTCCCAGGAGGGTCTCGGCAGCCCAATCCAGGCTTCAGCGGCTTGCAGGTCTTCCGCGTCCAGCTGGTTCCCAGGTCCCCCAGGTTCAGGCAGGCCTCGGAGTTAGGGAGGTTTTCCTGGCCCGGCAGGTCCTCTGGTTCAGGTGGGTCCTCAGCGTCCCCAGGTACTGGCAGGTCCTCTGGCTCAGGCAAGTCCTCAGGATCCCTGGGCACCAGCAGGGCCTCTGGTTCCGAGGGTGGCTCTGCTGGCAGGCCTGGCCAGGCCTTGGAGGCCCAGGCCAGGAGGTCTTTGCCAGCCTCACGGAAGGAGGCTGTGGGAGGCCCAGGCCAGGTCCCAGCCTTGTCAGCCAGGAGCTCTGGTCAGGCCTCTGTCTCCCTCCGAGGCTGGGCCCTGACTGAGCTCCCTGATAGAGTTCTTATAGTCTAAGCCACGCCCCTTGGCTTCCTGTCATGTGAGTGGGAGGGGCTAGGCTGAGCCCAAAATGGCTCTCCGAGGGGATCCACTCACAGTCATATCAGTGAGAAAAGCCACGTTTGAAGGAATATCTCTTCATCTAAACATAACAGTATATTCTGGTGATCCTTTGCCTCAAAAAACACTCGTACAGCAGGCGGTAGATCCATACACTGATCTAACACTTTGCCTTGACTCAGCCATCTGAGTTCTGCAAGCATTGCTAAGTCACCATACTGTGTTTCATACTTCTCAACTAAAGCTTGAAATTGTCTGTTACAAGGCATTTGCAACTATGAAGTTGATGATTTTTGTGACACTATCCATTGTGCTCTTGAAAAATCTTCTCTTCAGTTTGCTGCATAACTGTTTTTGGTGCAGAATGCAATGGTATGAAAAGAAATCTGGAAACCATGGATTTTTCTTCAACAAAGAAATTAGCCCCTTCTCTTTTCCAACCATGGAAGGAGTGCCATCAGTTGTTACTGAAGTAACTTCTTCAAATCAATGCATTTTCCTGGTCCTTCAAAAAATGCCATCAGTGCAGAATAAGCGTCCTCTCCCCTTGTTTGGCCCATCCAAGGTAACAGAGTAAACATTTCTTCAACATATTTTTTGCCATTAAAAAAAATGCACCCAGATTATGAGCTGAGATATGTCTGGACCATCAGTAGATTTGTTCACTGCCAGACTGAAATACTCAGTGCTTTCAATGTCTTTTAGCAATTTAAAAAACAGATTGCCTGAAATGCTTTCAATTCGTCTTACTACATTTGAATCAGACACTTGCAGTTTTGATATTTGTTTAACTAGATCCTCTTTGTTTTTAAATTCCACAAAAAGTGATTCGCTGCAGTCCAAGAAGCACTGCTTTATCAATTTACCTATGTTCCCAGCCATTTTGAAGGAGGCTTCTGTAATGGCATCACTGTTTTTAACTGGTGAATGGAACATATCTTGTTGAGTACAGAAACCTTCCAGTAAGGAACATATATCTTAATTTTTCTTAAATTGCTGTCAGGTGGATACAAGTGTTTGCATCTCCCAGGCAGGGTTGAAAACCCTGTATTCAGCCAACAAGAGTCTCTTCTTTGTTGCCATTTTTAATGCTTCTTATTAAAAAGAAATTGTATACCAGTGTTTTGGGTGTTTAGCTTGAAGCTTCAAGTTGTGCATTGCTTGGAGTGATTTTACTGTAAAAAGAAAAGTTTCCAAGCCAGAGTGCTCCAATCTGCGGCGGGTGGGGACCTGGGTGAGTCAGGCTGGACATGCGAGGCAAAAAAGGACAGGTGCCTGGGAGCCCCATCCTGGATTCCCAGCAGAGCTGACATCCCCATGTGGGAGTCCGTCGCTCCATGCAGGACAGAGGTAGGCTTGCTTGGCCATGGCACCAGATCCAAACATGGCCAGTGTGAGCCAGTTAGCAACTTTCAATCTCTGCTCACAAGGCTAAGCAGCCAGCACTTCCCACAGTGCCCCGATGTTCCTGGCACCTTCTCCTGTGGGTTGTGTGTTGAGCCCCGCGTAAACCTAAACCACACTGTGTTTTGAGTAGCCCTGTTATAGACAAATAAAACATGTAGATGGATGTATATTAACAAAAATGTAAATTATTTGTACCTCTGGACCTCTCGCTCCATTCATCTGAAGAAGTGACTTATGCCCATGAAAGCTAATGATACCATCTACATTTTTTGTTAGTCTCTAAGGTGCTGCAGGACCATTTGTTGTTTTTTAAGTTATATCTGAGATATGTAACTGACTTCTATGTTCTGGACAGAAAACTTAAACTCCCTTATAAGACTGTCACCAGAGTTTCAGCAACCACTACTCATCCATCAGACTCTCTCTAACATGTCCACACTAGCAGCAATTTCCTGGACACCACAACCAGCTTTAGCAATGGAAACTTACAGACAACCACAGAGAGATCACCACATCTATCATCCTAGACCCGGGAGCCACTCAGCAGTGCAAGTGGGCTGGTATGCTCAGGTAATCCATACCAGCGAGTAATTTGTAGCTGGTATGGCATGCTGCGAAAGACATAGTAGCAGCTCCATGAGAAGAGAAGACTGGAGGGCAGAGCTGGAAGTTCTGCTCTTTTCCTTGCTGGTAGGGGCAGTAGGGAAAAGAGAAGAACCCCCAGCTCTGCTCCCTGGCCCTCCACAGAGCAGTGTCTCCATCTCTGTACCACAGCAGCAGGCTACAGGACAGGACTGGGGGGCGGGGCTAAGAGTTCCATTCATTTTCCCACTGGGAGGGGCAGAATGGAAAGGAGCAAGTGTTATCACCTGCAGTCTTGCCCTCTAGCAGGGCTGCTGATGTGCTACACAAAGGTAGGACAGAAACTCAGTCCTGTGAAACGGCAGGGGGCAGGGCTGAGGTTCCAGGGAAAGCTTTGCCCCAAAGTTTCTGGTGCAGCAGGAGGACAGAGCTCAACCATCCACAGGTAATATGGGATGGATGTAAGGAAGGGACAGGAAGAGAGTGAGGGCCCCACGCTGCGGGGAGGGAAGAGAGGAGTCACATGGAGAAGTCATGTGCTCCCCTTAGCTGGAGTCTCCTCTCCCTGACTATATTAGTAAGAAATGGATTTTGTGTGTAACATTGTAACCACCCTAAACACAACAAGAAATCTGTAATATGCAGCCAGGCACTCAAATACCACAGAATATACTCTAAGGAAAAAGTCCAGGATATGCACCTTAACATATTTTAAACTATCTTCCTCAAACATGGCCTCTTCCCTGCAGAAATAGATTACATCATGGAATAGGCCACCCCAAATACCCTGAAAGAACCTGTTTCAAAACAGAAATTAAACCCTTTCTGACTACATATCCTATTTGTCACCTACTGCCCCATACAACAACTACCACCCATACTCAGTGGAGATTCCATCTTGAAAGAAATCTTTCCTGAACCCCCACTTCTGGCCTTCAAACAACCCTCAACCTATCTATAATCATCATCATAAGAAATATTCCCACAAACTAGACCAAGCCGACTCAAAGCAGCAGCAGGCCCTATCACAACAATAGTGCACACATATCTTCATTGCTAGAATTAACAATATCTCCCACAATATAACTTTCAAGATTCATGGACTCTACATATGCCTATCACAACATGTGGCATACCTCACCCAGTGTACTAAATGCCCAGCAACAATTATGTATGTGAAACCAAACACCTTCTATGCTTTCAAATGAATTTACATAGGAAAATGATTAAAAACAAAAACACTATCACCTGTAGGTGAACATTTTTCACCAAACAAAAACTATATCTTACCTCTCAGTCCTCACCCTCAAAAGAAACCCGCACAACTCTTTCAAAAGACAAGCCTGGATGCTTAAATTCATTACTCTGCTGGATACCAAAAATCATGGACTGAACAGAGACCCTGGATTTATGGCTTGTTACCATAATCTGTTACTCACTATCCTCATCTTTTTGTCCTACGATTGTAGAGTTAACGGACCACTCTACCTTGAATGGCCTCTTCTAATGTGTGCTACTTAGATTAAATAACCCATTCCACAATACATGATGTTGCTAGGCTGGGAGTTCATTCTCAGACCTGAAGAAGAGCTCTGTATGTCTCCAAAGCTTGTCTCTCTTACAAACAGAAGTTAGTCCACTATCACCTCATCCACCTTGTTTGTCTAATGTACACAAATTAGCTAACTTTATCCTAGTTTTCGACATCCACTTGGTAGACAGTCGAAAATGCTAGCACATATTTTCTGATGAATTTTGCCTAATAAAATGCATAAAATATAGCAACACATCAACTCAACCTTATATCAGAACTGCACATAATATGCCAAAGACATTTCCAAATTAGCAGAAAATACTACTTTACAGGAGATTAACAACAATCATCAACTGCTCAGTTATCCTATGCTATCAGCATATATTTCTGTGGTTTCTCCCTTATAAACCTAAAATACAGTTTTACTACAGTCATAGCCAAAATTAGAGTTAAATGTCTGCAATAATAGTTTACCTGGGAGCTACCAACCTTTCTTCCATGACTTTTTGGCTGATCAAGAGAGTCTAAGACGGGTTGAAGTAGTTTGAGCACTGGTACATTATACACATTTTGCTATGTTTGGGAATTATTTTAATGTTTGTACAAGAAATATTTTAGGCAAAAAGGAATTTTATGGAGATTAACGCTGAAATTTTCAGTGAGGAACCAAAAACTCACTGAATTTCAGTGGGAGAGATGAGCATCTAATCATTAGAGTACTTCAAGATTCCAGCCTGCAATGATAAAGCAAAATTTTGCATTGGTGGAACTCTGCAGTAGCTACTTAAATAAACAAAGAAGTTCTGAATTACAAGTCAACTTATTTTATAAACTAAAAACTTTATTTTTAACATTAATAAAAATATATATAAATTCCAATGGTTATGCCAGAAAAATGGATTGTGTTGTATTATGTAGGATTTGTAACAATGCAGCATAAAAAAATCAGGACTCTCATTTGAGACCCTTTGATTCCAGTGCCAATTTGAATAACCATATGCATTAAGTATCAGCACTTGTACAGAGGATGCCAACAAAGAATGATTTGACATTCAGCATAAGAACACATTAATTGGAACATGTATCATGAAAATAAGCTAAGCCATTTATCTTACTTTTCCAGTTTGTTATGCTGTTTATTTTAAAATCATCAGACATTTGCAAAGAAGCAGTTTTCTCAAGATTAAAATATTGATTTTGTGTCAGGAGTTAGCTGAAAATCTTGTTCATCATGCAGAGTTATAAATTTACATTTTCTTTTCCATAATTTATATTCATTCTCATGTTGCAGCAGAAAAATTAGCACTGAAAATGTAGTATTAATTTTTAAATATATAAGCAAAAATATTATTCAACATTTTTCTCAATTTTTCAGTTTATGCTAAAGTTAAACTAAATCTTTTTTAGTAAAATTATGGTTAGGTTTCCCAAAAGCTAGGTACCAAATTCATGTCAACTGTAGGTTAATAAAATTTGTCTATAGTTCTATTTTAAATCTCCAGTGGCTTGGTAATAATTATTTTAACTTTAAAGAAGGACTTGAAAAGGAATGAGAGTAAGAGATGGTCTACAGGAGCAAGATTGAAAAGCGAAGAGAACAAACATATGCTTAAAAATTAAAAGGGCTGGAAAATTCAGAGTATAAAATCATCAGAAATGATTCCAAATGTTCCTGAGCCTCTAAAAAAGCTGAAACTGCAATTGACCTATTTATCTTTTTTCAGAGAAAATGGCTCCCCAGAGTTAGATTACAAGTTCTTCATGAGAAGGATAAGCCTGTTCAGTAATTAGCACAACAGGGTCTGATTATGACTGGAGGCTGTGACTTCTGCCATAATAAAAAACACAAAACAGAATATATTTTCCAGTGAAATGGAATATTAGAGACCAGAATCTGCATTACTGATGCTTATAAGTTTCTGATCCTCAAAGAAAAAACGTAGGGCACATCTAGACTATGGGGAACGGTCGAAAGAAGATATTTTGAAAGCGGAGATTTCAAAAGTGGAAGTAGTTAAGACGTGGCTTTTTCGGCTAACCTCCTCCCTTCGTCGAAAAGCTGCTCTTCCTCAAAAAAGGAGGTTTATGTGGCTTTTCAACAAAGGGGGGTTCGTCGAAAAAGCTGCGTCTTAACTACTTTCACTTTTGCAATCAGAAGAAGATATGCAAATTCCCGTAGTCTAGATGAGCCCATAGAGTGCAGTGAGATCACACTGAATCATTCAATCAAAACACATATCTATACAATCATTGCATCCATGATTTTTTCTCCCGCTATATATTCTCTCCATCTGAGAAAGAGAAAGGGAAAAGGTCCTGGTGGAAGCGAGGCCACAAATATTAAAATGTACAAGTATTTGAAATCTAGTTTCTAGGAGATAAGACTCAGACTTTTATTGGCTCCATAATATCACAATATTTACAATGTTCTTCTGAATACTGTAACATTCCATATAGAGTTATTCTTATTATAAGAAGAATAGTATGTATTAAAAATGTAAGGTGTGGAATACAAAACACACATTATGGTCTGAGACAATTGTCATGTTTGGTACTGTAGACAAATGGATTTTTCATACGTTCTTAGTTTAATAATTTCTTTTTAAATAAATTGCAAAGGAATTTTAAACCCTCAAAAATCAAGTTCTGGTACAGTAAAACCTGTGTTATCTGGCACACTCGGGGATTAGGGAATTCCGGTTATCTAAAAATTCTGAGGGTCCAGTTATCTGAGGGTCCCATCAACCTAGGAAAAACCAATGGACAATAATAGTAAAACTCAGGTTTTTAACATTGGTAGTTTTGTAGTGTGAGGCGGTTGGTCTCACATTTCTATTTTGAGTTAAAGATGATTAGTACTTCTTAAATAAAAATTTGTTAAGCCAATCATAGTAAACCAAGCCATTTCTGTGCGCCTGAAGATGTGACAGTATTGTGGCTGGGGGCAATGCCAGTTAACAAAGTTTTCTAGTTAACAGAGTGCCAGATAACATAGCTTTCACTGTACCTGGTTTATGTTTAGGAGAAAATATTTCTGAAGTTAATGTAAAGTGGAACTATGATTCTTAGATTACAAAACATCATCTCATGATTTCAGTCATATTATTGACAAGTAAAACTTTGCCCTGATCAGAAAGTAAAGCCAGTGTATATGGGGCAAGAAAATCAGATTTATCACCAGAAAGTTGAAATTTTTAGGATGACTACACAATTTAGTGATAATTTTAATTGAAATTAATAGGAAGAACATTCATTCCAGTATGGAGACTGTTTGTTGGTATGTTTTTTAGGACTTCTATACCTTTTGATTGATTTTAATATACTTTTGATGTGAAAAGGTTTTAAAGACTGAAAGGTGATTTGCTTCCTTCCCGTAGTTGGGAAAAATAACGAAAAGACTCACAAAGTGTGTGCATGTATACCAGCACCTTGATTTAGCAGTGTATACAGTTGAAATTAATAGTACAAATTGAAACAAATATTACAAAAATAAATTACATGGAAAAAACTCCACCTTACCCTGCTCGGGTTAGGTTTATCAATTTAAATTCCCTAGCACAAAAGGTATCATCTTATCAGTTAACTTTCATATATGTACAGTATATTTTTGTTATCAAATTTAGCTGGAGGGCATAATGAAATACTAGAATGACTTGCGCAGAGAAGCTGATATACTGTACTATTTCATAATCATAACTCTGCTAGGAATTAAGAGACATATTTTTAAAAATTATTGCTATACTAATGAAATTTTAGAATTTTTTTTGTAATTTAAACTGTTTGCCAGAATACTTTTTATTAAAAATGTATTATTTTCTGTATTCTTAATTAAAGGCGGATAGCCTATACAGGCAGTCCCCGACTTACGCGGATCCGACTTATGTCGGATCCGCACTTACGAACGGGGCTTTCTCGCCCAGGAGGTCGAGGTAGCGGATTGCTACCTGCGAGCTCCGGGGCAAGAAAGCCCCGTTCGTAAGCTGCTCCGGTGCCCCTGGTCTGCTGGAGACCGTCTCCAGCAGACCAGGGGCACCGGGCGGGTTCCCGCGCTTCTGATGCTTTGCCAGAGCATAGCCTCAGAAGCGCGGGAACCGCCGCTGCTGCCACTTGAGACCCGGTGCCTGTGGTCTGCTGGGGACCGTCCCCAGCAGACCACAGGCACCGGGACTCAAGCGGCAGCAGCGGGCGGGTTCCCGTGCTTCTGAGGCTTTGCCAGAGCAAAGCCTCAGAGGCGCAGCACCCCGCTGCCGCTGCTGTTCCCTGGTCTGCTGGGGGGGGGGGGCGGATAGTGTGCCCCCCCCCCCCAGCAGACCAGGCTTTTGTTTTGGACCCTGGAGCAGAGCAGCTGGGGCGCTGCGGATTGGTCCTGCAGCACCTGTTCTGGGCACTACTGGACCAACCCGGCAGCACCCCAGCTGCTCTGCCCCAGGTCCTGATTCAGCCGCTGCTGGTCAGTTTCAGCAGTGGCTGAATCAGGATGCCTGGGGCAGAGCAGCTGGGGTGCTGCTGGGTTGGTCCAGTAGCGCCGAGGAGCGGTGCTACTGGAGCAACCCAGCAGCACCCCAGCTGCACTGCCCCAGGCGTCCCCAAGTCAGCCACTGCTGAAACTGACCAGCGCTGACTACAGGAAGCCCAAGGCAGAGTTGCTCTGCCCCAGGCTTCCTGGAATCAGCGCTCATCAGTTTCAGCAGCAGCTGAATCTGGACGCCAGTTCCGACTTACATACAGATTCAACTTAAGAACAAACCTACAGTCCCTATCTTGTACGTAACCCGGGGACTGCCTGTACATGAATAAACAAAGTGTCCCTTATTAAATTACATTTCTTTTGTTATATAAGAGGTATATTGTAAAACCTCTTAGAAAAACAGATTTTTCTTTAGATTGCAGTAGTTCAACAGTCCTAAATAAGGTTAGCAGAAACTAATATAAAACACTTCAGTTTTTGTAATGATAATAGGCAATTATTATGAATTTTTTTTCCTCCTAATTTCCCATTTTGAAAAAGTAGATTAAATCTGAATAAGAACATAAGAACAGCCGTACTGGGTCAGACCAAAGGTCCATCTAGCCCAGTATCCTGTCTACCGACAGTGGCCAGCACCAGGTGCCCCAGAGAGGGTGGACCGAAGACAATGATCAAGCGATTTGTCTCCTGCCATCCCTCTCCAGCCTCTGACAAACAGAGGCCAGGGACACCATTTTATCTCCTGGCTAATAGCCTTTTATGGACCTAACCTCCATGAATTTATCCAGCTTCTCTTTAAACTCTATTATAGTCCTAGCCTTCACAGCCTCCTCTGGCAAGGAGTTCCACAGGCTGACAACACGCTGTGTGAAGAAGAACTTCCTTTTATTAGTTTTAAACCTGATACCCATTAATTTCATTTGGTGTCCTCTAGTTCTTCTATTATGGGAACTAATAAATAACTTTTCTTTATCAGCCCTCTCCACACCACTCATGATTTTATAGACCTCTATCATATCCCCCCTCAGTCTCCTCTTTTATAAACTGAAAAGTCCCAGTCTTTTTAGCCTCTCCTCATATGGTACCCGTTCCAAACCCCTAATCATTTTAGTTGCCCTTTTCTGAACCCTTTCCAAGGCCAAAATATCTTTTTTGAGGTGAGGAGACCACATCTGTACACAGTAT
Organism: Pelodiscus sinensis; assembly: GCF_052426305.1. Taxonomy (NCBI): domain Eukaryota; kingdom Metazoa; phylum Chordata; order Testudines; family Trionychidae; genus Pelodiscus; species Pelodiscus sinensis. Next base: position 212,247,354 of record NC_143052.1, read on the forward strand.
TCAAGATGTGGGCGTACCATAGTTTTATACAGGGGCAGTAAGATATTCTGGGTCTTATTTTCTATCCCTTTCCTAATAATTCCTAGCATCCTATTTGCCTTTTTGACCGCCGCTGCACTCTGTTTTCAGAGAACTGTCCACGATAACTCCAAGATCTCTTTCCTGATTTGTCGTAGCCAAATTAGCCCCCATCATACTGTATGTATAGTTGTGGTTATTTTTCCCGATGTGCATTACTTTACACTTATCCACATTAAATTTCATTTGCCATTTTGTTGCCCAATCACTCAGTTTGGTGAGATCTTCTTGGAGTCCCTCACAGTCTGCTTCTGTCTTGACTATCCTAAACAGTTTGGTATCCTCTGCAAACTTTACTATAGTAAAGTTTAGTAACTATAGTAACTATATATACACTTTTTCCCCCTAGCACACAAACTCAAGCAAGGGGCATTCTATTAAACTTCAAATTAAAGAATCTTTCCTGTTCTTAGCTAGTTATGTCAGTCTATAACCTGCAAATAAAGAACCACTGTAATTACCTGAATCTCTCTGATACAGAACTTCTATTACCTAGAACAGAGGAACATCCACTGATAATGCCTTGTCAAAATGAAAATTTCCTAGGTTATCCGGAAATTCAGCTAAGGTAATTCAACATCTCCCATAGTATGCATAATAACCACCACATTAGGTCAGACCAAAAGTCCATCTAGCTCAGTAGTTCTCAAACTTTTTGGCCCATGGACCACCGTGCTCGACACAAACCTTTCCACATACCACCACCCACGATGACAAAATGGTTGCAGAATGGGGTGGGGTCTGGCTGGAAGGTTGGATGCAGGAGTGAGTTTAAGATGTGAGGTCTGGGTGGAAGGTGGAGAAAAGGAGGTAGGGTGTAAGAGAGCACTGGGAGTAGGGAGGTAGGGTGCAAGAGCAGGCTCAGGGTAGGAGTCTGGCTGGGAATGAGAGCAGCAGGGAAAGCCTCCAGGTGTGTGGTTTCCTGCAATGCCATTTCTGCAGCCTGGGGGAGGGTGCGTAGCAGCATTATGCAGGGCCACTTCTTCCCCACATAAGCTAGATCCGTCCTGTGAGGCTTGGGGCTCCCCCCAACTGCAGCAGAAAGCCAATCTCATGGGGGGGCGTGCGGGGCTGGATTGCAGCGCGAGCTCCCCGCTGTGAGGTAGGGGGAGTCCTGAGCCTGCAGATCACCTGCAAGACTGTCATGGACCACTGGTGATCTACGGACCACACTTTGAGAACCACTGACCTAGCCCAATCCTTTGTCTTCCTACAGTTGCCAATGCCGGGCTCTTCAGAAAGAATGAACACAACTTGTAATCATTAAGTGATCGATCGTCACTTTCTGGCAAACAGACACTATGGACACCATCCTTGTCCATCCCTCTACATCCCTGCTAAAGCCATTGATGGACCTATCTCCATCAACTTATCTAGTTCTTTTTTTCTTTAACCCTGTTATAGTCCTGCCCTTTACAACATCCTCTGGCAAAGAGTTTCACAGTTTATGTGTTGTGTAAAGAACTAATTCCTTGTTCAGGTGATATAGAATAAGCATGAACACCAAACGTTTTACTCCCCCAGATACTGTATGATTCTGTTACACATTAAGTGCATTTGGAAGGTGTGGGGCAGAAGACAGGGTATTAAAAAAACCTTACGTGTAAAAACCACTAAAAGTTTAGCAAAATATATAACATTTCTACACATTTCTTCTGCATACATACTGATATGCCAATGTGCCTTTATCTCCAAGTGACACAGAACATATTATACATACCACAGTTTGGTGGTTAACTTGAATCACTTCATCTCCAGCATGGATTTTCTTGCACCGATCCGCAGGTGACTGAATTTAAAATAAAAGATATGATAAAGAAAACAGTTCTTACTGGTCACCATCTCTCTTTCAGCAGTATGATCGCTAAGCTAGGTAAGTCAGGTTAGATTTATAATTACATCCTCCAATGAAGTAAATCAATACAAAGATTTTTTAATACATTCATTCATAACTGTTTGAGACGATATTCTGTACAATTGTATGCAAGACAGTCAAATGTTAAACATATATTAATATTTATATGATCAAGCTTAAGCCATTCTAGAGATGCCTTTTTAATTCTAATAAATGACCGATTATTTTAAGTCATCTAATTAAATATTAGAGGCCCACTTTCTGTTAATACTCAGTGCCAAAGCTTGAATGGATAACAGCTCCATAAATATTCTTTTCAACTTTTTTATGTTCTAATCTATTTAAAACAAATACTTCAAGAAGCATCAGAAAAATCAATGTTTTTGAAGGTATATGCATGCAGATATAATCAGTATCCGGGTTATGTAGCTCAGATAGATAAACTATATATTTATATTTCTAAACTATTATTAGTTTCCAGAGATGTAACTAGTACAAGGATCCTGTAACAATCCATACTTTCAAAGATGAATATGTAGAGGTAGTTTTCCTTGTCTGAACAACAGCCTCAATTCAAAACAACTTTTCTATTTCTCATATTTCTACCTCTAACATTTGCATTATTGTCTTAGAAGAACTCAGGGGAGCTCAAAAGCGTGTCTCTTTCACCAACAGAAGTTGGTCAGATTAAAGATACTACATTACCCACTTTGTCTGTAACATTTACCATAGACTAATTACTCTTGATGCGAAACAATTACACTAACTAAGCTTTCAATAACACAATATTTCAATTCTTCCCACCTAGTCCTGCAGCTCATAGCACACAGGTAAAGCCACATTAATTTGGGCTCTGCACAGATACAGAAGTTCACGTTATCAATCGCAGCATCAAAGAGTCACAATATGAAAGTAGTGATCAGGATCTAAGCTCTAGGAACACTAGAAAACTGTTAAGTTTTTGTATTGAGCTAGTAGAATTACGCACATTAATTTTTATCATTTTGTGGCTTTACAAAAATAGACACGATTTAGATGGACTATTCCCCAAGTCCAGAATTCAATTTATTCATAATAGCATAACTGAACCAAGTTGTCTCTCAAAATATTTTCCTCTTGCAGTCAAATTGTCCATTTCTGCTGTGATCATGCAGATCTCATCATAATAAGCTGAGTCAGCATATGGATGTGTTAAGGAAGAGGGCCACCCATTTAACCACAGAATACCCTGTGTGGTGCTGTGTAAACTGAAGTGCTGGCTACTCACCAAACCCTTTCAATACTAGAGATAATTGCAATCTTCTTTTTAGAGGGTTGCGTATTTTGTGATTGGCTGGTTTTCCAAGTAGGAATTAATATAGACACCAGCATTGATGAGTATTTAATTTCACAGTTTAGTTTTGTGAAAGCAGAGGAGGGACTTTATAAATAACTACTTTCTAAGAGCTTCATATGGTGATTGTTAGAATAAAAAAGTAAAGATCTCACTCTCAAAGCACTAACGTGTGGACTGATACATGTCACAACATGACACCAGTATGAAAATATTTCCTCGGGAATCTATTCCCAGGATAATTATCAGAGAATTAGACATTTAATTTAGCAAATAATGACAAGTCTGCTTTCAACTAATGAATCAAGTCTGTTTTTCTTATATACTTGTGTTTATATTATGAATTGTAAAAATGCATCCAACAGTCATTTGACCCATGTACAAACTCCCTCCCCACATCATATGCTCATGCCTGACCCATCACCCTGCTGCAATACGTCCCACTTAATCATTACTCTTAAGCTGAAGTCTGAGTACAGAGATAAGCCTTGAACCATGAGACTAAGGCTACAACTAGGCTGCAGGCTTCTTGCGCAAGAAGCTTTTTTTGGAAGAGATCTTCTGAAAAAAATTCTTGCTCAAGAGAGCGTTCACACTGCAAAAGTGCATTGAAAAAGTGATGCTCTTTTTCAAAAGATAGCGTCCAGGCCACCTGGATGCTATCTCGCATGTAAGCAGTGACTGCTGTGGATGGAATGGCCACCAGGGCACCTGTGCTTTTTCCTCTTGCCTCCTCTTCCAAAAAAACTCCCTCTTCCCAATCACCCACACCTTTTTGTGAAAGAGTTCTTTCACAAAAGGGCTTCTTCCTCGTAGAATGAGGATTACCAATTGTGCAAAAAGTGCTCCGTTCTTTCGACTTACTGTTGAAAGAACGTGCTTGCATTGTGGACGTAAATCAAGTTCTGTCAGAAAAATGGCCGTTTTTCTGACAAAACTCTGTAGTCTAGACATAGCTCTAACACTACAGGATCCTAGCTCTGCAGGACCACCAGAGGAAACACAGTATATAAATTCAAAAGAACCTTCATGGAAAACCCTATTCCATTCTCTCCAAGTATTAAAGATTTATAGCAGAAATGCCCACCTAATTTTAACTACTAAAATGGTATATTGGGAGAGAAGTTGCTTATAATTTTGCCAAAAGCCAAATCACAGCAGGTGGTATAGATGGATAACAAAGCCTTGAATTGTACTTGGAAAGCAATTGAAGGATAACAAACGTAATATTCACAGCATGCTTTACAATACTGAGCATATAGGTACTTTGCCCACGAAATAACTTCTCAGTGGTCTTCTAAGGTAACTTTATGGAAGGAATATTGCATAAATCCTAACTGGAGGTTACAATAGCTATGAAATGCTTCAGTTGGGCATAAATAGATGCAAAGAGAATTTTACAGACACTTCCATTTAGAAGTCCAGTAGCATCCCAGATTGCAATCTATCAATGCAAAAAAGATATGGAATGTCTTCCAAGTAATGATGGATATCAGTCTTCCCAGAATCTGTAGATGCTTCCTCTTGAATGTCAGTATCATCATTAAAACTGCATCAGTAGTATTATGTCCATATCCAACTGGTAGGCTGAAGCTTACTTAATACAGCAGGGCTCCAGTGTGTGCAACTTATCAAGACCAAATAAAAAAGCCATTGTGTTTGTTTCCTCTTCATAAACTTCTGGTACTATAGAATTAGAATTGCATCATGTAGGAAAACAGGAATGAAATCACACAATTTTTCAGGGAATTCATTACCTTCACCTTTGTGAAATACATCACCACAGTCATCTGTAGACTGAGTTGGTAGCATGTCTTAGGTTTTTTTAAGTTTAACAGAAATTCAAATTTCAAAACTTCTCTCATTTTTACTTATATCTCCCAGAAATATCACAACCCTTCTGCATCAACACTGAAGTATAGTTAATTCCACTTGAAAGCTGTGGGTCTGATTGGTCACTGAGAGACTTCCTGTCCCATAATGGCTTATGTTGTTTCTGCTTCCAGGAAGGATGGTGTTCACAGAGCTCCTACCCCAGATATATTATAGACTACAGCTCATTAACATTATCTTCAGTAAGAGAAAGAAGAAATGTCCAAGGCTCCAAGAAAGCTCCTGTGGAAGGATAGGAGCCCACCACCTATTTCCCACATACACTCCTATTCTTTTTGGCATGAAATATTTCCAGAGTTCCCAGGTAAAAATCAGATATAATACTATTCAGTATTTTTATGCTCTTCATGCTTGTCAGGAAATGATACAGTAGCACAGTAGAACAAGTATTTCTGCAGGTTTGAATGAGCATCATCAAAGTCCTCAAGAGAAATTGAGGACTAAACTGTCCTGAAAGCTACAGTCTTCTGTTAGAGGCTTACTCTATATCTATTTTTATGGATTAACCCCCTAAGAAAAAACTTCAGCTTGCTAACTTCCTAATGGTGACATTTCTGTCACCCCTGCTCTGTGCACCCATAAAAGGGAGTAGAAGAAGGGGAAAGAACACTATAAGGTAGCTGAAAAGTATGCATTTGTGTTTGGCTTTGAGTTCCCTTTGCTGTCCTTCAGTGAGTAGCTTTACATCAAATAAGTGATCTCTACTATGGACAGACAAGGTAGGAGAGTTATTATCTTTTATTGAACCAACTTTCATTGGTGAGGGTGAGGGTGAGAGAGAGAGACAGACAGACAAGCTTTTGAACCACAACAAAGCTCTTCTTCAGGTCTCTGTGGATTGAAAGCTTGTGCCTCTCACTAACAGAATTTGGTCCAATAAATATTACTTCACCCACTCATCCTGGAATTGATAAGGCTACAACTACACCTCCTACTTCAAATTTTATTCAGATGTCTATGCAGAAATGTACAAAAACATTTTTAATGTCAAATTCAAAGCATATCCTTATTTCCATGGTTTTACACATTAAAAAAAAATCAAATAAAGTTTGATAGAGATAAAAAACTAATTTTTCTTGTGCCCCAGCAAATTCCAGCATATTAGTCAGTACATATTACAAACATTTATCTTTTACACAGTCCAAAAAAAACCCCACAAAAGAGCTACCTCCTAACTTGATCAAGGGACACATTTTTAATACCTTGCAAGAATGAAATAAAGTTGACTGTCATGGAACCTACCGGAGACTCTCAAATTCTGAGATTAATAAACAAAAGCAACCTCATTTTTGCCCTCCAGCATACCATTCCTTTACAGGAAACTAGCATAATTTTACAAGCAAAACATAATCTGCAGCAAAGGGAAGGCATTAACTAAATGTAAGGTCAAAAAAGCTTCCAGGCCTGAATGCACAGTATTAACAATACTTACATTTTCTGTTGTTCCAGTAATTACATGAAGACCATCATATGTTGATTTAATGTACATACCCTAAGAAAAAGACATCATGGGAAAGAATTTGTAAAGTGTTTCATAAACTAGTACCATCCAAAACAATTTGCATATCTCTCTAAAAGGAATATCTATCGATTATATGATCTATAAATTAATACATGCCATGAGGAATACCTCTTTGGAGAGGTAGTATGTTCTTTTTTTCCGGAGAGGGAGGGGGAGATGTTAACTGAGAACAATAAGAATGAATGATTTTCACACCTATGCAGAAGTTTCAATTTGAAGCTTTATCTTTATAAATATCCATGGCTTGAGTGGAACCTCACATATATTCCTTACACTAGAAACACCACTGCAACATTATCTGCTGCAACATTATCTGCTTACAAAGAAACTTATCTGCTACATTAGGATGATTGGTGCCTTCAGCTTTTATCCTGGACACTATCAGAATCTAAGGTTTCATAACAATGGGAGTTCTTTAGCCATTAAGGTCGTAAAGATAAACTTTCAAAATATGGACTAAGTGGAAACCAATCCTGTGATGTATATCTGAAAGAACATCTCTAAGAACTATTAACTGCCTCATTCACCTCAACACCATGTTAACTATACATCTTAAGCATGACAGTTCAATAATTGTTTCAATGCTGATCAATGCACACAAAAAAGAAGGGTTACCATATCTGTAGAACTGTATGGTCTACTGTGTGGCATTTTATTTTTAAGTCGTAAGTACATAAAGATTTGTTTGTGGGCAGACATTAGGACAATACCAGAACAACCTTTTATATTTTAATGGTAGCAACTGAGCCACAAATGGGAGGATATATTACAAAGCTGCTTATAATTTTTAATAGATTTCCCCCCTTTGTTTTCTTTTTGTAAAAAGACCCATTTGTATTACAATAATGTGTACAAATAAGAAAACTAACCTTACCATCTAATCATGAGTTTGCCAAGTTTAAGACCTATATGCAGCACTCTTAGCAAAATTAGAGTGACACCAAACTAAGGAGAACTCTGCAAATTAAATGGATACTGAGTTGAGAAAAATTTATTATAAAGCAAATTTTGCAACACAAAAAATATACAGTTAAGCTGAAAACTTGCCTAAGAATCAGCCCAATTTAATTTGAAATCTCAAAGTTACCAACTTGTGGAAATAGAATTTCAAAAATTAAAATATCAATAGTCAACTTAATGGAAACCTAGTACCAGTGTAACACTCACAGGGAGAACCTAACCTGGAACCTCTGGAGCTTAGCGAATGATCTTCTACAGCTTGAGCTAAAAGCCAGACAGCTCTGAGCTAAAGCTGTGGGAAAACTTACTATTTCTCTCTGATGGGCTAGTTAGGTTACACCACCTAACTTCTTCATTGAAACAGTGCTGCTTATTCACATTTTAATCATTTTTCATATGTGCCTCCTCACTGTGCACTTAGGAAGAAAATAAGTCCTCTGAGAAAAGTACTGCAGAGCCCTCTGGAAAAGAAAACTGGCTAAACAGAGTTGTGGTCGTTCCCTGACCCAAAGCTATTTTTCCAGCTCTGAAGTCTGTAAGCCAGACAGTTGGAGTAATTTAATTTATGGGGATTGCTTATCTCCTAGAGCTGGAAGAGACCTTGAAAGGTCATTGAGTTCAGTCCCCTGCCTTCACAGCAGGACCAAGTACCATCCTTGACATATTTTTGCTCCAAATCCTTAAATGGCCTCTGCAAGATTAAACTCACAACCCTGGGTTTAGCAGGCCAATTTTCAAACCACTGAGATATTCCTCCTCCCTTCCAAGTGTCCATCCTCACTCTCCATGTAAAATTCTATCATTCTGTGAATATCAGGAAATGAGGTACAGTAGAGATTGTTCCCCCTAGATACGACATGGGGAGGGAAAACCTAATGGTAGAGGAGGGGGGGTCATCAATCACTTCTTCAACAACTCCTTTCCTTCTTTTTCACCAGACTGCTTTGCAGAAAGGAGGCAGATACTTGCAGGCTAAGTGAGCACTGCTTCCATTCCAGCCCCTCAGAACAAGCTAGAAAAGAAATCAGGTTTTCAGGTGACACGCAGTTCTCTTCCCTCTACCTGGGGCAGTACAGCCAAGAACTCCAGTGGGACTGTACTGTCAGGGAGTGTTCACCAGGGACTAGATCAGTGGTTACCCCTTCCATACCCACACATGACCTCCTTAAACCAGAACTAGGAGCAGGGGAACGGCTACAGGCATTGGGGGGAAAGGTGGCCAGGGTTAAGGGGGCCAAGACTTGGCATGCATCTATAGTCAGGTCCGGAAGCAGAGCCCCAGCCAGGGACTGAGGTGAGGGGTGGAAGTAGGAGCAGAGCCCCAGATGGGGACTGCAGCTGGAGCTGGGACTGGGGCTAGGAGTAGAGCTGGGGGCAGAGTGATGCTGGAGGGTGCTCCCTTCCCACTCCCTGTGGGGGCTGGCCTAGGTTCTGCTGTGCCCCTTTAAATGTCTCTATCTTCCCCACTAGGGGGTCTGCCCCTCAGCATGGGGATCTCTGGACTAGACAGTGAGGATGCATGGAACTTCCAGATAGACTCTGAGCAGCCTGCAAATCTCCTGGGATCAATGGTGTATGGGGCCAATCTCTGTAGCCTTTCTGATGAGATGAGGTGTGCAGCCATTCCCAACCTGAAACAAAGTGAGGGGAGAAACCCTCAAGAGAACCATTGAAGATTCCCTCCCCTCAAAGCCTACCTGCCCCCACCTCCTCTCCCCAAAACAGGGATGATCTGGCTCCAAAATTTGTAATTCCCTTGTTACTCCATCATTCTGCTTCACAAAGATATCCACAAAGATCATTCTGCTCTGCATAGCCCATGGCAGTGAGTCACTGGCATTGCCCTTAATGGACATGCCAGAATATTAAGGGCAAAGTAGAGACTGATTTCCACTCCATGCTGCTTCAACTGCTCCATGAAAATTGCTGTTTCCCTTCCTGCCCCAACATTTTGTGCCATCACACATCTTGCTCACTCTGCACGCATCCACTATTGGGGACTTTGTAATCCCGAGACAGTGTCATTTTCCTATTAATTTGTTACGCTGCATCATACAATTTTCTATTTCTTTAGCTATCTATCTTTAGTCATTAATATCTATCACAATATATTTTTAAGGCAGGAAAGTGCTATTATTCCAATTTGATGATGGCAAACTAAGGCACAAAGAGGCTAAGGCCACAAATACACTATAGCTACAGCACTCCAGTTATGTGCTGAAGCACCATGGTGTAGATGTTGTGATGGAAGGTTTTTTTTTAATTATTACTATAGCTGATCAACCTCCCTGAGCTGTAGTAAGTATCCTGATAACACCGTGTTGATCTAAATTTTAAATATAGACCAGGGCTAAATGACTTGACCAAATTCACAGAGGATGTCTGTGGCAAAGCAGGCAACTGAAACTAGATCTGAGAGTATTTAATTAGAATCCTAACCTCTTGAACACTCAATCTCATTTGAAAAGGAATTCAGCACAAACCAATCTTTGCAGAATTGTTAGAGTCATAAAACTCCTACTGATTTTAGTAAGAGCAGAATTAAGTTGACACTGAGTGATTTTGAAAAAAACCCTTCACTTTAAAATATGAAAAGAAAAGAATCAATTGTATTCAAATATAACAAGTGAAATATACAAGTTTCCATTACTATCCCATTTCTTGAACTCCCTTTTATGTTTTTCTTGAACACCAGTGTATGATAAAAAGAAGAGCTAAACAAAAAAGTTTTCAGTTAGATTTGTTTTTAAAATAAGTTACATTTACGAATTACACAACACTCTGATGCTGAAAAGAAGATAAAAATTACTGCTGATATTTCACTGAAACAATGCACATAATCTTAGTCAAGAGAAAAGCAGCCATAATCAAGAACAAAATAATCTTAATACATATCTCCAACATAAGATTGATCTGTGAAATGAACTGCGTTCAAGATAGCCACAAATCTGCAAAGTACTGAAAAGAAGTAAACAATGATCAGTATTATTACCTGTTTAGCCAGAAAGTAAATGGATAGATTCTCATACCTCACTGTTTACTTCTGCACTTGAGCTTTAATTTAGCATTACTATGAAGATGTTAAGGGTTTATAAATACAGTTTGGCAAATGAGTACAGGCTCTTTGCAGTCTATTCCTTTCCAGAAATATAAATGGTGACATTTCATTCAAGAGTAGAAAAGAGGTGGAGTTCTGGGGAAATTTCCCTGAAATGCTGTGATCTAGTATTGTATACCATTTAGGGCATGGAGAGATGGGAGAATGGAGAGAAGAGGAAGCTGCAAGACACATTGTATTTATTCCACAGAGTTTTGAAATTCATAAATGTTCCCTCAATTATATAACATTCTAACTGTGTGAGAACCAAGATTGGTTTACATTTCCAAAATGCTTTTTAAACGTACACAGGAATTTCCTTTTATGCTTCATTAGACATTGTTTGTTTTACTTGAACACCAGGGAATGATAAAGACAGGGAGGATACATGGCTTTGATATGATATGTTTGATTTGGGACCTCTGGTGAAATGATGAAACTACAGAAGTTTACAGGTTTGTTTTCCCCCTACAGTACTGTAATAATACACTCACTGAACATGGTGCTTCATATGTACTGTTCAACAGCATTGAAATAAATAAGTTGGCAGGGATAGTGTTCTCATATCCAAAGGCAACTCTAAAGTTCCGGAGAATTTACAAGAATAAGTCATGCCAAACAAATTGACTGATAATCCAGTTAATATGCCTGAAATAACCTTTGAGTGCAATCACCATAATAAGGGAAGGAACTCATGTGAACTTAATTTAACGACTAGCCTTCTTAATGGGTGTTACATGTTTAATAACATCAGAGAGTACCCAGATCAGTTATTGGCAGACAATCTGACTTAAAACCAATTAACAAATGTTATCTCAGAGCTAAATATTATTCAGTTAAACATAAAAAAATTCTCCCAGATACTTTTTTTTAAAAGAAGGCACAAAGTAGGATGTACTTTAGACAGCCCTTTTTATATATCACATTGTCAATTAGCTGTGTCTGAAACTTCACTGAATGGCAACAATATGTTAAGTTCATTTGACCTCATATTTATCTCAAAATTGTTTACTGTGATGGTCATATGATGAAGCTTTCCCCCCAAATACAAAGAAAGGGTCACGCAGGTGTCTTTAGAGCACATTACATGTGCTCTGAAAGTGATGTAGTCAGCATTCCTCAAAACTAAAGCAACACATTTCTCCAATACAACTCCAGAGTTCAATGACACTAATAAGGGCCATTAAGAGTCTTATAAATGTCATATAGCTTTGTGCATCCTCATCCCCAAATCCACCTCCCTCATGATTTCAGGTTATATGACTTGGGACCTTTTGCCTATAACCGACTAATTTTAAACTTGTTTTGGCAATCAGAGAAACAAAACAAACCCACCCATTTTGTAAAATGTTTTGGAACACTAACCTCTACAGTCCCTTATCCATAAAAACATATAACCCATACTAATAACTAAGTCTTGAATGAAACTGTCTCATAACAGTATTTGAAGCATAAAGGACAGCATTAAAATGAAAAAGTATCTTGAAAACCAGGAAATCAATACATTAAATTTGATAATGTCACAATTCTGCTTTGACATTCCATATTATCATTTTAAAATATTACAATGATAATGAAGTGTTTCAGAAAACCTTGCGAACAGTTGGAAAAACATTCACAGCTGTTAACAAGACTCTGTTTTCCTTCTAACAAAACATGAACATTTTGGTTCTTCTCAGTGCTGAACACACTAGTTTCAAACTCAGAATCAGCTGAAATATTTCAGATTCCATTTCTTTAGAATAAGGTATTACATATGTAACACCAAAAGATGGAACTGAATCTGGGACCTCTAGAGCTTAGTGCATGAGGTAAAAGCCAGCTAGCTGGCTCTCAGTTAAGGCTGCAGAGGAGACTCATTCTCTCTGTAAGTGGTCTAAGTGCCACTAGGTGGAACAGTACACCACACCCAGTAGGAGCATGGTTTACACCTGCTAAAGGAGTCAATTTCTTTTCTCTGGAATGCAAACAGCAGGAATAACTATTAAGTTCCACTCTGTCCAATCATACAGAAGCATTATCTTTCAAGTCTTTTCCCAAATGGAATATCTCTACAAATGTCTGCAAACCTGACCACATGTAACTGATATTAAGACTTTTTAGGAGAGAGATGTATTTTACAATAGCCTATCATCTTCACTTTTCTCAATGCTGCAGGCTAGATCCCTTCTTCCTGCAATACTCATGAGATAAGACACATATGCAAACAATCACACAGCCAAAATCAGGCAACAGGTTGGGGAGGGGAAAAAAAAACCCAACAACTTAGCACACTACTCAAGTTCCATCCACAAAGAATTGTCCATCATGACAATAGCCACAATACTTTCCTACTTGCTATACTTTTTTTGTCATGTCTTTCCACATGTTAACTACAATATACATTACTATAAAATTCACAAAACACTGATATTTAATTGTGAAAAGAGCACATGTACAGTAATTTGATGGTTCACATTTATGTATGAATGATTTTTAAATTTCAGTAATGCTTTCATGTGCAATTTCAGAGGTACTTAATTAAAAGTATTATTATAGCACTCACATATACCAGATATCAAAATTAATATTTGTTTTAAAAATGAGTTAAACTTTGACTCTTTCAACACTATGCACACAAACACTTACCCATCCATACACCCCTCGCCGTCTCCCCAGATCCCAAGAACAATTTAAAATAGAAAATCAGATACCTTTCACACTGATTTCTATTTTTATTTCCCTCCCTTCTCTTCTCATCCTACTTCAATATCTTAGAGATTCTCCCCTCCAGTTATTTTAGATGTTTTACTTATCCTGGTTGGCAGACAGTAACATCTTCAGAATACCATCTTCATAACTACTCTTGCCTATTTACTGTCCTGCTTTCAGACAGCCCTTCCATTTCTCTTATGTATGTTAACAACACTGATATTGTTAACATCTTTGCCAGTACAAAACCTCAATATATGTCCAAATCACTGAAAGAAGGACAGTCATAACTCTGTCTTCCTGATACCATTATGACATGGGTCCTGGGAAAAGTCTTGTTAGGTCAAGAAGTTATCAAGCTACTTATCTAAATAAGTGGTGAAAGGCTCCCAAAGTACAATCCACTATCCACCATAAAACCTTTTATAACTAGTGGAACTGACAATTTGGCAACCAGTTCAGTACTAATGACAATAAATCAGAATGTGTTCAATACATCTAATCAAAAACTCCACAAAATATTGCACGCTTCATACAAAACATAAAAAAAATGATTTAACAAAGATAATCAGTTATTAGGATTACCATTTTATACAACCCCAAAATTTGCTATGCACCTCATGTTGCAAATAAACAAACATGTGATCCCTGCTCCAAAGAGCTTACAGACTAGATGATGTGACTCAATCAATTCACAGCAAAACAGTGGCATGTGGACAAGAGTGGGAAGGGGAAGAAAGAAGTCAGTAACAAAACAATGCACTGCCAAAGCTTGTACACAGCTTGGTTAATTCTTTCCTCCATCATAAAAAATACACACAATTATTACCAGAGAGGGGCAGAGATTCTGTCTGAGAACATGGCACCATTGTGCTAAGTGTACAAATGCATATGAAGAGAGGCTCCTTGTGATGAAGAGCTTACAATCTGCACAGACAAGAGAGACTCAAAGTTGGAAGGGACCCAGAGGTACAAGGATGGGAAGTGATTTGTCCATTGACGTGGCAGAGCCAGACTCACTTAACTCACTTGTTGTCAGGCTTATGAGAAAAGAGGGCCATAAAAAGGTATTTGAATGAGGAAAGAGTTCTGGAAAACCAGTGCAAACATGGGACAGGCCCTGCATCAAACATGGAGAGAGCTCCAGAAAGAAGGGAGAGAAAAAGTGAGAATGTCCCTCCCCTGTGGAAATGGCCTAAAGAGAAGCATGGCCAGAGATGAGCAGCAGCAGCAGAGAAAGAGAACAGGATGCCAGATCGGTAGGGTGGAGAGAATCCATGGAGAGCTGAAAACCTGAAGGGGAATTTTCAATGGATTCTGCCATGAAAAGAAAGCCAGTGAAATAAACAAAAAGATGGGATAATATTTACTAATTAAAATAAAATCCCTTTAAATTTAATTGCCACTTGCCTGAAGAGAGACAAACCAAGTAAATATTATTTCTAGTTACCTGGACATAAAAGTTGCCAAAAATAAAATCAAATACAAAATAAAAACCATTACATAAAAAAATAACCTATGGAATGGGAGCACAGCAGTACAGATAATATAAAAGTAAATGGACCATGGATGTGAGTAGGCAGCAAAAGAGGGTATAAAAGCAAATTTCTCAATTTAATTTCTGAACACCTTCCGGAATCCCCAAAGTATGCAGCATGAATTGTTATTCATGAAGTCAAATGTCATATCTCCAGTTGTAACTAGTGTTTCTTTTATCCAAAAGTTCCTATCTGCATGTGTCATCCAACCAACAACGGTCAACTCATGAGCAACACTCAAGGGATTGCTACCTTGGTCTTTTACAGCCATCTGATTAAGCATGTAGACTTTTTGCAATACAAATATAATCTAGTTTTCTCCTGGGAATTCCTTTACAGTTTTTAAATAAGTTATAGAAGTGTTTTCTCTCAGTGAGAGAAATTATGCAGCAAATTCCAGAATTAGACAGTTTCATACTTAATCTCACCCAGACTTCATGACTAGAGTGTATTTATTAATTTAAATGCCTTTCAGACTTCAAGACCCTAACATAGTCTAAAATATTTCAGAATTTGATGTAAACTGGTAAGAATTACTCTTTTATTTCTTTCAATCCACTACATTTTATACAATACTTATTTATGTCAAATACACATCACGTTAGACCAGCTGTGTGAAATCAAACTAAAAAACATTTTTTAAAAAGTGCCTTATCCCTACCCCCCTTGCTCCCCAGTATAGATCTTATTTACAGAAGTAACCCTCTCATCTTCAACAACTGTTTGATTAACTGCGTACTTCTTACCAGCCCTTCACTTGGTTTTATGTTTGTTAGCTGGATCACTTCAAGGTGGGCAGACTGAGAAACCAGAGGATCAGATGAGAGAGAGATAATGTGGTCACAGACACCAGAGAGAGTTTTACACTAGAAGGGGAAAAAAAGAAAACTACAGTAAATATACTGTGATTATTTGAACAGTTTTCTTCCCATTTAAAAAAAGAACATTTAAAAGAATTAGCATTTTAAATTGGCACAACTCAACTACAGTATATTCTTGAGTCTTCCTTCGAATACATTTATCTGATATAAAGCAACCAAAGATAAAAAACGACTACAGAGTTCAATTAAAGTTCATTCTTTGAAAAACAAATTCAGATTGATGTAAGAAGTTAGGATCAATCATCATCATATTACAGTCATAAAAATTCAAAATGGGAACTTTGAAGTATCTGAAGTTTATGACTACAGGTACTATGAAATAAATTGTGTTGCCTCCCCAGATATTTGATTTTTGTGCGGGGTTTTTGTTGTTGTTATTTTTAGATGTCAAAGATAATTAAATCCAGGCCTTGATCCCACCTCAGCATTTATTTATGTGGTCTGCATTTGTGTAGAATTCTACTGAAGTCCATGCTAGTAAATTCAAGTTCAGGGGTTTCTATCAGCAAGAGTTAAAATAAAATTCCTGACAGTGGGGAGGAACAAATTTGGAATGAAGCATTGAAGTCTCAGTCTTGGCAGAAAAGGTATCTCTGACTCACTACAGTAGCCCATAATGAATACATTCTTGGACCACACAATTATGGTCAGCTTATTAAACAAAATTTGTTTGATAAAATTTAATGTCATCATCACAGACAAAATTTCAATTAGCAATATAATACAGAACCCAGTCTTTGGAGTGGGACAAAACTGGCACAACATCAAAACAGAAAAGACAAACTCAAATAGTTTTGTCTTAACAGAAGGGGAAAAGTGCATCATAGAATCATAGGACTGGAAGGGACCTCGAGAGGTCATCGAGTCCAGCCCCCCGCCCTCAAGGCAGGACCAAGCTCCGTCTACACCATCCCTGACAGATGTCTACCTAACCTGTTCTTAAATATCTCCAGAAAAATCTTCTTTTTTCCAAACTAAACAAGCCCAGTTCATGAAGCCTGGCTTCATAGGTCATGTTCTCTAAGCCTTTAATCATTCTTGTCACTCTTCTCTGTACCCTTTCCAATTTCTCCACATGTTTCTTGAAATGTGGCGCCCAGAACTGGACACAGTACTCCAGCTGAGGCCTAACTAGTGCAGAGTAGAGTGGCAGAATGACTTCACGAGTCTTGCTTACAACACACCTGTTGATACAACCTAGAATCATATTTGCTTTTTTTGCAACAGCATCACACTGTTGCCTCATATTCAACTTGTGGTCCACTATGACCCCTAGATCCCTTTCCGCCATGCTCCTTCCTAGACAGTCGCTTCCCATCTTGTATGACCGGTCTGTAGTTTCCTGGGTTGTTCTTATTCCCCTTTTTATAGATGGGCACAATATTTGCCCTTTTCCAGTCTTCTGGAATCTCCCGTCTGCCATGATTTTTTAAAATCATAGCTAAAGGCTCAGATACCTCCTTTATCAGCTCCTTGAGTATCCTGGGATGCATTTCATCAGGACCTAGTGACTTGCCGACATCTAACTTTCCTAAGTGATTTTTAACTTGTTCTTTGTGTATCCTATCTTCTAAACTTACCCTCTCTCTGCTTGTATTCACTACGTTAGGCACACCTCCAGACTTCTCGGTGAAGACCGAAACAAAGAAGTCATTGAGCATCTCTACCATTTCCAAGTTTCCTGTTACTGCTTCTCCCTCCTCACTAAGCAGTGGGCCTACCCTGTCCTTGGTCTTCCTCTTGCTTTTAATGTATTTATAAAAGGTCTTCTTGTTTCCCTTTATGCCTGTAGCTAGTTTGATCTCATTTTGTGCCTTTGACTTTCTAATCTTGCCCCTGCATTCCCGTGTTGCTTGCCTATATTCATCCTTTGTTATTTGTCCTAGTTTCCATTTTTTATATAACTCCTTTTTTATTTTGAGATCATGCAGGATCTCCTTGTTAAGCCAAGCTGGTCTTTTGCCATATTTTCTATCTTTCCTACACAGCGGAATTGTTTGCTTTTGGGCCCTTAACAACGTCCCTTTGAAATACTTCCAACTCTCCTCAGTTGTTTTTCCATTCAGTCTTGCTTCCCATGGGACCTTACCTACAAGTTCTCTGAGCTTATCAAAATCTGCCTTCCTGAAATCCATTACCTCAATTGTGCTAGTCTCCCTTCTACCTTTCCTTAAGATCATGAACTCTATTATTTCATGATCACTGTCCCCTATACTGTCTTCCACTTTCAAGTTCTCAACTAGTTCCTCCCTATTTGTTAAATCCAAATCCAGAACAGCTTCTCCTCTGGTAGCTTTTTCTACTTTCTGAAACAGAAAGTTGTCTCCAATGCAGTCCAGAAACTTATTGGATAGCCTGTGCCCTGCTGTGTTAGTTTCCCAACATATGTCTGGATAGTTGAAGTCCCCCATCACCACCAAATCTTGGGCTTTGGATAGTTTTGTTAATTGTTTAAAAAAGGCCTCATCCACCTCTTCCACCTGGCTAGGTGGCCTGTAGTAGACTCCTAGCATGATATCATCCTCGTTTTTTACCCCTTTTAGCTTAACCCAGAGACTCTCTACACAGCTATCTCCTACGTTCATCTCCACTTCAGTCCAAGTGTGTACATTTTTAATGTACAAGGCAACCCCTCCTCCCTTTTTTCCCTGTCTGTCCTTCCTGAGCAAGCCGTACCCTTCCATACCAACATTCCAATCATGCGTCCCATCCCACCAGGTTTCTGTAATACCAATGATATCATAGTTGTATTTATTGGTTAGCAATTCCAGTTCTTCCTGCTTATTACCCATACTTCTTGCATTTGTATATAGGCATCTAAGATACTGATTTGATCTTGCCTCCCTGTTGTACCCTGACTCTCCTTTCTCCTTGCCATTATAGGCCGTAGTCCCCCCTATTTCCAACCCATCTCCCAGTCCCGCACATTCAGCACTTACCTGTGGGCTTTGCTCACCTGTCCCTGTCGAACCTAGTTTAAAGCCCTCCTCACAAGGTTAGCCAGTCTGTGTCCAACCTTGTCATCATCACAGACAACCTTGTCATCATCACAGACACAAGGTTAGCCATGTGTGCATTCTCTCCCCACTCCATTTCACTAACCCCATGGCACCAGTGTCTGAATGTTCAGATGCACAGTGTGTGCACAGAATTTCGTCTTCACATCTGTTTTCAAAGATGCTGAATAGTTACTGAGTTTACTGGTATTGCAGGAGCACAGCACACATGAAAATCAAGTAATTAGCAATCATGGGCAACTCATTAATGCTGAAGAATCTATTCTTATCATAAGAATTTTCCTGAAAGTCACTGTGTTATACATGCTTTAGCAATTCCAAAAGTGAGTCCATTTATTGATATATTCTATGACCAAAAGGGACCATTGTGGTTATCTAGTCTGACATCTTGTAAAACAGAAAGCATACAACTTTGCCAAAATACTTCCTACCACATATCTTTCAGAAAAATATCCAATCTGGATTTTAAAATAGTCAATGATGGACAATCCACCATAACCATAGTTCCAGTTGTTAAACAGTCTCAACATTAAAAATCTACACAGTGGAGTCAAGAAGTTGAAGCCTGCAACATGTTTATG
Organism: Pelodiscus sinensis; assembly: GCF_052426305.1. Lineage (NCBI taxonomy): Eukaryota > Metazoa > Chordata > Testudines > Trionychidae > Pelodiscus > Pelodiscus sinensis. The sequence goes on from NC_143052.1 coordinate 212,266,800, forward strand.
ATGCAGCAGTATCTAGGGCCTGCTACCCTTGATAGTCTTTCTTATCTGGAAAACTAAATAAATACAAAATACTGATGGTTTCTAAAGGCCTGTAATTATATGGTAGGCATTTTATACCTTCCTCTCCCTGCAAATTATTTTCTCTTGCCTGCAGCTGGGGAGAAGGGATAGCTCAGTGGTTTGTTCATTGACCTGGTAAACCCAGGATTGTGAGCTCCATCCTGGAGGGGGGCCATTAGGGATCTGGAGCAAATCTGTCAGGGATGGTACTTAGTCCTGCTGTGAGAGCAGGGGACTGAACTCAATGACCTCTCAAGGTCCCTTCCAGCTCTCTGAGATAGATATATCTGCATATAGTAAGTAGTGATTTCTTTTTTGTGCTTCTTTATTTCTGAAGCTCATAATTTTGAAAAGCATCAACCTTTGCATGGAATGCCTCACTGTTGACCAGAACTCTGGGTTTCACAACTCAAATTTTCATGAGTGTGTACTGTTAGCGCACTGAATGATTACAGAATTATTTTGGTCACAGCACTGTGGTAACTGAAGAAATAATCAAGACCCAGTGTAACTGCCCTGCTATTCAAAAGGACTAAAGCTAAACAGACTATTCAAATAAGTAAAAAAGCTCACTTCCTAACAGTACCAGTCAGCCTTTCAAATAGCAATTAGTGCATGATAATCAAAATGAATCCATATAAATGCTAACTTCTCTTTCAGAGTCCATCAAAATACTTGAAGAACCCTGTATAAATGATATGCATCAAGCTAATCTTTTCTTGTCAAACCACAAAAGAAACACCTGACGTTAAAGGTGAAAAAAAGAACATTCCATGGTAATAAAAGAACAACAAACAAAACAGTAAAACAGTAAATGTGACAACATGGCAGGATCCTAAATCTTAACCCCTGAATTAGCCTTATTTTTATAACTTGTATGCAGCAGGGATCTTGGTTTAGCATATAGAAGGCATATTTTATTGAACTTTAACATTTTAGTCTCTTTATAACAAGAGTATGTAGAGAAACAATTTCCACCCTGATTTGTGGTAATTTGCACAGCAGGAGCAAGAAAATTAGCAGTTGAAAATGAAAGTAGTATTTCTTCCAAAGTTTAACTGTTGCTGTATCTCCCAAATGATTGCAAATCAGTATCAAATCACTGGCAGTGAACTTACAGAAAAACATACAATTTTAGGACCTGATCCTATGAACACATAAGAGTTGAGTCAATTAACGTTTTGTGTGTCAGTGTTTGCTAGACTGGACTATCAGAGAATTCTGAATGATGTACACACCAAACATTCTTTAATGCAAACATTTCCCATAGAGTTTTAAACACCAAATCTGCAAATACCTTGCAACACAGGACATGAAAAGGAGTGGCATATTTTGTTTAAAATGTGCATTTACAAAACACAGACCCATGCTCACCTAGACTTTACTCAACTGGCTACGTCTAGACTGGCATGATTTTCCGCAAATGCTTTTAACGGAATAGTTTGCCATTTTTGCCATCCGGGCTTTTTTGCGCAAAACAGTTTTTAGCTGTTTACACTGGCCCTCTTGCACAAAAACATTTCCGGAAAAGGGCTTTTGCCCAAACGGGAATGTCAAACCATTTGCACAAGAAGTACTGATTTTGAACAGTAGAACGTCAGTGCTTTTGTGCAAAATCAAGCGGCCAGTGTAGACAGCTGGCAAGTTTTTGTGCAAAAGCGGCTGCTTTTGTGGAAAAACTTGCCAGTCTAGAGGCAGCCAGCTATGAATAGGTAATGGTTTGCTGAGGAGCACAGTCACACTGTGAGGGTATGTCTACACTACCACCCTAGTTTGAACTAGGATGGTTAATGTAGGCATTCAAAGTTGCAAATGAAGCCCGGGATTTAAATATCCCGGGCTTCATTTGCATCTTGCCGGGCACCGCCATTTTTAAATCCCCATTAGTGCAGACTCCGTGCCCGCGGCTACACGCGACATGGAGTAGGTAGTTCGAATTAGGCTTTCTAATTCGAACTACCATTACACCTCGTTCCAGGAAGCCTAATTCGAAAGATATGCCACTATACTGATTTACTAGCGAAAAGAGAATGCAAACAGGAACTATGGGATCTTCCACAACTAATGCTATAGTACCAGCTCCCAGTGTTTGGGGTTGCATCTCCTTTTATCCTCATGGAACAACCAAATCTTAGCCCAGTAACTCAAACTGTGCCTTGGGCACTGGATCAGCATCTCAATAAATATCAATAGTCATTTTGTCAGACTTCTACTTCCAGCACTAAGGTACTGCAATAAAGAACTGACTCACATTCACTGCAATTCTCCTATAATCCACTGCTCCCATTCACCACCAACACAAACATGAATAGTTGATTAGAATGGAAAAAAAATCCTTATAGACAAATAAAATTGATGTCACACAAAAATATCTCATCATATTGGACCGATGGAATCTACGTGCAGTCATTTCACATATCACTCTACCTCCAAGCATACATTTGCTCTGACTTGTATATGAACTCAAGAAATCAAGAGCCATTTAGGACAGCATTAGGAGAACATTTGATAAAATATTTAAATATATCAAAACTACAGCTAGAAAACAAAGTCAATCAATTAAAATTAGTTAAAAATTGGAACATATGTTCCCTGAATAATTACACTGTATTTCAAGCTTTGTTCTTGTTAGCATTAACATTTCAATTTGAAAATACTGAAGTATTTTGTATTGACATTTTCTATTAGAAAATATGACTAGATTGCCAATTACCCAGACGTATTTTACTGTATAATGTGTATCAAGTGTCCATGCATTTACACACAGTGAAGCTACCCATATTATAAATTGTAGAGCTCTCTGATATGCTTCTTCCATGCGCCCATATTCCATTTCACCACTGCACCCATATTCTGCTTACTTCCATCCTGATACAACGAGGGTTGCCAGGTGTTCGGTATTGAACCGGACAGTCTGTTATTTTCACCTCCTGTCCGGTTAAAAAATTCAGAAAATACTGGACAGCTAAAATGCCCGGTACTTTCTGATTTTTTTCCTGGACAGGAGGCGAAAATCCTGGGCTGTCCAGCTCAATAGAGAGGCAGCCTGGCAACCCTAGTGATTACCGGGGAGCATTCCAGACCGGTGCAGGGAGGCAAGACAGTGGGTGGCTGCCAGCAGCCTGTCAGAGCCAAAAAGCCTCACCAGGTGGTTTTTAAAGGGGCCATGGTGGTTGGGTTTTTTTGGGGGAGGGGAGGGTGGCAGGGCAGGGAGGACTCAACAAACTTTTTCCTGGCATGTTTTTTTGTTGTTGTTCGGTATTTTTTCTGAAACCATCTGGCAACCCTAGATACTACTTCTAACATGACAAAATCTTGATCAGCCTCAAGAAGCTCCCATTTATAAAGAATATGCATGACAAACAAAGGTTTCTTCCTATTCACTCCAAATCACATTGGGTCAAGGTTCTGCACAAGTGGCCAGGTCAGAGCTCCATTATCAAGGCTATAAACAGGATTGCTATACCTTCTCATAGGGGCTTCATACAAGACTTTTAGCTTTCCAAATGGATACGATTTATTCATCCGCTTGACATAGAACTCTCAAAACACCAGATGTAAAAAGCACCTTATGCAGATTGTATAAAAAAAATGAACACATATGAAAAGGACAAATCACATTTCAGAACAGGAGGGCGATGCGGGGGGGGGGGGGGGGGGGAAGAATCCTATGAACTGTCATTCATGTTAAAATTCGACGCTCTCCAAGAAGGAATGAACAAACATTCCTGCATTTTGCTATTGAATTAAGTCGTTTTCCCCCCTAAAATTTTAGTCTGCTTAAGGGCTGGCTGGTGGCTTCACAGGAACCAGGATTCACTTTTTTCTTTTTTAAGTGAGAACGCCTGATTTCTCTAGGGCTACGTCTACACTGGCCCCTTTTCCGGAAGGGGCATGTAAATTTCACGAGTCGTCGTAGGGAAATCCGCGGGGGATTTAAATATCCCCCGCAGCATTTAAATAAAAATGTCCGCCGCTTTTTTCCGGCTTTTAAAAAAGCCGGAAAAGAGCGTCTAGACTGGCCCCGATCCTCCGGAAAAAGTGCCCTTTTCCGGAGGCTCTTATTCTTACTTCGAAGATAGATGTCTATCCAACCGGCTCTTAAATATCTCCAGTGATGGAGATTCTACAACTTCCCTAGGCAATTTATTCCACCTTGTATAACCACCCTGTCAGTTACAAAGTTTTTCCTAATGTCCAACCTAAACCTCCCTTGCTGCAATTTAAGCCCATTGCTTCTTGTCTTACCATCAGAGGCCAAGGGGAACAATTTCTCTCTCTCCTCCTTGTAACACCTTTTTAGGTACTTGAAAATGGCTATCATGTCTTCTCTCAATCTTCTCTTTCTAAACTAAACAAGCCCAATTCTTTCAGTCTTCCTTCATAGGCCTTGTTTTCCAAATCTTTAATCATTTTAGTTGCTCTTCTCTGGACCTTCTCCAGTTCCTCCGCATCTTTCTTGAAATGTGGTACCCAGAACTGACACCACAATACTCCAACTGAGGCCTAATCAGTGCACAGTAGAGAGGAAGAATGACTTTTTGTGTCTTGCCCCCAACACTCCTGTTAATGCATCCCAGAATAAAGTTTACTTTTTTTGCTACAGTGTCACACTGCTGACTCTAAAACCACAAGACTCCTTTCTGCATTAATCCTTTCTAGACAGTCACTTCCCATTCTGTATGTGTGAAAATGATTGTTCCTTCCTAAGTGGAGCATTTCGCATTTGTCCTTATTAAACTTCTTCCTGTTTACCTCAGACCTTTTCTCCAGTTTGTTGAGATCATTTTGAATTATGACCCTGTCCTCTGAAGCAGTTGCAACTCCTCCCAGCTTAGTATCATTGGTCATCATCTAAATCAATGATGAAAATATTGAACAGAACTGGTCCCAAAACAGACCCCTGCGGAACCCCATTTGTTATGCCCTTCCAGCAACCATTAATAAATACTCTCTGAGAATGGTTAACCAACCATTTATGTACCCACCTTACAGTAGTCCCATCTAGGTTGTATTTTCTAGTTTATTGATAAGAAGGTCATGAGAGACCGTATCAAATGCTTTACTGAAGTCTAGGTATACCAAGTCCACTGCTTCTCTCTTAACAAGATTTGTTATCTGTCAAAGAAAGCAATCAGATTGGTTTCACATGATTTGTTCTTTACAAATCCATGCTGGCTGTTCATTATCACTTTAGTATCTTCCAGATGTTTGCAGATGAATTCCTCAATTACTTGCTCCATTATCTTCCTTGGCACAGAAGTTAAACTGACTGGTCTATAGTTTCCTGGTGACTTGCAGACATCTAACTTTTCTAAGTAATTTTTAACTTGTTCTTTTTTTATTATAACTTCTAAACCTATCCCATTTCAACTAGCATTCACTATTGTAGGCATCCTGTCACCATCAATCTCCTTGGTGAAAATTGAAACAAAGAAGTCGTTAGCACCTCTACCATTTCCAAGTTTCCTGTTAAAGTTTATCCCCCTTCACTGAGCAACGGACCAACCCTGTCCTTGGTCTTCCTCTTGCTTCTCATATATATTTGTAGAATGTCTTCTTCTTATTCTTTATATCTCTCTGAGCTCATTTTGTGCCTTTGACTTTCTAATATCGCTTCTGTATATTTGTATTGTTTGCTTATATTAATCATCTGTAATTTGACCTAGTTTCCACTTTATATATGACTCCTTTTATTTTTAGATCATGTAAGATCTCCTGGTTAAGCCAAAGTGGTCTCTTGCCATACTTTCTATCTTTCCCATGCAGTGGAATAGTTTCCATTCGGGCCCTTAATAATGTCCCTTTGAAAAACTGCCAACTGTCTTCAATAGTTTTTCCTTTTAGGATGCATATACACTGCACTGTTATTTCAAGATAACTAGTGTTATTTCGAAATAACAACGTGAGCATCTAAACAGCCATTCCATTATTTCGAAATAATTTCAAAATAATGGATGGCTTATTCCAAAATCTGTAAACTTCATTCTATGAGGAATAATGCCTGTTCCAAAATAAACTTAAAAAACAACAAATGATCTGGTAGCACTTTATAGACTAACAAAACATGTAGATGGTATCATGAGCTTTCGAGGGCACAGCCCACTTCTTCAGATGACCGGCGTGCTAAAGTGCTACCAGACTATTTGTTGTTTTTTAAGTTTATCCTGTACAGACTAACTCAGCTATCCCCTGAATATTCCAAAATAGCTATTTCGAAAGAAGGCATGCGCAGCACTGCTTCTATTTCAAAATAGCCTATCACCAGGGCCATTGTAAGTTATTCCTCCCCAGTGCCTCTAGGGCTCTAAGTTGAGATAGCATGTCTACATTAGTGAAACCTCAAAATTAGTCTGAGGCAGGCTTCCCTAATGTAGACGTGCTATCTCGATTTAGAGCCCCAGAAGGCACTAATTTTGAGGCTTCTCTGCATTGTAGATGTGCTATTTTGAAATACGCTATTTCGGAATAACTATTCCGGAATATCTTATTTTGAAATAAGAGTGTAGGGTAGGCATACTCTTAGTCTTGCTTCCCATGGAATCTTACCTACCAGCTCTCTGAGTTTACTAAAATCTGCCTTCCTGAAATCCTGAAAACGTATGCAGTTTCTACCCATTATGACTGCAAATATAAACTTCTCCATGTAAACTGAAATGTTGCTATCCATTTGAGCCTTTTTATACCTATAGACTACTTTCCTTGGACATCCTGGAGGCTTAGATAGCTCATTAGCTCATGAAGAGCTTTAGTTTTTAAGACCAACAACTCTATCAATGAAACTACTAATGGTATTGATGCAATACATTTGCAGAACCTTAACAAGTTAAGATGACAGCCTTTTAAAGATAGTTAAACATCATCAGCGTGTGTTAATGTGAGAACTAGTCAGAAAACCTGGTAGAAAACAAAAGTCACACTAAAATGGAAATAAAATTTCGGTGAATCATTTGGCTAATTTTCTGATTAACTCTCTTAACAGGACATTTAGAAAAAAATAAAAACCACCAAGCATTAATAGACTTGAGAGGTTCAGTAAATTGGTACTATAATCACCAAATCCTTAAAGAGGATCCACCGAGAAAGAATTACTTTAGATAATGAGATATAATTATAATGTTGTCTACTTAGTAATTAAAGAATAGCTTGGTCCAATAGGCAAACTTCATAAAAACAATGTTTTGCCACTGAACCTTCTCCAATCTATTTTGTTGCTGGAGAGGAGGAATTACTGAATGATAAATTGGAAAATATATGTTGTATTTACTTTTTTGTTTACATCTATGTTTGTATAGCACTCAGACTGATGGCACTTTGTACATTTGCATACTTGAGAAATCACTGCTTTAATACTAGAGAGCAAAATGGAAAGGGATTGTGACAAGGCACTTGCCCTGCACTGGCTCTTAAAGGGCAAAACCCCAGCCCGGAGCAGAGGCCGGAAGCCAAGCCCTAGTTGAGGCAATTCTATTGATGAGTGATAGAAATGTAGCCGTGTTAGTCTGGTGTAGCTGAAACAAAAAACAGGACTATGTAGCACTTTAAAGACTAACAAGATGGTTTAGTAGGTGATGAGCTTTCGTGGGCCAGACCCACTTCCTCAAATCAAACAGTGGAAGAAAATTGGCGCAACCATATATACTAAAGGATACAATCAAAAAATGAACACACATGAAAAGGACAAATCAAATTTCAGAACAGAAGGTGGATGAGGGGGGGAGGTAAATGTCTGTGAGCTAATGATATTAAAGGTGATAATTGGGGAAGCTATCTTTGTAATGGGTAAGGTAATAAATGTCTTTGTTTAGACCTACGTGTAAAGTGTCAAATTTAAGTATGAATGACAGTTCAGAGGATTCTCTTTCAAGTCTGGTGTTAAAATGTCTTTGAAGCAGGTAATCAAGTCATTGAGACAATGCCCTTTCTGATTGAAATGTCAATAAACTGTTTTTTCTTTGTGATCCTGTCTAATATCTGTTTTGTGGGCATTGATTCTTTGGCGAAGTGTCTGAGACGTTTGTCCAGTGTACATAGCAGATGGACACTTTCAGCACATGACAGCACAGATTATATTTCTGGATGAGCAGGATTATGTGTTCTTGATCTTATAACTCACTTGGTTAGGTCCAATAATGGTGTTAGCAGAGTGAATATGTGGACAAAGCTGGCAACGGGGTTTGTTGCAAGGGAAGGTACCAGGGTTGGTATTAGTGTGGTATGTCCTGTGGTTGTTGGTAAGAATCATCTTGAGGTTAGGTGGTTGTCTATAGGAGACTATGGGTCTGTCTCCCAGAGACTCTCGGGCTACATCTACACTACATCAAAGTGTCTTCAAAGTAGGAATAAGAGATCCTCCGGAAAAGGGCTTTATTCCGGAGGATCGCGCCAGTCTAGACGCTCTTTTCCGGCTTTTCCCCAAGCCGGGAAAAAAGCGGCGGCCATGTTTATTTAAATCCCCCGCGGATTTCCCTATTCCAAAATTGTAAATTAGCATGCCTCTTCCGGAGAAGGGGCCAGTGTAGGCGTAGCCTCGGAGTTTAGTATCCTGTTCCAGTATAGGTTGTAGTTTATTAATAATGAGGGCCCAGCTGGGAACTATATAAAGGAGAGGGGTCTGCTGCTCAGGGAGAGAGCAGTGAGAACCTAGCTGCTAGGGAAGCAGGCAGCTCCCTGGAGCTAGAGCAGCGCTGGAGAGGCAAGGCAGGGCTAGGCGAGCTCTGACTGGACAAGCTCCTAGGCTTTAGCTCCTGAGGAGGAGACTAGGGGCTCTGTGAAGGAGAGGACCCTGGAGTGTGAGCAGAGTGGAAAACAATGTCCCCCAGAAGGGGGACTCAGACACTGGTGTGGGCAGTTAGGGCCGCATTATGACCTTCGTGGGCCCTAGGCACTTTTGCCTTCGTGGGCCCCTCCTACCATAATAATATCAATATTAAAAATTATTTTTGATATAAGTTTAAATACTTCCACTTTTTTTTCCTGTTTTAGGCAAAATTTAATAGATTTTCGTGGGCCCTAAAAGTTTCATTTTTTCTGATGTGAGAAAAAAATTAAAACATTTTCTTCAACCCTAAAAGTTCATTTCTTTCTTCTGATTTTAAAAGAAATTAAAACATTTTCATGGGCTCCTAAAAGTATTGTGGGCCCCAGGCACTGTGTCTACTGTGCCTAATGAATAAGTTGGCCCTTTGGGCACTGCTGGAGGGCAGTGTCTGGAAGAGGATGCCATAATCCAGGAAAAATGCGGGGAGACACCCCAGAGAGAAGGGCACCCAGCAAGGCAGAGAAGAGCCAATTTCCTAGACAGCCGGCTGGGGGCACTGTGGCAGTGAGTCGGCCCCGTGACAGGGATAATACTCTTGGCCAGCCATCTCCGAAAATTACTTAGGAATGAAAATAATCGGAAATCTGCCTGATTTTGCCTCACAAAGTGAAAAAATATTGGGGGATCTTAGAAAATCTCTGATGCCTTTTATAAATGTATATCTCACCCAACCTTTACAGTCCCAGTTGACTACATATAATGTAATACCCCTTTGAGACTATATACAATGTAAAAGCAAAAGGAAAAACTATGTAGCACTTTAAAGACTAACAAGATGGTTTAATAGGTGATGAGCTTTCGTGGGTCAGACCCACTTCCTCAGATCATATTCTGGAAGAGAATTGGCATGACCACATGTACCAAAGGAATACAATGAAAAAGTGCTACATAGTTTTTCTTTTTGTTTTTACAAGATCAGACTAACACGGCTACTCTCTCTATTCCTACACACAATGGAGTCATTCTTAATGACAACCACTTATTTCTAGGCCAAAACATACTACCTATCTAGCTACTTTTCACTGCTTATTAAAATTGTCTGATAAAGAATTATCAACCATTTTTATTATGGTAATACCTAGGGGCATCAGAAGAAATTCCCATTGCCCTAGGCACTGTACAAATAGAGAATCAGAGGCAATGCCTACCCCAGAGTTTACAGTTTAAATAGGTAAGATAGGCAAAGGGGTATGGCTAGGACTTACGAGCAGAGAGAACAAAACAATGGCAGCATACCTCATGTAAATGCCATGATTTTATTGTATATTAAAATCTTTTCTCATTGGGTTGTTTGGGAGGGTATTAGCTAAATGTAAAGACTCACAGACTTCAAGATCAGAAGGGACATTGGGATCATCTATTCTGACCTGCATATTGCAGGACATAGAACCACACCCACTCCTGAAATTACTCTGGCTGAGTTAGTGAAGTCCTCAAATCATGGTTTAAATACTTCAAGTAACAGAGAATTCACCAATTACACTAGTTGAAAATGACCCATGCCCTACGCTGCAGAGGAAGGTGAAAAATCCTCAGGGTCTTGGCCAGTTTGACCTGGGGGAAAATTCTTTCCTGACCCCAAGACAACAGGAAGGATGGGGCAGGAAGCCACTAGGGCTGTGTCCAGACTCCATGCCTCCGTCGACGGAGGCATGTAGATTAGCCAGATCGGAAGAGGGAAATGAAGCCGCGATTAAAATAATCGCGGCTTCATTTAAATTTAAATGGCTGCCCCGATCTGCCGATCAGCTGTTTGTCGGCAGATCGGGAGAGTCTGGACGCGATGCCCCGACAAAGAAGCCTTTCTTCATCGACACAGGTAAGCCTCGTGAAACCAGGTTTACCTGTGTCGATGAAGAAAGGCTTCTTTGTCGGGGCATCGCGTCCAGACTCTCCCGATCTGCCGACAAACAGCTGATCGGCAGATCGGGGCAGCCATTTAAATTTAAATGAAGCCGCGATTATTTTAATCGCGGCTTCATTTCCCTCTTCCGAGCTGGCTAATCTACATGCCTCCGTCGACGGAGGCATGGAGTCTGGACACAGCCTAGGTATGGAGCAGGTACAGCTGGAGCAAAAAGATGGTCAGCACAGGGGAGGAATACTCAGAATATAAACGGCCAGAAAACATTCTGATGACATCATCAGTGCCCCACAGTCCCCGCTTGAAAGGATTTCTGCAGCTTCTGTGACTGCATGTTTCCCTTTGTGCTACATTGATTCATCCAACATCTGCTGGGCACAGACTTCCTCTCATTCCCTGCATGTCTGAGCTGTTCTGTCCTATCCCCTCCAAACTGTCCCTGTCTGGTTCCGTCCTCACCCCAGTGCCTTTCTCCTCATCTAGCCAGTTCCAGTCTCATGCTTCGGGCTTCTCATCCCAGTTGCAAATCTCCTTGCCCAAGCAGTTCTAATTCTTCCCCCATACTCTGGCTCCATTCAAATCATTTCCTTCCTCTGCTCCTTTTTATTCTCAGCCTCAAGCGTGGGGGACAGTTATACCCCAGAATGACCAGAGAGTGGCAGGAAGTGCCTCAGTCCCAAGGAGCAGCATACAGCCAGCCAGCACGTGCAACCCCAGACCGTGTTCTCTTGGGCCAGCCCCATGGAGCAGTTGTTGACCAGTGAAGCCCCCACCACTGCAGGCCAGCCCCGGGGCATAGCCCCTGCCATCCCAGACTTGTCCTGGAGAGGAGCCAGTGGCTGGCTGGCCAGCATGGCTCCTGCCACTCCAGCCTGGCCCAGGAAGCTGCTGCCAGCTGCCCCAAACTCCTGCACCCCCACATCTCCACCCTCTGCCCTGACCCCACCCATTCCCATGCCTCTGTTCTGAATCCTGCACCCCCAACACACACCACCAAATTGGATGAGCTTGGCTTGTTTAGTCTAACAAGTCTGTGAAGGGATCTAATTGCTTTCTATAAATATATGAGGGAGTAAATACCAGAAAGAAGGAAGAGCTATTTAAGCTAAAGGACAATGCTAACAAGAACAAATGGATATAAACTAGCCATGAAGAAATTAAGGCTGGAAACCAGAAGAAGGGTTCTAACCCTCAGAGGGATAAGGTTCTAGAACAGCTTCCCAGCTGGGGTCATGAGGGCAAACTAATTAGTTTTATGAGAGAGCTGAACAACTTTATGAGTGTGATATTGCTTGTGATAGTAGGGAGCCGGGCTCATCAGCTTTATGGCTTGTGTTCCTAAAAGCTCATGCTTCAAGATCTCAGCTAGCCACGGTCAGGCATCAGGAAGGGGTTTCTCCCCTTCTCCCATTCAGGGATAGCCATGGCTGGAGATGGATCACTGGACAGGGAGGGCCAGGACTCTGAGTTAGCGCCAGTCCCTCTTAGATTCTTGGTTGACTGGTTCTTACACTTGTGCTCAGGGCCTCACTGATCACCATACATGAAATCTAGAAAGTCTTTCCCCCAATCCAGAGTGGCAGTAGCTTTGGAAGTTCTTCCTCTGTAGTGTGTGTGGGGCTCACTTGCCAGAATGATCTAGGTATAATTTACTTAAGCATTTCTCTACTTTTTGTGGGGGTACCCCAGTCCCTCCTATTCTCTCCCTGTGACATATAGCAGTCTAGTCTCCTCTAAGATATAAGAAGTTGTCTAATTTTGGTTTTTGAATGTAGGGTGTGGAGGCTGAGTAGTGTTGCTGGTTTGTGATGTACAGGAAGTGTGACTGGTGATCCTGGTTGGTCTTAAACTCTATGACTCTACATTGCCACTCCAGGAGTGGAGAGTCCCAGGGGACAGACAGGACCGGTTGCTCGCATATGAGTGTGGGGCAGGCTCACTCTCCTATCCCCCATGAATGACCCATCACTGGAATATATTAAGGGCTGCTACAAAGAGGGGTGGTGATCAGTTCTTCTTCTTGTTCACTAGATGTAGCACAAGAAGGCTTAATCTGCAGCAAGAGAGATATCAGGAAAAAACTTTCTAACTATAAAGAGTAGTTTAGTTCAAGAATAGGTTTCCAACTGATGTTGTGGAGTCATTGGAGTTTTGAAGAACAAGTTGAGCAAACGTCTGTCAGCTGTGGACTAGGTTTACTTGATCCTGCCTCAGTGTAGCAGACTGGACTTCATGATCTCTCGAAGTCCCTTCCATTTCCATGCCCACCATTTCCATGACTCTGTGATCCCCTTGGTTTCAAAACCTGTCTCCACCACTGCAGAAGTATAGGGGAAAATATGATTGTTGCTGCTCATTTTGTACCTTTACTGAGGATCACGGACTTCACTCTGGAAGAGATGCCACCACTTTCCTGAACATGCTAATTCATGAAACAAATATTTAATGATTTTTCAATGAAACCACTCATTGTTTCTTAATACTTTCCTCCACAAACATTTCAGAGAGTTTTAAAGTGGTTGCTTCTCAAAATCAGCTGGACTTTGCATGTCTGGACTTAAGACTGTATAAGACTACCTGTTGTTATTTTACAGCATGCAAGATAGCTTTATTTCACAACTTTAGCCAAGCTTTCTCTGATTTTCCCTGCCTTCCCTGGAGTTTGAAGCTTCTTTGATGCCAATAGAGCATTTGACTGAAAACAGGAGAAACGAATTTTGATTGTTCTTGATGAAAAACTATACTGAAGTTGAAATTATGCATATGGGCTACCAACTAATTTTGTTCACTGTGGCTGTGTCCAGACTCCGGGATTTTTTTGGGAAAAGTAGCCTTTTTCCGAAAAAACTTCACCTGCGTCTAGACTGCAGCTGCGTTCTTTCGAAATTAAATCGAAAGAACGCGGCTTTTCTTTCGACGGCGGTAAACCTCATTTCACGAGGAAGAACGCCTTCTTTCGAAAGTGCTTCTTTCGAAAGAAGGCGTTCTTGAATGTAAATAGGGCTTCTTCGAAAGAGAGCATCCAGACTCACTGGGTGCTTTCTTTCGAAAAAGCGGCTTGCTCTTTCGAAAGTTCCGCGTGCAGTCTAGACGCTCTCTTTCGAAAGAGAGTCTTTCGAAAGTATCTTTCAAAAGAGCCTCTTTCGAAAGAGGCTTGCAGTCTAGACATAGCCTGTGTAAGAAAAGACGACACATGCTTGTGTTAATCATTTTTATAAGCAATTTAGAAAGTTATTAGACTTCAATACTACCAATCCAGCACAAAGTGTTTCACCGAAATGCCATGGTTCATTGAAAACTAGTACCATTATAAAGCACCTGTTTTCAGGAAACAGACATTACCTTTTATTATTTTCCAAACTGCATTACTAATTAAGGAAATTTTGCTAATAGTATTCATTATGCTTTATCATACTTAGTGCTGTAACTGTCAATTTCCTACTGTGGTAAAATTTATAAACACCTGGTAGATATTTCAGTGATTAATATGTTTGCTGATATAGCAAACAAATTCATGGAACACACATGATCCTCTGTCTTGAGCAGCAGATTCTAGACATGCTCCATTTGTACTGTCCAAGGAAAAAGAAAGAGTAGACACCAGATGAAGTGCTCTTTGTGCATTTTATCTTGCCTGATTCACTGATTGTTTAGTGTTTTCTTACAACCTCTTTCTGGACACAAATGTGAATTTGAGACACTGGGGCTGTGTCCAGACTCCATGCCTCCGTCGACGGAGGCATGTAGATTAGCCAGATCGGAAGAGGGAAATGAAGCCGCGATTAAAATAATCGCGGCTTCATTTAAATTTAAATGGCTGCCCCGATCTGCCGATCAGCTGTTTGTCGGCAGATCTGGAGAGTCTGGACGCGATGCCCCGACAAAGAAGCCTTTCTTCATCGACACAGGTAAGCCTGGTTTCACGAGGCTTACCTGTGTCGATGAAGAAAGGCTTCTTTGTCGGGGCATCGCGTCCAGACTCTCCCGATCTGCCGACAAACAGCTGATCGGCAGATCGGGGCAGCCATTTAAATTTAAATGAAGCCGCGATTATTTTAATCGCGGCTTCATTTCCCTCTTCCGAGCTGGCTAATCTACATGCCTCCGTCGACGGAGGCATGGAGTCTGGACACAGCCAGGGTGAGTAAAGAAAAAGTGTTGTCAGAATGACTAGGCAAAGGAAAATACTCTGCCCTTTTCAAATAATCAGGAAAGTCTATTGCAGTGATCACCAACTGTTTGATTGTGATCAACTGATCAATCCTGGGGAGTCTCCCAGTCTATCATGATCAGCTTGTTTCCTGCCTACCCGGGCCCCACACTGCCAGCCCATTCCTGGAAGCAACCAGAGTGGCATAGGGCCAGGGCAGGCAGGGAGCCTATCTTAGCCTTGCTGCACCCCGCCAACTAGGAGCTGCCTGCAGTAAGTGCCACCTGGCAAGATGCTGCACATCAACCCTCTTGCCCCCTCCCAGAGCCAGCACCCCAAATTCCCTCCTGCACCCCAACCTCCTACCCCAGCCTAACCTCTCTCCAAGAATCAACACTCCACACCTCCTCCTGCACATTGAACCTCCTCCTGTATGTGAAACACCTGCCCCAGGCCTGTCCTATAACTCAGAACCAGCACCCCAAATCCCCTCCTGAATCTAATAATACCCCAGCCCTGACTATTCTCCCAGAGCCAGCACTCCCTGCTTCCTCCTTCACCCAAAGCCTTAGCCCTGAGTCCCTCTCAGAGCCAGCACTATTCAACATCTCCTGCACCCCAGCACTGCCCCAGCACCCAAACTCCCAGGGCTTGCATCAGTTACTCCCTACTACACACCAATCCCCTATCCCAGACTCAGCCTGGAGCCCCCTCCCACACTGCAAACCCTTCAGTCCCAGCCCAGAGTCACACCCCTTCCTGAACCCCTGACCTCTCATAAGAACATAAGAACGGCCGTACTGGGTCAGACTAAAGGACCATCTAGCCCAGTAGCCTGTCTGCCGACAGTGGCCAGTACCAGGTGCCCCAGACAGGGTGGACCGAAGACAATGATCAAGCGATTTGTCTCCTGCCATCCTTCTCCAGCCTCTGACAAACAGAGGCCAGAGACACCATTTCTATCCCCTGGCTAATAGCCTTTTATGGACCTAACCTCCATGAAATTATCTAGCTTCTCTTTAAACTCTATTATACTCCTAGCCTTCACAGCCTCCTCTGGCAAGGAGTTCCACAGGTTGACTACACGCTGTGTGAAAAAGAACTTGCTTTTACTAGTTTTAAACCTGCTACCCATTAACTTCGTTTGGTGTCCTCTAGTTCTTCTATTATGGGAACTAATGAGTAACTTTTCTTTATTCACCCTCTCCACCCCACTCATGATTTTATATACCTCTATCATATCCCCCCTCAGTCTCCTCTTTTCTAAACTGAAAAGTCCCAGTCGTTTTAACCTCTCTTCCTATGGGACCCATTCCAAACCCCTAATCATTGTAGTTGCCCTTTTCTGAACCCTTTTTAAGGCCAAAATATCTTTTTTGAGGTGAGGAAACCACATCTGTACACAGTATTCAAGATGTAGGCGTACCGTAGTTTTACACAGGGGCAGTAAGATATTCTGTGTCCTATTTTCTATCCCTTTCTTAATAATTCCTAACATCCTATTTGCCTTTTTGACCGCTGCTGCACACTGTGTGGAAGTTTTCAGAGAACTATCCGCGATAGCGGCAAGATCTCTTTTCTGATTTGTCATAGCCAAATTAGCCCCCATCATACTGTACGTACAGTTGGGGTTATTTTTTCCAATTTGCATTACTTTACACTTATCCACATTAAATTTCATTTGCCATTTTGTTGCCCAATCACTCAGTTTGGTGAGATCTTTTTGAAGTTCTTCACAGTCTGCTTCTGTCTTGACTATCCTAAACAGTTTTGTATCATCTGCAAACTTTACCACCTCACTGCTTACCCCTTTCTGCAGTTCATTTATGAATAAGTTTAACAGGATTGGTCCCAGGACTGACCCTTGGGGGACACCACTAGTTATCGGATCAGTGAAAATGAGTGAAGGTGGGGAAGAGTGAATGATGGAAAGAGAGAAACGATGGAGTGAGCGGAGTGGGGTTTCAAGGAAGGGACAGGGTGGATCCTGTGTTGCCTGGAAATACAAAGGTTAGAGACCATGGGTGTAGAAGGAAACAAGTGATAAGGAAAACTCCACACTTGAATGTTGAAAGATAAAAATGCTTTTTTGTTTACTATTTTAAATTACAGTTTATTGAAAGGCAAATAAATAGATTTAATCCTTAACAGAAATGAAACTATGTTTTATGGTACTCGCAGAGGCTAGGTCTACACTAACAGCAGTGAGTCTACACTAACAGCAGCCTGTCAAGTATATACACTGCACATAACCCCTCACACAGGTAAACAGCAGTGTAGATCATGCGGCACTCCACAGAAGAGTACAGGTACACCAGAACCTTAGAGTACACATCCTATGTGACTCCCTCCATGTGAACTCCCTCCATGTGAAAGCAGTGCCTCCATGCCCGTGTTGCTATTTTTAGTGTCCTGATGCATTCCTGTTGCTATAGCCATTCCCTCCCTGCAGTGAAAGACTGTAGCAGTGGGGAAACAGCAGAGAAATACTCTGACAGTATCCCACTGCTGGAGCCGTTTTCTCCAGACAGGGAGCTGCCAGAAAGACTCTGGCAGCAGGGAAAGGCCCTGGCGAGGGGAGACAGTGAGACACTAGGTTACTAAGCACAGGTTGCTGTCAGAAGCTTTCCTCACTGCCCCCTCCCTGCCAGAGCCTTTCCTCACCATAGTAAAATCCTACAACAAGAGGGAACTCTTGGAGCCTTTCCAATTTGCTTTCCCTTGCCAGGGCCTTTCATTGCTGCATGTAGCTATGCATTGTAGGATAGGTGTATCCTGCTTTTCACTGAGCCATGTAGGTACATGTATTCTACACATCGCTGACAGCTGAATGAGGTTGGCCATTAAAACCACTTTAAAAATTGGTATGATATTCAAAATTGACTATCAACAAAGTGACCTATTACAATGCCCACCCTACACAGACCAAACTGTGATTGCACGGTCAAGGAGATGAGAAACTAAGAATATTCACCAGGATCTCAAAAATGACTCATCTTGTTAGAACTATAGCACCTTTAATATGTGTCTCATTAAAACAAATATATGTCAGCATTATTCATGAAGAGGAAAACCATTCTCTGAACTACCTATGGCTCTCCAACAATTAATGTCTTTGATTTCCTACCCAAACTACTAACTATTGAGTGTCACTGTTATTGCATAGCAAAACACTATGCTAAAGCATCCACATAATTTTTGTAACTGTGTACAATTACTGTATTTTTGTCTTTCAAACTTTGTTTCCCTCTAATTATATTTAACTTGAGCTAGGTTTTTGGAATCACCTGGAACTGAACATAGGTACTATAATACAAGACTGGACTACAGATGCATCTAATCCAAGATCCAGTATCTGACTGTGGCCAGTCCCAAATGCTTCATAGAAGGTGCAAGAAATTGGAAAGTGGTTGGTTAATACCATGAAGCATTAAGGTTTATATAGCTCACTTATTTTTATCCTATTTAGTGAAACTGTAGATGTTCTCATTATCCCATTTAAAAAAATCCTATCTAAAATATTAGTGGGAATTACATACTGTGGCAGTGAGTTCCACAGTTCATTATTTTTATCATCTGTAGATCTATTGCCTTTCAATTTCACTTAGGGTGTGGCTACACAGCAAAGTTATTTTGGAATAATGGCCGTTATTTTGAAATAATTTCAAAATAATGGACGGCTTATGCCGATTTATGTAAACCTCATTCTATGGAGAATAATGCCTATTCTGAAATAACTATTTCAAAATAAGGCACGTGTAGATGCTCCACTTCTGCTATTTCGAAATAGCCTCTCACCAGGGCCATTCTAAGTTATTCCTCCTTGCGGGTCTACATCGAGATAGCCTGTCTACTTTAGGGAAGCCTCCCTTGGACTAATTTTGAGGCTTCCCTGCAGTGTAGACATGCTATTTTGACATAAGATATTTCAGAATAACTATTCCGGAATAGTTTATTCCAAAATAACTGTGCAGTGTAGATGTAGACTTAATTTCCCCAAGTTCTCGGATGACCGAAAGAATTAACTTTCTCTCTACATATTTTTGTTTCTTCTTTTGTTTTATGCACTTCTAAAGCCTTTTCACATTTTCTAATAATTACTGGGATTCTTTCCATACCTCTGATCATTTCAAGTCACCATTCTCTTGCTCTGACCACCTTTCAAATTATTATCAAATTCACCATTTAATCTACCAGATTATCATGTATCCACCCCTTCTTCTCCACAATCACTGAGCACACCATCTACAACAGGTATTTTAAATTCCTCAGCTTTAATCAATTCTATATACTCTCAAATTTCATTTCCATTCCCAGCACTTCACTGAAATTACTCTCCTCAAGACCTTCAATGACCTCATCCTAGCCATCTTATTTCATCTTCACTCTTCTCAACTTTTCACATTGTCTGCTGTATTCTTCTCAAAATCCTATCATTCCTAAGCCTCCCTGACTTTGTCCTCTCCTGATTTTCTTCCCCAACTTCTTGGATCACACTTTGAGGGTCTTATTTGGTGGGTCTTTATCCATAACTCTCTTTTCAGTGGGGGGTTCTTAGCCTCTGCCTTACTTATTCTCTTTTTCTTTAAAACACTCTCTCTCGGGAATGTGATTTTGACTTCTCACTTTAAAATGATGACTCACAAATCTGCAAGGGCATGTCTAGACTACCATCAGCCTCCTAAAGATGATATGCAAATTCAGTGCGAATTTGCATATTTTCTTCCAATCCCTTTTTTGGAAAAGTTTTTTTTTTTTAAAGCAGTTTAGATGGGGTTTTTCATGCAAATCCCCCCATTTTTCGAAAGAACCCTTATTCCTCAAAAAAATGAGGTTTACAGGGTTCTTTCAAAAAAGGGGGTTTTGCACGAAAACCCCCATCTAGACTGCTTTTTTTCCCCAAAAAAACCTCGCCGAATTTGCATATCTTCTTTCGGAAGCCGAAGGTAGTCTAGACATGCCCTAAGTATGCTGCAAACCTATTTTCCTCCATCCATACTAAAACGTCAGCCCCTCTTTACTATCTTTATATGGATGTCCAAGCTAGCCAAAAACAAGCTATTGACCTTTCTCTAAAGCACCCCCAATTTTCAATGTTGTATTTTTGCACAGAGTATCCTCACCATCCTATTACTCCAGCCCATAATTTCAGAATAGGGGTGGCTCTTGCCCTCTCCTTTAACAAATCATCCAGGTTGTATTTACATTTCAATATGCCTTCCTGAAAATCTTCAAGACTGATCCTTTCCACCTTGCTCAGCTGCCAAAAAATCTCAGGCAATCGCTGAATATCTTCTGCTCTCATGACGACTTCAATCTCCACCTCCAAGGCCTCAACTTTGTCTCACTCAGATTTATTCTGCTAACATAATCTTCATTATTCCATGATAATCATTAAACCCCTCCAAAGTTGAGTCCTGCCCTACTTGTATCTTCTATTATCTTATTGCAGTTTGGTCTCACCTACTATGCCAACCTCAGACACCTGACTGTCTGCTTCTCCCATATGTACCTTCAATTTTTCCATATGCCATTCTTCAAATGTGGTAACATCTCCTTAGGAAAATTCATAAACTTGCAGCCTATATGTGTCTCCACAAATTCTCCAAAAAGCATAAAAAAAACTACCCATCTTGTAGGACGTAGGTCATTGGCAACTTGTGATCGCTGCTACAGATGAGATGAGAACCACACACACTGACAGGATGTTTTTCACAGGCAAATTTGTTATCCTATGATCCCCATCTGCCTGCTTGACCTTCTTTGTCTTGTCTTTTTTAGACCGCAAGTTCTTTGGAGCAGATACCATCATTTACTATTTTTATATGATGCCTTATTAAAAGGGACCCTGATTCAGTTAATCTCTCTAGGTACTATTGCAGTATAAATGTTCAGTAATATTTCTACTCTGTCTTGTGAGACAGAGTGACTAATGAACTTCATGGTCCAGGTGAGGACATAACAGATTTGAGTAACAGCATTACAGTACTTGCATTTTTTCTATACTATGCTTTGAATATTCTTACATTGTTTGCTTTTTCAACTCTTATTGAGCAGTGAGTAGGGAATTTCATTAAATTGTGCACAGTGGTATGCAGGTCTTCTTTCCTGAGTGGTCACTGTTGTGTAAAACCCAGATGTATGTATCTGTTCAAATTATGTATGGAAATGCATATTAAAAAGTATTCATCAATTCCATCGGTATCCAATCTGCCTATTCACTTAACTTTGCTAGGTTCCTCTGAAGTTAATCCACAACCTTCTAATCTGGACTATACTAAATAATGCTGAAGCACCTATAAATATTGCCACCTCACTTTTAACCACCTTTTCCCAACCATTAGTGAGGGCAAAATATTTATTGTTTTTTATTTATTGTGACAGGGCAGGTTAGAGGGCTTGATCAGAAGGGGAGAAAGGCAGCTCCGGAAAATAGCAACAACCCTGGTTAATTAGGGACAGCTGAGACAGGGCTGAGGTGACTTCAGGCTTCCACAGGACCTCTTTAAAAGCCTTCCCTGTGGAAGAGGGTGAGGAGGAGAGTGGAAGAGAAGTTTGGAGAGTCAGAGATGCTGATATAGAGAACAGCACTATTGCTAAAGAAGGGTGAAGGTGAGGAGCTCCAATAGAGCTCCCTTCCCCCAAGCAACCAGAGAGTCCAGCTGGTAGCTGGGTAGGGCTGGTAACCCAGCCCAGGCTGACCAGAAGCATCTGTCCTGACAGCCATTTTTGCTAGGGGTCAGCCCCCCACAAGATGCTTAAAGGGGTAAGCAAAACTAGTACTGCAGTACTTAGACTGCAGACTGTCAACTGAGCAAGGGTCTGGGACCCCCCCCCCCCCCCCACACACACACAGAGAAAGAGAGAGAGATATTCAGGGTATTCTCTCTCTCTCTCTCTCTCTCTCTCTCTCTCTGTGTGTGTGTGTGTGTGTGTGTGTGTGTGTGTGTAAGAAAAAAAAGAGTTACTAAACTTTCTGTTACTGTTGTTCTTAGGGATATGTTGCACATATCCATTCCAATGGAGGCATGTGTTCCCCAATTACAGTTGCCAGAATTTTTTTCCTTAGTGGTATGTCAGGTTGTCTCCAGGCCACTCTGGGGCCATGCATTCACAGTGCTGGTATAAAGGGACCTGCTGTCCCTTCAGTTTTTCTTACCCAATGACTCCAATAAGAAGGAATGGAGGGCGGGTCTTGGAATGGACATAAACAACGGAGCTCAAAGAACAACCATTACAGGAAGGCTCGTTACAGTTTTTATTCAAGTGCTTGCACATGTTCATTCCAACGTGGGGGATTCACAAGCAGTTGCACAGGAACTGGGCTTAGTTCAAGTTCAAGTTAACTGCAAGGCTGCACGGCCAAATTTGGCATTGTCTCTGACCTACCGGGTAATGCTAGAGTATGCTGAGAATGTGTGCCCTGAGGACCAGTTATTGCCCTGCCAATATCTTCAGTAGAAACTTGCACTAAGAAAGCAGCTGAAGATGCCCAAGATGTTATAGAATGAGTAGTCAGGTTAGTCAGGACTCTTGTGAGTTTGTAACATACCTGGATACAAAATGTAATTCTCTCTGATATCATTATCAACAGCTAGAGTGATCTATATGTAGTCCCCTTACTAAAGGTGTCTCTGCTTATTTTCTGGGAAGACCCTGTGTACTGCAATCCAGCCTCACAGACTACAATTTCCGTGAGCCCTTGGGAAAAGCAGGAAGGAAGTGACCTGGTGTGGGAGATCTGAGTCTCTCCATGTGCATGAAAAGAGAGGCCTAGCGATCTGGGACTCTGCCCTTGGATTTTGGAACAGATGGGGAACCAGACTGCTGTGGAGAAGTTTGATCTAGTCCAGGGGCTGTTAGAGTGCAGCTACAGACTGGGACTAGATGCCTTTGGAACTGGGATCTAGCAGGCTGCTTCTGAGAGGCACAGCATGAGACTGTAAGTGATTGGGCATTTTTAGGAAAGTGCTGCCTGGGACAGAGCTGCTGCCTAGCTTGGACCCTCATACACACTGCCGACAGAGAATCTCCAATACAGCTGCAGTTCTTCAAGCGCACCCACGCTAGCAAGAGTCTGGGACTCTGGGTCCAGGGGTGTGCACCCTCTGGGTTGGGATCAATATTGGCAGTGCAAATGCTAGATATATATGTTCCAATTATTGTTGTGCACTTTGTTAATATTATTCATTGTTAATCTGTTAAACCCTGTTTATTTAAATTATGTAAAGATCATTTATTTTAACATAATCTATTAGATGTATATGATTTGTAGTGTTGTTCTGGAATTAGATCCAGATTATTGCTGGAATGAGTATATTCCTGGAGGCTCTCAAGGCACACCAGTGAGTGTGTACAAGGCCAGCCAGGTGGAGGCACAGCCATTATACATTCTTTATGAACAAGGGACTGCAGCAAAGGGGTGGATAGGTTTTCCCCAACCAAACATCACCACTGGGGTGCTCAGGATCTCCTTTTATGTCAAGACCATCAGGCGCCACGGCACACCTGTGAGTGTGACCTGCTCCTGAGTAACCCAGGGAGGAAAAAGGGGGTTACATTTAGAATGGTTTTGGATCTTTGACTATAAAATGCTAGGCCCTGTCTAACATCCAATGAGCACTGTTCCTCCCTATTTGCATCTGGCTTAGGAAAGAATACTGGTAGAAAAATAGCTTGGCTCCAATGGAATTATGAGACCACTTTCAGGAGCAGCTTTGAATAGTGGTGCAGCTGCTCCTTAAAGAAGATAGTCTACATGGGTTCTGAAGGGTTGGCTTTCCAAAACCTTCCGGTCTGAATGATGGCCCCTAGGAAGACTACTTTCCAGAAGAGGTATAACAACAAATATGATGCTAGGAGCTTGAAGGGTGCACCTGTACGCTTTGACAGGTCACAGTTTAGGTACCAGGGAGGGATTAGCTCCTTTATCTGAAGGTACACCCTCTCCAGGCCCTTGATAAAACGAATTACCATTTTGGGCAAAAAGACCAATCTGTTAGGATAAAAACTGAAATGGCTGTCATGTAGACCTTGACTAAGGTAAAGGCCATAGCCTGCCATTTCGAGAGTGAAAGAGACTCCAAAATAAGTTGCAATAATGACTGTTTAGAAGGAATACTACACTTGAAAGACCAGGTGGAGAGTCGTTTCCACTTTGCCAGGTAAGTTGCACTAGTGGAGGGTTTTCCCACTGCCTCTCAGCATTCTACATACCTGCTGCAAGCAAGTTTGGGTTTAAGGATTCAGCCATTGAGGTTTCAAATTGTCAGATGAGGAGAGCTGACATTTGCGTAGAGCGGCTAACTACGGTCTTGGGAGATCAAATCCCAGAGTAGCAGAAGATAAACTGAGATCTCCACTGAAAGGCTTGACAGGGTAGTTAACCAGTACTGTCTAAGTCATGCCAAGACTATGAGCATGACCCATGCTTACTCCTCCATCTTCAACAGAACCTTGTGTATCAGTGGAATGGGAGGAAAGGCATAATACATGTGAGTTGTCCATTGTAATAGCAAGGCTTCTATAGGAGAGTCAAGTATGCAGTCCCCTCAGAAAGCAGAACTGACTGCATTTTCTGTTCCCACAGGGAGCAAATCAGGACTATAAAGGGAGTTCCCCATATTTGGAAGATGTCCTTTGTTATGTCCACTCAAAGCAATTTCTCATCCTGAGTGGAAAAGTTCTTTTCCACTCAGGATGAGAAATTGCTTTGAGTGGACATCCATAAGTGGGTTCTGTGTTCCTGGCCCGTAAGATATTTCTAGATAAATTTGAATGTGTGATGAAGAACTCCTGCAGCTTCTTAACATAAGCAGGAAAAACATGGTTTGCCTCATCTGTTGATGTAATACATAACAATTGTATTGTCCATGAGAAATGAAACCATCTTATCCATAACGTGGGGCAGACCCCTCTGAGTTCCCTGATACCAATATGGAGAGACATCTCTTCTTCAGACAATAGGCATGAAATCCTGAAAGACACTAAGTACACTCCCCAACCCACCGTCCAGCCACTGGAGACCAGTGGAATGGACATGTGCCACAGGAATGGACATGTGCAAGCACTTGAACAGTCACAAATGCAGCATTTCAATTATTTGCCAAAGCTGCATCATTAAAAACTTCATTACTTGAATGCTTGTAGAGATCAGTCAGTCAAAGATGACAAAGTCAGGCTTATTACAACTGCTAATATTTTTTCTCCCAAAGGGGAAAAATGTCAGTGCAACTGAAGAATTCAAGGAGACTTTTTTGTTCTAAAGTTATTGTAAAATCAGAAGTGTCAGCAGCCTAAAGAATTCCACTTGCTAGGCATTTGATTTGGGAGCATAAAAAAAATATTTATAGAAAATCTTTTGTAAAGCCTCATATCCAACAAGGTAAAATAAAGATAATTTGCCTGAGTACTTAAGTAGCATAAAGAATAGGTATAAACGTCTATCCAACCAATGAAATAAAAAGTACATTGTGAGTGAAACCAATTCATTACTTGCTCTCAGGAGTGGCACCATTTGTGGCTGACTTTAGAAACATCGTCAGTATTAACTCAATAATGTACCTACCGAAATTCAGTGAGTCTGACAGGCAATTAAATATCCTATACTAGAGTTCCACATTCATTGCCTCAATAATTTCTAAAATTTTGCTCACATTTTTGTATCTCCCCCTCCAATGAGCAGACTTCAAACACAAAGTGTACTTTGAAAGTCAAATTCATTTTGTTTGTTATCAACATCAATAAAGATTATGCAAGTGGAACTTAGTAAGCATTTCTGTTAATGATTCATGAGTCAGGATGATTCTATCATACTTTTTTTGGGTATGCAGTGGTAACAGGAGTAAAAAATAGTATTAACATCAGGGGAACCATTCAACAATTGAGATACTCAAGAATGAGAAGAACTCAAAAATGATAAGGCCATTGCAGAGAAATGAAATGAATTTGCATCAGTCTTCCCAGATGAGAAGGTGGGGAAGATTCCCAAACCTGAGCTATTCGTTTTTGGTAACAAATCTGAGGAACTGTCCTAAATTGAAGTATCATTAGGGGAGGTTTTGGAACAAACTGATAAATGCAAACAGGTTGACAGAACCAGATGTTGTGTACCTAAGAGATTTTAAGAAACGTGAATGTGAAATTGCAGAACTACTAACTGTCATCTACAATCATTTAAATAAGCTTCTGCTCCAAATGGTTGGTGGATAGCTAATGTGATGCCAATTTTTAAAAAGGGCTCCCAACGTGACCCTGGCAATTATGGCCTGGTGAGCCCAACTTCACTATCAAGCAAACTGGCTAAAACTACAATACAGAACAAAATTGTTCGACACATAGATAAACACGTTGGAGAAGAGTCAATATGGTTTTTGTAAAGGGAAATCATTCCTCACCAATCTACTAGAAATCTTTGAGGGGTCAACAAGCATGAGGACAAGAGGGATTCAGTGGATATAATGTACTTAGATTTTCAGATAGCCTTTGACAAGGACCCTCACAACTGGCTCTTAAGCAAAGTAAGCAGTCGTGGGATAACAGAGATGGTCCTCTCATGGATCAATAACTGGTTAAAAGCTAGGAAACAAAGGACAGGAATGAACTCAATTTTCAGAATGGACTGGTGGTGTCCCCATAAGGATCTGTACTGGGACTAGTCCTATTCAGCATATTCATAAATGATCTGCAAAATAATGTGTAAATAGTGAGGTGGCAAAATTTGCAGAAGACAGTCAAGTCCAAAAGTAGATTACAATGTGGTGACTTGGCAACAAAATAGCACCTGAAATTCAACACTGATAAATGAAAAGTAACACACATTGGAAAACATAATCCAAACTATACATATAAAATGATGGGATCTAAAATAATTGTTATCGCTCAAGAGCAAGATCTTGGAGTTATTACCGACAGTTTGCTGAAAACATCCACTCAGTGTGCAGAGAGCAAAGAGAATGTTGGGAATCATTAAGAAGGGAATGGAAAATAAGACAGAAAATATCCTACTGACTCTATTTAAATCCACAATGCACCCACATCTTGAATACTGTGGGCAGATTAGGGATGTTAAATTTAATTTAATCAGCTAATCGAGAAGTCAATGGCATTTCCATCAACTACTCGATTAGTCAATAAGGGGGAGAGCTCGCTGTCCCCACTGCACCTCTGCCTTTTAAATGCTGTAAAAGCCGCTCACCGCTCTTACTACATTTAAAAAGCAGAGGCACAGTGGGAAACCCAGGGTGAGCAGAGACTGCTTCACTGTCTGCTCACGGTTTCCCTCGCTGCACTTATGCCTCCCCCATCCCTTCCCCGTGGAAACAGTGCTGGGGGGAACTGACTTTTAAGCCAGCTCTCTCCAGCACTGGCTTCTGCTCCCCTCCCCTGCTGTCTCTGATACAGGGACAAGGAGTGACAAGTTGAGTAATGACTTGACTACCTGATAAGCCTAAGCTTATTGGGTAGTTGACCAGTTGACTAGTCGCTTACATCCCTAGTGCAGATGTAAAAAAAAATACACTGGAACTGAAAAAGATTAAGAAAATGGCAACAAAAACTTATTAGGGGTTGTGACGTAGTGGGGGTACTTGCTGGGCTGTGGTGACCCCTGCTGTCTGGAGCAAGACCCAGCAGGGAAAACCTCACTATGCAAAGGTGATGCCAAACTTGTTGAACCAGATATCCCCCATGGAGAGGAACAAAGGAAGGTGGAGGCTGCCCTGGCTGGGGGGCAGGGCTGGAAGAGGGTGAGTTTAGTTGGTGTCTGGGAGCATGGAGGAGACAGCCTAGGGAAGGGGCTGGAGTTTAGGGGCCCAGTCTCCCCCATCTCAAGGGGGCCTGAGGCATCCTAGCCCAGCTCTGTGACCAGATTACATCTGTGCTGTGCTGTATCCTGGAGAGGCAATAAACTTCCTCTATTCCACTGGCTGGTGCAGTCTGTTTGTGTCATTTCGGGGTGCAGGAGACGGGGGACCCCCAACGCGCCGTCACAGGGGTATGGAATGGCTTGCATATGAGGAGAGATTAATAAAACTGGGACTTTTCAACTTGGAAAAGAGATGACAAAAAGGGATATAAGATCAATAAAATTATGATGGGTGCAGAGAAAGTGGATAAGAAAGTGTTATTTATTCCTTCTTATAACACAAGAACTGGGGGTCATCATATGAAATTAATATCAGCAGGTTTAGAACAAACAAAAGGAAATATTTATTCAATTTTTTTTTCAAAAATGTTGATCCATGGAACTCCTTGCCAGATGATGTTGTGAAGTCTAGGACCTTAACAGGGTTCACAAAAGAACTAGATAAATTCATATAAGCTAGGATTGTTAGGGACAGTGTCCCTACTCTATTTGCCAGAAGCTGGAAATGGGTGACAGGGGAGGGATCACTTGATGATTACTTGTTCTGTGCATTCCCTCTCTGACACCTGCTATTGGCTATTGTCGGAAGACGGGAAATTGCTAGATGGACCTTTGGTCTGACCCAGTATGGCTATTCTTAAACTTTAAACTTTTCCATTGAACTAAACAGATGTAACTGTGTATGTCTAGAGGGCAGATTTATTGAGTCAAATGTCATTGTATATAGTCAGTTCTGTGACCATACCCACATTTTAATATCAGTTATCTACGATCAATAGCAATGGCCCCAAATCACAGTTAGGACTGAGATCTTAGTTTCTCCAAAATTGAAAGATATGCAGATCCAGTGTCCTGTTTCAGGCATATTTCTACTTATTTGCAAATGATTCCCCACATTTTTGGTTATTAAAAATGATGTATTGTGCCCATATTGGGTCACCCTGACCACAAACACCACTGTTAGGGGGGAAAAAAAGATAAAGTAATAGGTGTTACACAGCAGAGATGTGTTTTTATAGAATTCAAATGACTACTCACCACATGAAGAATTTTATTCTCAGTTTCATATACTGTACAATCCTGAAAAGAGAAAGCAGAAGAGGCATATTATGTCACTAAGCAAAACATTCCTTGGAAAACTACTTTTTTAAGGGTTGATCATATTGGAAAATGTATAACAAAAACCCAATTTCAATGTCCCAACTATGGTGAAAAGATTTCCATTTTGGTTTCCATAAAGGGTAGAATAAGAAGGAAATCCTGAATAGTAAAGAGTTATACCTCTGGACCCGCAACCTTACTTTTGTTGAAATCCACCAGGATAGATTTTATTCTCCTCTCCCTAATATCCTTTTGTGTCATGCCCTATTACAACCATGGCTATCTGGCATCTTTTTCTCTTCACGCATCTCTCTGTCTTCCTCTGTCTTCATTTTATCCTTACTTTTCCTTAATAAAATCTTATTTCTTTTCTATCACAGAAACTTCTCTCACTCACCAAAACCAAAATCTAACCAAGGACACATTTCACTCAATTTGAAATCATGTGTGAGAGGCTTATATATTTCTCTAGTGCAAAAAGCAACTGTACTTCCCATTCCTGTCTAATCAGGAGGGAGACGGAATTGAACTATCCACAGTACATTAAGCTGAATCTGGAGGGAGGGGACAAAGTTTAGAGAAGAAGAATGGTGAGTTGAAGCCTCACCCATGGACCTGGGGACTGAGAAGATGGAGAATGAGGCAGAAAGGTATGTAACAGTCTAATTCACATAGCACTCTAGAGCAGTGGTCCCCAACCTTTCATGGCTGCCGAGCACCCAGGGGCGGGGCCGCTCACGTGCCAGGCATCTGGGGACGGGGCCACTCACGCGCTGCGCTTCCGGGTGTGGGGCCATGCATGAGCCGCGCACCCGGGGGTGGAGGCCACCCATGCACCCTGAGCTCAGGGCCGGCACCGCGCATGTGCCGTGCGCCGGGGGCAGGACCAGCCCAGATGTTTCAGTGGGCGCACATAAAGGCCCCGGCGGGCACCACGTTGGAGACCACTGTTCTAGAGGTTGTACACATGTATGTGATCATGTTGCTAAGAATGCAAGTGCTATCAAAAAAATGAGAAAGAAAGGAAAGATAAAGGATCTGAGGGTTGGATTAGGGACAGAAATCCTGACAGAGACTAGGGAATACAAGAAAGAGAGAAGCAAAGAGGAGGAATATTTTTGTACATATGAAATAAAATGTCTGATGTTGGAAAGCATTACTCTAGTTTCACATGGAATGTTTAGTCTTTGCTGTAATGCAAATATTAATTTAAAAAAGTTGCTTATATTTTTTTAAGCTCTTACATTTCATAACAGTTTTTCCAATAATGCAGAGGGTGCAAGATCAATTTTTGGAAGATATACCAATGTGTTGTGGGCAATTCTAAACCATGAAACTTTTGATGCTAAGTGTGGGGGAAAAAAACAACAAAACTAACCTATTCTTAACTTTCTCATGAACCAGACCCAGTGTGGAACAAGCAAGTAAACCAGGGAGCACTTTCCTAATAAGTGGCTGTTTCTACTACAGTCAAATGAAAATCTAACAATTATATGCAAACATCAATGAAGTATCTGCATTCTTACCTTCAAAAGACATGTTTCACTTTTAAATGTGGGAAAGCAAGTAATACTTTCAATTTGAATATATTAAGGTTTTGCAGGAATCATTTTGTAAAAATAACAATGAAGAACTGCAAAACATTTTAGCAATAATTAAAAACCTAATCATCACTGATCAGATAGTATACTATTCATATTACAAATTAAATTACTACAAATCAAATAGACAACTTAAAGGGAACACAATCTCATCAGTTATCTACTTGGGAGAAAATGCTATTTTCATGTGCCTGAAATATAGAATAATACTGAAAACAAAGATAACAGTTTAAAAAGAGTGTACTCAAACTATAATAAATTGTTTATCTTCACTTTAGTGCAACAAATTAATATATAGCAATTTTTTTAATTGATTGTGTGAAAGGAACGTATTGAGGCCTACCCAGAATATGTCAAATGAGCACCATTTTAATTGTAAGTGTAAAGGAAAGGCAGCATTGTGAGATACAGGAGATGCAAAATAAAAACAAAATTTGATTGGACGACCAACAATAACCCCGCTTTTAGGGAAGTAAGTAACTCAGACAGCAATATACAACAAAGTGCCGATTACCCCAAATGGAGCAGACGAAAGTTTTTGTAAGGGCAGAATGAGACAACAAAAATCTAACGTCAGCAATTGTCAGGCGAGTGGAGGAATGCCAAAATACCGAAACAGGGTATATAAGGTTGAATGGAGAAGACCAAGAACGGACGGGTTTCGAATCCAAAAAGCTAGGTCTGATCAACCAGAGCACCCTTCCCAGCGCTGAATCTCACTGCCACACATGAGCTCCGAAAGGGGAACAAATAAGCTCCGAAAGGGGAACGACGCCGGTCGTAAGTTGCAACGAAAAATCCCCCAAAAAAGGAAAAACAGAAAGAAAAGAATATCTCCTGAATCTAAGCAATGCTTCTATCTTTCTTAACGTAAGTATTATATATTTGTTAATTCCATAAATTGTTTAAAGGTAAATCAGGAGGGTATATCTGTAGGAGAAGTTATTATTTCTTGTTTTTTTTAACTGTACTTTTTTCTACTTTTTCTTTGTATATTATATTGTCTTAAAAGAATAAAAAATAGTGAATTGATTTAAATGAAAAATTAATTATAAAGTAAATAGAAAAAAAAAATCTTTGTTTTACCCTAAAAGGAAGTATTCCTCTGTTGGTGATTTCATATCCTTTAAAGAACCAAACCGGTTACCGAAAGATTGGAGGAAAAATTATTAAATTGAGGGTAAATAAAATAAATTGATGATGGATATTTCTATGGATATTTTAAATTTAAGTGCTAAATTACATAATTTGCTCTGATACCACATCTGAAACAATTTAAACACACACACACACACCCCTAAATAATGTATAAAATAATGGATTTGTGTGAGCTTTGGGTTACGAAGTCTTCTGTTGTTGCCCCTTCTTCCATTTAATCCCAAAATGATCCTGAAACTCCTCCCAACGGACATGCAAAAGATGAAAAAGCAAATAAAATCTCAAGGCTTGTCTATGTATAAACACGTACACTCTGCTTGCACTGTACCACAGTTCAGCCCATGGGCTATGAATAGTAACGAGCATCAAAGTACTGTGCTACAACCAGGCCCGCCAACAGCAGGGGCAATTGTGCCAGGGCCCCGGGATTTAAAAGGCCCCAGAGCAGCTGTGGCACCCAGAGCCCAAGGCGCTTTTAATTGCTTCCCGAGCACCAAATAGCTCATTCCAGGCAGCTCTGAGGCCTGGGGGTGGGAGGCACTAAGGTTAGGGCAATGCTGTGGGCTGGCTGTTCCAGCCCCACCGCTTCTGGGAGCAGAAAGCCATCCTCCCCAAACACCTTGCCCAGGGATCTGGAGAGACTGTCAGCTCCCCTGTGTGTAATTCCTCTGTGTGGACACTGGAGGTTAGGATTACCATGTTTGAACTTTCAAAAAGGGGACACTCCTGAGATGGACTGTATCTGTATCAACCAACTCACATTATATTAATGTGTTTTATATACATATATATACATACACACATGCACACACATACTTACACTATAGTAATAGAAATGTACCCGTGTTAGTCTGGTGTAGCTGAAGCAAAATACAGGACTATGTAGCACTTTAAAGACTAACAAGATTGTTTATTAGATGATGAGCTTTCGTGGGCCAGACCCACTTCCTCAGATCAAGTAGTGGAAGAAAATAGTCACAACCATATATACCAAAGGATACAATTAAAAAAAATGAACACATATGAAAAGGACAAACCACATTTCAGAATAGGAGGGGGATGCAGGGGAGGGGGAAGGAAGGAAGGTAAGTGTCTGTGAATTAATTATATTAGAGGTGGGGAGAGTTAGATGTCTGTGAGATAATGGTATTAGAGGTGATAATTGGGGAAGCTATCTTGGTAATGGGTAAGATAGTTAGAGTCTTTGTTCATTCCTTCTCGGAGAGTGTCGAATTTTAACATGAATGACAGTTCAGAGGATTCCCTTTCAAGTGCAGATGTAAAAGGTCTTTGTAGCAGAATGCACGTGGTTAAGTCATTGAGAGAGTGTCCTTTCTGGTTGAAATGGCAAGAAACTGTTTTTTCTTTGTGATCTTGTCTGATATCTGTTTTGTGGGCATTAATCCTTTGGCGAAGTGTCTGAGATGTTTGTCCAATGTACATAACAGACAGACACTTTCGGCACATGATAGCATAAATTATATTTCTGGATGCGCAGGAATATGTTTTCTTGATCTTATGACTCACTTGGTTAGGTCCAATAATGGTATCAGCAGAATGAATATGTGGACAAAGTTGGCAACGGGGTTTGTTTCAAGGGAAGGTACCAGGGTTGGTATTAGTGTGGTATGTCCTGTGGTTGTTGGTAAGAATCATCTTGAGGTTAGGTGATTGTCTATAGGAGACTATGGGTCTGTCTCCCAGAGCCTCTAGGAGTTTTGTATCCTGTTCCAGTATAGGCTGTAGTTTATTGATAATGTGTTGGACAGGTTTAAGTTGGGGGTTGTAGGTGATGACAAATGGTATTCTATTGTTGGTTTTCTTCGGTCTGTCTTGAGGTAGATGGTTTCTAGGTATTCGTCTGGCTCTTTCAATTTGCTTTTTTATTTCTCCTGGTGGGTAGTTGAGGTTTATAAATGCTTGGTAGAGATCCTGAAGCTTCTGGTCTCTGTCAGTAGGATTAGAGCAGATGTGGTTGTATCGAAGGGTTTGGCTATAGACGATGGATTGTATGGTGTGTTCTGGATGGGAGCTGGAAGCATGTAGTAACTGTATGAGTCGGTGGGTTTTCTGTAGAGAGTGGTGTCTAATTTTCCATTGTTGATTTGTACTGTGGTGTCCAGGAAGTGGATCTCTCGTGTAGAATGGTCCAGGCTGAGGTTGATGGTGGGGTGCAGGTTGTTGAAATCTCTGTGGAATATCTCCAGTGTTTCTTGGCCATGCGTCCAGATCATAAAGATCTGGACTTACTTATACTTACACTATATATGTGTTATAGATATAGATACACACTATATGTAACACATTAATACAACATGAGTTGGTAGACACTGATACAGACACACTCCATCTCAGGAGTGTCCTCTTTTTTGAAAGTTCAAATATGGCAACCCTACTGGAGATGTGACCTACAAAGTTCCCAGTTTGCCTTAATGTAGTCCTATTTTAAAGGGGGATTAGAGAGAGTGCTAATGCATAATGCTGAAAGAGACCAGGTGATAGAGTCGGGGGATTCTACAAGAGAACTTCCTCAGGGAACTGAAGGGCAGGATCCCTTGGGAAGCTAATATGAGAGGAAAAGAAATCTAGGAGAGCTGGCAGTATTTCAAATAAACCTTTATTGAAGGTGCAAGTAAAAAAAACATGCCAATGTGCAGAATGAATAGCAAATAAGGCTGGCAACTTGCTTAACTTAACAGAGAAATCTTCAGTGAGCTTAAACACAAAAAAGAAGCTTAAAAGAAGTGGAAACAACGATGACTAGGGAGGAATATAAAAACATTGTTTGAGCATGCAGAGGTGTAATCAGGAAGATCAAAACTCAATTGGAGTTGCAGCCAGCAAGGAATGTGAAGAATAACAAGGAGGGATGCTATAGGTATGTTAGCAACAAGAAGGTGCAGGGAAAGTATGGGACCCTTACTGAATGGGGTAGGTAACCTAGGGTATGTCTAGACTACAGAGTTTTGTCGACATAAGT
The DNA here is from genome assembly GCF_052426305.1 of Pelodiscus sinensis. Taxonomy (NCBI): domain Eukaryota; kingdom Metazoa; phylum Chordata; order Testudines; family Trionychidae; genus Pelodiscus; species Pelodiscus sinensis. The sequence continues at coordinate 212,301,400 of NC_143052.1, forward strand.
TTTGTCGACAGAATCTGTCGACAAAACTTATGTCGACATAGAGCGTCCAGACTACATCGCTTTGTCGACAAAGCGATCAGTTTTGTTGACATAAGAGCGTCCAGACTGCAGGACGCTCTGTCGACGGAAGAAGGCACCAGGAAGTGCTTCTGAAAGGTCACAGGGGCAGCCATAAAGCCTTGGCACTGCTGCATGCTCTCTGCAGAGACGCGTGCTTAAAGGGATACTCCTGGATAGCCGTTCCTCTGCTCCTGCTTCTAGCTTGCCAACCTTTAAAGGGAAAGCAAAGCTGCTGCAGTTTTCCTGGCTCTGGTTGCCTTGCTTTGTCAGACACCACAGCTGTGTATTATCTGGTTTGTCTGTTTGTTTGTGTGTTTGCTTCTGTGTGTGTTTGCTTGTTTGTTTGCTTGGGTTTTGACTTTTTTTGTTTGTTTGTTTGTATTGTTGTTCTTGTGTTTGTTTGTTTTGTTCTTTTGTTTGTGTGTTATTTTGGCTTTTTTTGCCATGGAGCCTGAGCTGCCCCTGGGCAGGTGATGGCCCCACACCGTGCTGCTGGAAGCTCTGCTTCATGCTCAGGAGAGCATGATGACCTTGGCAGCAGAGCTGTATCCTGAGCCCAGCTTTGAGCCCCTCGCTCAGGATCCAGCTGCAGCCCTGCTGCCCTAGCCCCCCAACTTTTTCCTGGAGATGCGGGTTTGGAGGCTGGACACCAGTTCGGACTGGTGGGACCGGCTAGTGCTTCAGCAGTGGGACGACAATCAGTGGCTCAGAAACTTCCAGATGAGGAAGGCCACCTTCCGGGAGCTCTGTACCTGGCTCGCCCCTGCCCTGCAACGCCAGGACACCCACTTGTGGCCTGCCATCCCTGTGGAGAAGCGCGTCGCCATTGCGCTCTGGAAGCTGGCCACCCCCGACAGCTACCGCTCTGTGGGGCATCAGTTTGGTGTGGGGAAGTCTACCGTCGGGGCCGTCTTGATGGAGGTAAGTCACTCTCGGGGGACAGTCCAGAGGGGCAGTCAGGACCAGGCACAGGGAATTGTGGATAGGGTGGCAGAGATAGAAGCCCTCTCAGCCTCATCCTGCCATGGTGCAGGGTCAGGGAAGGGATTGTCTGGGGGACAAAGGGGGGAGCACTTCTCATCAGGTGATCCAATCCCTCTAAAGTCCTGTGCTGTGTGTTTCTATTTGTCCCATTCTGCAGGTAGTGATGGCCATCAACGTGGAGCTGCTCCACAGGACCGTTCGCCTTGGAGACCTGCAGACCATCCTGGCCGGATTTGCAGGGCTTGGGTTCCCAAACTGCGGTGGAGCACTGGATGGGACCCACATCCCCATCCATGCCCCGCCCCATCGTGCGGCACAGTATATCAATAGGAAGGGTTACTTCTCTATGGTGCTGCAGGCTCTGGTCGACCACAGGGGACAGTTCACGGATGTTTGTGTCGGGTGGTCAGGCCGGGCACACGATGCCCATGTGTTCAGGAACTCCTACCTGTACCGCAGGCTGCAGACTGGGGCATTCTTCCCAGAGAGGAACCTGGCAGTCAGGGATGTGCAGATGCCTACGTGCATTGTGGCCAATGCGGCCTACCCTCTCATGCCCTGGCTCATGAAGCCCTACACCGGCCACCTGGACGTGAGCAGGGAACTGTTCAACTCCCACCTCAATAGGGCTCGCTTCCAGGTGGAGTGCGCCTTCGGCCGTTTGAAGGGCAGGTTTAGGTGCCTGCTGACGCGGCTGGACATGGGGGAACACAACATCCCTGATGTGGTTGCAGCATGCTGTGTGCTGCACAACCTCGTAGAGAGGAAAGGGGAGGCCTTCCTCCCTGCGTGGAGGACACAGACGGAGATGGAGGGGAAGCAGTTTGGGCAGCCCCGGACAGCTGCCATCCGGCAAGCCCACCAGCTGGGCCTGTGCATTCGGGAAGCCCTGAGGGAGCAATTCTCACAGGGAGGCCCCTGATTGTCCCCAGGGACTTCCACATGTGGGATTGCCCCATACCCCTGGTGCCTTCCTCCCTGCAACCCCTCCCTGCCCCACATTCACCCATTCTACTCAGTCCCCACTCACTGAGAATGAAGACAGGTGATGGTGAAAAACAGAGTATACTTTATTTAACTGTTTTTTTTAACAAATGAAAATAAATAACTCTTGGATTCAGAGAAAAAATAAAAATAAACATGTTTGTTTTAAAAAATAAAGTGCTTACAAAAAATGCGTCCCTCAGTTTGTGTCACTGGTAGGAAGGGGGGAATGTGAACTTGGAAGTGGGGAGAGAGGCTCAGGGCTGAGGGGGCTGCCTGGAGGCCAAGCTCCTGCTGCTTTGGCTCTGGCGGCCTTGTCGCACCCAGCTGCGCGTGCGGGATACCACAGAAGGGGGCTGAGCAGGAGGTGGGGCTGGGGCGGCAGGGGAAGAGGAGGGGGCAGGATGAGGAGGAGGGGCAAGAGCAGGCAAAGGACCGGGGAAGGCCATGGCCTCCCGGATCACTGCGCAGATGTCCCTGCGCTGCTGGCTAAATTCGCACAGCAGCTGGCGGCGCCACTCAGCCTCTGCCTCCAGCCTTCTTTCCATGGAGTCCTTCATCTCTTGAAGGACTCCAACGTGCTGGCGCACCAGCTCTAAGTAGCTGTGCCAGTGCCTACGGGTGCCCTGCGGCCGTCTGGGTGGTCGGGCAGATGGGGCGTCCCCCTCCTGGTCAGCTGGTCCGGCTGTGGAGGACAAGAGGGAAAAGTCATCAGTCATGCATGCTCACCCTTTCCCTGAGAGAGCATGCCCTCCTTCTTCTCATCAGGCAGTGCCTGTGCTAGGGTCAGAGGCTGCTCATGTGTGTCTCAGTAAGGCATGGTGCGGCCTGGCCCAGGCGGTGTGTCGTACCCCTCCCGCTCCCACGCATCCCCCATGGCTGAGCAGCACGGATGAGTGTCAGGCCACGGTCGGGGTTCCCACTGAGTGCTGAGGGGCCTGCAGCTGTGAGGCTGTCCCAGCGTCTCCAGCCCATGCCTGCATGTGGCATCCCTGCCTGCAGGAACAGGCAGTGCCTAGCAGCTGTGTGGGTGCAGGGGGGTAGCACGGTCCTACCTGAGGGCAGCCATGGGTGTGTCCCCTCCCTCCCCCCGGGCCTTGCTCAGCATGACATGTCACAGCACTGCACCGTCCCCTTTGCTCCCGCCTGCCCTGCCTTGTGTGTGCTGGACCCTCACAGCGCTCACCTGATGTTCCCTCCCCGGGGTCTGAGGTGGTCTGGGAGGCCTCCTGTGTCTGGGTGCCTGGCTCCTGGGTGCCGTCCTCCTCCTCCTCTTCTTCTTCTTCCTCCTGGTCCTCCAGCAGGTGTTCCAGCCACGGTAGAACCGGGGTCTCCAGGCCAGACTCCACGAGCCTCTCAGGAGGCAGAGGATCTCTTGCCCCCAGGATTCTGTCCAGGTCCTCGTAGTGCTCACAGGAGTGCGGCCTTTCCCCAGAGCGGGAGCTTTGCTCACGGGCCCGGACATACCCCTGCCTCAGCTCCTTTACTTTGTCTCTGACCTGCTCCAATGTGCAGGGATGGTGGCCTTGTTTGGCCAGCTCTTCTGCCATTCGGGCATAGATGTCTGCATTCCGCCTCTTCGTGGAGTGCATGGCCTGTAGGGAGTCCTCCTCAGCCCAGAGGCCCAGGAGGGCTTTTATCTCTGGCCCTGACCAGGAGGGTGCCCGGAACTTGGTGCCCCGGGGTTCCCGGGTGGATGATTCCCTGGAAGGGAAAACTGTGCTGAAAAACTCGGCTTATACTCGAGTATATACGGTAATCCCTTTTAAAACACTTGGAACAGAAGATGATCAGGAACAGTCAACATGGATTCACTAAGGCCAAGTCATGTCTGACCAACCAATTGCCTTTTATGATTATATAACTGGCTCTGTGGATATTGGTAAAGCAGTGGACATGATATGCCTTAACTTTAGCAAAGCTTTTGATATGGTCTCTTATAGTATTTTTGCCAGTAGTATGGCTTGGACAAATTAACTATAAAGTGAGTAGAAAGGTAACTACATGATGAGGCTCAATATTTAGTTAATAATACACTTATAGAACTGGAAGGGACCTTGCGAGATCAAGTCCAGTCCCCTGCTCTCACAGCAGAACCAAGTACCAGCCCTGACAGATTTGCCCCAGATCCCTAAAAGGCCCCCTCAAAGATTGAACTCACAACCCTGGGTTTAGCAGGCCAATGTTCAAACCACTGAGCTATTACTCTCCCCAGATAGTTGATAGCCGGTATCAAGTGGAGTGCCCCAGGGAGCAGTCATACAGCCAGTTGCATTCAACGTCTTCATTAATGATCTGAATAATAGGATGGATAGCACACTCCATGTGTTTGAGGATGAAACTAAGCTGTGGGAGGGATAGAAAAGTTGGAGGGTAGATCCAGAGTGACCTAAGCAAATTGGAGGATTGGTTCAAAAAGAATCTGATAAAGTTCAGCAAGGACAAGTGTCTTGCACTTGGGATGGAAGAATCCCCAAACACTGCTACAGGCTGGGGACCAACTGGCTAAGCAGCAGGTCTGTAGAAAAGTACCTGGGGATTACAGTAGCTGAGAAGCTGGATATGAGTGAACAGATTACCCTTGCTGTTAAGAAGGCTAACCACATATTGGGGTGCATTTTTAGGAGCATTGCCAGCAGATCAAGGGGAATGATTATTCCCCTCTATTTGGAAGTGGAGAGGCCACATTTGGAGTACTGAATCCAGATTTTCCCCCACACTAAAGAAAACACATGGCCAATTGGAGAGAGCCCAGTGGAGGGCAACAAAAATGATTAGAGCACCGGGGCACTTATGAGGAGAAGCAGAGGGAACCTTGCTTATTTAATCTGCAGAAGAATGAAGAAGGATTTGAAAGCAGTCTTCAACTGTCCCTGTCAATAAGTATTTTCACTTTCTTTGAATATCTCCAACAATCATTTCACAATACTCAGTGATTTTTCTCATAGTATTTAAGCTAAATTGTTTTTTCTACAGTTTCAGTCCATTACTTCTTGTTCTACACTCACTGACTGATCAGAATAATTGATGCTCATTGTCTTTATAACATCCATTTACACAGAAAGAAATATTGGCCATTTATTGTGGAGAGCCTTGCAATTTGCAAATACTGCTTTTCAAACCCATTTTGTTTAACAGTTTAATACATTTGAGAATAGCAAAGCGTTGCTAACTGCACAATCAGCACCTAATTAGTATTTTAATACCACACTGCTCACAGAGAACCTTTCTGCCCTCCACACCTAGAGAATTTACCCATGTCCCACTGCTGAAAATTCCCCTCAAAAACTGTTTAATTGGGATATATGAATATTACAATTAACTTGGAGAACAGCTCATGTACAAGTTGAAGTTAAACTTTTTTTCCTCTTTAGAAAAGCTAGTATGCATATAAACTGTCACACACAGCCTAGCTGTACTCCCACACAAGATCATATTCAGTTACCATCGCTGTGAAACAATAGCACGATTACTCCTCTAACTGGAGTACACACGAACAGAAATATTTTTTTGCTCCTACACATTAACGCTCTGCACTCCAAAATTTTATTAATAGACAAATTTTAACAGAACCTAAGTTATTTGATCTATAATTTGACCCTACTAGTATCATTTCAACTAAAACATCTGAGCAAGATTAATGGTTATTACAAATGGATGAATACTGCAGTCTGCATAAAGATAGAGTTACTACACATTTGTATATATCAGGAAAATAAAGCTTTCTTTAGTCTACTTGGGGAGCTATACAAGATTTCACCAAGATATAAACTAATGCATGCTGATTTACACCAGCCAAGAATGCGGCCCCATATTAAGATTTCAGAAAAAACAGCAAAGGATTTGTCTCAGAAATAGTACATAATCCATTATAAGGCATCAAAATGAAAGGGAGTGATAAAATTAATCATAGTTATTAGTGGTCTCTCTCTCTAGCCCCTCCTCAAGCTGCAGGAACAGCAACAATGTACACTATGGAAGCAGCTGGGCGCAGGCAAAGTATTCAATACATGAAAGGAAAAGATAAGACTCGAAACAGTGAGGGGAGGAAAGGATTACACATAGGAAAGAGA